>NC_142959.1:11250000-12500000 GCF_039701765.1 Tetranychus urticae | reverse complement strand
GTTAACAATAAATCCGTGTAAACCACTTGCTAAGTGCCTATGGTACATTGATTTTCATTAATCGCACTCCTTCCTACCAACAACATCCAAGGCTCATTTGACTGACAAATCTTTATCTTCCTATTCATCATCTTCTTTCTTGCCCAAAAAATCCAAGACTCTTTTCGTTGCCATTTCATCTGTGCTATAACCTTTTCTCATTAAATTAAAACATTTCATCTCTAAAAAGGCCAAACTTTACATTCAATTTGCTCTTTCCTTTCATCTTCCAGAGTCTCACTTTTTGCTTCTTCCTTTCTCATCTTCATTATCCTAAAGGTAGTATAAAATATATTTGTCCATTTTTGATCAACTCTTCTCTCTTTTCATTCCCTTTTCATCATTCCTTTTTCCTCCCTGTATGTGTCTTCATCATGAATACATAAATATATGAGCATACACAACTTCCATGCAAGTTACTATGTGGCTAGGCACTTCTTTTGTGAATCCCCGAAAGGACAAAAAGCCTTTGGTTCGTGGCCCTTTTCATCTCAATGGTATTGCTTTTTTTTATTATTATCATTACTTTATATTTTTATTTTTACAAAATGCTGTTTTACATTTTTGCTTGCCTGTGAAGTTGATTGAAAAGAGCCAAGACACACACACACACAGCATCACAAAAGGTCCTCCAATGAGCCAGTAACAGCGCAAAAAGTCTAATGATGAGGAAGAAAAAGGAGCAAAAGAGGATGACGGTGATGATGATGAGAATGAAAGAAGACCAAAAACATGAAAGAAGAAGGTCGCAAAAACAAGGCTAACTGAAAAAAAAATTTTACGCTTTACATTTACATTGTTATTGAATAGAGTAAAGTCTACTAAATACTCTTTACTTTTCACTAATACATGTAATCCTCTCGTTAATACACATAAATACTAAAGAAAGTGCTCTTGTAGTTCATTTTGTACCTGGGTTAAACTTGCTAAAGGTAAGTAGTAACAAGAAGAGAAAGGTGGAAGCGCAAAAAAAGCGAAGGCGAATTTCAATGGAAAACAAGAAAAGGTATTGAACATCCTTCTTATAAAGTACATAATAATGGACTTTACTTTCAACAAAACACTGCTTTTGCTCCTTTTTTCTTTCGTCTTCGTCTTCTTTTCTTTTTCATCTTTTCTTCTTCAACTTCATCTTCTTTATCATCATCATCATCTTCATCCCAATCATTTCCGTTGATGTGTTACTCGTGCGACTTGGGACGATAAAAGTCAAACCAATTTACTTGGACTTTCAACTCTGGTTAACCTCAAGACTCTTAGAGTTTTTTTTTGGTTCACCTTTTTTTTCCTGGTCAAGTTTCGTCAAGATCAAGTTTCATTTCGCTCTTTTTGTTGTGGCTCTACCTTATTATCTGATAAGCATCTCTGATTATGATCAGGATGATTATTATGAGATGAGGCTGATAATAAACTAGGTTATCTTGAAACCACAGAAAACAAGTAAAAGAATAAGCGAAACTTGAGAAAAGCGATTTTGTTTCTTGTTTCCTTTTTTTCACCTCATTTTGATTCATTCATTCAACAATTCATTTTAATAGCGACCTGTCAACACTTATTATCGCATCTACTTTCATCGACAATCAACCAGCCATTATTAACCAATTGTCACTTCAATTGTTCAATGTAATTTATATCTTTGGCCCACCGTCAGTTTGATAAGTATAAATGTAATAACCGCATTGGCCTTTAGCCTTTTATTTTTAAATGTCAACGTCTTTTGGTTTCACTCTTTTTTCACTTCACTTGTTCAACATTGTTGACTTTTGCTGCTCATGTTTCATAGTTATCTGATTGATCAATTTCATTTATTGATTCGGATTAATAGACAATTTTCAAGTCAATAACTAAATGATACTGATCTTTGCCGAGTTAACTCATGAAGTTTAAATTGATTCATTTAGATTAGTTTAAATCTAGAAAACAATTTTAAATGAAAGTGAAAACTATTTCATTAGTTTTAAATATATTTTTCGCTTCGATATGAATTCTAGGTCAGAATAGACGGAAATTTTGCTGAATCAAAATAGGCAACACTTTATGTAACGTTTTAATTTCAACTTCAAATTGATACCACTTTTGTGTCCGTCCGAAAATTTATAGCGAGAAACCTCATGTTTGCCTAATCTGTAAAAAGGCATTTAACCGTTCATCAACCCTGAACACTCATGTACGAATCCATTCCAACTATAAACCCTGGAAATGTGAAATTTGTGGAAAAGGTTTCCATCAAAAGGGTAACTTTAAAAATCACGAATTGACTCATAAAGGTATTAAAGCTTATCGCTGTGAAATCTGTAACAAGGCTTTCCATCAGGTTTATAATTTGACCTTTCACATGTACACTCATAAAGACACCAAACCATATACATGTTCATTTTGTAGTAAAGGATTTTGTCGCAATTTTGACCTCAAAAAGCACATGAGAAAGTTGCACGATGTTTTGTCAACAAACCCGACAACCTCAAGATGTCCAACAGGATAGTTCTGTTTCAAGCTAAAGATAGCCTAAAAATTCAGCATAAAAGCTAAAATTTGTTAAATTAAATAAAACTCAGTGGACTGATACAACAAGTTTCCAAAATGATGATATTGAATTAATTCAGCTTGGGCTTGATCGCTGTACACGAATATCTTAATCAAAATTGATAATTACTTGTCAAAGCATCAAATAATTATTGTCAATGTTTCATCAAAGTGGTAAAAAGATTGGACTATTTGTTTGTTTTAAAGCTTAAAATATCGCGATTATGAACTTTTAAACCAAACGTTGAAAACCAATCAAACAAGAATATATCACCAAATAAAAATTCTTATACATAAATTTACATGTTCGTATTCATAACTTTTGGGTGTAAAATATATCAGTGAGTCCATCAGTACCATTTCGCCAGAGTTTACCAATTCAATTACGTTCTCGTTTTATAACAATAAATTTTTGGCTAAGCAACTGCATTTCATTGTTATCATCGTATTATAAATTTTTATGCAATTATACTTTAATACAAATCTTCGTTTTAAATTCTCTATAACTATCTAATTTTCTCATGAACTTATTACACAAATCTAGTAGCAATCGCTATGATTTTGTTCAACCCGTATGTTTCTTTCCTAATTAAATTCGGAATTGGAACTAAAATTCGTGTACCCAAAGGATTTCCTTTATCGTCCATTAGAACCATGTTATTCGAGTCAAAACGAGGCACAAATGGCTTCTGAAGTCGCACCAAGCCAACAACTACTCCTTTCTTTTTTTGTCCCTTTATTGCTACAATTACCTTAGCACCCAATTCAGCTATTCTGGGTTAGATTGCTCAAATTAAATTGTAAATAGGTCATGTTTTCAAATCAATTTATTAATAAGTAGTTTGCCAGAGTTTGATTTAGTAAAAATCAACAATTTAATTTATTTTGAAAATTGCGCATATTTTCAATGTTGTTTAGTAGAGTCCTCTATCGTTTAATAAATGAACAACTTTTAATAACAAATTATTTTCTCAAGTCTTCATTGACCTTTGTGCTTGTTTACTGTTTTATTTCTTTATTAATTTTAATAGATTGAATTGAATTTAGTTTAAATTTAAAATGAGATTGTCTCTCATTCGTAGATGTAGACGGTTTGATCCGTCAAAAATGTTTGATGAATCGCCTGAGGAATTGGATAAAATGCGAAGACGTTATGAGTTGAGACAAAAGCTTAAAACTGAATTCAATCGATTCTACTACAATCCTTATAATTCAGCATATGGTGTTGCATACGTAAGTAAACTTTAAGCATAAATTAAGTTAGTAAATTGATAAATTTTTGTATTATTCATTCATTAGGTCGATCCACAATTTGAGAGATATTACGCTGCCAGATTTTACAGACTTGATTACTGGAAGCCTACCTTTGGTTCATTTATTCAATTTGTTGCTACAATCTTCATACCATTTATTATTCTTACTAGATTTTATCAGAATGAAGAAGTAAGTCAATTTTATATTTAATTGAACAAGATTTAACAATTATTGATTCCTCTTTTTCATTTTACAGGATATCTATTGGGAGAAAACGCAAAGTGGTGAATTGACATATAAAAATAGGAAGCTCTATTGTTTCTTATATTAAAAAAGTTGTACGAGTTATATTTAGTATGAGTTAGTGTAAAATATTGATTTAAACTCTAGTTTAAAGCTTAAAAAATAAATTTTTGATTAATCACTTTCGTTTTATTTTTATTAGGTACAAGTGTAGCCTCAGATCATGACTGATCGCAAATTTATTTTCACTGTGTACGATAAAGTCAATCCACATTTAAAGACTCAAATTTTGAATTAAATATTTTGTTTGATGGACAATCATTGATGAAATTGACTTTAAAATTTGTCATTTGGTCTCTTTTAGCACAGTCGAGGCACCAGATCATTAACCAAACTCTTTATTCGAAAGATAGTTTCGCATATATTCCTAGTCCAACAATAAACCATCAAACTAAATAACCAAAAAGTTTTTTCACCAAACACAATGCTACGAAATACGTATTCTGCATTTTTTCCCCTACCCTGTTTAAACGGGAATTTCTCAGTAACCTGAATTCTGATTAACCTTTGACTATTTTTCGGACATGTAATTCAATCGTGGCATTCAGTCTGCGCAAAAATTTCCCTTAGAATCCTTCCCATGCAGTAGCAATTTTCACACAAAAATTTGATGTTTTGACTTTATATATTGTATGTATGGATTATTTTTTTTAAATTCAATTTTGCATCATATCTATATCTAATATCATTGATTCCTATTTTTTATTTGGTTAATTATTCAAATTTCACTTTTTAATATTTCCCCATTTTACCGTTTATACGCAATCATGAAAAACAGAAGGCTTGAAATTATTCTGGAAATTTGTTTACGCAACAACTTGATTACTATTTGTCCTTTTTCATCATACACTGGGAATGAGATGAAGAAAATTAGAATATTTCAAATTTCATTTCTCGTTATGTTAGTATCTTTCCTCTGTTTCTTTTTTCGGTCAACTTTACCGTCAAGTTACTGTGTTATCGAACAACTACACATCACTTTCAGTAACCAAACTCAGAAATTATCAAGTAATTAACAATAATTGTAAAGGTTAATCAAGTCAAAATCAAAAGCTAACAACAAATCAAGGGTCTCACTTTATTAGAGCTTTACACTTGTTCGCCTTCAGTTACCGCAAATGTCCGCGAATCGAATTCATTTTTCAATTATTACCTCATTATCACCAGGACGACCAATGGCTTTTGACATTAGCAAAAAGACTGCTGGTTCTCGATCCATTGAATCATCTCATCCTCTTGGTGGCTATTCGATCAAAGAAGGTTTTATGTCTTCCTCTTTTTCCTTGACCAAATCACATTCCTTGTCACCCTCTTCATCAGCTTCAGCTTCTTCTCTGGCAACTAAAACCTAAACTCCTTCAAAACCACCTTCTTCCATGGCTAAATATTTACGCATTAAGTATTGTTTCTTGATCAACGTTATACCCTTCCAATGTTGCCCTGAATTGTAAGTGATATCCATCGTACCTTAACTCACTGAGGTTCCAAAGATATTGAACTTGAGGTGAATAGTATCTGCCTAATAAATCACCATTTATCAACTAATTCAGAGCATTTCGATTCACAATATACAATATATCTATTTCAAGTCTCAAGTAAAAATATCGCAATATGTGATTATTTTTATGCAATTATACTTTAATACAAATTATCGTTTGAAATTCTCTATAACTATCTAATTTTCTCACTAACTAATTACACAAATCTAGTAGCAATCGCTATGATTTTGTTCAACCCGTATGTTTCTTTCCTAATTAAATTCGGAATTGGAACTAAAATTCGTGTACCCAAAGGATTTCCTTTATCGTCCATTAGAACCATGTTATTCGAGTCAAAACGAGGCACAAATGGCTTCTGAAGTCGCACCAAGCCAACAACTACTCCTTTCTTCTTTTGTCCTTTTATTGCTACAATTACCTTAGTACCCAATTCAGCTATCCTGGGTTTTCTATAGATACCAATTATTTTTGGTGGTTTTCCATCAAGCATAGCTTGTTTCCCGAGCGCACTGTTATCAACAACTCGCATAAATGTACCAATTCGTGCTTGGTTCAAGATTTGAGAAGTACTGTTAAATTAAAAAAACATTGTGAGCAGAGAAATTTCTAAATATATATTGTAATTTTGTGAATTTATACATTGACACTTACTTAAAGTTTCGAGCATAATTTACCAACAAGGATATTTGATTCAATAGCCGAGAGTTTCCTGGAAATGACTGATGCAAATAGACAAAGATGGATTCGTTAAATAAGAGATGAAATTCGGAGTTTAAATGACCAAAACTAACTTACCATAATTCTCCAATTATTTAGAAAATATAAACAACAATATAACAACAACGAAATAACTGCACCATGAAGTTGATTACAATGAAAAAATGTTTTACAAATGAATGTTTCAGCTGATTTGAATGAATGCTCCACCTATTGATAAAATGAAGAACGAAAACTCGATTCTTATTATTCTCATGCAGTTTTTTATTCTTATTCAGTTCCGAACTATGCTCAAATTAAACTGCAAATAAGCCATCATTTTCAAGCCAATTTGAGTAGTTTTCCAGAGTTTGATTTAATAAAAATCAACAATTTAATTTATTTTGAAAACTGCGCATATTTTCGATGGTGTTTAGTAGAGGCCTCTATCGTTTAATAAATGAACAACTTTTAATAACAAATTATTTACACAAGTCTTCAGTGACCTTTGAGTTTGTTTACTGTTTTATTTTTGTAACTATTTCAATTGATTTAATTGAATTTAGTTTAAATTTACAATGAGATTGTCTCTCATTCGTAGATGTAGACGGTTTGATCCGTCAAAAATGTTTGATGAATCGCCTGAGGAATTGGATAAAATGCGAAGACGTTATGAGTTGAGACAAAAGCTTAAAACTGAATTCAATCGATTCTACTACAATCCTTATAATTCAGCATATGGTGTTGCTTACGTAAGTAAACTTTAGTTAAATTAAAATTTTAGTAAGTTAAGTAACTTGATAAATTTTTGTATTTTTCATGCATTAGGTTGATCCACAATTTGAGAGATATTACGCTGCCAGATTTTACAGACTTGATTACTGGAAGCCTACTTTTGGTTCATTTATTCAATTTGTTGCTACAATCTTCATACCATTTATTATTCTTACTAGATTTTACCAGAATGAAGAAGTAAGTCAATTTTTATATTTAAGTGAACAAGATGTTTTTTGGCAATTATTGATTCCTCTTTTTTATTTTACAGGATATCTATTGGGAGAAAACGCAAAGTGGTGAATTGACTTATAAAAATAGGAAGCTTTATTGTTTCTTGTATTAAAAAAGTTGTACGAGTTATATTTAGTATGAGTAGTGTAAAATATTGATTTAAACTCTAGCTTAAAGCGAAAAAAATAAATTTTTGGTTAATCACTGTCGTTTTATTTTTATCATTGTTATCTTAATTTCTGGTTCTCTCTGTGTTTCTATGTTTGAACTTTTGCTGTGCGAAAAATATTCAATAATCAATTAATTTTCAATAGGAAGCATTAACATCTTTCAAATCTTTCATACAGAAATGCATTCCAAAACGAACAAGTTGCAATACACAACAAACATTTGCTTAGCTAAATGCCTGATTATCCATTGTCTTATAAACCATTTACTTTTGTAACTCATTTTCTTACCAGCAGTAAATTAGTGGGCATATAAATTAGCCAGCAACCCGCTTCAGAGTCACTTTCAATATCTTTCCTTTTTAAGTTATTTTCTGTGTTTGGGGTTGATATTAAATTTAATAGACCGTGCTGATAGTCGCACACTTTTGACTGAATTACTTTTGCGCTTGTGACTATAGTATTATATTGCTTTTTGAATTGTTCAATTAATTTGGATTTAATTCGTTGTCGTTCTTTTTGCCCTTCACAAGTTTCGTTAATTTTCATCGTTAATGATGAAGATTAACTTAATGATGACGATGGATCGAAAGTTGAACACTTTTTAACATCCACAATCAAAGGCAATTTGCTTGAATTGATTTCAGGTAATTTTTTACATCTTTTCAAAGCCAAAGATTTCATCTTACTCTGATAATCTCATTGATGCTCTTAACAACATTACACAAGCCATTGGATTAATATTGAGCTGTAGCTAGAGTAGGACGCATTTTGGGATGTTTGTTACACGAAATGGAAGACAGAAGTAAACTTGATTCAGAAATGGTTAGGAATCAACAAAAGAATTAACTCGAACACCAAGAAAGTTGGTTAAATTGATTGTGATTCTCTTTTATCCAGTCTTTTATTTTTTTCAAATCATCTATTGATGTTCTTCACTTTTCCTTTTCACTCTCTTAACCATTGGAAATGCAACTGATTGGCAAAAGGGAAGAAAAGCTCGAGATATTTTGCTCTTCCAGTCCATTAATTCGATAAATAGGGCGAATTCGAAGAATTGGTAAATGGTGATGATGAAGACGAAGAAGAGTGATCTTGTTTAGCGATTCAATGGTGATTACATGGAGACTACAATTTTATAACTGCACAATCATTTATCTGAAAGCAGAGGAAAACAAAGGCAGATATTGAAACTGTATAAACACAAGTAAATTGGTTGCTTAGCGATCACATAGCTTTTAAAATTGCGTATTTTTGTGTGTATTTTGTGAGTAACATCATCATAATGATCATTATTTTTCCTTCCATTGTTGTTATCATTATTGTCACCGAAGAGAGGAATAAAAAAGAGGCCTTAATCGGTATTCAATTTAAATATAATTCACCCTGTAAAATGTATTTCTGTAAAGGTCATTACTTTTGATGATGGTAACAAAGATCATCCTAATCTGGTCTAAATCAAAGCATTTACTGTTATTTAACTTAAATGACTGACGATTGAGAGTAAACTTTTTAACTATTAAATAACCTTTTATGTTTCTCTAAATTCACAATCAACTGGCAAGAATTGTTTAAAGCTATAATAAAGTAAATCGCATCTCAATTTTATCCAATTGTGTTTACAAAAATAAAAATACAAAAAGTTACCCACAAAATTCAAGTCTTTAAGCGCAAACCAGGTTTGAACTTGGTTGAACTTTGCTTTTGCGATACTCCAAAACATAATCAACATTCACAGTTTTAAAATGTTGTGGTTTAAACATTGAAATAATTAACTCTTGCCTTGTTGACTGATACATAACATTGTAAGTGAAAAAAGTAAAACATTTACTTGGATTATTTCCAGCAGTAAATGGATTCCATATTAACAAGCTGAAAATGAAAAGATGAAAAGTTAAGAAGCAAAAAAATTAGCAAAATGAAAATATTTTTCAATCAAAGATGTTAATTTTATTTTAACTAATGGTTTATTGTAAACAAACTAAAACTAATGACATCAGTTATAACACAGTTAGTTAAGCATAAACTAATTGACAGACTAACACATTGAGTCTGGTAACAAGTGATATCTATTAACTTACAATTAACGGAAAAATTAACAGCAACAGAAGAGGTTAAAAATATAGAAACATGAGTTTTTACAGAAACACAGAATAAAATTTCCTACTCAACATCAATAATCTAACATCAAAGCTCCACCATTTTTGCCTGGACATCTTAATTGACTGTCACCAAGTTAGTATTCGAAGTTTAACCTAATCGCAGTTTTCGTACAACATTCAACATTTATCGAAGCTATGAATATGATTTACCTTGATATTGTACCTCACCTACGATTTTGTAATAAACAAAATATTTAGCATACAATAGTTTCTTTAATGAAAATTAACCTTTTTAAACAGATCCTGGACAGATTTTACAAGTTAAGCTTTCTTGTTTGAAACATAGAATCGTGTAACAATATTTTATTCAAAATTTATTTATTTTAGTGACCAGGTAAAAGATATAAAAACATTTGTATTATTAAATCTTTGGAAGCTTTGATGCCTTGACAACAGGATTATTGAGAGCAATTAAACGCCTTCCTTCAGATTTGTAATCATGGGTACAATCATGCGTCTCTGAGTAGCGATGTTGAGTGCAAAACATTTGACCACATCTGTAAATGGATTGAAGAGTAGAAAAATTGAATAAGGATTCTTTAATTGATCACAGGATTATTAAATGGGAAAATAATTGTTAAATCAACTTACCTGCAGTCATAACGCGTTGCCAAACCAAGTTTTTTGTTACAAGTGAAACAACGATTCTTTGATTTACTGGTCGATAATTTTGACTTATTTTTAACAGGAGGAAGAGTTTTGCTTTTACTTTTACTCAAGCTTATGGAATCTTTAGATGTTCTGCTTCCACTTGGTTCACTTTTGACGCCACTTTTAACTGATCCCAAATCTTTGATTGAATCCTTTCTTGACATAACAGGACTATTTAAATTAATTACGGTCACCTTTTGTGTGGATGGTGACCCAATTTGATCCTTCAGATTGTTGACTTTATTAGGATAGGAGGGGAAATTGTGATCATTGTGGTAACAATAATTAACTAAACCAGTCATAGGAGTCGTCTTTGGTCTATCTTTTGAATCATTTCTCTCAACAGTTAAGGATAATTCATTCTCATAATTAGTAGTTAATGACGGATCCAAAATGATCTTTTTATTAATAGACCGTTCCGATAGTCGCACACTTTTGGCTGAATTACTTTTGCACTTGTGACTATAGTATTTCTTGTTGAATTGTTCAATCAATTTAGATTTACTTCGCCGTCGTTCCGTTTGCCCTTCACAAGTGTCGTTAATTTTCACAATGGGCTGCAAGGTTACTTTAGCGGGTGGAGATGGTGAGACCAAAGGTGGAAAGATCAACTTGGACTTAGCATCACGATTAAAATCATAAGAAAATGACGATGACGAAGAGCCTCTTAATGGCGATGAATCGAAAGGTGAATCCTTTTTAACATCCACAATCAATGGCAATTTGGTTGAATTGGTTTCAGGTAATTTTTTACATCTTTTCAAAGCCAAAGATTTCATTTTACTCTGAATTTCTCTCATCTTGAATCTAAGAACATCATTTTCTTTCTGCCGCTGTTCATTTATCCTAGCAATATCAATTAAACCAATTCTCATGGAGTCACTTTGATCACTTGTTTCATTGAATTTACCAAATGGATCAGCTGATCCTATGCTGGAGCGATCTGTTCCCGTTGTACCGGTTGTTCGTTGACTTGAAGAATACATTCGTATTTCATTTCCATCCTGAAAAAAGACAAACCCAGATTGTCTTAAATCACTTCTTTGATCACAACCATGATCATTGCTAGACGTTTCATTAACTGATTGAGCCTCTTGATCAAGATTAATTTCAGGTCCAACTTTACCATCACTATAGTTTTCTGCTGGCAAATTGTGTCCAAAATTATTCAGAGGCCCACCACGTAGCTCCAAAACAAGTCTCAGTATTGCTCCAAATCCAATCCCATACTCTTCCAAGGTGAAGTCATCTTTCAACTCTTCACCCTGCCAGATTAGATGTTGCTGAGTCTGAATGTAAGGGACAAGAAGAGAGTCAAAAAAATTAGATTTATGAATTCAAATAAATAATACTTTTATCATAAATTTGATAAAAAAAAGGTTGAAAAAATAAACAGGAGAATCAACATGAAGAGGATCGCCGTGTTTAAGGAAATCTCCAACAAATACAAAGCTTTATGTTATTCTTACTTCTCCCAGAAGCTAATTCAGATTCTGTATAAATCTTAAAATTAAACCATAAATAACGACGATAAAAAGCAATCTCTCCATCAATTGTGAAAACAGTACAAACTGTAAAAACATTCATCTATGAATATACAGTAAGCTAAATCAGTGAAATGTTTTCTCATAGCAGTTACCATTGTATTCCTGACCAACATTAATTTTTGTATGTTATTATACGGATCATGCAACCAAAAAATCATTCAATTGAAAAATTCAATTTATTTGTTATTACCTGAATGGAAGGAAAAAAATAACGAAACTTTAGAAGAAAAGTCAATATTAATCTATTTTGACTGGGTCCAAGTTGAAATTGATAAACAATCAAATGGTTAACAATCAACTACTCATTGTAAGTTTAAACTGTGGCTTAAACAATCTTTTGTTTCTTAATTTATGTTAAGCTTTGTCTTAACTGTGTTTAAAATCAAACAGTTAACAATGACCAACGCCAATGTAAATAGACTGCTTCAGATAATGTTAATAAAGGTTTGTCAGTGAATTCATTTTACTGATGAACAGCTTAAATTAGTTGATAATAGTCATTATATAAAGAGCTTTTAAACTTGTTCATCAATCAACTTTCACTCTTAGTTTACTCCCAATTTATTCCTTCCATCTTTTTGTAAGCTTTTCTGAGTTAATTTCAAATTTTCAGGAGGTTGACAAAGATGGGCTTGAACAGTAAACCTGAAGAAAAGCTGATCAAATCTAATTAAAATCGCTTTACTCCTTCACATCTTTAGACTTTACTGTTCTTTCTATCATCAATAAGTTATTTATATTGACATCACCCTCCTACTCTTTTGTATTATCATGAAATTAAATAACCCAGCGAAAGATGAACATGTGCTAAATCAACATTAGAAAATGAGAAAAGGAATTTTAAAAGAGCAAAAAGATGAAAAAAATATCCATATAAACTGCTTCCTGTCATTCTCATCACTATCGTTCATCAACTAGATTGTTATTCACTCGTCAACCCGGCCTATCATGAGATATAATTGTTCCTTGATAATCATGCAATGGTGAAGTCTGCCATTTCCAGTATTTAACTAGGCTTAAAAAGGCAGGTTTATTGGTTGGTTAACTTTTATCATTACCATCAATATCCAAAAATTTGAAAATATCTATCAAAAAGAGTGAATGAGGGTGGAGAGGAAAAAGTAAATTTACAAAGAAATATTGAGAAAATTAAGGTAAAATCATTCTGCTTGAAATTCATGAAACATGAAGAAACCAATCTATCATACCGCTTATCCATATGCACATGAATATCACAAACTTCCTTTCCAAATATTATAAACACACTGATCTAAATAACCTAATCGTGCCTACAACATTCGACTTTATCCTCTCACTCGTTTAGATGAACTTTTTTTGCTGCCTTTTGCTCTCTCACTTTCTAAGTTATTATTAAAACGATGATAGTAATAAACATAATGATAATGGTGATGGTGATGTTAGTGATGATGATTATGAGACACACAAGCATTAAAGGCTAAAGTAGAATAGTCACAAAACGGAAGTTTTTGCAGATGATCCATATTCCTCATCATTAGTCTTTTGTACTTCTCATTTCCAGGTTCCTCCCTTCAGTTTTACTCATCCAGATGAATATATTTTTTTTAGCAAAAGACAGTCAAAACTCACCACCAAAATACCTTCTTCTTGTTGCAGTTTCATCTTGAGACAGTAAATTGTCTCTTGAGGTAATATCTGGATCTCAAAGGTTGTCCCGGAAAAGGTTTCCACATAGATGGGTATCTGGTGAACTGACCGATGTCCTCCAGTGTACATCATGGATCCATAGTTTGTACGGATCCTGTCCATTTCTCTGCCCTCTCCTCTTCTTCTTCCTCTGGCTTCCTCTTCAGTGACAATGTGATTATTAATCTGATCTTCTTCTTCTTCTTCTTCTCCATCTTGTCCAGGAAAATAACCATAATGATTTAGGCTAGTTGAAGAATAACGAGATGGAATAGAGTCATCAGGAAAGAGTTGAAAATCTTGAATAGGTTGAGCAGAATGACAACCACTAGCCACTTCACTTAATCTACTTTCGATCAACCTTAGCTCTGTATTTGGAGTTGTAACCTCTGACTCTGTAAAGTCACTTTTAGCATCAACATTGTCCTTCTTCCTTTTCTTTATATCAGCCTTGCTCTCAATATTTTGCTTAAACGGAAATTGAGTTTCCACTGGGCTGACTGTTGAACCATTTATTTCATCATTGTTATTTGATCGAACTGCTTCTCTATAAATAGCTGGAGCCGAGGAACATTTCTCACTGGATTCAACCTTTGAAATATCAGTGATGGTTGAGCTTTCTGTTAAAGACATACCCAATGGTGCTGAGGCAGAGGTAAGATTAACAGGGGATTGAGCTATAACCGGGATTGAAGGTGATTTGATTAGAAAAGTTGATCCCATGGTTGTGACAGTCACCGATCCAGAGATTGGTGGCTGAATATGGAGAGGTGGTGAAGAAGAGGTTGGAGGTGAAATTGGCTGAGAGGTTGGCGACTGTAAGGGTGACGAGGATGAAGACGACGAAGGTGTATCTAACATATCCACAGCTGTTCAAAAATGATGACAACGGTTTTGTAATTATAGATGCCAGTAAAATGTTGAATAACAAAGTCACTTTAAATAAAACCATCATGGTCTTTGATACTGGTTAATTTTTAATTCCAAAGGCTTCTTATTTCTTAGCCGAATCAAAATTACAAGCGTCTTTGAGTTGACAAACTGGTAACAGTTATTTTTACGGGCCAAACGATTTTTACCAAGTTGGGACGATGACATTAATTGACCATTTTTCAACACAATGTGTTATTGTGATTGATTAGACTAAACTTGGTAGGAAAATAGGAAACAAATAATCACCAGAAAAATAGATTGAGCTAAAAACAAAAATGAAGATGTTAACAAAAGGATTACGTTTTGACTTAACCAAATTGTTTCTATGGTAATCATTTGTTACTGTTTCTTTATTTTTGTTTTTTCATGTTTATGGCAATGGGTTTACTTTTGATTTTAGGTTTTTTGTAATTGAAGTTCAATAAATCAATAATTGAACAGGCTAAATCGATAATGAGATCATAATTATTCTCAATGACTTTGAGTGTTTTTGAACAAAAGCGAAATCCATGAATAGGTTTTTTGTTCCTGGTTCAAGTTTTGTTGAGCAAAACGTTTTTTACTTCTTTTGTGTTTATTTAATGTTTTATTTCTTTATTGTTTTTAATTGATTGAATTTAATTCAATAATACACAGATTTTTTTATAAGATGGAAATTCAGTCCTTTGTCTTTAATTTTTTACTTCTTCACGTCCTAGTTTTGGGACACACAGACAACGCTCGGCCCGATTTTCAAAACAAGTCATGAAAAAATTTTTATAAGATTTAATATCGTCTATGGTCTAAAAACTTGATTTTCACATGTTAATTTTCCCATAGGTTTCAATCAAATTTTTCCATCGACTCTTTTTGAAAATCGATCTGCGTTCTATATGTACGTCCCAAATCTACGAACAAAGTACCAAATGAGAGAAAATAAACTGAATTTTCTCTGTATGAAGAAAATCTAATTCAAAAAATCTAAATCTGACATGTTATTGCATTTTGAAATCGGTATCATCTTTTACTAACCTTTGATATGCAACACTTGCGTTTTTTTGTTCAACGATAACTCAAAATAAAAGTCTCGATTTTGGTGCAATCTTCAGAATAAGTTCCTATAAGAGCAAAAATTCACTGTAACGGTAGTTTTTGATAAACATTGGCTCAGTCCCGAAATTTGGGATATTTTACATCAATAGAGGGCGCCAAATGCACATAAAACATAAAAATTAGTTTATTTCAATTTAGTTGTTGGTTTGTTTAGACATGAAAACTGAAACCATTTGTGCCATTTAAAACTTTCTTTGATCCAGTTTTCGAGAAAATCGGGTTCAAAGGTGAAACTTGGAAAGATTTTTGTACAATTATGGAAGCAAATTTTTGATGAAAATCATTTTAATGATGTAACTTCTGATGGTCAACCAGAAACTGATCTGTTGCATAGAAATAGAAATTTTTATTGTCAAAATAAGTGCATTTTCTAGCTGACCATCAGAAGTTACATCATTAAAAATATTTTCATCAAAAATCTACTTTCCATAACTAAACAAAAGGCGATCGAAGTTTCACTTTCACATCGATTCTCTCGTCAACTATCGATCGGATAAATTATTTAATAGTTCTAATGCACTAAACTCTTATGCTTCAACCCTCCAAAGGCTCAACACTTAACTCAAATGCGAGTTTCTGTCTGCGCTCCTTTTCAGATAAAAACGTCTTCACATCATCACATCTTGACAGCACCAACGCACATAAAATTAAAAATTGAAAAAATTTGAAATTGCATACCAAAAGCTCAGATTACACTGTTTCCAGTAAATCTAGTGTAAGTAAACTTCAAGCATAATTTAAGTTAGTAAATTGATAAATTTTTTGTTCATGCATTCATTAGGTCGATCCACAATTTGAGAGATATTACGCTGCCAGATTTTACAGACTTGATTACTGGAAGCCTACCTTTGGTTCATTTATTCAATTTGTTGCTACAATCTTCATACCATTTATTATTCTTACTAGATTTTACCAGAATGAAGAAGTAAGTCAATTTTTATATTTAATTGAACAAGATGTTTTTTGGCAATTATTGACTCCTCTTTGGAGAAAACGCAAAGTGATGAATTGACTTATCAAAATAGGAAGCTTTATTTTTTCTTATATTAAACAAGTTGTAAGAGTCATATGTAGTAGTGTAAAATATTGATTTATTTATTTAATTCCACTAGTTAATATTTCTCCATTTTGCCGTTTATTCGCAATTATAAAAAACGAAAGGCTTGAAATTATTCAGGAAATCTGTTTATGCAACAACTTTGAGACTATTTGTCCTTTATCATACACTGGAAATGGCATAAAGAAAACCAGAATATTTCAAATTGGGTTTCTCGTTATACAGCTGCGAAAATGGAGTTAGACCTCGATACCATATCTTTGGCGCATTGTTTGGTATCCAAGTATATCGACGGTCATTTTTTGAGATAAATTAAGCACAATCAACATCGATTCAATGCTTTAGGCAAAAAGTTTAATGTTTTCACATGAATTATCCAATTTTCTTCTTTAATCGTAATCAGTATATCCTGGACAATCAATTTCGTCGCTGTTGTCCCAACAATCGGTTATATTGTTACACTTCTTCTCTATTGCAATACATGAAGTATTTTGTCCACAGTGAATTTCCTGTAAAAAGCAGAGCAAAATGTAAAAATTAGATTAATATATGGACTTGAACACAAAACAAGAATCAATGAAATTGAATCGTTTGAGAAGGGAAGAGGAAATAATTAATGGAAAAGTATTTGTTAGTAATTAATGAAAATCAATTTGTAATTAGAGTAAAATTGCAATGGAAACACAATTTTCCAGAAATCAAATTTCAGTTGAGTTAATTGCAATTGGCATTCCAAGTTAATGAAGATTCACGAAACTGAAGTAAAGTATCAAAATGAAAATGTAAAGTTTCAATTACGATATAAAATTGAAAGTCGCTAAGGTAATTGCGGTTAATCTTGAAACTATCAGTTGAACTACAAAGTCTTAGAATTTCATTTTCATGGAAATCCTAAAAATCTTACGGATTTTATATTCTGTTGAATAAAAAATGAACAATTAATCTTGTTGGAGGTTTTCTTTATCTTTTTTTCTTCAAGCATTATTTTTCTTCATTTTCCTCTTTGTATATTCATCATTATGGAATCAGTTTTGATTGTCTGTAAAGCATGGTAAAATATATAAACAGAATAAATGAATTTCCGAGGCAGATTAACGAGGAGAAGAAGATGATGATGAAGAGAAAGAAGTAAATAGGGAAAAGAGAACAATAAGTTGGAAAAGAAACGGAGATGAAAATTTTTCAAATCATTTCCTATTTGATATAATGCTAATAATAATATTAATAAAGACTGGGGAACAACCATGAAGATCCCAATGTGAATTGAGAGAAGAAAAGATCAGATGAAGTATATAAAGAGGTAAGCTTCAGCATTTGAGATCCGGTTTAAAGAAATGATAATAATATTGAATTTCAATGGAAAGCGCAAAATTAATAGTGAAAAATCATTTCAAATTTCATGAGATTTTTTTTCTTCTTTGGGTTAATTTTTTGTTGCTGCAAATTTAATTTCCTGGCGCACACAATTATAATGATGAAATTTGCAAAGGGTAAAAATTGTTCACCTATTTCCAGACTCAGACAATGTCAACAATTTAGATCAATAAGTGGTTTAAATTTGCTAAATTGACTTCCTAACAACTTGGTGGGTATTCAGATTCAGATATTGTTGATGGATTTGTTGGTGGGGATTCACAATGAATCAAGGATAACAGGATGTTTCTGTCTTTCAAAAAATTGGGTTTGACTAGTTGAGTTGTTCATTAATAGTTGAATCTATTCAAATAGATATTTTTTGTTGTTGGATATTTAATTGTGGTTTGGTTTGTTTGATCAATGATGATACAAAAAGATGGGGAAAATGTTTCCAATTGATTTTTTTGTTCACCAATAACATTGAAGTCAATGAATAACTGAATGCATTTTATATGTTTATTAAGATAATCTTTTGATCACAAACGTTAATGCAAACACTTAACCAATTGGCATTCATTGAACTATTCACAATTGAATCAGTTGACTGAGTGTAAATCAATGCAATAGATTTCAATCAATCATTAATATAATCTTGTCATAATTATTGGGTTTAAAATTAAACATTGCAATTAACAGTTGGCAGAATATTTTGCAAAGTTGAAAATGAAGAGATTATGAGAGGAAAAAAGATTGCAATTGAAATATTGTTCATTTGTTCATCAACACAAATTGGTATTGAAAAAGAAGCTAAAAGTGGTGAAAAAGAGATAAAATGAAAAAGAAAGCAAAGATTGAAAAAAAGTAACTGAATATGGATAAGAAAAAAATGATGAAAATACTGCCAGATTGAGGTAATGATGTTGGAAATGATAATATTTGATAACAATGCAAGTAAAGCATATGTGTCAATGTAACACAATGGACCGTGAAAGTATATTCATAAACATGTTTAACCAGTCAAGTCCAAGGTTGATATTTTCATGATAGATGAGCATTTGCATTTAATTCTTGTGCTTTGATAATATTGATTCTGGATTACTTTTTGCTCTGTTGTCATGAAAGTACAAACATGAAAGATGATAATGTTAGGTAATGGATAAAAGTGCTTTGAAAGTGAATCGACAATTATTGAATGTAAATTGGTGGGAAAAAAATTCCGATCTGATTTGAGTGAAAGGAAAAGTTAAGCAAAAATTTGCAATCAAGAAAAATGGTGATCAAAAGATATGGCAAGAAGATCGTAAAGGAGTGGTGATGATAATGAAGAGATGCAAGGGACAGTGTCCCTCCCAAGATAAGGTCACAATGAAAATTGACGACAACTGATGTTACAAGAAAAGGAGGAGATATGATGATGATGATTAGAAGGATAAAAATGGCTCAACCATAAAACAAGGTCATTGATTTACAATGATGGACATCAATTAATTGATTGCTGTAACTCTTAATCAAAATAAAAGGCAGCAACAACAAAAAAGCCATAGACAAGAGGGACCAGTTAATGACCATTAAACACAAGACTGATGAGAATGAACAAAGGCTGAGATAAAAGAGAGAGAGTTGAAGAGGATGGTGATGATGAGCTTGATGATAAAGGTTAATAAGTTTCATCTTTGTCCTCAAATCCAGCTTGGATAAAGTGATACACACCCGAAGAGGGAAAAGATGATGTGATATCATCACTATGGAAGACATTTTTCTTCCTTTCCTCCTAATTATTATAATATGATGCAAAAAGTAACAATAAAAATGATAATAAAACTAATAATAAAAAATAATATATAATTTACAGTGAAAAGCAACTTTCAGAGATTCATCTTAATTTGATTAACTTGAATAAACAAACTTCAATTGTACAGTTTATCATTGCAATTTTAATTGTATTGAAACTATTAAAACGCCTTTACTTTCCCTTATTTTTTTTGTAGTTCAACAATAACTCATAAGGCAATGGAAACGATAACATGATAATGATGATGAAGTAGATAAGGTAAAAATTAGATGACGAGAGTAAATGAAATATGAAGGGAAAAAACTGAAGTAAAGGTTAAGCAAAGGCTATCTTGAAAAGTTTGAGTGAAGAGGGGAAAAAGTCGTAAGAAGCTAAAGATGAACAAAAATAATGATAATGAAAGAGGAAGATATGAAGATGAAGATAAAGGTCGGTCTGTAACAATCAAGACTAAACTCAATGTTTATGGACATGTTTTTATAGCCCGCCCGAAAATACTGCCAAAAAATGGCTCAAGATATAAAATACTCTCCACCCGAGTAGAGAGAGATGATGATGAAAATGTAAAGATGCTCAACAACTTTTTTTAATGTAAGAGGATGATGAGGAGGAAAGAGACAAATGGTGAATAAAGCGATACAGAAACAGCATAACAATATATACTGAAAGGGTATGGCTCAAGTCGGTTATTCATTGTGTTCCCTGGTTTCACTGTAGTAGGCCAGGTCATAATAAATTGAAATACACAAAAAGTTAAGTCAATTTGATTATCAGTGTGATGGGAAAGATGATAAATAATGTAAATACAAAGTTTAAACAAGGTAACTAAGGTAGTTTAGGGTATGGAACCACCAAAGTCTATCGGATAGGTGAGAAGAAAGTTTAAATTTGAAGAGAAGAACAAAATTTGAGTAAAATGTGAAGTTTGAAGGGATAAAGAAAGCAGATAAAACAAAGCAGATTGAACAATGTGCTTACACATTCTGACAGTTTATTGACAAACAATAAATATTGTGAGGATAAGTTTGCAGTAAAGTTCAAGCATTATTGAGATTTGCTTTTACTAACTAAAAAAATCAAAGTAAAGAGCAGCTTAATCATTATTGAAAAATGATGATAATCATGATGATAGAAGAACAAGAAAAAGGTTTGCAACTTTGTTTTTGAAAGGGCGAAAAAGTTAAGACAAGTTTTGTTAAAAAGTTAACTTTTTACCAAAATTTGTGAAATTTTTACAAGAAATGATGATTTACTGGATAAAACCAATTGAAGAAGGAAAAGCAAAGTTGAGTTTGCTAGCTAATTGATTGTTTACATTTGGTTCATCTCATTGTCTCTGAAAGAGCAACAGGAGATGATGAGGATGCAGGGAAGCATGAAGAGGAAGAGTAAGACTAATAACAATAAGGATAATAAAATTTCCGCTGATTCAAGCAGTTTTTGTTATCATTAAAATTGTTATTATTATAATTATTGAGACGAGTCTCAAGTTGAGGAAAAGAAATGAACATTGCTCAGATTCTTGGCAATGAATGTTTTTTCTTGGCCAGCGTCCATTTAAGGGTGAAGAAAAATTTCCCACTGAGTGTTAAAACATTCACCCAATGCAGTTAACTATATCATAGAGAGATTCATGATAGTAAACATAATATAAAATGAGTAACGGCTATGAAATGGATGGAATAGAGTCTTGTGAAATATTTCACCTTCCAATGTCTCAGATAACAAAGATATTTAGTTGCTTTTCATCTTGTTAAATATCTTCTTGAAATCCTTTTACAAAGGAAGACAGAAGATGCAAGAGAAAGAAAGAGAGAAAGGTTTATATTTCCAAAAGCTCAGAATAATCTTAACGTAAACAGGCGATACTGCTTAATTAGCATCATGTTACTCCAAAAGATTATGTATATTGGTTAGCGAGTTGGTTTATTAATCTTACATGTAACATGATTGTTATTTTTTGTTGAGCAATTTTTCTTGTTTTCACATTTCCAAAACATCAACTCAATTTGGGTTATCAATCAGAATTTTTTTCATCATCTTCTTCTTCGTCTCATGCATCAATAAACACATTGGTTTATGTCTGTCTAACGCTAAATTAGACCTTAATCATTATCTAAGTAATCAAGCTTACATAAATAGTAGAGATGCTTGGCTAACAGAATAAAGGAAATCTGATTTTCAACGATAGATTTTCGATCGATTGGATTGTAAATATTATGAGATGAGAGAAAGATTAGGGATGAGAAATGTTTCAGAGATACCAACTGAATATTGATTAACTGGTGAAGTATTAAAAAGGTTGAAAGAATACACAAGATAAATATGGAAGATTGATAAATGATTAAAGCAGAAAATGTTAATGGCTGGGAAAATGAAAAGGATATCAAAGGGATTGGGATGAGAATGGTAAAGGTTAACTTACGTTTTCACCACAATCACAGTTTTTCTCGTCCGATGAATCGAAACAATTCATATGGCCATCACATCTTTTTGATAAAGGTATACATTGAGTATTTAAACACTGCCATTCACTTTCTAAACATTTATAAGTCTTTTCACAGACACAATCTTCAATTTGGAGAGATTGATGTTGAGATCGGGTTACTTTGATGCAATTAATATCATCAACTCTCCATTGGTTTAACTTATCATAACAATAACGAGTCCTTGAGTGAACTCTTTCTTCATCACAGGATACAGATTCACCTTTACACGTTGGCCCCCAATCGGACCATTTATCCCACTTATATTGATAATGTTCAGGCTCCTCTGGATCACTTTCATCTGCACTTTGATCACCATCCACTTCAGATCCATCACTATTATCACTTGATGTGGTTGAACCAGTTTTACTAATTTTGGTACTCTCAGTTCTAGTTGAACTTTTAAATTTAAAAAGTATTGTCCTTTCATCAATATCTAAACCGGTGAATACTCCATTCTTTTTGGCACTCATTAGGTTAAGGACTATCTCATTTAAAGAACAATTAACATCTCTATTAAAATGTAAAATTAAATCAACAATGATTCCATTTAAATTGTACAGCAGATTGTCTCCTTTTCTCACTGAGATGAGTTCCACTTTATCCAATTGAAGAGGTACAAGTGAGCGAGATAAGTTGATCGCTAATTTAATCTGTAAAGCACGAAATTTCATTGGATTTTAGGATTTGGGCGTAAATGGAGGAAAAAAGGTGATGGAAGATGAGAGGGAAAAGGAGAGGAATATAAAAGGGGAGAAAGGTGAAAAGATGGAAAGAAAAGAACAATAAGAATTAGATTCGGCCGTGAATTAGGTGTATTCAGTAAATGGTCTTTACATGTTAGTTGAATTATTTCTAAGCCAAGATGAAATCATGTTCACACTCGACCTTCTTACCTTTTCACTAATAAGCCAAGACAGCTTTTGAAAGGCATCACTAGTTCTATTTTTTAATTGACGACTGTACATTTTATTGCTGACTCTGAATTGAGCTTCGATAATTTTTCTCTCTCTAAGACGGTTATGATGGTTTCCATTTGAAGCAAGTTGACTTTTGAAACCATCTGATACGTGAAGGGAAACAATGACAGGACCATCCATGATTCATGTAAATAAAATATAATAGAGAAAGAAATGTTAGTAAAATTGATAGATAAAGAAATCGTACCGATTAATTATTAAGAAAGCTTACCAATAACGTATTCACTGGTATTTGGTAAATCACTTATTCTGGTTGAATTGTGTAAAGGAAAGTGTTTTGCAGAATCTCTGTTATTCCTATTATTGGTGTTAACAATATTGGAATTTTCTTGAGAGTTCAACATATTGGTATTGCTTAAATCCATTGGACCAAGTTTGACTGCATTAGAATTGACAAGGAACACATCTAGAGATAATTAAAAAGAATTAATTAAAATCGAATAAAGATTAGAAAATAATTAACAAGAGGAAGTATTAAACTCGATATTTTCACTTACCTTTTTGTAAATGAATTACATGATAAACAGCCAGAAAGACGGCAATAAATAAAACAGGGAATAGACATAAAAATATTAATCTTCTTTTAGCATTGAAACCACTAGATTCGACATCAACATGATGAATTTGATCACTTTTAATATCTCCAGGGTTAAACTGTAAGAGAAATGGAAACAGAAAAAGGTTAAACACAGAAAGAATGGAAAGAATGTTAAGTTTGACAATTAATTAAATTTAACAAGAAACACACCATCATCAAGTTAACATTGTTGTGATTTCGTTGTCTATTTAAAGTTGCATGGTCATAATAAAGTGACCCACTGTGATGATCTAAAGGTGCCGATGAATAAGCCACTGTCCAAATTGGTGGTTTACAGGTTCGCTGCTGTTGATGATGATGATTATGATCGTGTTGAAGAGTACCACTGTGAATGTCTCTTGCTATAAACATGGTCTTAACATCTTTGTAAGAGTCAGATGAACGAGAGGAGGAAGAAGAACAGGATGGCAACGATAAATGGGAGTAAATTGTTGATGATGAACAGGACATACCCCTGTGAAAATAGTCCCCCTCACCAAATAAAAGGAATTTGGTGTGAAATCAAAAAGAAGGGGCAAAAATCCTTCAAGATGAGAGGTTGTAGAAAAGGGTGAAATGGAAGATACAAATTTGAAGTTCAAGTATATGTGTAAAATCAATAAGATCAATTTTTATCCAAATTTATCCATTACTGAAAGAATGATTATATCTGGATAATCCTTGGTAAACATTTACACACAATTGTCATCACAAAAGATAAAATAGTCGAAGCAAATGAAAATATCCTTTGTATCGAAAACTGCCGATAATCAGAAGCCAAACAGAAGATAGATAAATTCACTTCACTTAAAAAAAGAGCAAAAAATTATTGGTATAATCCAAAGAGACCCAAAAAAAGATGTGAAAACTGAGATATTAAAAAACAGCGATGGGTACAAAAGTGATGCTAGTATGAACGTAAGCACATAAAAAAATCCAATAAAGAGTTGTTAGTTGAGTTAATGGCGATTTAAATTTGAAACACTAATTTTCTCCTTTAACTATCTGCTGTACAAGGTTATGAGTTGATGTGATTGACCAGAAAAGCAATGGTTAAACATTGTAGCAAGTAGTTTAGAAGCTGTTGTTGATTTTGATGTTGGTAAGAAACATGTAACCAGCACAGAAAAAAGAAGGTTGATTATTGTA
Source organism: Tetranychus urticae (assembly GCF_039701765.1). Classification (NCBI taxonomy): domain Eukaryota; kingdom Metazoa; phylum Arthropoda; class Arachnida; order Trombidiformes; family Tetranychidae; genus Tetranychus; species Tetranychus urticae. The sequence continues at coordinate 12,475,064 of NC_142959.1, read as the reverse complement.
AAGAAAAATATTCTAAACAACAGTTGATGTATTCCTAAAAAATATAAATATATTTATATAAATATCTGTGTACATGTATTGGAAGAAACAGATTTACTAAAAGTAAATTAGAAAACAAAGAAGAAGAAAAAAACAAAAATTGTCAAAAAAGAGTCCAACAATCAACAAAAAAACTGTTCAAGTAAACTTTTAGCCAAAGCTGTTGTTCACAATGTTCAACTTTAACTGAAGCCTGACAACCAATAACAAAAACCTGATTCTCCAACAACTGCGCCTTCTTGCTCCCTAACATTGACTCACTAACATTCCTTGCCCTTCTTTCTACCCCTAGCAACATCCATCTTCTGGTCTTCTCTGCCTTCTCTGGCTTAGCCCATAGTAACTCTGTCTTCTCTGTCTAAGTTTCATCATTTTTTATCGTCTTTCCTGCTTATCTTTCTTTTCTTCTTTCTTATCTTCTGCTGTCATCGATTCAATCCTGATTTCGCATTATATTGAATCATCATCTCGCTGTTTATCCGCTCAAGACCATGATAAAGATTTGGTTATTTACGGTAAGTTTTTAGCTATTTATTTAGCTGGAAAGATGAGTCAAATTGTTTGATAAGATTGGAATGATAGTGTTAAGAAATCTGGGAAAAGATTGATATATATTTATGAACTTTGAGTGTCACCATTTAAAACTGTTTGCTCATATTTTAGGAAAAGCAGAAGATGAAGCTTTGGCCGTTAAATAAATTTTGTCATTTGAAAAATTATTTAACCCCTTACTGGCAAGTTACAGTATTTACTCGATCATAAACCATTGCAATGTTAAGTCTCTCTTTGTTTTACTATTCATGGACTCATTTCTTTGTTTCACTTGTTTTTTTCATCTACTTTCTAATTAATTATATTTCACTTTTGCTCTGATATGTCTCATCTTAATTTTCATCAGAATCTTCCCTTTCATTTCTGGTAATCTACATAAATAACAACTTGATTCCTAACATTAAAAGCCAAGTATTCCTTTTCCTTTTACCTTTTTTTTACCTCCTCTGCTTCATTTCTATCAAGAGATTTAACATTTTTTTTCTTCTTCTTTTACTTTCTCTTCTTTAGCCTGTGTTATTTTTAATATTACCTGTTGTATTCCATGACCGTTACCGTTGAATGAGGATCAAGGGAAAAAATCTACTCATTTTTTGCCTTCAATGGAGACATTCTTGAAGCCAGTGAAAAGGAGAAAACAAAACAAACACATGAAAGCTAAAAGTCTTCAGATTGAAATGAAGGAAAGCCAACAATGAATAAGGTAAGAATGGTGAAGAAAGAAGAAGAAAAAAAGGTTAAAAGTAAAATCCCTATTGAGAAGTCCATTGATTCTTATTGTAATGTCAACTGGACTAGGTAAAAAGGTTAAACAACAAAAAAGGTCACTTAAAAATATTCAAGCCAGAAGCTAGGAAACCCCATAGAGCTTTCCGCTTCTCTCCCTCTCTTTTAAGCTGTTTGAGAGACAGTTTTGTGTTTGTCAAAGTCCATTTGAACGACGAAAAGGATGACAACGATGAAAACCAAGCATAACAAGGGAAAAGTGCCAAGAAATGTTAGAATTAAATGCAAAAGAAAGAAGGAAAATTCATTTCAACCTAACCTTGTCCTTTTCTTTTCTTTTTTCTCTTCACTTTTTTCTTCTTTCACTCAATTGTGCTTCAATTGTATTTTATTATTAATACACAGTTTACCTTTTTTCACCTTTAGCCCATCATTTATGCTTATTTAATGTACCATGTAGAAGAGCCTCTGATGCAGGATAACCTCAGTGAACAAGCAATATCCTACAAGTTTAGTGCCAAGGAGAAAAAAAAGCCAAACGATATGGAAAATAATACCTTTATTGACAAAGAATATTCAAGGTAGAAACAGGTCAGAACATAAGGTATCACAATCAATGGAATTGATACATTGGCGTGAAAAATGGTTTCACAAAGAATGTTTCATATTCATCTTTTATGTCTTCCTTTTCTTTATTCATCTTCATCAGCATCTTTTTACAATATACATCTTCGCTTTTTTTTCATCTGAATAGTTACAACTTTTTATTATTATGTTTTATTATTGCCAATATTATTTCCTATTTCAATGGATATACATAACGTTAGTTTAGATACACACAGGAATAGTGTGAATACACATGATAATATCCCCTATTGTAGCTATTATCAATTCCATGGTGACTATTTCTCTTCCTATGTTACCTTATACTTAATTTTGTATTTTTTTATTCAACATCACATTATAACAAGGTAATTGATTTTCAATAGGAATAGGGTACTTTATTGTTATTTACAAATTTGATTGTTACCATGTTTTTGCCTCTCTCTCTCCTACTTTCTCAAAATAGTAATGATGATCGAATAGCAGTTGATGAGGTTGCTTGATTGAGTCTGTTTTAAGGTCATAGACACTTGATTGTTATTAGATTTATATGTGATGCTAAGTTAGGCCAATTTAGCGTCAATTTTAAGGCCCGGTACAGAAACCATTTAACCGTGAAAATTTTGGGAATAAAAAACCTAAAATTTTGTTCACCATTAAACTTTATTAGCTTATTGTGTGTTCCTTGCTGCTTTAATTTTCACTATATACAGTATTGCTGTATTACTCCATATTGATCAGTATTAAAACAGCAATTGGAAACACGCTTCACCAAACCTAATTTTCAGATATGAAATATAATAATAATAATAATAGTAATAATAATAATGAAGCAACAAAAAAATACCTTCAATTGTAATACTTGACTAACACATTGTTATTGTCTATTATATTTCAGATACAGAGCATTGGAATTCACCCGAAACAATCGACGAATAATCTTACATGTTAAAAAATGATGACCGGAAAAAAGATTATCTATTGAAATGGTAATTAGCCGAATTAAACTCAACTTGAAAATGCATTCCAACCTTTGCTCCTGTTAAATCAATTGAATCAACCTTTTTTCTTCATGTGATTTATGATTGATTTGGGTTTTATGAATGATAGTTGAAGACAAGTTTCAAAGTTATTGAATAACAATTAACGATTGTTTTTCGTTAACCTTGACATTTTTGTCTCTTTCTCACAATGAATTATCTTTCAATTATCATGATTCATGATAATCTCTAATGTTGTTTACCAAACATGTGTACTTTACCAATATTTATCCAAATAACGTATTCATTTTATATTTTATTTTATATTATTGTTACAGTACAATAACAACAATGATAATAATAATATAAATGAAAATGATAATAATATTAATAAAATGATAATAGTAATAATCAGAAGCTCTTGAGTTGGTAAGCGCATTAACCACTGCTAAGAATTAATCTCAAGACATTGTATGGAAGCAGAAAAAAAGGCTAAACCAATTCATGGTTTTATTAAGATGATAACATTTTCTCTTTCTCTCTTTTTACAGGTTGATTTGACCAAGAAAGATTTGACCTGACCTACAATACTCTGTAAAATAACCAGATAATAAAATGAATATAAAACCACGATTAACCTTTAATCCCTTGGACAAGGTAAAAAAAAGTAAAAGATATAAAAGCAAGGAAAGTGCAAGTTAACAGAAAAGGCAAAAAGCAAGATGTAAAGTCAAAAGGAGCCCATTGTTATCGCTATTGAAGAAAAGACCAACGAAAATGATGAAGATGAAGAGGCAAATGTGAAGGAGCAAATGTAAAATACAAGTTATCATGTTAAGAAAAGGCTACACCAAGGACAAAGTTAAATTCATAAATTGATTAGATGAGTTGAGGTAAAGAAAAAAACTGGTCAAATGGACATCGCAATTCATCACTTAAGAAGGAGAAGTAGGATTGATGATTGCCATGATGAAGAGTAAAACGAGGAAAACTTGGTGAAGTCGTATGAAAATGGAGGAATGGAAAGACAAAAATAGACTAGATGATGAGTGTGAGTATAATTTTTTTGCTTGTTGATTTGCAAAGTTGACAATCTTGAAGTTAAATGTTGTTTCCCATGAAAGTATATCATAGAAAACCTTTTGTATTAATATTGTTTCATTTTATTTATATTATTTATATTAGGACTTGAGGTTGGCAAATGGATAGTTTGGCAAAGAAGCAAGCTTCAAGTGATCTCGAGAATCGAAGGATTTTTTTCTCTCTCATCAAAGAAAAACATGAAAACTGATGATAATTTGATCAATTCTTGGAAAGGTGGATATGATTGAAGATAAAAGGTGAATTGACTCTGTCTGGTTTATAAGTTAATTCAGGGTTAATCAAGGTTATTACAACGTAATAACTCATTGCTACACTGGACAATACTATTGAGATTTACTTATCTAATTGAAGTAGATTTTGTTTGTTTTTCGCTGATCATTTGTTGATCATCATAAAGTAAATATTGGACAGTCAAAATCAAATATTGAGTCCGAGAGAGAGAGAGAAAGAGTACAATTTTTGCCAAGTTAACAAAAGCAATCAAAAGTGAATCACAATCAAATTGCGACCAATACTAAACCACTGGCAATCAAATAGACCAATTGATAGTAATTGAATAACTCTTAGGAAAGTCATCGACAATATTTACCTAATTCTTGATTGAATGGTTAAAACGACTTTAATAACACATCAAGAATTGGTGTGAATACTTTTTATCCTAGAAACTGACATTTTTACTCAATATTTATTGCAACCCAGAATTACTGAAACTGTTAAGATAAATTAAATCATCTCTTAATTCATTCCAATTAAGATTGACATGAAATTGATACAATTATTGAATCCATGAATCAGTAAATTTCTTTTTGTATTACTTCTGATGTTAATTGAATGAAGTAACCACTCAATAGTTTTACTAATCATTTTCAACTCAAATAATAGCCATTAGAAATAATTCAATTTCAATTGCAGCTCTTACATCAATATTAATAATGCGATGATCATCATCATTTAACTCTCCTTAATAAGTGATAATTTTCATCAACTTATTATTAGTTAATTAAGCTAAATTTATGTGCAATTGAAAAATGGCTTTGAGGTAAATTGTGCTAGTTGAAAATGAATGAGAGATAAAAATTGTTGTTTTATTGGTTTGATTAAATTTAATTGGTTAATCACGAATTAACTTTCACCGTTAACTTTTTTCTTTATTGTGGTTAACACCTTAAGACAACAATCAGCCTTTGACTCAATCAACCTGAATTTACAATTTAATTTACTCAACACATTCACACAAAACACCTCACAAAGGATTTGCATTGTAAATTTGCTTGCAAATTGTCTTGTCAATCTAAAAGGTATTAAACTTGATTTTGATTTTAACAATTTTTTTCTTCTCTTCTCTTTTTTTCAGGGGAAAAAAATCTTGAACCAGAATAACACAAAATTCAACCTGCCAATCAGTTAATTGTTAATCACGATGACGTGATTATGATGCATCAAGTAAAGCCAAAGCTGATTTCATTTCGTGATTAACAATTTTGTATCTCTTTTTTGCTGTTCATTAATCAATATTAACGTTACAATGTCAACTTTAATAGAGGTTAATAAAGATGGCGAGAACAACATGAAGTTTGATGAACAAATGATGAAGAGCCCAGGAATAAAAAGGAACCCCCAATATGTTTAAAGCAACCTCAAAGATTCAAATGTTTTCCATACATTTTACATTCTCTATTTTAAAATGGTTCAAAGCTGATGTATTTACAATCATTATGGAATGGAAATGGATGGCGACAGATTATCATTCATGGTGGAGCAAATGAGTTAAATCGGAAATTTTACTTTTACAATCAAACAATGAATCGTTTCTAAATAATGAATTCATTGTTAGTTTCACTTTTATTTGAATGTGATAAATGGGAAGCAAGACCATCAACAGGAACAACAAAATACATTAATAAATCATATGTTTTTACATGATACAATTTGGATGGAAGACATTTTTATCTGATAAAATTTTCATCATTTAACTTGCCTTGTTACTCAGCCTTGAGGCCTTTTTTATTTCACCATTCACTCTATTCATGTTTTTCAATTTTTCAAGCTTCCATTTTTCTTGCTTACTCATTATTTGTATTCAAATTGATATTCAAATTGAAGCCAATATTATCATTTGATGATAATGCAGATGATTAATTAGTTTCATTTTATCAAACTCTCTGTAAAATATTAACTTTTAATGCTTAATTGATGTATTGAGCCTCAGCTAATGAAACATCAACTTTAATGTTAGAATCAGTGAAATCTCTCAAAAGTGAAACTTAATTCAATTCTGATTTTGTATCAAAACTGTGTTATTCATTATTTACTCAAAGGAAAGTTGAAAATGTTGGAGTTTACTCAATGTTGGAAAACAATTCAATTAATTTGAAGCAATTGAAGTTGTCCTATTTATAATGATTTAATTGCTAAATGTGTGAAATGTTGCTTGAATTAGAGACTAAATCTTGAACTTAAAAGATTCAGTTCCAATGAAAAAATAACAAAATAAATGAAAACAAATTAAATTAAGTTTACCACTCACAGTGCATCGATAAATCAAAAGAGGTAAACGCTTGACATGTAATTATTAATAAGACAGAAATATCGACTAATCAAGTGGACAAAATCATGCTGAACATTATCCTGAAAATATATATTTTATGACTAGAATTGAAGAGAAATTTTTTGTTTCATCAAAAAACGAAAACATGTTTTGCGGTTTTTGTAACTAATCAAGTATAATCAAGTATTGACCTTTATTCAATCGTCTTAACTTGATGAGTAAATGATTAGGATAAATTGTAACCTTAGTAGACTGGTAATAAGCTGATTCCTTGCTAACCAAATCTGCTCAAATTTAGATTGGATTAATAAGTGAGACCAGAAAAATAATACAAATTGAATTGAACGAAATGGTTGATGATGAAAATGAAGAAGCCAAACAGTTTTATAAACATGTTTCCCTGCGATGATGATACTGATGATGATGATGATGAGACTTATGTTTCTACCAAATTATATTAGAACCTTAAAGTGGAAATGAAAATTGAAAAAAATAGCAACTCAAATAACCCAAAGTATTAAGATAAATAGGATTAAGCAAGCTTGAAATTGATTCATCGGTGGTCTCTGGTTAGGTTGGTTTTTACCAAGAGGCAAGGGTCACCCTGTTGCCCCGGAAGGCTGAGCTAAGGAGGATGAGGATAAGGTTGATGGTAAAGATAAGGATAAGCTGAAGGAGGCAAAATGATGAACTCCGACTGAGTTTGGTCAAAAGCCTACCTGATACTCTCGCTGGGACTTGTAAGTGCGACCTCGTCTTTATCATCATTAAAACATCCCAAACGGTATTCCAATAAATCCTCATCTTCATCTTACTTCAGCCCAATCTTCATCTTCATCTTAAAGTCTACACGAATAAATCTCCAAACCTAATAGAGTCACTCTTTCACCCTCACCCGCAACTCAATGAGAGCCTTTCGTCTGTTAAATAATTTTACATCCATCATTATTATTACAGTCAATAAGGCCAAGTAAGATGAATCTTGCAACCCAACATCGCACCTCTTCCCATCAAAAAACCATACAATGAGGGTCTTCTTTACGTTGTAAAAGTCGCTTTTTTATCAACATCTTTTCCATCATTTCCATGAACATTTTCATCCTCATTCCTCATGTTGTGATAAAACAAAAATGACTTGATTCTAATCACTAAACGTTTGATTGCAATTCAACTACATTTACTTATTAATATTTAAATAATAAACTTGATGTTATTGATTAGCTAAATCACTAAGACTCAACTTTTTTTTGACAATCAAAAGCTTTCACCTTAATCTGGACCCATTTGATTAACAGTCATCTTAAAAGTTGCATTAAAATTATCATTCATCTTTTTTGTTCATCTTCATCTTTTGATTAATGAAACTCACTTCTGTTAAGGCCAAGTCAAAAATAAACTGGAAAGTAAAACAACTTTTTTTTCAGGTAAAAAATGATCAAACTCGGAATCTTATTTTTACCTTCAACCATAATGTTCACTATCAATAACATAATTTGTTGCCTTTATCAGTTCAAATATCACAAATCTTGAAGCTTAAAGTGCGTTATTTTAAACGTTAATATTACATTAATTCAATGATTTAATCAATTGCGTTGGTGTAACTTTATTACAAGCAAACAGCAATTCATTTGATAATTTAATAGCTGTAATCATCAATCATAAGCTTTGACTTTTTTGTTCAATGTTAACATAAGTTTAGCATTTTCACAATGTTGATGAATCATGAAAAGCAGAAAATTATTTTTTCCAAGTTGACCAACAATAACAGATTTTATGCGAATGGCAATCAAATGGAATCAATAATCATTGATTAGCATGGAAAATCGTTTTTGTTTCATTTGTTCCTTTTCTGAGTTACTCTTTTACCTTCAACTCCTTTAGGCTGTACCGGACTGTTGTGCCTGGTTTAATTGTTTGCTTAACTAACATTGTAACGTTAAACAGTTAACTCAATCAAGTTAATCAACTTGATCAACTGTTTTTGTTGGGTAAACAAAACAAAAACTTACGATTTCTTTTTACTTTTTGTATGAACGTTCCTTAACTAAATCCCAATATCATAGAGAAGAAGAAGAAGATATCATTCATTTTCATTCCAATCATCATCATCATCATCATCAACATCATTATCATCATTTCTCATTCCATTCATTTTATCCACTTGACCATCCTCATCTTGACCAACAAAGAGTATCCAATTGAATAAAACTACTTGATTTAATTGTCTCTCACATAGTTATTTGTAGTCAGACAAAAAGTGAAACTCTCAGAGGAATTGGTGGAAATGAAATAAAAGAATCAAAAATGATGATGAGAAGTGATGATAATGAAGGACAAAAGATGACCAACAATAAGGCTGAAAACAAAGGATCAACTGAATGGCCATCTTAATAGCAATCCGATCAAAAATAATATTGATTAAGCTTAAATATCGACATTTATCGATCATCAAAGGAACAAGAAAAAATCTAGAAAATCTCAAGTTGCGTACTTTTTTATCCAAAAAATCCAGAACAATTTGTGCTTCAAGATTCTAGAAATTCATGAAAATTATTCAAGAATAAGATTTCAATTTCAGAATCTCAAAAATTCTCCTTGAAATATCACTAGAATTTTGAAAACTGGCAAAAAACTCATTCACCCTTTTAAGCAAACTATTTTGGCCAAGCTTCTTGATAGAGTTGAACTTGTTTCATAAATCATGAGCTTTTTTCATGGAAATGAAAATGTTTTCAATTTTACCAATTAATTTGCAAATAAATTGCTTTTTAATCAATTTAATTGAACGAATTGTCCAGCAAATTTTGACAGGAAAAGCAAATTGGAATGAATTTAGGCTTTGGAAGTCTTTATGTTTGCACTTTTATACAATTTACTGTTGATTGTTTTTTTACATTTACTGGCAACATTTACTGAAACCAACTAACAGTTTGCTGACAATTATCATTCATGATTAAACCAGTTAATTTGCTTTAAATCACTTCATTTCACCTTTCCTCTGTAAATCTAATTACTAATTATCAGTAATAATGAGTTTGCCAAGGGAATCTTGAATGTTTGCTGGAAATGCGTTTTTCTCAATCTTCAACTGTTTAACACCAAAAATTTGATTATAATGCTCATCTTGCTCACCTTGATTATGTAAACTCATTAAATTATTGTTATTACTGGCAACACAATTAGTCAAGTAAATTGTTTTGCAAAGCAAAAAACATTGTCAGTGAAACAAAATGAGTTGATTTTTTCTTCTCATGTTTTCACGACAATTCAATTAACTCGTCATTAACATCTTAATGATGATCAGATTAACTGTCCCTTTATGCTTTAATCTGTTCAACATGAAAATGATATCAATTTTTTAGATTTATTTCAGCTGCTAATCTTGATCGGATGCTTTTCAAGTTGCTCATTATTTTGCATTTTCATTTCAATTAATCTTTTCTTTCGTTTCAATTGCTTTCTATTTACTGATTCAGTTAGACTTTATTATTAACTCTACAACATTTAATTCAGGTTTGTCTCTTCAGAACCAATTTTCATGTTGAATTGAGTGTAAAATTGAGAAAAATGAAACTCTTTTTTTTTCGCAAAACTCGGAAATGATGAGTAAAAATGATAACTTTTTGTTCATCTTTTATTCAGAAAATGAAATCTGATTAACATTCAAGGTTGACTGATTATTTTACTTGAAATTAATTGTTATTTATCAAGTAAATAGAGTAAAATTGATTTATCCTTTTCTCATTTTTAATATCATTTGTTGCCTAGAAAAAGGTGGAAATAAAACGATTCAACTTGATTGTGTATTGCAGCAAGTGATTACAATGATTCAATTGAGTTTGAATTTCCATTGGAAAATAATCATCTGAATTGAGGGAAAATGAACAGAAAATGATTTATCTGTTTGATAGAGAAAAATTTGGCAGATCAATTGACCATGATGTTGATGGGAAAAGATGAGAATGAAAAAGTGTCACCAATTTAGCTTTTGACAAACTATTTACAATTTAAATTGTTGGACAATTTAATTTTTGTTTTCCCTCAAAATTTACTAACCAATTCAATTTGTCCCTCTGGTGACATATTTCATTGAATTTACCGTTGGGAGATGAAGATGAGCAGAATGATGAGAAGAAATTTGTAATCTTTTTTAGACTGTTTGGGTTGGAGAAAGAGGATGATGAGGAAATGTAAAGATGCAAAGTTTAAGGTTTCGATTGAATGTGAAGGAAGATGAAGATGAATGATGATTATGATGATGAAAAAGATGAGAAGCTGATTGAAAGTCACTAGAGATTTTTCAAGAGGGAAACAAGAGAAAAACAAAGAGCATGGAAGATGGGAATAGGAAGAGATGAAGAAAAAAATGGTGATCATGATTGGAATGGTTCATTGGAATGATAATATCATGTCAAAATATGTTCCTAATGGATTTCAGTCTCACAAGTTTCATCAGTCTCATCTTCACCATTATCTTCTTCTCATTTGACTTTTTACTTCTCAAATGAAACAAAGTAAATATCAGATGAAGAAGGAAAAAACTGCAACAAAAGACTAATCAATGGTTGAGTTTGTGATACACTTTTGTCAATAAAATGATCAATTGTAAAGTTTACAATGATCTGACTCTGAATGGTATTTTTGATGGGGCGAGAGTGACTTTGTTAGGTTGAAAAAAACATCTCACAGATGCAACGTGATGTGAAAAGGGTAATCATGAAAATGTAAATTTTTTACGTAAAAAGGCTTTTTGTGAGTTTGTTTTTGATGGGACTGAGTAGCTTTGCTGGGTTGAAAAGGACCTCTCATAAGGCTTTGGATATATTTGCTCTTGTCTCATTATTACACAGAGCTGAGTCATTTCACAGGTTGAATAGTTTTCATTTTAACATCATTTTCAGACTTTTGAATTATCTTCATTCTATTCATCCTATTCATCTCGATCATCTTCACCGTCATCAAAATAATCGTCATCTTTATCCTCTTCATCTTGATGGGTCAAAAAGACTGTTTTTACCATTACATTTGATGACTTGAACAATTGTACTTCTCCTATTTTTTTGGTTGACGCAGCACCAAAGCTAAAAGCTTATTTATTTCATCTACAACACAAAAATCGATATGCAATTTATTTTAACAATTTAATCAAGTCACATATGTAAAGGGCAAATGTTACATTATAATGAGGGAAAAGTGAAAGGAAATAACAATTTATAATGTGAAACTGGGATAACAACAGGGCCAAGATGCTTCACCGGCAAAGAAGCTAAAATAATACTTAATCAAGTCAACTTAAATTGATTCCCTTTGACGAGAAATGATTAAAGCTGAAATAAAGAGAGAGAAAAAGGAGAAAAAATAGAAGAAGAAATCAAATGAAATTAATTTAGTTATTATCATCAGTTGACTTATTAAATCACTTGACACTTGATGGTGAGTCAACCTGGAGTTTGTCAGCACCATTATCATCAGTTGATATACACTTCAAGTTATTGTCATCCATATTTTGCTCAAATCAAATATACTTTTATCCTTTAAATCTCTCGTCAAACTTGCAACTTTTTTAATTGCAGCCAAATATTACAACCATAATTTCAATCCTCAATTGGCTGTTGATTTGGTGTCTTTACATGGTTAAATTAACCTTCATCATCTGATTATCTGAGAAATGGGGAAAAAAGCAAAAAGGTTATTCAGTTTGTGTCTAACTTTTCAATTTTTTGGTTCAACTTTTCACCCTTAGGTTCAATTCAATCTCGCAAAGTGTCAAAAAAGTGTCCAAAAAATGAAAAAATAAAAACTCAAGATGTACCAAAAGACTATGATTATGATTACAATTTAATATTACCTTTAAGGTTGACATTACCTTAAAGGCAAATATAGACAACTTTTGTTTGAACCATTTGAAAGTATTTCATTAAAAATGAAACCTTTCATCTTTGCTCAATTTAAATACTGAATCACTTTTTTTGATTCAACATTAATTGTTCAATTTAGAGCACATTTGCGAACCATTTGTAAGTATTAAATGTAATATTAAATGACTTAATGATAATCACAGTTGATGGAAACAAATGGGCGCATATTGTCAAAATAAAAATGTTGAATCAAAATTCTTGAGCATCTTTGCGATAATCAGGATAAATAGTAATCATAACAGATTGACAATCCTTAATTAATGATAATCAATCAGCTAAAGATGACTAAATGAGATAATAATTGGAAGGGAAAAGACTGGAAACTCTGGAAAGGCAAACTAGATTCAACTGAACATATTAATCTTGAATGCTAATCATAAGTTGATCATTCTAAAGATACAATGATTAACCCTAATTATGAGAAGTATCAAAAATTAATGAACCAAAGGTAAAGATGAAACCATAAACAGTAGCAATCGTTTTTAATCCTAATTCCTGGCCAATCCAATAAATCCAACGTGACTTTGGACTTGATGTATGAATATGGATTAGCGTCAGATATGTTCATTTATATCTCCAATTATAACTCAATATTTGAAAATGTCAGTTCCAAAAGGTAAAATATTGTTCCATGATCAAAGCTGCAAACCTGAAAATGTTGAAAGATCAAGAAAATATATATATATATTAATATAACCTGAGGCATAAAAAAGTCTCATAAGACATAAATATATGGATAAATATAATATAAAAAATGTTTCACTCACCGTAGGAGAATTGCGATAATTTTTAAGGTAAAAAAAACCAAGAAATATCTTGATGTGTGTTATGATAATGAGGATAATGTATTAATATATGAATACACAAAAAGATATATAAATTGATTAGAAGGTGAAAACAAAGTTGCCAAAGTCAAAATCCTACGTTATTATTACCTTTTTGGGTAAGTTGCTTGTTGCTGTTGTTAAAATAATTTGAACAAGTGAAAAGATATATATTAATATCATCATAAATCTCATTGGTAAACATTGTGAATGATAGTGAATAGCCTTACAGGCAAATTGATTGTTATTAAGATGAAGACTTTTTTACTTACCTGTGACTTGTTCCTCTTCCTATTCGTCTTGATCATCCATCAGAATCTTCAAGTAACATGAGCTTGAGCTGCAAAAATTTGAAAAAAAGAGCTGAGTACAAAATAATGATAATAATAATAAAAAAAAGAGAAGATAAAAGCAAATATTCAAGTTAAAAGATGGAGAGACTGAAGAGGAGGTAAAAGATGAGAAAGCAATAAAATTGAATTAGAATTCAATTTATTGTATTTCATTCTGTTTTCACCATTAATTTTAAAACTGAACATACAAGTGCAATAATTTATAATGTTACTGCTAGTGTTGTTCAGATCAATATGAGAGTATCAACATTTAACAATCATAAATTGATGAGAATGATGAGTAAGAAAATGCACTAAAAGATCAATCTTTTTTGCCAAAAAATGAAGAAAGTATCACTTTAAAATTTGGAGGAAAAAACGACACCAAAAAGAGGTCTTGATTCTTGCTTATTATGTTAAGATGATTGAAAGGATCTTAATTTTATCATATCTGCCGAAGATTCATGATGATGTCTTCATATATGTGAGTGTGTGGCTGTGTTTGTTCAATCTGAAAGTTGTGATCAAATGAATAGCCCAAATGATGATGGTTCATAGACAATTTGATGTTTTTTTTCAATTTTTTTCTCGCTTTTTCCTTTCCTCTTTTTTCTGACTTTGCTTTTGCTTCAAAGATAGCTGAAGATTCTTTGGGTGAGGAGGAAAACAATAATGATAATATCTGCAGATAGTTTTATAATATCTTTGATATTTTTTTCTGCTTCATATATGAAAAGTTGAGATATTGCATGGAGAGAGAAAAAAGTTGAGAGTTTATCGATTTCTCATCATCAGCATCTTTCCTCTCTTCCCATTATCATCACAAGTTATTATATTTCTCTTTCTCTCTCCCTGTGTTTCTTGTTTTCAATTGAATCTCATGTTTCATCTATGAAGTGACTTTTCAGCAAAAAAAGAGAGAAAAGAGAAAATGAAACTAAACGAGAAAGGAAAAAACAAAATTTCAAATGATTAGATTTTCATTCAATTTCTTGTTATTCCATATTGAATTGAATCTTTTTTTCTCCTTTTCTCTTCTTTTTTTCACATCTTAACTTTGAAGTTAAATTAATTTGAATTTCTTAATATAAGGCAAAGTAATTTAAACATTTCTAATCAATTATTTGGGGTCATATTTTAACTCCTTACTTGAATTTCATCAGATTGTTCCTTCCTTTTTTTTTGCTTTGAGGTTTTTTATTCATACTTGTCCATGGGGAGGTAAACATAAAAGTGTTTCGAGTTCAAGAGTCTTGTTTAAATATTATGTTGGCTAAAGATGTCAAGATGATGAAAGATTGTCTTTAATAAAGAATCAAATATTCGATGTATTAGTATTGGAACAATGTTCATCCAATTTTGGATTATTTTGTTTGCTGCTGCTGTTGAGATGAAAATACATAAACACTCTTACCTCTAGTAACTTGTTTTGACACATAATATAAAATAACAACATGGCTTAATACATGGTAACACAACCTTATCAAAATTATTAAAATTATAAAATGATTGGCATCTAATACTAGTTAGAATCAGAATATATTCAAGTATAATTTAAAGATAATCAATTCCGAAAAATATGATTCTTTTATTGCGTATTTTTTGCCTATCAGGTGTCAATTTTTTTATGTCGCCATCTCTAGTGAAAAATGAACACAATTTAACGGAAAAATGTCATCGGTCAATCAAACAAAGGGTTATTTTGGTTGCAAAGCTAATTTTTTTAATTTTAATATTTCTATTAATTTAAAGTTTAATTAATTAGTGTTTTATTTGATTTATTATAATGGTAAACCAATGTATATTGTGTTAACATGATCATTTTATAATTTGATAATGTTGTCAAAGACAAACAAGAAAATACTTTTTGGTTTAATGTTTACTTTTGTTTGAAATAAAAATGGTGAGTAGCAATTTTTGCTTTCTGTTCAATACAAATTACAATGGTAAATGACCATTCAATGGTCTATTATCAACTTTTCCTACCTTTACAAAAAGTAACTGGTCATCATTATAATCATCATTCTCATCTTCCAGCTAGTCTTTATGAGCGTTTTTATCTAGACAAAGTGGTCCTTTTCATCTTTTTTACTTATCTTTTTTTCTCCTCCAAACTTCTATTGCTTTATTATGTTGCTTTTTGTAAACTCAATCATAAACAATTACCTACAAGTTACCTGAACATTATCTTAATATTTTATTTCTTTACGCTCTTTTGATATATCAAAGTATTCATTGACCATTGGTAATGCTTCGGAAAGGTAAGGAAACAAATATTTAAAGCCATTTAGAAATGACAGATTTGTTTTGATGTTTTTTTTCACATCAATTTTGCTTCGTTTAATTACGTTACTTGTGATTTGTACTTGATATTTTGTTATATTTTCATATCACCATTTTTGTCTTGATATTTCAGATTCTGTTTGGACTTTTAGATTTCTCTTTCAGTTTGGTGTTCAACAATGTAACAAAAGTCAAGCATGTTTGGGGAAATACTTTCATCATCAAACATCCAGAAATCTAGGAGTTGAACAAAAAAAACGAAGAAATGATTGAAGATAAACAAGACTGATGAATGAATCAAATATGATCAAGACAACTAACACTGTAAGTAAATAGTAAACATTGATACACTTCAAAAGGAACTGCTTTGTGATTTTTTACCTGAGAATCTTCCTGAAAGAAGACAAGGCTTTTTCTATTGAAACAGGTCAAAGTAAACTAATGTGTAGTAATGGTCATTATTCAAAGGAAACATAGAGCGAGTTATAAACTTTTTTTTGTTGTATTATAAAATTTACGGTCATTTTTTAAAATCATCTTTTTTATATTCTTCCTCCTTCATCTTCAGGTAAATTGACAAAGGATCTTACAGCTATTCAATGGACTATAATGCAACCTTTAATGCCCAAAGCAATGATAGTAACTACTCTAATGGTCAAACTGAACACACACAAAGACAAACCATGTAGGTCATATATGGATGTTGGTTTCTCTACAAAAAGGGTTACAAAGAAAAGATTTTAAATTGTTATTGACAATATGTGACAATTTAAATTGATTCACCTACGGAAAATGTGAAAGATAACTACAGTTGTTTACAAGAGAAATGATTTCTTAACAGTATTTACTCTGTTTTTTTTGTCTCTTTTCGCTTACTACCTTTGAGTAACCTGTAATTTCTAGCCAATCATAAGCTGGAAAACCAGGTAAAAAGATGAAATTGCTTTTTACCCTTAGGTTAAAGTCTGTCAGATAATTTAACGAACAGTAAAAAAGCTAGGTTTAGACTTGCTGATGGATCGAATGAAAGATGAAGATGAAAAGGATAGGAAAAGTTACAGGTTTTTATCTATTAGTCGAGAAAAGATTTAGTCTTCGTTGATCAATCTCAACAATGTTGATAAAAAAGCATCTAGTTATCGATATTTAACTTGTCAAGACAACTTATTTAGTCGATCAACTATTCATTGATTAATCTGTCATCAATAATCATTAATTAAGGTAATCACTTTATTAAATGTAACCAGCTAACTGTGAGAATCAATTCTGAAATTGAAATAATTTTCAGTAGCCTTTTACTTTTTCTTAATCTTACTATATTTACGAGTATAAACATTTTTTGCTCTTAGCTAATTGAATAATAATGTATTTATTTTTCTCATTTTGCCATCATTTAATTGCAAAATTGAAAAACAAATTTAATGTTGCCCTAGAATTAATATAAATCTAGTTCTTTAACATTATGCACTGAATTTCATTATTAGAACGTAAATTCAAAAGATTTCCGTGTTTAAATGATAAGTTTCTTTTTCTGTTGTCTAGAATGAGATTGCTTGATAAATCATGTAAAACAATCAAAACTGAATCATAATTTAAGCTAATTTCCCATTGAAAGTCTGATTTACTTGTGCAACAAAAATTCAATAAGCTTTTAAGAATTTTGTATTTCAAATTAGTATGGAAAAGTGAATGAAATACAAAACAATACATCTATTGAATTGTTGAGAAACAAAAAATTTATTATTACAATCTGCATTAATTCATGAGGTTGTTATAAATGTAATAATAAATGTAGGCAAAGAAATTAAGTTATGCATTTTACGACTAAAACTTTATTTCTATGGTTACATAATCTTATTACAAATAAAAATATTCAGTTCTAGATCAATGTTTTTCATTTGCATTATCATCATTATAAACATGATTTTAATCATTCTTTTTTTCTCTCTCTTCCTTTCAGTTCTTTTCAATGTTACCCTTTCACTTGGTTGAATACTGGAGTTGCTGTTGATGATGATAAGATGATGGAGGATTATGGTGAAGATATAATGAGATGGTTATGACGAGGACCAGGACGACGACGGTGGTGGTGGTAGTGATGATAATGATGACGATGAAAAGCTATAACTGCAAGATGATGTAAAATGAACGAGCATGAGATTCTGGTGAGAAAAGGAATCAAATTTAAGTGAAAGGAAAAGTTGAAAAGGATTCAAATGTGAGAAATTTAGTTAAATAGTTTGTGGGCTTCATTTAATTAAACTTGTTAATTGTATACTACCGGTATGATCGGTTATGTATGTTATAGATGTAAAACACCTTAGTTAACTCCTTTTCACCATCATCATCATCAGCTTGTTTTATAATCATAGGTTTAGATTGTGTTGTTTTTGCTGTTGTTTTTTCATTACAACATTGAATTTGCAAAGGAAGAGCTGATGAGGAGGATGATGAAGATGGAGATGGCAGAAACAATAAAAAACGAGAAAAAGGTTTGGGTGCAAGAAAAGGTTAAAAAAGTATGGAAACAGTTTAAAAAAAAACAAAACCTTCCCGAAGGCTGTTGATAATTTTTTGTTCATCATCATCATCATCATTTTTTATCTTCAAAGTTTCTCTTAATATTTTGTTTCTTTCCCAACGATAACTCATTCCATTGCTAATAACTGTCAAAAAGCAAAGTTGATCCAAGTTGCACCACGAAACAGCAAAATAACAACAATAATTATACAGCTGATGTTTGATACACTTTGGTTGCTCCACTTCAATCAATACATCTTACAATAACAGCTTTTTTTGCCAGCAAAAATGTGTCCATCAATTAATGGTAATGAAAAACGATAAATGATGGTAAATTTTGTAATAGTATTTAGCTAATTATTAGTTATTGGCTTAAATACTGATACTGTACACGATGAGCTGCAGAAGCCTGAAAAAGAAGCTCAACCAATTACAAGATTGTTGATTTAATTTAGTGTTAAAGTTATCTTTTTTTACCTTGTCAGGTTGATGAAATGTACATGTTTTTTGTAATCAATAGTTGCATGATTTATGTGAATCTCATGATTGTGTGTATTTAAACAAATGATGTTAGGTAATAAAATAAAATGAAATATAAATTTGTAATTTAGCATTACATTTTTTACTAATCTTGCTTCATTTACCTGTGTTAACAAGTTTTCATCGACAGCAATTTAATTTCATTTTACTGGATAATATTCAAAGCTCATTTATGTTTAAACATAAAACACATAAAAAATGTTTAGTTTTGTCGATCGTCATTAGGAGATAACCCCTAATTTACGACTGTTTTGTAGCCATGGCTTAATAAACGCCATTGGTTTTCAATCTAAAGCTTTTACTTTTTCCTCTAGTTTTGATTATAACTCTCTGCTATTATCATTATATTTATTAGGGTTATTATTGATATAATCAACAACATCATCATTGCAATAACTTGTATCATCATCATCTTCCCTGTCATTCTCAGTTTTCATTTGGTAACGATTCAGTGTTTTTTTTTATTTATCCGTATATCAAGTGTTTGTACTAGAGTAAATGAGGAAAAATTATCATCTCTTCAGGACTATCAACAGAACTTTCACCATCATCATCATCGTCAGCATTGTCATCATCACCATCTTTTTCATTCAATATCTTTGTGAGAATATCTTATTTATCTATTAAGTTGCCAAGCAACTTTCTCAGGAGGCTTAAGCTAACTTTGATCATTTTTGTTTCATATTCAATGTCTTTTTTTCCCTCTGTCTCTGTCCTCTCTCTTTTCAGCGTCACCTTCGTCTTTATCTTCATCCTTCTGATGGTAAATCTTGAGAATGATGATCATTTTCATCATGACAAACAGATCAACATGGGTTAACCAACATGTTTATCAACCCATCAGCTATTTTGTTCATCAAGGTAACTCTGTCCTTATAATTATCTATCTATCAATCTACAACTTGACTATCTTTCATTTCATTTTGCTTTCTTTTCTATCTTTTTCCTTCATCTTCATCAGTTTCGCTTTTTATTTCACTTGCCTGACATTCCCACTGTGATAAAATAAGATATTTCTTCATTATTACTGCTAGTTAGTTAATTATTACAAAGTAATAAGCACATATACATATCTATAAATTCATCCTTCCGAAGAGAAAAAAAATAGTTACCATTTTGTAAGCTTTAAAGTTAATTAGCATCGTTTTTCCTTTTCATTTTCATCTTTGCCTCTCTTTCTGCTGCTGATTAGTCGTTTTAATTAACATCACTTTTCATGGGATCCATTTTTTTTCGGTACATAAAAAATAAATAATAGTAAACTTCTTAACTTGTTTCACCTTAATAACCAAAGAGATGAGATGAGGTTAATATGTATATAATTCAGAAAGAGAAGAGAGGAAAAAATGTTGACAAATATTTCCAGTTATGATTCTAATAATATTTACTTTTTTCTCCCATCCAGATTGGAATAGTTGAAGGAACCATCAAAATGAAAGATTAAACTCTGTAAGGTCAATTGAATTATGTCAATGGTTGGACTTTTGGGACAAAATTTAAGCTGAATAAGTGATCAATATTGAATATCTTTTATTCAAATGATGAGACCTTATGTTATCTATTGCTTGGTCCTTCCCTTTGCAACAATCCACCTTGTAATGTCATCTTATTGTGGTTAACCAAAGAGATCCAGGAATAAAGAAAGGAAGACAAGAATCCAAGATGACGAAGGTGATGGGAAAAGTGAATTGAATTGGTTAGGAAGAGAATCTCAATCTTACCCATTCTCATCTCACTTAAACTGATGACCTAAGGTCACCATTTAGATGAAAATTGTGTCATCTTCGGTCAGCTCTTTTAATGGGCTTACAGATTATACTGAGAACTGTAATTTAACGTTGTATTTGTGTTGGTAATTGATCAATTGAAAAAAATACAAAATAAGAAAAGGTAAAATCCAAAATCAAGGTAAGTATGACACAAACAAAACTGGGAAAAGAAAAGAAGAAAATGATGATTCTCTCCTCAGTTCATGTCCATTGAGAGTAAACTTGAATACCCTATTATATTTCACGAAGAAAAAAGTTATGCATTGAAAGGCCTTAGGGCGACAAAAGGTAACTTGAATCTTTAGGCAATCATCTTTTTTCTCACTTACCTTTTTATATCAATAACTTTGTCAATTCCCTGAATTTATCGCAATCGCGGTCAATATGTTTGAATAGTCACCTCATCATCTTCATCTTTCTTCCTAGACCTTTTCTTGTCCCTTCAATCCAACAACAATGTCAATCTCGTGTGATCAAGTAAAGTGTAAGGTAAAGTGAATAAGTCTTTACCTTGACTTTTTTTTCCACTCTTGCTAACTTGCTAACTTGTTTTATTTATATACACTTACAATCACAGGTAAATCACTTTGGAATGTTATTATATTGATGATCAGATCGTAAAATTGGAAATACTTGAGAAGGGAAAAAAGATTGTTCATGTTTGCCAAAAAAGCAAATCAAATCCAAATTTATGTTGATGATTTTTTTCGCTGATGTTGTTGATGGTAAATTTCAAGTGTTGTTTACTGTTTATAATTTTCAACACACCATTAAGTGTTGATTTAATAAGAGAAAGAAAGATAAAGTTATTCAACATTTAAACGAGTTACTGACTTTTGAGACAATTTATCATAATTTATCAATCATAAAGTCTCAATAAATCAGCCAAAAATATGATTTGTGCTATTTTTTACACTCTTCAGAATTATAATTAACTTGCATTTCCAGTGGCGATGAAGTAAACGGAACAAAAAAATTCATATAAATGTTGAAACAAATTTCTTCCATTTCTTCCATTGAAACGTTAATGAAATCAACATTTAAATGTTTTCACCATCACCATCATCATCAATGTCATCTACATAACTGGAGAGAGAGCCTTTGTTTGTACTGCAAAATGTTGGGAAAAGCCTTATTAGCATTGAAGAAACGTTGACTTTATCACTTTAAATAAACTGCTTAACCACAACGTAATAAGCTTGAGAAAACTTTTTTATTTTCACTTTTTTTCAATTAACGTCAAAAAAGTGACACAAACTCAACTTTTTATTTCTCTCTCCTGTCTTGTGTTGACCATTATCATTATCATTATTTTTGTTGCTTCCTCAGATTCCTCTGTGAACGTGCTAATAACGTTTCCAACGACCCTTCCATCATTATTATCATCATTATTGTTATTATCTTTTTTTATTCCAATGGTTCCTGATTACAACTTCGTTCCTAATGATTGAAAAAAAAGTCAAAGAGGTTCAAATGAGTGGAACATCTTGGAACGTGTCAACATTTTTATTACTTACCAAGTCTTTTTTTGACTACTTTACCTGTGAGAAGGTAACAAATTGTTTCATTTGACTGGTAGCGATCAACATAAACTTGCTTGTGAATTCAGGCTCAAAGTAATTTTACAATTGATGAAAACAAAATACTTTTTTTCAACCTTTTCTCATGAATCCATGTAATGATGTAGACAAACTGCTCAATAAATAATAATAATTATATAATATAATAATATCACCATTATTTGCGGTTCATTTTCCTCTCTTCACCTTCCACGTTGAGTTTACTTTTGCAGCAATGATGATTGTATTTGAAAACGGTAGGACCATTTCATCTTGCATTAGCTCGTCGTTAGTTTTATAGCCATCGTTATTTTGCTCAATACTTGATGTTGGCCATCATTGACTTTTCAAAGGTTTTATGCCAATGTTTACTCGACTTTATGACAAAAGTTATTGAAACTTTACTGGTATTAAAAGGTAATTTTGGAAATGCAATTAAATTCACCTTTGAAAGTGTCTTTTTTTTCTCGCTGGTTTGCTATGAGTTCGGGTTGGATGTGAGGTTATATATTGTCTTTTAATTTTGTTGGATATTGTTGATTGATGCTCAGTTATTTTAGACTAGTTAGCAAACATAACTTTAACGATTAACTTTATAACGTTGATGGAAAAGTTATTTTACTCCTTTCACGTAGGAATGCAAAGGTGAATTGTGAAGTATCAGCAACAGCAGAAGCAGCAAAAAAAGTCAACAAGATTTAATGAGTAATGGTCTTTTAATGAGGTTCCGGTTTATTTGATATTTTGACGGGTTCTTTTAAGAATCTAGATAAATGAATGGAGGAAAGAAGAGAAAAAATATAAAGAGAATTAGGTAAAGTTTTCATACATTTTCTCAGTTCAATATCAAATTAGGAACTCTGAAAAGAAGTAAAATCAAGGGATGAAAAGAAGACAGCCTAATGGATTGATGATGAGGTACTGAGGAAGAAAGGGAAAGAGAGATACTTTGTGGCGTTCAATAAAAGAGGATATGCAGAGAGAGAGGAGGAGGATGGAAGAGATGAAAGAGATGGAAAGAGAGAGTTAGAGGATGGTGACTGGAGTATGCACAAAATATACAGTAAGCCGGTGGCAAGGAAAGTTTGTTAAAAAGCACGATAAATATAAAACAGAGTAAAAGGATGTCTTAATGAATACCTTTCCATAGGAAGGAAAGGCAGGTTACAATCACAATAAATATACTGAAAAAGCCTTTTCTCTTCACTCAGTCTTGATTCCTTTCCTTTCTCCTACTTCTTCCTTCAATTTACCTTTACAATTCCATTACCTATGAGAACATTAATAAACTACATGTATTCTTTGATCCAACAATAACAGCAAAGCAAAAAAAAGAATCCTTCTTTACCTGGTTTACGTTAGCAATAAACAAACGATAAAAGGTAAAAAACATAGTTTCACTGTTATTGTGGGGTTATTGATGTTTGCAGATATTAAAGTAGGAGTATCGGTAGCCGGGATAGCAAGAGGGTTAAAAAAGCTTTTTTTTAACAAGCCAAAGCCAACAATCAAACAGCAAAAATGGCATTAAATTATCTAAAACTGAAATCATATAGCTAAACACTCAACACAGCATTTACAACTCTTTCACGACCGACGGTTTACCATTTATCAACATCTTTATTCCTATTGACTTGTTTGTTTGATTGCTTTCTATGTATTTAAAGACAAGGCCAATGGGTAAGAAATGACCATTGATCATGTGAATAGAAATGGTAAGGTTACCGGTTAAATACACATTTACCTTTAATCACACACTTTATCCATGAACCATTTTCAATCTGTTTATATAGCTTTGTTTAACCAAGAGTCGAGGTAGATGTAGGATGTTAGTTAAACATTGATGTTTCCTCCTGTAATCTCCTTCTTTGTCTAGATAGCTTTATTCCTGGCCTTTGAGGTTCCTGTTGACAGCAAAAAGAAAAGGTAATGTTACTGATATTGATGAGTCAATTTTATAATTGATGTAATTTCATTCAATAAAAATGTAAACAAGCAATGCAGCAGCAACACACACAAAAAAAGCAGCAAACTAGATGTACTTTTTTCTGTAAACATGAACGGAAACATCATAGTACAAACTGCAAACATAAAAAGCAAACATTGAATTGATGAGTTGTAAAGATACTCACAAAAGGAATCATCATATATCAGTTTTGATTAGGATCACATCAAGAACCATCAGTCTTTCCAAGACTGTTGATAATTTTTCCATTAAATAAGTCCAAGGCAGCTAAAGAGGATAAAAGGTTTGATATGAGATTGTTAGTTGATAGTTTTTTGCTAAAAAGGTATCAATTTTCTTACTTTTTTGAGCTGCCATGGTTGATAATATTCATCATATTTGCTGGAAATAGAAAGCTAATGTAAAAAAATTCACAAGACTCTGGTCACTATCATTTTATGACTGCCTTTTCATTACATCAAATTTGTTGACGTTATTATTTTGGGATCGTCGTAATCATGTAATTTCACCGAAGAGAAATGAATCAAAAAAAGATCAAACACATCATATATAATATAACCGGGTTAATCGATTCTGTCAAAAATTTTGACACAAAAACTGTTTTGATAAATTGAACTAAATATGGCGCCTTGGTAAACTGAATCATTGTCATTGGACAATCAATCTTTTTGTTTAAGGCGGTTTTTTTGCTTTTACCCTTTGCTGTTGAAGAAAGTGAAAGCCAAGTGGCAAGAATGCGAAAAAATTTCATTGTTATGCAATCAATTTGGTATCCATGTTTTTTGTGCGTCTCTCTCTCTTTGTATTATTAATCAAAGTTGACTATTAATAATAATTATTTTTATGAATTTGTATTGTGAAAACAACAATAACCGGTTCGACCTGAATTGAACATGTCCTTAAAGATCGTTGTTATTAAATTAAACATCAAACGAGGAACATTAATCCAAAGGAAAAACAATTTTGGTTAACCATTAGCTTTGTAATGTGAGTATTTTTGGCTTTATTTTCTCACTTTTTCTTCTCCTTTCATCATTATTATTATTGTTATTCAAGACTGTTTTGATCAAACATTCATCTTTTAATCTTGATCACTAGACTTAACTAATCATTCATCTTCATCTTTTTTGACTCTTTTTCTTTACTGCACAGGACACACTTCATTACCATTGACTTGTCTTGTTAACATCAAAAGTTTTGCATGCGGATGTAACATTTCCTATTGTGGACATATGGAGATACAATTCTCCCATTAAATGGATGGAACCATTGGATTGCAAGTACTAATGAACCAATTTAGAGTAGATTATTGCCTCTTCAATTCATCTTCTAGCCGCCACAATCGTCAACCAAAATAGTCTTGGAGTCGGTTTTTGAGTCGGTTTTTTACATTTTTTGGACTTTCTCTATGATCAATTGATATTTTCACCGCTTAAAATGTTATTTTTTGGTTTGAGAAAATATTAATTTTTCAGGAAATGTGGAATGTAATGCAAATTTGGTATTTTATCTTGATCATTACATGTTTACTTAAAGTTTGCGGAAAAATGCATTTCACATGGAGAAAAATCATCATCAAAAGACAGAGAAAAAAGTTTCCAACATACTTTATTTCTAATTTGATTGTTTTCTGTTCTAATACATAAAATGGTACATAAAATATTCTCCCATAGTATTATGTATTATTTGAATAAAAGTGGCAACATCAACACCAACAAAATGGTTAATGTAAGCTTCGGTGGTGCTTAATGTCTAATAGTTTTCATCGTTATTTTTTACTTATTTTGTTGAAGTCAAAAAAAGAGCAAAAATAAAGGTTGGAAAGTAATGGTTTTCAAGTATCAAACCATTGCACCTCATCTATTCTCAATGATGGGTCCCTTCAGAATTTTCACATCAAATAGTGTTATACACTCAGAAATTTACCTCTCGAGCAAAATATAAACAGCTCGAGTTGATGCATTTTACGACTCTTTTCTTTCTATTTCTATCCCTTCCAAACCCACCAAATACATCATTCAATTGTCTCTCCCTCTCACAGTTTATACCGTTAATTTAATTTTATTTTTTTTCTACTTTTATGAATCGCTATCCTTAGATTGTTAAAAACACTTGTCCTGTTTGGATGGAATCCTGCTGCAAAAAAATGAATAATTCACATGAATACTGTTTCTCTTTCTATATCACACAACACTGTTCATCATCTGCGTTACAAGAGCGATCAAGAGACACCATTAATATCAACAGCAGATGTGTACTTTGTAAAGTTTGGGAAAAGCAAGAGGCAACAAATTTTTTTTCCTCTACTTTTACCTGAAAGTTAGATGTGACAAGGATTTATTAATTTACTAATTGTTGCAGTTAACTAATGACATTTCATTTTTTGGCCAAAAAAAGAGTGGCAATTTACTAGAGGCGAAACTCAAGGAGAAAGTCAGAGAAAAATGAGAAACAAGTTGCCAATGACCATGTAACGGAGGTTCAACAACAGACTCAAGGTGATACTTCCGGAATAATTTTTCACCTCCCTTTGGTAGACATTTTTAATAGGTACTTTTCAACTTTATTTTTTGTTGTTTTCCTCCCCACCTTTCAAAAAAGCACCTTAATTTTTATACTTTCTTATTACTATCTATCCATAATGAAATGAGGAGTTTAACAGAATATGATGATGATTAAGAACTGTTTTAACACACTGTTTTTGCATTATTTTTCAAGTAATTTTTCCTCAAACATAGTAACTTACCCTGTGGCTTGATAGGTAACTCACTTACCTTTTACACTGAAAAAGAATCAACTAACAATCATCTTTCTCTCTTTCTCTTCCTTCAGGGCCTACTCAGTGAACAATTAATGTTAAAGCTCAAGTTAAAAGGACGGGCAATGAAGTTGTTGATGATAATATTTTTGTGACTAATTAGTACTCCAAACTAATTAACGTACAACACACGGTATCCTAGATGCCTTTGAATCAGTGCATAGATTCATTGAAAGTTTCTCATGAAGATCTACACCAAAGCAAAAGCGGAGGAGGGAAAAAAGGATGAACTGAAATATTTCAATATATTGCCTAAGCAAAGAGGCATTCTGGCTTTGATGGTCAACAAAAGAAGAGGAAAAAAGAGGATGAAAAGCAAGAGGAAAGAAGGCAATGAGGGAAAAATTTGAAAAATGTATCATTAGAGGTATTCTTCATGTAACATCATAAAAAACTCTGATCACATCTTGAACGATTCTTGGTGTAAAGTAGGAAAAGCTGTTAAAATTGTATTATAAATATTGAGAAAAAAAGGTAAGTAAAGGTGTGGTTAATGTTCATCAAATATACATGTATATATTTCTTGACGATTAAAGACCTCACACTATGCTTGTTCAAATTTGACCACGACAAGTCAATGCGTCATCATTATCATCATCAACTTGATCATTATTCTCATCATTAACATAATCTCATCTTTACCGATTTTCATCGTTTCTTCTTCATCGCTGTTCATCCCCTTCATCATCATGATAATATATTCTTGACAAAAGTAACACTAAATCCAGGTTTTACAGGGACGCCCATTGCAAATAACTGGTTAATAACTTGTTAGGGTCACAAATTAATTTCAAGAAAATATAAAGTGATCTAAATTGTGTTCCTCATCAACTAATGATTTCAATTACCAGAAATGTTCAACCTGTGATCTACATAAATGAGGGAGAACAAGGAAAAAAAGTTAACTCAACTTGGATAATAAATTGCTTTTAAATAGCAATTAATAATTGAAACACAAATAGACCTTATCTTCAAGCTTAAAACTGAACCCCTTTTCTTTCTGCCCTGAAAATGTACTACTCTTACAATGTAAGTAAATTAATGAACTTAACAATATCTAATTATATTCTTAATTTTAATCACTTTTTTTTCTCTCCTTTTCCTACAATCTCTTTATTCCCAGTTTGGTCCATTGAGTACAATGTTACAGATGTAAACCCAAGAAACAATTACAAAGTAGAGTTGAAAAATTAGGCGAAATCTGATTTCAAAAGTGATTTGCTGATTCAATCCAAGCTTTCGCGAGGAAAAACCTAACAATCTTCAAAAATTCTGTGGCTATATTATTAACCTTGCATGGATCTGTTTGCTCAACCAAATCAACAACAATTTCACGGTACAACTATTCACATGATGGTGACTCGGGCGTCAGTACATAATAACAAGAAACAATTCACGATCATTTCATTGATTTTACCGGTTTTACCTTAAACTTTACCAACCAATATTACTTGTTATTATCATTATCTATGTTTATTATTATGTAATGCATCTTACAGTAAATGCAGCACAAAAAAGCGTTCAAATGAAAAAGGAAAGTAAAAAATCTATTCTATTTGAACCAAATTCCCTATTTTTTTACTTCGGCTAACTTTTTTCTGCTTCTTCTTTTCTCTTTTTCAGATTCAACGGAAGTTACAGGAAACAAGAAAAAAATATATCTACAATGATTCAAGAACCATTCAATGTTACCTTGAAAAATGGGAATTCAATTTGTTTTCTTTAATGATCAAAATGATGATTAAGATAGATACACATTTACACAATGGTTGATTATCAATGAAAGCAAATATTGTTTCAAACCTTTCCTTCAATATAATACAATTTCAACATTTGTTTTTTTATTATTGTTTTCAGGTTAACTTTTGACTTGCCATGAAGATAGCCTTTTGTTTTATTGTTTTCACCAAATTCCCAACGAGTCCCATGATATACAGAAGTAATATAATTTAATGTTTACCACAATTTACCAAATTTCAAGTTAATATTTTTCTTTTCATTTCAACATTTGTTTTCAAACAAAACAAAAGCCTTTTCCTATCAATGTTACAGTTGATCTTTTTACTTCTGTTCATTTACAGGTATTGACTGATTATATTTCAACACATCCACAGTTATTGACTTTGGCTTTTCTGGATCAAATGGCCATTATATTTCAACTAACTTACCATGATATCCAAGTCGCCGATTGCCTGGGAAACTATCCATTTCAATGAATTATTTCATTTTTTTATTTCTCCTTTTTTGATTAACATAATTGCTAGTTGAAATGGCCCTTTTAATTGGCTCTTTATCAAAGCAATCAATCAACAAATAACTGAATCCTCAATTTTGTGTCTGTTGATACATTAATTATTTAATGTGTAATCAAATATTCATGTAAGGTTAAGGTTAAACCTGCAGACGCACAGTTTGCCTCTTAAATTGTAATCTATTTACACATTTAATATTGTTAGATTGCCCATTAGAGCCAATTTAATCATCATTTCATCTGATTTACAAGTAAAAGCATTGAATCTTATTTGTTGAACAGTGCAAAGCATTCAATAATATCACTTGTTAATACAATTAGAGTTGACACTTGAAAGAAATCAAATTTACATTAAAACCTCTTTTTTTTGTTTACACCGATTCTGATTAGGTTAAACAGCAATAGTAATTTAATTAATTATTTAAAATGTATGAGCAAAAATTAATCTGTTAAAATGAACCATTTCAAGATTGAAACGATTCCAATTGATGAGTGAAATTAAAAAAAACATTAAATTAAAGATGAAAATGATATCATTTAATTAATGGCAGCAACATTGCCATCCATCATAACCAAGTGAGTTAACTTTTCATTTTTCACAATTATAATCATTTTAACTTTCCATTTCAGATGAAAATCACAATCAAGAAACTGTTTGGTTTCATTTTGTTCATTTAAAATGATTGAATTGATTAATACAACAATTAAGATGTGCAATGGGTTCACTGAATGAGTTGAAAATTAATGCACAGTCAAGTTTATCTCAGCTTATGAAGCAGTTTATCATCTGTGCTTTTCAAGAGAAACAATCACAATTTATAAAGAAAATTTATTAATTACGAACAATTCATGTCACTTTACTTTTGAATTTTTCATTCAAACCATGATTAATCTTGATCCTTTCATGGTAAAGTGAAAGACTTGTAACAAAAGCTATTAATGTAAGTCAAAATACTTGAGCTTTTTTATTGATTTCCAATGTTAACTTGACATTGTCTTATTGGTTACACATTTGGCTTTTTGAACGTTGACGCTAATGTTGAGGTCAATGATCATGTATCATCTCGATGATCACATGAACTTTATTGACTCAATTAACAATCGTGACAAGTTAATTTCTATCGGTAATCATGAGAGATAATCAGTTGAATATGGAAAAAGTTGAAAGGGAATTTGGTAAAAGCTTTATAATATCACAGTCATGATTGAGATTTAAATTGATAACATTTCAAGAGTGTGTTTCCTATCGGATTGATCAATGTTATTATTGTCTCCGGAAACAGTTTCATCCTTATTAGATAAATGATCAGAATTTTATAGTCAAAGTAATTGCTGTTTTATCTTGTTCTTGGCTCAACAATCTGAAGAGACATTAAACTGGCATTTGCATTCTTGTAAGGATTGATTGAGAGATTGAAAGGTTTTCCTAATTCATAACACAAGTAAATACCTTTTCAAATTAAGTATTAATTTCCTTTAATTATCATAATCATTGACATTTTCTAGATCATTTCTTCTCATTCTAGCTCATTAGCCCTAATACTTTACCTTTACAGATATTTGTCATGATTATGGATGAGAAGAAGAAGAAGAAAGGTTTCAATATTTACTCATTTATTTACAGCTTTATCAATCTTTCCTATTGGAGTCAAACATAATCATCATTATCATCAGGTTGATCATGAAAAAGTCACATCCAAAGGAAAAGCTACAAAATGTTATCTTGTTACTTGGTCAAGCATCCAAGAAACGTCCCTTGTGACGTCCAATTAGACGAAAAAAAAGATGATGAAGGAGAAAATAAAAAGGCCTTTCCAAAGTTTAATGATAATCCAAGGG
The DNA here is from genome assembly GCF_039701765.1 of Tetranychus urticae. Lineage (NCBI taxonomy): Eukaryota > Metazoa > Arthropoda > Arachnida > Trombidiformes > Tetranychidae > Tetranychus > Tetranychus urticae. The sequence continues at coordinate 12,443,893 of NC_142959.1, read as the reverse complement.
AAAAGTTGAAACCTGAGAAATGTATTTGAGGTACAAAAAAAGATAGAAACAGGTAACCGTGATTCTGACAACTCGATATCTAATCCAAGACCTTTTCATACAACTTGCCAGTTTCATCTGAAGAAGTTTGTAGATGAAGAAAAAACGATCATCACCATGATCTTGATCATTTACACATCTAGTAATACATGTAGAATGTGGTTGAAAAGATGAAATGATGGTTGGTACAAAAAAAAAAGTCAACAGCAAGATGAATGTTGATTTGGTTTCTGTTGATGAAAAACAAATATTGATAAGATTGAACGAGATGATATGTAAATGGCCTTAAGGGTAAGATTTGGGCTTGAAACAAGTTAATACAGAGCGACGAACAAAAAGCTGTACAAAATGACAGATTGAATCCAGTTTTACAGAGAAAAAGATATTCTGTTTTTTGGTCAACTTTTTTTCTCTACCTTTTGCCCGGTTTGCCGTCTTGAAACAATCTTATGTTGATTATTTTATTGGATAATGTTTCATCAAAAATGACTCTCTTTGCCTTGATTTATCATCTTTCAACCGTCTTCCAATGTCAACAGAAGAGTGTAACAAGATGAGGAGGAAAACACTTATCAGCTTTAACTCAGAGTAACCAGAAAAGTTATCCGATAGTGTAAGGGAATCAAGAGAATCTCTTTTTTGTCTGTTTCTGTCAAAAAAGCCATGTAAAAAGGTAGCAGCAAACTCATCACCAGAAGCAGCTCTTAAACTTGTTCAACATCAACTACATCGGTTCAACTTGCAAAGTTAAACTTAAATAGAATTGGGCAAAAAAAGAGTAAAAAAATGGTTGAATCAACCGCTGTAGTTGATGATGGTAATGATGAAAGTAAAGATGGTAAACAGAGATGAACAAGGTTTAGATGATATACGATATCGTAGGAGGAGGTTGAGGGAAGGATGTTAATCGATGTCATTCCTCGGTATTCATTGTTGCCTTTGTTTCCCCTCTGATTACATGCTTATAACTTCTAGTTTATGTGCATAATAATGCATGTAATAAAGGTTGCCTGAAGCCAAGTTGATTGTTTTTATCTATACCTGGCTACTCTAATAATGGGACTGTATATGACAGGAACCAACGAGAGGAAGAGAGGAAAGAAGAAAGAAACATTTTCAAAGGGAAAGAGAAGGAAGGAAACAAGGTAAAGGTAAAGGTTTCCCTTTAAAATCATGATGTACAATTTACATTTGTATGCTTTGTGTGTGTGTTTTAAATCACAACCAAGAACATCACAATAGCAACATGCAATGAAACACGCAACCAAAGTGTTCATCACAGGTAAGATGAGGTTTTGTTTCTTCATTTTAATGTTTACCTTTGAACAAAAATTATAAAACATAAGCTCTTTAATACTCGATTCATTTGCAAATTTTATTTATTTATGTTTACCTTTTCATTTTTGCTTTTTTTGGGTTTTACTGAGTTTTGAGTCTTTACTGGTTCTGTGACTGGCAACTGGTAATCAAGGAGAAGATGAAAATTTAAAGAAATGCTAGTTATCAATGGATTTAGTTGAATGTTGTTAACTGGATAATAGTTGGATTGTTTTATAACCAATTGTTCAGGTATAATGGCACAATCGTGTTTTATTTTTTTCTTGTTGTTCATTTTCTTTTTTTCGGTTTACCGGTTAACCCATGTTGAAGAGGAGGAGGCTGATGAGAAGAGGATAAATGGAGAGTAAGAAGAGCAACATGATGAAAGGTGGAAGCTAAGGTGAAACATATCAATTAAAATGTATAATGATGCAAGCAGGTTGGGTATAAATATTGTATCTACAGTTGGCAATGGTTTTGTCATGCTTCACATTGTTTCCCATTCACATTGGTTGAGGTACCAAATGAGTGTCACAATTGTGATTAGTCTAATACCTGATGTGCCTGTGTGTGTGTGTGTTTCTTGTTGTCTTTAATGGTTCAATTGGTTTACAAGAGTCGCCAGCCGTCTGTGAATCTTTGGGTTAAAAGGAAAAGTAAATGTTGATGTAAAATGCAAGGTTGATAATGAAATGAAGATGCTGATGGTAAAGATGATGATGAACAATTTAAAAATTTGCAAGAGAATGGTAAAGGAGGAGGAAAAAAACAGAAGATCCGGATTCTGATGTCGAGCAAATCAAGGAGTGGTTAGTTTACCATGATAATGGATACAAGTCTTGTGCATACGATTTCATCCTCCATTGGCATATTTTAATACACACACGCATTGTGATACCTAAATGGTTATCATGAAGTTTACTCATGATAAAAGTGTTGATGAATAGGTTGCATGAAAAGTAAAGGTTAAGAAACAAATGGATATCAAGAGATTAAAGGTTACTTTAAAGGAAACATTAGCTTTTTTTTGGCCTACAGTGAAACAAGGGAACACAATGAAATTGATGAAATTCATTCAATTCAATTCATGATGTACATGGTACAAGTCTTTTTTTTCTGACAAACAGGCGATATAATTATTGTCAAGTGGGACAATTTTACTGAAAGGAAAATCATAGATCACTGTGAAAATAATAGACTAACACAGTCTTTACAGCTATCATTTTGTTCATTGATGGTGTCAGACAGAAATTCAAGTTGTTTCAAGACTAATGATGAAAATGGATGGTGAGACAGATTGAGAGGCATAAAGAGACAGAATGACAAAAAACAAGGAAAGTTGAGACACTTAAATGTAAGGTATTCATGTAACCAAAAAAAAAAGTGACAGCAAAAAAACCGGAAGAATTATCGACAAGCCCAATGTGACCGCATTGAGAATAAAAAATTGTCGCTTTCACTGTCTCTGTGTCTTCCTCCTCCCAGTCATTCTGCATCTTGACTGGTAACAAAAAATTGAGTCATCCTCTTGAGTTTGCCTCTTTCAGGATTTCCGTTGAAAAATGGTGAGTCCTTCAAGCAACAATAAATTAGTCCTACGCTTTTTACTCTTCAACTTTGTCCTCAGCAAAAAGTAAGCGTGCGACCCAGAGTTCAAGAATGGGTGAGAAACGCGTAAAAAGTGAAATGTGAATAAACATTTTTTAGGCAAAAATGAGGATAAATTGAGCTGCAGTTTGATTAAGTGAAACAGGCGAAAAAAGTGAAGACCAGAAATTGAAAAATAACTTGTGGACCAACATCGGCCAACTTGGAGTAAAATGAGGGCGAAGAGGAGATGATGAATGTAAGCTTACATAGCTGTTGTATTAAGTAGCATGTGGCACTTTACTTGTCACCAATAAAAATTGTAAAGTCAAGCTGATCGTCAGACAAGAAATGGTGGCAACAACAAGAAGACATTTAAAAGCGATCAGGTCAAAAATTATAGCTCTCAATTGACTTTGTCCTCATCTAAATTGGATGAAAGAAGGGTAGAAGGAAGATAAAGAGTGAGATAAAAAGTAAGACCAAGAGAGATGATAATGATTAGAGGAAGAGGGATTCAGATGAGTGAACATTTGAATAGCGCTATATCGTTTCTGTCATCTAGTTTCACAGAGAGAGAGAAGAGGAAGATAAGGAGAAGAGAGAAAAGCATTAAGCAGATGCCGTATCCGGTCTCGTGCTAGAGAGGGAGAAGAAGAAAAGTTCAGAAGACAATAAAAAAGCTTGAGGGTATAAAAATAATGGTAATCATAATGATGATAATGATAATAATAATGCATCAGGACAATAAGTCACACGTTACAATGAAACTGTAAAACCTTAGTTAATGCATAAAACTCCATCTACTGTTCATTATTAGTCTAATTTTCAGTGAATCTTCAAACAATTTCATCCGGCTGATTTTTTTTCCTGGAAGCTTAACCCACATTTTTGTGCATTAATCAAGGTTTTACGGTAATGATGTTCAGTGTGACCTTTAAAAATCGATAAAGTCTTGTGTCGTTATTTTTGTCCCTCAGTCCATTCAGTATTTAATGATAAAACATGAGCAACACTTTAAATAGCTTTGTATTTATAACCATTTAGATGTTACAGAAAATGAGAAAAAGTTTAAATGTGATTTAATATTTGTGTCAATTTGTGTTAAACAAAATGTAATATAAATTGGACTCAAGTTGACATGAAAAAAAAGAGATGAAATGGATGTTAATCGTACTTTGATTATTGTGTTATTTAGGATTGGGAATAAATGAAGGTTTAAGAAAAGTCAAAATATCATGAGGAGAAATCAGGAAAAATCAAAAGACATCGAAATTTGTCACAAAAGTGAAAAAAACAAGGCCATTTGATGGGTTCAATAAACAATACAGTGTTATTTGGAAACATTTTTCAAGACTTTTCTTCCTCTTTTTTGTTCATCCTTACATTAATACTTTTAGTATTTTGAATGAAAAGAGTTTCTTTTTTTCCATCTTCATCCTTTTCATCTTCTCCCCTGTTTGCTTTGCTTCTCTTATTCGGGATAAAAGATTCTGATGAAGAAAAAAACCTTAAGGGGAATGATCATGTGTTTGTATACAAAAGCTATACAAAGATGATGAGAAGAAAGTTGAATGAGAGTGATGAGAAAAGGTTGCAAGATGAAGATGAGAAGAGAGACAAAAATCACTAGAAAAGCAAAAAAAAGTTTACCATTAGTCAGGGAGGGAAAAATAGGAAAAATGAAGCTTGGAAAAAGGTTTTATTTGAGGAGAAAAATTTTCTCAGAATTGGCAGTAATTGGTTGAAAATGGATGACCTAGGTAACTGAAATAAATGGCATCAAAAGCTTATGAGGTTTCTGTCTCATGAAGCTGGTAACATCATCACCATAATCATCTTCAATGTTAAGGCAAGTTTGGGGAGAAGATGAAAAGAAGAGAAAAGATGAAAAAGATGAGAACAAGAAATACCTTGATATCAAGACAAACCACAGAGACTAATGATTTGTCTATGCAATGAGCGTGAGGTATTACTGTAAGTCAAAAAGTTGCCTTTTTCTTGATAAATTGAGTATAAAAGTTTATGTAAAAAACGCAAACACGTTTTTTTATTTCTACAGATTTTCGCTGGAAAAGTTGCATTTTTTTCCTCGACTCACAGAATTATCATTTTTGTGTTGTTATTCAAAATGGTTTGCATAATTTGACAGATTAACAGGGTAAACAGAGTGAGCTTTCATTCATAACATCACAGTTTCTGAGTTATCTTTTGAAACTTTTTTTTTCTTCTCTCTTCACTCTTTTACTCTATTAACACTGAAAATGATGAACGTTGTGAAAAGTCGTGAATCAAGATAAACATAATCTGAGAGTTATTGAGATGAAGGAGAAAGAAAAGTGAATACGGTAAGTTGCATTTTCATGTAAATTGAGTAAAAATGTATTATTTGCATTTGAAACTTCATTTTCAATCATAATTTTTGTTTAGTTGTAAGTGAGTAAACAAAATTAACTATGCAAGGTAACTTCATAAACATTGCAAATTAACTCAATTATAGTAATTGTGCAAAAATAGTCAACTTGATATGAATATATTGAATCCTTTGAGGAGTGAACATGAAATAATTTACAATTTTCCTGATCAATTTACAGACGATAAAAAAGTTCAAAATGAGATAATTTTCATTTATTAATAATGAGAATTGACTTTTTTGCATCGATTCAATGGAAAAGTTTTGCTGAAATAATGAAAAGCAACTTGTAATTAGAGTAAAATTTCAATGGAAACACAAATTTTCCAGAAATCAAATATCAGTTGTTGAGTTGATAGCAATTGGCATTTCAAGTTTATGAAGATTCGTGAAAATGAGCCTTTAAAGTATCAACATGTAAAGTTTCAATCATGATTAAGAATTGAAATTTCTAGCTACTGAATGTTGATCAATGGCCATCAAACTAATCACAGTTAGTTTGTGGGTGAATTTGGGAAAAGGTTTGTTACTCTTTTTGTTTCCCTAATCAATAGCATTGGCAGATGTGATGATCCGAGTTACACCTCAGAGTGGATTAAATTTGGGCGATTTTCACCTTCATTTTTGTTAATAATGAAAGTTGGATATGAATGGTAAAACCCAGTGAAACTGGAATCAGTATTTTGATTGTTACTTTGGGCGAAAGAGGAAATTTGGTGACTTGAAAGGATCAAGAATAATATATTAAAATGAAAACAACTAGAAAAAGGATGATAATGATGAAAGGAGGAGGAGGACGAAAGGGATCAAAAGCTGGTCAAAGAGTACTAAGTGCATTGGAATAAACAATGAGATGAACGGAATGAATGGTGAAAATAATCAGAAAATCAAGATGATCTTTCCTTGAAGATGATGAACAGGCAAAATGGACTGAAAATAATGAAAGGAGAAGTGACTGGAAGAGGAGGAAGAGAAGAAGAGAAATGATGAAAAGGGAAAACGTTTTATTCACAATTGGAAGGAGTGAAAAGTGGATGAAGATGGGAAAAGGAGGATGAAAATGAAGATGGAAATGACGATGTCATTAATATTGTGTCAATAGAGTTGACAAACATGTTGCAAGATTGATCATTAAGAAGACAGTTTTCATCGTCATTATCATCTTGGACCGTCTATTGAAAGATCAACTCAATTAGGTGAATCTCCATATTCATGTAAAAAAAGATATTCAACATTATTCCATTTCAATGTTTCTATTTTTTCCTCAGCATTTACTTGATATCCAAAGTGATATCAGTTTGTCAGGTTGAATAAAATGTTTGGGTTATCCAATGAAAGATGAAAATTGTCATTTCTCATTGAATTTAAATTCACAGCTTTGATCAATTGATTGAATTTGATAACATGGAAAAGGTTCAATGATGGCAAAATAATTCAAAGGGGAAACAAGGAAAGGAATCGAGTGGAAAAGGTGAAAAAATAGAATGAAAAGAATCTAAATTGCAATTTAAAATAGATTGTAAATTTTGGTAGAGAAAAGGTTCTTTTTTTGACCAGTTTTACCATCAATTTATTTGACAATTATTCAGTCAATCAGTTGAACTCACTTTTTGGTTTACAATTAACTTGAACTGTGAACATGAATTGGGTAAAACTGACTGTAAACCTTCACACATTTTCAAAGAGTAAATTGTATTCAGGTCATGAGTAGACTTTTACCTCGATTAACAATGGACACTCATCGTGAGTCTGGACAAGATTGATATAATTTTCAAGACTCATCATCTTCATTCTTATTCCAAGTTTCCCTTTGAACAACCATGCAAGTTGAAAATGATGGAGAGAGAGAAAAAAAGAGATGGAAAAAAGTGTTCCATGTAACTTTGTCATTCTCGGCTTGAAGACACAAAAAAAAGGTTAAAAGCAAGTCAACCAAATAACACAATAATACTGACAAATGTAAAAGGAGAAACAAGTTTCACTGCAATCCAAAAGGTTTTATGCAAAGAGACACCTTCAAGTGTAAATGGGAAGCAATGGAATCACTGTTAACCTGATTTTGTTCAAATTCAGGGGTTTCAGTTGAACCTTTTGTTTCCATTCCTTGAATAATGAAACTAGGAAATGTTGATGTGAAAACAAAACGGCTCAAAATGAGTAACAATCAAATGAGTTTATTTAATCAATCCGATCAACTGGTTTACCTTATTGTTGAAGTTGATAATTGAATGAAAATTGAAACAAATGATGTTATTGATTGTTGTCCATGATTGGATGATAATCATGAGATGAAAACCAGATTAGCAACTTGTTACAGTTACGATTGTCCATTGAATATAGTCTTTAATCATCTGAATCGCAACGATTGGAAACAATTAATTAGTTTATTTTGACGTTAATTTTTTACTATTAAACATGTATTAAGAGTCAACCTTTGCGTCTAATTATCAGTTACAAGTGACAAGCTTTGGTTATAATCAAAAATAATTTGCTTCAGGGAATAGCAACAATTTACTGATTAATTAGCTTCAACTTTTAGTTTATAAATTGCTCTTTTCTCAGGAAACTTGATTGTTCATCTTTGCCACCTTTAACAATCTTTATACTTCAATCTAACAGCTAATCAATTAACAATTGAATATAAATTAAGCTCAATTGATCTTCAATGGTTCAGTTTGTTTACCATTTGAAAGTTGCTCCAGATTTGAATTTACTTTAACCAAGTAAATCATTGAAACCATTAAAAAGATAATTAAGTTACAATGTAAGACTTTAATCCTGTAATGACAATTAAAATGTAATAATGATAAATGTTTCCATTGTAATTAGATTATGTTTTCATTAAGAGATTCAGAAGATGAACAAAAAATCCCTGAAAGTCTTGTTCCTTTCAAGAAACCTTTTTTTTGTAAAACACAAATCTTTGGAAAAATAATTTAATTTTTTCCTCTAATTGTCATGATTAAGGTTACATTGAATCTTTAGTTGTAATTGTAATGTTGCTTGATTTGGAAGTTACTTGTTAATGATTAACTTGTTAGTCAATGGAAATATTTATTTGCTAATAAAAGTAGAAATATTTATTTTCTTGCTAATGATGTTCATTGTAATATTGATGATGATGATGATGAGGCTCATCATTATCATTAACTTTACCTGTTAAGGTGGAGTTGAATTAATATTGATAAATAATTCACTTGACATTGACCCTTAACAATGCTATTAGCATTATTAGTTTACAAGAATTGAACTATTCTGATACTTTTTCTTTCACTATTCATGACTTTATTGAAGATAATTTTTCTTTTATCGCCTCATGCAAATCATTGACCCAGCCCTTAATTAAACTGCTAAATATATGTATTAATAATCAGCTAACAATTTGAGCCATAATGATTTATGTAAGTTGAAGCTTCTTTTTAAAGTGTTTTCACTCGATTTATGATTTACCAGAAGATTCGTGCAATTTAATCAGAAATAAAACATTAAAATCACAATTATTAGGGTCTTCAATATATTTTTTACCTGAATATGTTCTAGCATAGTTAGAAGTTTAATTTTTTTTGCAAAAGATTCCTCGCACCTTCAAATGCTTAAAAATAGATTTTTAAGAAAATCCAAAAATGCGTCCAATTTTGACACCAAATTAAGTCAATTTTCACCCTTTTTTCTATGGAGATTTTATAATGGGAAAATCAAGTTCTAACAAATTCGATCTTTTTTTCTGATGAAAATCTTTCCCCTTTTCGATTAAAATTGACCTATTTTTCTTTCGAATTGCAATTTTGATTTGATTTAAATTTTATTCGATTCTTCAATAATTGAGAGAGTATGGAAACGAATTTCATGAATTTCTACGGTCAATTTGCCGTAATATTCGAATGCAAACTTTTTTTATCTAAAAATTGGGTATCATCGATTAATTTTGTGCCGAAATTGGACGCATTTTTTGATTTTCTTTGAAATCTATTTTTAAGCATTTGAAGGTGCGAGGAATCTTTTGCAAAAAAAATTAAACTTCTAACTATGCTAGAACATATTCAGGTAAAAAATATATTGAAGACCCCAATAGTAGTTGAAGCAATGGCTAGAGTTGAAATTGAGTTTGCTTTGTGAAATAAACTTGGATAATGTCTGAGGTTGAATTGAAATTTGGTGAAAGGCCTTTGAGTCTGAAAAAGGGTCAACTCAGCAATCTATTGGGAAGATGAATGAGGGAAGATTAAAGTTGAAACAATGAGATGTAAGATGATCACTTGAATAATGTTGATACTGAGTAAGGAATTTTGCTTTCGACAAGATTAAGATTCTGGTTCAATTTGGGTTAATCTTTGTAGAGCATTGATCTTGCCTTTTTTCCCCTGACAGATTTTCATCAACTCGCACAATTAGGAATAAAAGGGTGATTATGATGAGAATAATAATTCTTATGGGTTTATTTGGTTCTATTTTAATGTAGATTTATGCCAATGTTGGGATTTAATTCAGATGAACGATTCAACTTTATCGATCAATGAAATTTTCGTCTCTTCTCATCTTCCATCGTTGTCGCCCTTTTTTTCATCATTTCATCTTGATGATCATATTTATGAAAAATAGACACCATCATGATATTATTATGATAACGATAAAAAAGTAAAATCATCATTTTCATCTTGACTGAAATTCATCTTCCAATTACTTAGTCTCATTTTCATCCTTTATAACCAGGTTAAGTGTCGATTGACTTGATAATCAATCCAATGAAACAAGACAAGGGTACAGAATGAGATTCTGCAAGTATGATGATAATGATGATGATTATGGTGGTGAAGGATAAAAATGAAAGCAATTGAGTTAAGGAATCTTGATTACATGATTGATTGAATGTTGTTCAGATATAATCTGAAATAGATTGTGTTTTATTAACAAGAGCAATTCGATCTCGATCAAGGTAAAGATGAAAGTAATAATTATAATGATAATAGCGATGATGGAGATAATGATATTGATTAAGGAAAGCACAAGCATTAAACCACAAAGAAAGATGAAATCATAAGGTTATCTGGAATGGTCAAGAGGAAAACGTTATTAGATTAATTGGTTTTAACATTGAAATTACAATATTATTTTAAAACAATACTTACGCATAAAATATACAATTGAAAAATAGATATTAAATAGTTCCGTTGTTCATACCTATTTGGAAGACCAGAAAAACTTGTTGAAGGTCCTGATGGGTTGAAAAATGGGTTAATACAAAGATTTGATTCCCTCTGAGAAATCCTTTTCCATCACAGATAAATTATTTGGAGAAAGGAGAGAGCTTGAACGAGTTAATTAACACACATAAAGAGAGAAAGATGATATATTAATCTGATTAAAGTTAAACAATAATCAAATGAAAATTATTCTGGTTAATACAAAAGAAGGTACAAAACAGTGGAAAAAGATGAATCCCAATCCATTAAGACCAGACAAAAAAAACGAATAAAAATACTTAATCTTGGTTGCTAGTTTTTTTCTCGCTGTTGTATTATTGATGGGAATATGAAAGATGTGAGTTAATAATTGATTAAGATGGCAACAAAATTATAAAGTAATTGAATAATGTTCAACAATAAATCAATAAAAAAATTGTTAAAATTATGTTAACTCGATTGGTAAATAATGGATGAATAAACAAAATGTGATTTCACCCCCAATCAAGGGAAACGTGAATTATTTGGCGCTTATTTTAAAATAATTTCAATTTTCGCAATTTTTTTCTTCTGATCAATTCTGTGACCTGAATATTAAATATCAGAATACAGAATAGTGATTATTCCGTGTAATACCTTGAATAACGGTCAATATGGTGATCAGAAATTGAAAATTCATGTAATATCATATGTTTATTATTATGATTGACTATAACAATTTGAGTTGTTGACCTGACCGTTTGCATGTTTATTGTTGTCTTGTTAACCATAATTGGTATTAAAACCATCTCACGGTATAATAAGCGAGTAAATTGTAAATTATCATGGAAATTTGGTGGTAAATTTACGATAATTTAAATTATATTAGATATTAAAATTGGCCCTGAGAAAACGTGAAACGCCTTGATAAAAGATTGACTTCAATTGTATGTTTGTCTGACTGTATGGAAATCAGGACAATTTATTGATTATATGCAGCCTTATTATAAGATATGATTGATTGAATTGTAATGGTTTACAAGTCAAATGGCTGTGATTATGATTAAACAATTAACACTCACACAGATATGGATTAACATAACCATTAACATACACTTTTGGTTTGAATCACTGTTGATGTTTCACTTGGTTTTTTTTGTTTCCATGTTTTCATCATCTTTTTCAATGTTCATTATTATAACTCGTTTTTCATTCATTTGTACATTAATTATAAATCATTAATCATTGGGCCTGATAAGTTGAATACAGGACAAAATCATCATTTTAATCATCATTATTTCCTTCTCATTTAACATTAATTCTTACATATTAACATTGCTTTTCCTATCATTTGTTTTTATTGTTAATACACTCTCTTTTGGCTCTTTTGTATTATAAAATGTTTAGGCCTTTTCACTTTACATCTCCATGTTCATTAAATTGTTATTGTTATTATCAATATTAAATTGAAATTTATATGTTAATTTCTCATCAATTTGCTCTTCTCTTTCTCTACATATTTTTAAAACATAATATGATTTAGTTTGCCTTCAACAAATTAATGCTCAGCTGAATTGTAACGATAATTCATGATGAAGATCATTATATCACCATTATAATCTAATATTGTGAAGATAAGCAGGAATGGTGAGACAAATTGAAATACATATTTGTATTGCAGGAACAAATTTAATGTAATAACAATTGTAAATCAAAGAGAAACTGGCCGTTTTTTGATAATATCAATTGTAAAATCTACATTTTAAATGATGTAAAAGTAACACAAATTAATGATGTCACCGTATATCATAATAAAAAGATGATCCTTGTTGGTTAATGATTATAACATTATAGACTGTATAATCATTTTGTTGAATATAATCACTGTAAAGATAACATTGAAGACATAAAATGAAAATTAGGCCACTGTGTAGATTGGGTTAACTTATTGACCAAATGAGAACCCAAAACCCAAATGGATTGCTAAAAAAACATGTTGACTTTTATACACATTTGTACACACTTGTAATACGAGAGAGACACAACAAAAGGTAAAACACGCAAAGTAATCACAGTAAATTGTAGTGTACAAATCAATCAAATAACAATCAGCGAATGTAAACCCATGATAATAGAAGGCATAATTTGCGTGTAAACATCAACATTGAAATGTTATTAACACACAATTTGAAGTAATAACAAAAATAAAATCAAAAAATAGATTTCATTATAAGCATGAAAATGCATCTTTTTGCTTAGTAATGGTCATTGCGTTATGATAAATTTTATGCAGCGCGTAAATCAAATCAATGTCACCAAGGTAACTTCACCTTAATCGACTTGTTAATCATTTACAGTTTTATTAACATCTTGTTCATTGATTAAACATTAAACATTGCTGGTAAAATAATTTGAATCACCTGAAAAGTCTGTCAAGCTGAAATTACCATTTTTCATTTCATTGTTTCCCAAATTAATGGCTGATTTTTGTAGCAATCTTTTCATAATCAGCTTACAATGGTTGCAATTTAATGACGATACTGAAGTAATGAAGGATTAGTGATTCAATTTGGTATCAAAATTGAATTGAAAATGGTAATGTTACCTTGTTTTTAGGTAAAACCAAAGCCAAAATGAAAATACCGTCCAGATTATTGAAGCTTCCCAATTTAATCAAATCCATTCATTGGTTCGTTAATTTCAGCTTGATTTTTTGACTTTTTTTCATCATTATATCTATTTATCTTTGAATAAATGTAACTAAATTAAGCTGGACAAATTAGATTTGTTTATGGTTCCATGAATTCACCAAGAAACTTGAAAAAAAAGAGTAAAGATGAAATAACTAACAACAATGAAGGAAGGAAAAGCAGGAAAAAAGTTAATATGATTTAAAATTTACTCCTAATTTTACCATCTTTTTTGTGTCTCTATTGATTTAAAACTCATTTTGTTCATCATCAGGCTCATTCATATCATGAACATAATCATATCTCTCATGTTGACTGTATATGTCAACAAACTTGCCAATTTAATGAGAGTTACTTCAAGTGGATCTGCACAAGCTGCATCAAAAGTACTGATTCAAAAGGATAGTCACAATTTATCCAATCAGTATTTTACCTTTTAATCATGCAAATGTATTTCCACTTGTCTACCTTTTTGATTACTCTTTGATTCAATAAATATAATTTAGTTGGCATCGTAAATTCACATTTTGTTATCATGTTTAAAATTTGTGTTTACCTTTGAAAGAAACATGACAGAAGAAGGAGAAAAAAAACAATTTCATTAAAATTGTCAAACAGCAAAAAAAAATACATTTCCATTTGGTTGATATTTCATAATTTATCAGCATTCAGGTAAAGTAAACATTCACTAATCATATTCATCTCTGTTCAATATAAATTTGGTTCAGGGGTTGAGTTTATTCATCATCTAAACCATCTTCATTGTATTATTGTGATAAAACCTTTTCATAGCAAATCTCTTTTATTTTGATTTGTAATGACTTGTTTTCAGACAATTTTGTCTACCCTTAAGCTGATTGAAGATGGCAAGATGAAAAATAAAAATACATGATAATGATGATGATTAGGATGAAGGGTAAAAAGTATTAAGAAGCTTAGGCCAAGTCATTATCATCAGGCTATTTTTTTCACCGTTAATTTATCAACTCAAAGGGAAGGTTGAAATGGTAACATCGGCTGATTCCTTGCTTCATCTTCCTGGCTCTTCATTATCCTTTCCCATCTTCACAGTCATCAAAAATCATTGTAAATTGTATTATTATGAAGGATAAATATGGTTTAGTAGTGCCTTGGGAAAAATATGATGATCAGTATGATTAGTTTAATGATGAAGCTGCAAATTTGGGTGAGCTTGCAATCAATTTGGTCGCAAATTTTTCCACCATTTTGGTACCAATAATTCACATTTCAGCTTATAACCAAATTAGATTGTTGATGGTTTGACATCGTCTTGAGAATCTCTAAGGTCATCATTAAAATTGAAAATTGCTCTTTGCTCTTGATGTTGCTGGACGATTTATGGAACCATTGACCAAATGGATTACAGCTTTAGCCATTGATATTTGAATCAGAATCGTCGGTATATTTGATTTTAAACGATCGAGTTAATCTTTAACTTTGAATTTTTCCAAGTCTCTTTGTGTTTTTTTTTCAAATGCCAAGTGAAGATACAAGATGAATTGTGTTGGGCTTTTATCAATTTTCTTGATCAAAATTGTCTTCCTTTTCGAGAAATAAATGTTTACCAAACAAAATTGAACAATAACAAGAATCAACGAACATCTTATTATTAATAATAGCAACAATAATAAGGACCAATCCAAAAATCGATGTACCATTTTCATCTTTGCCTGGCTTTCTTGCGACCCAAAATGGATAACAAAATAAGGAATATTTGTGAGCTTTTCTTTCCTTCTTCCTCCTTTGTCTTTTTCCCTTGAGATTTGATGAGAATTTCTTGCCTCCAAATCCGATTCAGTTAACCATGAAAACGATTGGTTTAACCATTTAAATGTTCATCATCAAATTCCCTCCATTTCTATTGAGAATAACACTTTAGACAGCAAAAACAAGAAGATAGATTATGTTGACTGGAATACTCTGAATAAGAAGAAAGCAAAGACCTTTTTTCTTAATTCTTTAGCAAAGTCATCTCACCATTGTTTTTATCATCTTATCTTCGTCATAACATTCACTAAAAAAAGAGGAAAAAATAACAAATTAATTTCAATTCAAGCATCATGTACGTTGAGCTTTTTTTTCAATGAATATTCATTGTAAATTTAACCATACCTTTGTTTATTTTCATCCAAGCCAATTTATCATTTGATTCAAAAGTGTTCCAGCAACAGCAATAGAAAAAAAACAAAACATTTCATTGTTTTCAATTTTCCAATCCTCAAAAGATTTTACACTATAATGGTGTTGATGATGTTATTATCATTGTTTTTCATCCAGAACTATGTTTTTTTTGTTTCATCAAAACAAAAATAGGATAATTTTTCAAGATTCTTGCTCTCGATGCAGCTATTATCAAAGGCATTGTAACGGTGAAGCTGATTTAGCTCAAAAGTAAACTCTGGGGTTTTTGGGTAACAACTTTTAAATAAAAATAAAGTAAGTTTGGGTTGTAATAACAATTAGCATTATTATTAATCAACTGATATCAAAAATAGTCAGTCAATAAAACAGATGAAAACAATTATAAACGGCTTAACTCACTAATCCTCCGGCTTTCAGCAATAGCAGCTCTGGCTCGGCTTAATAAACCATGTGTTCGGTAATACACAATAGCTGGACGTTCAGCGGTATTTTGTTTTTGATTAATTTGTTCACAATTTAAGTTAACTGATTTCTTTAGTGGTTTTTCATGACGATGACAAATATTATTCCACGAAAATTTGCTGACATTTTTTAGCTTTAATAAGTGACTCCCTAATGAGCCTAAATGATGTACCATGCTGAAACCAAACCAAATACCGAGAATGGAACCAATGCTGACTACATAAGTCTCCAAGGTAAAAACTGGAGATTTTACCAATTTTATATCAGGATTCGTTGGAGCCATGATTAAGAAAACGCTATGATTTTCATGCAAAAAAACGAATCGCTCATGGCCTATGATATATGGTATGTAAATATAGCTGTTGCACTCTGGTTGTTTCACCAACTTTCCACATTCTTTTCGTATTTCGTTGAGTTTGTCTTTATATTTATATTTATATCTCAATCTATTAGAAAAATTGGCTTCGATTTCTTGTGGATTCTCAATTATTGTCTGGTACATAACAAAACTTGGATCCAGTTGAATTGTTTGGTTATTCAAGCATTGCTCATACTTGTGCATTAGTGATCGGGTACCTTCAACATCATGATGGTAATCCTTACATTTAGTTGCATATGGTGGCTCAAGTAGATTGTCAATTATCTTGACGAAACTGAGTAAGAATAAACTCGGTTTTTCTTTTGGTTTGATGACTAAATAAGATTCTAAAGGTCCACGCGGTAAATCTAACGGCGAGTGCATGTAAACAAAAACGTGATCCCATGACTCGAAGAATTCATTATACAAATCAAACTGGTACATCGCTCCAGGATTTGGCGAGTGTAACAATCTATTTCTATGGAATCGTATGTAAACCGAATTGGTAGCATTACGACAAGCAACATGATAGCAAACATGAGGATCTTTAAGATAAGTCCTAGTTGTACAAAATATGTCGTGATTTCGTTGCAAACCGTTGAAATTTCCTGTTTTATTGTAAAATAGGATATTGTCGAAAATTGCTTCAGCTTTGTTTACTATTTTGTAAAATTTAGCAACAGTAAAATGTTGCTCGACAAATCCTTCGAAATCGTCTGCTCCCATCTCGGCAAAACATTCACGAATATGTTTTGATCTGTTTTCATTTTCATCGTCTATGATCATACAGTTATCTGGCAACAAATCTGGATGGTGAATTGCCCAAGCCGTCCAGTTGACTGCATCTAAAAACTGTACACACAACGTCATATCAGGAACGGTAAACCACTCGGGAAAATCAATATCAAGTAATGTGATAACATTAAATTCAAGATAATGCACTGTTGTAAAGTATAATTGATATGAACAAACAATTATGCAGAGAATTGTGAATAGTTTTTTCAATAACATTTTTGCACTGAATAATAAGATTTTCTGTTTGTCAACATGAAAGACTTCAAGTTGAGACCTTTTTGAAATCGATAAAAATTTTACAAAACTCAATTCGGTTTTTGAAACAAAAATTTACTGTTAAAAGCCGTTTCACGCCAAATATGTATTCAAAATCTGATCAATAATACGAACATGCAAACAAAAAATCGTTAAAAATTCTGACGGAAATGTTGGCTATATATTTAATGATTTCCCTCAATAAGGTTTATGAAATGTTTTCAACTCGATTGGTGATCAAGTAATTAAAGGTATCGCATTAAGTTTTAATTGGTAGCCATATTTATACATGTATCATGAATGTATTAGGGGTATCAAAAAGTTCTGTCGTTTTTTTTACCAGCAACTTTTACTCCAATTTTAAATAAGTTCTGATTATTATATTGTTTCAATAATTTCAGGGATATAAGAACATCTATTAAATAGTATTCAGGCCATTTTTTGATGCGATCGGAGTTAATTAACTATGATTAATTAGCTAATCAATAAGCACCAATTTAAGTAGAAATTTTTGGGTGTTAGAATTTATTGAAATTTTTTATGAAAAAATTGAAATTAAAATAAAAAATTAACATCAATCGAAAGCTTAAGTTCTATATAATTGCGTGAATAAAGTTCGATACTTCTAATCATTACCATTATTAAATGATTCAAATTAATATCTCAAAAAAACTCATTTTTTGACTATTTTCTATGAGGATTTACAATAGGGTTTTCATCAAAATTGAAAAAAAAGTTCAAAAAAGTCTTTCTATGGAAATTCAATGTTAAACTTTTTTCCACTTATGATAGAACAATTTGATAATGGTAATGATTAGAAGTATTGAACTTTAATCACTCAATTATATGGACCTTGAGCTTTCGATTGATGTTAATTTTTTATTTAATTTCAATTTTTTCATAAAAAATATCAATAAATTCTAACACCCTAAAATTTCTACTTAAATTGGTGCTTATTGATTAGCTAATTAAGCATACTTAATTAACTCCGATCGCATCAAAAAATGGCCTGAATACAATTTAATAGATGTTCTTGTATCCCTGAAATTATTGAAACAATATAATAATCAGAACTTATTTAAAATTAAAGCTAAATCATTAGCAAAAAAACGACAGAACTTTTTGATACCCCTAATAAATGGTGATTCCTGTTGGTTTATTTCGATGACATCTTTTACCTTATTTAAAGTACACCTTCGACCTTTAAGATGAGTTGGAATTAAGTCAACAATCAGAGTTGTTAAGATTTTTAATGTTAATTGTAATCGACCTCCGACTTTAAAGGCATCCTTTAATTGGTACCCATGATTTGTTTCACGATAAACCCGCTTTTATGTTACAAAATCAATGACATTGTCTTTTAGAGCGATTTTTCAAACTCAAATTTGGAAAGATTTCATCTTAAAAACATGAAAACCTTAAAATTCAAAGGTTCAAAATCGTGTACATTTTTTCAGTTCGAACATCAGTTTGTTTATTTTCATTCTAGATAAAAAAAACTATGACTTGTGTTCAGCATTCATTTGTATTGATATATGAATATCTGCTTTTTTATAAAGGTTTTTTTGTTGCTTATCAATAAAGGTTGTCGAATGTATCACAATCAAGATCTTTGTTGACATTATGTTGCCCTGTGATCTGATAGTATTAGATTTAGCATTTAAAGTAGATCACCTTAAGGCTATTTAACCATTTAAAAAGGAGAGTAAAAAAGAAGAATAATATATGAAGAAGAAGATTTATTCTTCGCCTTTTCGCTTAGATCATCGACATTATTCGAATTTGGCCTTTTTTTCTAGCCTACAGCAATTACGGAACTTGTCTACTTCACAGATATATAGAAATATACTTTGTTCATCTTGTTTACTGTTGATACAAAATTCAAGCTCATTCCTTGATCTCGCTCAGAATTAACTCTTAAAATGCAGCTTTGGTTTCATGAAAGTTTTTCATCTCGATTTAACTTTTCACTTTTGGTCGACCAAAGATGGTTAAACAAGCGAAGTAGATATTTATTGTGAAACTGGATGAGGCTCAGTTGTCCAATTGATGTTATGATCAGTCAAAAATCAGGTAAAAACAGCATCAATTGAATATATTTATGTTTTATTTATTTTCAATACAAAAAGTAGTGCTACAATAAGGCCTTAAGGTTATTATTTTTTTCGCTGCCCATTATATCTCGTGATCTAAATTTGTCTTGTCTTGAAATGTCCACAAAACTGTTCAATAATTGTTTGAAATTATACTGTAATATTACGGGAAATCTTCTAAAGACAAGATAAAGGCAGAAATGTGAGTTTCAATTTTTATAACAGCAATCATTCAGATTGTGTATAAACAGAAAGATGTAAAAACAAAATTTGCAAGTGAATCTCAGTTGATCGATGTTTATTAATCATTACATAATGTCTGTAACATATCTCGATCTTATAGACTGTGAACAGCGCTACTCACTAATCCTACGGCTTTCAGCAATAGCAGCTCTGGCTCGGCTTAATAAACCATGTGTTTGGTAATACATAATTGTTGGACGTTCATAAGTATTTTGTTTTTGATTCATTTGTTCACAATTTGAGTAAACTGATTTCTTTAGTGGTTTTTCATCACGATGACAAATATTATTCCACGAAAATTTGCTGATATTTTTTAGCTTTAGCAAGTGACTCCCTAATGAACCTAAATGATGAACCATGCTGAAACCAAACCAAATACCGAGAATGGAACCAATGCTGACAACATAAGTCTCCAAAATAAAGACTGGTGACTTTTTCAATCTTATATCAGGATTCGTTGGAGCAAAAATTACGAAAGCGCTGGAGTGGTTTTCATAAAAATGGTTTTCGTCAGCAATAAGAAATCGCTCATGGCCTATAACATAAGGTGTGTAACATAAGCTTTTGCACTCTGGTTGTCTTACCAATTTTTCACATTCAGTTCTTATCTCGTTGAGTTTGTCTTTATATTTATATCTTAATCTATTAGAAAAATTGGCTCCAATTTCTTGTGGATTCTCAATCATCGTCTGGTACATTACAAAACTTGGATCCAATTTAAGTGTATGGTTATTCAAGCATTGCTCATACTTGTGTATTAGTGATCTGGTACCTTCATCATCATGATGATAATCCTTACATTTAGTTGCATATGGTGGCTTAAGTAGATTGTCTATTACCCTGATATAACTGATCAAAAATAAACTTGGGGTTTCTCTCGGTTTGACGACTGCGTAAGATTGTAAAGGTCCACGCGGTAAATATCTCGGCGAGTGGATGTAAACAAAGACGTGATCCCATGACTTGAAGATTTCATCACATAAATCTACATGGTACATTGCACCAGGATTTGGTGCGTGTATCAAGCTACTTTTATTGAATCGTATGAAGTTCAATGAATTGGTACCATTACGACAGGCAACATGATAACAAACATGAGGTTCTTTAAGATAAGTCCTAGTTGTACAAAATATCTCGTGATTTCGTTGTAAACCGTTGAAATTTCCTGTTTTATTGTAAATTATGATATCCTCGAATAGTGATTCTGCTTTGATTACTAGTTTGTAAAACCTAGCAACAGTAAAATGTTTCTCGACAAATCCTTCGAAATCGGCTGCTCCCATATCGGTGAAACATTCACGAATATGTTTTGGCTTGTTTTCCTGCACATCGTCTATGATCGAACAATTGTCTGGCAACAAATTTGGATGATGAATTGCCCAAGCAGTCCAGTTGACGGCATCTATAAACTGTATACACATTGTTACATCTGGAGCGGTAAACCTATCGGGAAAATCAATATCGAGCAATGTGATAACATTGTATTCAAGATAATCCATTGTTGTGAAGTATAATTGATATGAACATGCAATTATACAGAAAATTGTGAATAGCTTTTTCAATAAAAACATTTTTCATCAAATAGTATGCTGTTTGCTGATTTGCTGTTTGTCATGATATAACTATTCAAATGTCAATTTGAAACTTTATTGAGATTGACAAAAATTAACTAATAATATAATAGATATAATAACTATAAAAGATAACTCAATCTCGTTCTTTGAAAAAATTTGCATATAAAACCAATTTCACGGCAACTACACATTTAAAGATCGATAAGTTGAACATGCAAACAAATAAATTTTGACGCATTTATATATATATTATATCTCGTGATCTAAATTTGTCTTGTCTTGAAATGTCCACAAAGCTGTTCAATAATTGTTTGGAATTATTCTGTAATATTACGGGAAATCTTCTAAAGACAAAATAAAGGCAGAAATGTGAGTTTCAATTTTTATAACAGCAATCATTCAGATTGTGTATAAACAGAAAGATGTAAAGCAAAATTTGAGAGTAAATCTCAGTTGATCGATGTTTATTAATCATTACATAATGTCTGTAACATATCTCGATCTTATAGACTGCGAACAGCGCGACTCACTAATCTTACGGCTTTCAGCAATAGAAGCTCTGGTTCGGCTTAATAAACCATGTGTTTGGTAATACATAATTGTTGGAAGATCGACAGTCTTTTGTTTTTGATTCATTTGTTCACAATTTAAGTAAACTGATTTCTTTGGTGGTTTTTCATGACGGAGACAAATATCCCACACCAGTTTACTGATATTTTTTAGCTTTAATAAGTGATTCCCCAACGAACCTAAATGATGTACCATACTGAAACCAAACCAAATACCGAGAATGGAACCAATGTTGACTACATAAGTCTCCAAAAGAAAAACTGGTGATTTTGACAACTTTATATCAGGAGTGGTTGGGGCGAAAATCAAGAAAGAGCTATGGTGGTTTTCAGGAACATTAAGCCATCGCTCATGGCCTATGACATATGGTATGTAATATAGGCTTTTGCACTCTGGTTGTCTTACCAACTTTCCACATTCAGTTCGTATCTCGTTGAGTTTGTCTTTATATTTATATCTCAATCTATTAGAAAAATTGGCTTCAACTTCTTGTGGATTCTCAATTATTGTCTGGTACATAACAAAACTTGGATCCAATTTAAGTGTTTGATTATTCAAGCATTGCTCATACTTGTGCATTAATGTTCGAGTACCTCCAACATTATCATGATAATCCTTACAGTTAGTTTCATATGGTGGTTCAAGTAAATTGTCTATTATCTTGATAAAACTGATTAAGAATAAACTTTGTTTCTCTTTTGGTTTGATGACTGTATAAGTTTGAAAAGGTCCTCGAGCTAAATCTAACGGTGAGTGTATGTAAACAAAAACGTGGTCGGATATCTTGAAGATTTCATTATGTAAGTCGAAATTAAATATTGCACCAGGATTAGGGTGTACCAATCTATTTCTATGGAATCTTATGAAATCCGTTTTATTGGTACCATTACGACAGGCAACATGATAACAAACATGAGGATCTTTAAGATAAGTCCTAGTTGTACAAAAAATCTCGTGATTTGGTTGGCGACTGTTAAAAAATCCTGTTTTATTGTAAAATGTGATATCTTCGAATAGTGATTCTGCTTTGATGACTATTTCAAAAAATGTAGCAACAGTAAAATGTTGCTCCACAAATCCTTCGAAATCGTCTGCTCCCATCTCAGCCAAACAGGCACGAATATGTTTTGACCTGTTTCCCTTGTCGTCGTCTATGATTGTACAGTTGTCAGGTAACAAATCTGGATGGTGAATTGCCCAAGCCGTCCAGTTGACGGCATCTAAAAACTGCACACACAATGTTATATCAGGAACGGTAAACCAATCGGGAAAATCAATATCAAGTAATGTGATAACTTTAAATTCAAGATAATCCATTGTTGTAAAGTACAACTGATATGAACATACAATTATGCAGATAATTGTGAATAGCTTTTTCAATAAAAACATTTTGCACTAGATATTAGTAAGATTTTCTGTTCGTCCAAATTAAACTGTTCAGATGTCGAATTGAGACTTTATTGAGGTTGATAAACATTTCATTATGAAAAGTTTGCATACAAAAGTTGTTTCACGTCAAATACATATTCAAAATCTGATCAATAAGTTGAACATGCAAACAAAAAATTGTTAAATATTGAGACAATTTTTGTGAAAATTTTGTCTATATATTTGGTGATTCACCTAAATACGGTTTATTAGATATTTCAATTATTCATCGACTGATGATATTAATTAAGTTTTAATTGTTAACCATAAATGTATTATGAATATTAGTGCATGGTACATTATTGTATTGATGGTAACCATTAGGAAAGTAACATAAAGAAGAAAATATACGAAGAAGATTCATTCTTCGCCTTTTCCGCTCAGATTATTACATTACATTATTTGAATTTGACCTTTTTTCTGGCCTCTAGAAATTATTAGTTACCAGTTGATGAAAGTTTTTCCAGTGATTTGACTTTGCACTTACAGTAGACCAAAACTAACTTCAACAACCGAAATAGATATTCCTTGTGATGATAATCATTGAGATTATCCAATTGATGTAATGATCACTCAAAGGTAGGAAAATAAAGTATGAAATGTTGGATTTATTTTCATCACCAGGGCTAGTGAAACAAAGAGGCGTTAAGATTATTATTATTCTAGATCCTCTAGTTTGAGATAATCCTATTGCTATCCCCGATAGCAGTTCTGGCTCGTGAATGATGTGTTCGGTAATATATAATAGTTGGAAGATCGACAGTCTTTTGTTTTTGATTCATTTGTTCACCATTTAAGTTAACTGATTTCCTTAGTGGTTTTTCATGACGATGATAAATACTATACCACACAAGTCTGGTGATATTTTTTAGCTTTAATAAGTGACTCCCCAATGAACCTAAATGATGTACCATGCTGAAACCAAACCAAATACCAAGAATGGAACCAATGCTGACAACATAAGTCTCCAAAATAAAGACTGGTGACTTTTTCAATTTTATATCAGGATTCTCTGGAGCAAAAATTAAAAAAGCGCTTTGATGGTTTTCAAGAAAATACAAGTATCGCTCATGGCCTATCACATATGGTATGTAATGTAAGCTTTTGCACTCTGGTTGTCTCACCAATCTTTCACATTCAGTTCGAATCTCGTTGAGTTTATCTTTATGTTTGTATCTTAATCTATAAGAAAAATTGGCTTCAACTTTTTGTGGATTCTCAATCATCGTCCGGTACATTACAAAACTTGGATCCAATTTAAGTGTTTGGTTATTTAAGCATTTCTCATATTTGTGCATTAATGATCGAGTACCGTCAACATTATGATGATAATTCTTACAGTTAGTTGCATATGGTGGTTCAAGTAGATTGTCTATTACCCTGATATAACTTATTAAAAATAAACTCGGTTTCTCTTTCGGTTTGACCACTGTATAAGATTGTAAAGGTCCACGAGGTAAATCCAACGGCGAGTGGATGTAAAACATTACGTCATCCCATGACTTGAAGATTTCATCATATAAATCTACATGGTACATTGCACCAGGATTTGGCGAATGTATTAATCTACTTCTATTGAATCGTATATAATCCGAATAATTGGTACCATAACGACAAGCAACATGATAGCAAACATGAGGATCTCTATGATAAGTCCTAGTTGTACAAAATATCTCGTGATTTCGTTGTAAACCGTTGAAATTTCCTGTTTTATTGTAAATTATGATATCCTTGAATAGTGAATCAGCTTTGATTACTAGTTTGTAAAACTTAGCAACAGTAAAATGTTGTTCGACAAATCCTTCGAAATCGTCTGCTCCCATATCGGTGAAACATTGACGAATATGTTCTGATCTGTTTTCCTTCACATCGTCTATGATTGTACAGTTATCAGGTAATAAATCTGGATGGTGAATTGCCCAAGCCGTCCAATTGACTGCATCTAAAAACTGCACACAAAATGTTATATCAGGAGCGGTAAGCCAATCGGGAAAATCAATATCAAGTAATGTGATAACATTAAATTCAAGATAATCCATTGTTGTAAAGTATAACTGATATGAACACACAATTATACAGAGAAGTGTGAATAGTCTTTTCAATAAAAACATTCTGCACTAAATATTAGTAAGAATTTCTGTCATGATATAACTATTCAGATGTCAATTTGAAACTTTATTGAGATTGACAAAATTTAACTAATATTAGATATAATAACTATAAAATATAACTCAATTCGTTCTTTGAAAAATTTTTGCATATCAAAGCCGTTTCACGTCAAATAAGTATTTAAATTTGATCAATAATTTGAACATGCAAACAAAAAATTTGACGTATTAATACATTTATTGATTAATCTAAATAAGGTTCATTAGATATTTTCACACCGATTGGTGATGTTAATTAAGTTTTAATTGTTACCATATTTGCTGTATAATGAATATGAATGTTAACTGGTTTATTCCGATGATACTCTCTTGT
The DNA here is from genome assembly GCF_039701765.1 of Tetranychus urticae. Classification (NCBI taxonomy): domain Eukaryota; kingdom Metazoa; phylum Arthropoda; class Arachnida; order Trombidiformes; family Tetranychidae; genus Tetranychus; species Tetranychus urticae. The sequence continues at coordinate 12,418,263 of NC_142959.1, read as the reverse complement.
GATCTTATGCAGAGTACATTTTTAGACATTTTTAGACATTTAAGACGAGTTGGAATTAAATTAGAGTGGAAGAAGAGTAAGAGATTGATATAAAGTTCAAGATCATTCCTTGATCTTCGCCAGAATAAGCGCAACTTAATCAAGCTTTGGTTTCGCGAAAGTTTTTCCTCTCGATTTGACTTTGCACTTTTGGCTAACCAGTAATAATTTAAACAACCGAAATAGATATTTCTTGTGAAATTCGATGAGAATCAGTTGATATGATAACCAGCCAATAAAACATGTAAAACAGTATCTTTATATCAAATTTATTTTATTTAATTTCACTCGCAAGTTTACAACCCCAATCAACATATTTTTTTTGTTGAGCCAAAAGAATTAATTTTGGAGTCGTTATTGACTCCACAATTGAGTGAGCTTAGAGTCAAAAAAATTTTTGACTCTAAAATGAATCAATTTTGAATCAATTTTGAAAAATTTTCTTTAATTTGTTTGAAAAAAGATATATCTTATATCTTCGTCATAAGTTCTAAAATAACATATAAAAAGGTAGGATTGAAATCGCGAATAAGAACATTTTCTGTAATTTTTGAAAAACACAATTCTGTGAAAACATTTTGAGAATAAATACAAAAATAGATATAATAAATTTGAAAATAAAATCTAATCAAGGTCCATGGGCTTTATTTCTTGGGATAGATCCATATCCTCTATATCTGGATCTTCTTGAATATTTATGGCTTTTTTAAATTTCGCATATAAACAATTTGGATTCACAGGAATTTTTTCAACAAGAATATATTTTATTTCCTTTCTTAGAATAATTTTTTTTAGTGGCTTCTTCTTAGTAATTTTTGATCTTTTAATTCCTCTTTGAGAACTCTTGTTTTCTTTTTGATCTTTTAAATTAGAAGTAAGAAACGTAATTAAAAAGAAGATCTGAATGTGACAGCACAAGCTAACGATGTCCTTACCTTTTACCATTTTGGCTTTTTTCAATTTTCACAGATAAATCTTGTTTAGATGATGAAGATAATGATGTGAATGATGAAGATGATGAAGGTAATGATGACGATGATTTTGATGATGATAATGATGATAAAAACGAAGAAATAAGATCAAAAATAAAAGAGGAAATTCGAAAAAGCTTAAAATGTCGAAAAGCTTATCGAGGTTGATATTATTTCGAAGTTAGTAGAATCACAGATGAAGAAATTACAATTTGAATGATTAATTGTTGAAATTAGAACTCTGGTGCACTATTTAACAAAGATATTAAGAATAGGAAAAAAGAAAATCACAAGAAAATTCAATTTCAAAGATAAAAGAGAAGAAAACTGAAAAACAGATGAAAACAACTGGTAGCGTCAAAAATTAAAAAGGAATGGTTCGATCAGTAAATCTTTAGCGTATTTGTGGCTCAGTTCCGTGCTTTTGATAATTAAGCATTTTTTAGTTTCGGACAAAAGTCGACAAATGACTTGATCTTTAGGTCTTTTTTTGGGCCGATTGATTTCATATAAATGAGGTAATTTAAAGATGAAAGTGCCAGTGAAACCTTTGAAATTCATTTTGAATGGTGAAGTGAGAACTCTATCACAAAGAGCATAGATATCAGTTCTGATTCTGAAGATAAATTTTATGAGAAGAAACTCGCCATTTGTTGATTTGATTGCGGAATCACACCGAATTTTTTTGTTGGAGTATTTAACAGTTGAAAACCTTTTCCCGTTGATTGAGACAGTTTTATATAAATCGAATTCAGGAATTGCAGCTTCATCACCAAATAGATCTTTCACATGTTGTGCCACTTCTGCTTTATCTGTCTCAGACCGGTGTTCTTTTAATGGAATGACTTTATCCGGTATAAGATCTTTGAAATAAGAATTGAATCCAAAATCTCTTTTCTCTTTTTCTTGGAGAGGCCAATTTGATATTGAATTCAAAATCTCTTGATACTTGAAATCGTTAATGAAAATTCGTACCAACGATGGAGCGATATTGGAAGATCTTCTGACCTTTTCTTTCAAGATCCCCATGTAATTCTCGAGTGCATATGAAGAAATATTCTTGTTCGGTCCATGGTTGAGCACAGAATCGGGAAGATGAGAAAGGATGTGTAAATTGTAAGTCATGAAATTGCTCCCATAGATTTGTTCAACTCCATGTTGAAATTCATAAATCAAATTTCTTAGTTCCTCTAATGCTTCTCGTTTTATGGGTCCACAGTGTGAGATCTGGAAAATCTTGACAAAGCACATGAAATGATTGATCACATTTTGTTTCAGTAAACCTTTGATCAATGCTGGAAAATAGTAGACGAGAAAAGAGTCGTATTCCGAACTCTTCCAATATTTAATTTGATCAAAGTCTCTCGGAGATCTAGTGAATTCAGATGGAACAGATATAGAAGTGATTCTCGATGATAGAGATCTTCTGAATGAATTTTTGTCTACATTTCGTTCAAAGATATTCATAGAAGTTTCACCAAACCATCCTTTCAAGATAAGAGAACGACAAATACCAAGAACTAGGCAATGCATGTGTTCCACGATAATACCATCAACTATGTTGAAACTTTTCAATTCAAGTAAAGGCGAACCACCGATTATTCCTTGGAACCTAGTTATAAGATCAAAATCATCCTCGATATCTTCGTTCTGATTCATCTGTTCAAAGTCGATGAAATCTTGGTGAGTTCTTTTTAGTTCTTTGATCTCACGAAAGTTTTTGATGGAAAAGTGTCGAGATCTTCTGTTGTTGGAGGATGCACAAATTAAACACCAATCACACCCATACGTGTGATTATATTGACGAGCACCTCTGAGATATGCTCTCATCGGAGCATCAGCGACCAATCCGATTAAATGAAATGTAGCTCTCTCTAATATATTGGATCTATTTATCCAGATAACTGGTTCTTGTTCAAGGTTTTTCAATTCTTCACAAATTGGTCCGAGAAAACTCTCCAACAAAGGCTTAACTTTGCCAACAAACAAACCACAAAGAAAAAAATGTTTTCTTCTGAATTCAGGTTTAAGCTCGTTAATTGATATGAAAATCGGGAAAATTTTAACACTTGAGCTGTTCCCGGCTTGAACCTCATCTGCGTGCAAAGTTAAAGTCAATTTCTTCTCACATGTTGAGATCTGATGTTCAATTTCTTTGAACTTTCTTCGTGATCTTGCATTTGAGATATCATCAATATAATCAGGAGCAAATTGTGAAGTTGAAATCCATTGAGAATCAGGGATCATAGGTAAATGATTTTCCAGCTGGCTTCGTAGATCAATGTGCAGGAAATATTTATCATTTTTGATTTCAGCTGGAACTTCATGATTATCACATATATAAGATCCATAAGATCTTGGTTCTCCTGCGAACGGCCCATGACTATGCTTATTCTCACATATAATATAAACTCCGATCACATTTTTCTTCGCTCGCTTATCCCACAAATATCTGACACTTGAAAAAATGACTGGATCTCTCGAAAATCTGAGATTCACATTGTTCACCAAATTCACAACCATTTCTGTGGCTGAAAGGCTGAGTCCAATTTTGCTGAGAAAAGCCGAAATAACTACTTCACAATATAATTTTTTAGTAATTATTCCATTTTGATTAACGTCCGGCTCTTCATTATCTTCGGAAATCTCGTCTGAGTCTGAAGAAATTGATTGCTCGTGGATTAAAGATGAAACAGATGGCGAAAAAGAATCACTAGTTGATTCACTGTCATGAAAATCTGGTAATCCATCGAGATAAGATGATTGCTGGTTGAGATGATTATGTCTCCTGTGACGGTTCAGACTTCTCAGAGAAGAAAAATTCTGATTGAAACTCATTTAAATTATAGAAATTGATTGAAATACTAATTACACAGAATAATATCAATTTAGAACAAAAAATACTTGAAAAACGTGGTTATTTGGAATAAACAAAAACACGTGTTTTCTCAAAGAGAAAACTCAATTTAAATTTATTCTATTCTATTTACTTTGGTTGCCATAGATACAGCAAGCTTAACAAGCTTATTCGCTTATCGGCGGAAAGAGTTGCTTTTTAAAATTTTAGTTATCTCTTCTTTTATCTAATTAGGAAGTTTTATCATCGTTTTTAATTGTTACAAATCAGTTTAAACTTGATTTACAACTAGTTTTATGTTGAGTGTGACTCTGTGTGCAGCAAATTAGCAGAAAACGCTGATTTTTTCGTTAAATTTGTGAAATTTCATGGACAATTTTCCAAAACATAAAGTATACAATTTTAAGCTTTCTCCGAAAAAATTAAGATCTAGAACATATTCTAGATACGTTTTTAATCAACAAACCATCGTCGGCTCATATTGCAGCTTAAAAATGAGCCAGAAAATGATGATCGCGCCTTTTCTCGTTCGAGAAAAAGGTGGAAAAGAAGTGACAGTTCCTGTTGGATTTTCAGTTGACTCGACTCTTATTCCGACTGATCTGAAGCCATTAGAAGTCCATTATGACAATTATGTTAAAATTACAGTTAAAGGACATCAGCCGTTTACTGCTATGATAATTAGCGTTGGAGGTAAGTAAAATATGAGATATAAGAATTTTCTATTTCTTTTCCATTTTAAATCATCTTTGATCTCATTTCTCTTTGCAGAGGACTCGAAAGATCTATCTGCTGGCTACAAGACTTTTCTAAAAAAAACGAATACTCCTAAACCACCAAATCTTCCGACTAAGATCTCACATTGGCTTTCTCTTGCAAATGCTGATATAAAAAAGAGTAACGAGTTCTCTGTAAAGCCAAGCTCAAGAGCTGATTTCAATTGTTTTCTCAAATATGTGGAAAATTCCATCAAACCAGTTAGCGTTGTTTGTTCACCAGAGGTTGTGGTTTTGGATGAGACCTCTAACCCTCCATCAACCTCAAGTGCATTTAGAAATTCGAATTCTGAAGATACGGACGACAGAAAAGCTCTAAAAGTACTGATCAATCATACCAGAGAAAAAATCAAAAAGCTAAAAGAAACGACAGATGCTTTGGCTTTACCTGAACTACAGAAGAACTATTTTCTTGAATTAGCTACTATTCAAAATAATATGATCAACATCTTCGTTAACTTGGAGCAGCTCAAATACCCAGTAGTTCAAACACCGGTAACTGGTAAAGTAGAAACCAAAGCTCAAGATGTAGCTCTAGGTAAAGATCTACGAATCATTTCAGAAGAAGATCAAACTAAAGAACAAGCAGGTGGAATCACGTTTGTTGAGGGTCTTCTTCCTGTTAAAACAACCAAGTACAAGAGATTTCTTAAGAGTCTTCCAAGGAATATCTCAGATCGAGAGCCAAATGCTGTCATTACCAATTTCGTAAAATTTTGTTTCCCTAACCATTGGTTGACTGGTGTAACTGTGGCTGGAAAAGGAAATAACAAATCTCTGCTGAGCGTTTGGAATCACTCTGAGCCATTGAATCATCCTATTTCTGGCATATACGATGTAAGATTAGGCAAATCTAGATTTGATGCTCTAATTGGTAAGGAAATTCAATGTTCTTAGATAATACATATTCTAACTATTTCTTGTAACTTATTTTCTTTGATCTCATGACTAGATCACACTATGAGAAAGTGCGGCCGTAAGTCCTATGACTCTCACACAGTTGGCTATCTTGGTAATCAAGTTTGTAAAACAATGTACTACCAGAGAACTAGGATTTGCGTTAAAAAAGGTCCGAGTTCTTCTAGCGGAGAAAAAGATACGACCGAAAGTGAAGGTCATGATAGTTTGGATTACAGTCATATGGACGATGACGATAATGATCAAGACAGTGAGAATGAGGAAGAGGACCAAGATTCAGATTCTCAAAAGTCAGAAAATGGTAGCGAGACTGAGACTGATCAAGATGCTAAAATTGCTAAGAAAAAAGATAAAGAACCTGACAACTTGCTTGATCGAGATAGCAAGATCTATGAAAAAGGATCTGATTCTTGTGATGACTCTTCAAAGAAAAGTCCTAGAACTAATATCCAGAAAAGTCCAGATAAAGAAGAGATAAAGTCAACTGAAGCTAATGTCGCGAGAGAAGGGTCAGATAAAGAAGCAGCGGATAAGGATGATGGGTCAGATAAAGAATTTGGAAAGTCCCCTCAAGCTTCTCAAAAGGTCAAATCAAATGATGACGGTGCAGATTTATTTGATGACGATGATGATGAATTTTTAAAGTCAATGTACACACTTGATCATGACATGGCGACAAATGATAAGTTTTTTGATGAAGGGATGGTAGAAAATGCCAATCAAGCTACATCAACTCCAGTTAAAAATCCATGTACAATGCCTTTTCCAGCAGTTTCTCCAGTCCAATATCTATTGAGTACTTCCAATCAATCAACTAAAAGTAAATCTGGCTTCAATGAAAAGCAAAGTAAAGCTAGTTCCGACTCTGGAATAGGTTCACTAAGCTCAACTGGTATTGATCTCAAGTCGACCACGCAAACTCAAATGGAGAAAGCTTCTGAATCAACTCCAGAAGTATTTTCTGAGAACAAAGATACTGAGAATAAAGAAGCAACTCAAAATAAAGAAGATAATCCTACTGGAAAGCCAATTGCGAAAGGCACTAAACGGAAAACATCTGATATCTCAGACAACGAGGCAAAAAAGCTTCAAAAAACCGAAGGAAATACAGAGACAAATCAAACTTCTGCTTCCAAGCCAGATCTATCAGAGAAAGCTTCAACATCTTCTGAGCCTCCAATTGATCAACCCAGTCCATCAATTCCTCATGAAGCTCTAGCTTTCTTGAGCAACCCAGATAATCAAAAATTTTTAGCAGCTCTTATGGCGCAAATGGCGCAAAAGTAATGCAACTCAATCAAATATATCTTCAATTACGGTAACTAAAGCTTTACTTCAAATTTAAACAAATCAATGATCTCATTGGAAACAAGCTTTTAACAAATCAAAATTTGTTGTATCTTGTTTTCTTGAAAAGTCATTAGGTTTAGTTTATTGAGCAATTTTTTCACACCATTTTCCAATTTCTAATATCTACTTTGACTGATTTTTCTAACCAATCAACAAATCGAATTATTTTTCTTTAATCCAATCAAATTTTTCTGCTCACAAATCAGTGTTTAACCGTTTTTACTTTCATGGTGTTTTTTTGTTTCTTTTGCAATAAAAGCTTTGATCTAAGAAAATTGTAAGTCATTAAGTTTTCTATTCTTATTCCTTTTGATTTTGATGTGCTTTGTTAACTCTTCATTGAATCATTTGTTCAAATTATTATGAATCATCATTTACCCCGAACATGTTTTGAGTCAAAAGGGACTAAAACCACACGACAATCGACGACAGTCCCAACTGACCTCAAAATTTACGGCAAATTTAAAAAAAATCAAGTAAGTTCTGTGAAATCTGATCTTCTAGCAAGACCTAAACAAGTTTCAACCGAACCGGCCAAACAGCGTGTTTCCTCATCTGGAACTGTGATCAGTGCAATCATCGACAAGCAACAAACAGCAAACAGCAAGTTTCCTTCAACAACGAGATCTGTGAATTTAACCCAACCACTTAAGGATGGTTTAGTTTTTGCAATTATTTTGCCATATATTTTGGATGAAGAAAAAGGTGAAGTGAAACAACCTATTCTAATAAAGATTCAAGAATCAGAATTGGAAGAATTTGGATTCAGTTTACCTTTTTCTAGCTTTCAAGATCGCAAAATGAACTGCTTCAAGATGAAAATTGACATTTATCATTTTTGCGCTCAAATCATAGCTATCGGAGGTGAGTTTTAAACCTAATTCACCTGTCAATAGCTCACAATTTATATCTTTTTCATAATTCTCCATTCAGATTCTCCTTTGAACTTGAAAGTTTGCCTACAAGAAAATGTATCTTCGAACCCAGAATGGAAAGATTTACCGAAAATGAAACGTTTGTGTGACGGCGTTACTTCGCTTCACCATTGTCCTCTAGAATCAGATAGTGATATTCCGGTTCAGCGTGTTTTGTCAAAGCAAGAAATATCCAAGTTATTTTCTCGTGGTGACAAAGCAACGGAATATCGTGAACAACATCAAGAAACACAGGAAAAAGATAAAAAAGAGAATGAAAATTCTGAAGATCATAAAAAACCTGAGCTTGAAAGTGACAATGAGAATTCCGTAGATCATGATGAAGATTTTACTTCTACAGTGCTTGTAGAAGGTAAAGGATCAAATATCAATGATCGAAGATCGGAAAAGAAAACAAAAGCTGTGCAAGAGGAAATAACAAAAAGTAAGAGACGAAAGAAAGATTCAGATTCAATCGATAAATCAGTAATGGATGTTGCCATGAATAGCATAAATGATCAGGTTGATGATCTAATGAAACGCCAGAAAAGCCTTTCTGAGTACGACACTGTTGGCTCATATCTAATATCTATTATACATGTGTTAGATGAAATGAGGCAATATATTGATTTAAAAAATCAATATAAGGCTGAAATATCCAATTCTGTCCCCGAAAAAGATCTTACATACAAGAACACCCAAAAGGTAAATTCAACTACAATTAGTTTTAAATTTATGATGAATTCAAGTTTTTAATTTCAAATCAATCTTCTTTTTGAATTTACAGAATCGGATTTACATTGAAGGGGTTATTCGATTAGACTTAGATCTTTATGATGAAGCTATAAGAAATTCAACGCCATCAAAAGCACCATCTTTTGCTTATCAACTAATCAAAATAGCATTTCCAAAAGCATATTATGAGAGAGTGACATTGGGAAAGAAAGTCATGGGTGCAAAAGAAGTGGAAAGCTATTTAAATGTTGACGAAAATTGTGAAAAGACAAAATATCCACTTTCTTTTATCTGGGGTTTTGAGAAACCATATAGTGCTCGAATGGAAGGTACATTTGACTATAAACTAGGCCAACAAAGATTAAGAGCTTTCATAAGTGAGTAATATAGATACTCCATTTAATGAACTTCATCTTATTCTCAGATATTTCTTATTAATTATCAGATCACTGTTTTAGGAAAGCAAAGATCTTCGAATATTCGGCAGCAGCCGAATATAGTGTGAGAGCAAGGATAATCAAAGAACTTTGCTCAAAGAACACAAATCTAAATAAGGAATCCAAGATCTCAGAACCAGAAGATGAAGCCGATGATCCAAGGTCTAATAACTTAAATCATTCCTTTTCTGATATATGGGATCTCGATGCTTTTGAAAGTTAATTATCTCCGAAATTTGTTATAATATATTTGATATTAAAACTCTGATATTTTTTTTGTGAAATGATTTGTTATTCTTTAATCTTACAAATAATATCGCGTACCTTTGATCTTCTCTTTGAGAAATAATATAAATCAGTTAACTATTATGTTGGATCCTCTATTCGAGAAATACTATAAATCAGTTAACTATTATATTTGATATTTTCTTTGAGAAATACAATTTATCAATTAACTTTTATATTCTATCTTCTCTTTGAGAAATAATATTTATCAATTAACTTATAAATTTGATATTCTCATCGAGAAATGTGATGATATAAGATCAAAATCATTGTTCTTGCCTCGAGAACTATGATTTTGATTCAAAATTTATTCAATTTTGATTCAAAAAACACTCGTCAAAAGTGATCAATTTTGACTCAAAACATGTCTAAATTGATTCAAAAGGGCTCAAAAAGTTTGGAGTCAACAACGACTCAGTTTGGCCAGGAGGGCGCATTTTCTGAGTCGTCATTGACTCAAATATGTTGATTGGGACAGGTAAAGCTCATTAATGTTTTCCAAACTCCACATTCTCTATCGAATAAATTTGTCCAATTAGAATTGACTTCAGGTAAATCGCGTGGTTGCTTTGTTAGTGTAACAAGGCCTTAAAGTTATTCTCGTTTTAATTCAATCATAGAGATTGTTGATCAACAGAAAAATGAAAAGCAAAACTTGAAAGAAAAATCAAAGTTAATCGACGTTGATTGAGGCATTACATTGTTTCTTTAAAATATCCCGGTCTGATAGACTGTGAGCGGCGCGATTCACTAATGCTACGGCTTTCAGCAATAGCAGCCCTGAATCGACTTGATAGACCATATGTTCGGTAATACATAATTGTTGGACGTTCAACATTATTTTGTTTTTGATCCATTTGTTCACCATTTAAGTTGACTGCTTTCATGCGTCCTTCATGAAGATGTAAAATATTATACCAAGCAAAGTTGCTGATATTTTTTAACTTTAACAAGTGATTCCCCAACGAACCTAAAAGATTCACCATACTGAAACCGAACCAAATACCGAGGATGGAGCCAATGTTGACTACGTAAGTCTCCAAAAGCACAGCTGGTGACTTTACCAACTTTATATCAGGATTCGTTGGAGCGAAAATTGTAAAAATACTTGGAATGTTTTCATTAACAATAAGGAATCGCTCATACCCAACGATATATGGTATGAAATATAAGCTTTTGCACTCTGGTTGTATCACCAACTTTCCACATTCAGTTCGTATTTCGTTGAGTTTATCTTTATATTTATATCTCAATCTATTAGAAAAATTGGCTTCAACTTCTTGTGGACTCTCAATCATCGTCTGGTACATTACAAAGCTCGGATTCAGTTGAAGTGTTTGGTTATTTAAGCATTGCTCATACTTGTGCATTAGTGATCGGGTACCTTCAACATCATCATGATAGTTCCTACAGTTAGTTGCATATGGTGGCTCAAGTAGACTGTCGTTTATGCTGACGAAACTGATTAAAAATAAACTTGGTTTCTCTTTTGGTTTAACGACTGTATAAGAATGAATTGGTCCTCGCGGTAAATCTAACGGTGAGTGGATGTAAACAAAAACGTGGTTCCAAAACTGAAAGATTTCATTATGTAAGTCTAAAATGTACAAAATACCAAGATTCGGTGCGTGTATCAATCTTTTTCTATTGAACCGCGCGTAATCCGATGGATTGGTACCATTACGACAAGCAACATGATAGCAAACATGAGGATCTTTAAGATAAGTTCTAGTTGTACAAAATACCTCGTGATTTCGTTGCAAACCATTGAAATATCCCGTTTTATTGTAAAATGTTATATCAATGAATAAGGATTCAGCTTTGATGATTATCTTGTAAAATTTAGCAACATTAAAATGACGCTCGACAAATCCTTCGAAATCGTCTTTTCCCATCTCGGTGAAACATTGACGAATATGTTTTGATCTGTTTTCCTTGTCGTCGTCTATGATTGTACAGTTATCAGGTAACAAATCTGGATGGTGAATTGTCCAAGCGGTCCAATTGACTGCATCTATAAACTGTACACACAGTGTTACATCTGGAGCGGTAAACCAATCGGGAAAATCAATATCGAGCAATGTGACAACATTGTATTCAAGATAATCCACTGTTGTTAGGTACAACTGATATGAACACACAATTATACAAAAAAGTGTGAGTAATTTTTCTAATAAAAACATTTTGCACAAAATAGTAATATTTCTGTTTGTCAAAATGAAACTATTCAGATATCAAGTTGAGACTTCATTGATGAAAATTTTACTAAACTCAAATTCGTTCTTTGAAACAAAAAATGCAGTATGAAAATTTGCTCGTAAAAGCTAAATATGATAAAATCTGATCAATAAATTGTACATGCAAACAAAAAATTGTTAAAAATTGTGACAATTTTTTGTGAAAATTTTGTCTATATATTTGATGATTCACCTAAATACGGTTTATTAGATATTTCAATTATTCATCGATTGATGATGTTCATTAAGTTTTAATTGTTGACCATAAATTTATTATGAATATTAGTGCATGGTACATTTTTGTATTGACGGTAACCATTAGGAAAGTAACAAAAAGAAGAAAAATATGCGAAGAAGATTTATTCTTCGCCTTTTCCGCTTAAATCATCGACATTATTCGAATTTGGCCTTTTTTCTAACCTGTTGGTAAAGTGTTGGTCTGATGAAAGTTTTTCATATTGATTTTAATTTTCACTCAAAGTGGACTAAAACTAACTTCAACAACCAAAATAGATATTTCTTGCGAAGTAAATCAATTGATGTAATGATCACTCAATAAAATGGGCAAACAGTATGAAAAGTTGCATTTATTTTCAGGAACAAGCTTGGTGAAGCAAAGAGGCCTTGAGATTATTGTTATTCTAGATTCTCTAGTTTGAGCTAATCTTATGGTTATCGCCGATATCAGCTCTGGCTCGTAAACGATGTGTTCGGTAATATATAATAGTTGGAAGATCGACAGTCTTTTGTTTTTGATTCATTTGCTCACAATTTGAGTTGACTGATTTTTTTAGTAGTCCTTCATAGCGATGATAAATATTATACCACACAAGTTTACTGATATTTTTTAACTTTGATAAGTGACTTCCTAATGAGCCTAGATGATGAACCATACTGAAACCAAACCAAATACCGAGTATGGAACCAATGCTGACTACATAAGTCTCCAAAAGCAAAGCTGGCGACTTTTTCAGCTCTATGTCAGGATTCGTTGGAGCCATGATTAAGAAGACACTTGGAAGTTTATAATGAAAGTTAAGGAATCGTTCATGGCCTATAACATAAGGTATGTAATATAAGCTTTTGCACTCTGGTTGTCCCACCAATTTTTCACACTCAGCTCGTATCTCGTTGAGTTTATCTTTATATTTATATCTCAATCTATTAGAAAAATTAGCTTCAATTTCTTGTGGATTCTCGATTATCGTCTGGTACATAACAAAACTCTGATCCAATCTAAGTGTTTGATTATTTAAACATTGCTCATACTTGTGCATTAATGATCGGGTACCTTCAACATCATCATGATAGTTCCTACAGTTAGTTGCATATGGTGGCTCAAGTAGACTGTCAATTATCTTGATATAACTGATGAAAAATAAACTCGGTTTCTCTTTTGGTTTGATAACTGTATAAGTTTGAAAAGGTCCACGCGGCAAATCTAATGGCGAGTGGATGTAAACAAAAATTTGGTCCCATACCTTGAAGAAGACATTATATATGTCTAAATAGTACAATGTACCAGGAGTTGGCGCGTGTATCGCTCTACTTCTATTAAATCGTACGAAATTGGATAAATTGGTAGCATTACGGCAGGCAACATGATAACAAACATGAGGGTCTTTCAGATAAGTCTTAGTTGCACAAAATATCTCGTGTTTCTGTTCTAAGCCATTGAAATATTCTGTCTTATTGTAAATTATTGTTATTGATTCAGCTTTGATGATTATCTTGTAAAATTTAGCCACAGTAAAATGTTGCTCGACAAATCCTTCGAAATCGTCTGCTCCCATCTCAGCGAAACAGGCACGAATATGTTCTGATCTGTTTTCCTTCTCATCGTCCATGATTGTACATTTATCAGGTAATAGATTTGGATGGTGAATTGCCCAAGCGGTCCAGTTGACTGCATTCATAAACTGTACACAAAATGTTATATCAGGAACGGTAAGCCAATCGGGAAAATCAATATCAAGTAATGTGATAACATTGTATTCAAGATAATCCATTGTTGTGAAGTATAATTGATATGAACATACAATTATACAGAAAATTGTGAATATTTTTTTGAATATAAACATTTTTGCACCAAATCGTTTAAAAAAACTACTTAAATATCAAGTTCAGACTACGTTACGTCTGGTAAAAATTGTTTTAAACTCATATTAATTCTTTGAATCAAAAATGTTATGATGAAAAGCTACTGGCAATAGTTGTTTCACGCCAAATATATATTTGAAATTTGATCAATAAGTTGACATGCAAACAAAAAATTCTAAATGTATTTAATGATTCACCTAAATAATGTTTATGAGACATTTTCACACCGATTGGCGATGCTCATTTAGTTTCAATTGCTAACAATATGATAGCATATGATAATGCACACAGATTTATATCGATACCGTTAGTAGAGTAAAAAGGAAGAATAATGTATAAAGAAGATTTATTCTTCGCCTTTTTCGTTTTGATCATCGACATTGTTCGGTTGGACTCTTTTCTAGCCTCTAGTTGATTTTGTTCATCTTATTTACTGTCGATACAAAGTTCATTCTTATTCCTCGTTCTTGTTCAGAATTTAATCTTTAAAACCAACGTTGGTTTAATGAAAGTTTTTGCATTTTTATTTGACTTTACACTTTTGGTCAACCAAAATGATATAAGGGTTCCTGATTTATATAAATTTTATTTGCGACACATTAGGCAATTATTTCAATCAGTCAGCGAGTCTAAGAGGGCAAACATGAGTTTGTTTCCATCTAATATTGATCGTTAATCAAAAAATGGGCATCTAGTATTTTTCACGTTTTATGGATGGGTTAAATAAAATATTAGAAAACTCGACTAACAGTTCATCTATTACATTAATGCAATCATTACATAATGTCTGTAACATATCTCGATCTTATAGACTGCGAACAGCGCGACTCACTAATCTTACGGCTTTCAGCAATAGCAGCTCTGGCTCGGCTTAATAAACCATGTGTTCGGTAATACGCAATAGCTGGACGTTCAGCAGTATTTTGTTTTTGATTCTTTTGTTCACAATTTAAGTAAACTGATTTCTTTAGTGGTTTTTCATGACGGAGACAAATATTATTCCACGAAAATTTGCTGATATTTTTTAGCTTTAATAAGTGACTCCCTAATGAACCTAAATGATGGACCATGCTGAAACCAAACCAAATACCAAGAATGGAACCAATGTTGACAACATAAGTCTCCAAAAGAAAAACTGGTGATTTTTCCAATTTTATATCAGGAGTGGTTGGAGCCATGATTATGAAATTGCTATGGTATTCACGTTGAGAAACGAAACGCTCATGGCCTATGATATATGGTATGTAAATAAAGACTTTGCACTGTGGTTGTTCCACCAACTTTCCACATTCAGTTCGTATTTCGTTGAGTTTGTCTTTATATTTATATCTTAATCTATTAGAAAAATTGCCTTCAACTTTTTGTGGATTCTCAATCATCGTCTGATACATAACAAAACTTGGATCCAATTTAAGTGTTTGATTATTCAAGCATTCCTCATATTTGTGTATTAGTGATTGAGTACCTTCATCATCATGATGATAATCCTTACAGTTAGTTGCATATGGTGGCTCAAGTAGATTGTCTATTATCAAGATGAAACTGATTAAAAATAAACTCGGTTTCTCTTTTGGTTTGATGACTAAATAAGATTCTAAAGGTCCACGCGGTAAATCTAACGGCGAGTGGATGTAAAGAAAAACGTGATCACATGACGCAAAGAATGCATTATATAAACGAAACATGAACATTGCACCAGGATTCGGCGAGTGTATCAATCTACTTCTATGGAATCGTATATCATCCGATGGATTGGTACCATTACGACAAGCAAGATGATAACAAACATGAGGATCTCTAAGATAAGTCCTAGTTGTACAAAATATATCGTGATTTTTTTGTAAACCGTTAAAACTTCCCGTTTTACTGTCAAATGAGATCAAATCGAATAGTGATTGAGCTTTTATTACTAGTTTGTAAAATTTAGCAACAGTAAAATGTTCCTGGACAAATCCTTCGAAATCGTCTGCTCCCATCTCGGCGAAACATTCACGAATATGTTCTGATCTTTCCTTGTCGTCGTCTATGATCGAACAATTGTCTGGCAACAAATCTGGATGGCGAATTGCCCACGCGGTCCAGTTGACTGCATCTAAGAACTGTACACATAATGTTATATCAGGAACGGTAAGCCAATCGGGAAAATCGATATCAAGTAATGTGATAACATTAAATTCAAGATAATCTATTGTTGTGAAGTACAACTGATATGAACACACAATTATACAGAGAAGTGTGAATAATTTTTTCAATAGAAACATTTCTGCACCAAAGTAAGATTTTCTGTTCTTCCAAATCAAACTATTCAGATGTCGACTTGAGACTACAACGAGATTGATAAACATTTTATTATGAAAAATTTGCATATAAAATCCGTTTCACGTCAAATACATATTCAAAATCTGATCAATAAGTTGAACATGCAAACATATAAATTTTAACGCATTAATGTATATTTAATGATTAATCTAAATAGGGTTCATTAGATATTTTGCTTTTTCAACTTTCACCTCGACTCTCTCGAAAATTATCGGAGAAATAATTTAATAGCTAATATAATAAATTTTTATGCTTCTACAAACCCTGTAAGGCTTGAAACTTAACTCGAATGCTTGAGTTTCTGCCTTTTCAAATAAAAACGTCTTTCGACAGCATCAACGCACATTAAAATTTTATGATTTAAATTTTCAAATTTTCAAATTGCTTAGCAAACTGCACTGTTTCCAGTAAACCTAGTTTACTCTCAATCGACAGTCATTTAAGTTAAATAACAGTAAATGCTTTGATTTAGACCAGATTAGGATGATCTTTGTTACCATCATCAAAAGTAATGACCTTTACAGAAATACATTTTACAGGGTGAATTATATTTAAATTGAATACCGATTAAGGGCTCTTTTTTATTCCTCTCTCCGGTGACAATAATGATAACAACAATAGAAGGAAAAATAATGATCATTATGATGATGTTTCTCACAAAATACACACAAAAATACGCAATTTTAAAAGCTATGTGATCGCTAAGCAACCAATTTACTTGTGTTAATACAGTTTCAATATCTGCCTTTGTTTTCCTCTGCTTTCAGATAAATGATTGTGCAGCTATAAAATTGTAGTCTCCATGTAATCACCATTGAATCGCTAAACAAGATCACTCTTCTTCGTCTTCATCATCACCATTTACCAATTCTTCGAACTCGCCCTATTTATCGAATTAATGGACTGGAAGAGCAAAATATCTCGAGCTTTTCTTTCCTTTTGCCAATCAGCATTTCCAATGGTTAAGAGAGTGAAAAGGAAAAGTGAAGAACATCAATAGATGATTTGAAAAAATAAAAGACTGGATAAAAGAGAATCACAATCAATTTAACCAACTTTCTTGGTGTTCAAGTTAATTCTTTTGTTGATTCCTAACCATTTCTGAATCAAGTTTACTTCTGTCTTCCATTTCGTGTAACAAACATCCAAAAATGCGTCCTACTCCAGCTACAGCTCAATACTAATCCAATGGCTTGTGTAATGTTGTTAAGAGCATCAATGAGATTATCAAAAAAACTGTTGTCAATACAACAGTGATTTTTGGATAGCATCCTTCAAAAATGGCTTTTAAATCGGAAATTTTATCCACATTGAGTCACCCATAGATATTGGACTTTAACGACTTTCATCAACAAAAGGCAAATGTTTTCAATTTTTCTCTCTACTGATAATGAAAATATTACTAATGGTAACAGTTTTCAGTTGCAAGTTTGCTCAGGTAAAGTGATACATTCTCATGGCACAACCTTAATTTACAAATGATTGCATGAGTAAATCACATTGGTCATCAGCATTTGTTTTTATAATTCAAGGCAAGTCCAGGCTATTTTGTATATTGTATCAATTAGAAGGGGAATCAATTTGTTGGGTGAGAAAAGTAAAATTAATAATCGTTAGTTTAGGTAATAAAAGTGGGAGATTGAAGGTGGTGTTAAGGACTGAGTTTGCCATGAGAGAGGTAAAAATTGGAAGGCATAAGGTGATATTGATGGGCAATGGGAAATGAACTGGCTGCTGTTTTTGCAAATGAAAATTAAACTGATTGAGAGAGAGAAGTAAAAGGCAGAAATGGATAAAGTATAATCATTGATTTACTATGTCATTAGCAATTAACTGTTTCTCTGTATGGTTCATAAATTGCAACAAACAAAATATAATCATTCTTGCCTTTTCTTTCTTTCTCTTTATGTTCGGCATTCTTTTACTTTGATTATTGCATTGAGACTTGATGGTTGGTTGGTTTATTAACTAACCAGTTAGACCATCAATTCAATCATTCAATCAATTACAATTGAATACATAGCCACTTATCCTTTCAATTGACTACTTTCGTTGTTAGTTATCCTCTGACATGAAAAACATCAGCCTTTTCACTGTTTTATAATAGCATCGGAAAGACAATCAATGAAGACCAAAAGTCCTCAATTGAAGAGCCACTTGCAACCAGCATCAAGTCAGTTTAATGACTGACAAAATTTGGGACTTTTGGGTTATCATTTTGAGATTAACTAGATTTACTGCAACACACAATTTTAGACTAACATTTAATATTTGGCAGTTGACTGCCTCTACAAACTGTACACACAGGAACGGTGAACAGATCGGGAAAATCAATATCAAGTAATGTGATAACATTAAGTTCAAGATAATATGTTGATCAGATATGTCCACACCGATTGTTGATATCCATTGCGTTTTAATTATTAACAGTAGCGTATAAAACCAGGGTTCACACCACGCTAACACCACTTCTGTTGCTTTTGCGGAAGCGATGTTACGGCGGTGTCAACACTGGTTTCTTCTTCTTCTTCAACTGCTTCTTCAGTTATTCAATATTGCAAACAAAAGGTTTACATTTCATTCATTCAAAACATTTATTAAGTTTGCTTTGCTTTGAAAAATCAATTAACTAACAAATTTGCGGATCAAATACTGTAATAAGACTGAAACGAATGAAAATTTACGATAAATCTTTTGGAGACAACAAAAGGTTAGTTATGAGATGACAATTTTTATGCTAAGTTTTAGTTGATATGTTGGTTGATGTTGATCACAATTTTTCCTAGTATAGTCTTGATGATTGATACAAGAAAAGGTTCAATTTGAATATTAAAGGTAATGATGGTAATGATAGTTTTAGGCGAGAAGAGTAATCATGAAGATTGTTGATGAACAGAAGGATGAAAAGCGAAAAATTTGAAAGCAAAAATCTCAGTTGATCGACGTTAATTGAATCATTACATTATGTCTTTAAAATATTTTGTTGATGCATTTTTGCTGATGAAAGGAGAAACGATCAACACCATCGTGTGGGTAAATAAACTAATGTATTAGGCAAATTATTCATTTAACATAATCGAGTAGTTACAATTTTCTTCCCTCATCTAGATCATCATCATCATCATCATAATCATAGTCATTATCATTTTGCTACATTTGTGTTAATGTAATTTGACGTGATTTGTTAATAAGATTTTGTTTCACTCTTTTCAAGATATTACATGTTCATCATTATATACGCCTGTAACATCTAAAGTTCATTGCGTGAGATGAAAAATTTTGTTGATTGATTTGAAAAAATATGTTTTCTTGCCAATTTAGGTTAACAAAAAATGATTCACACTTTGAAGCAAATTGAGTAAAGTTGATTGAAATTTAGGATAAATAGATTGAAATACTGGAAATGTTTCCATTTTGATTGGTTGATTGATTCAGTGAGAACAGTGAATTACAGTCAGAAATCAATCAATATTTTACAAATGTTGAATTAACCATTTGAAATTGATTCCATTTCTTTGATATCTGATACTTTTCTGCATCTTTCCTAAATCTGACAATTTGTGAGTCTGGTAATGATCATTTTATCAAGTATTCAGACAATTTCTTGCTTCTATTGTTTCAAGAAGTCGATTTAGATTCTGATTACGCTCATTTACACTACCATTATTAATAATAAAAGTTGATCCTCTTTTCAAATTGCAATCATATCTTGTTGAAATATAATTCGTATATTAAGAGATATTCATTCAAAATATTGGATCAATATGAGAAGATGAAATGAAATGTTAATCAAGTCTGAGCAATCATCAAATAGCTTGCTTTTGGTTGGATAAACAACACAGAAACTGGTCCAAATAGCCTTAAATTTAACTTATATCCATCCATTGTGATATGTACAATAATTTGATTTGACAGGTCCAAAATGTACATCAGATTTAGCCTTCAAGCAGTTTTGTTGAAGACTATTGCTGCCATTGTTTACTCCGAGACAATTTTAGAATGGATAGCGAAATTTCCCATCACCATCATCATCTTTGAGCATTATTTGCTGCTTATCACAATTTTTGGGAGACTTTTGTTGTTTATTACAATCTTTCATTGCATTCAGGTTAAGGCTATTTTCTTGTCCCTTTTATTTTCCAGCAACTGTATTCTTCTTCATTTCGTGTTAATGATACCAAAATGGATTATCAAACTAGACCATTTTCTTTCTCTTTTTTTCCTTGTTTCATTCTCGTCCAATTGTAGGCTGAATCTTCCTCTGGTCTTTCTGTAATGGTTATCACAAGCTCCATAAATACCAATACAACAACAAACATTACCAATTGTCTAATCTGACAGTTGATACTTTGACTTTTTTCACTCCATTCTTTATTAGATTATTGGTCTTTTGGTTGCTGTTGTTGTAATACTTGAGAGGAGATCACAATTGGAATCCATGGAATATACATGTAATTCGCTTTCTGTAAACTACCTCAGCCATTTTACTTAATATCATAAGACAGGAAATGAATTCTGCCATTTGAAACCCACTAAATACTCCATGACAACATCCGGCATCGTCCAATGTACCATGACCATTGAAAACATGTAAACAAACCTAATACAGTTAACTTAAATAGAATGAAATAAATTATCATTAAACAAATAAATATCAATTTAATGTTAACGTCTTAAAAGCTCATCAACAAATGAAAAATGATCCAACACGAGTCGCGATCATAAAAACATTGCAAATGGTGAAATTAAACGCTCATCTGTTTTAGCTGCTGAGTTTTAACGCGAAAACATGAAGCTGGTGAATATGTTTACATGTTGACTTAAGATTAACTAGATTTACAATGAAAATACTCACTTTTTTGTTAAGATTCTGAACTTTTGATTATCAATTTTCTATTGTAATTAGCTCAGATTACACCATGTTTAATAATAGCTCTACTTATCCAATTAACGTCGAGAAATCGGTACTCTGATCCGTTGTTGCTCAGTCAATGTCCATGTTAACTAGATAATTAGATAAACAATATAAAATTACACTGAAGATGGTCATTAGTGTTTGTAAATTTGTCCAGCAAAATATAAATAAAGAGGGACAGAATAAATGGTCACATCAATTCCCTTTAGAGATAAGCCAACTGACATGCCAGTTTTGTTACATCTAATAGAAATGAGAAAGAGTAGGAAAGAAAATAAATTAATTACAACAGAAAAATGGATTGATTGTGTGTTAATTACCATTTTTACACAGGTTTGTGGGTTGAAATACATTTTGTATCAGTTATCATTAATCAAAAACATTCACTTAAAACTGGTTAAATATGTTATGAATGTTTACCCTTTTCTTGTACCAACCAACAATCCTACAATGCAGCAACCAAACAACTTAGCTGAGCTCACAAGACCACAGAATGAAACTGGAACAATAATAAAATCATAAACCGTGAAGACAGAAACAATTAATGTTAATTAATCGATTAATTGCCACTGATGATCCATGGATTCACAGTCATTTCCTTTCATCTCAAAAACAAAACTAGAACGTTAACTATCAATAATTCATTCACACAAATCATGGACATGGAACTATTAATTGTTCCAGTGGCAAATTAATCATCATTAATTTATAAGCACACACAATATAAGAATAGTTGTTTCGTTAAATCACTTAAAATTAATTGGTTAAACAGTCAATAATTATTGTTAACATTACATAAATGGTTCATTGTTTACCAATTAGAGGGCGAGGGAAACTTATTAAGTGAAAATAGCTTCACAAGAGATCTATTTTCACAGATCAATTGATTGAAAAAAAGCGATAATTGTTTACTTGGCTGAGCTTGTCGTTATTAACAACTCGTTAATCATCATTGTCTTGTTAATTATTTTATCTAATTGTTTTTACCAAATTTTAAATTGTGAATTATCTATTGGTTCATGTCAATTTGAATTCAATTTTCAAATCTCTCAGTTTACTCTTAAATATTTCAAGTGTTGTGTACAAGCAATCAGAGTTTATATGATATAAGATAGGATGCATTGCAATTCAATTTACTGTAAGTCTTGTGTATACACTGTTGTAGACTGTTGTTTATTTGCAACCAATTCACGAAAGTTAATTTAATTTTCAACATCTCATGTTTTATTATCCAATTTTCATTTAATAAGTGTCTCTAGTCTCTTCCTTTTCCCCTGCTTGTTAATATTAAATCATCTAACTTATTCTGTTCATTTTCTCACATTATTTCTCTCATCCAACATCGCATTTATTTTTTTTTAACTTATCTGTTCATAATCCTTTACTTTTCTTGTTTTTTTATATTTACTTTCTCTTCTTTTCTTCATTTCAGGCTCAATTGGGGAAGGTGGTTAAGAAGTTCATTCTTCCTCAACATCTACTCGATTTGAAACTTCACTGTGCTGGTTATTCTGAAAAGCCCGAGACAATATTACAACTGCCTTATTCTCATACACTGATTGATAACTATGTACAATACCATAGAAATTGAAGCTTCAATTGTCAAACTGGTTTCTCTTGCTGATTGTTAACCTGATTCAATTCATGAAGGATAAGGAAGAAAGGAGGAAAAGAAAAAGGTAAAGCACTGGAAAAGGAGTAAAGAGAAATGGTATTCATTGGTAATAGTTTCAAAGGTGGAAAACGAAATAGAAACGAGATATTGGTTACATTGAAATTGAAACTTTATGTGTATTGCTGATAGGAACAAGGAAAAGTCTGCTCTTCAAATCAGTTGAACGAAAAAAAAGGAAGAAATAGGAACCT
Source organism: Tetranychus urticae (assembly GCF_039701765.1). Lineage (NCBI taxonomy): Eukaryota > Metazoa > Arthropoda > Arachnida > Trombidiformes > Tetranychidae > Tetranychus > Tetranychus urticae. The sequence goes on along the minus strand of NC_142959.1, from coordinate 12,395,544 downwards.
TCAATCTTCAAGCATCATAGTTATATTCATTCATTCATCTATCTTCATGGTTGTTTACATATCTTTTTTTCTCCTTCTTTTTTCTCATCTTCCCATGAATAATAACAAAAGTTGAATTTAAAAAAACCTTCTGACATTCAATTTCATCTTTTCTCCTTCTCATCATCAAAGATACAACAGCAGTTTCACCATTTTGCTCTGTTTTGTATCCTTTTTTTTCTGAATCATCATCGAAATAGTTTCCATCTTACTTCCCCTACTTATAAAAAATTTACCTACCAATCAAATCAACTTAACCTTGTTTCTCTTCCGTAAACCCGTAACCAGACCAAGTTTAAAACCAAATCACTAAAATGCAAAATCACTAAAAAATTCTCTTTTTTTCTACTTTTCATTCTAGATTATTTGAATGGATAAATGAGCTACAAAAGGAAATACATTATATTTACAAGGAGAAATTGGTTTCCTATCAAAAGAAGAGGACAAAAAAGATTCAACTTTTTTTCTCATTTTGACTGGTTTCACGTTTTTTCACCATCATAGTCAGGAGTATTATCATTGCAGCCTTTTCCACCAATTTATTCATCCTAAATTTCAAGCCATCTTTGAAAATAACTATACCAATAGGACCTCCATACTAACTTTCATAATTGATCAGAGGCTCACTTGAGCAAACGAAATCAACATCACAATAATCGATTATTGATTACGCTTTACATATATGTGTATTCGAGTTGGTGAAAAAAAGACAGTTCTGACAAGTAAAAGATCTCAAGACAAAGAAGAAAAGAAAAAATTGTCCAAAAGAATTGGGAAGATTGATCATTGATTCTGGTGTTGATACTGGATTTTTTTATACACGTTAACCAACTCTCCATAAAATAGATCACATTGGTTATCAGGTTATCCAAATAATCTTACAGTTTTTTATCATTTAACTTCTCGCACTTTTCCTTTCGCCTTTCAACAGTTTCCTCCTCAGGTTAACATTACTTTTTGTTTTTCTCTTTAGTTACAGGTCATTAATTGGTCACTTTGGTCGTTTTTGGTGATTTATTACCCAAAACAAACAAAGGAAATACTCAAAATGCAAGAGCAATCTTAATGATCCTTGTGAAGAGAAAGATGTAAATCAACATTGTTCACCTAATTTACATCTTTCCAGAGCTCATATACGCAAGCTATTAATAAAACAAAAGGAATTTCAAGTTTTTCTCAAGAAAATTTCCTCAATATAATCAATAGTTAATTTAATTTTGCTGTATAATATGAGGAGTGACCTTAAATAATAAAGAAGATAAAAATGAATAAACAATCTATTTTTGATGATACATGCTAAGAGATGGACAGAAAAAACATTAAAATTTCATTTTACAGCAGTCCTAGTAAAACTCATAATGATATTCAGATTCATTTACATTAAACTGTGTGGTTGCTCAACAGTTGAATAAGCTATTAAATTCATTCGTGATTCTTAGATATTTAGCGTTCACATTATCACAGAATTGAAGATGCCGATGTTTTTATTTTGTTTCCGAGCCTTTTCTTTGTTAAGCATAGAGTTTCTTCGATGATTCTTGCGATGATGCCAGTAGATGCACACAGAGTTAAAATGTAAATTTAAACAAAAATTAAAAAATGAGGTTAATTTAATAATTTAATTGAAGACACACTCAAACATATATTTGATATTTTCAACTTGAAAATTTCAAGTTCACTCCATCCAGCTTTACTTATCAAATCTCGTTAGAGTCTTCAAGCGCCATCTAATGGATAACTCCAAATTTTATAATACATTGTATTTTACCTCCAATGAACTTTTATTTGATAACAATAAAATATGGATTAATATTATAAGCTTTTGTGTTTATTTTTAATTAATTAACTATTTATTGATGTTTGTTATCATTTTTTAAAATGATTAAGTTATCTGTACGATTTGACGAAAATAATGGATATGGAATCAATCAATTTACCAACAAGGATTTTCCAGCTTTTTTGCCTCTTTTGTTTCTATTTAGCTCATTTGTTATTAATTAATGGCTGTGGACTTGAAATGGGTTGAGATTTTTTTCTCTGTGTGTTCCGAGTGAAGTATGAATAATCATGTTATATTATATAATATTTACGAACTGAAAGTTGATTTTGATAGCCATCTGAAACCAATAATAGACGCAAAAATGCTTAATATTGGCGATATACATTTTACATATTTAACTTCATTATAAAGTTAAGAAATTGAAACGTGATGTAACTATGAATAGCTTTTATTTTAATAATTATGATAGGTGTTGAATCAATTAATCTTGAATTAATTTGATTTATCTTGAGCGGTATGTAATTTGGCGCATACCTTGTTGATAGCATCATAAGAAGCTTGGTTTTGAGTGTTTTTCACCTTGTAAAGCATAGAGATAACCTTTGAAACAATGATGTTCTTGGAGTCATCGTCCTTTTCACGATTAAGAAGAGTGTCTGAAGCAGCATCTAAAGTTTCAACGGCACTGGCAACCATGTTCAACATTGGATTCATACCACCTGAGAAATTGTTGAGAAGGGCAACAGCGTCTTCAATCATGTCCAAAGTATCAGCTGCTTTATAAGTCATGTTTCGGATATTTTCATCGGCTAATAATTGGTTTCGGACAAAATCGCCAGCAACCTTAAGAATGAGTCCCCAAGGTCCGTTACCTCCTTTGTCCATCTTGTTTGAAGTTTGGTCTAAAAGAGAACCAATAAGTTCTTTTCGTTCACCAACCAAAGAAGCCATAGTTGAGACTAAGCTTGCTCTAGTAGAAGGACCATTGTTGATCAAGTTATCGAGAGAAGGGACGAGTCTTTCAATTCGAGCGATAGCTTTTTTAGCAGCATCAGATTCACCAGCCAAGGAAGCGGTCTTGAGTGTCTTAAGAGCTTGGTTGATCAATTTTCCTGCATTTCCATTGTTAGAGGCCTTTTCCCAAGCTGAGGAAAGGGTTGATTGTAAACTTGAAAGACGTTGTTCAAATTCATTTGAAGCTTCAGTCAAAAAAGTAAAGTGAAAAAAGATTAGACATAAATCATGACAGGATAATTGAAAAATAGATCTCGATCGCAATTGCTTTAAAGATCAGGTTATTATTTAGTTAGACTTGAGTGAGACTTGACTTACCTGCGCTGGTCAATGTTGCAAAAGCAACGACAGTGATGATGGTAATTGTAACTTTCATGATTTCTGTTCAAGCTTTACTCGATGGATCTAAAGTGACAATGTTTAAACACCAATTAAAATAAAATCAAGAGCATCTGATCATATTTATATTGTTTGCAAAACAAGAAACTGAATTTTATTTTGCGAATCGCATAGCTACGTAAATCTTTCCACTTTGTAAACGTATTGATGCAACCAGTCTGGTCTGTCAATCTAATAATTTTAATGTCAAAATAATATCACGGAATTGATGGGATAACAATGTATTTGTTCAATTAATAAACCATCTTGAGATTGATTTTCATTCCTTGGCTAATTAGAATTGATAATTTACCTAAATAAATGTATTAACTTCTGTAAATCTAAAATTTCTTAACCAAAAGACGTCATTAATCATGTGAATTGAAATATAGTTGATAGATAATATAGACAGGATAATAGTTCATTGTCATGACAAATTGTCAAAATTTGCTTTCAACAACACTGGAAAATTACTTTATTTTGCAAGTTCATTGCGACTCGTCAATTTGATTGAAGGAATCGACGAGCTAAAACTAAAACAGGTGCTAAACATTGAAACTGAAACCAAGCAAACAGTTCTCTCGATTTCAGTATAAAATATGGGTTGATTATCAAGTGAAATGGTTATTATTATCGGCATTAAGTCCAGAATACAGACAAACCAAGATTGCACCAGTAATCAATATTAAAAGATGAAGTCATTTTTAATTGTGATAGCTCTTCTCGTCTCAACTGGTAAGTTAATCTAAATTTAATATTTTACTTCTAATTAAATATCATAACTTTCTCATTGCTTACCATTTTTACTTTACCTTACAGCTTACGTTGGATGTTCATCAAACAGCGAGCTTTTGGACAAATTGGATGACTTGTTGGTCGAAGCTTCCCAAAAGAACAACAAAGCCGCAGTCGATGCTGTTTCAGACGCCATTGACACCGTTGGTTTGGCCCTTTCCCAAATGTCAGGCAAAGATGAAGCAACCAAAAACTTGTTACAAAGTCACATTGATGTTGTCCGATCAGACTTGAACAAACTTGAAAAGATGGTTAACCAACAGATTAAATCGCGTGCCTTCTCAGTTGGTGGTGCTTTCAATTTCGTCGCATCCAGAGCATCTTTGCTCACCGAAAAGGTTCAATCCATGTTCAACGCCGTCCAAAAATCAGACCTTGGTGCTTTAATCGCCCTTATCAAGCCATTCCTTGACAATGCCATGAACGATCCCCAACTTAAATCAATGGTTGGCAATCTTGAGACTGTTACCTCAGCTCTTGAACAATTGGACAAAATGACTGGTGGTATGTTTGAACCATTGACTCATGTAAAAGACATCTTGGCCAACATCGATTCAACCGGTAAACTGTTCGAATCAATGGGTTCAGCCAAATCCTCTGATGAAATTGCTGATGCTTTAATCAACACCTTGGCCAATGCTAAGAGCAGCCATGCCAACAAAATTGAAAAGGCATTGGACTATGTTTGCAATGGTTTAGCAGATGTTGAAAAATCAGCCTAAACAATCAAAAGTATACATTGTATACATTAAAAAGCAAACATTTGCATTAAAAATTTTAAATTGAAAATACAAATTAAACTTTTTCTTCTTTACTATTTCAAGATGTTATTGCGATCTTAATTCCTAACTATCTGTTGGATAATTACGACTTTTATTGTTTATTTTGGTTAATATTAATGAAAACATGTAAATATGAGTCTGTTTAATTGCCCATATCAACCATTTTATAACTCAACTTAGTCAACTTTGTGAAGCTTCATTTGTTAACTAATTTGTATTTGGCTGCTTTCAGTTTACTTTTCATCTTAACAATTAACAAGGAGCAATTTACTGTGACTTAGTTAATCTTTGCTTTAATTTTTCTTTCATATTATCTCATCAATTTTATTCTCATAATACGATGAGTGATCTGCTCTGCATGAAGTTGCTATCAAAATGCAAATATTGTTCAACGCAACTGTATTTGTATAATTTCAATGTTAAATGCTGTGAACTCATTTGCATTAGATTTTTTGTTTATTTACTTTTACCATTCCTGAATCCTACGTAATATTACAATATTTTATACTTTATTGTTCCATGTAATTCATTTTTCAATTTAATATTTCACCTTTTCTTTTGCTCTCATTTTCAGACTCAAGCTGACAAAAAAGGCTGAAACGAGGGAAACGCAAAAACATGATAGGTAAGATGACTTTGGAATCCAGATGAATGATATTTTCCCCTGAAAAATAGCTCAGATTGTGTAGAAGGAAAATTGAAATTGGCCAAAAAAAGGAAGAAAAAGGAAGACATAATGCAAAATAAACAAAGTACAGTCAAACTGATATTGGATGGAAGATGTGAACAAAATGTTTTTTTACTCGAGTAGGAAATTTTGAGAAAAGACAAATCTTGTAATGCGATTTGCTGCTGCTGGTGGTGATGATGATGAAGACAAAATGATGAAGAAATGAATGGACTCCGCCTTGGTACTTTGGTGAATACAGTCTTTGACTTTGACTTCACAGTTGTACAGTTTATTCAGATGATGAGATGCAAAGGAATGAAAGTAGGAGGAAGAGAGAAACTATGGAATCAAATCAACAACAACAACTCCAAAAACTGTTGGAAAAAATAAATAAAAGGAAATCTCTTATTCTTCATCATCATCATCATCATATTTATCATACTTGTCATCTCCATTTTGTTAAAGACTGTGAGATGAGCAAAAAAGGAGACATTGAAAGATCCATAAAAAAGCATCTTTATTGTATATTTTTGCGTTTCTTTTTCACTGAGAAAAGTTGAAATGAAAAGAAAAAATTCTAAGACCAGATTATTGTCAGAATCACAGTCCAAAAGAATCGCGACTTTCAAGTTGTCGCTCATCTAGAGCTTGGATTGTTTTGATAATCTTCAAAGTGGCAACTTTCTGGTACTTTTGATCAGTTGATTAGGTTTAGGAGAAACTTGAAAATTTATTTAATATCGAGAAAACTTTTGGGATTATTTCAAGTTGATTCCGCAAATAACCAACTGAATTAATCTCATTGGAAAGTTATCCCTACTTAAGTATTTTTGGATGCCCTCAATATATTGACTTTCATTTTTCCTCTTTGGGTAAAATGGGTGAATGGCATGAATGGGAAAAGGGTCCAACAATTTTCATAAGACTAACTGATCCAATTTTACGCTCATCTTCCTCTCCTCCTCATCATCATCATCATCTTAAAGTCATAATGCTCATCTCTGTCTTCACTTTTAAACCTGATTCCTCTTCTGTCCCTGACATCAACTTTATCCCTCTGTTTATGATCAGTTCACCTCCCAAAGGCATACCAATCAACGGCATGTAAAACTGTGTGTTTTTTGTTGGCTGTATCACTGCGCTTAAAGAGGTTGGATAAATTTAGACTTTGGGAGGAGAAGATGAAGGAAGATCAGATAAAGAGATGATTATAATGATGATCAACACGAGCCAGTTTTCATCGACCAACCAGTCAATGTAATTATATAAGAAATGTATTACTTCCAGCTTCTCCATCCATAGAGTAAACCACAAGACAAGATCCATTTAAAGGTTGCTTTGTACTGAAACAAGCCACCTCATCGTCATTATCAATCTCATCATCAGCATCTTCATTCACAAGAATACAACTTCTGTATTGTTAACTAATCTTCTTTTCTCTAATTTACTTCGCTTTTATTCCTTCCATCTTTTCCTGTTATTATCATGCACCTGAAAACTCTGCCCTGCATTCACGTATAATATTGAAGGCTATCATGAACCTTGTAAACAATCAAAATAATCCAACAATTGTTAGGTTTACCTTAAAAATCTGGTTCTATTAGATTTTGAAATCCACTCAAATGATCAGACAATTTAAAGTTGCTTTGCAGCCAATTCCCATTGAAAAGGCCAGTATTCATAATGAAAAGTTCAGGAAATAAAATCTAGCGACTTTGCGGAATCAATATAAGGATGAAAGAAAACCTTCGCTTAAAATGACTATTGCAATGTTAATATATTTTGCTGTTGTTGCTAAAAAGACACAATTGTTACATTTATGCACAAATTGACACAAGTACTGAAAACAAATGGTAATAACCGGGTAAACATTAGTTTAGTTGAAATTTAAACTCTGTAAGTCTGTAGAGAAATGAAAACTGAATTTATTTATGTGGTTAAAAAGTTTCTCTGATCAATATTTTTCGAGAAAATCGAGTTCAAACTTCTAACTTCGATCGTTTTCTGCACCTTTATGGAAGCAGATACATTCATCAAACTCATTATGCATATGTACATTTTGATGGGCAACCAGAGAACGCACTTATTTTTGGAGATAAAACTTTAATTTTTCTTTAAAACAGGTCAGTTCGATTTTTGTTTAAATCGATCTTTTTCTGTGACCTAAAGAGTTAGTGAGCTGAAACTTGTTATTCAGCCATAAAAATCTTTTGTACATATCATAGATTGAATAATTTTTTCAATAAATCGATAGTTCTCTTAATTTTGGCCATTAACATAAAAACTTTGAGCCTCGATATCTCGAGGGTGGTATAACCTACGATCACCACTCTTTGGCCAAACATTAGATTATATTACAGTACATGATGTAGCGAAAAACTAAGCTAGTTAAGATTCTGCATAAAAAGTTATATATTGTTTCATTTATGTTACCAGATTTTATTCTTGATTAAAAAAGATAAATGGTTACTTATGAAGTGTAAGAATAATATTCATTTTTTAATGAATTAGCTCAGATTTCTTTGGTTTTCAGTTCTATCATGTTATTGCCCATAGTATCATTCAATGTTTGGCCAAAGAGTGGCGATCCTAAGTTATACCACCCTCGAGATATCGAGGCTCAAAGTTTTTGGGTTAATGTCCAAAATTAAGAGAACTATCGATTTATTGAAAAAATTATTCAATCTATGATATGTACAAAAGATTTTTATGGCTGAATAACAAGTTTCAGCTCACTAACTCTTTAGGTCACAGAAAAAGATCGATTTAAACAAAAATCGAACTGACCTGTTTTAAAGAAAAATTAAAGTTTTATCTCCAAAAATAAGTGCGTTCTCTGGTTGCCCATCAAAATGTACATATGCATAATGAGTTTGATGAATGTATCTGCTTCCATAAAGGTGCAGAAAACGATCGAAGTTAGAAGTTTGAACTCGATTTTCTCGAAAAATATTGATCAGAGAAACTTTTTAACCACATAAATAAATTCAGTTTTCATTTCTCTACAGACTTACAGAGTTTAAATTTCAACTAAACTAATGTTTACCCGGTTATTACCATTTGTTTTCAGTACTTGTGTCAATTTGTGCATAAATGTAACAATTGTGTCTTTTTAGCAACAAACATCTTTTACCAGCCATTTTTAACTCTGCAATTACCATTGAATGGTCAAATTGATGATCTTTGGTCGATCTATTATAATTATAATTTTGGTACCTAAAAGATACTCTTAGCTGAAATGGTCTTATATGTTTTTCATAGGATTTAATTTGACCAAGTGACTCTGGAATAGGATTGAGGCATGAAAATATGGATTTGCACTTTGCACTATGAATTTTGATCTAATCATCGAGAATTGACTTTAATATAAAATGTTTCATGAATAAGACAATTTTAAGAATAATATTTGATTTAAAGCGTGAAATTGTTTCCATCAACAAACCATTCCCATTGAAATTTGACCATTTAACTGTCAAACCACTTTGTCTATTGACTTTTGATGGCAAACAAGTAAAAGGAATACATCACTTTCATTATTAATCCAAATTTTTGCCAATTTTCACCATCAAAACAGGGATTATTTTGTCAGTTAACAAAAAAAGCAGACATTTTATTATTCATTTGCTCCTCATTTTCACCATTTTAATCACGGAACAATAGCTTTTCCCTAAATAACTCAATAAGTAATCATTAATTCATAATCCCAATGAAATGTGCCCTTTCTCATATCAAGCTCAATGTTTAACATAATTTGTCGACACACTCATACAAGGTTGATCAGTTTTCCTATCATTTGAACAAAATCTCGTGTCACGCGCGTCTCAAAGTTATCCAACCATTTAATTCACCATCAATTGGATTGATATTTTTTCTCATTCATTTCTCAGATATTGAACAATCATCTTCACCCAACAACATCACCACCATAAGCCAGCAAGAAGAGGTCACATCAATCAGGCAAAAAATAATTGAAAGGAAAAGACGGAAAGAAAAGAGATTACAATAGATGATGAAAAGCAATTCATATTTAATATTATAATGTGCATACAATTTATGTACCAAAAAGATGTCAAGTGAAAAAAAGAGACGAAAAAAAGGAACCAGAAAAGATGAACAAAGATGACAGTAAAGATTTGGAGATAAATTTCTCTTCATGATAACCCTGATGATGCCCGTGATGAACAATAACATTCAATGAGCAAAGAGAAGGAAAAATTTTCACGGAAAAAGAGATTCACTTGAAGATCTCTGAATATCTTGTCATTCAAATGGCAAGATGAACTAAAACTAACAGTTAGTGAATTTAAAGAAGCAAAGAAAAGGATAAATTGTACTTTGAAAGACACAGGGAATGATTTCCTTAAAAGATAGCAATATTTTTTACTCCAAAGTAGAGCATTTTTTGTCCTTTTCTTGATAATTTTGTTCCCTTTTTTTGTGCTGAAGCATTTCTTGTTTCTTATTACAAATGAAACAAAAATTGAAGTAAAGTTACTTGAGTGGATTGAATGATGAAGTTATATGGGTGAAAGAATATGCTTGACAAAATTTGGCAAAATTTTCAGTTCTCTTCTTCTTCCTCTTCAACCTTCCCTTGCTCAATGAAACTAACAAGAAGGAGGATAAAGATGATTAAGATGAACGAGTTCGAAGAGGAAAATAAAAAATTGAGAGACAAAAGAAATGGTTTTCTCGTTCATCCGTACAGTTTCATCTGAACACCATCAAGATATGATGTCTTGATATGTTTAGTCAACCTCACTAATATCTATTTTCTTGGACCTTTTTTTTCATCCTTTTCTTGTATATTCTTGAACCTCTTTTTCCTCCTTCTCCCTGTCATCCAATTCTTCATCTTTATCATCATCTTGTTATTGTTTCATTCAGCTACTCTATTGATATTGTAACATTGATCACAGTTGATACAAAAAAATTGATACAAAAATTGATACTAAAGATTACAATTTTGGGTTCCATTCACTTTTCATCCTTTTTTGTTTTCATTCCCAATTTGATATTATCATTACAATGACTATCTTTACTTTTTGTCATAAATATAAAATCATATTTCTGCATTTTCCCCGGTAAACAGTAAACATTTATTGATTCTGGTTTTACCTTAACCTGGTTGAAACCAGTGAATTATGATAGTTTTGACATTTTATTTTGCTTCTTGTTTAATGTAATGTATAATTTGAAGTGAATTTGATATGAAAATTATCATGTTTATGTTGTGTTCATGTTATAATTATCATGAATCTCTATGTAGACATTTGAACGCAATTTTTCACTGTTTTTGTTTGCCATTATTTTTGGGTTGAAACTACGTGATAATATCCTATTTGGATTGTCCAATCATCTTTTGATTTGTCTCTAAATGAGGAAAGTAGAAGCATCAATCATCATCATTTGGACCAAGGAAATTATTGTCATCAAAGAGTAACCATTGGCTCCATTTCAATCAACAATCCAATTTTTGGAGAAAAGGAAAAGTTGGAAGAAACAAGAAAAAAAGAGGAAAAACTGAAAGTCATTTTTCACCATCTCTCAACCCATTTTTGTGTCTCCTCTTCAAGTCTTTACCTTTCATCCAAGACTCTTCAATTTGCTATCATTTTTCATTTTTCAATTTTACCATTCCATCATGAAGGCACATTTTCCTTATCAATGTTCCCTGAACAGATCTCAGATAAATCAATTATTATTAGTCCAATTTGAGTGTTGAAGCAAAAGGCTGAAGTTGAATTTTCATTAACAAATGTATTTACATGTTAACCTTGTTGGTTCATTTTTCATCGCTTGTAAACTCTCAATGTTAAATGGAAACACCAAAGATTCTGATTCATGATTAACAAGGAGAGCAACAAGGATGAACAAAAGTATCAACAATAACAAGATAATAATGCTCTTCTGATGAGAAAGGAACCTTCCCAGCCATTATTACATGAAATTCTTGAACAATTCTGTTTTTATATACAACATCATTACCAGTGAAACCTCAGACTTACGGCTTCCTGTTACCATGGAAAGCGATGAACTACAAAAGGAAAGGAAAAGATTGAAGTAGACTCATCATTATAATCATTATCATCTTTACTCTAATTTCAAAGGTTGTTATCCGCCTTTAGATTTTCAATGATAATCTGTTTCCAATGATTCTTCCGGAAACTGATCACCGATAAATTTGTACATCCAATCTTTTCTCTTCTTTGTATTCTCATTCTTCATCCTTATCTTCATCTTTATCCTCTCGATTTGCTTCTCTCATCTTCTTTCAACCGGAAGGTAACAATGCAGTAACTTTCATCTCAAGTGTTTCTCATCATGTTGATACACATTGAAATAACTGGGAATCAATCAGGTGAACAGAAAACAGGGAAAAATCTTTTTCACCTTTTTTTTCCTTCCCTTACAATCCAATATCTTCAAGATGGATTCCCTCATCATTATCATCATTTTTTGTTCAATCTTTAGCTTGTTCCTCTTTTTTCAACTTTGCTTTATATTAATCATCATTCCAATCATCACATCATAATACTTTGAAGGATTATTAACAAAGTATCATCAGAGAAACAATAATGATTATGATGATCATGATCAAAGTTGAACAGTAAAGGAAAAGCAAAGGAAATTGGAAACAAGTAAATGGCCAGAATAAAGTAAAATATATCAAAATTGTTGATGTTTACATTATTATTTGATTTCACTTTTCATCCGTTTTTATTAAGTTAAAAGCATTGTTATTTACTTTGATTTACAATTGATTTGCATCGATTTTTCTTGTTCATCATTCACATTACCTTGTATTGATGTTTTACCTTTTCTCATCTTCTTCCCTCTTCCAGGCATCATCTTTAGGATATAACTGATCAAAATGCGAGACAACATTTTGCCATTACACTATCCATGGGTTAAGGATAAACCTTTAGAAGAGGATTTCCATTATCATCATCATTTACCCTTCTTATCATCTTCACCAGCTCTTCAGTTGCTCTCCCTTGTAAACAATGATTATGATGAAGATTGAAATTTCATTGCAACAACTTGATTCCTTTCACTTTTTTTTAAAGAAACTCAATGATTTTGATGAACAAAAACAACTTTATTGATGAACAGCAATTCACTGAAGATGCCTTTTTTTGTTCCTCTAAATCGGCTTAACCAGTTTAACCATTATTGACTCAACTTGAATATTACATCAGTTAAAAGGTAAAATTTTACCCAAACATCGATTGATCCTAGAAGGTGATCAACTTGATGGTTAAGAGATGAATTTAATCTGATGAAAAATTACTCCAATGAAGACAAACGTTTTGCTTCTCATGATAAACTGGTCTCATTAACAGGTTATTAACACTAAATGGACAAATATTTCATCTTTTTGTCAATTGGTTCAATTTAATAAATCAGTTTGTGATTTATTTATGATCTTACATTAATCGTCTCAGCTTAATTTGATTTGCTTTGGATCAAAGTGTATCAACTTGATTGGGAAAATCCAGTCTCTCTCTCATTGTTTTCAATGTAATTGTTTGTATCATTTATAGTCTTTTTTTTGGGACTCAAGTTTTGGTTCCTTTTTTTACTGGCAAAAACATCTCATTAGACAGTTAATTGTACTTCCTCTGAGTCAATTTAAAAGACACAGTCAGATGGAGTCAAATAATTTAACAATTATCAAATGCAAGTCAACATTTCCTCTTCAGCTTATGCTTGATGTTTAATGATATCTTCAAATGTAATACACTTTCGCCTTTTCAATCTGATTGTTCATTTTGATAAAAAGACACCAAATGTCTCTTTTTTTCTCAGCAAAATTTACTCTCATTTAAAGATGAAACACACAAAAAAAAACACTAAATTTACAGAGAGTTAATTAAAGTTGCCTTTTTTTATGGGGAAACTTGAAATACTCTGAATTGGATGAGTGAAGAGAAGTAAAATCAAATTGTATTTCCATGAGAAACTATCATTTCTCAAGATTTTTTCATCCGATTGTTGAATGTAAATTCAATTATATTCTGTACTTCAATCAGTCTTCAATCAGATTTTCAACCAATTAAGATTCACGTGTTGTGAGGGGAAAGTTTTTTGCTATTGATTGGAAATGGTTACTTTGAAAATGGGTTGATTCGTGTCTCTGTATTATAACCAGAGTTTGAGTGATGCCAAGGGTTTGACAAGGCTTGACAATTAGTTGATTGTAATTACCTTTTGTCTTTTTCATGTGACAATCATTATTTGCCTGTTATAACGAAGATGATGCTGATAATGGTGAAATGTATAACTTGACAAGCTCATTAAATTGAGAAAATTGTTAAGAATTGGAAACAAAATGAACCACAGAGATGAAATGTTCAACAAAATTGCTGATGTAAGGTAAAGATGGTGGAAGACAATTAAAGGAGTTTAAGATGACCCTTTTATTTGTGGATGATCATATGAACTGAATTTGATGGTGGTAATGATGAGAGTGAGAAAAGCAGGATAAATAAGATGAAAGAAGGTAATTCTTAAGCGTGATCCTTGGATAAACGTTAATACTTTTGCTTGAACAAAGAGTCTTGAGATTCATTCAAGTGAATTGCTCGACTCTCTGTTTCTTCTCTTCTTTTTTAACAACCAACTCTTAATTGATGATTAGTGAACCTTGATTGTTAAGACCATAGATCATCAGACCATAGTGGAGACAATTTCAACAGATAACTGAAAGATGATCAAGAACCGGCGAAGGGTGATAAAAATAACGATGAGAGGCAAGATTAACAAGCAACCATTTTGTTTCATTATTTGGCTTATCCTTTCAAAGGCAGAAGGGATTTCATTTTCAACAAAATGAGGTGACAATGAGATACTCGATAACTTTAGAGTTTCCTACAAACACAAATTTCGATAAAAGTGGGGATAACAAGTGATTATATAGTTGTTGAGTTTTTTGAAGGAATCTTGACCAAGCAGCATCCATTTATAGTTACGATAACATGTGAAAGCTATTGGGAGGTGAGTGGTTCAGAATGACTAGCATAGGGTTAGAAAAGATCATTCTGACGCTGTCTAACTTGAGCTTATTCGTGATAGGATCGACGGTCTTAAGGAAGCTCGATCTTAGCTCTTTCACGTCCTCACATTCTTGGATTTGACTATAAACGTGTCCATTTTCGTACTCTTAACTGCAGTTGTTTCTTCACGACTGTGTTTTGTGGCCGTTTGCTTCCAATTTATAAAACGTAAAAGGAGCAAGAATGTTAGGAATGGATTGGATAAGTTTTGGGGAAGTCTCTAAATTTAGTCAATTTTTTCAAATAATGATTCAATTTTAGGAAGATATAATTTGTCATAAAATTTTGTTCAACTTTTAGTTTAACAGTCATTAACCTGGGAATGTTTTGGTTGATATTACAGTATCAGACTGGCATCTAGTGTTCATATTACGTAACTTGAAAGATTTTCAAGTTTTTAAAAATTAATCTGATGGAAGAGATCAGTTTGAGTGGGTTGCTTGATTGTTATCAAGTTGTGTAAATAAAAATTAAATTAGATCGTATTGCGTCAAAATTTAATGCTTCGTCAAAACCATTCAGTTTGAAATTCAGTTACGAGTAAAAATAAAAGAGCTAATTTAGAGTTATACTCTGATAATATAATTTGCAACTTATTATTTGATGGCAAAAATGTGTGCGTCTACAATTAGAAATCGAGTGCACTAGTAAGTTTATAGTCCTCTGATAATTACTAAAAATTATATTAATTAGATGGAAAAAAGATTTTGAAGTTAGAATGATTGATGAAAGAAATTATTTGGCGGCCTGACAAGAAAATTTAGAAATAAATAATTGATATAAAAAATTGAAGATTTACAAATTACGTTTAATATATAATTGGTTTTAATAGATACATGGTATGTTTATGTTTTCAGTGTGATGATGATTATGATTTAGATAACAATTTAAGTTCTTAGTTCCGTCTTCTACGAACTTTAGATATTCTCCATGCATTGGGTTCTTCATATTTATTATACAATGGTTCAAGTCTTAATTGTTTCTTCTGTTTACTCAATTTAGTAGGATCAGCAAACTTGAAAAATGATGCTGCAAACTCGACTAACCATTTAGGATCGATGGTAGTTACTTCTCTCATGTATTCCTTAGTAGTTAAAACTAATTCATGATAAACAACCCATTCGGGTTGACGATTGAACAAAGCACTAGATGGATGAATGTAAACAACTTGATTGTCAACTAATGTACGATAACCTTCTTGTGGATCTTTTTTGGCAGCATTCCTGAAAAATCCAGAACAAATGGCCTTTTGTACTCGAGCTGTGTTGCGACCACATGAAACAACATCCAGACTGTGTCGATCCATGATACCCAGCAATTGTTTACGGACATCTTGAGCACGTTTAAGAGTACGGATTTGAACAAAATTGTCATAACACCAAGCGTTCGCAAATTTGTTGTTTTTCCAAGAGTTAAAAACAGCAAGCAATGTACAATGATCACCTTCCATTTGATTAAATTTAGCCTTTTTAGAATCAGCCAAAGCTTGTTTATCCTTTGGTCGATAGAAAACATTTTGGACTGAAAGCATTGAGACAATCGTGAGAATTTCATCCGAACAGCCTAAATGTACAGAAATAATCAGCATTTTGGAAAGCATGGGTTCTAATGGAAATTCAGCCATTCGTCTACCAAGCCTTGTGAGTAAACCTTCATCATCAAGAGCAGAAAGGGAATGAAGCTGTTCCAAAGCCATAATCAATGTTTCAGTTGGTGGAGCGTCCATGAAATCAAAAGATAATAAATCGTTAATTCCCATAGCTTTAAGTTGTAAAACAGTTGAAGCTAAATTAGTTCGTTGAATTTCAGGCACCGGAGTTGTCAACATTTCGTCTCGATAAGCTCTTTCTGTATATAGTCTGTAACATTTGCCAGGCCCGGTTCTGCCAGCACGTCCAGCTCGTTGTTTGGCTTGAGCTTGGGAAATGGGAGTTACAACCAAAGCATCCATACCAGTTTTGGGATTATAGACATTTTGTTTCACAAAACCAGGATCAATTACATAAAAAATACCGTCAATTGTCAGTGATGTTTCGGCAATATTAGTAGCAATTATACATTTTCGTGATCCTGGTGGAGCAGGCTCGAAGATTCTAGATTGCATTTCACTGGGTAGAGCTGAATAGACTGGCAATATTAATAATTCCGGTATCTCAGGTCCAAGAGATTTCATTCGTTCGTAGAGTGTTTCACATCCAGTGTCGATCTCTTCTTGACCTGTAAGGAAAAGTAAAATGTCTCCAGGAGGTTCAGTCAAGTGTATTTGCATCACAGTAATAAGTGAAGCGTCTAGATAATCCGTTTCAGGCTCTTTGGTGTACAAAATTTCAACTGGGTAAGATCGACCAGGAATTGTGAAAATTGGAGCTTCAAAGAAGTATTGAGAAAATTTGACAGCATCAAGAGTAGCTGAGGTTACAATCAATTTTAATCCAGGTCGCTTTTTAACGGCTTGCTTGAGTAATCCAAATAATACATCGGTATGAATGGTTCTTTCATGGGCCTCATCCAACATAATAATTGAATAAGCATTCAAATCAGGGTCAATAAGACATTCTCGAAGCAACATACCATCCGTCATGTACTTAATAACAGTTTCTGGACTTGTACAATCTTCAAAACGAATAGTGTAACCGACTTCTTGGCCCAATCGACAACCAAATTCTTCAGCAACACGCTTAGCAACTGACATTGCTGCTACTCTTCTAGGTTGTGTGCAGCCAATTTTACCCCGCATAGTGTATCCTGCATCTGAAAGGTATTGTGTTATTTGGGTCGTTTTACCAGATCCAGTTTCACCAATAACGATAAGAATTTGATTGTCATTAACAGCTTTTACCAATTGGTCCTTCAATTTATAAATAGGTAGACTGGCTCGTTGTTCAATAATGGACATTTGAGTTTTTTTACCATATGAAGCTTTAGATCCACCACTTATATGTTTTTTCCACTCAGGAAGTTCTTGTGGAACAGAGTTTGAAGTTCTAGCATTAGCTGCCAGTTCTCGTAACTCATCTTGTGCCATAGGATCAATCCAGCTTTTATTCAAACCAGTGGGTGCACTTTCACCTTCTGCTTCTCGTGCTTGTTGTTTCAACTCTCGACGTTCCTTGGCTAGTGCTGATTGCATCATAGCTGCTTGAGCAAGTGATCCATCGGGATTTTTGACTATTCTGACTGGACTTAAATCCATAGTAGAAGCTCGTCCATGACCTCGAAGAAAAGGAGGCTCTTCCTCAACAATTTCTACTTCAATATCTTCATCATCATCTTCTTCTGGTTTGGGTAGAAGACCAGTGATTTCATCAAAATCTGGAAGACTTGATTTGTCAATCGCATTAGCGTGTAGCATTTGAGTCAGTTCCCACTTTTCGGGTGAAGATATTCGCTGAACAATTCGTCTTCGACTATCTACATCTTCAGCGTCTGGACGATCAACTTCTAAGGGTAACATATCTGGCCTATCAGGATTTCTGGCCACCGTATCATCAGCTTCGTCAATATCACCAGGCCTTTTGATAAACATATTTTTACACAAATCTTCTCCAGTTTCTTGATTGACGTCTCTGATGGATAAGCTTGTCTTCTGTCCATTGAAAGAGAGAACTTTAACTTTTACTTTTTGTCCGCGTGAAACAACATCACTGACATCATTTACTCGGCCTTCTCGTCTGAGTTGAGATATATGAACTAAACCTTCCCATCGTTTTTTAAGTCCTTCCAATTGTACAAAACAGCCGAATTTCATGATATTAGTTACCTTTCCTTCATAAATAGCACCAACTTCTGGTTCAAGTGGTAACTTTTTTTCTTTCGGAGGTCTACTATTAACTAATTTTCTTAAACTGCGTTCAACACTTTGACTTCTACTCCTACTTGGACTTCTACTTTTACTTCGATGTCGACGGTGTCTATCGCGTGATTGACTGCGACTTGAGCTCCTATGTCGAGAAGATTCATGATCTCGTCTTCTAGAACGGTGAGGACTTCGATGTCTTGATCTACTTCTTGATCTGCTTTTTGATTTATGTCTCGATTTGCCTTCACGCCTCGATCTCGATGATGATCTATGACGATGGGATCTGTCTTTACTTCGGTCACGACTTCTACTTCTTCGGCTCCTCTTACGATGGCTACTATGAGAATGGGATTCACTTTTAGGTTTGTCAGATACAGACGCTAGAGATTGGAGTGCAGCCATAGTATCATCTATTTCATCCTCTTCCTTATTCTTCTTCACAAATTTTGATGGCTCCAGGGATTCCAATGCTTTAAAGTCTTCATTTACATCTTTTTTAATATCATCCAATAGCTTTTCACGCACATTTGGATCATTAGGTAACGCTAGAAATGGGTAGAGCACTCTTTTAATGGCTAGATCATCTTTAGATGTTGCTTCAATAGCAGGTCTATCTTCCGCAACCTTCTTTTTAGGCTTCATTCTTTGAATAATCCTGAGAAGATTAGCAATGAAAGAATCGGTGAAATCAGCATCATTTTCTTTAAGAGCCGCTTTAAATTTATCAAAAGTATCATTCTTTTCCGCCAAAGCAATGATAAATTCAGCAAGATCCTGGTCATTAATTCCTAAATGATTTTCCAGCTCAGAGCAAACTTTAGTAACCAAAGAAAGATATTCCAATTTTTTCAACTCTTCTTCTTCTACTTGTTCCATGGTTGACTGGAGATTATACTCACAAATCTAGCAAATTATTAATTTAATTACAGTTACACTTTAAGAATAAAGAAATCAATCACATATTTAAATAAATACTTTCTCAATTATGAGAGTCTGGCTTGATGGTTTGTTTGAAAAAACCTCAACACATGATAAGCGATTGTCAACAGGGCTAAAAACAGAGAATATTTAGTTCAAATAGACTTATAAGCTATTTATCGATAAACACCTTTCAATTTTAATTTTTCCGGCAAACCGATTTTCGGAAATTCAGTTTCCTGATTAAAGTTATTGATAAGCTTAGACTTCCTAATTTACGCATTGTTTTCAAATGCAATTAATTAATAAAATTGAGATCTGAGTAATTTAAAGAAAAAATTCTTTGGTGATAGTCTTTATTTGGTTGACAGGCATAAAACCGAAAAGGATTTAGTTACATAAGGTGAGACCAATTCATTAAGTAAATGAAATTGATTCTGGGACGCAATCAAAATATTATGTGTTTCTTTCATATCACGTTTCTTCGAGAATTAATTTTACAGAAATTAGAAGCTAAAAAATTAGCTCACAGTGTTCGCAAAAAGAAATATCATTATGCAGGTGATTGTTCCTAATAACCATTCTGATGAAATAAATAGCATAAAATCAATTTTTCCAAGCCAGGTTGGAATTCATGATACGAAGGTACAATAAATTCAGTGGAGTGTTCAATGGGATTTTTTCATGAGACTAGGTTTGTCATTTTGATCCTGTAATCATTACCGGCAACTTTTGTCTTGCGTATAAATTAATGTTTGTCAGAGTTATGAGTTGATCGACCGAGTGGGTTAATCTGACCACAATAATGCAGAGATGAAAAAGGTTGCATTTCATAAATCGGTATCGATCATGGGAGATTATAAATGAACACAAACATTAAAAATAATTGTGTTATTGAGCAGAGAAAAAAAGAGAGAAGGAGGGTGAGCAAGATTTCATCGATTAGACGAAAATAACACCAAAGTAGAGGTGTGAAATTATGCTTTGTTTCGTTGGTGCACAAATACAATTCAACAATTAAAAGGATTCAATGGAGACAGAAGAATGAGCCAAGGCGAGAAGATAATAAAAGTCCTTGACAGGGTGTATTGATCAGCAGAGTCCATATGATTTATGGAAAAATTTTCTTTTGAATAGTTCTATGGCCCGAGAGATGGATGAAAAAATGCAAAAGAATGGCGATGCAGTTCTCATCAGTAAAAGTCAACAGTTTTCCGGCATGTTTTTCCTTTCCAGTTTTTATCAGATCAACCACAATTTACAGCAATTTATATTTTTCAAAATTTCTTGTTGTCAATCTCAGCTTTTTCCCTTGAATGTCAATTACGTTGGATTAACGACCAAATTGTATTAAACTGTTTAGACGAGCAATCATAGATTACTATAGCATTTGCAACCTTTTCTTGGAAATTTCGCTCACTAAGTTGAGAGCAGAATAAAAATTGTGGATTATCAATTACGTCGATGCCGATTTCACGGGCCAGCAAAGTTATGTACACATCTTCTAAGAAATATAGATCTTTTCGTGAGGTCAATTTAGCATGGTTAACTAAAAGTATCACAGCAGCTTGAGTCATAACGTACATGGGGCCAGCAGGGTATGGAGGATAACGATCGAGGTAATCTAATTTGAAATGCTGCTCAGGAGGCATACAATGTTGTTGTCTCCACCAAACAAAACAAGGAGCATTCGATTTAAGGAGATGTCCAATAATGGCATGTGAATTTGAAAAAGTAGCTAAGTTAGAAACCAAATTGTCAACGTTGATAACAGCATCATCGTCCACTTTAATATAGTACTTGGCATGACTACAATAATTTTTGTACCATGAAAGACTAGCAATTGTCTTTAAAGTTAAATTTCTCCAATCATCGACAAAACTTAATTGGACGATATCTTGATATATCTCATTCTCCATTAAAATTTCTGTGCTATCACCATGAATCACTGAAGATCCCAATGAGAATACGACTTTCATTCCTACCGCCATAGCATCTTTCATCCATGTTGCTCGTATTTGATCTCGACGCTTTTTTGATCGTACACTTGAAATTACCATAATAAATGCCAACGGCTTTGAATTTTCACAAAGATGCGGTTTGTTGATGATGTATTGATCGGTTAAGTTAATAAGTTCACGGTCAATGAATGCTTTCGGCGAACATCGAGGACACCAACGCCCAGTTCGACTGTAGACGAATACTTCCTTGAATGCAGTATCAAACCAGGTTAAATTGTAGACCAAAAGGAATGCAATAACAAAAGTAAAACACGTTTGATAGTATTTTAATCTTGGCGGTGAAGATTTCAAACCTTTTAGGTATCGCAATAAAACAAACATATTAAGAATTCATTAAATATAAATAATTTTTTTGTTCAAATCAAACTGAGAATCCAATGAATGTGATGAATCAACTCCCGGATTGTTCAACGATGTTGTTTCCATTCAAGAATAAAATAGAAGACAAAGATGATTTTGGTAATGGTGGTTAATACTATGGTGGCGGATTTTAAGATGAACAGTATTTAAAAGATTGAAAGATGCATAGGAGACATTTCGATCAGCAAAACAATTACAAGATAGGATAAAGAGAAAATCTATCCGCGATGAGATTCAAATTAATTTGGTCGTTGAGATTGCAGTTGATTTATAGTCGGAAAATTTGAGAGATTGCTAAGCACACATTATCCAGCCCAACTTTCTGTTTTAAACGCAGGAAAAGGGTCATCAGGATTAGGGTTGAGAAAACATTGGAAGAATAAGAGTAAAAAAATATTGACAGACATTTATCCCATCACCAAGCAAAATTGGTAATGAGTTGATTTAATGACAATCCTGCTTTTACATAGCGACTGGTTGACTGATTACAAGTAAAAGAATCAAACTAAATGACTTGTTGAAAAGAAGCGAATAGTCATGAAACTGGAAGCATTGAAATCACTTCTTGTAATGAGGAAAATACAGGCTGGCTCAAAGGTGAGAAAGTAGAAAAAGAGGAGAAGAGAGGGAATAAAGAAAGAGAAAGAGAAAGAGGAAAAAAAGAAGGAGAAAGCATAAAGGGAAAGAGACAGAAAGAATGAAATGAAAAATTTTTCATGGTGTGTTTCCTTTTTGTTGCTCCTGTGTTCAAAAGTATTAATTGAGGAAAACTCTCTTCATTAATAATTTTTTATCTGTTTTGGCCACAAAACTCATATCTTTTTGATCAAAGATTACATTGGTACCCAAGGTATGTTGATATTGTCCACGGAAAAAACAATTATCAATTTGAAGTACAGGTTCGCTTGTTTCAACGCCGATGAATTTGGCTGAGGCAAGTTTATCTTTCATGGCAAGGCGATCAATTAAACCGGTAAACTCGACCACAAAGTATTTCTCCTCACTCTTATTTACATTACCGGGGACATTGCTATTAATAAAATTATTGTTGTTGCAGTTTTCACAGGCAGTTTCATTACCATTATTGTTCATATTGGATTCAGGCAACTCACTTTCCATAATTATTTATAGTATACACAAATGAAATAAGTTATGCACAAGTAATCAATAAAAAAGATTCACGTGAATATTAAAAAGACAAACTAGCATAAGATGTATACATATTTCATGTGTATAGATTTTCCAGGATCAACAGTGAACGCAATAAACAGATCAAGATGTAAACAATCACCAATAATAATGATAATAGTAAGTAAAACTGGAGTGATAAATGATGAACTTGGAATGGTAAACAAATGAGAAAACTGTTGGTAAATATGTGTTCAAGTAGCAACTGAAAACAATGGCGCCTCAATAAAAATCTTCACATTGCAATGGAAAAGGCTGAATCATTGAATTTTGTCAGGTTGACTCAATTTTAAGCTGCTTTTATAGATTAAACTGATTAGTTATTGACTAAAAGTCTTAACTTGTGACTAATCTGTATCCGGTCTAACCAAAAAATTGATTTTCCTTATTTTATGGTCAATCAATGTTTCATATTTCAATCGATTTGATATTTTCAAGAATCTTTTTAATTCAACTACAGATTTTATTTTTAATTTTTTAAAACATATTTCAAGCCAAATTTCAAATTTCACATTTATTATCTTAGCATGAACCCAATAATTCATTGGAATATGATTTTCAATTTGGTTGTTTAAAATCTTAAACTTAAACAGTTTCATTTTTGGCATAATGTTATTGACCCATGCTTTCTACATTTACATGATTGAATTCGAAACAAAGCATATTTTAGGGTATCTAGTGTATTTAATTGAAACATTTGTGTCGAATAGTGTAATTTCAAGAGTTAATATCAACCCTTTAATGCTAATTGAGCTTCCTCTGCTTGCGCTGCTTGTGCTGCTAACCGAGCCTCTTCAGCTTGTGCTCTCAACAGAGCTTCTTCGGCCTGACGAGCCACAGTCCAATTAAAAAAGGCAATCTTACAATGTTCAACAACACATTTGAACGAACAATATTCATTATCCCATTCAGTGTGGGCAACAGGAGAGTTACAACAGCCAATACGTATACATTTGGCTTCTATTTTATCGTCCGATTTTCCGTTAACTGAGCCAATAGGTTCAACACATGTATCCACATTTTTCGATATATCTTGAGTTTCTTTTACTTCATTATTCTCAACAATTTCCATTGGGCTTGTCTTAACGGGATCGAGAACTTTAACATCTGAACTGATCTTGACATCTTTTTCGTCTTTGATTGGGTCACTTGTATTTACGGTTGACTGTTGAGGCCCTGGAATGATATCTTTTTTGTTAACATCTTTCTTATCTTCATCCGGTTTGATTGTTTTTTTCACATTATTCTCAGTTTTTAGTGATGCGGCAGTTTGCTTCGTGTTGTTTTTGCGTCTTGGTCGCCTCTTTTTAATACTTTTTACTTTAGCGTCGTTATTTGGTTGTGAATCATCCGATTCATCTGTAGTAGATATTTCATAAACAGAGTCGGACTCATCTTTTGGTTCAACTTCCTTTTTATTGGTTCTTCCAGCGAAATATGGATTCCGAAAAGATCCTTTATCAGGAATATTCCACAGTTCAGTCATAATATACACAAATCTACAAGCAATTAATCAAAAACTTAAGAATCAGTAAAATGTATTGAAAAAAAATTGAAATAAAGATGGGCGATATTATCAGTATTTACAATAGTCTAAGATATTTTTACAGCTCGATATTTATTGATATTTTTAATCGATAAACCGAATGACGAATGCAGCCTTTTCCGCCGTCAAGCTGCAATTTTAGCTGCTTAAGTTAAAACTTCAGGTAATACATTAAACATGGTCATGTCTCATCAGAACATAAGAATATAACACAAACTATGTTAATAATAAGAGCTTCAATGTTGTTATGGTACTTTTGAGTACAGTAATGATATCTTCAACAAACCAATATTATTCGATACTCTTCTCGATAGTATCGAACATTTGGTTTTATTTTCAAACATTTTGATTTAAAACTTACGTATAATCAAGATTTGAGTGATTAAAAGATAACTTGAACAAATAGCTCATTAATTTTTGCTAAACGACTTTTCTTTGAAAAGCTAATTATACACAAGAAAGTTGTATCGTTTGATGAAAGTAAAAGATTACAAAATATAAAACTTTCAAAATTGGCGCTTTCCAGGAAACTAAAAACAAAGGCTTACGATACTATCGATAAATAAAATTAACTTATTTTCATTAAAATTGTTAACTGTACTGATGGTGAGTCCTAATTAATCCAGAATAGTAAATATTGCTATAATATTTTAATCTACTTTATCCAAAGTAATGTTTTTTAGCATTTCTGACAATTTGACAACATATTTGATCAATAATTATTGTATTTCCCTTGTTTTCATTCGTTAAAGATGGTAAAAAGTTGGAGCGTCAACAAAATTTTTAGATTTACTGTTTAAGGTGTTCACGGATCCTATTTGACTCCACACCAATCCTCACCGAACGTTAAAAGCATAGAAAAGGAAAATATTGAACAATGAAACGATGTAATAAAGATAAAGAAAAATAATGTAATATTCTGTAATATAGTTCCAGTACCAGTTCGAATTTTTGATTGAGCTATTCAATCGGTAGTAGCGAAGGATGGTGTGAAAAAAATTACCGAGTTAAAGTGTGTGGTTCGGAATGGTGCAGATTCAAGTAGGACCCATATTCAGCCGCTCAGCCAAAATGGTGGTACTGAATTAATAGATTATTTTGAGATTTCATTCTCACTCGATGTATTAAAAAACAAAGTCTGGATATTTTCCTCCTTAAACTGAATGCAATAATCAAAATACACATCTGGATCTCCTGTTATTTTTGCGAAAATTGATGATGTTTCAGTCTTCACAGTAAACAATTGTTGCAAAGGTCAAATTGCTACTGGAATAAAGATGCGATAGTGTGATAAAATATCAAACGGAAAATTTTTCAACTTTTCAGCAACCAGAATAGTAATGATGTTAGGTCAATTCGCACAGTATTAGCTTTTTACTTATTGTGCCGCAACAACTATATTTATAATAGTTGAAAAGAAAAAATAATTTAAATTATTTCATACGGATTGCTGATATGTATCATAGGTTCAGCAAATGAATGATTTGTAATATTTGAAAGAGTTGATTAGTGATTAACCAATATTTTGGTAATGAGTTTATATTAGAGCGTATTGAATTTACAAATCTTTTATTGATCAACAAGAGGTAAATGCAGACGAATCTGCCTTGAAAACATAAATTGTTAATCAATCCGACTAATCAAGGGATGTATACTTTTAAATGTTTATGATGATTGTTCTTCAACACCATTACAAACATAGTCCAATGCCTTTTCAATTTTATGAGCATGGCTACTCTTAGCATTGACCAAGGTGTGGATCAAGGCATCAGCAATGGCATCAGATGAGTTGGCTGAAGTCATACCTTCGAACAATTTACCGGTTGATTCGATGTTAGCCAAAATGTCGGTGACGGCGTTCAATGGTTCAAACATACCACCAGTCATTTTGTTCAATTGTTCAAGAGCTTTGGTAACAATCTCAAGACCTCCAACCATATTTTTAAGCTGAGGATTGTTCATGACGTTTTCAAGGAAAGGCTGGAAAAGGGCGATTAAACCACCGAAACCAGAATGGGCGACCTTTGACAAGATGCCTTGGACCTTTTCGGTGAGCAAAGATGCCTTGGATGTGACAAAATTGAAAGCACCGCCAACTGCTGAGAAGAAACCACGAGTTTTAATCTGTTGGTTAACCATCTTTTCAAGCTTGTTCAAGTCTGATCGGACAACATCAATGTGACTTTGTAACATGTTTTTGGTTGATTCATCTTTTCCTGACATTTGAAGAAGGGCTAAGCCAACGGTGTCAATGGCGTCTGAAACAGCATCGACTGCGGCTTTGTTGTTCTTTTGGGAAGCTTCGACCAACAAGTCATCCAATTTGTCCAAAAGCTCGCTGTTTGATGAACATCCAACATAAGCTGTAAGGTAAAGTAAAAACGATTAGAAATCAGAAAGATATAATATATAATCAGAAGTGGATATAAATTAAGATTAACTTACCAGTTGAGACGAGAAGAGCTATCACAATTAAAAATGACTTCATTTTTTAATATTGATTACTGGTGCAATCTTGATTTGTTTGTATTCTGGACTTAATGCCAACAATAATAAGCTTTTCACTTGATAATCAACCCATATTTTATACTGAAATCGAGAGAATTATTTGCGTGATTTTAGTTCGCATTTTCACCTGTTTTGCCTGGATGAATTTGACGATGAGCGTCGATTCCTTCAATCAAATTGATGAGTTGCAATGAGCCTGGAAACTACTAAACAAAATCAGATCAAATTATCATTATTTGAGATCGTATAAGCAAATTTTGACAATTTGTCATGACAATGAACCATTATCTTGTCCAACGTATGTATTTCAATTCGCATGATGGATGACGTCTTTAACAAATTCCTTTTAACATTCAATCTACATATTAGAAATTTTAGATCAAGTATTAACACATTTCGCTAAATTATTAATTCTAATTAGCCAAGGAATAAAAACCAATCTCAAGATGTTTTATCAATTGAACACAAATACATTGTTATTCCATCAATCACATGATATTATTTTGACATTAAAATTATTAGATTGACAGACCAGACGGGCTATAGATTTGCAAACTGGAGAGATTTACGTAGTTTATGCGATTCGCAAAATAAAGTTCAGTTTCTTGTTTTGCAAACAATATAAATATGATCAGATGCTCTTGATTTTATTTTAATTGGTGTTTAAACATTGTCACTTTAGATCCATCGAGTAAAGCTTGAACAGAAATCATGAAAGTTACAATTACCATCATCACTGTCGTTGCTTTTGCAACATTGACCAGCGCAGGTAAGTCAAGTCTCACTCAAGTCTAACTAAACTGATCTTTAAAGCAATTGCAATTGAGATCTATTTTTCAATTATCCTGTCATGATTTATGTCTAATCTTTTTTTTCACTTTCCTTTTTTGACTGAAGCATCAAATGAATTTGAACAACGTCTTTCAAGTTTACAGTCAACCCTTTCCTCAGCTTGGGAAAAGGCTTCTAACAATGGAAATGTAGGAAAATTGATCAACCAAGCTCTTAAGACACTCAAGACCGCTTCCTTGGCTGGTGAATCTGATGCTGCTAAAAAAGCTATTGCTCGAATTGAAAGACTCGTCCCTTCTCTCGATAACTTGATCAACAATGGTCCTTCTACTAGAGCAAGCTTAGTCTCAACTATGACTTCTTTGGTTGGTGAACGAAAAGAACTTCTTACTTCTCTTTTAGACCAAACTTCAAAGCAGATGGACAAAGAAGGTAACGGACCTTGGTCAGCTATCCTCAAGGTTGCTACCGACACTGTCAGAGACCATGTTTTGAAAAATGAAAATATCCGAAACATGACTAACAAAGCAGCTGATGCTTTGGACATGATTGAAGACGCTGTTGCACTTCTCAACAACTTCTCTGGTGGTTTACATCCAACATTAAACATGGTTGCCAGTGCCATTGAAACTTTAGATGCTGCTTCAGACACTCTTCTTGACCGTGAAAAGGACGATGACTCCAAGAACATCATTGTTTCAAAGGTTATCGCTATGCTTTACAAGTTGAAAAACACTCAAAACCAGGCTTCTTATGATGCTATCAACAAGGTATGCGCCAAATTACATACCGCTCAAGATAAATCAAATTAATTCAAGATTAATTGACTCAACACCTATCATAATAATTACAATAAAAGTGATTCGTTAGTTACATCACGTTGCAATTTCTTAACTTACCTTTATGATGATGTTAAACATGTAAAATGTATATCGCCAATATTAAGCATTTTTGCGTCTATTATTGGTTTGTCAATACATGACAATCAAAATTAACTTTCAGTTAATAATTACATCGTATATATATTCATTAATATCTATTATGAATTATCATTATTCACTCGGAACACACACAGAAAAAAACTCGACTCATTTTAGGTCCAAAGAAATTAATTAATAGAGATAACAAATGAGCTAAATAAAAACAAAAGTAGCAAAAAAGCTGGAAAATCCTTGTTGGTAAATTAATTGACCATATCATATCCATTGTTTTCGTAAAATCGTAAAAACAACTTAATCAATTTAAAGAATCAACAAGTTAGTAAACATCAACAAAAGTCTAGTTAGTTAAAAATAAACATTAAAGTAGATAAAATTAATTAATCAGATCAAAATGAACGTTAAACAATAATTTTCCGAGAAACAAATAATTAAAAATAAATCGTGTAAATAGCACTCAACAAGTCTATTGCTACAGCAACTATTGGTTCGACTATTAGTAATAGATCAACATATTTGTTGATATTGATCCAGCAACTCAAATGTTTTAAATTTTAATAATTAAAATTTTCTTATTTTATTATAATTTCTCTAGTTTTTTTATGCAATTTATAATTTATAAGTTTTTACTCATTCACTTTCATTAGATGATTCACTCTAATAACAGTCAACTCAGTGATTAACTCACAATCAATTTTCCTTTTGATTGCAAGTTATTTTTGGTTTCGCACCTAAAATTACTTACCTACAAGTGCTACAATAGACATTAGTAACAATTCAAACGTTATTCTTGTCGGTATCGATTGTATAACAACTTAACCAGCCAATACAGGATCCAGTTAATATAATTACTCTGTAAATTGCGGCTATGAAATTTTAATTGACTACGGATTCAACCCAAGAGATCGGAGGAGAAACATTGGAAAACACATGATAACGTTATGTTTCTTATCACCAATATTTTCAACACTTATTGAACATCCAAGATGAACAGTGTTAATCAATCGATAAATTTCTTACCTAAAACACTTTCGTTGTAATTCATGATCACCTTGCTATTGAATGATAAAGCTAATGTAAACCAGATAAAAGATGCTGATGATGGTGATGTTTTTTTACATAAAAAGCTGACAAAACCAACCTTTTCCAACCAACTATTTCTGTGTCGATGATTGCACCGATCAAAGTATTAATTGGTATAATTGTTGGATTTCACAAGAAAAAGACTTTGTTATTAATATGTTAATAGCTGATTGAGCCGAAATGTGCCCTTGATCAAATTAAAATTGAACATTAAACGTTCATTAGAATTAATTGTCAGAGATCTTGAACTGTCACAAAGCTTTTACGCATTCATGTTATGGAAACATTGATAAAAACTAATGTTTCTAAATCACTTTTCTCGCTTTCTTACACCAAAAGACAATTATTTATATCTTGAACGGAAATAATTATAATATTATTATCCAAATCAAGATCATCTTTACCAACAAAGGCAACATCTTGCAACTGTCACCAACATGAACTCTTTGAATCCAACAATCGTATAAGCGAACCATGCAAAGGATTCCAATGATTTGTACGAGTTAATTTAAAGTGTTTCCTCTTGCGAATTCACTACTCAATCATTTAATCAAAACTTATTTCAGAAGGAAATTCAACAATTCTGCTTTCTCTCTATGTGTAACATTCAATTTAAATTCACAATTGTTTGCTGCTAAGGTTGACCAGGTTTGATAATCAAATTGCGCTGAATAAATTTCCGTCCACGGATCATTCTGATTCATACAAGCTTCCGTTGGTGTTGATTTTTTTGTTTTCATCCTGTTTAACTATCGTTTATGCTCAACAATCAACGATAATATCTTAAAGGCTCTATTGGCCATCTCATAATGAAATAGTCAGCTGATGACAATGCATAACAATTAAACGAGTAAACAAGCAACGGAAATAATTGAAATCAAAAGCCATTGAATTTAGAGTAAACAACGTTGATCAGAACAATTTAAGTTTCTCAACAAAACTGGAAAAGGCCCACAAATTCAGTCATATTATGTACAATTGGATAGAGCAAGCTAATCCAAGTAACAATTGATTTCCAGCTTGCAGTTGATTAAGCAAGGTTATCAACATTGAAATTAATTTCCATTGTAATCATCAAGGATAAATTTTTTGTTTCAATTTCAAATTCCATAAACTGTTACTCTGAATATCAATCATAAGCAAAATGTATCAATCTTGGGAAATTTTGACCATTTGTTGAGATAAAAATTCCGTAACTGAATGTTTGTTACAGAAATTGTTCGTCTTTGAGTTTAATCTCGCAATTTTTAAGGTTAATCAAATGGCAATCTGGTTAAGCATTTGTACTGACTCTGAAGCTATAATTTACAGTAAATTCACTTGAAAAAAGAATCAAATTACTTGATTCATTTGAAATTTAGATCAATATGTTGCTTAATTGATTAAAGCTGATTATAGCTGATTAAATAACTGCTGATGTTCTAGATCTTCATTTATTGTGGATTACTTTATGATCATTTTATGTTTCAATATAAATTTTCTCAGATGAATGATAAAGTAATTAAATGGTTGATTTCATCATAACTATCAATTGGGTTTCTTTTCGGTTCATTTTGATGTTAATATTAAAAAATGATGGATTGAAACCTTGTTTATGACATTTTTAACTCTTTCTTAGGTATTTCAAATTGTTGTTAAACAATTTAACAATAATGTACATTGAAATTAAAGTAACAATGAAATTGAACAATCAAAAGTAAACAAGGTTTTGAAATGATTCACAGTTGATGGTAAAATCTTGTGTAAATAACCTTCGAAGAGCTTCTTGTGATAGTTTTCAGTTACAAGATGAATGTTGAATAATACTAATATTAGATGTTAATGAAAAGGTTTTACAATTAAAAGATGATCATCAATACCATTGGATAGTTGAGGTACAAATAAATCATAGCGATTCAATTGCGTTGAGAGTTGGTTTTGCGTAAAATTTCTGGTTTAGCTGGAAATCAATTTGCCAGTCAGTTAAGCACTCAAGCTGATTTCCTTGATTTGTAAACGTTCATTAACTGCTTATTACGATCTGTAAATCACTTAATTACTCTTAATTTTGCTACCGAAAATTAACGAACAATTTGTCTTGATTAGCAAAAATCAAAATAATAAGAAGCCAGGGTTTTTTCAGCTCTATGAACTTGGTAGAGAATCAATGGCTCGATTAGTTTTATTTACCAATGAAACACAGCGTTGGGCTTTTAACTGGTCTGGTAAATGTTTAGGAGGTTAACGTTGGGTTAATTAATGGTCTGGATCTTGTGGACTAGTGAGACCAACACTTTGTATTGACAACCGTTAACAACAGCAAACAGGTGATTGAAATAATTGGTTGAGTAGTCGATTCAATCAGCAAACCTATTCTAATTTGTAACCTTTTAATTGCAAGGTTTTTTTCCATCTCGTTCAGTCAGTTTAACTGGCAACTGTTCATTTTGACAAAGCACAAAGGAAAATCATCGTTGTATATTGAACTGAATTGAAAGCCATCTCAAATCTCTTTTAATCAACCTTGATAATGATAATAGTAATAATAATAATGATGATGATGAAAATGAACACGGCCACAATCATTAACATACCTGTGAAAATAATTAAACATATGGTCAAGACAAGGCAAGAAAAGGCAACAGTAAACAAAAATAAAAGTTGAAAAATATTTACAGAGTTAAAGCTTGTTTGCTTCCTTATCAACATGAATTTTGATTTGATTCAAGTTCTGATTCGAGAGATTCAAGTAATAGAAGTAGAAATAAATTGTAATTAAAAATTGTGGACCTTTGAAACCGAGTAAAGTATTAGTAAACAACATTCTTTCCGGCAAAAAGGAAAAAAATCAAACTCTAGAACCTTTCTGTTGATGATCAACCTTAATGATCATTTCAATAATTAGCCTTTTGCTTTTTGATGTTTTCCAAGTATTAAAACACAATTTAACTCTTGTAACTATTTCAACTTTCATTTCACCATTAAACTGATTATTCAAACCTCAAGGGCTCCATGTGAAGATGATGGTAATTAATATAATGATAGAAAGTTAAATGATGAAATCAATCCAATCTACATTGTAGACTGTTTACATTTTAACACAGCAGCAAGAAAAAGTGAGCGGGAAAAGTGAAACCACAATAACATGGCTGGTTGGTTGAAAAATACAATTTGTTGACTAAATTAAACACTGTTAATTATTCAATTACATATTTTTATAATCTCCAGACACTAGGTAAATAAAATAAAATAACAAATAAAGATATAATCACAATTAAAATGGCAATTTTAAAATTAAAACATGGAAGGTAAAAAAATGGGTAAAAACAGCTTCAATGGCTTCTTTTCTGGTTAAAGGTGAAAACAAAACAAATGGCACCGGGAGAAACATTGAGAGAGTCAAAGCATAACATTATGCTTTCCTTTTCTTTATAAAATGAAAATGTTGATTGAAACATCATTAAATGTAAATGTAAAATGTATACTAATTAAAATTATAATTTATCATGGTGAGTTAAGATTATTCACAATTAACCAGTTAATCCATCGGAAGTGTTTAATCCTTCAAATCTCTTCCTAGTTCACAGCTTTTAATACCAGCATAATTTTAGGTAAGCCAGTATGCTTTTTATGCTTTCATGCCTTTTCTCCATTGCCTCTACAAACCCAAAGTTTACTTTCAAGGTAAATCACTTCTTTTGTTAATCAATATCCATTCCTTTACACCATTATACAATTAAATGATTAGTGAACGTCATCAACAACAATATCATCGCCATCAACATAATCATCATTCCTACCATCCTTGTTCAATTCCTTGTTTAATTTAATCAAAGTCGATAACAATTTTACCATTTGTTAACATCTCGCATCTTTTCACCAAAAATCAATATGCAACCATTAATTGTAATAATTGTCATCCAATGACAATTACTTTTCGTGTACTTATTACCATTTTTGATACTTTGTTCAGTTTGAACTTACCATGATCATCTTCCTATTCATGATCGTCATTAATATCTTTAAAAATACGATCAAATCTCATCTTTTACATTATCATCATCTCATCAACCATTGTAATAATTAATCGCCATTTGTTACCCATCATTACATAATATTACCTATTCATCTTATTGGTATTACAATTAACACTTCAAAGGTAATTATGATTATAATTTTTGTTAATTTTAATTTGCTTTCAATTGTTTCCATTCATCTCTTTCCTCTTTTAATGTGTTGATAACAAAATTAGATTCGTATTAAACTGGATCATCATCATTCTGATTACTTGGATATTGAACTGAACATTTCTCTAACAAGGTAATTTCACTTATTTTTACAAATGAAAAGCTTGATAAGTGCCTCGCCGTGTTATTCAATCTTACAATTTGTTACCAAATCAAAGATTGTTGTTTTTTGGTTTGATAATATTTTCATGTGTTATCATTTAAAACAATCATTTAATTGTTGATCAACAATCTGTCTCATCACCAACTAATTAACCCTTTTATTTACTGTCAACCAATAAAAAATTGAATTGATTGTCAATATAAAAATGCTGGTAACCAAAGGAAAAGTAAATCTGGATCAACATCAATATTATTAATATATTAATGGTCTAAACATGTGATATAACACCGTAATTTAATAATGTAGATACAGACAGAGTACAATCAATTATAAATACAGATGAATTAATAAATTGTCCAATTTGGCTTGTTTAGTCTATTACAATTAACCCAGAAGAAAAGGGAAACCAGAAAACCAGTTTTTTTCACCTTACCAAGTACACTTCAAATGGTTAACATTGAATAACCGTATTGTTTTGTTTGATTACAAATTATTGATTGTTGATGATTAAAAGTCTAACAAATGAAATAGCAAGAATCATCAATAGCTTGATTATCAATCAATCATTAACAGTAAACTTGTAACATCAATTGATATTTATATTTGTTTATCAATGAACTTGTCAGCTTATTTCTTAATACTAATTATAATTTTTGCTTCTTCATTTTCATTTTAATGATGATTTTAGGCAAAATTTGAGACTTTAATTGTTTCAGCTGTTTATCTCAATCAACTGATCAGTATCACTGATCACCTCTATCAAGCTAGTTAACCTTTTATGTCTCAAATTAGATGAAAGCAAAAAACGTTCAAATCTGTGAAAGTAGTTAGTGATGTTGGTTAAATTGTTGGTTAAATTGCAGCCAAGAGTTGATTAGTTAAGAGTGCCAATGATATAAGTAATCAGTTTGAATATACAATTTGGTTAGAGGAGTCAATCTCATTGAGTAAAGTGAACCAGTAAGATGTGAAAGAGTGTTGAACCTTTACATGAATGTTTACCAGTTTTTAACCAGAAGACAGGTGAATATATGATCAATTGTAACTAATTCATGTTATCGAGTAATAAATTTACAAAAGTGTTAAGTGTCATCAAAATAACAAACAATCATCTCACCATTAAAATCATCATTTACCGCAGCGTATTCAACGAAATCATGTTAACCGATTATTACAAGGAAAAAGGTTAGTTAAACTGATTGTTAGACTAATGACCATTTCAATATTGACTAATCAAAAGCTTTCAATTTTGATCAAAAATCTCAAAGAGAAAGTAAAATCTTCTGGTTAACCCAAACTCAACCTTATTCTGGTTACCAAATCTGGTTAATTTTGACTTGTTATAAGCTTAATTTTAATGGTTTGTGGTGATTTTGATGATTATGATGTTAGGGTATTATGATGATGAATTGGTGTCGGCAGATTTTTCATGATTAATAAATAAGTTATTCAATATCCATACTGATTGTGACTTTGAAAAGTGTACATTTGTACATTAATTTGTCGTTTCTTTTATCTCACAAGCAAACAATTGGTATTTTCAATTTGTAATTACAATTAGGAAGTTTTTATACCTTGATCCTTATTAGATGTGAAACAATTAGCGACAATCTAGGCATTTACACTTTTAATTGTGATCATATAAAACAAGGTCGTTTGATTATCTATTGGTGAATTGCCTTTTCAGTTTCATATTCACATCTTTTTGTTTTGTTTTGTTTCATTGGCACTTTTTCATGTCGTGATTACAACGTGTCAACTAGATTTGTGTCTTGTTTTAAATTAAATTCAAATCTCTGATTTAACCTTTTTAATAGCTTTTAATTTGATTGTATCATCTCATTATAACAACCAGCTGACAAACAGTTAAACACGTTCACTTTTAAATTGAAACAAATCACACTGAGTGACAATGATAAGTGGATATGAAACAATTTTCAAAAATGAAAATAAATATCAACATTCATGATCAGTCAATTTATCATCATCAAAATGACAATCATGTTGATGTTGTTGTTAATGATGAGCTTGATGATGATGATAATAATAGCACTAATGATCAACAATTTACAAAGATAATAGGGGTTAATTTTTCCCATCAAATCAATGGCAAACTCATTGTTAATTATTGTAAATTTAACATTTTCATTTTTCCACCATCAAAGCATTTCTTTTTACTACAAAAAGTCCAAATTGAATCTCTATTATCATTACCTTTTCAATTGACTTTGTTTTCCTAAATCCATTACCAAGAATTAACCTTCAATTGGTTAAATTGTTTGATCAGATTGTAATGAAATTGGCCAACCAACAGACAATTCAAATAATAGACTTAAAAAGGCAAATGGTTTGTTCAAAATGGTTAAAATTATGGGTTAAATGCATAACAATCCTAATGAAACCAGTGTATATTGATGTATGTGTTTTATTACAATGAAAACAACTGATTTTATGCTTGTTGATTTTTAATTGTAATATCGATGGCAATGACTGATTAATCAGAATTGATAAATCATCACGTTTTCGGTGAAAACTGAATGTTAGACATTCCATCTCTTCATTTACTGTCTACTGTTTCTCTGTCTATCAATCTCTCTCTCTCTTCCATTATCATCTTCTCCACCTTCACCACCTCCTACCTCTTTACATATTTAATCATATTTGATTTAATTATGAGCATGAAAACTCCTCTTCAACTAATCAACATCCCACCCATTCCGACTATCTCAACCTTACCCGATTTATCAACAATTATCAGGCAAATTGCTCTCTCTCTCTTCCCTGCTCTTTATTATTAGACAAAAAAAGTGAAATATCAATGATAATATTGTCGACTGAATCTTCATGACGTCCACTGAGTAAGTGAATTGAGAAACAAATGAAGAGGATGAAAGATATTCGGAAATGATAATTGGTAAACCAGAAAAAC
Organism: Tetranychus urticae; assembly: GCF_039701765.1. Lineage (NCBI taxonomy): Eukaryota > Metazoa > Arthropoda > Arachnida > Trombidiformes > Tetranychidae > Tetranychus > Tetranychus urticae. The sequence goes on along the minus strand of NC_142959.1, from coordinate 12,358,616 downwards.
ATATGATGACAATTTTGAGACAACAAGTTGCTTAGGAGAAAGTATAACAATGATGATCAGGATGAGAGAGAGATGATGATGGAAATGATGAAGATGATGATCATGATAAACGAAATAATTTCAGTATATAAATATTTATTATAATCAACTTTGTTTTCCCTCGTAAACATCATTTCTGATCGTTCAGTGCCGCAAGCAACAACACTTACTTACAGTGATTTTTACAAGATATTCAAGTTGTATTTTCATTGAAATCAATTTTCATCTTTAATCAGCTAACCATTTGTGTGTAAGTGTGTTTAAATTTTGTTCAAATAACATTAGTGTTTGTTAGCCGCTATTTTATATTCATTGTGTGTGTTTTTTGCTTTTGAGACAAATCGTTTTTTACACTTCACTTTCAATTGTTACTCTAACCTGTACATTGATTTTTCATTTCCTTACCAAATTTTTGTCAAAACAGGGTAAATCATTTAAATTACCTGTCATCATCAACTTACTGGAACGTGCTTTTAATCAACGCCACAACAATCATTCAGTCAATAATCAAGTTCATTTTAATTAACTGTCTGTAAAATCAACACAAGATTAAGTTTACTGCAGTTACTCTTGTTTTTTTGCCAGTCTTTTTACTGCCAACTTTATCCTCAACAATTTCCTTCATCGTTCTCTTGAAACTCGTTCCAATGTTCTAAGGACGTTGAAACTGGTCGTATGTTAACCCAAAGACTGAACAAAGTGGCGAACAACGAACTGAAACATCCCTGATAAGTAAAACACAAAGACGTATGTCAACCGTTTTCACTTTAACCCATTATTTCTCTTTGCTTCATCTCTTTTCTTCACTCAACATTCGCATTCTAATTGTATTCCAATCTCACTCTAACTCCTTTTGTGTCTAACAATCGACTAATTATCCATTTGACAGAAGCAAAAAGATAATCTCGATCATAATTCGAAACAGAAAAGTTTAGTTTCTAAGAAAAGTCAGTTTACCAAAGGAGCAAAAAGTAGATGAAAAAAGAAACCCAAAACCCTTTGTTGTCCTTTTTCTTGTTACTTTTCAAATGTGTCCATCTTTGTTCAATGTGTTGCACTTTTTCTTCTTATCCTCAATTGATCAATTCAGTTGACTTTTTTTGAATAGTGATTCATCGAGAAATCCTTTTTTCTTCAATTAAACAGAGTAATTAAACGGGAAATCAAATATTTGTTGGAAGTGAAAGTTGACGGTTTAAACGCAACAAATACCAAGATGACTGATATAATTGGACAAGCAGAATCAGCTATTCATAAACCAGTTAAAAAGAAAGGACGAATCAATAGGATGAGAAAAGTTCCATGTTTAGGAATCTTTTTCGCCATTCTTTATGCATTCTTCATGTCAACAGCAGTTACTGCAGTTAAACTTATAAAGATTCATCCTGTTGAAGTGCTCGCCTTAAGGTAAAACTCAGTTTTCTTTATATTCAATTCCTTGTTAGTCTTGAAAATGACCAATAACTTCAATAACAAGACATTTGCCTGAGCCTTTGCTTCAGAGATTCAATTGCTTCCAATTTTTGGCTTCCAATTGACCACGTTTTTCAATCCTAGTCCATCTTTATAACACCAATGGTGAATTTGATTGAATCTGTAATGAAAGGAAAAGAAAATCAGATTTTCAGTTCTAGAATTGTCAAGGTTAATGACAAAATGAAGTTGAAGAGGTATAATAATTTGAACAGAATGGATCAATTTTTTATCAATTTTTTGACAATCAGCCTGCATTGGTTAAGACTAATTGTCCAGAAACTTCATCCTGATTGAAGGTTCAAGTTATTCAATCTAGAAGTGAACATGAAGACAGCTTTAAAATCTCAATTGTTTCTTTTAACCGTTAATCAATTTGAAAATGATCTTAATATACATTAATTGATGAACGATAAGACTGATATAAAATGTTAAATCTCCTCAATTTAATCGCTATTAGTTTATGACAGATAATCTAAGTGACAGTTTCAGTTATCCACTTAAACTGTAACCACCTTTGCTTAAGAAGAGAGTAACTTAACACAAAAATCTGGTCAATGGGTTGTTTGATTGGAACACATTCCTCAGACAAGTTCTAATTAGCAATCAATTAGAAGTGATTATTAGATTATTTTCATCTAATGCAATTAAAGTCCTTAATAGTATAGCAAGTTTCATTCATAAAATTCATAACAAGTTATCAAGATTGTAGCATAAATTATTAGCTTCATATGTGAATCTGAAGATAATGAAAATACGTGTACGAATGTATAATAAACTAGAACTTTCACACGTCATGAAAAAATTCCCTTGGAATTGAGATACGAAAATAGCTCATTATTTAGTTGAAAATGATTAACACTGTTATTTCCCTTTACCAGATCAGCCGTCCAAGCCATATTTTTTGGTGCAGTTTCACTGTACAATAAAAGATCCTTTCTGGGTGCGCCTCAAGAGAAATGGTCACTCCTGGGTCGGGCTATTTCTGGTGCTGTCAATCAGGGTTGCTGGTACACCTCTGTCCGTTTAATATCATTAACAGATTCTTCGGCTGTTTATTACAGTGCACCTGTTTTTGTTGCTTTGTTAGCATACATTTTTCTTAAAGAACCTTTTGGCTTTTTTGAAGTCATTTCCATTGTGGTGACAATCGCTGGAGTTATAACCATTTCTAAGCCTTCTTTTATTCCTATTTTTGGCAACCAAACTGAATCTCTTAAAGGTGAACACATGGAGGGTCTACTTTATGCCCTTGGTGGAGCCTTAACCTTTGCGTGTTCCAATATTTTTCTTCGTAAATTACAGAAGACATCAACGGAAATAACCAGCTTCTGGTTCTCCATGGCATGTATTATCCTTGGTGTCATTACAGTTGCATGGTCTGAGACTTTTACCCTTCCTAGAGGTTTCTTTGAATGGTTCATCATTTTAGCTTCTGGAATCTCAGGAGTCCTGGGCAACATTTGTTTTGTGACTGCTCTCAAAATTGAAAAGGCTGGACCTGTTTCGGTAGCACAAACATGCAACATTGTTATCGTCCTTATTTATCAAATTGCCTTCTTTAAAGAACCTCCGTCAGCCAATACTTTTATTGGTGCCTTCCTCATAGCCTCATCAGTAGCAATGACTGGTAAGCCCAATAAGCACATTAATATATTTTTATCAATAATAATAATTAACCAACCTGTAAACAAAAGTATCAGTCTGATGATAAGAAATCGTTTCAGTATTGATGATTCAGTTACATTGCAAGTTGAAATGGATGTTTGAATAAATGTTAGTTCTGATTAATTTAACTCGAAGGCCAAGGCTATAATTGTTAGTTTAGATTTGTTGACTTTTCTCTGAATACTAATTAGTATATATTTTTCACTCATAACGATACATTTGTTTTGTGTAAATAGCATGATTGCACTAATTAATTTATCCTGAAATCTAACGAACCATTCAGGGAAAATTGACTATTTTTTTGTGAAAAAAATGAATTCCATGCGTTTGGTTTTAGTGTTTTCCTTGCACTCTTCAGTTATCATTTCAATGATCAATAGTTAGATCACAATTAGATCGGTTTCAAGCCTGTTCAAACCAAATCCTATTTGGTAATAGTGATGATAATATTCTTGAATCAGCATTGACTTTTGCATCCATGGCGTGAAAGGGAATCAAAGAAGAAATATCTAGGCTAATTATTGGTAAAACAATGCTATTACCCATTAATATTGAATATTCAATCTTGTTCTTACCTAATAGATTTCAATCTTCATATTGAAAATGAAAAGAAGCAATTAGTTGAGATAATGAAGTGGGTGGTTTTAAGTGATAATTGGGTTAACGATTTATTAACTTTTAACTTTAACCTGTGGAAGAGAAAAAGAAATGGTTATTATTTTGTTCTTGAAAAAAGCAGAATGGAAAAGATCGGTTAGATCAAAACAATGGCGATAATCCAGATTTGAAAGGGAAGAGAGAATGTGAATGATTCAGGTTTTGAGGTTGAATTTCATAATGTTATACACAATTATAACATCTTTATCATCACGTAGAGACATTTAAACTGAATGATGACCGTAATGCGACAGTTATTGATGAATAAAATGAATAATATCATTGTTATGATTCATTTTTTGATTCTAATTAAATGTTCATTCTAATTCTAAATTTTCATTCTATTTTCACAGGCTTGAAAGATGTCTTCAAGGAAACACAATTTTTGACAAATTTAAAAAATTTTGCCTCAAACACAGTGTCATATCAAGTGGACAGTAAACTCACAGGCAAACCAGCAACACAATCGGTAGCCGGTAAATACATACCTTACAATAAGGAAGAGATGTGATTGGAATCAGTTAACACCATTTGTAAATACTGTACATAAATTCAAGTATGGCAAAAAATTAATCGAAGTCTAATCCATTGGAATTGACAAAAATTTCACCCATGCGGGGATTCGAACCCCGGACCTTTGGATTAGAAGTCCAACACGCTATCCACTGCGCTACATAGGCTGGTTTCTGTTTACAATGTATGCGTCTAATTAATTTGTAACAATAAAGAAACAAGGGCAGCGCTGAGTACAGAGTTGTTATTTTACGTCTAATCGTCAATTAACTTTTTTTGTATCATTTGACAAATAAATATTTTTGGATTCCGAGATAACAATAAATCTTCTTCATCTATAATTGTATGCAACGGGTTGATTTTAACCTGGATTCTGAATACATAGGTGTTTGGGAAACACGTGTTCATTAAATGAAAAATCTTTATTCTAATAATAGCCCGATGTTGGATTTTGGCCCACATTCAGAATACATTGAACTATTATATATATCAAACGAAAGCTTATGGTGAGTAGAGTACGTCTCCCTTAAATTCAAGTCAAGTTAATTATAATAATATTCATAAGTTATCCAACAAATCCCTTGCGGCCCTATCAAGACCACATCGAACCTAATTTTTCCGATAGAATTTTGTACATTGATTGCACTCTTTGAAATCGATGTAAGGGAAGCTTTTGATAACATATCCAACGCGCTATAAGTTGAATTGAAAGAAATGGACTGACAAAGATTCAACCAGCAATGTATTCTAACGATATTTCTATCATAGTAATAGGTCGAGAAATATCTTAACAAATCAGGCCAAATTTAAATGAAAATTAAAAAACGATTCGGCTTGAACTGGGACCGTGCAAAACTCAATTCATGATTCCCAAAAGGATATAACAAAAACGGTTTAAAAGTTACTCTCGATGAGCTTCAACCTACTGAAAAAGACAACATCAAAATACTTGGTTACATGTTGGTTAAATCAAGTTCATTTATGACAATGTAACACTGAATCGAAATAGACTGCCAAAACTTCCGGACAAATGGAAAAAATTAATAATTTATTCATTGGTTTACTCACAAATTGGAGGTTTACCTAAATCAACATTTCAAGACCTGACTGTAAAAACATACAGAGAACTAGCTTTACGTCTTACATCAAAGGTAATCAAAAAGATATGGCACCAGAATCCTTCATTGACCAACATTACATCTCTTGCGATCGCGAAAATTGAACTTCCATGGGAATTTATACTACGAATAATATCTAAACAAGCGAAAAAAAGCGAAGCAACAAAAACAAAGCTTTTCTGTTTTGTTAATCAGCATCAAAACGCTACCACACAAGAACAAGATATAACATCAATAAAAAAACAATAAGCTGAAATAAGCTCAAAATGGATTGAGGAATACAGCAATGGCTTGGACTGGGTTGATTCGAACCGATCCGAAATATTTTCAATCGTCAAGAAGTTTGGACGAAGGTACATTAGTAGCTGGAAAGCTTTAAGTTTTATGGCCGGCTCATACTTCTACCTTAGTTAAGACGAAAATGGAGATAAAGAAGAATGTTGATGCAAAAATGAACTCAAAACACCGAGCCATTGGATATTCTCATGTCCAATTACGGAGGAAATAAGACTGAGAAATTTTGGAAAACAATTACTGTCAAAAGAGGACAGCAAACAGTATATCAAAAACAAGGAAAAGAAGCCAAATCACTAGCATGGGCCATGTGGAATGTAATGACATTGATAATGAAAAAAGTTAATGAAGATAAAATCTAGGGTGATGAGAAAGAAGACGTTTCATACTCTCAAAAACGATCTGGATTGAGGCAAATCTTCAATAGAAGGAGATATTTTATATACACACCGAAAATTGCTGACCGCTGCAATTGTCAGGAAGAGCCATAGTCAATAAGACATTTTGAGGTAACCAACCTGACATCACCTTGTGTCTTCATCCCAAAAAAGACCTCGAAACAGGCAATCTATGAAGCTAAATAAAACGTTATATTGACTTGTACAATACAAAAATCTTCATTAACTTTCAACTTAACCAAACTAACCCAACTAAACTTGAAATGTAAACTTCAAACAAAATATTGAAAACTGTAAAAACTTTATAAATGTCGTATTGATGCACGCACCAACACGTGTTGTAAATGCCTTTACTTGGGGCGAAATTCCTGCATCTTGTTTACCTGTAAACATTAATCATAAATATATAATAAACAAGGGCAACGCTGAATACTGTTTTGAGTATTTAACGTCTCATCGTTAATTAGCTTTTTTTGTATCATTTGACAAATAAATATTTTTGGGTTCCGAAATAACAATAAATCTGCTTCTTCTGATATTTTATTGAACGGCTTTATTGTATGGATGTATATCGTTAAATCGATTTATTACAGTCAATGCTTCAAAAAAGAGCCAAAAAATCAAAAAACTAAGACTTAACTTGGTGAAATAAATGTATTTAGGCGCAAGTGATGCAAAAAACAGACGTTTCTCAGCGTTTCCTTCAAAACGATATATCATTGTAATCATCGATATGAAATCAACTTGAAATTATCGATAAAAATCGAAGAAGTTGATAGATCGCACAACTTAAAGTCATTCTGAATATATAAATAAACAAGGGCCGCCTCATGCTTTTTAAGCTCCTCAGTTTTTTAATTTTTCAGTGATTTTATAATATATATTTTCATATAGTTGAAATATTTGAATTTGTGAAGTAATAGTGAATCTAGTGGTGTGTAGTAATAAAAGTTTAAACTCAACTTTCGAATAGTAAATTGTGTTTGAAATTTTGAATCTTCATCCCCACTGTTTCTGCTATTGTTTTTCCAACATGGACACAGAGTTGAACATAGCAACCGAACTGGTTACGCTGATCAAAAGTGACCAAGATATGATCACATCGATAAGCAGAATGTCTCTACCAAAAAGCATCAAGGCTAAAGCTAAAATTATAACAAAGCTCAACGAAATGCTCGAAAAGTTGGAAAGCGATAAAAATATCGAAAGGAATGAAAAATGCCGGCAAGCAGAAAGAGGATGGATCTGTGTTCAGAAGCTCTTGGAGATATGAGAAGGCTAAAAAAGGCCATCTGATAGGTTGCTGAGTTGTTCATTTAACGTCTCAGTGTTAATTAATATCCTTTTTGTATCATTTAACAAATAAATATTTTTGGATTCCGAAATAACAATAAATTTGCTTCGTTTATAATTGTATTGAACAGCTTTATTTTAACCTCGATTCTGAATACATAGATGTTTGGGAAACACGTGCTCATTAAATGAAGAATCTTTATTCTAATAAATTTAAAGAGCTTGTCTTGTTTTCAATATTCATTAATATCTTGTGCCGGAGTTTCCTTTCCATAATCTTCAATCACAACACATTTACAGCCGACGACTCTCTTGCTTTATCGTCATGGGTTTCCTTCATCACTTGGTTCATTACAAGCTTTTGCTACAGCCCATGAGCTTGTCTCTTGGATTCTTCAAAAAAAACGAAAAAGAACCTCCGTCAGCCAATACTTTTATTGGTGCCTTCCTCATAGCCTCATCAGTAGCAATGACTGGTAAGCCTTTTCCCAATAAGCACAATAATATATTTTTATCAATAATAATAATTAACCAACCTGTAAACAAAAGTATCAGTCTGGTGATAAGAAATCGTTTCAGTATTGATGATTCAGTTACATTGCAAGTTGAAATGGATGTTTGAATAAATGTTAGTTCTGATTAATTTAACTCGAAGGCCAAGGCTATAATTGTTAGTTTAGATTTGTTGACTTTTCTCTGAATACTAATTAGTATATATTTTTCACTCATAACGATACATTTGTTTGGTGTAAATAGCATGATTGCACTAATTAATTTATCCTGAAATCTAACGGACCATTGAAGGAAAATTGACTTCATTTTTGTGAAAAAATGAATTGCATTTGTTTGGTTTTAGTGTTTTCCTTGCACTCTTCAGTTATCATTTCAATGATCAATAGTTAGATCACCATTGAATCGGTTTCAAGCCTGTTCAAACCAAATCCTATTTGGTAATAGTGATGATAATATTCTTGAATCAGCATTGACTTTTGAATCCATGGCGTGAAAGGGAATCAAAGAATAACTTTTTCAATCACTTATTTCGCCATATTGTCCACCACCCAAATCTAACATATCAACCAAATCAAACTTCATCACTTTTTAAAGAGACTTTTCTCAACAAAATTGTCCACCACTTTTATCCACTACATTTTCAATGAATTTTATATAAGATTTTCCATCACCCGAATCCACCAAATTATTCATTTCTTTTTGGACATGATAGATATGATGGTGATGAATAGTAAATGTGTTAGATTTGGGTGGTGGACAATATGGTAAAAAGGCGATTGAAAAAGTGGTGGTAAGTTGTGGTGGATGTGGTGGAAAAAAGCCGGTCCCTAATTATTTATAAAACAATGATATTACCAATTAATATTAAATACATTAGGTGTTAGGGTTAAGTTAACAAAATAGGGCCAGAGTTAAGTTAATTTTTAAGTGCCGATTATATTTAGTTTTCAGAGACACTAAACAATAGGAAAATGGAAAAAATTAAGTTCGATCTTGAAGGTACTTTTATTTCTTGTTGATGGCGACTATGGAAAAATCTCGACTTTTGTTAACTAAAGCCTTAAAAGCTGTCGCGGCTGGCCAGTCCATGCTAGTAAAATCTGTTAAACTAAAGTCTAATACCAACTGTATTCAATCTTTTTCTTACCTAATAGATTTTAATCTTTCTATTGGAATTGAAAAGAAGCAATTAGTTGAGATAATGAAGTGGGTGGTTTTAGGCAATAATTGGGTTCCCGGATTCATTAAATCTACGCTTTAACCTATGGAAGAGGAGAAAAAGAAATGTTTATTAAATTTTTCTATAAGAAAGCAAAACAAAGAATATGAATGAATGAGGTTTTGAGGGTAAATTTCATAATTTTATACACAATTATACCATCTTGGCCATTACGTAGAAACATTTAAACTAAAAGATGACTTTAATGAACGTTAGTTACTGATGAATACAGGGACCTGCCAGTAATTTAGACTAAATTATCAATGGTTTCTATTAAAAAAGATAAAATTACATTTGGATTTTACATAACTTCAGTTCGATTTTCAGTCATTAATTAACTTAATTTCATTTTGTGAAATATCAATTAAAAAGCTCGCAAAATCAGCTCAAAGAAACATTTTAGCTTGAATTTGCTCGATTAAGGAAAATTGAAAATTATGAATTATGCTGATCGACGAACAGTGTAAATAATCTATTTCAAGCGAGTCCAAATTACTGGCAGGTCTCTGAATAATGAATATTATCATTCATTGATTCATCAAGTGGATAATAAACTCACAGGCAAACCAGCAACACAATCGGTAGCCGGTAAATACATACCTTACAATAAGGAAGAGATGTGATTGGAATCAAGTAAACACTATTTGTAAATACTGTACATAAAGTCAAGTATTAAAAAAAGTTAATCGAAAGTCTAATCCATTGGAATTGACAAAAATTTCACCCGCGCGGGGATTCGAACCCCGGACCTTTGGATTAGAAGTCCAACACGCTATCCACTGCGCTACGCGGGCGCGATGAATAAACTATGTTTATTTAACGTCTCATCGCTAATTAGCTTTTTTTAGTATCACTTGACATATAAATACTTTCGGCTTCCGAAATAACAATAAATCTTCTTCATCAGTAATAGTATTGAACGGCTTTATTTTAACCTCGATTCTGAATACATAGGTGTTTGGGAAACACGTGTTCATTAAATGAAGAATCTTTAATCTAATAAATTTAAAGAGCTTGTCTTGTTTTTAAATATTCATTAATAATATCTTGTGCCGGCGTTTCCTTTCCGTAATCTTTAATCACAACACATTTACAGCCGACGACTTTCCTTGCTTTACCATCCTTGTCGATTTTACATAAACCGGCCCATTCTCCTAATTTCTTGTTATCGTCCAATTTGATCAACGAAATTTGGTGCTCCTTACACAAGGCTTCGACCAATTTGATGTAACTTGGTTCATCACAATCTGTAGCTAAAACACATAAATGAGCTTGTCTCCTAGATTCATGAAAAAAAACAGACAACGTGAACGTTAATAACCATGTGATGGTAAATAATACTAGTGTATCGGAGTATATGTAATAAAGATCAACTTACTTATCTAATGCTTTAGCAGCTTCATGTAAACCTCTAGCAAGACCATTATTAATCAATGAAGTTTTCAACACTTGTTGGAGAGCGGAATGGACATCATTTGCAGGATCAGCCATTTTATAAATTAATTGATTACTTTAGGATTGGAGCACTAGACGATTCAATAATAACAATAAATTGAAATATTTCCTTATCGTTAAGGTTTTCCAAACCACATTAATGTTTTCAATTCAATTCACTGTTAACAAAACTGAAGTTATCTTCCGTTTCCGAGACGTAACCAGGGTGATACTCGCGCTCCCTCTCGTTAAAGTATTACCGCACAATTTGAAATTCATTTTCATTGAGTTTCATATAAAATCTATTAAATGAGTGTTAAGCTTTTAATTTAATTGACAAAAATATAATGTAAGAATCAAATAAAATATAAAATTTTCGTAAATTGATAAACTGTAATTATTTCATTGGAAAACTTGGATCTACCTTTCAAAGTCCATTATGATTTTGTCTGCCTGATCAGCTGTCGAGAAGTCAATCATTGTTTTTATTGTTTATGATTGATTATTGATATTGAGTGTTACCACCGATTCAAAAGCCTTCACAATTGTAATTTAATCCAAGTAAAGATATGAACACAACCATCGAAATTCAATTCCCATTTCAACAAATGAAGTTTTTGAAGGGAAATGCTATGTTCCAATACTAGATGGCAATAGCTCTATATGTCAAAAGCTGTGCTTAAACTATAATAATAAAGCCTTGAAAATTTAGGCCCAGTTTCTCACTAATTTTTTTGCTTTCACCAATAACATGGGATTTGACTTCTTGTGTTCATCCATTAATTGTTAATTTATTATTTTTCATCTTAACCATCAGTCTACTATTTCATCTTTTGATTATTTATCATAAATTCAATTGATATTTCCCTCTTTATTTATAATATTAGGTATGTTATTTTCATCTCACTTTCTTTTCCCTTTTTTTCCTCTGTCTATTTCTCTGTCTCTTTGGTCACTTTCCTATCTTGGCTTCTTTTTTTCCTTTTGTTCAAAAGTGCGCACATTTTGTTGCGCATCCTTTGAATAATATAGAATCGATTCTTGGGTAAATCTCAAATGAAAACAAATCAAATGTGACCAATTGTCAAATTTTATTTACTCTCTTTTTCTCTTTCTTTCCCTTGACTAATTGCACTTTTTTTCGTTTATTTACTTTTTTTCTGACTCATAGTTGATTCCACTATAGCTCTTATCTGAACCGATGAACGCTAATGTTGATGGAATGAATAAGCCTTCGCCCACAGCCAGTGTTAATACTCCATCCGGTGAGTAAATTTAAGTCAATAAATCTTGAGCTAATCTAATCTTATCTTTGTTTTTGACTATTTTTCTTATAGCCCATGACAGTGATCAAGACTTTGATCCGTCAGCGGAGATGTTAATAAATGATTTCGATGATGAACATACACTTGAAGAAGAGGAAGCAAATGATGATTGCAGTAATATAACGAATGAAATTATGGATCTAAAGAAAGTGAGTTCGATCAAGATCAAAAGTTTTTAGATTATAGATTTATTCATTTATTTATTTATTTCTCTGCTTTATAGGAAGGAGAAATGCCAATCGAACAACTTCTCGCTCTCTATGGGTATGAGCAATCTGGTAATAAAGCGGATAAACCTGAACAACCAGAATCATCAAATCATGGGGAAGGTACTAATGATGGAGGTAATAAAAATAATTGTAGCTACTCTGAAGAAACAGCAGCAAATGCTAGTCAAGAAACTCAAGTGAATACACCTTCAACTACGGCTGTGCCTACTTTGACTACAAATACCCGTTCTTCGAGGCATCTAGAAGAATTATCCTCGCAATGGACTCTTCCAGCTTCCGCGGCTCCCCTACCAAATACTAATTTATTAATTGATCGTGACGAATCTGATATGGAAGATGACGATGATGAGGAGGACGATGAAGAAGAAGAAAATGATGAGGACGATGAAGAGGATGAAGGAGGGGATGACTGGAGGAGAACCATTCAAGTTGGTTCAGATTATCAAGCAGTTATACCTGACGGTTTAAATGGATATGGTAATGTACCACCATACGAGAATGAGGATAAACTTCTGTGGGATGCATCAGTTCTACCTGAAGAAGTTGTGGTTAATTTTTTGAGACAAATTTCTCAGATAGATGTGATTGAAAACACCGATACTTTAGGTACACCAGGAGGTACTAATGGTAGTGGTGACAATCCTGAGTCTACAACATCTACAACGGTTCAGCCATTAAAAGAAACGACAAACTTACTACATACTAGTAATATAAGAGACGATGAAATCGCGCTTTATCTACTTCATCAATGTGGTCACAATGTTGAGGAAGCTTTACGAAGAAAGAAAATACAGCAGAATAGCCCATTTGAGACTATGAGCTCATGGTCAGAAGAAGAGTGTATAAATTTTGAAGATGGAATAAGATTATATGGGAAAGATTTTCACCAAATTCAGAAAAATAAGGTGAGTGAATATTCTGATATAATCTAAATCTTTTTGTATTTTAAAATCCTTTGGAATGAATCCACAGGAACTTTTAAATAAGAATTCGAGCTTAATATTGATATTTTGAAATGAATAAATAACTTTTTTCCACCTCAAAACAACCTGCTTACAGTTTTCTAATCGTGAAGTAATTACCTAATTTTTGATTTGTTTTAATCTAATCATTTTAGGTACCAACAAGATCGGTCGGAGAACTGGTACAATTTTATTATCTCTGGAAGAAAACTGAAAGGCATGACATGTACGCAAGTAAATGGCGGGTTGAAAAGAAAAAATACTCACTTCATCCTGGTACAACGTAAGTTTATCGAATGAAAAAGGGTCTTAAAAAATCTTTTTAAGTAATAATTGCCATTCTCTGATTTTTTAATCAAGTGACTATATGGATCGATTCATTGATGAACAAGAAAATTTAGCCCTTCAGGCTCATTCCATGTCTACATCAAATTACACCAGACAACAATCCCATGGGTCATACTCCATCATTCATTATAATTATAACACATCATCTAGTGGAAGCGCAAGCGGTCAACAACCATCTAATGTTCCATCAAGGGAAAATGTCTCTGATAATATTTCTGATCCTTCTACATCTCAATCGAATGGAGCAGGTTTGATTACAGGAAAATCATCCAATTCAGTATCATCAAATATAACACTTTCAAATGGACCTGAAACTGTAAATCGCAATGTTGCTGTGTCTACCACTACCAACGATTCTTTAACCAGCGGGGTATCCCGTGAAAATGTACAAATCAATTCTAGCAATACCAATCCATCCAAGACAACATCCACTTCAGATTTATTCTCACCTCTTTCAAAAATAAGAATGAATATTGTGGATAGATAAATATATTTGGTAAATAAAATCCTTATTCCAACTGTTATATAATTTAAAATCGATTGTCCATTTCCATCTTTTGACTCAAAAAGTTACATGTTCTGATTGAAGCAGACTCCTGTATACATTTTACCATCCAATTTTCATTTAAAATAAATTTAGAAAGTCTCAGCTTTCTGAATAATTATCAAATGGTTCATCCTTAGTCTGATTATCATCACCAAGTCCTAATTCTGTAAGTAATGGGATAATTTCATTACCAGTGTCTTCAAGTTGAGATATAACTGAGTTAGCATCTTCCTGAGCCAAATCTGACAGAAAATGTATAAAGAATTCATTCTATTAAATCCTGATAATTGGAAAGACTATAATCGAATATTTGGAAATTCTTCAAAGCCAACAATTAACATTACGATTTTTCAAGTAAATTAAAACTCACCATTATAACCAAGTGATGAAACAGTTTGGCGAGTTGATGAAGGTGTTAATCGATCTGTAGAGTTTTCAATCGTTGGATTAATTGTTGAACGTGTTGGTTGGCCTTGATCTTCTGATTGCTGATTGGTTTCTCTGGTCATCTCATAATATATCTTCAACTCAAGCGGTGTTTTCAGCTCAGAGATTATAGATGAGCCACCGTTAGCTGATCCGGCACTTAATCGCCTGATTCTTTCCCGGGTTTTACTTTGATTGTAATATTCTAATACTTGGCTCATCCCTGGTCGCTTTTTCATCATTTTATTAGCACAGTCAAGACCCAGACGAATTAAATGACCGAACCAGTGATCATCACCAACACTTAATCCCATTCTAGGATCTTTTAAGTGAACACAGTCTTTTCGAGGTTCGTCCAATTGTCCGGCAGCCAGTTCTTCTTGGACCAATTCTAGGAGTAACCTTTTACCATCATAGGCACGTCTTCCAGTAGCCATTTCAAGCATAACAATACCATAACTGAATACATCCACAGCTGGACTCAACATTTTGTTTCGCAGATATTCCGGTGGAAGGTAAACACATGTACCATGGACTGAGGTCACTGTTAAATGAGTGTAATTACCTTTACTTGTTGAAGACAAAATTTGTCTTGCTAAACCAAAATCACCCAATTTACATTGAAACTGTGAATCAAGTAAAACATTGGCACTTTTAACATCACCATGAACCAAAGGTTTACCTCGAAGTGTATGCAAAAAATTCAAAGCTTTGGCAAGTCCTTCGCCAATTGATGCTCGTTGGTCCCATGTCAGTGGACAAGTGTTACCTTTGCACAACAATCTGTTGAATTTGGATAAATTTTTAATTATAAATGAATTAAGTTTTCTTTCAATCAAAATTATTTATTCTATCCTAATCTCTTACCTGTCTTCGAGTGAACCATTTGGCATGTACTGGTACAATAGACAAGCTTCAGGGCCATCCAAACTAATCCCATAAAGTGGTAATATGTTATCAATTCTGTATTGATTTAATGCTCGTAACTCAATTTTTGCTTGGTGCCTAAAAAGAGGTAATTTTTCATGAAAGTTTGTATGATCTTTGATGAAATTGTTCAACTTACATGCTGTCACAACTTTTGAGTCTTTTAATTGCCACTTCAGTTCCCTTCCAAACTCCCTTATAAACTACACCGAAACCTCCCCGACCAATGATGCGATCTTTACTAAAATCATCGGTAGAAATGAGAAGTTCTTTGTATGGTATTTCTAATCCTTCCAGAAAATTTTGGCCTGAACTTATTGAACACTCTGATGGAGTCACTGAGATGCTTTTATCTTTAAATTTAGATCCTGGCAGATTTATATGTTTTGATGGTGACGGATTAGCTGGACCAGCTGCAACGGACAAAGTCTCTGCACTCAAATCATTCCATCTATCTTTATTGAGAATCTTTTGTTCAACGGAATAGCTTGCAGCTGGTGCTGTTGGTTGATGATTGATAATTCGTTTTTTACCCTTTCCACTGACTCCCGATGAACCCTGATGACCTTTATCAACTTCATCCAATTCTGAGTCTCTACTTTTACCGGCTGGATAATATTGTCGAGTGTTTACCTCTTCATTTGTGTTATCAGCATTTGAATCGTTGATGTTGATCCGTTGGATTCCTCGAAGTTGACTCTCTCCATTACTCCTTTGAGAGGCTGATGATTGTTTCCTAATAATACGATTTCCATTGTTATCAACACTTCTATCGAAAACAGGACTGTTTCGATTTAAATCGATATCAAACTCATCATCTTCATCACCATCTTGAGATCCCAAACATATTTGCTTCAGTTTAGGATCAACGTGTGGAGCCAAAACTAACATCGCTCTTTTATGGCCCATATCGTGTAGATATTTGAATAAATGGCGAACCTGTCCATTGGTTTGTTCCCAACGCACTAGAAGATCATTTGTCGGAGATCCATTCCGTAAGATGGCATGAGAAATCAAAGTTAACTGTGTGTCATTTATCCCCATGTACTGTCCACCCAAACGATGCCATTTACCATCAGCATCTAATAAATCACATAGAGATTTACGCACATGATAAGGCAAATCATAAATGTATTTGATTACAGTTGATTTAGTGGCCAACTTATTGGCCATTGTATTGACAACTGTATCAATGGAAGTTCTTGAAGTAGTTGTTGTCGTTGATGATAAGGTTGGTAACAGTTCAGTTGCTGCTTCGTAAGCAACAACAGTTGATGGAGATGAAGTTAAACTAATTCTGGGTTGATTACAATTTTCCGCAGTTGATTTATCATTATTGATGGTCTCTTTAACAACACCACTAACACCACATGTTGAACATCGTTGGCTTGATGAGTTTAAATAATTGGAATGGTTACAAACAAATGAATGCATTGAAAAAAAAGGTTGAAAGTTGAATACGATGGAAAAGGTGTAACAGTTGAAGAATAAAGAAATTATGTTTTCATTGTTAAATTATTCACTTTATCCTGACATATTAATTAATTATGAGATATAAAATTGGATTAAACATTTATACTGGTAATTAAATTAGTTTGGTGATACTCTTTGAATAAAGTAAACCGTTAAGATATGGTAATGATAGACAGTAAGTTGTAAAAAGGTTGCTGTCAATTTTTGTGGAAATTTCATGCAACTATATTTCCTCATTTTAACAAATAAACAAACTACATCAAGAGAGAAATTTGATACCACGTGACTGCTGACGCAATTAACATCCTAAAAAAGATAATGACAAACCTGTATAAATACCTGAGCTAGTGATTGAAAGTCGGTTAGCCAGTCACTCTTTCATTCAACTTTTAAAGTGAAACTTCCAGGAAGACAATAATAGAGTTACGGTAAAAATAGCCAGTCACCATTGTTTCGGTCATTTATTCAGTGTCGATGGATATTTTTTCACGTATGATAGCTATGAATCATCTTAAGACATTGACTTTTTCATTATTTGTCATTTGATTCTTATTTTTATCATGATAATATTGTATTAAAATTTTTCGTTTCTGTCCTCATGAGGTGAGTCTGAAAATTAGTTAAGCTGGCGAAAAATATAAACCGCAATTTTACAGAGATTGAACCGGTTGATGGTCGCGAATCAAGTAAATCAATATTTTTGGTTTTCATTGAGAGTGATTACTAAATGCAAGTAAGTAGTGAAAATCAAGTATGGCTAACGATTTAAAGTTAATCGTAACAGTGTTTTCCGAGTAAATGTGGATTGAGATCAAGTTTATTAATATTTATAAATTGAATATTCACTTAAGTTTGGAAAGCTAATCTAAATACAAGATGTAGATTTGTGTAATAACTTACAATTATAACATAACAGGTTGGTTGAATAGTAAAAAAGAGTCGATTAACAATGAAATGAAAGTCTTAATATGGACTGGATGACTTGGGACATCTTAACAGGGGCTGGGAAGATATCAAAATAGGGACAGCTTTAAACCGTCCAATCATCCGAAGGAACAAGATTCAGTTGATTTCCAGATAAAAATTTCCTTTTGTTTGTAATCACTTCATAGAGATCAAATGAGCTCATCACAATAGTTATACACCAGTAATAATCTTGATGAATAGCAATTTAAACTTTTGTAAGAAGCCTTGAGCTTTAACAAATCAACTTTTTTTTCCAGGTAAATTTGGTGTAAAGTGAATGAAAATAGTTAAATATAAAGATTTACACAACAATAAGTGACTAAAACAAGATGCAATCCAAGAACGAAGATCCAGATATTTTGTAGCAACTCGTTAGTTTTCAGACAAAATAATTGATTGAATGATTTATAACAAGTTTTAAATTTGAAGCTCTGGAAGTCGTTAGAAATATTTAGATAAATCGATAAAGACTAGTAAATTTTACAATCAATTGTTCATATTGAATGATTTAAATCAGTTAATGATGAACTAAATGTAGGCTTTGTTTATGTTGTTGCCATTGTACTATTGGAGAGGAGGGAAAATTAAATTTGAAAAAGTATCGTCTGCCATTTTTATACAGTTTTAGTGAGATTCATTTTGTGTAATTGTTTTTCAATGTAGAGTAATCAATTATTAGCTGATATAGTGATGGTCGGAATTGAAGCTAAGTTAACTAGATTGTCTGGTGTTTTTTTATGATCACCAGCACATCCACAAAGAAAAACACTTTTAAAGCTTTTTGGATCACTTGTGTACCATTTGTTAAGGGCGACGATGATTACTCCAAAAACCAGGATAAATGCTCCAAATAAGCTTGTCCAAGCAACTGCTTCTTTCAAAATAGTGATCTGATACACAAAAGCCATTACAATGTCCATGGTACGAGCCAATGAAACTGGACCAGCTTTTTCTAGTTTAAGAGATAACGTCATCAATGCTTGACCAGCTATTCCGGTTACACCGCAAACCAAAAGGAGAACATAGTCTTGGATTCCTTGAGGCCAAACCAAAAGATCACGGATAATGAGCAAGATTGTTCCAAGTATTACTGTGACCGCTGAATGCCAAAAAATGACCACAGAAGACGGGGTTACCTGTAGTTTCCGAATACAAATGAAGACCGAGGCAGCTCCACAGCAAGCTCCAAGAGCTGTTAAAGTGCCCGTTGTACGAGTTGAAGCATAAGCATCATTTTGATCGGTATCAAAGTCGGGAAACAGGAAGCTAGGCTTGGAGATGAGGAGGACTCCGATCATGGCAAATATGATGGAAACGTACTGGACCAAGCCACATGGTTCACCGAGAAACAGGTAAGCAAAAAAATTGACAAACACCGGTGACGAAAAAATTATTGACTGTGAATCACCTAATGGTATCAATTTAATTGACACATAGGTTAGTATCAGACCAATACAACCGGTGAGACATCGTAAGGCCAGAGGAACTCTTTCGGATGGGATCGATTTCAGATCATGTTTGCATAAGATTACCACAATGGAAAAGGCTATCAATGTGATGAGTGATCTTTAACGAAATTGAAAAGGTAAAAAAGGTAAATATATTTAATTTTTTTTCTATAAATTTCCTGAAAATTTATGATCAACTTATCGAAACAAAAGTCAGACCATTCTGTGTTCCAAGCTATAAATAATCAGATTTCCAATTTCGATATTACAGAATTGTTGTCAAGTTAAAATCTACTGTTGAAATGTAGCTCAGAACCTTTCAGTCAATTTCAATGTTTCTATTTTTGGTTTGATTTAGTTCAGTATTTCAACTTAAAAATTTTTACGAAGCATTTTTTGATTAAATACTATATATTATTAATAGATTATCAAATTAATGAGTTGAAAAAAGATGATCTTGCCAAATCTCCTGGTGAATAATTTTACTAATCTTTTTTTTTGGTTTTTAACAATGATATCAGGTCTGGAGCAATGCCGAGTTCAAAGAAAATACATTCTCACACTGATTCATGTTCAGTTGAAACTAGCGAAGGTCAAAAAAGTTCAATCATCATTCATATTTCAATGAAATTATTAATGTCAATAATTTGATATAGCAATGCTGTATATGAAAAGCTTACACAAAAATCGTCACTGTTTGTACAACAAAAACTAAAGAAATTATGGAAATCAATATCAATTAGTCAGTTGATACAATATGTATGACAATTTGATCAAAAGCTATGGCTATAACTAAGATTCTTCATAAGTTAATTTATTCAAAGATTTTTGGCTAAATTCAATCAATATCTGGTAAAGATGAATCTGGACAATGTTCAATTAAACTTGTAAGTAATATGTTTATGTTTAATATTGATTCAAACCAATAGAGTATTCATCTCTTCACCTGTGAATAGATAAAACTGTAACCTTGACACATTATTTTGGACAAAATATGACAATAATATGTTTAGCTTGATTGGAACCCTCTTAATCATTATATTGTACTATTTTTGTTTCGCAAATATTTCAATTTTAGACATTGATTGTTGGCATTTGAAGTAATGGCAACCTTCGACGTATTTCACTCACCTGATAACAGCAATTTCAATACCAGAAACTGATTGGATAAGCTTGACTGTTAAGGATCCAGTGGCAAAGAAAACACCTGATAATAATGCCAAAATTAATCCAATACCTGGAATGGCTCTTATCCTCTTGGGTAATATCTCATAGCCAACATCGACTGTTATCTGGCCCAAGGAAGCAACTTCAGGATCTTCGGGTCGGGACAACATTAAATTAGATGATTTCTCCATGGCCGATGATAGTCACAATTGACTGTTGAACCAATCTATTGAGCCAAGATGGATTAAGGAGATAAGAAGATAATTTTTGGCTAAAATGGTTTCCAATAACAGTGATATTCAAGGATAAAGCTTGAAATTTCCAGCTTTTTACGTGGACTTAACATGGTTTTTACAACAAAGAAATTAAGACTTACTTACGATGTTTAGTTGGATTGTACACTCTCGATGATTGTCGTAATAGTTTAATGTTGAACAATCCAATTGGATTACATTGAATGATGATTAGGTGAAAACAATTTTGGCGAAAGGAAAAAGGTTGTAAGTTAAATGAATTGCGTTGGAAACATCACTTGTTATAGATTTGTGGCTGTTGGTAAAACGATTTGTGACTTTAATACATTAACTCGACAAAAATACCATCTACACCAAACACTGGGACAAAGGATGAAATACACTTTGGTTCGCTGATTATTATCGAGCATTTGTCAAAAAAGGTCTTATGAAAATTACTAATTTACAATTAACTTTCAATCGACTAACAATTGTAAGTATATGGCTGTTAATTTGTTAAAAAAATATAAATCAAAAAGAAGTAAGGCAAGAAAGGAAATTGTGATTCAAATTACAAACAAAATAAATAAATAAAGTAAGTAATAATGTTAAATCGCAGATGAACTTGAATTATGTTTTTGTATTTTCTCTTGTTATTTAGGTTACTAGTTTTGTAAAGATGACAACCAGGAACCAGGTCAGGATTGGCTTATGATTCTGCTCAGAATTTTGTTCAAGTTGTTTACCTCTGATGAATATCTCCAACGATCATGATCAAGAAATGGATGAAGATGATGAAAACTGAATGAAATGTTGCTCTTTACACTAATTTTTCAATTTACATGTTCATCTTTTTTCCATTGATTATAACAAAATCTTCATTAGCTTAACATATTTCAAATTCCATGTAAACAATTTGATATTTTGCTGAGACAATTCACCTTTAATGACAATTGTTATGTCAAGGTTAGCCCAAAGTTAATCATTATTTCAATCAAACTTATTGATTTTCTTAGTTTTATTTGATTCAGAAAATATTAACTTGTTTACACTTTGTATTGACAATATGTTTGTAAGTTCCTCATCTTAAGATGTCAATATATATTAGACAATAGGAATAGTGATTGATATCAATAGTAATTAGGATGAAAAATGTAATTACAATCGTCCAAATCAGTGTTAAGGCAATTATTTCAGTTCACAATCAAGCATTGATCTTTTCCACTCCATCTTCTAGCCAATTAATCTTACATGTACATGATCTAATAATAATGGAGATATTCACAGTTGAATCCTGTAGTTGAAATCAATACTTTTTTACATAATAAAAGGAATTTTCTCTCAAAATTTGTAATCTACTCAGACTTGGCATTGATGATGTAACCACGATTATTATGAATGAAAAAAACGATAAAAATTTGAGATGAAATCCTGTGAAGAGCAATATTCCATGAAAATTTCAATCAGGATAAAATAATGAAAGTCAACTGATGACGTAAGGAAATTGTGGTTGAATCTTTTCCATCCTTATTTCATGGTGGGAAGAAAAGCTGAATAATAATGAGAAAGCCATTATGGAGAGAAAACAGTGAAAAGAGGAACCAGATTGGTGTTAACAACGTCAATATTTTGTTCGTGTTGAATGTTTTGTTGTCACAATGGATTTGGAAACATGAATGAACATCCAATACGATGAGCCTCTTTTTACTCGATTTATGAATCAATCAATTTATCAAAGGAAATTGTGACGACAAACAGAAGTAAAAGAGTGGCATCGCCTTCTGTTGATGATCCATTGACTGAATAGAAGCAAAAGGTGAACAAAAGTTCTTGGAGATGCCGAGTATCGATCTCGGTACCTCTCGCATGCTAAGCGAGCGCTCTACCATCTGAGCTACATCCCCGACTTATAAGGCTTAACGGTTCAAACGTCAATAGTTAAATAACTTGAAAAGGTTCAAATTGTGTTTAGTTAACTTTTTGCTGAAAACAGGTTTTGTTATGTTGACGCGCTTTATCCAGATATTGACCAAATGAAAGCATGTTAGCAATCGAAAAATTGAATCTTAAGAAGAAAAAAATGAAAGATAAATATTGTAGCAGAATTATGGGGAAAATGTTCATCATTTAGGTTGATGACACTTACTTGCAAGAAATATAGCAGTTTATGAATTGTTGTTGTGATAATGTGGTGTGAACGTGTGGTAATGTTGGTTTTGACTGTATCAATTCCCGAATTGATTGTTTGAATGGTGAGGTAAATCATGTGGGTTACAATCTGGTAAATTGAGGGAAGAGATTGATAGTTTAATAGAATGAACCGATTGATGGACACGAATCAGGTTCCATTTATTGATTGTAAATTTAAATCAATATTTTTGGTTTTCATTGAGAGTGATCCCTAACAAAAGTAAGTAGTGAAACTCAAGTGTGGCTAATGATTTAAAGTTAATCGTAACAGTGTTTTCCGAGTAAATGTGGATTGAGATCAAGTTTATTAATATTGTACTCACTTAAGTTTGGAAACCTTATCCAACAGTTGTTGATGTAAGTCCGATGAGGGTGTAAGTTGCAGAAAATTGAATAGAAACAAGTTGAGTCATTCCAAAAGTTACATAATGTTTGGGTTTCTTATCATATTTTTCAACATTAATACTTATGTTTACTGTCAGAGAGCAATACAGGATAATCTCGGTGAAACCCAGTGACACAATGAACACTCACATAATAACCTGGATTCCATTTTCTGGACTCAATGTCCAATGTCTTTAATCTTTCTCCAATTTTAAGAACATAAAAACCCACTTTAAATGCAAGAAATTAAAGTAATCAATCTTTTTACGAGATCGGCTTTTTCCACCACATTTTTAATCACTTTTTCACCTTACTGATGGAAATTATTGGTAAAAGTTCCTTTGAAATGGTGAGTGGGGTGGAAAAGCCGGTTCTTTCCATCCTTTAACATTGGTGATTCATCAATGATGAATATTAGATCAAAAATAAAGAATAGACTGTGAAAATAAATAAGATTGTAAAATGTAAATAATGTCGATGAAAGATGATAGTTGTAATAATTAAATTACCTAATCTTAATGATTTAAGTCATAAAGAAATCAAACATTGAAAATGTAAGGAAAAAATAATTTGTTGTTTTAGCGTCTACGGATAGATGTCTGTACAGTCAAGTCTCTCTCTGTCTGTGTTTTGCTTCTGGAAATTTTTTCCCAAGCGTAAAAATTACATGTTTGTTGTAATTTTTGTTGAATGAATTTGTGAAAAGTGAATGAATTGTGAAAAAATGTGTCCATATGGATTAAATGTGATTGTTTAAACTAATAATGTGGATTGATATCAACAATTAATTTGTCAACTGGACGGAAAAACAGTTTGATCACAAATAATTACTTTGATTTACTACATTCCAAGCCAATTATCATTTTAAAAACACATCAGTATCAATGGCTAAAGTTGGCTATTGGTGGAGTGAAAAGAAAACCCAACGATTTAACCAAAGTGAATTGGAACTTAAACTATCTGCCATCGGATTCAATCTGGTTAGGCTTGACCTGGACACCGATATAGCCAAACAAGGACCTTTCGTCGCCATCATTCATAAATTATCGGATATCCTTATAAAGGCAGATTCTGGTGATGAAAAAGCTTCTGGCATTATCAATGCTTTCCAAAATTATGTTAACACAAACCCAGAAGTTGTCATAATTGACCCTTTACCCAATCTTCGGATACTTCTTAGCCGGTATGAACAATATAAAATTATTAAGGATTGCCCATTAGCCTTTAAGGAAGGGTTTTCAACTCCTACTTTCGTGGAATTGACCAGTAAAGATTGTGAAATCAATCGACAAAAATTGATTGCCAATGATGTTAAATTTCCATTTGTTTGTAAACCTTTGGAAGCTCATGGAGGTTCTTTTGCTCATCAGATGTCTATAATCTTCAACGAAAAAGGATTGAAAGATATTAATCCACCTTGTGTTGCCCAAACCTTCATCAACCATAATGCAAAGTTGTTCAAGATTTTTGTAATTCATGAGAAATATTTTGTTGTTGACCGACCATCTTTGAAAAATTTCAAAGCCGGAGGTTAGTAATGTGACGTTAGTAATTAGATTAGACTTTTTTTCTCCAAGACGTAAATCAAATCTCGACTTGGGAGCTATGAGTAAAGAGTTATAATTATTTTCCTCGTGTTTCTTTTTTCTCCGAAACATCATTCAATCAGATTGTCATCAATATAAATTATGTTCCTGACCTTGTACGCATATTGTAATCTCACTAACACAACTACGAGAATGATTTATCATTATGTTGTCCTATTTGTTTTACAATCATACTTGTTGATTTATCTTAATATTCAGCTCTGATTCAACCATCTTCCATATATGTGAGCTCAGATTGCAGGTTAACTCAACTACTTAACCATAGAAATAGATTGTCTGATAAATTAGCTCTAAATCTAGTTTGTTTACTATAAATAATCTCTTCATAATTAAACAAGCGCAGGTTTCACTAGATTCTCGATATCGTAAAGAATATCTTTTAGCAATCAGCAATTATCAATTAAGCGTCAGATAAGTTGATGGAGAATCTTGAAACCTCAATAATTTCAAAAAAAAAATATTTTCTAAGATATTACTAAAAATAGCAAGCAGAGTTATTTACTGATTTTTTTTGTTGATTCCACAGATTTTCCTACTCTTCATTTTGACAGTCCTGAGGTATCTAAAGCTAACTCTGTCTCTGAACTAACTGAATTGGATAAAGATGATGGTGGAGGACCAACGCCGATTGTTAAAGATGAAGTTGTTTCTAAACTTGTAAATATTCTTCGAAATATTCTCGGTTTAAATTTGTTTGGCATTGACCTCATAATTGAGAATCAAACGGATCGGTATTTGATCATAGACATGAATATATTTCCAGGTTTGTTTCTTATTCTATTTCACCGTCAAATCTGTTAATTTGAACCAAAAAAAGGATGAACCAGAAAGAGCAATTGCTTGAACGATTCCTTTGGTCTTGCATTGGAAACTTAACATTGACTTAAAAATGGGAAGGAAGAAGTGATTCAAATGATTGCTCTTTCTGGTTCGCACTTTTTTGTGGTTCAACCTACTAGAATTAATTGTATTCCTTTATTTATATTGATTTTGTTTTCTCTTGATTCTTTACACAGGCTACGATGGAGTTGTTAATCATATTGACCTGATTGCTGAAATGGTATCAAGCATGGTTCGCGCCAAAAAACAGGCATCTCCTGTGAAAAGTGATAACTTAACTGAATCTGATTCGGGTATCGATACATCAGACTCATGCGATGAAAATAAAAAAGGTCCATCTCGATAAGTGCTGATTATTTTAGAATAGTTTCTGAGTAACAATTTACAACAGAAAAACAAATTTTTGAACAAATTGGCTTTTGCTTTTAGTATTTTTTACCTTGAAAAGCTTCATTACTAACTATTTTCATTTCTGTTTTCATTTCTCTTTCCCAACAGTAACTCGTCTGAACTTTCAACGGAAAAAAAGCTCACTCAAATAAGGGTTGAAACTAAACTTTTTCAAATTTGGCCAATAATTATTATATGTATTTTTTTGTTTTGGTACTGCTTATGCTTATTTTGTATTCAATCATAATGCAGACAATATTTTGTTTCAATAATCAGACTTATTCAATAAGTTGAACATTCTCGTTGATGCAAAAGTGAAAAATAAAGCGATACACAATGACTATTTAAGTAAATTTAATTTTACAGTCAATCCTGTTTAGTTGAACCAGAAAAATCAAAGAGTGAACCAGAAAGAGAAATTACTCGAACCAATTCTTTGGTCCAATTTTCAAGTAAACACAAATCTTTATTGTATTAGCAAAAGCAGAATCACAAAGAGCAAAATAGGCTACTTAGGGGTCGAACTAGCTCCATAATTTATTGGAACCACTGTTTGGCTTTTCTTAAACTACCGGAAATTTGATCTCAAATTTGGTAGCTTCCTGAAATTTCAGAATTTTATAATTAAGTATCACAAAATTAATTCTGAATAATCTCAGACCCAAATCAACACATGGATTAGTCAAACCTTATTGAAAATTGCAAGAAAATGTGGCAGAAGATGATTTGATGGATGAAAAATTCGGCTCCACTTATTATATTACATTACTTATAATATATTTGAGCCTTTAAATTGATTATATTTTTTAATCAAGTCAAAAAATAAAATACGAAGTTAATCGTTGATCTTTGTTAAAAGTAAAATACAACATAAAGGTTTCCAGACTTTTATTAGATGACGGTCCCTGCTAAAGCAATCAGCAGTCAGTTTACAGTGGTTCTTTACAGTTTATTAATTAAATTTCTGTCTACTGATTTTAGGTCAATTTTTTTAACAATTAATCAATTTAAATTGTGTTTGAGTGAATTTTGTGTTTGATATCACTTAGCTTCTTTTGCTCACCAGGATGTCAGCTACCGAACAAATGCGAGCTATGCTGGACCAATTGATGGGTACTGCTCGTGAAGGTGCTGAAGGAAAAAAGAATCGATTTCATTTCAGTGATCCTCGAGTGTGCAAAAGTTTTCTACTCACATGCTGCCCTCACGACATTCTGGCCTCCACCCGAATGGATCTTGGAGAATGCCCTAAAGTTCATGATCTTGCTTTGAGAGCGGATTACGAGAAAGCCTCTATAAATAAAGATTATGGGTATGAGGTTGACGCCTTGGAACATCTTCGAACCTTTGTTGCTGATGCTGATAGGAAAACGGAATTAGCCAAAAAAAGATTAGCAGAAACTCAGGAAGAATTAAGTGCTGAGGTCACATCTAAATTAAACAAAGTACATGAGCTAGCTGAAGCTATTGGTAAAAAGTTAGCAGCTGCGGAAGCCTTAGGAGAAGAGGGTAATGTTGAAAAGTCGCTTGAATATATGGAGGAAGTTGAAAAATTGAAGAAAGAAAAACAATCAGCTGAGGTGGATTATCGTAATTCAATGCCTGCCTCAAGTTACCAGCAGCAAAAACTTCGGGTCTGCGAAGTTTGTTCAGCTTATCTTGGTATTCATGATAATGACAGACGTTTGGCTGACCATTTTGGAGGTAAATTGCATCTTGGCTTCATCACCATTAGAGAAAGATTAGAAGAACTTAAAGCAATCGTCACCGAGAAACGAAATAAAGGATTGTTACCCGAAAGGAATGATGATATGTCAAATGAAAGAAGGAATCGTCATTCACACCGAGGCGACAGGGGTAATAGATACAGTGATCGTAGCTCTAATCGTAACCACGAACGATCTGGTGATCGTGTCAATAACCATAGGAGTAGAAGTAATGATATCGAAAAAGAAAGAGATAGAGAGAGAGGAGAGAGAGAACGGGATAGAGAGAGAGAAAGAGATAGGGAAAGAGATAGAGAACAAGTAAAGCCCAGTAGGAGCAGATCAAGGTGAGTTATTGCTGTGTAAACCTTTAAAAATCATTCATTTTATGAGTCATGGCTCATGACCAGAGCAAAAAATTATTCAACCCTTCAACAAATCATTAATTATGTGTTTTGTTTTTTAAACAAACTTTATTCTGGGCAAAGTAGGTCTTTGCAATTGAAATTAGGCAAATCCCTTAACAATTCATGTGATGGATTTAAAATTTCATGAATATAGAAAAAACTCTCACTCTCTGGTTGCTTTCATGACCATTTTATGATTCATAAAATATTGATGAATTAGCTTATTGTCAATTTATAACTAACTTCCTACATCTTTTCTTTATATCTCAGGTCAAGAGAGCGTTATCGTCGTCGCAGTCGTTCTAGGTCAAGATCACCCAAAGGACGTTATTCGCATCGATCTAGGTCCCGTTCCCGAGAAAGAAGACACGAAAGAACTGTTCGAGAGTAAAGTATTCAACAAACAGGCGGAAGTAATTTTTATTGTCAGCATATTGATAAATTATCTTGACCGGATAAGCTCTTGTAAGCTCTTTAATCACCAAGTTATGTGGATAAATACAAGACTCATTCTCATTTATAAAACGTTTGAAATTGAAGCTCATTCATAAATATCGTATTCAAAAGTCTGTAATATCAAACTTAATTGAATATCAGATTTAATTCGTGCATCTATTCTTGCAAGGCAAAACTGATATAAAAATACACATTTCTTATTTCACTCCACTAAATAGCAATTTGATCATCTTATCTTAATCATTTCATGAAATTTATTTCATTCTATTTTATTTTATTTTCTAGTGATTCTGATATTGATTTTAGCGTTAAGGATTGAAAATTAATTTTTAAGGGATTTAAAACTTGATCAATTTTTTTGTTCAATCCTTCAATACACAAGTAAAATCTGGTGGTATTGAACATATACAATTGTAAGTTCCTTTTGTGACAAGTTTACTTCCAATGTCATAATTGACTCCATCAAAATAACATTTGCCGGGAATTGGTGCAGTTCGAATCGGATCAGGAGCTGTACAGTAATCTGTACACGCTTTCAGGGTAGCAAAAGTATTTACTGTCCCACCACAGCCAGAATAAGTGAAGGGAAGACATTGGTTGGTTTTTGTATCAAAATGATAGTAGGTTAGGTTTTGCTGACAGTATCCATAATAATGTGTTTGTCTACAGTGGTTTCGTCGCCTTTCAAGATTCGGTGAGGCTATTCAATTTTTAAAAATGAGTAATTTTATCATTATGGTTAATTTACAACAATTTGTTTGCTTAAAAATCTACTTACGACAGTGGTATTGTGTGTAACAACAACCTGATTTAGTGTAAACTGGTAAACAACCGGCGTCCAACATTTTGGTATCAAAGTAGCACGTATGTTTGTAACAGGCTGGATTATTTTTAACGTTCATTGGATTGAAGTCGGATGTACAAGAACATGTGTAACAATCTGGTAATTCAATTTTTTGGCCCTCCATGTAAGTGTTACCCTCATAGGAGCAAGTAACCATAGGCTTTTGATCAGGACAACGTTTTTCTCCACAACACTGGCCGGGTTTGAATGAGTAATAGCATGTCTGATTGGTTATGTCAGTATTAGGTGAACTAAATGTCCCAGGACATTCAACAAGAGCGCAAGATATTTTAGCTTTTAGTATTTTGTCTGTTATCGATCCATAACACCGACATCGATTACAAGGGTCAGGAAATTTGATGTCTTTATCAATGTCATAACTTTCTCCAGCATAATAGCACTCTAAATTGAAAAAGTCATTGATTAGTATGAAAGTGCTTGGATTATCCATCAATTTGTGTTGTGATACTTATAACTACACTAACTTTTATACTCGAAATAGTGAACTGATTAAGATTTAACAATTTGATTGTGAATATTTGATAAAAGTCATGTTTCTCAGCAAGGTATTGATTTATTTTGCGATGAAATATTACTTGCCACTGAATTTGTCAAGAGGATTTGAACAATCAGTCTAACCAGGAAATAGCGTTAGTGTTTACAAATTTGAAATGATAAAATTGACATATCTACATATTTCAGGATAATCATGATTTGTGATGAACAATGAAAATGAAAATGGTAATTTACTCACTATTTGCTTCTTTCTGAATGGAGTTACATTCATATCGCTCTATACAATTAGGACATCCAACCCTTGAAATAGGATTACATCCGCGAGCAGCATAATGATGCGTGAATTTTAATTCAGGACAGTTCTTACAGTCTGAAGGCTCTATAAGTAATCAGAAAAAAATATCTAATAACATTGAATGAAGCGAGTAAATTGATAAATCATAACAAACCTGTAATAGTTGAAGCAGCAAATGAAAAGAGCAATGGAATTGCCAGCAAGAGTTGATAGACCATTTCGGCGAAGATTTAACCTAGATGGGACAGCAGTTTGTAACAATTAAACAAGTTAACCAGTTTAAACAGATTAGTCTTTATTTATACTAATCCCGAGTGAGACTATGATTAAAACGATGATAATAATGATTCAAGTGAGAATGAAGAGGGAAGTAAGGTGAGAGATTCAAGAAACCGAAAACTGAGATTACCAGATGAAACAAAAGGTAAGTTTTTCCTTAAGAGCTGAGATACTACTCTTTCATTTTTAAATATCAATTGTGATTTCTTTTCATTTCATATGTCTCATAATTTTTGCTCTTTTTGGTGTTTACAGCTAAAGAATCACCGGATATTTGGACTTTCATCTTCTCCAGAGGAAAATTCTGAAGGAAAAGGATGAAACACAAGTTGTGATGGAAAACGAAAGGACGTTCAATTGAAATACACATACTTTTAATGCTCATTTCACCTTGTTTACATCTTTTGTAATCATGTAAACTCTCATGTGCCATATTCCAATCATTACTTTCCCCTTGTCTTTCTTGTCCTGACCTTTATTCATTAGTATTCATGTTTTTCCCATCAATGCTAATCTTTACACAAATTATTTTCATTATTCTTCATTGAACAACTTTTCATGGTGATTGCATTGTTAAATTGCAATTCAATTTTCAATGAAGATTTTGTTAGTTTAAGAATCAAATGGATATCAAATAAGCTGCAAATGGCATCACACAGATGGCAACATTTGCTGAAAGTTTCCACCAACCTAGTTAATTATTGATTAGTCGAATTCAGTTTGATTGATTACTGTTCATT
This sequence comes from Tetranychus urticae, assembly GCF_039701765.1. Classification (NCBI taxonomy): domain Eukaryota; kingdom Metazoa; phylum Arthropoda; class Arachnida; order Trombidiformes; family Tetranychidae; genus Tetranychus; species Tetranychus urticae. Next base: position 12,327,291 of record NC_142959.1, on the reverse strand, counting down.
ACTGATTATCCTGACTTACCTTCTTGTAATGGTGAAAAAAGCTTGTATCTCACAAGCATTGCTATTGAGGTCAGTTGGTTTAAAATTTCAAGGGTGATTAACTTACGAACTTTCATACAGGAGGAATGAGGAAAAATTGTCCATTTTGTTTCAATTTAAAAGCTAATTAAAACTGAAAATATAACAGAGTTACAACATTCATGGTAAACTTGAGTGAATTGCTCATGAATTATGCAATTTAATGAATTGAAGGATTACAAGAGATGTTTTATTTTAAAATCTGACCAAAAAAACTTCAAATTGTACAAAATTCCATTTGAAACACTTCACTGAAGTTCCATTGGAATAATGAGTAAAAGGTAATCTAATAGACCAAACTAATTGAAAGATTATTCTTACGTGGAAAAAAATTATACTGCAAATCAATCGATTGTCCCATGATGTTCATTGTATGATCATAAAGCAAGAAATAACAGATTCTCAAATGAGAGGCAAGTTAAAACAGGGTTGATGGAAACAAATAAAGTTGATTGCTCTATTTTGCTGATGGTACCGGTGGAAATATATAAATAATGATACTAATGTTACAATAAAGCCAAATAATAAAGGTAAAAACAAATAAAATAGTTTGCCAAGGAAAAGAGCAACATGGATGATAAAGAAAAATGGGCGAGTAAAGATAAAATAATAGCACACAATAGATATGACTAACAACTCATGAGGATTCAAAATATGATGGGAAATCCTCTTAAACCACGTTTGTCATAACACAGTGGATAACTTTGGGTTTAAAATAAATTACCAATTTATAAATCAGTTTATTTGGATAAATTAAACTTTTTTGTTGAAAAATATTGGTTTAAATGCCATCAACAATGGAAAAAAGCATTACGAGAATGCAGCCAGACACGTGGAAAACACATCGTACTTCTTGTATCTTCTTGACTTCACACAAAATAATTAACCTATTTGCTTATAACATTGGAATCTCAGGGTAAACATTGTTTAAAATTAAAAACAATTAAAAATAAAAATTAATTTCAATTTTTGAATAAAGAGACGCTTTTCAAGTGACAGAAGTACGCAGTATTTAAATGCATCACTAAACGTCAGATGACGCTAACCGTTAACTAATAACAGCCAATAGGAGGATGTTTGATAATGTTGTTATCCAATGAGATTGTTTGATTTTAAATTCAAATTAAAAGGCTCCATCATGGAGACTCCATGTTGTATGTAAAAATCATTTTATTACGTTCATCATTATCATCAACTTTCATTTTCTCGTCAATTTTTAGTGTGATATCTCCTTATTCAATTTTTGTGTAAAAATGTCTTCAACTGGTGAAAATCGTTCTTCTAACAGCACTAGAGATTCTAAAGCAAACATTTCCTCTTCTCGTTTACGCAAGGAACTGATGGATCTTGTTATGGGACGTGATAAAGGTATATCTGCCTGTCCTGTGGATGACACTTTTTTCAAATGGATTGCCACCATTGATGGACCTAATGATACCGTCTACGAGAATCTGAAATTTAAACTAAGTCTCAAATTTACTACACAATATCCTTATGTTCCCCCAAATATTAAATTCATAAGTCCCTGTTATCACCCTAATATCGATTCTTCTGGAAACATTTGTCTTGACATTTTGAAGGTGAGTAACATAATTGGTTTGCTTGTCGGTTCAACTACTTTAACTATTTTATTTTTTATTCTAGGATAAATGGACTGCGTCATACGATGTTAGATCTGTACTACTTTCGATACAATCGCTTCTCGGTGAACCCAATTTAGATGATCCATTGGATCCTGAAGCAGCTGCCAATTGGAAAAAGTCTGATTTCAAGAAGATCATGTTGATGCACCATGCAAAAGGGGAGAAGAAATCAACTCAATAATATTTATTTGGAATTTAAAACGAGTAAATTTATCAACTTATAAAGCCTTGGAAGAAAAGTCAGATTAGATATTCATCAACTCGACACTCGAACTTTTCAGAGATTTTCATCAGCAATTTTTAACCAATCATTCATATTTATAAAAATTATATCGCTTTGTCTTAATATTCAAAGCAAAAATAATTATTTTCAATCATTGATGTTTATCTGATCAAATTTTATTTCCAAGGTACATATTTAGCTCTTTTTATACTTCAATTTGATAAAAATTTCAAACTATGACTCGATGAATATATCATTTTAAACGAAGCACATCATTTAATAAAAATAGCCAATTGGTTAAAAAACGAACTTTATGCTTCATCATTCAATGGTTATCTTGATCGCAGATCACATGCATTTTTCTTCCAGAGTAAAGCGTTTTATCAGCATATGTGCTAGCCTTGACTATTTGAACTAGACAGATTTATTCACATAATCAGCTTGATACAAATCTAATCTTCCGGGTTTAAATTTATCTGATCTTCAATAAAAGCACAGATGAAACACAGTGTTCGAAATAAATAGTAAGGCAAAATTAAATTAAAATTGGTTGTATTTAAAATATTTTCAGTCAACATACACTTCATCTTGATCGAAGTTGAGTCTTTCTTCTCGTTTCAATATGAACTTGTCAAGTAAAAAGAAGTAGACCATCGCGGAGAAAATGTTGAAAATATTTATGTACACAAAGGATAATGGATAACGGCTAAGAAAATAATCCATCAATGTTGGGTAAATAAATTCACCTAAACAACCAGCTAACATGAAGACCGTTGCAATTTTACCAGTTACTTTAATATAATGATTGAAATAAGAAAGAACCAAAGGAGATGTTGGAGAAATGCCTGCACCTATGATAATGGTGCTTATCCATAGAAACAAATTGCTTGGATAAAAGATCAAGAGGAGGATAATTCCTGATCCAGTTATGGCCAAATGAGTCCACATTAATGCACGATCACTAATATATCGCATCAACGACATGGTGATTATACGAGTGAACGTATACGCACACCAAAAGGAAGCCGAAAGTTGTACGCCTAGATAAGAAAAGATTGCAGGTAAATTTAATTTCATGATTAAAACCAAACTAACCTTCTTTTTTTGTGAAATTAGTTGCAGACACAATGGAAAAGTTCATTACAAGCAAGCCAAAACTAGAGTCAAGTCCATTTATTGATTGGCTAAGAAGGAAAAAGAAACCCATGATGATAATATACAAAAGATCAACTTTCGAATTTTTGTCTTCATGTCTTCCTTTGATGCTTGATTGATTATCATTTTTATCGAAAGCTATGCATATAATGACCAAAAATATGGATAAAAAGAGACTATAGTGAGCTAAGATCTTATACGGAATAAATACATTTGAAGAATTGTCCATTGGCAGATCAATCTTGGTTTGATTGCTGTTTGTTACTGTGATTTTTGGTGATTCATCTAAAAAAGGAGAAACTAGAAAAGGACCAACAAAAGTACCAAGACCAAAAAAGAAGTACGCAACGTGGGTAATTGTCCCTCCATAACCAGCCCAAAGATTCATTATCCAAACTTCCATAACTAAGGAAAGCAAATTATGAGATCATTTGATAAAATTGATGATTTAAAATTGTTGACCACTAACTCACCAATTTCCAAGAAAGCAGTTGTGAAGCCAAAGATGATAAAACATGCAAATATTATCCCTCTATCTTTGGTCAGGTTCAATGCGTAACCTGCCAGTGCCATCACAATCAAATTTGCACTTGATAATTTCTCGATTCGCATTCTATCGGCCAAATATCCTCCTAGAAAGTTTCATTTTAAAAAGGATTACAAAACAAATAGTTGGATGTCAATAATTTTGTGAGGACTGTCAGCAATGACAGATGGTTATAATCAAGGGACTAATCAATGCAATTCTAATTAAATTAGAGGAATAAACAAAGTCTAACCGATTATGGTTCCAGCTACATCGCCAGCTGATAAATTGAGAATAATTAAGCTTTCTTTATCATTTACTGTTCCAAGAGCAACTTTAAGATCAAGTAATGTTGCACCACTCAATGAAGTAGCAATTCCAATTTCCAAAAAGCAACAACATGCGGCCACGAGTTTAACTATCTTCGGAAAAGTGGAAACCTGAGAATCCCTCGCTTTATGTCTGTGTTTTAATCTTAATCGAGAGGGTCCTACACGTTTGGACAATATACTACTAAATAGACTTGATATTGATGTGGCACTTTCTTGTGAGTTTAGTTCCATTATGCTTCTTTCACAATATGCTAATGAAATTAGCTTTGTTGAAAATATTTAAAAATTTTAAAATAAAAAGCCAAGGAAAAACAATCGAAAGCATGAATGAATATTTTGCAATTTAACAGTTTTTGCACCAATTTGTGATCTGAATCGCGCGCACTTTATTCTAGAAGCTGTTTGTAAACATTTCGTTGTTGTTTTGGTAAGCACATATTTGTTTGTTTGTTTGTTTTGTATAGACTCTTCTATTTAAATAAAAAATGGATACTTCGGTATTGTTAAGGTAAGCCTTGATTGTTTTTAGTGTACCATTAATTATCCTAACTTTATAGCATTCTCTAACTTTGCGAAAGACTTTGCTAATTTAATATTTCTTCTTTTGTTGCAGTGGTGAGCAATTATTGCTATTGAAGTTAAATTACAAAACCAAGAAAAAGATGCGGCCTAGACAAAACTCTTTTTCAACAAAAATTGTAAATTTACCCAATAATTCAGCAGAGATGGACAGCTTGGCCAATAGAGTCCAAACTGAATTGAACAACAAATTTGCCATATTAAAGGAACCACGTGTTAGATCAGCAAGTGAGATGGGATTAGCAGTCTGGTGTCCTCAGACCAAATCAGCCGTGGTGATTTGTGATAAGAAAAGACAACCATGGATGGGTTACACTGAAAACAATCAGTTGAGATATACACCTGAAGAAACTTTATTTCTTATGGAAACTGAATCCATTATCGTCAATTACATGGAATTACCGCTGAGCCTACAAACTGCTTATCAATTAATGTTAACAGATGAATACCTTTTTAAATGTTACAAAGTTTATGCATACTTGACTAGATTAGGCTACAAGTTAAAACCATTTCCACAGTCTGATCAAGCTCGAAGTTTAGCTCCTAATATCTCTAGTTCAACATTTATCACCAATAAAACAGTTGAACCAATTATAAAATCAAACTGTGCTTTGAGATTGGTGATGATGCCACTGAGGAGAGATATGTTTCTTAGAGGAACCAGTTTCGATAGATGTGCCAATTGGGCTGAATATAAACGCAGCACTACACCAAGAGAACCTGGAGTTATTTTTGCTGAAGAAGCTACTGTTTTGGAACTCAATGAGGAGATTCGCAACGAAAGAAACATATTCGATCAGCTGCCCAACAAAAGTTTAATTGACTATTCAAAAAATTTGCAACCTTTAATTGATCAGACCAAAGTCACAGACATCAATAGATTGCACCAAATTTTTAAAGAGGCCGGACCTCAAGAAAAGTGCTTAAGCTCACGGTTACCTTCCTCCTCTGATGTTGCCTTGAAATATCAAGTTTATACATCTTCACGGAAAAATTTCTCCAGCAATGATCTCGATTATTGTCTAACCATAAGTGACGAGACTGACTGCCCTCCAACAGTAAATGATTTAATACATTTAGATGAAAAGTGTGGTAAATCTCAACTAATTTTTGCCATCACATCTCAACAAGATTTCAACTTTTACACTTTACAACCTTTTGAATGTTGGGATGAGATGCCTGCTCTTTGGGATTCGAATAGAGTTTAAGCAAAAGCTTTTAGATAACTTTGTTTATGTCAATATAAAGCTCAAACTAACCAATGTTGAAAAATGTGTTGAAACTTGATCTTTCTGTAAATATTTGTTACAATTTATAAAACACCAATAAAAAAAGACATTCAAAATAGACGCAACCACACGATTGATTAAAATACATTTTTAAATTAGTGTCAAAGTTGAATCTAAATCCCACATTAGTATTGTACACCAAACAATATCAAGAGGATAAAAAAACAGCAACATTTGAAAATTAAAGATTGCTCCCTCTACTTAGGAGGAGCAAGAAAAAAAAACATTTGGTTGTTTTTCAAATGCAGAAACAACTAAAGAGTTGTAAGACCAAAGAAACCCATTATTTTAACTTAAATACCATCCTTACTAGAAATATCAGCCAGTTGATGGTAAGAATTATCAACGCGTAATCCAACGACATCAAAATAAACACTATTAATTGTTACCTTTACTATTGTCATGATTAAAAAAGGTAAGTTGATAATATTTATCCGTTGTATTGAAATAACCAAAAACCTTTCACACATTACTGTACAGAAGTGAATACAAAATCCGGTTTATTCCAGTCAAAACAAGTAGGATCAGGATCATTTTTATTCCCTCTCTTCATTCCCTTACCTTGTCTTCCTCTCTTTCATTTTCCCTCTTTATCATCTTTCCTTCTCACTCTTACTCCCTCTACTTTTTTGACAATAACATAGACTAATGTGGTTCCTTTCTTTCTCTTTCTACATGTTCATATTTCTCTCTCTTTTTCTCTTGCTTTCTTTCTCTTCCGATTGTTATTTTAATTTACATTCAGAGTTATTTATATTGTTTCTTGATCATTGATTTATCAACTTCATGTCTTATTTCAAGACATTTATTGCATTTTATTTTCGCCCACAATTAGCTCATTTGGTAAATTATTAACATCCTAACAGGACTCACTTTCATTATAAATTTTCAATTTCATCTTGTCTCGATTTTTATCCATTTTTATTATTAATTTTTAATCATTTTATTAACTGAAAATTGGCGTTTTACCTTTGAATTTGTATGTTTTTTTTTCATATTTTGATTCAAAAAATGTTTCATTAGCGTTAAAATTGCTTAGAGCGACATCTGTACGAGGGAATCTCCTTTTCTATCATCAGTTTCCTAACTCCGCCGTTTGTCTGGTCATTTTTTTACTCTTGCTTTCTTATTTTTCCACACTTAAATTTAATTTAAGTGTATTAAACCTTAACCAATTTTTGTTACTCTAATTCTATTTTATTATACCTTTCCATTTCTTCCTTAGTTTGAGATTGTCTTCTCACTTTTCCACTGTTTATCTGTCTCAATCACATCATCCAATCTGTGTGTTTTTGCTACACAATAACGTTTAACCCACACTATACTGAGGAGTATCAAAGCATTTTTTTACACCAATCATATTGGGACTAATTAAAGGTATGTAAAATCAATGTTGGTTTTTATTGTTTAATTTAGAATCGAATTCACTTAAACAATACCATGTTATCACAAACACTGACCACACCTTGCTTGACACAAAGACTTAAAACTATGGGGAGATTGGGAGCATTTCCTGCCGATGCGGCTGCAAGTCTGTTGGATTTCAATCAGAAGCTTGATATTAACTTGTTGGATTCCATAGTCAATTATATGTATAATGGTGAAGGATCTCAACAAAGATTAGCACAAGAAATATTGACAACACTGAAAGAGCATCCAGATGCTTGGACTCGTGTTGACACCATTCTTGAATTTTCAAAGAATCAACAAACCAAGTATTATGCGTTACAAATCTTGGAAAATGTTATTAAAACGAGATGGAAAGTTTTACCTCGTAACCAATGTGAAGGAATCAAAAAATATATCGTTGGTCTTATCATTAAGACATCATCCGACCCAGAGTCTCTGGTTAAAGAAAAAGTTTATCTCAATAAACTTAATATGATATTAGTTCAGGTTAGTACATGTACCTGTGACATATAACGATACAGCTTGCTTTATCTAACACTTATTCTTTTTCTATTTTTTCAGATATTGAAAAGAGAATGGCCCAAAAAATGGCCTACCTTCATCAGTGATATAGTAGGAGCTAGTAAAACCAATGAAAGTTTGTGTCAGAATAATATGATAATTCTAAAACTTCTGAGGTGAGTTTTTTAGTTTGTAATTTAATTCTACTAGTCATTTTTATTAATTACATCTTTTTATTTCTCTATTACAGCGAAGAAGTTTTCGATTTCTCTACCGGTCAAATGACGCAAGCCAAAGCCAAGCATCTCAAAGACACAATGTGCTCGGAATTCTCACAAATTTTTCAGCTGTGTCAATTCGTTTTGGAAAATTCTCAGAACCCAAATCTAATTCTTTGCACACTGGAAACACTTCTGCGTTTTCTCAACTGGATTCCTCTTGGATACATTTTCGAGACTAAACTTATCAGCACTCTCATTTTTAAAGTAAGCTTACTCTCAAAGCCTAAAAGCTCATTACAACCCACTCATTCATCTTGCCACAGTTTTATGCCTTAATAAGAGTTATCTATTATACCTCGTCTTTTCACGCTTTGTTGATGTTAGTTTTGCACTACCAACGTAATCTTGAAATACAAAAATCACCTCAATTTTTGCATCTAGTATTATTTCTATACTCTCCTACTTTCTTCAGTAAATATTTTCTCTCTGTTTAGCTTAAAGTTTAGGAAATATTCCATTCAAAATATGTGGACAATCAAATAGATTTTGGCGTTTGTTCATGCCGCTTTATACCGGTTCACGTAGAACTCAATTATCTTAGCAAATTTTCCCAAATTCAACTCAAGTTTATTATTGTCTCATCTTTTCAGATAAATCAAATTCTTTATCTCAACTTGTTTTTTATTGAACGAATTTTTCTATGATAACAACAAGTTTTGTTTCTAAAATGATGCAACTTATGAAAGGACAAATAATCCTTTCACCTTTCGGACACATATTTATTTTATATTGACCAAATTTTGTGTAATCTTATCATTTTCACTACCTCAATTGTTATCTTTATGTACTGAGCTGGTAAATCCCCCTAATTACTTAACTTAGCTGGTGGTCTAGTACATTTTTTTCTTTGTTTTAATTTCATGTCCTACTGTGGCTTTTTTATTAATTTTTATTTATAATTTATTTTTTATCTTTCATCTTACAGTTTTTCATCGTTCCTATGTTTCGAAATGTTACGCTTAAATGTCTCACTGAGATAGCGGCAATCAATGCTGCTCACTACGATGAAATGTTCATCACATTGTTTACTCAGACAGGCCAACAACTTGAGAATGTAAGTTTCATGACAATTCGTTAGAACTATTCTCTAATTTTCTTATTATTTTCTTACTATTTTCACAGATGCTTCCAGCCGATACTGACATCCGAGAGGCTTATGCGATCGGAACTGATGAAGAACAAAAGTTCGTCCAAAATTTGAGTTTATTTTTGTGCACCTTCTTGAAAGAGCATGGACAACTGATAGAAAAACCACAATATCGAGAGATACTTATGGGATCTCTGAATGGTCTCTTAATGATTTCCGAAGTTAACGAAGTGGAGATTTTTAAGATCTGCTTAGAATATTGGAATTGTCTCGCTACTGATCTGTATCATGAATTCCCACAACCAGTAGCTCAACGAGGTACTCAAGTGATGTCGCCGAGTTCTGTTATGATCAGTTTTCGTCGTGAATTATATAGACCTATTCTTTCTAAACTGCGTTACATAATTATTGGTAGGATGGCTAAGCCAGAGGAAGTGCTGGTCGTGGAAAATGAACAAGGAGAAGTTGTGAGGGAATTCATGAAAGATACAGACTCTATACAGTTATATAAAAATATGAGAGAGACGCTTATTTATTTAACAAACCTTGATTGTGCAGATACTGAACGAATTATGACTGAAAAATTGCAGAATCAAGTCAATGGATCAGAATGGGGTTGGAAAAGTCTTAACACGGTAAGTAATTTTGAATAGCTATTAATGTATATATTTTGTTATTATTTTAAACTCATCTTGGATTTTGATCTTTTTCAGTTATGTTGGGCTATTGGGTCAATAAGTGGAGCTATGAGTGAAGAAGATGAACGAAGGTTTCTAGTCACAGTAATTAAAGATTTACTTGGTCTCTGTGAACAAAAAAGAGGAAAAGATAATAAGGCCATCATAGCATCCAATATCATGTATGTCGTTGGTCAATATCCTAGATTTTTACGTGCTCATTGGAAATTTCTCAAGACTGTCGTTAACAAACTTTTTGAATTCATGCACGGTAAGTTACTATTTTAATTAATATGCTTTTTCTAGTGATACATTTTTTTAATTTAATAATCGCAAGCCTTTTCAATGATTACTAACTATTCAATTTTTTTATTGTTTTATAGAAACACATGAAGGTGTACAGGACATGGCTTGTGACACATTCATTAAGATCGCGCAAAAATGTCGTCGTCATTTTGTTCAAGTCCAGATTGGTGAAGTTCAACCTTTCATCGAAGAAATATTGAGCAACATCAATTCCATTATTTGTGATTTACAACCACAACAGGTAAATTTATTGTTTACTTTCTTTTGAACATTTTTTATTTAATTCTCTATCTTGCTTTTTGACTTCAGGTACACACCTTCTATGAAGCTGTTGGTCATATGATCGCTGCTCAAGCTGATGTGCCGGCTGCTAACGCTTTGATTAAGAAGTATATGTTTCTACCTAATCAAGTGTGGGATGACATAATCAATCAAGCATTTAAAAACGTCGATGTTCTTAAAGATCCGGACGCCGTGAAACAATTGGGCAACATTTTAAAAACCAATGTTCGTGCCTGTAAAGCTCTAGGACATCATTATGTTGTGCAACTTGGCCGAATTTATTTGGACATGTTGAATGTTTATAAAGTTATGAGTGAAAACATAAGTGCAGCGATTGCGTTAAACGGTGAATCTGTTACCAAACAGCCTTTAATTAGAAGTATGAGGACAGTTAAAAAAGAGACATTAAAATTGATCTCCGGTTGGATAGAAAGATCATCAGACCCTAAATTGGTTTTAGAAAACTTTATTCCGCCTCTTCTGGATGCGGTTCTTCTAGATTATCAGAGATGTGCAGTGCCTTGTGCTAGAGAACCAGAAGTACTCTCAACCATGGCAACTATAGTCAATCAGTTGCAAGTAAGTAAAGTATCATTGATCGAAAATGTAATGTCTTGTTTTTTATTTGTGTTTATCCAATTTTCTAATCCTTAGCATTCTAATCACATTTATTTTTGTTTTCAGGGTGAAATTGCTTCGGAGATTCCCAAGATTTTTGATGCAGTTTTTGAGTGTACTCTCGATATGATTAACAAAGATTTCCAAGAATTTCCAGAATATCGGACCAATTTCTATCTAATGTTACAAGAAGTTGTGAATCATTGTTTCAAAGCATTGTTAATGATCCCACCCAATCAGTTTAAACTTGTTTTGGACTCCATAATCTGGGCATTTAAACATACCATGAGAAATGTAGCTGACATTGGTTTACAAATTTTACTTGAGTTATTAGAAGATATTGGAAGAGAGGAGGCAGCAATGCAAAGTTTCTATCAAACTTATTACACTGATATTCTTCAACATATTTTCTCTGTTGTTACCGATACATCTCATGTTGCAGGCCTCACGTTACAAGCAACTATCTTGGCGTTCATGTTTTTCGTAGTTGAATCTGGTAAAATAACAGTACCTCTTAATCCTGCTGTTCAAAGCCAGACGAACCAAACAAATGAGCAATATGTACAAGATTTTGTGGCCAATCTTCTTAAAGCCGCCTTCCCACATCTCACTGATCCACAAATACAATTAACAGTCCGAGGTTTTTTCAAACTAGATCGAGATATAACGGGTTTCAAAGAACATCTCAGAGACTTTTTAGTTCAGATTCGGGTAAGTTTAAATACTTCACATGATTTTTTTATTTCTACTGCATAAGTTTCCTGTTTCCTCAAAATCTTTTTCATTTAAAATTTAGTCAGTTTGCACTCAGAAAAAAACATCTTTCTCATAGTCAAGGCCAATGAAATGAATTGTAACAATGCTTGTTTCAACATTTACGGAATATTATTTTCCTTCAAATACGCCTTGGCATAATGAATTCAGCTGATAAAACATGTCTTTTTCCATTCGATACAATCTTTCATTGACTGAATTACAATGTTTAATCATTTGTTTTTCTTTTTTATCTCTTACAACATTTTGTTACTTTTCAATAATTTACTAATCGTTTTATTTTGTCCTCCTCTCTTTTTTAATTAGGAATTTGCGGGTGAAGATGATAGTGATCTATATCTCGAAGAAAGAGAAGAAGCCATGAGGATAGCGGAAGCAGAAAAAAGGAAACTTCAAATGACAGTACCAGGAATCATCAATCCTCACGAGTTACCTGAAGAAATGCAAGATTAGGAAAAACAGCCCACTGTTAGTTATTTTTTGCTACGTTTTCATTTTTCCCCTTCTGTTCTTTTCGAACCTCATCATCATCATCATAATCATCTTCATTGTCAAGTGTCCAGTTTTGAAGAACAATAATAAAAAAAACTTTGTAACTAAGAAATACGAATCATGGCAACAACAACGGTTCAAATGAATAAACAAAAGACACACTATTTGAAGTCAATAATGCTTATTTAATCCAAATTATTTTTATTATTTATATAATAATACTGATTGACAAAGTTGATCACAAATCACACTTCATTGATAAATATTTTATAATATTGCATTATATTATAACACATTTTCAACACTGTAATTAACATTTAATTATGATGATAAAAATGAAATTACAATGAAAAAAATATAAAATGTTTAGACTGAAATGTAAGACATGGCTTTCAATTTATAAGTCTCGATTTTCATTCTTAGTTTAATTTTTCCATAGTTCTAATTCAAAGGAATTAATCAAGATAAATGTATAATTTTCATTAGCTTCAGGGTTATTCAACTTCCACTCAAAAACGGACCAATATTATAATTCTTGAAGAGTTAACATGATTTCATTCCGCTTCCTTCATGTAAAGACGTAGAATCAAAGGCTAATTGAATTAATAACAAGCATTAAAATAATTAATCTTGCTTTTGTGGTTAAATTATAAGCTTTTAATTGTTACAAAATGACTGGTTATTTCAATTCAATTATACAATCTTGTATTCGGTGGTTAAAATTAAGATACAGTAAACTTTCACCCTTTTAACTTGATCGTAATAATAAGTTGGTTTTTATGGTTGAAAGATTTTTGTTAATTGTAAATATTACTGGTTAGCCTTACCAAACTATTATATGATTAGGGTCGTTAATTGAAGTGACATTTCACGAATCAACCATCAACAAACTTGTTGCTAAAATAATATTTTAATGGCAAATTTATGATCATGTCTATCATTTTTTATCACTTATAGCTTCACTCAATGGATTAGTAAAAGTGTTGTCGCTTTGCTAATCACTGGTTAAACAATTGGTTCTCAATGTATCCCATTAAACGGTTAATAAAAGCTTGAAAATGAAATCTTCTTATCATTGTGTTGAATGTTGCATGTTAATCCGAGGAAATCTAATTGATCCATTGAAATTACAGGAAACATGAAGTTAATTACTTTTATGATTTACCGAAAAACGAGTTCTTGTTGGCGCTATCATCAAAAATAGCCAAACGATGGTGGCAATAAATTGATCGACTTTATCCCTTGCCTTTCTCAGTTGCAGTTAAGCTTTAGACGTTTAAACTTAAATTGTGTTCGCACCATTTCAATTTCGTTGGATAACTCACATTTTGGATTAAATTTTCAATTGTCATGCAATTGAAAATGGCTAACAAATTTACTTTTAAATTTACTTTATTTCTCCTTTGTTTCTTCTTATTATACACAGTTACAATTGCCTTCGGTAATAAAAAGTATAAACAAGCCATATTGTTGGGATTATTACTTGGAAGTCAAAACCGCAATCAACAGCCAGTTTACATGCCAGTCCCAATTTAGTAAGTAAATTTATTTTATTCATTAGCTGAAAATTGAAATTAATTCAATCTTTTCTCCTTTTTTTATCATAGTGTTTAATCGTATGTGACAATGGATGTTTCGTGGCGACTTAAGACTGTTAAAGTACAAATGATCTTACAATGAAAGACGTGAAAATGATGAGATTAATATCAAACGGATTATTGTTATGTCATCAAAATTTACTTTGTGATTAATTTTTGCTTCATTTATACCAACCAATAAAATACTGGTTAATGTGATTTGATCGGAGTTTTTATTCATTTACTTATGTACATTTTTTAGTGTTTAATTACAAAATGTTTAAGGCAATTCAGTTATTCTTAAACCACATTATTCTTATGTCATATCATATCCAAGTTTCATCATGCAATCAGTGAAATTGTTGTCCAGGTAAACATGTTTCTCAACATATTAAGGAAGGCAATGAAACCATAAGTAATCCTAAATAGTGATAACAGCTATAAAATTGATTAATCTTGTGTGTAGAACTTAGAGTATAACTAGAAAAATTAAGTTTATTGTTATCAAATGATCGTTTACATGAATCCATGGTTGAATCTCTGTTTGTAAGGTCTGTAAAGTAGACTAGAAAACTAAGGTTATTGCTGTTGTAAAGAAGGAGATAGTTGACGGTTGATAACAGCTTCGGGTTCATATTTATTTGACTTTAACGGCTTGACATTCACTGGATCTTGCTGATCAAGTTCACTGATTAGTCTTTCAATTCTATTTTTTTCAACACTTTGAGTAGACGGCGTATTGCTTTTCCACAGATAACCTTCTAAATTATAACCAATTGCACCAATTACCAAGGCTGCAGGAAAGGTCACATAAGGAAGATAATTTCTAGAAGCAGCGATGATGAGTTGAATCATTTTTGATGGTTGTTAAAATTGAAAATTACACAAAAATTAGAGTATTGAGATTGATTGAACAACAGTAAAGTTATTCAATTTGTAAACAACGAAACATGCAGCCAGCTGACCAGAAGCAGCCAAAGTGACATCTAGAGGTGTAAAAGAAAATTAATCTTGCGACCACAAAATCTCAAATAACAATTATATTTTTATTAATAAAGAAATTGATTGCAAACGGTTGATATCAATTACGTTGTTTATTTTTCTGTTTAAAGAAGATTCCATTTTGGTTACAATCTACTATTACATTGTAGTTAGAAAAATTTGAAATTATAAATTACAACTTGTTCGATTGGAATGGTAAATATTCAATTGGAATAGACAATAATCAAAAGTGTCATGGAATGCAGAATATGCATAATTATGTAGTTACAATTAGTAGAAAAATGTCATTGTAGTTTTTTGGCAGTAAGGAAAATAAATAGACCTGTTTACAATTGATTAATATTCGATAATTCACCAATAGCCTACATGATCATTGAAGTTTGTCATTTGTTAGTTGGAAAATTGAAGACAAAAGATGAGACTGAAAAAAAGTTGACTTTAAATTATATTATTGCTATTATCAAGACAATAATGGTAAAATTATTGATCTAAATATGGTTTTGAAGTGACTTAGGATTGACAGAGGTAATTGTTCAAAGTGAATAAGGGAATCACTCATTATAAACTGTCCATGGGAAGATTAAGTTTATCAAAGAGAAAAACTTATTCAAATTTAAATGGCAACTGTTAGAGAAATGGAATGATGTTCAATCTGACAATTCGAGCGAATTTGAATTGTGAGCGAGGAAAAGTTCTCTAAAGATCTTCTTTGGCGGCGGATTTTTCATCAGAAGCAATGAAACTTGCAAGGATATTAAGTCTTGCTTGCATCTCTTCTTTTTTGGTCTTAGAAATTTTGCCGTCCATAATATTTTTAACGCGTACTTTTTCACTCTCAATGAATTTAGATCCACGTTCAATGACTTTTTGCATAAGCTTGATGTAAATGTCAGCCGATTTCTTATCATCTTCCTTGGTTAGTTTAGTAGCTTGAGACTGTGCTTTCTCCAGAAGCTTAGCTTGTTGGTCTTTACTAATTTCCGAATTCATAAATTCACTGGCAATATTATCAAAATCGCCGAGGCACTTGTCAAGAATCATTCGAATACCAGTGTGTTTTCTGTGCAAAAAAATGGAATAAACAAATAAATTAATAACAGTTTATGCTGAATTCATAAAATGTATGAGGTTTGCATGAGGTTGTCAAATCAGCTTTTGATTATGGGCAATGATAGACAACGACAATGAGTAATCAATAGATCTTTGTTCACAATAGATAGGAAAAAGTAGATAGACTTCCCTACACCTAGACTATTGTAATATCAATTGATTAATTATCTGAATAGAAAACGAGGTTTGATACCAGCATAAGAGAAATTTCTCGATTATTCCAAATCTACAGTTCAAGTTATTCATAATGAAAAGACACGTTGACTTAATGACAGTGTAATCCAGGGATGGTTCTAGTTGCTGAAGGTTGATAAATTTTGCTTACCTGATAAAGTTTTTCAAATTGTCAGCCTTAAAATCTTCAGAAGCTGGGAAATCGATGGGTTTATCAAGATTACTGGAAATAAACAACTTGACAACAGGAAAGTCATCTTTTTTGACACCATATTTATCTGCTAAATCTTGATTTTCATTTTCTCCATAATCTTGAACACCGACTTCAGCTACCAAAATATCGTCATTATTTTTCAGAGAATTGGCTAAAACTCCAAATTCATCATGTTTTTCTCCATAAGGATATTGAATATCGAATTTGACAACGGCAGCTTTAAATTTTCCAACAACCTGTATACAAGATACAAAATGATGCATGAATTATTAAAATAACCTAGTGATTGAAACTGTGCCCAGTAAATAATTCTAACTATTAGAGAGTAGCAGTTGTGATGACGTGTCATAAGACATGAGTTTAATTACAATAGTCGTTGAAATAAGAAAACAGTGGTTACTAAAGCTAACCGGTAGTGATTTTCGATCGGATTTGAAGCAAACAAAGCAATTAATAACTGACTTACCTTATCAAATGTTAAAGAATCAAGAGGAACACTTCCTTTCAGAGCAATGGAAGAAGAAAAATTAATCAAAATAATTGCTAAGAACAAATATTGAGGTAAGTTTTTACAGTTTGAATTTTTCATTTTGTGATCTTAATAATTTGTAAATGAAAACTTGAGGATTACAGGCAGTAGAATGAACAGTAATTTTACAGTTGTCTTACAAAAATGAAAACTTGCAAACCAGATATTAATTAGAAAGCAAAATTAGAACTAAATGTCGGGTTAATTATCAAAACAACACAATCAATGAATTGTAAATCAAAATTAACTTAAGGTTATAAACTCCTCACTCTGCCAGCTGAGTCGGTTTAGTAAGGAGGAGGAGTCTCCTATGATAATCAGCTGAACGACATCTGCAGTTCCAGAAGTTAATTGATCTTTAATGCAACTTGTTCAGATTGATTACACAATAATTTAATCTGAAACTTTCATCTGTTTAACATGAGATTATCTTTAAATAAGAATATCTTGACCAAAAATTGACTAATTTAATGTCTTCATATAATAACAACCCATTGATTGTGCCACTGGACGTTCGGATGAATATTAATCTTTGAGCTCGAAATAAAGTAAGAAATAGAGTTGTGTTGGATTAATCGTAACAATTTGTTATTCAATGCTGTTTATGGACAATTAAATCCCTTGCAAATTAGAGCAGGTAAAACCAGAGTGGAAATTACGGCGATACTCCAGAATTTAAATGAAATCGAGTAAATCAAGTTGCGTGAGAGTGAATAGTTACAATAACAGTGAGAGGTAAATAATAATGACAAATAAATAACAACAAAGGAAACATCTTACATGACATTGGGCCTAAGAACTGACCAAGAAAAGATCAAGTCACGAGTCCAAGGAAACAGCAGTGAAATAACATTGATTGTGTTTGGGTAATCATGAGCACGTTACAATAAAAGATCAGCTATTTACATGCATATGAGTTGAAATAGCTGAGAATGAAAATAAAAATGAAATCATATCAGTTTCATCAATGACCATCATTATCAATGTTATTAAAGTTGATTAGCATTGTTTTGCTGGCTTTGAACTTCATTGAGGCAAGGTGAAGGTTGCGAGAGGTAACAATATTTATACGGAATCCAACAACCAAATTTACCATGAATAACCATAATCACATATGCACCATGTTTCAAAATATTTCCGGTTCAATAAAGGTTAACAAATTAAAAAATTCATGAGCACGTCAGGAGAAGGTGAACAACAAAGATGATGAAGAGGAATTTAAAAATGAACCGAAACAAAAGTTTTTGACACATGAATAGAGCTGGCTTTAAGTCTCTGTAAAATATCTCATATTTTACTCGCAATTATATACATTTGGATGATTCTTTGTGATGATAAACGCTTCATATTTGAAGTAGTAATGTATTTTCAGGTTATTTAGTTTTTATTTCGTTATTTAACATCGATTAGTGAGGTGAGACAATAAATTCCTTCTAATTACCAGAAAAGGCAATCCTAATAAATAAAAATTCTACATAATTTATCAACCAAAATAAACAATTACGAAGCAGTTGTCTGAAAACACTTCATGTTTCAAATCATAGTTGAAATCATTGGGATTAACAAATTGTAAGTCGAAATCCCTCCAATGCTTGATGTTGAGTATTTGTAACAACGATTTGTATGTTTGTTCAATTCATTTATTAAGAAATCACCATCAAAATATATAATCTGGATAGTCATTTCTCACCTTTTCAAAATTTTCGAAGTATCTAGTTTGATTGTATGTGCCAAGTTGAATCATTTCATGCCAAACTCATTTTCTTTGACTGTAAACGACAATTAACAATTGACAATTAAAAATAAAATAAATGGTAGCAAAACTAGTCAAGAGGTGACGCCACGTTAGCTTTAAAGAGTCTCATTGAATTTGCTTTAAAAAGTTAACGCAATTTTGCTCAAATTAATTAGTTTGTAAGTACAGGTATTTTGAGTTAACTGTAAGAAATAGCAATGCCGTTTCTTTAAGCCTGGGTTTATATGTAATAGATTTGTGTTGAGCTAATTGTTACAATCAGTCATTTAATTGATTGATGGACAATAAAATGACTTGCAAGTAACGCAGGTAAAACCAGATTAAAAATTACGGTCAAACTCTGGGTTATGTTTTGAAGATGCGGAGATGTTGAGATAATCACTGTTAGATAATTTGAATAACTTTGAACCAGTCTTTGATATAAGTAATAGAATGGGAAAAATGTTGAAAAACGCTATTTCCAGGCTATTTTATCATCTTGAAAACGTGCCTTTCATACTTGATTAGCTACATAATTGGCGACCAATTAAACATTTGGATAAAAATTTTAGAATAGACTTTGAATGTCTACAAAATTGAATCTAATATAAATTAACAGTATTTTTTTATTATTCACACTTCGATTAGTTATAACTGACAATAATTGCTATTATAAGTAGACGAAATGATATTAATAAGTAGAGTTAGCTGTTAAATTGTTATCTCTCGGTTGCTGCCAACAGAAAGCTGTTTGATGTGAATTGGACAGCTAAACAGCAGATAAGCCAAAAAACTGAAGGGAAAAAAGATATTCATTTTAGGATCGTCAACTGTTACCAACGATGCATATCTTCTGGAAGGTAAGCTCAAGTTTATGGTGGAAAAAACAACAACAAATCAACAAAGAGTGCAAGTTAAATCAAAAAATTGTTCACAACCATCAAAGCCAAAAATGAGGGAAAAAACAGGAGAAAAAAAAATTTCCTCTTCAGTCTCAACAGGCTTAATTGCTGTTTACCTTCTTGTTACCATTCATTATAATTGAGACAATTCTAATTAGTGGACAAACCTTGGAAGAGCGAGAGATTTAGATCGTGTTTTTGTTTGTTGTAAAGCAAGTGAAAAACGGATTTGACGGTTCAGAGATTAGGTCAACAGCCAACTATCAGATTCACTGGACAGTGTCCACCAGAACCAGGGTTCTTATGGTTGTAAGAAATAAACTTAACACTGAATGAATAAATTTGTTAAACAATATCTTTTTATTTAAATTCAATTTGGTTGACTAGGATAATTCACTGGTTAAGATAGTTGACTCGGGGTTTTTTTGGTGCGATAAAAAAATATGTAAAATAATTTGCCATTTAGTGTGGTTTTAGCCATTGTAGTTGATTCAAAAGACAATGGCAATCAGATATTTCATGGTTTTAGATTCTGAAATGGATAATAAAAAGATAAGGAAATTAACATCAGATAATTTCGGAAAAATAAGGCTTGAAGTTCTAGAAATACAAACCTTCATCTAACAAAGCTTGTACCAACAAATGACTAGTTGATTTAACGTTAGGTTTGTCATTTTTCATTGTATTTCTCGGTCGCTTTGGATGCTGAATGTTTAGTGACAGACAATCCAAAGATACGATTTGGCTTGAACAATCGCAAGAATAGGTAACAAGTTAATCACAGTTTAACAATAGTATATCGATTTAAAGTTGTCTATCTGACCAGACTACTGAGGAAGGCAAAGGCGATTGTTAATAAAATTATTGGACAAATGGACGATCCTGAACTTCTGTGCATTTTTGATTGTTTAAATGGTGTAACTGTAATGGGAGAAGAAATACAACAATTAATTGACAATGTTAATGTTAATGTTGAGTTTTATTGTGATTGTTAAGGTAACTTACTTGAAGCAGGTTTCCATATCTTTTTAGCTGGAGGATCAGATTGGTACCAATGAGGGTTGTTGTCATTGAATCCCAACATGGACTGAATTGGACGAGGAATATGATGAGGTAAAGGTTGAGCTATCGGTTTAGTCGAAACAGTTCTTAGTGCTGGTTGAAATGATGGCTGAGCTTTGTGCACTTGGTATATCCTATCAGTCCTTAAAGGCCAAGGAGCTTTTGTCGTTGTAATGATCCGTTGACAAGCCACTAATAATGAAAAGTAAAGATAATTGTTGAATACAATGAAGAAATTAAGATGAATTAATGGATAATCAAATGTGACTTTTATATTGATCAAGATCAATTGGCAGGATGATGAGTGATTATATGTTAACTGGTTAATGGGTCTTTGGGAACAAGTCATTTCTAGTTTAAAATTGGATTCATTTAAAATTTTCATTTACAATTGAAAATGATTAACATTGAATGAAGCTCATCATTTCCGCCATTTCATTGAA
The DNA here is from genome assembly GCF_039701765.1 of Tetranychus urticae. Lineage (NCBI taxonomy): Eukaryota > Metazoa > Arthropoda > Arachnida > Trombidiformes > Tetranychidae > Tetranychus > Tetranychus urticae. The sequence continues at coordinate 12,306,290 of NC_142959.1, read as the reverse complement.
CTTGAAATAAGTGAACCGTTCACTTGCAAATGGTTATTTTATTTGATTATCAATCTAATTAGTAATTACCTTGCTTTGTGATTTTCATTCCAACAGTTAATGGATGTTCAGCTCGAATACAATTTTCACCAGCTTCTCTGATGTAAGCAACTTCACCATTGCCCAAGATTTTACCAGCCTAAATGTGATCATAAATTGCAAGAGTTAATATTATGTTATTGTAAGAGTTTTATATTTCAATTGATTTCCAATCAACTAATAATTTAACAATAATCAGTTGATGATACTTACAAAGCATTGATATCCAGTTGCGTCTCTGCGTTGAGTGAATGTATAAAGGATTCCGTCTTCTTCCCAGTTCCCTAAACAACGATATTCACGCTCTGTAATTGATTAAAGATAATTGTTATTAAAAAGGTGATTTTCATTAAAACGAATCTACATGAAAAAGTTTGACCAAAATGGTTGAGTTGGTTTGTTGATTAAGGAACTGTGGTTAAAGTGAATTAATGCAAAAATTAATCAGATTTTAAATTCAACGAACCATTGAATACAATTAAAATGAACTCAACTCAACTCAGATTGATATCGCTATTTGATTGTGTCCTTAAATATAGTTAACTCAATTAACTTTTACAAATGAAAGACTCACAATGAGATTGGGTTTGGTCAGTTTCAATGAAATGTTGAAATGAAAAAGATGAGAATTATCATGAAAATTATGGTTAAGATGAAGATGATTACAATGATTATGATGATGTTGCTGATGATGGTTCTGATGATGGTGATGGTGATAAAAAGTGAATTAAAATCAAACGAAAAATAATGATCTAGATGAATATGAATGAATATAATAATAGCAATTCACAGTTAACTCTACAATTACACCAATTTGTGTGTCTTATTCAACCAACCAAACAATTTTGTCATTAATTTCAAATACTTTACAATTTATCATTCAATTAATAGAAACTTTATTCAAGAAAAAACTGAATAAAATGTTTCCTTTTTTTGGGTCAAAAAAGTTCAATTATTTTCTCATGAAAATAGTATTTACCTTCAAAAACATGAGATGCATTTTCACAACTGGAAACTGAATGATACATTATATCAGGATTATTACAATCAGATGATACTTTTGCACATAATCCAGTTACATTGGGAACGATTCCTGTATAATCACCGGTAATTGGACAAGGAGTTTGAATTGTAACGATTTTACCTGGAAAACAAGAAATTGTTCAAATTTAGAATCAAATTTAAAATGAAATCAATTTATTTCATTTCTTAATTAACTTACGTCCTTGGGTTATCCAATTGTTTGATGTAAAATGTTGATCATCACATAAATGAGCCAATAAATTAGGACTTGATTTGGCACCGAATTGAAACTCAAGTGTATTAGCTGATCGTCTTTTCATCCAAACACAAGTGTAAAATGATTCACCGCTATTTAAATGATTAATGGAAAGGTTTGTAAGTAAAACATTCAAATCAAAATGAAAATCAACAATTTCACATTTACTTTTACCATTTTTCTGGTTCATTCAAACCGAAAAAACAAATCATTTTTGGCAAATTGTTGGTAAACTGAAATGAAATTGTTGATCAATCAGCTGAAGCATTGGATTCATTGACTTACCATTGAGTTGAACTGTGAACAATGAATCTATCATTTGGTGTGTTTGATTGTCTCATTATACATTTTGATGTTAATGTCCTGTAGTTGTTGACCACATCTTTAAACTTGAATTGATTTCCATCGATTCGACTTCGATCCCATTTTCCTTGAGTCCAATCAGGAAATCGACATTTGATGCTCTCAGTAATTGGATATCGAGTCATTATTTTATCACCAATTGCTGTTGATTGACAATAAACAAGAGTTAAGTTAATTAGCTTTGATCAATTTACTCTTTCAATTATAAATGGCTTCAAGTCATTCAACTAACGTGTAAGTGTAAATGAATGAAATGCACCAATTCAAAGTCATGTTTAATTAACAGAACTTGAGATTGTTTAGCAAACTCTTGACAATTTACTAATTGACAAATAACTGACCATAAGTATCTCATAATTATTAATCAAATAAACAAATAACTTACTTGGAGTCAATGTTAATGTTTCATATCCAATCCTTGCATTAACGAGATTGGTTGAGCAAGTTGAATCAGCTGAGAGTGAGACATAAATTTGTCCGTTGGTTGAGTTTTCCCGAAACATCTAAAAATAAAACAAATGGTTTTATAATTAGTTAACAGTGTTAATTGTGAATTATTTTGTGCTTTAAAATATTTTTATTTGTCAAAGATCAAGATTTGATCTAAAGTGACTCTAATTAATTTATGGTTAATCAATCATTTATATCCAGTCTATAACAACAACGAAAAGGGAAAGCCTTTTGTGCTTTTGTGTCTCCTTATGAACAGCTTATTGTCATCATTCAATAAAACTTTCACTATCAGACTCAACCAGAATATATTGTATCATCAAAAAAGTTCAATTGTGAACAATCAAGACAACCAACCTTGTGATAATAATCAGTAAACTGTTGATGGACTAATATTGATCAACAAAGCAAGTTATGAGCATTTATTACTCACGAGGGAAGTACCCGAGGTCATCCGAATAAAAGTTAATATTTTTATCAGAAATCAATGAGGTTTTATGAGTGTTTAATTGTCTCTAAATCTCCCGGGTAGCAAATTAAAGATTAACGAGAAAAACAAAATCAGAATTCAATTTTTTACATGTAAAGTATGGTAAAGAGCAAGCAAAACAAAATGAGTGAAACAAAAAGGCTCATCGCAATAGGTTCATATTATTGCTTTCACATTGATCTATGCATAGCGATAGACAATAAATGGCGCTTTTCGGCCCTTCTGTCCATTTACTACTCAAAAGAAGACGAACTATATTGTTTGTTGCTAAGACGAATTCAATGACACACTAATTATTGAAATCGGTTCGGATGACCTCGGGTACCCCCCTTGTCAATAAAAGTATGGCAACGGGTTAAGGATCAATGCTGTTGTTACACCCATTGAAGTGTTATAACAAAATAAAGGATTCAAGTAAAGACAGTCAAGAAACAATTCAATCAATTGATGTTCAACAATTACAGCAACAATCACTGTTCAACTATCGATATTACAATATATAATATTATCAATGAAACCAAGAATCCATGAAGAAAAAGAAGGAATCTCTAACTTAAAGATGGACTGGCTGAAGCTTAAAAACCGGTGTTGGTCAACGTAATTGTATTTTAATAACAACAATAATCAATTCTAGAAGGCTTTTAAGCTGGTTAAATGGTTAAATCGATTGCTTTAATGGAAAGTTCATCTTGTGTATTATATATTAACAAATTCCTAGTTCCTATTGAACCGGAAAGTCTTGATCATCTTTCACTTTAAACTAAAAGATTATTTTGCCATTTCGTTTTCCCTGCATCAACTTATTCCTTTCAATTCAGTTTCTCATGTTGATCATTTTTTACGAGTTGGTTGGTTACAGTTGATGATGATTAAGGAATGGTAAAGAAACTGATTAACATTGAAAGGAAATTGGTTAAAATGAATTGGACCTTCAAACAGATTTCAAGTTGAACCATAAAGAGCCTTCAGCTATGAAAAAAGGCCAAAAATATTCAACAAAATCGGTATAAAATGGAAACAGGATTGGCCTATGAGAACCTCAAATTCATCGGGAATTGGCAATAATTTATGATTAACTTTAAAGATAGAAACGCCTTGATCAATAAACAATGTTGTTCCAGTTTAACCAACTTTTACTTGTGAACCAAACATTGATCAATATTGACTGTTAATGTGTACATAATTATTAACTAGTTGTAACAAGTAAGTAACAATTTGACAATTTACTAACAATTATTTTTAGTTAATTCAATGGGTAAATCAAGTTTAACCATTAATATAAGCTAATAATGCCTGTAATAATTAAACATGAAATTATGAATTAACCAGTGTATCAAACAAGAAAGCATATCAATAGCAATAAACAATAACAACTCAGATACTTTACAATGTAACAATGAATTTTCACCATGAAGATGCTGATGATGATGATGCTGATGGTTATTATGATGGGTAATCAGCCTTTTCTTGCTCAAGTGTAAAACCTTTCAATAATAATATAATGATAATGAATGAATGAATGATATTGTATAATAATGAAAAATCTCAGGGTGTTTCATGTTTGTACGCATTTAGAGTTAAAAAGCATATCGAAAATTGATATTACAGAAGGAAGGAAATAAGCATTTGAAAGATGATTTTTCTTCTTCTTTTGCTTTTCTTTTCTTCTTAATTCACCATTGCACTCTCACTTAATCATAATCATAATCATCCTGATCATTTACCAGTTTCATGATTGACAATCATCGTCATCATCATAATGAAAATTTAAAAATGAATTACAGTGAATTGAAAATGTATAAACAAGACTAACATTGTAAGAAGATATTCACAGTTGGATATTATTATTATTATTATTATTATTATTACATGTTTCAACGGAAATCCTAACATTTATAAACTAATAATTGACTATTTTTGTGCTTAAAACAACTCATTAATTGAATATCAAGTCAAGTCAAGGCCTAGTCTGAGTATTAATAATAATGCCAATGAAAGGCACTAACGATCCTTTAACCAATATCTCAGTCTAGAGTTGAGTTGAGTCTATGGTTGAGTCAATAGACTAACCCAAGTAAGGTTCACCCTCCAAGTACATATTAAATGAGACACTTCCTGTAAAGCACCTTTTGTCATCTTCAACCCATTTCCGTTTTTATATTTGAAACCAACGGATAAAGATGATGATTAGTATTAAAATAATGTCTTTTTGTGCACTTACTCCACATCGATATTTTGGTCTATTTCTTGGTTCCGATGAAAGGTCCATTAGAGCGATGAATCTGTCACTTCCTCCGTTAGTATTTTCCCAGTCACCCAAACATTGAAATTGTATTTCTGTTTAAAAACAATTAACATTTCATCAATAAGTTTCAATAATTAAATAATGAATATTTATTTCTTCTTTTCTTACCTTGATCAGGAATTGATTGGCATTTACGGAAACGAGCTGAAAGGACATTCCCTTTTGGACAATTGGATATATCGGATGGACTTGAAGTACATTGGTCTTCACCATTGTTTGTTGTATAAGTCAACTTATAACGACCATTAATCGGACAGAAAACCTTTTCAATTGTTTCAATATTTTCTACTGGAATATGTTTACCTGGTAAATGAAAAGTTGAATTAATATCATGATGATGAACATGATAATGATGATAATGAGTTTGATGATTATGATGAATATGAAAAGTATGAGGAGTAAGAAGGAGATGAAGATGAAGATGATGATGAAGTAAACATAATCAATGTATATTATAACGAGAAGAAACAGGTTATTTATGAAAGTTATTAGATGATAATGAAATGAATCAAGTAAGTTAGTTAATAGAAGCTCATTTCAATTTCAAAAGGTAAGTCTATTATTGTTGAAATCGTGATCTAAACAATCACAATATTAATTGCTTATCTTTTAATTTATTAATAGTTAATGAAACCTTATTTTTGTATTTAAAGGAATCCATATCAAGGTCAAGTCAACTGGATTAACAATCAATTAAAATTGTACATTTGGAGGAACAATCAAGATTCAAGATAATTACGAAGAGGAAGCAGAAAAAGGAATGAAAAAGTAGCCAAAACAAGTAGTGAAAAGGACTGAAAATAACTACAAGAAGGACCCAAAACTGGCCATTATATTCCTATGAATATTATGACAAAAAAATGTTGATCCTGTGAAGTTACCGGAAGCTATAAGGTTGCAAGGTGCTAACACTAACAATGTTTGGGAACAATGAATGTTAACAGGAAATAAGGTTTGTCAATGAGATGAACCCCACAAAATATGGACAGGTTTTTATGATGTGAGAAGAGGCTTCAATGTCTATTCATAAATATTATAATATAACAAGAAAAAAGTGACAACCGAAATGATAATAATCTCGACATGATCAGGGAGTGAAAACACAAGTATTTTTCCTTGTTTCTCGTATAATATACATTGAAGGATAAATTACTCAAAGAATTGCTATAAATATAAATTGTAATTGTAATTAACTTACGAAATAAGATTAATTCTAATGTTGATCTATTCTCTTTCAGAGTTTTATCGGTTGGACAAGTGGCCTTAGCAGCTTCAACATTAGTGTAACATCGAGCCAATCCTTCAGCATGTATTTGTAATATATTACCAGTTTTAAGTGATAAATGTAAACATCTCATACAATTTGTATCTGGTCCAGTTGAGTCAGTTAGGATAACATTGGTTCCATTGCGTTCATGACATGAACCCCATGGTGATATGGCATCAGCTTCAATGGTAATCTCCGAATATGTGACTTCATTTGAAGAAGATGATGATGAAGATGAAGCTTGGGTTTGCATCATAAAAGTACCTTGATACTCTATGGGAAAGTAACAGGTACAGTTGTAACCTGTGATGATAAGAAGAGGATAAAAAGTGGATGAGAAACAACATGTTAAGAAGAAGAAGAAAGAAAGAGAAGGTGAAAGAGAAGAAGATGAAGAATGTGAGGTGAATAAAGAAAGAGAAGAAGAGAAGGAAAGAAGATGATGATGATGATGATAAAATGAAGCACCAAAATCAACATCAACAACAAAAAAAAGAACAGGAAAAAAGTACAATCTTTGGTATTTTCTAGTTTACGCTCTTCTTTTGAGACTTTTTTTGGTGATAGACGGTGAGTTGTGAGAAAAGGTGAATAAGATGAGAAGGAGGAGAATTGAGAGAAGATTAGAAAGAGAAGAAGAAATGAAGAGAAAAAAAGAAAGAAGAGAAAGAGAGGAAAGGCAAGTGAAGGAAAAAAACAAGAAGCAAAAAATTCAAAGTATGAAGTGAATTGAAAAAAGTCCATTCATAGATGACAATATTGCAGGTTAATTCATAGAAACCGTATTTTGGGTTAACTCTTGAATAATGGATTCAAGTATTTTTTGTGTCTCAACGGCAAGGGATTCAATGATAAGGTAATTGATATCATTTTATTTAAATTGCACTTTTTTCAGTATAAAAAATATTTCAGTTGTTATTATATTTTGATAGTTTGAGCATTAATCTTGTTTCATTTATTAAACTGACTTTCAAATATCCATTTAGGATAACTGTTTATTAGTTAAAATAGTTATCATTTAATTGGAAATATTGAAGATTCTTTTCTCATCTTTTGATTAAACTTTTAATCCTAAAATAAGGTTAATTGCTCGATTGCAATTAAATCGTTAACCATAAATAAGTTGCCAATAAATGAAACAATTTCAACTTGAAATGTTGGAATGAAAAGAAACAAAGAACTGATTGAAAGGTGGATTTACTTGATTAATGATGATTAATAAACTTACCATTAATTGTTAACAACAAAACTAGAATTGTGTGCAATTTAGAAGCAATTAAATAATCCATTGTAATAATAATTTTCACAAAAATCCACAATTTGATTGAACACAATGAAAGCAAAAAGATAATCCAAAAAATTAGAGTTTAAATGATAATGAAAAAGATATCGACTATTGGAAGACAATTAATTGTGACAAACCAATCAATTTAATCATTGATTGTGTTGACCATTAATTGGATATTGAATTATCCATTAAAAGATGAAAAAAGTTACTTAAAGTAAAAAAGAAACAAAAATTAGACATTTTTTCATGTTATTACAAAAGTTGAGTTTAGTTGAAGTTTGAATGTTAGTAAAGCACTTTGAGTTATAAAACAAGTTACGTTAAGGTTAAGTTATTTGGAACTGAGAACGACTTTAGACTTGGATTGACGCTCTTTAAGCTCACTCATAATGTGCGCAACTCACTCATGATGATAAGAAAGAGAAGAAGAAAGAGAAGAAGAATGAGAAAGAAAGGGAAGAAAGACAGAAATGATGATGATGATGATAAAGCCTCACCTTACTGTCAAACTTGTTTTCATTCATACTTTTCTTTCTTTCTTTTCGTTCTTTCTCTTCTTTCTTCAACTTACAAACCATTCGCCACCGATGGCCCAAACACCGTCCAAAGATCCTCATCATCATTCTCATCATCTCTCTCTTTCCCTCTCTCCTCTCTTCCATTATCTTCATTCCTCTCTCTTTCCCATTCCTTTTCAATATCATCTTCTTACTTATTTTGTTTCGCTTCGACTATTTTGTGTTTCTTTTCACTGACATCAACTAACATTATCATTATTATTTCCTCTGATTCAACTTAATTGCTCGTTTTTCAGTTCAATTAATGAACAATTTAAATTGCTATAAACTTCAACAATTTCATTTATTATTTGATGAATTTGATTTTATTAATTAAAGTCTATGGGAGTTTATTTTACTTGATAATTTGCAATCAGAAACAATCAAAGCTGATAGAGTCTTTGAACCATTAATCTTCATGTTGAATCTGCATTAAGTTGTCTCATTGACTTGCAAATACATCATCATTAGTTAATCAATGGTTAATCTCGTTGTCAAAAACAAAATCATCTGTAAAGAGTTGACCAAATGCTTGTGATTGATTAAATATTCAAAGAGTCAAACTGTTTCCACTCAAAATTGGGTTAAACACGATTGACATTTTCTGACCTTCAACCGTTCACCTTAAACTGATGTCGACCAAAACCAGAAAAAAATAACCCAAAAAATAGTCCAGATGTGAACACTTATATTAATAACTTTTCATTATTTATGTTAACTCATAAAGTAAATGGCACGAGACTCAAAATATAACACAGATATTTGCATCTATTTATAAATACAACTTTAAAGGCTTATTGGGTTAAACCTCGAGGGTTCAACTTGAACGGAACCAACTTCCGTCAAGATTAACCGACAATGTTCATGGATTGAAGTCTCAAAATATCACCCACAATAGATAGGAATGATAATTACAACTATTATAACTGTTAAGGATAGTTAATTGTAATGGTTATTATAATGTCTGCTCTCTTTTACAAATCAACTGTAAACTGTCCAGTTATAGCATTGGAATGATGATTAAAAAAGGCAAGAGAGTAACAATTGACGGATATTATCATCACCATCATCATCACCAACACTAGCACCATTGTAATTATCATTATCATCAACATTGTCATTATCCTCCATCAATGGGTTAAAATGTTGACCAAAAAATATACTTTCTGATGTTTAATAACAAAAAAACATTGCATAAAGTAACCCTCAGGCCTGGTCAAATGATGATAATCATTTTAATGATGTTTAAGTCCACTGATGATGGTATTGCAGCACATATTTATACTGATTATTATCATGTAAATGTTGATGTTATTTAAGATACAAAAAAGAAACAAGTTGAAATTGAAATAATCAACAGTAGACAACATCAACAAAAGCTAATAAAGCAAGCAGCTTCAATGTAACAGTTTTTTACCGTCAATAAACACAAACAAATGGTTATACAACAAATTGATTTCAAGTTGCTGTTTCCACCTTCAATTAATTTCGTTTACATTGTCACATTTATATTGATGGTTATCATTACTTTGATACTTCTAATGAACAAATAATTAACAAATAAAAAATTGAAAATAATTGACTAACATTAAAAAGTGTGATGAATAAATAGCCGAGTTTAATGGCGCATTAATTGCAATGAAAACGCTTCGGCTGAGTTAGCCAATAGTTATTTATCATTTTTGGTTTTACTAATTGGGGTCAGCACTGTTTTAATTTCCTACTTTTTATTTTAATGCAAGGAATTGTTAGGAATTTACTGTTAATTAAAATTATCATTACACTGTACCTAGGTTAATAATGAAGCCTGCCGGGTGACAATCGTTTTAACAACTTAACATAATGTTAATGGTGATAACAGATTGACAGCCAACAGCAACAACAATTATCCAGAACAACTAATATCATGTAAGTATATTTTCAAAGCAAACCCTTTACATTTTTTACCTTCATTATCATGCTTTTAATAACACCAAAACAAATGATGTTTCAATGTTTTACAGTGTTTAATTTTCAATTCAACTAACGTAACAATTGGTACTAGAGTAAGCAGTTAATATGCATTGATGATTATGTTGGACACGAAACTGAATTGGAGGACCAAAAATGAGGCCAAAAGATGCTAGAGAAAAGGGAAGAGAAAGAAAAGAAAAAAGAAGAAGAAATTATATTTTTCTTTGGATTCCTTATGTTGTTGTTATTTGGCATTTGCTTTATTATCGATGATTTTCTAGCCACGCGTCAAACACACCAACCCTCTTCGCTTCATCCACTCCTACTGACAATATAAATATCAATGAAGGCAAAGGTCGATCCATCTTGGTACACCTTGAAGGGCCAACAGGAGGACGAAGAGCTTGTGTTAACTTGTAGATCATTTTTTTTCCTTGATCTAACACTCGATTCATAAGACGATGATTATCAGTAAACACGCTATGAAAGGTCATCTCTATGAACCTATGCAGAGTAGGTTAAACATATAAAGTGCCTGAAGATGATGATGGGGCTGATGGGGATGAGAAGTAGAGTGAGTGAGTGAGTGAGTATGAGGGAATGAGATGAAGAGAATGAGGGAAAGATGAAAAGATGAAAAGAGGGAGGTTGGAATATTAAAGGTGCATTACAGAATGGAAATGCTTTTTAAGATACATTTCGCCGCATTAAACAGAGTCTCTGCTATAATCAATAGAATGCGTTGAGACTCTGACAATAACAATGTATTTGCTTACCTTTTGATGTTGTGTTAGTTTGGTCAAGCAGATGGACCATACGTTGGTCAAGAGCATAACCTTACGGCCGCTCAGACCTTTACTTTCATCAATCTTCTTCAAGGTGTACAATTTATTTGCCAATCATAATAATAATAATAATAATCATGATTAAACATTAAATGTGGTCAGATTTTTATTTATTTTTAAAACAACTGTAAACACAAACAAACGGTTAATTTGTGGGCCTTTTTCATTTTATTAACACATTTAATAATCTGGTTCAGTTAAACTTAATTGTCCAATATATTAAATATTAAATAGTGTTTACAAGGCATTGAAAAGTTAACCATTTGGGAGGTGAGAGTTTAATCATCAATTGAATGAATTTTAATCATCCTTAAATATATTGACATCAATCAATTTTTTATTAACAAACATTTACTTTCTTATTGGGATGAAAATATTTTATTTTTTGCTTCAATCTTTCCTTTCATTTCAATACAAGACTCAATTCAATTGAATTCAATAGATTATATTATCATGGAGTGTGAAATTGCATTATTAATATTTTCATTTGATTTGATGATAAAGATTAAATCACGATGAGATTGATGATTTGTTGATGATAACTAACAAGAAATCAGTTAATAATGATAACAATCATTTTTATTGTTATTTGTCTTACAAATCAAACAATAACTTACAGAGTGTTAACATTCACTTTGAAATCCTCTTATTTGAATCACGTTTTTCATGGAGTCAATTGTATGATATATTTCATGACAATTCAGATCCGATACAAATCATTCCAATATATTCAAGTATAATGTTGTGTCACGAACTTTATTGAATTATTGATTCACAATAAATCATCAGATATATCTTAATCAATTTGAACAAAATTCAATGAAACAAATGCAAGTAAAGGTTAAAACCATAAATAAATAGATTCACTGAAAAGATTCTTGAAAAGTTTCCTTAAAATTGTCAGAAAAATGTTATCAAAATAAAAATACGAATTTGTTTCAAGATTAAAATGTTTTCATTGAAAGTTACTTTCAAATGTTAAACTCAAAAATTCCCATTATTATTGTGATTATGAACATGATTATTATTAGTTTGAAGATAGTTAATAATATTGGTAAACTTATTTTACTTTCTTGTTAAACAACCTGAAAGAAATCAGATGAAAATAAATGTAAGAAAAGGTAAGAAAAGGTAAGAAGAAGAAGAAGAAGAAGAAAAGTAAAAGTCTTGAAGATGAGTTATTTCCTGTGAACTTGATTCGCTTCACTGTAACTGAATAGTTGATAAGATGAGAGCGCGTTGTACTTGTTGTTGTTGTTGCTGCTGATGTTACTGCTGCTGCTGCTGCTGCTGATGATGATGATAATGATGATAAAGCCGGCGATTGCCTTGAAATATTGCCAATTGACTGTAAATCCCAACAGCATAAACTAACAACAATTGAGTGAATCTCATCACAACCTTTCAATGGCAACTAAATTAGACTCTTTCTTTAACCTTTTCCTAATACATTAACCTGAGCAAAGGTGAATCTCACGGTTAGGTAAACCCTAATAATCTTGATTCACTTCAATACTTTCACCTTCACCATTTCATGATTCCTAGTAAAACACCTTACAGAAGAAGATAGATAATGATAGAGGACCAAATGGAGTGAACAATCAGTGAATCTTGTTTTCAACTATTAAAATGATACAAAAAGAGCAACTAATAATGATCATCAGCCATTAAACCAACCCTACAAACGCTTGGCACAACAATCAGGTAATCATGTAAAAATCATAGTTAAATACAACAAAAAAAACAATTAATAGCAAACAATAAACTAAATATACATTTGTTTTTTATAAAAAGTTGCAAAAGTCTGAGATTAAACGGAATAATGACTCAATTCAATCCAGATTATAGATTATTAAGATTTTTAACTTGATCAAAAGCTTTCATCTTAAACATAAACGATGATGTGTAATATTAACTAATTAAACCTCCTTGATCATCAGTTTTTCCAGTGTTATAATCAAGAGATACTCAATCACATCATGCAAATAAATTTAATCAATCAAACCTTATAGCAACAATATAACAGTAAAATTAACAACTTAATCGATGTAAATCATATGTTAAGATCTTGGGTAAAGTAAGCACAATAGACATTGGAATTAAATGATGACTTTATTCAGTTGGTTTAAATGCAAGACATTGAAATGAATACTTTTTTCAATTAAAGTGAATTCAATTTAATAAACATTAACACAAATGATTATCATTTGAAAGGAAACAAATTTAAAGAAAATGTAAAAATAAAATGAAAGAAATTGAATGAATATAAAATTAACGAAAAAAGCCTCACAACTATCATGATGATGATCATAAGAAACTATTTCCCAGGTAAAAGGAGGATCTTTAACAACATTTTTACTCCTCCTTATAAACGGTCAGAATAAGCTAAATTATGTTGTTCAATATATCCGGCTCAATATCCTTAATAAGACAGAGAGAGAGAGAGAGAGAAAGAGAAAGAGATAAAATAACGAATGAATGAATGAATGAAAGAGATTATGAAAATTCAGGTTTTCCAGAGATAACAACGGTAAAGTTGAATTTGGCGCGTGGGATCAATAGATTAATACTTTGATCCATCAACTATCGACTTAGATTGGATTATATCAGGAAAAAAACGCAATTTTAAAGATATTCTTAAAGATACACCTTTTTTATCAATAATATTCACAATAATGATAACTTTAAGAGTTATAATAATGTTAATAGAAAATATAAAAAATGTTTCTTTTTGTGAAATTACATTATATAATGTTGAAGATTTACTCTATTAGACGCTTGATTAGGAACCATATTTTTTTACACTTTAACCTGTATGCGGTTTATGTTTAAATTTTGTTCGGCTTTCAAATAAAGGTTGGTATTTCACTTTTTGTTTTTACTTTTGTTTCCCTTTCTTATCATCTTCAGACATAATAAGTTGATCTTTTATTGTTGGTGTATCAGGATATATTGTTGATCAAGAGGAGGAGCAATTATCTAATGGTTATTAAGATGATCTAAGGACAAAGGATGGAAGATGATGAAATACAAGGCGTCACATGGTAACCAGAGGTCTTTCAAGTTGACATGTTTAAGTCGCTTTAACCTGCTTTTTCTTATGGTGCACGACGAAGAATGAAGAAAGAAAGAGAAAAAGAAAGCAAAAAGGAAAAGAAAGAGAAAGAGAAAAGGAAGAGGAACATGACGACGACGATGATGATGATGATTATTATTAGGATGATAATGGTGAAAGTATTAATGATAAACAGCCAAGAGACAGAGAAGAGGAAATGGTAACAACAAAACCTTTAAGAAAGAAAAACCCATTCATGTTTTGGTTTTTTGTTTCTTGGTTGTATCCAAAATTGAGATCTTTTCCTTTTAAATTTTACTACGTTCTCTTTAAATAATAACAACGATAACACAATAATAATAAAATCATTATTATTATTGCATATCATACTCACTTCTCATTGCTTGAAAAAGCTTTGTATAACATATAATTGATATCTTGATTTATCTAAAGATATCTGATCAGATGAAGTCTAATAGCATGAAGCTGATGAATGATTTTCTAGTCATTGTCAAGGTACCCTAGTGTTCAATTCACTTCTCAATTTGTTTTCAATTTTGTTTTTAATCCATTTTATTTAATAGAAACATCACAGATCAAATGATTACTAAGACCGTGTCTGCGTGGTTATAAAAAGCTCAGTGGAATTCGATTCAAGTCTCTTTCCATTGATTGTTATTCATTAATCATCCAAAGGGTCAACATATTCAAAATGTGCTGGGTTGGATTTAGTTAAGGTATGAAACGGAGAAACTCAGCAAGGCATCTTTGTAACAATACAATCGCTATTGGAATATCATCTCATCATTATTGCTTTATTATGTCTCTAGAGCCTTAAGGAAACAGAATGATTGAAGTTTAAGGTGAATCAATTTCTGTGTTGGATAAGGTGCAGGAAATAATTTTATTTAATTACGGAAACGCATAAATTGTATGAGTAAAGAAGCGTTGGAGGTTTTTGGTTAAATGATGATCTTAATCTTTGAAGGTTTAACCAATTAGAATACATTAACATTCGCAAGACTATCCGTTTCAATGTCTACAATTTGATGGTCAATAAGTTAGCCGTAGCGAAACGGAGGAGAAAGTTGGAGATGAAAGTTGATTGTTACAAGAAATTAAAAGTTTTTAAGGTTTGGTCCGAGATGAATTAATTTGCTTTCTGAATCAACAACAACAGCAATATCATCTTCATGATAATAATGATAATCAACATAATTCCCATTTGATCCTGAAATCGGCCTTTCAATCCAGAAATCCGCCTCACCTACTATTCTAGTTGCCGAAAAGTAAAGAAAAGGTGGAAAAAGGGAAAACAAACAAAAGTGAAAGTTGGCCCATTGATTTTAATTAAAGGAACACAAATTTAATAATAACAGCAACAACAACAACAACAAAACCGATGATGATAATGATGAGGATAAGAATAAGGATGATGGACCAAATTTTGACGGAAATAAACATTTAAAGATTAGGTGTGTAATAAATCATAGTCATAACCATAATAATAATTTGTATGAATTACATGAATCTTGTGAATACTTGAAAAACTGAAAGTAAATTATGGTAAGTCAATATTATAATGTTGAATGAAATGCAATTTTCAATATGTTAACCTGTCTCTTAATAATCAATTTTTTCTTCATCTTTTCTTACCGACAGGTTACAGTAAACAGTTAAAGGTGTTTTTGGTAAATTTAAGGTCATTCAATTGGTTTGTGTTGATTTTTGTGGCCTTTTCTTGTGACCTTGTCCAAAATTGTTTTCCCACAACAGCAAATGCTACAACCAATATTACAAGTAATACATATTGTATTAATAAGGTTATGAAAAAAAGGTAAAGAGAAAAGGAAAGAAGAGAAAATTTAAAGGGAAAAAAGACGGAAAAATTGCAACAATTCTTGAGGTTTTCACTCATCTTTACACTATAACTATGATTACTGAAAAAAGAAACTAGAAATATTTGGAAATTCAAGTAACTTACTTATTATTATTACCATTACCTTTAATATGAGAATCACCATAACCATTACTTTTATGATTATTATTATTCTCATTTTTTGATTGATTTTGAAGAAAATTTCACCTTTATCTAACATGACTAACATGTTTCATCTGTTATTTTTCATTTTTAGATTCCTTTTCATCATCTTTGTTGTTCACCTTCTCCTGACGTGCTCATGAATTTTTTAATTTGTTAACCTTTATTGAACCGGAAATATTTTGAAACATGGTGCATATGTGATTATGGTTATTCATGGTAAATTTGGTTGTTGGATTCCGTAAAATATGGTTACCTCTCACAACCTTCAACTTATCATTTCACTTTGACAAAATGTATCAAAGTAAAAGTACAGAAGCAAGAAAAATCGACATTGAATAAAATCTCAAAGGACGATCACCTTTATAAAAGCAGGTGATCTAAAGAAACACTCAAAAGTACATTCACACACATACAGAGAGTGGAAGACAATTGTATTGTCAAACGGAAGAGGCACACAGCAATACACAAGACGGAGATGAAGGAAAAGCCAGAAAAGGATCAAAACCTAAATTGAAAGAAAGAGTGAGATCGAAAGGCCAGCAATTCAAGAGTGAGACAGCAACTGTTAGAGGTACAATTTGTGTGTCCATCGGTAAATTGTTACCTGTAAAAGTATAATAGTATTGAAAGAAGAGACCAAAAGAGAAAGAGAAACAATCTTGATAACATTGAGAGTAACTGTGGTCCAACCAAAAATAAGGGCAACTTCATCAATGGCTAAGGTGGATCCCTCTTTGCAGATGGTGTAGGAAGTCCGTTTCCGCTTTCACACTCTCTGTCTCTCTGGCTCTGTCTTCTCTGTCTTCATCTCTTTCTCTTCTTCTCTTTCATTTCCTTTCATTTCTCCTTTACTATCGAGAAATAAGTGAGTAAAGAAAGAAAGAGAAGAAAAAAAATTGAGCAAAAATGTGAATGAAACTTGTAGTTTGCTTGAAACCTTACTATTATACTTGATATGCTTCTCTTCCTCATCTCTCATCATCACCAAAAAACTATCATCATCTTTCTTCTCGTCTCTCAACTAAACATTACATTAAAAGAAAAGGCAACAATTTCGCTGTTTTAAGGGCCAACAGCAAATGTTAAATAGTTACTCGGTGGCCTTACATTTGGATCTTTAATAGCACAGTGAATCAAATACATTCACAATTTGGCCTTCCTTCATATATCCTCATCATCATTATCATCATCATTCTCTTGATAGCCAACTTGAACGTCATCTTCACCCTCCTCCACCTCCTCCTTCAACTAACTACTATTACTGATCAAATGTAATACACACACACACATAGTTTCAAGTTAAATTAGCCGGCAACTTTGACGCTATCTCATCGTAATACTCCATTTACGATAGTTAAGATGATGTAGATGATGTTGATTGTGATGTGATGATAATATAAAAAGTTGATTTCTTCCTTGTGAGTTCCTTTCCATTTTAATGCCTCATTTTTCAACTTGAAATAAAGACTGAAATGAGAAATATTTTGTTTCACTTTTTTCCCTTCCTTTGGCTTGTAAAAAATCAAAAACACTTATCAATTGCTATTCAATTGATGCTTTTTTGTATCTTTCCTTCCCCGCTTGTTTATGCTTGTGTGTCCTTTTACATTTTATCAACACAACAATCAACATTACCATCATTATGGAACACTATATTCTCACTATTCATTCAACAGTTTTGTTAGACTTGCTTTACTTCCGATTATTAACTTAATCCAAATACAATCTGAGTGAAATGGTTACAATTAAAAAACCTGTTCCCTGTAAAGTGGAGTTAAAGGTAAACTAGAAATTAAAAGGTAACAGATGTAAGATGAAGGACATGAAGATTCACTTCTTCCCTTGAGGCAAATGATCCATAGGAATCATAATATTAATAATAGATGACAGCACTTAACAAAACTATGAAAACACCTGAGAGTATTATTTTATTTTGTTTGTTTGTTGATAGTCACGATTAATTGTAATTTGATAATATGTCGTCAATTTTGTCGCTTAACATTATCATTGTCACACTTTAAAGAGTAATCATCATCTTCATAATCGTTGGTCATCATCATTTTCATCAGCTTTTATCATTTTAACCACGGAAAGGAAGCAGACTAATGTTACCATTGCTGTTGACATGAAGGTTGATATTTATTTACAACTAAAATACCGTTTAATAATATCCTCTTCCTTTGCTTCATCATCTTCATCATCATATTTAGTGAGATATTATTTTTCACATTTAAGGACAACTCAACAAAAGATAATTAATACTCATAGATAAATTGTTAAGATAACAGTTTGTTATGGTATTTTTTTGTCACTTCATTCGGATGTTGCCTGTTTTTTTGGACTTTTTTCTTGATGCCTTTTGATGCTGTTGCTGTTAACATATATTAGTATCATCGTCATTGATGACAAATCGTGATTGGTCTTGTCGTTACTTGTCTTCACTACCATCCTTATCATCGTTGACTGAACACAGGAAGGAGAGGCCGAAGAATCAAGATGAAATAAACAAAAATCTAGCAACTTCATTGCCACAAACAGAAATATTATCTATCATAATGATGTTATTTAATATGGTTTCCATCATTTCCATCATTGCTGATGACTGTTAAATCACTTGAATATTCATTCGTAAATTTAATCTGCCATTGTCATCGTGACGAGTTGCAATATCCATATAATTTGACTAAGCGATTTTTTGGTTTCTATTGCGATTATCCGAAATATTCAAGTTGAATTTGATTTTTACCTTGAAATATAAATGTTTTAAAGATTGGTTCAATTGATTGTAAAAAATTCACTGTTGGCCTGTTTCTGCAATTAGAGCAGCTTCTTAAGCAGCTATTTACGATCAGTAATACTTGGAAGCTTGGAACCTGCAAAACGGATGCCATTTATTTCAATGAGAATATGACCTTTTTCCCTTGGCTTATCAAAGTTAAATCATAATTAATTCTCATTGTGAATAGTTTTCACTCTAATAAACATGTTTGATCTTTATCTAATAGTTATCAAATGATTGTGAAAAAATGCAGGTAACTAGTTGATGGTTCAGCTTTTAAAGAGCAATTGGCAAAACCGTTTCTCATTTTATTGAACCAATTGGTAGTTTATTTGCATAATAACGATTAACTTGATGATAATTTTTTGCATTACTTTCTTTTACCTTTTAAAATACAGTTTATATGATTATTAAGTTTATTGAAAATAGTTGTAAAATGTATGATATTAACATGATGGCGCAGCAAAAGCCAGGTAAAGAAAGCAAGGTGAATGTTAAAAAACAAGCAAAATATTTCATTGACACACCTAATAAACAATTTACTAATGACAATGTTACCGTTCAATAGTTAAAGGTCAACGAAAGGAAGACGCTGGAAATTGATGGAGATGAAGATGGCGAAAGAAAAGAATTTCTCAGATTTGTTTAAGGAACAAAAATATTGCATCTTACAAGTGATGACCTGAGGTCTCTTCAAGGGGCAAAGTTGAAGTAAGACATTGAGATAAACAGACAAACAAGAGTCAAAAAGCAGTCAAGTTATTACAATTTTCGTGTTGCTATCTGTTTTTTTTTGCCTAACAGTTGATGGTAAAAAAATAAAGCCAAGGCCTGAGTCACGCAAATTCCTTTGATCAAGAAAAAAGATGAACAAGAGACGGCAAAAGAAGATTACAAAGATGAAGATGACGATTCAATGGAAGATGTTGTTGTTGATGTTGCTCTTGATATCAATAAAATGTAAGAAATGCTGCTCATTTCATTTTGTTTGACCTGTCATGTTGCAGCCTTTTCAACTGTACACTTGAACGGATCATTGGATACAATATTAGTCGCCATACATTTAGTTTTATCATTCAAATCAAGTCATCAACATTATTATGATGGACTATTATTTGGCCTTTTGGCATGGAAATGAAATTTTGCAGCAAAAAACATAAACAAATTCCTTGTGATCATCGGTAAATTGTCCGTGATTGTGGTTAACATAGGCTTAGCCATGTATTAAAATACATGTGGGGATGTTGATAAGCTTGACTCAAGGATGGCGAGGTTGATGATGAAGAAGCTTGGTAAGATGAAGCCAAGTAAAGATGATGATGATGATGTTATGTTATATAATATATTACATAAAAAGTGATATGCAAGATGAAATCGTTTGATGTTAGATTTGCTTCCACTTATGTTTACTGGAAAAAAGATAAAGATGTTGGTGATGATGATGATGGCAAGATGAGCAATGAAATATATTTTTTCAATGCTACATGTATATCCTGTTGTCATTGTTGTTTTCCCTGACTAATCTAGCAAACAATTTACTGGTTCAAGAAAATTTAACAAAAAGTCTCTCTGGCCTTAAAGATGTTATTAAGATTTTTCAAATAATGCGCTTCTCTGGTTTCCTTCAACTTGTCATATGTTTTCAGCTAAAAATTGATAGATATCGTTGTTTAAATTAAAGATGTGTTTCATTGTAAATTTTTCACTTGAAAATTGAAAGATAAATGTCCATTTGTAAATTGACTTTTTGTTTATTTCCTAACCATCAACATTGATTATTTCAATTGAAGCAGCCCATTAAGCAGACCAGTGCGTTTATTGATCCTTTTATTTTAGTGTTAATCTTTATCGCCATCTTAATCATCATCACATTTCTTGCTCTTTTCTTCCGTCAAATGATTTTCTTTCCCATGGAACAAATATTTTCAATACATTTTACTTTGAGATGGAAAACACCGAAAAATGTAAGTAGAAACTATGTATTGACCAGTCTTTGTTGACCTCTAACTTGGCTTTCTTTTTTTTCTTTGCCCCTCCTTAGACTTAAAACCTCAGATTGTGACCTTTTTATTTTTCCTGTGAATCTGGTTTTTGGTCCTTTACCAGCCGTGATAATGATGACCCTTTAATTCTTGATAGTCTATGGGAATATCCGGTCCATTGAATCAGCTGATTAACGATACTGTGACATGAGAATCGTAAGAGTTTGAGTCTCTGCGAGTTACACTAAAGCAAGTGTAACATCTTTCGAGTAAAGAAGGATTCCTTGTCTACTTTTCTTCCGCTTTTCTGTTCTTTTTCTTCTTTTTCCTTTCTTTCTTCTTTTTCTTCTCTATCTTCTTTGTCTTCCCTTTCTTCTCCTCTTCACCTCACTCGAATTTCTTATTTCATTTCACTTTACCTTTACATTTTTCTCTGTCATTTTTCATCTTGCAGGTAAAAGATACTTAACCAACCGACTAACGGATGTTTTGTTGATAACACACTTTCATTCTGTCAATTGAAAAGTAATTGACAGAACTGAAAATAAATTGTGATAAACAAGGGTAACGTCAAATATTTTTAGTCTAAAATCAATTGAAGCTCTGTTTGTTTACTCTTACCTGTTATAACAGACCAAGCTATAACAACAAACGACAATCATGTTGATAGTTTTTGACCAATGAATCCATAAATCTTTGTTTTCATTTTTTTCCTTCTCTCTGTAAAAACCATTAATTATCTTTAAAATACAATTATCCTCATCATCAGTATCATCATTATTTCATTTCATTTGTAGATTTCTGCTTCTTTTTGCTTTTCCCAACTGTCCAACCAAATAACTGTTTATCCAAATCATTTATTTGACAGCCTGTTAATTAACTAATGAACAGTTTACTTGTCAATTATTGTCACTATCATTTCAACAATTTAGACTTAAAATAGCATTTACAGAATCAGTATTTTCTTAAATGATTAATGATTTACGTTATGAACTTTTCATTATCAGACCAAAGAAAATAAATCTTACTCTTAACAGATAGATTGACAAAATATTGATTTGTTTTTAAAAATAATCAACCTTTTATTAACAATTAAATTTTCATAAATTTTGCTTTTGCACAATATTATTTATGAACGGTCCATTAAAAACGGTTAAACGGCCCCCCTAATTGAAGGCTTATGCTTTATTTTGCCTAATCATGTTGACTTCTTTTTTATATGAGATGATATCTTATTTTACATTATGTTTAATTTTTATTACATGAAAGTTTATTTACAATGCTGATGTTGTTAATTGTATGTCATAACCATTCCAATTTAAATATAATTTGTCTCTCAACGGAAAAAAATCAACAACAAGCTTCATGTGTGGTTACATGCAATTTTCAAGATATGCATAATATATTTACCATGATTATGAAAGTTCATTGGGAAAAGAAACGGACAAACAGCCCGTTAACCTGTCTGCCATTGTTTGTCGCATCATGACTTTTATCCTCCTCCTCATTATCAACATGTTCATTTTTTTCTTCTTCTCTCCAGTAACATCACATCACTCTTGACCATCATCAAAAATTTTATCACCAACAGGTTCATCCTTAATGCATGAAAACAACTCTATTATCAACTTGTATCAAGGTAGCTAATGATGGTTAACTGACAACAATTATGATGACAATTTGTTTCCCAAGCCATTTTAATATCTTCATTATGTAAACAAGAAGCCAAAAGGAGAAGGAAAAATCTGCTGATAATCTCATTAATCTCATTAAACCTTTATTTGTATATTCATTGTCAGTATACATTATCATCTCAATCTTCATCACCGTTGTCATTGTCACTGACGTAATCGTGGTTATGCACATTTTTTTTCAAAATCATCAACCAATGTCATTCAACAAAGGTTAATCGCCAGAAGTCGGGTCAAATGGTAGATTAAGATTAAAAGAAATTATGATCTGTCAAGATTAAGCTTAACGTCGTTAACTAAAATTTAAACAAGTGTAACTACAGCCAAAGCCGAGCCTAGTTTCTTGCCCTTGGTTATAATGAAGACGATAAAATATGATCAATATTTTAGCTGCTTACTGTCAAATATTCAAAGCGAAATTCACAATTCACCATTTCACCATTACCATCTTCCTGGTCTACATCAAAGATGAATGGGAAAAAAAGGGCCAAACAGACAAAAAAGGAGGACAAAGAAATAGCAAAGGAAAGTGGATTGAAGGATAGGTGCAATACAATGATTGGGAAAGCAAAAAAAGGACCAAATCTTATTATCATATCATCCTTTCTTCTTGGTCCAACCAACCTCTGGTGACAACACAATATTTCCAATAATAACTTGAGATTACGTTTTTGCTGCATAAGGAGACAATATCATTATTATGTGTTATTTGCTCCTGCTGCTTTTTTTACTTTTTGCATCTTTTCATGTCTTCAACTACTATATTTGACTTCAAGGATGGATCCTAATTTTTTTTATGAATACACATTATTCAACTCAATGTGCATTCCAATGATCTCTGTACTTCTGCCTAGGTATATGTGTACATTTGGGACACGCGAAGATGTTTTTTTTCACAAATGGCTGTTTACATTTTTTACTGTCTTCAATCAAAGATGAGGTTAACCTGACTTTATAGACGTGAAAAATGACTAAAAAATGGCTCAAGATGATGAAGGACATGATAATGATGATGAATATTGTGCTCTATGCTCTTCAAAGGTAAAAATGCAAATCAATGGCCTGTCTTTTCCAACCTCGTGTCATCGGTATCGTTGTAAAACTGTCTGTATTTTGTTTTTTAGTCAATAGCTATAATAACTCAATTCATTTGCATTTCACTCTTTTGCCCATTATGTATTATAATAACAATCGTCATTTAATTTCAATCTAATATGAATGCATAATTCATGTATTTACATGTTCAACATGTATTATGTTGGCCTTTGTTTTTGTTTGTTGTACAATACATTGACATTTTGTTACTATTTTCATTATTTCAATAAATTCATGTATTTACATTTACAATTGTGTTTACAATCGTGGTTACATTCATAATTAATTTTACTTTTAATGTGATAATGACAATCAACAGCAATTACTATCAACATTTCAGTTATTGTTATACTCAAGCTATCAGTACAATGGTGTCTATGGTTAATTATTTTAGCATAATTGTTGAATTAAAGGAGCTAAATTTATGACCAGAATGTTTTATAAATTGTTTAATCCTCAATTGAGTTGAAAAGTGTTATCAACATTAACATTTGATGGCTAAATTTTCGTATAAATGCGATAATCTCATTAAATTGTGATATTATTACCTTTATTCCAGGTAATTGGTTAGTTTATAGAGTGTAAAAGGTTAGCATTGATTGATGATGAATGTTAATTAAAAGTGATCAATCATTTTCCAAATTGATTACTATCAATAAGATTTTTAACTTGATCAAAAGCTTTCATCTTAAACATAAACGATGATGTGTAATATTAACTAATTAAACCTCCTTGATCATCAGTTTTTCCAGTGTTATAATCAAGAGATACTCAATCACATCATGCAAATAAATTTAATCAATCAAACCTTATAGCAACAATATAACAGTAAAATTAACAACTTAATCGATGTAAATCATATGTTAACATTTTGGGTAAAGTAAGCACAATAGACATTGGAATCAAATGATGACTTTATTCAGTTTGTTTAAATGCAAGACATTGAAATGAATATCTTTTTTCAATTAAAGTGAATTCAATTTAATAAACATTAACACAAATGATTATCATTTGAAAGGAAACAAATTTAAAGAAGAAAATGTAAAAATAAAATGAAAGAAATTGAATGAATATAAAATTAACGAAAAAAAAGCCTCACAACTATCATGATGATGATCATAAGAAACTATTTCCCAGGTAAAAGGAGGATCTTTAACAACATTTTTACTCCTCCTTATAAACGGTCAGAATAAGCTAAATTATGTTGTTCAATATATCCGGCTCAATATCCTTAATAAGACAGAGAGAGAGAGAGAGAGAAAGAGAAAGAGATAAAATAACGAATGAATGAATGAATGAAAGAGATTATGAAAATTCAGGTTTTCCAGAGATAACAACGGTAAAGTTGAATTTGGCGCGTGGGATCAATAGATTAATACTTTGATCCATCAACTATCGACTTAGATTGGATTATATCAGAAAAAAACGCAATTTTAAAGATATTCTTAAAGATACACCTTTTTTATCAATAATATTCACAATAATGATAACTTTAAGAGTTATAATAATGTTAATAGAAAATATAAAAAATGTTTCTTTTTGTGAAATTACATTATATAATGTTGAAGATTTACTCTATTAGACGCTTGGTTAGGAACCATATTTTTTTACGCTTTAACCTGTATGCGGTTTATGTTTAAATTTTGTTCGGCTTTCAAATAAAGGTTGGTATTTCACTTTTTGTTTTTACTTTTGTTTCCCTTTTCTTATCATCTTCAGACATAATAAGTTGATCTTTTATTGTTGGTGTATCAGGATATATTGTTGATCAAGAGGAGGAGCAATTATCTAATGGTTATTAAGATGATCTAAGGACAAAGGATGGAAGATGATGAAATACAAGGCGTCACATGGTAACCAGAGGTCTTTCAAGTTGACATGTTTAAGTCGCTTTAACCTGCTTTTTCAAATGGTACGGATAAGTTAAGAATTAAAAAATAAGGAGAAAGAGAAAAGGAAGAGGAACATGACGACGACGATGATGATGATGATTATTATTAGGATGATAATGGTGAAAGTATTAATGATAAACAGCCAAGAGACAGAGAAGAGGAAATGGTAACAACAAAACCTTCAAGAAAGAAAAACCCATTCATGTTTTGGTTTTTTGTTTCTTAGGTTGTATCCAAAATAGCGATCTTTGCCTTTTAAATTTTACTATCACCTTTATCATATGTTCTCTGCAAATAATAAACACAATAATAATATAATTATTATTGTTATTATTATTATACTCATTATTGCTTTATGAGTTTTCAAGAAACACTTCTCTTTGATCCGTAAAAATATTCATTGCAATCTGCATCTTTTATCTTTCTATTCATTCATCCTTAGCATGATAATAATCTCTTTTCATTCTTACTTCAGAAAGTCATCTTTAAATGAAAATGAATTCAATTTTGTTTCTGTCTTTCGTTGATGCACAGGTAATTAAAACTCAGTATACGCTGCTGGTTAATGCTATAAAAAATTACAAATGATTTTAAAATAATGCCGAGCTATACCTTAAATGTTTTGCAGGTTTCTTTTCAGGTTGATTTCACATCAGAAAATTATGCTCAATAGCGCTGAGTCAGCCATGGCGAAACGGAGGAGAAAGTTGGAGATGAAAGTTGATTGTTACAAGAAATTAAAAGTTTTTAAGGTTTGGTCCGAGATGAATTAATTTGCTTTCTGAATCAACAACAACAACAACAACAATATCATCTTCATGATAATAATGATAATCAACATAATTCCCATTTGATCCTGAAATCGGCCTTTCAATCCAGAAATCCGCCTCACCTACTATTCTAGTTGCCGAAAAGTAAAGAAAAGGTGGAAAAAGGGAAAACAAACAAAAGTGAAAGTTGGCCCATTGATTTTAATTAAAGGAACACAAATTAAATAATAACAGCAACAACAACAACAAAACCGATGATGATAATGATGATGATGAGGATAAGGATGATGATGGACCAAATTTTGACGGAAATAAACATTTAAAGATTAGGTGTGTAATAAATCATAGTCATAACCATAATAATAATTTGTATGAATTACATGAATCTTGTGAATACTTGAAAAAACTGAAAGTAAATTATGGTAAGTCAATATTATAATGTTGAATGAAATGCAATTTTCAATATGTTAACCTGTCTCTTAATAATCAATTTTTTCTTCATCTTTTCTTACCGACAGGTTACAGTAAACAGTTAAAGGTGTTTTTGGTAAATTTAAGGTCATTCAATTGGTTTTTGTTGATTTTTGTGGCCTTTTCTTGTGACCTTGTCCAAAATTGTTTTCCCACAACAGCAAATGCTACAACCAATATTACAAGTAATACATATTGTATTAATAAGGTTATGAAAAAAAGGTAAAGAGAAAAGGAAAGAAGAGAAAATTTAAAGGGAAAAAGACGGAAAAATTGCAAAAATTCTTGATGTTTTCACTCATCTTTACACTATCACTATGATTACTGAAAAAAGAAACTAGAAATATTTGGAAATTCAAGTAACTTACTTATTATTATTACCATTTCCTTTAATATGAGAATCACCATAACCATTACTTTTATGATTATTATTATTCTCATTTTTTGATTGATTTTGAAGAAAATTTCACCTTTATCTAACATGACTAACATGTTTCATCTGTTATTTTCATTTTTAGATTCTTTTCATCATCTTTGTTGTTCACCTTCTCCTGACGTGCTCATGAATTTTTTAATTTGTTAACCTTTATTGAACCGGAAATATTTTGAAACATGGTGCATATGTGATTATGGTTATTCATGGTAAATTTGGTTGTTGGATTCCGTATAAATATTGTTACCTCTCGCAACCTTCACCTTGCCTCAATGAAGTTCAAAGCCAGCAAAACAATGCTAATCAACTATAATAACATTGATAATGTTGGTCTTTGATGAAACTGATATGATTTCATTTTTATTTTCATTCTCAGCTATTTAACTCATATGCATGTAAATAGCTGATCTTTTATTGTAACGTGCTCATGATTGGTCAAACACAATCAATGTTATTTCACTGCTGTTTCCTTGGACTCGTGACTTGATCTTTTCTTGGTCAGTTCTTAGGCCCAATCTCATGTAAGATGTTTCCTTTGTTGTTATTTATTTGTCATTATTATTTACCTCTCACTGTTATTGTAACTATTCACTCTCACGCAACTTGATTTACTTGATTTCATTTTTATTTAACCATACATTTAACCATTATTACAACTTTACCAGGCTGCAACTTCAATAAAATCACATCTATTTCAAGTACAATTAGTGATGTTAATAATTGTTACAATTAAATGTAATCTCAATATTAAGGTGAGGTTATCACCGATTATAAAATTGTATCATATTAACTGGATACATTGGATTTCATTAGAAACAAACAAGATGATGATATTAATAATTTAACATTGAACATCAATTAAACTAATGATGGTTAAGATGATTGTTAACTGCCAAACCAGTCAAAATTTTATTCCCATATTTATTATGATCATCATTACCAATAAGGCGATGATTATTGGAAAATAAATGATCCAAGATTAATGTATTAATGAATTTAACTAATCAACTATATTGTAATAAAGGTTCATAACATTAGACTAAAATATAAATTAAGAAGCAAAATTGAAAGGAAAAACAAAAACCAAGCCTGAAATTGAAACTTATCATCATTTGTGGTTGTACAGTTTTTGATAAACCTTACAATTATTTTGATTTGGAGGCCTTAAAATCAAAATACAAAAATTATAATACAAATGAAAATGCGAACCAATCATGTTTGATAATCATTGAGTTGAATACATTTACTTTATGTATCAAAAATTCAAGCTATTATAACTTGACATTTAGGTTTGGTTTGCTTCTTTCAATCACAATTTAATATTTAATATGAATCAGGAAAAGTTAACCCTTGAGGCTAATTGATAGTCCTTAATTGTAATCATGATATAAGTTATTAATACTGGGCAAGGAAAACGCCTCCATTGATGGTCCAAAGAGGTTCATTTTGTGTTGTTTTGTGTGTTCACTGGTTTTTTATTTTGAATAGAGAAAGTTATTATTTACAATTAATTGTTTTTGTATTTAACTATGATTTTTACATGATTACCTGATTGTTGTGCTCAGCGTTTGTAGGGTTGGTTTAATGGCTGATGATCATTATTAGTTGAAGTTGCTCTTTTTGTATCATTTTAATAGTTGAAAACAAGATTCACTGATTGTTCACTCCATTTGGTCCTCTATCATTATCTATCCTCTTCTGTAAGGTGTTTTACTAGGAATCATGAAATGGTGAAGGTGAAAGTATTGAAGTGAATCAAGATTATTAGGGTTTACCTAACCGTGAGATTCACCTTTGCTCAGGTTAATGTATTAGGAAAAGGTTAAAGAAAGAGTCTAATTTAGTTGCCATTGAAAGGTTGTGATGAGATTCACTCAATTGTTGTTAGTTTATGCTGTTGGGATTTACAGTCAATTGGCAATATTTCAAGGCAATCGCCGGCTTTATCATCATTATCATCATCATCATCAGCTTGCAGCAGTAACATCAGCAACATCATCAACAACAACAAGTACAACGCGCTCTCATCTTATCAACTATTCAGTTACAGTGAAGCGAATCAAGTTCACAGGAAATAACTCATCTTCAAGACTTTTACTTTTCTTCTTCTTCTTCTTCTTACCTTTTCTTACCTTTTCTTACATTTATTTTCATCTGATTTCTTTGAGGTTGTTTAACAAGAAAGTAAAATAAGTTTACCAATATTATTAACTATCTTCAAACTAATAATAATCATGTTCATAATAACAATAATAATGGGAATTTTTGAGTTTAACATTTGAAAGTAACTGTCAATGAAAACATTTTAATCTTGAAATAAATTCGTATTTTTATTTTGATAACATTTTTCTGACAATTTTAAGGAAACTTTTCAAGAATCTTTCAATGAATCTATTTATTTATGGATTTAACCTTTACTTGCATTTGTTTCATTGAATTTTGTTTAAATTGATTAAGATACATCTGATGATTTATTGTAAATCAATAATTCAATAAAGTTCGTGACACAACATTATACTTGAATATATTGGAATGATTTGTATTGGATCTGAATTGTCATGAAATATATCATACAATTGACTCCATGAAAAACGTGATTCAAATAAGAGGATTTCAAAGTGAATGTTAACACTCTGTAAGTTATTGTTTGATTTGTAAGACAAATAACAATAAAAATGATTGTTATCATTATTAACTGATTTCTTATTAGTTATCATCAACAAATCATCAATCTCATCGTGATTTAATCTTTATCATCAAATCAAATGAAAATATTAATAATGCAATTTCACACTCCATGATAATATAATCTATTGAATTCAATTGAATTGAGTTTTGTATTGAAATGAAAGGAAAGATTGAAGCAAAAAAATAAAATATTTTCATCCCAATAAGAAAGTAAATGTTTGTTAATAAAAAATTGATTGATGTCAATATATTTAATGATGATTAAAATTCATTCAATTGATGATTAAACTCTCACCTCCCAAATGGTTAACTTTTCGATGCCTTGTAAACACTATTTAATATTTAATATATTGGATCAATTGAACGTATATTAAGTCAATCGTTTAAACAATGCAGTTTAACTGAACTGGATTGTTAATAAAATGAAAATGGCCCACAAATTAACCGTTTGTGTGTGTTTACAGTTGTTTTAAAAGTAAGAAGATCTGACCACATTCAATGTTTAATCATGATTATTATTATTATTATTATGATTGGCAAATAAATTGTACACCTTGAAGAAGATTGATGAAAGTAAAGGTCTGAGCGGCCGTAAGGTTATGCTCTTGACCAACGTATGGTCCATCTGCTTGACCAAGCTAACACAACATACGAGGTAAAAAGGTAAGCAAATACATTGTTATTGTCAGAGCCTCAACGCATTCTATTGATTATAGCAAAGACTCTGTTTAATGCGGCGAAATGTATCTTAAAAGGCATTTCCATTCTGTAATGCACCTTTAATATTCCAACCTCCCTCTTTTCATCTTTTCATCTTTCCCTCATTCTCTTCATCTCATTCCCTCATACTCACTCACTCACTCACTCTACTTCTCACCCCCATCAGCTCCATCATCTTCAGGCACTTTATATGTTTAACCTACTCTGCATAGGCTCATAGAGATGACCTTTCATAGCGTGTTTACTGATAATCATCGTCTTATGAATCGAGTGTTAGATCAAGGAAAAAAATGATCTACAAGTTAACACAAGCTCTTCGTCCTCCTGTTGGCCCTTCAAGGTGTACCAAGATGGATCGACCTTTGCCTTCATTGATATTTATATTGTCAGTAGGAGTGGATGAAGCGAAGAGGGTTGGTGTGTTTGACGCGTGGCTAGAAAATCATCGATAATAAAGCAAATGCCAAATAACAACAACATAAGGAATCCAAAGAAAAATATAATTTCTTCTTCTTTTTTCTTTTCTTTCTCTTCCCTTTTCTCTAGCATATTTTGGCCTCATTTTTGGTCCTCCAATTCAGTTTCGTGTCCAACATAATCATCAATGCATATTAACTGCTTACTCTAGTACCAATTGTTACGTTAGTTGAATTGAAAATTAAACACTGTAAAACATTGAAACATCATTTGTTTTGGTGTTATTAAAAGCATGATAATGAAGGTAAAAAATGTAAAGGGTTTGCTTTGAAAATATACTTACATGATATTAGTTGTTCTGGATAATTGTTGTTGCTTTTGGCTGTCAAGCTGTTATCACCATTAACATTATGTTAAGTTGTTAAAACGATTGTCACCCGGCAGGCTTCATTATTAACCTAGGTACAGTGTAATGATAATTTTAATTAACAGTAAATTCCTCACAATTCCTTGCATTAAAATAAAAAGTAGGAAATTAAAACAGTGCTGACCCCAATTAGTAAAACCAAAAATGATAAATAACTATTGGCTAACTCAGCCGAAGCGTTTTCATTTCAATTAATGCGCCATTAAACTCGGCTATTTATTCATCACACTTTTTAATGTTAGTCAATTATTTTCATTTTTTATTTGTTAATTATTTGTTCATTAGAAGTATCAAAGTAATGATAACCATCAATATAAATGTGACAATGTAAACGAAATTAATTGAAGGTGGAAATGGCAACTTGAAATCAATTTGTTGTTTAACCATTTGTTTGTGTTTATTGACGGTAAAAAACTGTTACATTGAAGCTGCTTGCTTTATTAGCTTTTGTTGATGTTGTCTACTGTTGATTATTTCAATTTCAACTTGTTTCTTTTTTGTATCTTAAATAACATCAACATTTACATGATAATAATCAGTATAAATATGTGCTGCAATACCATCAACAGTGGACTTAAACATCATTAAAATGATTATCATCATTTGACCAGGCCTGAGGGTTACTTTATGCAATGTGTTTTTGTTATTAAACATCAGAAAGTATATTTTTTGGTCAACATTTTAACCCATTGATGGAGGATAATGACAATGTTGATGATAATGATAATTACAATGGTGCTAGTGATGGTGTTGGTGATGGTGATGATAATATCCGTCAATTGTTACTCTCTTGCCTTTTTTAATCATCATTCCAATGCTATAACTGGACAATTTACAGTTGATTTGTAAAAGAGAGCAGACATTATAATAACCATTACAATTAACTATGCTTAACAGTTATAATAGTTGTAATTATCATTCCTATCTATTGTGGGTGATATTTTGAGACATTCAATCCATGAACATTGTCGGTTAATCTTGACGGAAGTTGGTTCCGTCCAAGTTGAACCCTCGAGGTTTAACCCAATAAGCCTTTAAAGTTGTATTTATAAATAGATGCAAATATCTGTGTTATATTTTGAGTCTCGTGCCATTTACTTTATGAGTTAACATAAATAATGAAAAGTTATTAATATAAGTGTTCACATCTGGACTATTTTTTGGGTTATTTTTTTCTGGTTTTGGTCGACATCAGTTTAAGGTGAACGGTTGAAGGTCAGAAAATGTCAATCGTGTTTAACCCAATTTTGAGTGGAAACAGTTTGACTCTTTGAATATTTAATCAATCACCAGCATTTGGTCAACTCTTTACAGATGATTTTGTTTTTGACAACGAGATTAACCATTGATTAACTAATGATGATGTATTTGCAAGTCAATGAGACAACTTAATGCAGATTCAACATGAAGATTAATGGTTCAAAGACTCTATCAGCTTTGATTGTTTCTGATTGTAAATTATCAAGTAAAATAAACTCACATAGACTTTAATTAATAAATCAAATTCATCAAATAATAAATGAAATTGTTGAAGTTTATAGCAATTTAAATTGTTCATTAATTGAACTGAAAACGAGCAATTAAGTTGAATCAGAGGAAATAATAATGATAATGTTAGTTGATGTCAGTGAAAAGAAACACAAAATAGTCGAAGCGAAACAAAATAAGTAAGAAGATGATATTGAAAATGAATGGGAAAAGAGAGAGGAATGAAGATAATGGAAGAGAGAAGAGAGGGAAAGAGAGAGAGATGATGGGAATGATGATGATGATGATGGTGAGGATCTTTGGACGGTGTTTGGGCCATCGGTGGCGAATGGTTTGTAAGTTGAAGAAAGAAGAGAAAGAACGAAAAGAAAGAAAGAAAAGTATGAATGAAAACAAGTTTGACAGTAAGGTGAGGCTTTATCATCATCATCATCATCATTTCTGTCTTTCTTCTTCTCTTTCTTTCTCATTCTTCTTCTCTTTCTTATCATCATGAGTGAGTTGCGCACATTATGAGTGAGCTTAAAGAGCGTCAATCCAAGTCTAAAGTCGTTCTCAGTTCCAAATAACTTAACCTTAACGTAACTTGTTTTATAACTCAAAGTGCTTTACTAACATTCAAACTTCAACTAAACTCAACTTTTGTAATAACATGAAAAAATGTCTAATTTTTGTTTCTTTTTTACTTTGAGTAACTTTTTTCATCTTTTAATGGATAATTCAAGATCCAATTAATGGTCAACACAATCAATGATTAAATTGATTGGTTTGTCACAATTAATTGTCTTCCAATAGTCGATATCTTTTTGATTATCATTTAAACTCTAATTTTTTGGATTATCTTTTTGCTTTCATTGTGTTCAATCAAATTGCGGATTTTTGTGAAAATTATTATTACAATGGATTATTTAATTGCTTCTAAATTGTACACAATTCTAGTTTTGTTGTTAACAATTAAAGGTAAGTTTATTAATCATCATTAATCAAGTAAATCCACCTTTCAATCAGTTTTTTGTTTCTTTTCATTCCAACATTTCAAGTTGAAATTGTTTCATTCATTGGCAACTTATTTATGGTTAACGATTTAATTGCAATCGAGCAATTAACCTTATTTTAGGATTAAAAGTTTAATCAAAAGATGAGAAAAGAATCTTCAATATTTCCAATTAAATTATAACAATTTTAACTAATAAACAGTTATCCTAAATGGATATTTGAAAGTCAGTTTAATAAATGAAACAAGATTAATGCTCAAACTATCAAAATATAATAACAACTGAAATATTTTTTATACTGAAAAAAGTGCAATTTAAATAAAATGATATCAATTACCTTATCATTGAATCCCTTGCCGTTGAGACACAAAAAATACTTGAATCCATTATTCAAGAGTTAACCTAAAATACGGTTTCTATGAATTAACCTGCAATATTGTCATCTATGAATGGACTTTTTTCAATTCACTTCATACTTTGAATTTTTTGCTTCTTGTTTTTTTCCTTCACTTGCCTTTCCTCTCTTTCTCTTCTTTCTTTTTTTCTCTTCATTTTTTCTTCTCTTTCTAATCTTCTCTCAATTCTCCTCCTTCTCATCTTATTCACCTTTTCTCACAACTCACCGTCTATCACCAAAAAAAGTCTCAAAAGAAGAGCGTAAACTAGAAAATACCAAAGATTGTACTTTTTTCCTGTTCTTTTTTTTGTTGTTGATGTTGATTTTGGTGCTTCATTTTATCATCATCTTCTTCTTCTTCTTTCCTTCTCTTCTTCTCTTTCTTTATTCACCTCACATTCTTCATCTTCTTCTCTTTAACCTTCTCTTTCTTTCTTCTTCTAACATGTTGTTTCTCATCCACTTTTTATCCTCTTCTTATCATCACAGGTTACAACTGTACCTGTTACTTTCCCATAGAGTATCAAGGTACTTTTATGATGCAAACCCAAGCTTCATCTTCATCATCTTCTTCAAATGAAGTCACATATTCGGAGATTACCATT
The DNA here is from genome assembly GCF_039701765.1 of Tetranychus urticae. NCBI lineage: Eukaryota > Metazoa > Arthropoda > Arachnida > Trombidiformes > Tetranychidae > Tetranychus > Tetranychus urticae. Next base: position 12,271,466 of record NC_142959.1, on the reverse strand, counting down.
GAAGCTGATGCCATATCACCATGGGGTTCATGTCATGAACGCAATGGATCCAATGTTATCCTAACTGACTCAACTGGACCAGATACAAATTGTATGAGATGTTTACATTTATCACTTAAAACTGGTAATATATTACAAATACATGCTGAAGGATTGGCTCGATGTTACACTAATGTTGAAGCTGCTAAGGCCACTTGTCCAACCGATAAAACTCTGAAAGAGAATAGATCAACATTAGAATTAATCTTATTTCGTAAGTTAATTACAATTACAATTTATATTTATAGCAATTCTTCAAGTAATTTATCCTTCAATGTATATTATACGAGAAACAAGGGAAAAATACTTGTGTTTTCACTCCCTGATCATGTCGAGATTATTATCATTTTGGTTGTCACTTTTTTCTTGTTATATTATAATATTTATGAATAGACATTGAAGCCTCTTCTCACATCATAAAAACCTGTCCATATTTTGTGGGGTTCATCTCATTGACAAACCTTATTTCCTGTTAACATTCATTGTTCCCAAACATTGTTAGTGTTAGCACCTTGCAACCTTATAGCTTCCGGTAACTTCACAGGATCAACATTTTTTGTCATAATATTCATAGGAATATAATGGCCAGTTTTGGGTCCTTCTTGTAGTTATTTTCAGTCCTTTTCACTACTTGTTTTGGCTACTTTTTCATTCCTTTTTTTGCTTCCTCTTCGTAATTATCTTGAATCTTGATTGTTCCTCCAAATGTTCAATTTTAATTGATTGTTAATCCAGTTGACTTGACCTTGATATGGATTCCTTTAAATACAAAAATAAGGTTTCATTAACTATTAATAAATTAAAAGATAAGCAATTAATATTGTGATTGTTTAGATCACGATTTCAACAATAATAGACTTACCTTTTGAAATTGAAATGAGCTTCTATTAACTAACTTACTTGATTCATTTCATTATCATCTAATAACTTTCATAAATAACCTGTTTCTTCTCGTTATAATATACATTGATTATGTTTACTTCATCATCATCTTCATCTTCATCTCCTTCTTACTCCTCATACTTTTCATACTTTTCATATTCATCATAATCATCAAACTCATTATCATCATTATCATGTTCATCATCATGATATTAATTCAACTTTTCATTTACCAGGTAAACATATTCCAGTAGAAAATATTGAAACAATTGAAAAGGTTTTCTGTCCAATTAATGGTCGTTATAAGTTGACTTATACAACAAACAATGGTCAAGACCAATGTACTTCAAGTCCATCCGATATATCAAATTGTCCAAAAGGGAATGTCCTTTCAGCTCGTTTCCGTAAATGCCAATCAATTCCTGATCAAGGTAAGAAAAGAAGAAATAAATATTCATTCTTTCATCATTTTCATTATTGAAACTTATTGATTAAATGTTATTTGTTTCAACAGAAATCCAATTTCAATGTTTGGGTGACTGGGAAAATACTAACGGAGGAAGTGACCGATTCATCGCTCTAATGGACCTTTCATCGGAACCAAGAAATAGACCAAAATATCGATGTGGAGTAAGTGCACAAAAAGACATTATTTTAATACTAATCATCATCTTTATCCGTTGGTTTCAAATATAAAAACGGAAATGGGTTGAAGATGACAAAAGGTGCTTTACAGGAAGTGTCTCATTTAATATGTACTTGGAGGGTGAACCTTACTTGGGTTAGTCTATTGACTCAACCATAGACTCAACTCAACTCTAGACTGAGATATTGGTTAAAGGATCGTTAGTGTCTTTCATTGGCATTATTATTAATACTCAGACTAGGCCTTGCCTTGACTTGATATTCAATTAATGAGTTGTTTTAAGCACAAAAATAGTCAACTTATTAGTTTATAAATGTTAGGATTTCCGTTGAAACATATAATAATAATAATAATAATATCCAACTGTGAATATCTTCTTACAATGTTAGTCTTGTTTATACATTTTCAATTCACTGTAATTCATTTTTAAATTTTCATTATGATGATGAGGATGATTGTCAATCATGAAACTGGTAAATGATCAGGATGATTATGATTATGATTAAGTGAGAGTGCAATGGTGAATTAAGAAGAAAAAGAAAGCAAAAGAAGAAGAAAAATCATCTTTCAAATGCTTATTTCCTTCCTTCTGTAATATCAATTTTCGATATGCTTTTTAACTCTAAATGCGTATAAACATGAAACACCCTGAGATTTTTCATTATTATACAATATCATTCATTCATTCATTATCATTATATTATTATTGAAAGGTTTTACACTTGAGCAAGAAAAGGCCGATTACCCATCATAATCATCATCATCATCATCATCAGCATCTTCATGGTGAAAATTCATTGTTACATTGTAAAGTATCTGAGTTGTTATTGTTTATTGCTATTGATATGCTTTCTTGTTTGTTACACTGGTTAATTCATAATTTCATGTTTAATTATTACAGGCATTATTAGCTTATATTAATGGTTAAACTTGATTTACCCATTGAATTAACTAAAAATAATTGTTAGTAAATTGTCAAATTGTTACTTACTTGTTACAACTAGTTAATAATTATGTACACATTAACAGTCAATATTGATCAATGTTTGGTTCACAAGTAAAAGTTGGTTAAACTGGAACAACATTGTTTATTGATCAAGGCGTTTCTATCTTGAAAGTTAATCATAAATTATTGCCAATTCCCGATGAATTTGAGGTTCTCATAGGCCAATCCTGTTTCCATTTTATACCGATTTTGTTGAATATTTTTGGCCTTTTTTCATAGCTGAAGGCTCTTTATGGTTCAACTTGAAATCTCTTTGAAGGTCCAATTCATTTTAACCAATTTCCTTTCAATGTTAATCAGTTTCTTTACCATTCCTTAATCATCATCAACTGTAACCAACCAACTCGTAAAAAATGATCAACATGAGAAACTGAATTGAAAGGAATAAGTTGATAAAGGGAAAACGAAATGGCAAAATAATCTTTTAGTTTAAAGTGAAAGATGATCAAGACTTTCCGGTTCAATAGGAACTAGGAATTTGTTAATATATTATATAATACATAAGATGAACTTTCCATTAAAGCAATCGATTTAACCATTTAACCAGCTTAAAAGCCTTCTAGAATTGATTATTGTTGTTATTAAAATACAATTATGTTGACCAACACCGGTTTTTAAGCTTCAGCCAGTCCATCTTTAAGTTAGAGATTCCTTCTTTTTCTTCATGGATTCTTGGTTTCATTGGTAATATTATATATTGTAATATCGATAGTTAAACAGTGATTGTTGTTGTAATTGCTGAACATCAATTGATTGAATTGTTTCTTGACTGTCTTTACTTGAATCCTTTATTTTGTTATAACACTTCAATGGGTGTAACAACAGCATTGATCCTTAACCCGTTGCCATACTTTTTATTGAGTAATAAACTCTCATAACTTGCTTTGTTGATCAATATTAGTCCATCAACAGTTTACTGATTATTATCACAAGGTTGGTTGTCTTGATTGTTCACAATCGAGCTTTTTTGATGATACAATATATTCTGGTTGAGTCTGATAGTGAAAGTTTTATTGAATGATGACAATAAGCTGTTCATAAGGAGACACAAAAGCACAAAAGGCTTTCCCTTTTCGTTGTTGTTATAGACTGGATATAAATGATTGATTAACCATAAATTAATTAGAGTCACTTTAGATCAAATCTTGATCTTTGACAAATAAAAATAATTTAAAAGCACAAATTAATTTACAATTAAAACTGTTAACTAATTATAAAAATATTTGTTTTAATTTTAGATGTTTCGGGAAAACTCAACCAACGGACAAATTTATGTCTCACTCTCAGCTGATTCAACTTGCTCAACCAATCTCGTTAATGCAAGGATTGGATATGAAACATTAACATTGACTCCAAGTAAGTTATTTGTTTATTTGATTAATAATTATCAGATACTAATGGTCAGTTATTTGCCAATTAGTAAATTGTCAAGAGCTTGCTAAACAATCTCAAGTTCTGTTAATTAAATATGACTTTAAATTGGTGCATTTCATTCATTTACACTTACACGTTAGTTGAATGACTTGAAGCCATTTCTAATTGAAAGAGTAAATTGATCAAAGCTAATTAACTCAATTCTTGTTTATTGTCAATCAACAGCAATTGGTGATAAAATAATGACTCGATATCCGATTACTGAGAGCATCAAATGTCGATTTCCTGATTGGACTCAAGGAAAATGGGATCGAAGTCGAATCGATGGAAATCAATTCAAGTTTAAAGATGTGGTCAACAACTACAGGACATTAACATCAAAATGTATAATGAGACAATCAAATACACCAAATGATAGATTCATTGTTCACAGTTCAACTCAATGGTAAGTCGATGAATCCAATGCTTCAGCTGATTGATCAACAATTTCATTTCAGTTTACCAACAATTTGCCAAAAATGATTTGTTTTTTTGGTTTGAATGAACCAGAAAAATGGTGAAATTATTGATTTTCATTTTGATTTGAATGTTTTACTTACAAACCTTTCCATTAATCATTTAAATAGCGGTGAATCATTTTACACTTGTGTTTGGATGAAAAGACGATCAGCTAATACACTTGAGTTTCAATTCGGTGCCAAATCAAGTCCTAATTTATTGGCTCATTTATGTGATGATCAACATTTTACATCAAACAATTGGATAACCCAAGGACGTAAGTTAATTAACAAATGAAATAAATTGATTTAATTTTAAATTTGATTCTAAATTTGAACCATTTCTTGTTTTCCAGGTAAAATCGTTACAATTCAAACTCCTTGTCCAATTACCGGTGATTATACAGGAATCGTTCCCAATGTAACTGGATTATGTGCAAAAGTATCATCTGATTGTAATAATCCTGATATAATGTATCATTCAGTTTCCAGTTGTGAAAATGCATCTCATGTTTTTGAAGGTAAATACTATTTTCATGAGAAAATAATTGAACTTTTTTGACCCAAAAAAAGGAAACATTTTATTCAGTTTTTTCTTGAATAAAGTTTCTATTAATTGAATGATAAATTGTAAAGTATTTGAAATTAATGACAAAATTGTTTGGTTGGTTGAATAAGACACACAAATTGGTGTAATTGTAGAGTTAACTGTCAATTGCTATTATTATATTCATATTCATCTAGATCATTATTTTTCGTTTGATTTTAATTCACTTTTTATCACCATCACCATCATCAGAACCATCATCAGCAACATCATCATAATCATTGTAATCATCTTCATCTTAACCATAATTTTCATGATAATTCTCATCTTTTTCATTTCAACATTTCATTGAAACTGACCAAACCCAATCTCATTGTGAGTCTTTCATTTGTAAAAGTTAATTGAGTTAACTATATTTAAGGACACAATCAAATAGCGATATCAATCTGAGTTGAGTTGAGTTCATTTTAATTGTATTCAATGGTTCGTTGAATTTAAAATCTGATTAATTTTTGCATTAATTCACTTTAACCACAGTTCCTTAATCAACAAACCAACTCAACCATTTTGGTCAAACTTTTTCATGTAGATTCGTTTTAATGAAAATCACCTTTTTAATAACAATTATCTTTAATCAATTACAGAGCGTGAATATCGGTGTTTAGGGAACTGGGAAGAAGACGGAATCCTTTATACATTCACTCAACGCAGAGACGCAACTGGATATCAATGCTTTGTAAGTATCATCAACTGATTATTGTTAAATTATTAGTTGATTGGAAATCAATTGAAATATAAAACTCTTTCAATCACATGATATTAACTCTTGCAATTTATGATCACATTTAGGCTGGTAAAATCTTGGGTAATGGTGAAGTTGCTTACATCAGAGAAGCTGGTGAAAATTGTATTCGAGCTGAACATCCATTAACTGTTGGAATGAAAATCACAAAGCAAGGTAATTACTAATTAGATTGTTAATCAAATAAAATAACCATTTGCAAGTGAACGGTTCACTTATTTCAAGTTCAATGAAATGGCGGAAATGATGAGCTTCATTCAATTTTAATCATTTTCAATTGTAAATGAAAATTTTAAATGAATCCAATTTTAAACTAGACCCTTGTTCCCAAAGACCCATTAACCAGTTAACATATAATCACTCATCATCCTGCCAATTGATCTTGATCAATATAAAAGTCACATTTGATTATCCATTAATTCATCTTAATTTCTTCATTGTATTCAACAATTATCTTTACTTTTCATTATTAGTGGCTTGTCAACGGATCATTACAACGACAAAAGCTCCTTGGCCTTTAAGGACTGATAGGATATACCAAGTGCACAAAGCTCAGCCATCATTTCAACCAGCACTAAGAACTGTTTCGACTAAACCGATAGCTCAACCTTTACCTCATCATATTCCTCGTCCAATTCAGTCCATGTTGGGATTCAATGACAACAACCCTCATTGGTACCAATCTGATCCTCCAGCTAAAAAGATATGGAAACCTGCTTCAAGTAAGTTACCTTAACAATCACAATAAAACTCAACATTAACATTAACATTGTCAATTAATTGTTGTATTTCTTCTCCCATTACAGTTACACCATTTAAACAATCAAAAATGCACAGAAGTTCAGGATCGTCCATTAGTCCAATAATTTTGCTAACAATCACCTTTACCTTCCTCAACTGTCTATTGTGATGGAAGGCTTAGCTAAAACAAAATATTTTTACATTGTTGGTTTTGTAAATGTTTTGTTATAACTTGCTAAATTGCGTCAATTATCTGCGAGACTCCGAATGATTTGAAATAATTGCTTGAACACAATAGATAGTAAATCGGATCATAAATCACCATTCAACTAAAGGAGTGAAAAGGACCCACAAAAGAGCATCTAGTCAATAGTTGAAACAACTCTTCTAGACACAAATGGTAAGGTTTATAACTCAATTTGTCTGGAGTAACCAACTAATCGCTTTTATTTCATATTTTTTCAGAGCCAAATATGCGAGTCTGTGATTGTCATCAAAATCATTGGTTATTGCGATGAATGTACAAATAAGAAACCTGAATTTCTATCTCATCTAATGTCCAGTCAATTCTATAATCATCATGTCTTTATCCTAGTCGGTCAAAGTAGTGGCTAACCAAAAGATGGAATAATATAAATTGCCCAAAAATTATTCAGAAAATAAAGTGATTAGATATTGTTAAGTTCACTATCCATTGTAAATGTATAATACTAAACGAAATTTTTGTCGAAGTTTATGGACAATTTATCAAGTCTATTCTGTAAAACTAATTGTAATTATGTAATTAAACAACAAATAACATTATGTATAATGTTGATTATTTTCAACTAAATAAAAAGTCAATTACAAAGCTAAAAATAATGTTTCTTTCACTTCTTATGGTCAAATTTGAACTTTGATTGAGTTTTGTTGATTTACTGATCCTTATTATGATGATTTTTGTTAGCTTGTTAATGAAAAGACACAATTGTCACATTAATGCACAAATTGACCCAACTGTGCCGATTCGGATTCAGATTAATTTCATTCAAACTTAGACTCTGTTAGTTTGTAGAGACATAAAATCTGAGTCCATTCGAGCCATTTAAAAGTTTCTCTAGTCAATAGTTTTCAAGAAAATCGAGTTAGAAGTTGAAAGTTGGAATCGCTTTTATTCAGTTATGGAAGTAGATTGAGCAATGAAACTTATTTGAAGAATGTAATTTTTGATGCTCAACCAGAAAATGCACTTATTTTGCTAAATAAAATTTTCTGTTCGAAATAAGACAGATAAGTTCGATTCTAAGTTAAACTGGCCGCATTTTGTAACCATGAGAGTTAGAGAGCTAAAACCAATGATTCGTCTATTAAAACTCTTTGTGCAAACCGAGGATTGAACAGTTTTTTCAATTAAGCGGTAGTTCTCTGAATTTTGGCCATTGGCATCGAAATTTTCATCCTCAATATTTCGATAATTATAGCTACTACAAGCATCTTTCGTCGCCCAATCACTAGATTTTATTACGGTCAATAATATAAAGAAATTTCTGATCCTTCAAGATTGTCGGAAAAAAAGTTATAGCATTTTATTTGTTATGTTACCAGATTTTAGATTTTATGCATGAAGGTAAATGGTTTTGCAAACATAAATCTTATATTGTGTTAGAAGGATATTCACTATTGTATCAATTAGCCCGGATTTTTTCGTTACTTATCCATGTTTGATAGTTAGTTACTGCCCATAATAATATCTAATATCTGGTCAAAGAATAATTAATGTGGGTCCAATTGTTCTCGAAATATTAAGGTTCAAAGTTTCGCTGCTAATGGCCAAAATCAAGAAAACTATTGATGAAGTGAGAAAAAGGTTTGTTCCTTGATGTACCCAGTCAATTTTTATGGATGAATCATAAGTTTGAGTTCTCTAACTCTTACGGTCAAAGAATACGGTCAGTTTAAATGAGAATCGCTCTGATCTGTTTTACTTCGAACATGGGGTTTTATCTATTAAAATGAGTGCACTTACTGGTTAACCATAAAAAGTTACGCCAGTAAAATGAGTTTCATTGCTCAAGATGCTTCCATAATTGAACAATAGCGAATCGAAATCTAAACTTTGACCTCGATTTTTGCAAAAACCATCGATCTTACAAATTTCTTAATGAAGGTAATGGATGCAGTTTTTATGCTTCTACAATTCATCACCAAGGTTCAAATTTCAACTCAAATGTTAAAGCTTTGACAGCACTTCTTTCGATTGTTATACCTAGTTAATAATAAGCTTTCACTATTGAATGCAAACTTATTTGGTTTTCTACTAGAAAGATGTATTGTGCTAGAAAGATATTAATTAATGCATAAATGTGCCCAGATTTTGCTCGTTCCTGAGTCGTATTTTTCAGTTTGTTATTGCCCATAATAACATCTAACGTTTGGCCAAGGAATGTTGGCTTTAGGTGCAATTATTCTCGAAATATTAAGGTTCAAAGTTTCAATGCTAATATCCAAAATCAAGAGAACTATTGATGAAATGAGAAAATAATGCGCTCTATAATGTGCACTACCAGTTTTTATAGTCGAATCATAAGTTTTAGCTCTCTAACTCTCATGATAACGAAATGCGGTCAGTTTAACTGAGAATCAAACTTATCTGTATTATTTCGAACAGAAAATTTTATTTAGTAAAATAAGGGCATTTTCTGGTTGAGCATTATACTTTACCTTAGTAAAATGAGTCTCATTGCTGAATCTGCTTCCAATATTGCACAAAAGCGAATCGAAATCTAAACTTTGACCTCGATTTTTGCGAAAACTATCCACCTGGAAAATATTTGAATTGCACTTGTGGACACAGTTTTTATGCTTCTACAATTAACCAACAAGTTTTATTTCTCAACTCAAATATTCGAGCCTTGACAGTTCTTCTTTTGACTGTTATGTCTGTTTAACACTCAGCTTTCACTATTGAATGCAAATAAATTTGCTTTACTAGTCGCAAGACTATGTATTGTGTTATATATTCATTGTTGTATCAATAAGTCCAGATTTTCACCGGTGTTCAATCATGTTTGTCAGTTTGTTATTGCCCATAATAATATCTAATATTTGGTCAAAGAATGATGATCGTGGGTGCAATTATTCTCGAAATATTAAGGTTCAAAGTTTTGATGCCAATGGCCAAAATCAAGAGAACTATTGATGAAATGAAAAAAAGGTTTAATCATCGATGAAGAGCGACGATTTTTATAGATGAACCATGAGTTTAAGCTCTTTAACTCTCATGGCTACCGAATGCGGCCAGTTTTACTTACAATCGCTCTGATCTGTTTTATTTCGAATATAAAAGTTTGTCCGGCAAAATAAGTGCAATGCCAAGTTCACCATAAAGAGTTAGATTATTGATGTGAGTTAAATTGTTGAATCTGCTTCCATAATGGAACAAAAGCGAATCGAAGTTTAAACTTCGACCTCGGTTCTTGCAAAAACTGTTCATCGCAGAAATATTTTAAAAGCACTAATGTGTTTTGTTTTTATACTCCTACAATTCGCCATCAATTAGATATTCTTAACTCAAATGTTCGAGCTTCGACAGTACTTCTTTTGATTGCTATGTCTAGTTAATAATAAGCTTGCTCTATTGAATGCAAATGTATTTGATTTTGGTAACTGTCCATCGGAGAAATATTTTAATGTCACTAATGCATATGTGAATCGAAGTAGCATAAAAATTATGTCCATTAGTGTTATTAAAATATTTCTCTGATGGACAGTTTTCGCAAGAACCGAGGTCAAAGTTTAAACTTCGATTCGCTTCTGTTTAATTATGGAAGCAGATTCAGCAATGAAACTCATACCAATAATGTTACTTTTGATGCTCAACCAGAAAATGCAAAGATCTTACTAAGTAAAACTTTCTTTTCGAAATAAAACAGATAAGTTCGATTCTAAGTTAAACTGGCCTCATTCTGCAACCGTAAGAGTTAGAGAGCTTAAATTTTTGATTCTTGCATAAAAATTGAAACTATACATCATAGACTGAATTGGTTTTTCATTTCGTCGAAAGTTCTCCTGATTTAGACCATTGGCGTCGAAAATTTGAACCTTAATATCTCGATAATAATTGCCCCTAAGATTATCATTCTTTGACCAAACATTAGATTTTATTAGAGGCTATTATAAACTGACAAACATGACTGAGTAACGAGGAAAATCTGGGCTGATTTATATAATAACTAACTTCCTTCTAACATGAAAGAAGACTTGTGTTTGCAAAACCATTTACCTTCATGCATTAAGTCTAAAATTTGGTAACATAACAAATAAAATGCTATAAATTTTCTTCCGACTATCTTGAAGGATCAGAAATTCAATATTTTATAGAACAATATCAAATCTAATGATTTTTTACAGAATGAAAATTTTAGGTACTATGATTCTCGAAATATTAAGGTCCAAAGTTAATGGCCCAAAATCATGAGAACTATTGATTAACAGAAAAAATTATTGAATGTATGCTGTTTAACGACAATTTTTATATACGAATCATAAATTTTAGTTCTCTAACTCGCGCGGAAACAGCATACGTTCAGTTTATTCAAGAATCGCAATTATCTATTTTATTTCGAAAAGCAAATTTTATTTGTCAAAATCTTTGCATTTTCTGGTTGCGCATCAAAATTAACACCTTTAGAATGAGTCTTCATTATGAAATCTGCTTCCATATTTGAACAAAAGCGAATCGAAGTTTCAAATTTGACCTGGATTCTTGCGAAAACTGTCCATCAGAGAAATATTTTTAAAGCACTAATGGACACAGTTTTTATGTTGCTACAATTTACTACCAGATCTAAATTCTTAACTCAAATATTCGAGCTTTGACAGTACTTCTTTTGATTGTTACGCCAGTTTAATCATAAGCTTACACCATTGAATGCAAATAAATTTGCTTTACTAGTCTCAAGACAATGTATTGTGTTATATTGCAATTATTGTATCAATAAGTCTAGATTTTCACCGGTGTTCAATCATGTTTGTCAGTTTGTTATTGATCATAATAGCATCTAATGTTTGGTCAAAGAATGATGATCGTAGGTGCAATTATTCTCGAAATATTAAGGTTCAAAGTTTCGAAGCCAATGGCCAAAATCAGGAGAACTATTGACGAAATGAAAAACCAATTCAGTCTATGATGTGTACATCTTATTTTTATGCACGAATCATAAATTTAAGCTCTCTAAATCTTAAGGTCGCAGAATGAGCCCGGTTTAACTAAGAATCGAACTTAACTGTTTTATTTCGAAAAGCAAATTTTGTTGATCAAAATCGTTGCATTTTCTGGTTGAACATCAAAAGATACATTATCGGTATGAGTTGCATTGCTCAATGTGCTTCCATAATTGAACAGAAGCGAATCGAAGTTTAAACTTTGACCTCGGTCCTTGCGAAAACCATCGATCTTAGATACTGGTTGAAAGCACTAATGGACACAGTTTTTATGCTACCACAATTAATCACCAAGTCTTAATTCTCAACTCAAATATTAGAGCTTTGACAGCACTCATCTTAATTATTGTGTCTGTATAATCATAAGTTTACACTATTGAATGCAAAGAAATTTGCTTTTCTAGTCGTAAGACTATGTATTGTTTTATATTTCAATTATTGCATCAATTATCTCAGGTTTTCATCGGTATTCAATCATGTTTGTCAGTTTTTTATTGCCCGTAATAATATCTAATGTTTGGTCAAAGAATGTCGGTCGTAGGTGCAATTATTCTCGAAATATTAAGGTTCAAATTTTCAATACTAATATCCAAAATCAAGAGAACTATTTACGAAGTGAAAAAAATATGCGATCTATGATGTGTACTGTCTATTTTTATGACCAAATCATAAGTTTTAGCTCTCTAACTCTTATGGTTAAGAAATGCGGTCAGTTCAACTAAAATTCGAACTAATCTGTTTTACAGAAAAGGGAAAATTTTATTTCTCTATATTAGTTCATTTTCTGATTGAGTACCAAAAGTTGTACCAGGAAAATGATTTTCATACCAAAATCAAGATTCATAATCGTACAAAAAGCGAGCAAAGTTTCAACTTCGAACTCGATTTTCTCCAAAACTATTGATCATAGAATTTTTCAAATTTTATGTCTCAGTTTTTATGTCGCTACAAACTGACAGAGTCTAAGTTTGAAATAAATTTTATCTAACTCGGTTTTGCCCATTTTGTCGACGTTAAATGTGACGATTGTGTTTATTGTTATTTTAGTATCAACTCTTTAGTTATTATAAATATATTTCAATCAAAAGGTAGCTATTAACTTCAGATCATGAACCCAAGAGTAAACAAAGGGATCTGTCCGACAGTGTGAAAAAAATGAATGAACGCAGTGTAAATAACAAGAATAAATTTATTTGATTGATTTAAATTTGAAGTTAGAAGATCAGAATGATTAAAAATTAGAATGAAATGGTTATTTCGCTTATTGGACCATATTCAATGACCCGTAAGGAGTTCGATTGAAAACTCTTTCGTATACTTTAACTTTGATTGGAACTTTAGGTCTAAGAACCATTTCCATAGTGAATAAAACTTTATCAGGTTGATCGAGGGAAACAAATCGATAATGGCGGATCAATCGAGCTAAGACAATTTTAAGCTCAGCAAGAGCAAATTTTTGTCCAATACAATTTCGTGGTCCAGCTGAGAAAGGGACAAAAGCAAATGGATGTCGACCACCAGAGTTTTCAGGTAAAAATCTATCAGGATTGAATACTTCAGGATCTGGGAAAATTTCTGGATCTCGGTGGAGTTGATAGATGAAGCAATAAATGACTGTTCCAGCGGGTACAACATGACCTGAAATGGTCATATCTTCAGTGGCTGATCTACCGATCAACGGAACCGATGGGCAAAGTCGCAAACCCTCTTTAACAACACAATCTAAATATTTAAGCTGTTTAATAGCATCCAAAGTAATTTCAGTTGTTGATGATGAATTGGATTCGTTTCTCATTTCTGAATGTAAATCATCAAATAACGAGTCAACTTCCAATGCAAGGCGATCTTGTACTTCCATGTTGTGGCCAAGAAGATAAATTATCCAAGACATTGCCATGGCTGTAGTGTCATGGCCTTCAAACATGAATGTATCTACTTCTTCTCGAATATCCTCTTCCGATAGTTCACCACCATTGATATGATGTTTCAAAAGCAAGTCCATGAAGGCTAACCTTCTTTCACCAGAAGCTGGCATTGACAATGAAATGGGTTCACCTGAACCAGTTGACAAACTGATTGTAGATTGTCGTCTCCCTTGCTTGTTCATCATTTCATCTTTACGATCTCGAATAACTCCCATTGTGAAATCATGAAGATGCTGAACTTTACGTCTAAACTCTTTACCTCGCTCCAGACGATAGTAGATTGCATCTGGCCAATAACTTGGTTGCATCAATCTTTCAAGGAAACATTCTCCGACTCTGAAAAATAAATTTAAAAAGTAAAATTAAAGAATGATTCAATTTTTTGAGAAAATTCAGGTACTTGGAGCATTCCGTATCATTTGATGTAATTTATACTTACTCATAAACAGCTCGACAATAACTATTGTTAGGGTTGTTTTGGGCACCAATCGATACTCCCATTATGGTTTCTAGACCATAGTAAAATTTAGGATTAGAGAGGTAATCACTGATCAATCTAGATTGATTTGTAAACACTTACCACAGATTATGTCCAATGTACAAGCAGTAACAACGGGTACAATGTCGATTGCTTCACCAGATCTTGCGATTTCTCTTAATCTTGAAACCATAATGCTTCCTTGTTCATTGAAAACAGGCACAAAATCGTGTAGAATCTTGAAGTGAAATGCTGGAACCAAGAGTTTCCTTCGAGATCGCCATTTATTACCAGTTGATGTTAATAAACCAGTTCCTAACCATGGGTGAAGTAAATCATATTGAGATGATTTATCGAGGAGAAAGTTGTTGGATAAAATTGTTTCAACTGTCTCTGGTTTCCATAGAATAACAACAGGTTCCCAGCCTAACCAAAGTCGAAATATCCTGTCCGAGTCATAAATTTGAGTGTAACCACGGACTGCATTTAAAAGCACTGGACAATCACAATATTAAAGGTAATAGACGAGAAAGAAATTAGAATTGGGTAAAATATAATAAATAACATTTGTTTCCAACATTTGTTAAAACAAATCTCCACAATTTATCAAAAGTAAATTACTTACTGTAATAAAGATCCTTTGAAGCTTCATAGTCAGCGCCAATATATTTAAGTATCTCTATTGGTAAATTTCCCATCAATGGGTTAAACGATTTGGGTCCAGGTAATTTATCGACCATTTGGTTTCTCCTTCTCATTGCTTGAGCTCTTTTGTACAAATAATAATAACCAAGGAAACATACTAGAACACTTAAAATAATCCTCAGTATGAGCACATGAAATGGTAAAGATGAGCTAGCAGGAGACGCTAATTTTGCTGTCTCAATAGGATCCAATTCTGGTTGAATATCTAGAGTTGACATTTTTTTATCACAGAAACAGTTATATCACTAAATTAACAAAACAAACCAAATACAGAATAAAGAATTGGTATTCAGTAACACATTGATTAAAAGAAACAGGCGAGAAGAACGAACAAAATAACTAAAATCAAATGCCTGGCCAGAGTTGGCAGAGCATAATGACAGTTGCAAAGGCGCTCAAAATGAGAGTTAAACAATTGAACAGTTTACTCACTCGCTCATTCTCTCTCCATTCCCTGACTCCTTTAATTGATTCAATGATCATTGAATTTAACTAAAATAGTTGAAATAGATTTAGTAGCTGACAAATTATTCAATCAGAGCGTATCAATAACGGATACAATCATTGAGCTATTTCTTAACCTTGACCATTTCTTGTTACACTCTTTATTGTTATTAAATTGTAACAGACTAATTATTCTGCTAGCCAAATCAGCTGAAATCAATGATTTCCCTTGTATTATCCTTTAAACCAGTAAAATAAACGGAATTGACTCTTTTCCCTTCCATTTTCACCCTTGAGTTGGAAACTTGCGATTTGTCAACCATTGTATTCGTTTTCAACAGATTTGTGTGAATGGTCATAAAGAAATGTTAAAACCAACCTTGGCTACATCAATTATATTATTTGATTATTCTGGGTAAGTTAATTTCCTGTTTACCTTAAATAAGATCAAATTGAAACGACGGTATGTAATAGTTTAACGATTAAACATAATTTAATTGTACAATTAGCTGCATAACAATATGACAACATATTTTTATTGTGTTCAGTGAAAAAACTGATGCTTTGGCTACTGAAATGAATTACTTAATATTCATTTCTTAAACATTAAGGCTTATATATTCAAAGAGTTCACTTGATTCTGATTCTTTCATGCTTGAAAGACTTAATTTATCATCTTGATTTGTTGATGACAATATTAAATTATTTTCATTTCTGGACAAGACATTTTCATGTCAACTTGGAACATTATCTTTACTGAAGAGATGTTGCTGTTTCAACTTTTCACGCTAAGCTGGTTGAGTGAGTGGTGATCAAAAATATTGATTGAGCTGAATTGATTGAATTGGGTTGATTATGAAATGAATTTTATTGAGTTTTTCAGATAAATCCGAGTTGTTCCAAATATTGCGCTTCTTTCTTTTTGTTTAATGTAACCTAGGTAACTCACAGTTGTTAAGTTAGTAATTTTGTTTTGCTATTATTGTATTGCTGCAGTCAATTGTTATTTTTATTGAATGAAATAAGAATTTTCATCAATTGTCAACATCTTGATTGCTCCCATTTGATTGACTGGTTCAAATAATATACACTGTAAGTAAATTTAAACTCTTGCCTCCTTCTATCCATCACATGTAGCTTTAAGGTGAATCAGTTTCACGCTAGTCTTTCCATCTTGATGGTTGTTTATGGTTTGTCTTTAATGTATATTTAATCTTTTCATCATTAGCTGATTGAATTTCGTTCTTGCTTCTGTTCGACTAGATATTGTTAATCATTGTAAGTTCGAGTATCCTGTATTTTTATCACGTTATTTGATTTGGCTTGGTTTTATGTTTCTTTCCATTTCCTTATTTCCCCTTTTCTGTTCAATCAATTTTTCTAATTCTTTTCCTCATTTTTTATCAGGTTTTTGGTTAAAGGATTGTGGTAAAACATCTATCATTTGAAGATCTATACTCCAATTGACCATTTCAACAATTCTAATCGGAACATGAGGTGATATTTATGGAACACATTTAATAGTAAATATTCTCAACTTCGTGGTTACTCCGAGGTTTAACCTAATCACACTAGTGTTACCAATACAAGTTATTTATTATCAATTTGCTCGTATATTTTGGTATTTCAATATAAATGGAGAATGGAAGCAGAGTGTCACCAACTCCTCGGAGTCAAACAATCCGAGATGTATACAAATGTGGATTTCTCAAATATTTTAGTAATGTTCCTAAAGGTTGTAAAGTAACACAGGTTCCTGTTAAATATTGGGTTACTTTTGCTATCATGAATGAGGTTGACCCGTTTCTTGAGCTGTATAGTGAAAAACCTTCAAGTGTTATAGCTAAACCAACCTATTGTTATTCACTGAAAGGCTGTTTACATCTATGTCCTGCAATTGTGATTGATGAAAAAGAAAACTGCTTTGAGTTCTCAATAACACTAGAAAGTCAACTCATTCGTCTGGTGGCTCCAACTCGTCAATCAATGGATGAATGGATTGATTGTATAAAAACAAAATTGAAACAGATGAATATAATTGGTCCTCAAGATAATTATTACACTAAAGAACCTAATTTCACTCTCAAGCCTAGATCAAGTAATCAAAGTTCACGACCTTTACCACCAATCCCTCCTTCACCTAATGAGCATTCACAACTTCAAGCTCCTATTACACCGCCTAGAGGTAAAGTTTCCTCATATTTTCAATCAAATTGATAAAAGGTTAACACTCTTCTTTCTTCCATCCTTTAAACAGCTTTAACACCTACTTCATCATCTTTGTCAATAAACAATGGATCTTCAGTCAATCTAAGATCCTCGACAACAAGCCTCAATCAATCTCTTCCATCGACACCGCCACCACCACCACCTCCTCCCAGGTCAGCAATCAATTCTTCTGGCCAATCATTCACAGCAACGCAATCTCTTTATGGTGATATTCCGGATGAAGTGCAAATAAATTATGAACCAATCTTTGGTCCTGTTGCCAATCAATCATCTGGATTATCATTTCGAAATTCAGTTTTACCTCATGAAGAAGGGCCTCCTCCTTATGAAGATGTTGAAAATTCAAGGGTTATGAGTAGCAATAGTTTTGGTCAAATAGATCAATTAACTTCTGACTGTACTTTATTATCTCTTCGTGAATCACAAATTTTACGTCTTCAAAAAGAGATTGCTCATAAAGATGGTGTTAAAGTAATGGTTCGTAAAAAAGATTGCAACGAATCAATCGCCTTAGTAGATTGGTTGGGTAAAGTTTGGATTGCTGGATGGAAACAGAAAATGTATCCTCAACTACATAATACCTTTCACATTGGTGACTGTTTAATTAGTGTTTGTGGTGAAAGAGTTTATGATTCATGTCAAGTTCTTCGGCTCATGAAAACTCAACCCTTAATCGTTGAGATAATATTGAGTCGTGTTCCTTATGGTTTCGTTTTTGTTCTTAAACGAGACTTTGAGGGGCAAGATTTAGGAATTGTTCGTGATGGGAATACTGCCGAAGTAATCCAAGTGATTCCTGATGGTCTTGCTGCAAGCAATGGATTAACCGATAGAGCACCTTGCGTCGATCAAACCAAAGGTAAAGATTGCAATTGGGTTATCACTGAAATCAACAATAGGCCATTAAATTTATTTTTCAAAGGAAGTGAAATACGTGATCGATTGAATGCCGTTGGTAAAGATATTTCACTTTTATTTCAACCCTCTGATTTAGTCAAGGTTCTCAAAAAACGACTTAAATCTTTCAAAAATTATAAAGATTATATCGTTCAATAACACATCTTGCCTTCAAAAATTTTTTCGTTACGCTTGGCTTCTTTTTCTCTCTCAATTACCCGTCTTTCACTGTTGTCTTCACCACCTGCATTAACGCCATCATTACCTCCATGATCATCACCATCAAACTCATGTCTCCGCTATCTCAGGAACACTTAAAAGAAATCATCCAAGAAATTAACATCTGCTCGTCATGAATTGTTTACTGAACTCATCGATGGATCTGAAGCACTTTTCCCGAAAAAATTGACTCATTTTGAATCATCAACTCTACTTAATGCTTAAAATTCTTGCAATTTCAACTAACTTATATTCTTATACAAAAAGTTCACCCAAATAGAGTGACCAAGACTCAGGATCATCATCTAGACCAAAAAATCTTAGTGAAATTTGCATAATTTCTGAAATCCTCATTGCTGAGCTAAACTCATATCAAATTAATTATTTCGCCTTTTTGGAAATTTTCAAATTTTTTGAACATCAAATTTTTCAAATCATTATTCAGTTTAGATACAAAACAAAAACTGATAAAGAAACACCTATACAGATGAAGAAAACAAATATAACAAGGAAAACGAATTTAATGTAATATTAATGATATACCTTGCCCTGTCAAAATGGACATTCCAAAAGATATCATGATTTTTGAAGGTTGTAAAAGAAAAAGCAACTTAAGACAAATTATTTATACGATTTCATTGTAACAATTTAAACCAAAAATGACTTGACAATCTCTATTAAGATTGATAGCTGTGACAAATTTTATTCATACAAGACAATACAATTTCCTTAGAAACTCAGTCTTGTTTATCTTGAATGGAATGCCTTGTGAAACTTAATATAACTTTTTTTTTGTTAAAAATAGATTCTCATTGTCCAAAAAATAAAAAAACAATTAAAAAATCAACAATCGTTGAAATAAATTATTTTTAGATTTGAAATTGTGTTGAAATGTGGCCTCTTCATCCTATGGAGCTAATTTTATTTTAATGGTTGAATAATTAATCGCCTAATTTACCGAAAAGTCAATTAATGCTTCCGTTGAATCATGATTGTGAAAATCAGCTTTTAATGGTTAACCATGTTTCCCATGATTGATTTTGTTTCAATGGTTAAAGCTAAACAACAGTTAACCTCAAGAATGTTCAGCCTCCTGTTTTGATAAAGGAATTAACAGTGATATCATGAATAAAGATGATTTTTGATTGAGAAAAATTCCATTTTTCCTTCGTCGTTAGAAGATAAAATTAATTATCAAAATATTTAGTAATTGAATGTTGCGCTTCAATTGTCAAAGGAAAAAATGAGGAGGGAATAACCAAAGAGACTCTCTGCTAGTCATTTTGATGTTTTCTTTGTCAGACGATAGATTTACTTGATAGAGGCGTTGAAATCACCGTTATTTTCACCTGAATTTCTGTTATTATTTCATTGTTTGTTTATTCTGTTTACCTGTGGACAACAATTGCGAGAAACACACAATATTGTGCCAATCTTCTAGAAATAACATATTGATACTGTCGTAATATTCTACAAATCTTATTAAAATGTCTTTATATCCTTCCCTTGAAGATATGAAAACGGATCAAATGATCCAAGTAAGTAAATTTGATTGATTATTACATTTCAAACAACCTTTTCCATGTATCATCTTTGTTTATTTTGTTTAGTGGAACCATAACTAAATTATATCTCCCACCTCCTCTTCCTTTTTAGTCCCCTTTCATTTTTATGCTTTTAATATTGTTTGTCATTCTGCGTTAAGCCTTCATTTTTCCTCTAATTTTCTTCCTTCTATATGAAAACAAATGACACAAAGAAATCCATTGATTTGTTCCAATGCTTCAGATCAATTAGTCTTCTTTCTCTACCAAACCGACCCAGTTTTTCTGGTGTCATTTTTGTTCTGTATCATGTCAATCTTTGCACCTCATCCTCTCATGGTTCTTTGTCTTGATTTTCTGACCTCTTGGCTCATCATTTTATTTTTTGTTTTTTACTCAGGCTCAAATAAACACTGCTACTCGAGTTTCTGCCAATTCATCATCAGCCGAAGGAGGTTATCCTACTCTTTTACCATTCGCTTCATCACACCAGCCAACATCTCCTTCAGCACCATACCCTGTTGACTCTAGGCGAATAGAGCAGAATGAATTACACATGTACCCAGCTCTGGTTGATCTTCACGAGTATATGGGCCTTAATCTATCTTCAGCCGAGCTTGCTCTAGTTGCTAGTCCAAACAATACTGTGGCAAATTTATCTTCCCAAAGTTTGGTCTCAGTATCGCCTGGAAGCGCTAATATGGTTGCTCCTCTTTCTGGTGAATCCGTAGGCCTTAAACGAGCTGCTGTCACTCATGGTCTTCGTCAACTCACTCTATGTAAAGATAAAAATGGTAAAGTTGGACTTCGAGTCCGAACTTTAAATAAGGTGAGATTACAGAAATTTTACTCTATTATCTATTAAGATGAGTCAGTTGTCTTACTAGCTGATTTGCTTGATTTCCTGATTTATCTGGTTTCCATGCCTCTAAACTTTTAGTCTAGATAATCATGAGAAGAATTTCTTTGATCAACTGTGCATCTTTTTTTGCGTATTACAAATTTTTCATACAATGTAGACTGTATACTATTTTACTTAATACTTGCTAACAACTTTTTGTATTCAAACTTTATCTACATGAACATCGATATCAGAGTTGACTTACTCATCTCGTTTATTCTCAGAACTTCAGGTTTAATAATTTATTAGATCATAAAGAGTTTAATAATACATGAAATGACACTAGTTTATCTAACTAAAGCTTGCACTCCAAAGCTGAAATATCAATATAATGTATAATAATATTGCGTCATTATTAGAAACATTTCATCAAGCTGAGACAATCTATTTATGCACAGTTCGTTTAATCTTGTCTCACTTCTTGTTTAATTCAAAAATACAAACCAGTATTTACATTCTAATTCAGAGTACAAATGTATTTCTCAAAAAGCATACAAGTCCATTAACCTTTGAATGTCTTGACCATTTCATGCTAATTTTCATTAATAGCTTCAAACTGATAAAATAATTTATCATTTACTTGCGTCATATTTTTATCACAATACTAAAAATGAACTTTCTGAATCATTTGTTTAGGGTGTTTTTGTTGTGTTAGTCAACGTTGGTTCCCCTGCAGCTCTTGCTGGACTCCGATTCGGTGATCAGATTTTGCAAATTAACGATGAAAACGTTGCTGGATATTCTATGGAGAAAGTTCATGATATTATCCGTAAATCACCAGTGAATGGAATCAACATTGTTGTTCGAGATCGTCCATTCGAGCGCACAATAACTCTCCATAAAGATAGTAACGGTCACACTGGATTTGCCTTCAAGGATGGCAAAATAACTCACATAGTCAAAGACTCGTCAGCAGCTCGTAACGGTTTATTAATTGAACACCATTTGTTGGAAGTTAATGGACAAAATGTCGTCGGTCTCAACGATAAAGCCATTCGACAAATCATCGAGGAAAACGAACGTGTTATCACCCTAACCATTATGCCTTCAATGATTTTCGATCACATGGTTAAAAGGTAGTGTATAGAAAAACATCAATAACTTGATTATCCCCAATCAAACTGCGTCATATTTTATATGAATTAATGTATATCGATTTGTGCAAACTTTAATAATTTTTTTCTCTTTTCTTTTTCCTGCAGCATGGCTTCCGGTATGCTTAAAAAATTGATGGATCATTCAATTCCTGACTTTTAATAAAAAACCCATTGAAACAAACTGACATTCAAGCAACATTATCTGACATCTACAACTTTTCAACTAATTGCAATAGCCATATTCCGATGTGTTTTATTTTTCAGTTTATTTTTCTCTTTCTGTATTTTGACATTTGTTTCTTTCCTTGATTGCTTCAATAATGAAAAATTACTTCCAGGTTTCAGTTTAACCTAAATCTTTAAGTCTCGTTATTTTAAAGAAGTGAACTAGGAAAGTAATTAAACAATACAGTTTATTCATTCAAGTATTGAACGATAAAAATTTTCTTACTCGACTTACTCTGGGAATTAAATTAATGAATACAGTCAAGTTACAAATTAATAACTAAGTTTGATGATGAAAATTTCGATAAAACTCTCAAATTTGACAAGTGGAATCATCGGAAGTAGCAAATGATTACCAATTTGACATTTTAAGTTAGCTAAGCTTTCTTTGATACACGACTAACCCATTCCAGACGGTAAAAAACATTTTAATGCATTCGGCCATAATAAACAGGAGGACAATTCTGTCCGGCTGTCGAATGTCCACCACCCAGGTTACTACGGGATTGCCAGAACCACTTTTCAGTATTTCAAGAGGTAGTTTTGGTTCAATCAAAGTTTGAGCAAGTATTTTAAGGCAGCATAGATAATAATTTTATTTAATCGTAAGTAAAGTAATCATCAATACTGATATAATATTAATATAATGAAAATGACATTAAGGAAAGAAAGAAATATTTTGTAATTATATCGCATTTCCAAACAGTAATAGAAAGAAATTCAATGGCAAATTGGAATAAAAAATATGGAAATATAATACTGTATGTTATTACCTATTAAACTGAATGATTCTAATTCATATTAATGGTTGTAATGATGCTATTTTTAACAATCTAATTCTTAAGAAACTCATGCAAGCATTTCATTGCTTGCGGATTTTCGTATTTTAATAATTATAAATACGGATTCCATTTTCAATTCTATTTATGTAGTAAATATTAAGATACATATGCCACTACAGCACAAATTATAAACCAGAATATTATGTTTTTATTATAATATTCTAGGAGCTCCGAGAAAGATCTTTGATCGCACATATGGATTTCCAATGGGTTCCTTTCAGTATTTGTGAAGCACACAAACAATTGTTGATTACATTTAACAAGCATCTTCTTTGCTATTTTGTATTCATAAAACGGGATAGCATTTATGGTGTAATAACAATCGCCGAAAAAGTGTTTGTAGCTGCTGAACGTCGGTTGCGTTAACATAATTGTGACATTAAAAGGTACTACGCCCTCTTGATAACAATTTTGCAAATGCTCATCTAACTCACTTGCTTGTGAAGTTGGCAGCCTTAACCACTCTGAGTTATTGAAATGGATATTCCTTATAATATTTAGTGATTCAACGTGCTTGTCTTTAAATGAAGAGTGCTGTCAATAAAAATTCAATATCAATTTATTTGAAATTCAAAATTTTGATTCACTTTTGCTTTTCAGTTTTTTGCTTCTTGGTAACTTTACTACCTAACGGATAAAACCTATTATCTAGGAATGATAGTAGTAGGTAGACTAGATGTCATTTACAGAAAGCAAAAACCACGAAATAGATTATAATTTTTCTTATTTACCTGAGCATTGCATGGAGTCCCGTTTCGGTAACGACGATATTGGTTTCGATAGACTTCAAATATTATTCTGCATTTTTTACTCTGGCTGAGAAACAAAATTATAACTACAACTATAAGGCATAAGATGCCCATAACTATTATGATGATTGTTGATTAGGTTAATGGTGAAAAGGAAGGAAATACATCGACAAGAATTGCATTCAACAAATTATATGCAATATTGAGCTACGAAAAAAACTGTAAAAATCTATATAAAAATGAAATGAGTAAAAATGAAGCTGTTATATAGTTAGCTGTGTAATTGATTATGAATTATATAGAGGACTCTGATCTGACACTTTCTCAATACCGTGACTTTCGCATTGTGGATGATTTAAGAATAAATGGAAATGAACTAACAATTTTTAATTGCAGCTATGCTTGCCATTGTGCATGAACGAAGCCTTCAAAAATGCTAAAGACCCCTTTTGAGTTAACCAGCAGCTATCGATAATTCATTAAGGTTAGACTAAACAAGATGAAGATACTTGGACAAAAGTAACAATTTCTATGCACAATAAACTACACTTTTGTTGAGAAATGCACTTTAGACGTTTGAATGACTGAATTTTCGTTATATTAGTGTTTATTAATATTCTGATTTCTTCTGAATGGAAACCTTCTTCTTGCTCTGGTCAGACGAAAGTAGAAAGTTGACAATGACAATATTTATAACATTAAAACATACCATACTTACTTTTGGTATAGAAGATGGTTTAACATCTGTTAACTATTTCGAATAACTTTTTTTCACATTCTGAACTACTCAGTGACGCGTAATGAACACTGAATGACAGTGGTAATCTGTCCGGCCATGATTTCCATCACATGATCTTAATTTCGAACAATCAAAACTAAATCAAAAAGAATACAAAAAACTATACTAACTGCCTATGAAAGCTAGAAAAATCATCCTCAACTTTTGCAAATATAAACTTTCAAAATTTGGTTGCAGCCACTAAAATCACCTATGTTTGCTACGAAATCGAACTATCTCAGAATAAATCGATTCACCTCTGGAAATAAGAAAGTATAAAATTAAAAAGTTCAAGTTTATTTGTATCAGTCAGAAAACTCAAACGTTTAAAGTTCATTCATTAACACCTTGAATGACAAAACACTTCATTTCTTATTATTTTTGTATTTCCCTCTCTTGTACACGGTTGGGCAATTTTTACCTGGATTTGCTCCTTTTATCGAGTATTTTCTGGTTTGATATCGATATCCTTAATATTGCAATTTGCAATAAGGCGAAAGACAATAATAGAAAGAGAAATAATATGAAACACACTATTTTTATTCAATATTTTAATTTTATCTGATCACGGTGATATAACTTATGGTTATCTCCAAATTGCCAATTTTTTTATATTTCTACATCTGTCTGTTACAAAAATTGTTGATGCTAAAATCCTGTTTTTGATCCATCCTTGAGATATATTGTACACCTTGTCAACATTGTTCAGTTGCTCTAAATTGTTATAATTTGATGCAACATGTCTGCTGAAGATGATTTAGGTGAGGTTCTTGGTGAACTGCTCAATATTCAATCAGAGCCCCAAGAAAGCCGTAAACTATGTGATAGATGTTGGTAAGCTTACTCTTTTCTTGTCTTTGCATTTTTGAATTTTCTTTTGCATTATTGAAGCATTCTTATCTAATTTTTCTTTTCTCTTTCTTTAATTTTGTTTCGTTCTGAATGACAGTAGACCAGAAAAAGTTTGTCTATGTCCTTATCTACCGGTTAAACCGTTACCTGTTAAGAGTAAGCTGTTGATTCTACAGCATCCATCAGAAGAAAAAAGATGTCTCAGGACAGCTAAAATTCTTGAATTGAGCTTACCATCGGACAAGTGTAAAGTTATCAGAGGGAAAAGGTTTAACGCCAATAGGTATCCAGAACTTAGTGAAGCGCTCAAAAATCCGGAGAAAACCTTCCTGTTATTTCCTGGTAAATCATCGCAACAATTAGAAACTGTTGAAAAATGCGACCCACACAACATAATCATTATTGACGGTACTTGGGGCGAAGCTCGTTGTATTTATCATAACAGCAACGATTTAAAGAATGTCAGAAAAGTTGTACTTAATGTACAAAAACGTAGTAACTATGTATGTATTTTTGAAGTTTCTTATTTCTCGTTCATTTTTCATCTGATTGTTCATTTGTTTTTGCAGGTTATTCGTACTCAGCCAACTGAAGAGTCTCTTTCAACTGTTGAAACGGCTGCTATTACTTTAGCTCATTTGGAGGATAATCGATCTATTTACGATACTCTTATGAAGCCTTTACAAGCCTTATGTACATTCCAGTTAGAGCATGGAGCAGCTCATCACTTTTCTAAAGAATATCTTATACTCAATGGTCTTTACAAGAAACCAATTACGAGAAAAATTCAGAAAAAACTTGGGAACAAACAAGAGATCAAATACTGCATTCGGTGATTAGTGGTGTAATACTAGAAACTCTCGCAAAATCTCTTATTTCAACACAACAAAAGGTTTGCCAACCAACAATTTAGAAGACTTGCTTGTAAAATACTATGACTGCTGATTAATTTTTTCAAATTGGACAATTACTGGGTAAAGCATTCAAAAACATCAAATAAAGATGCACAAAAACGATAAAGTTGCTTTTTTCTCTATTTGTTGCTTGATATTTTAAAAAGAATCATCTTGATCCAGTTTTTCTTAAATAATGCCTTAATTTAATGTGTTAATTCCTAAAGTTTATCACCAACTCTCATCGCAAAAGCTTACGAACGCGACTTTGTAATTTGTTTGAGACTCTTTCAGCATACTCCATAACAAGACCATAATGTCTATTTTAAATTCAAATTAATCTTGAGAAAAAACTTTTAATGAATGACGATGAAGAGTGTTACTTTCGTCTAATAAGATCGAGATTGAAATGACGACTTTATATGGCAATTAATATTGGCATTATACTGAATTAATTTGCTCTTTTTGTTTCATATTCCCTCTTACAAATGTTAATTCTGTGAAAAATTTTGTTGAAACAGTTTATAGGTAGATTTACGAAAACCTAGCTTTCAATCAATTGGTTGTTGAGATGTTTTTGTTGTACAGGATTATTCAGTCATTATTATCCCTGGAGTCATATATCGAAAAGCTTATGAGAAGAAACTTGATCTGATTCTCAAAATCCAACACACCCAATTTCAATCTCTTCTAGTTTATAATCACATTTTAAATTTACTTGATTGTTGATTTAATTCATTATTTTACTAACGAGTGTAAAGATAGTTGTGTATATTATTACCAACTATTGAATTTGCCTCTTTTTTCTCATCACTTTGACTACTCGTCTCTCTCTTTCTCACTCTCTCTTTCCTCTCTTTCCTCTCTTTTCTGTTTACATCTTGCTTTTGACCAAAATTACTGTTTTGCTTTAAAATAATGTCAAAAGATTACGATCATCTGTTTAAATTATTAATTATCGGAGACTCAGGTAAGCAAATTTTGATATATTTTTCATATCTGAATCATACCCAGTGTATTGGGCATCTAGCTATCTGGGTGGGTTAAAAATAACCCTTTTTTAGTATAGATTATCATATAAATTGTGATTCATACATTTTTGTCTGTCCTCTTACAATTATCCCTTTCTTACTCTCTTTAACTATTTTTGTATTTTTAGGTGTTGGTAAAAGCAGTCTTCTTCTTCGGTTTGCCGATGACACCTTCTCTGGAAATTATATTTCAACAATAGGAGTTGATTTTAAGATAAAAACATTAGAAGTTGATGGATAAAAGATTGAATTTTGAAATTCAAATTTACAAATGGTTTAAAGTAAAGCCTATGGTTACGCCTTTTAAATCAATTAAATTATTTAAATCATAGTTTAGTAACCAAGCAACAAATACTGTTAAAATCGAGCTAACATTCATCAATCATTGATTCTACTGTCCATCCGTCAAACATAAAATATTAATTTCCTGCTCATAATGTCTATTTTTTGACAGTCAACTTTATTTCTATAACTTATTTTCATAACTTCATTTATGTCCATTTTACTGAAAGCCCACTAAAGAAGTGTTAATCAAAATGGCATTTGTTTATTGGTACCAGTTGAAAGCTATGTTAATTAAAGATCAGCTCATCAGAAAGAGACATTGGATATCAACATTTCTAGAATTTTTCTTGCCCATTTTGCTGGTTTTGTTGCATGTCTATATCTTGCCCGATAAACAAGCAGCGAAAATTTTTGAACCAACAGTTAATGAAAACCTTCAGCCTTGGAAAAATATATTTGATAATTTTCCTCAGATGTTTCTTTGCTACACATTTGGAGCAACAATTTTTTACACTTCACCCAACGATGTTGCTAAAAAACTGCTGCCTTCTCATTTATCAGCTTGTGATTCAACGGCTGTATCATTGGCTAACGACAGTGCTGTGATTAAGGCTTGGGGAGATACGATTAAAGACAGAATTGTTAATTCAAATAGTGCCGTCTTTTTCCATGAATTGGATGTTGATAAAGGCATTGCCAATTATACAATAGGAGGGACATCATTTATATATACAGGACCTTACACTGAACCAATACACAGCACTTATGAAGAATATATCAGGACACAATCATTGGTCAACATTCTCATGGCCAACTATCCTTCAAAAACATTGCAGAGAACAGATTTTGAGTATATGTACACATCTAAGTTGTTCCCACAAGGAAATCCATCATATGAGAAAGAAGTGGAATCCGAACCAAAATTGGCCCCACAAACTTCATCTCCAGTCGACACTTTGAAATACCTTCAAGCCTATGTTTTCCTAGAGATAGGTTTGATTTATATATCATCCATTATAACACGTCGTTTGATTCGAGAAAAGGTAACCAATTCAAAGGAATTACTGAGAATAATGGGATTAAACGATTTTGTTTATTGGATTTCACACTTTATAAATTATCTATCTTTATCCATTTTCCACTCTACGTTCATCACAATCGTCTACTCTATTTTTGATCAAAGAAATCCTTATGGAAATTGGAATGCAAGTTTATTCTGGTTCAATTACTTAATCGCTTCAATTAGCAACATTTTATTTACGTTTACTTTTACAACTGTTTTAAATCGACCCATTGTCGGTGTTCTAGTTGTAATCGCTGGTCGAGGTGGATTAGCTTATTTACCGGTCGCTGCCAAGACATCGATGGTTAATGTATTGAACATTTCGCCCAAAGTATGGTCCTGTCTTCTTCCTAGTGGTCAATTGCATTTTTCAATCTATAACATGTTTTATTTTGGAGCATCGGTAAAGGGTTTATCTTGGTCCCATATACTACATCAAATCAAATCACCCGAAACTCTTCCTTTTGGATACATTTATCTAACGGCGTTTGTATCCTGGTTTGTTTACTACTTGCTAATTTGGTATCTAGATGCAGTTTGGCCATGGCAATCAGGGACACCAAAACCATGGCATTTGCCAATTTCATCGTTTTTCAATAAATCAATAGTAGACATTGAAATGAATGGAACATCAACTACACATGATTCAAACGAACTCAATGCCAATACAAGTATGATTTATGAGTCAGAGCCGCCTCTTTTAAAACCTAGTGTAAAGTGCATTAATTTATACAAATCCTTTGGTTCGATTGGCGGTAAAAAGTATGCTGTTAATGGATTGAATCTGAATATCCTTAAAGGTCAAATAACGGTCCTTTTAGGTCACAATGGAGCTGGTAAAACTACAACAATGTCAATGATTACAGGAATGATTAAACCCTCAGCAGGAAAAGTTTTGGTTAATGGTATAGATGTTCATCAACATACTGTTGCAGCTCGTCGTTGTCTTGCCTTATGTCCACAAACTGATCTATTATTTGAAGAGCTTACTGTGACGGAAAATTTAGAGCTTGTTACTGGTTTGCGAGGTTTAAGTAGAGAAATGAGAAAACAACTGATACCATTAAACATAGAGAGAGTTAATTTAACGGATAAAACTAATACATTGGCTTGTAATTTATCAGGTGGTATGAGACGCCGTCTTCAACTAGCTTTGGCCTTATCAACAGCCTCAGAAACCTTAATATTAGATGAACCAACTTCAGGCCTTGATCCAGAATCTCGTCGTCAATTATGGAATTTATTATTGGAATTGAGAAAAGATCTGTCCATTTTATTAACAACCCATTTCATGGAGGAAGCTGATGCTCTAGGAGATAGAATAGTTATAATGGCGTCCGGAAAAATTAAATGCTCAGGAAGTCCAATGTTTTTGAAACATCGATTTGGTGCTGGAAACTCAATTAGGATAGCTAAAAATGGTGCGAAATTCGATAATGCTCATCTACTGGAAATGATGAAAGCTCATTTTCCTAGTGCTGTTGCCATCAATGAAACTGATGAAGAAATTATTTATCAAATAAGCGCAGGAATCAATTCTAAGGCAGACGTACCAACAGCAACTCTAGCTCAACTCTGTGATTCTCTGGATAAAAATTCAAACGCACTGGGTATTACTTCCTATGGGATTTCAGTGACAACTCTTGAAGATGTTTTCCTTAGAGTTTCTGAGGATGATGGTGAAAGTGAACATACTGCAGTTCAAATGGAAGATAAACTGTTTGAATTAAATAAAATTCTGGATTATGAGAAACTCAGTGGATTTCCCTTATTTCTTCAAAGAATAAGGGGTCTTGTGATGAAACGAGTTAATTACACAAAAAGACATTACAAAACGATTGGATTTACGATCATTCTTCCTGCTATAGTTTTACTTTTCACATTTTGGGCTGCGAAAAATTCCTCAGAAACTGTTAATTCATTCCTGGATTATCCTTATCCAATTGAATTGAATGTGAAATCAATTTATGGTCCAAATGCTAAAGCTGTTATTCGTGCAACATTCACACAGAATCAAGACTTCATTAAAGCTTACAACGAAATAATGGAAAAGGCAGGAATCAAAGTTATTAATATTCCAGCCTCTCTATCACTCAATGAATTTATGATGCAAAGTAACCAAAGTTCTGATGAATTTATGAGAGACAACATTTTTGGTCTTATTGAGGATTCATATGCACCTTCAGGCTTCAGTTTATGGTACAATCCGAGACTCGCATTATCGTTGCCATTAACGATCGATGCATGGACAAATACGCTAATAAGACGGCATTTCAATGGCAGTAACCTGACAAAGGTTACTACAACATTCATGCCCATGCCAAATCGGGCAACAAACGAACCTTTTTTAAAATCGCTGATTTCTCAAATTGTTGCAGCATTATTTGCACCGGCCGCTTTCGCTTTTATTTCTTGTTCATATTTCTTATTCCCGTCCATTGAAGCTCAAAATAAGGTTTGTTAATAAAAGCTTTTACCATCTTTCTTCCACTAATGACTTTACCTCTCATTACAGGCCAATCTTATCCAAAGAATGAGCGGAATCAAAGCACCTGTTTTCTGGTTTAGTCATTTAATTTTCGACTTTTCTTACCACATAATTGTATCTACAATTATCTTGATCACCATCGCTATCGTTGACCAATACACATTCAGCAGTATTACAACTTTAGGTAAATATTTCATCTTTCAAATCTAATAAACTCTTGGAATCAACTCATTTTTTATTTACAATTAACTTTCAGGTCCCATATTACTACTTCTTCTACTTTATGGCTCATCATCAATTCCATTGTTTTATATATTTTCACTTTTACCAATAAATGCTGATCGAGGATTCTCACTGTTGACAACTATTTCATTAGTTTGTACCTTGGTTGGTTCAGGATTGGCGGCTACATTAGTGGCCTTTGAAGCAATAGAATCTCTTCACGTTTTTCTCGGTGATCTTTTCCCACCTTTTGCCATGTCTTTTGGGTTGTCCAAAGTTTATGGAGCGGCAAAATTGCACTCCGAATGTAAAAGAATCAAGGCTTGTGATCCTGGTAACTCCATTTCTCGGAAAATTTGTTGCAATGAAGATTTAGAGTTGATCCCATTCAATCCATTCAAATGGACCAAAGATGGAATTTTAACTGAAATTACAACGCTTACTTTTAGTTCGATTCTTTATACAACTATTTTAATAATACTGGACATGAATTCACATAGACTTATCTATTGGTATGATACAATTAAGAAAAAATTGACAGCAGCTCCTCAATCAGGAGGAGTTGAAGATGAGGATGTTATTGCTGAAAAACATCGCGTTGAACAACTGGTTAAATCACAAAAGATGGACTCTGAAGCTTTAGTTGTGAATCAATTAAGCAAAGATTTTGGATCATTTCGAGCCGTTGACAAAGTAAGTTTTGCTGTTCATAAAGCTGAATGTTTTGGGTTACTTGGTGTCAATGGAGCTGGTAAAACGACAACATTCAGAATGTTGACCGGTGATTCAGTGGTAACTCAAGGAGACGCTTTCATTAAATCCTATTCATTGAGAAATAACTTGCAAGATTTTCAACAATCAATCAGCTACTGTCCTCAATTTGATGCTTTAATTGATAATTTAACACCACAGGAAACTTTGACTCTATTTGCTCGAATAAGAGGTAAGTTATAATTGTACCATCTGAATAAATACAGTAACGCTCATTTGTTTGAGACAGTAAGAGTGAATGAGTGAGACACCATAGCGATTGAATGCGACACTTAATTTTTGTTTTTTTTCAAAAATCATAAAACGCTTAGTTTACATAGAAAATTTTGAGACACTGAGAGCGAATGAAGAAGACAGTTTTTGTAAACCTTTAAATTTTGTGAAACTTAATGAACAGTTAAATAATTGATAACTGGATCATGATTTAAAAAACCGTCTTCTTCATTCGCTCTCAGCGTCTCCAAATTTCCTCTGTAACTTAAGGATCTTAGGGTTTTTGAACAAACAAAAATTAAGTGTCGCATTCAATCGCTCTGGTGTCTCACTCATTCACTCTTACTGTCTCAAACGAATGAGCTTTAATTTACTGTGATTTACTCTTTCAATAGGAATGCCCGAGAATAAAGTTAAAGACAATGTAAATTACATCATTACATCAACTGATTTAACAAAATTCGCAAAAACTTGTAACCAAAATTTGAGTGGCGGTAATAAGAGGAAGTTATCGTTAGCGATTGCTTCCATCGCCAAACCCAAAGTGATGTTTCTTGATGAACCAACGACTGGTGTAGATCCCGCTTCGAGGCGTAAAATTTGGTCCACATTAATGCATCTTCGGGATACAAGTAAATCATCAATTGTATTAACAAGTCACTCTATGGATGAATGTGAAGCTTTATGCTCTAGGATTGGTATAATGGTCAGAGGAAACTTTAAATGTTTAGGTATTTATATTGATTTATCATTCATTTTATTCATTGAAATCTAAATAAATACTTTTTGTCTTCAAATAGGGTCAACTCAACATTTAAAGGAAAAGTTTGGACAAGGATTTACATTGATCATTAAGATTAACCAGGAAGCTCTAAAGAAAGAAGATGAAATTGATAAAATCAAACAATTTATAAAAGATGAATTTCCAAGTTCAATATTGCGTGATTTTCATCAGACAATACTTCATTACCATATTACTGATACTTCATCACGGTGGGGTGACATGTTACGATCATTAGAACGTGGAAAAGGGGCTTTAATGATTGAAGATTTCACTTTAAGTGGTACAACATTGGAACAAATTTTCCTTGCATTTGCCAAAGAACGTTGATTATCTCAATTTAAATTAGTTTATATATGTTTCAAAATAAATTATTTATTAAAGTTTTGCTTTCAAATGTTAAACATTTGAGTAATTTCAAGAGACTCTAAAGTTTGTGGCTTTTCATAAAAGCTAGAATACAAGTTCAATCCTATGAAACCTTATTTTGAGTAAAAACTTCTTCTCGCATAAGACTTGCTTTTACCAACTCTTCGCCAATGAAAAGATAAAATTCAAGCAAAACTTGGGAACAAACAAGAGATCAAATATTACATTCGATGATTGGCAATAAAATACTAAAAACTCTTGTAAAAATCCCTTATTTCACCACAATAATTTATAAGACTTTCATGTAAAATACAATGGCTGCTGATTAATTTTTTCAAATCGGACAATTAATGGGTAAAGCACAAAACAACAAGTAAAGATGCACAAAAACGATAAGTTACTTTTGTCTCTATCTGATGACCTGATACTATAAATAGAATCATCTTGATCCAGTTTTTTTCATTAAATAGTGCTTTAATTTAATGTGTTAATTCCTAAAGTTTATCACCGACTCTCATCGCAAAAGTTTACAAACGCGACTTAATAATTTGTTTTAAACTCAATCATTAAACTCCATAATGTCTAATTAATCTTGAGTACAAGCTTTTCATGAATGACGATGAAGAGCGTTACTTTTGTCCGTTAAGATTGAGATTGAAATGATGACTTCATGTAGCAATTGATATTATCATTATACCGAGTTAATTTGCTTCTGTTGTTACTTATTTCATCTAAATTCTGAATTTCTAAATGTAAATCAAACATCTTTAAAATTGACATTTCCAATAGGATATAATTTCCCATATGTTTAGAAACGTTTACTGTGCATCTTCAGGAGACAGATAAATTGAGAAAACAGGTGAACAACCAATGAATGATCCATTTTTAATGATTGATGATCGAGCAACTCGGAGATATTCATTTAATTGCGAGGCCAGTCTTTTATTTTCTCAGGGTAAAAGCTGAAAGTCGTTAATTAAGTATCACTTGCTGATTAGTGTCTCATCATTGGCTTGGTCATTCAGTGAAAACTGTTCGGAGGCAAATTTATGTAAACCCAACTTTCAATCAATTAATGGGTTTTTGAGATGCTTTTGTTGGACAGGATTTCTCAGTCATTATTATCGCTTGAGTCAACATTTCGAAAAGCGTATAAAGAGAGAGAAACTTGATTCGATTCTCACAACTTTAGATGCAAGTGAAACCATCGGAAGTTTAAAATAATGAAAAGCTAATTTGACAGTCAGAGCTAGTTAAGCTTCCTTCAAAACCCAACTCACCCATTTCAAACGGTTAAACAACACATTAGTACATGGTTACAAACTTAAAGATGCAAAGACAAACTAAATTCCCAGTTTAGTCTCTTTCTCTTTTTTTCCTTTCTACCCTTGTTTCTCTTGTCTCTTTATACACCTCTTCAACTTTGACCCTACCTGGACCATCTGTCGAAACAACCTTGCTTTTTGTTAGGTTACTGAATCGTTACGCATCAAGTACCAATAGCCACTGTCACTATCACAGTTCTTGTCCCATAGATTTTTATTGTATTGGGTGTTAAAGAAATGAAATGAAATTGTAAATTACTGGATTGACAAAAATTAAGAAAGCACATTATAAATACACAAATGTAATGATTGTCACATTTTAATTGAATACTTTTACCACAACATGATTTACATCAATCGAAAAACAAACCAGAAAAAAAAACCTTACGCCCTAAACTTAATGTGTCTACCTCACTTTCGAGAGAGAAAGGGAGAATAGTAAAGGTTTGAAAGGGAGGGAAGAGAAATAAGCAAACAAGATGAGTTTTATCTGTTGCGTTCATTCTTTCTGTCTCTTTCACCTCCTCCTCCTTCAATTAATTGACTGTTAATTCAATGTGACTTAATTTTGACTATTTTATCACGATATATAGCAATATTGTTTCGAGTTTTGCCGTAATCCAGTGAACTATACAAGCTGTCAGCTCAACATTTTAAACTCTAATTTGGTGTGTGTGTTCAAATTTTCAGTTATCATCACTCTCATTATTATACAGTTTTCCCTTCAACTCTCGTCCTTCTGGTTAATCAAATGATTATGTACCAATACATGGTTCTTGTTGGCTAATATCAACTGTTTTCAGTCTCATCACCACCTCTTACATCTTCATCAACTGCTGCAAAATTGACTCTAATTTTGTCGCTTTTGCACTCCTTGTTGTGCTTCTTTCTCGCCCTTCTCAATTAGTGCCTGTGTTTTTAATTCATCTTTTGTTTTGTAAGCGTGAGTGGAACAAAATGTACGCCCTTTGAAATTAACTTATCTTGATTGTTGATTTAATTCTGTGTTTTACCAACGAGTGTAAAGATAGTTGTCTATTTCATTTCCAACTCTTAAATTTGCCTCTTTTTTTCTCAGCACTTTGACTACTCCTCTCTCTCTTTCTCTCTTTCCTCTCTTTTCTTCATTCTGCTGTTTACATCTTGCTTTTGACCAAAGTTATTTTTTTGCTTTAAAATAATGTCAAAAGATTACGATCATTTGTTTAAATTATTAATTATCGGAGACTCAGGTAAGCAAATTTTGATGTATTTTTCATGCCTTAATCATACCCAGTGTACTGTGCATCTAGCTATCTGGGTGGATTCAAAACAACCCTTTTTTAGTAAAGATTATCACATAAATTGTGATCCATACATTTTTGTCTGTCCTCTTGCAATCATCTCTTTCTCACTCTCTTTCTCTATTTTCCTCTATTTTTGTATTTTTAGGTGTTGGTAAAAGCAGTCTTCTTCTTCGATTTGCCGATGACACCTTCTCTGGAAATTATATTACAACAATAGGAGTTGATTTTAAGATAAAAACATTAGAAGTTGATGGACAAAAGATTAAATTACAAATCTGGGACACTGCAGGACAAGAAAGATTTCGAACCATTACAGCAACGTATGATGATTGTCTTTTATTGTGTTCATAAAAGCTTTTACCTCGGTCTTGTTCGCCTACCATTTAAATGTTGAGACTATTCAAATTTACAAATGGTTTAAGAGTCAAGATTCGTCCTCATGGTTATGCCTTGTTTCATCTCTGGACAACTCAAATTGACCATTCATTTCTTCTCTTTACTTCTAGATATTATCGAGGTACCCATGGAGTCATAGTTGTTTATGATGTTTCTAATGGAGACACTTTTGCCAATGTTAAAAGATGGTTACATGAAATAGATCAAAATTGTGAAGATGTTTGTAGGATATTAGGTAAATATGAAAGTCATTGAAAATATTAAGAGTAAATCCAGTGTTGAACCTCTTTTTAAACTCTTCACAAAATCTCTTTTTTGATTTAACTTTTACTCTTAATTTTTCTGACTCACTCTTTCCCTTATTCCTCCTCTGTCTCTCTGAACCAGCATCCGATTTATTTAGGCCAGAGACTAATGGTGTTTTCTCTTTTCTCTTTTATGTTTCCTTTATGTTTCACTTGAACTTCTCTTTGCTTTAAATAAATTTTCATGGTTTCCCTCTGGATGATGCCAATATCCTCTGATTGCCGCATTGGGATCACTGACGTTCAACATAATATAAACAAACAATTTTTTATTTATTGAAAATTCATCTTGTTTTCATAATCAACTAATTGGATACAAAAATGGAAATATCGTTTGCCTCATCTACATCTTGTTATTTCTAATCAATCGTGCAACAACAGTTGGTAACAAAAATGATGATCCTAATCTTAAAGTAGTATTGACCCAGGATGCTCAACGGTTCGCTGATCAAATGGGAATCGAGTTGTATGAAACATCAGCCAAAGAAAATGTCAATGTAGAAGAGATGTTTATGGCAATTACTCGAATGGTATTAAGGTCGAAAAAAGAGAAGGAACAAAGGCAACAACAATCACAGGATAACGCAATTAGATTGCAAAAAGGTAGTGCCCATAAAGGCAAAAAGAACAAATGCTGTTAGTTATACCAAATTGTAAATCAAAAAATCTCCAAGGATGAAGAAGAGCTAGAAACAAATTTCTTCCTCGATGTGAGAGTTTTACTATTTTGCATCTGAATGCTTTTTTGCACTCCATCTTCCATCCTCCTCTTACCTTTCCTCCTTTAACAAATTCACCTTTTTCATTTCACATTTTCCTGTGAGGTGAAAGAGCAAACAAAAGGAGATAAAATATCTAGGGTATAAAAAAAAATTTTTCTATTAAACTGATGACCTGTAAAACCAGAATCAAATAAGAAACATCAGAATCATTTTGCTTTTAAGCATCATCAAATTTAAAAGTAAATCTTTCCCTTTTCATTCCTCTCTGCCAATTACTTTCAGCTCGTCTTCCTTTTCTGATGATTTTTAGACATCAATTTTAATTGTAATTACACTGATAATATATCTAGTTAGAAATTATCTTTATTTATCAATCAAAATCTGACCGCAAAAAAGGTTACTCGATTCAGTTCAATCCTTTTGTATCGTTAAAGGTTCACAGCCAAAAAATGTAACTTTGACGCCAATTTATTCAATTTCTCACGACTGAAGTTAAATTAATGTGTTTGTTTAGTCGAGGTTGAAGTTAATTTACTTATTCTTGCGTTTAAGGTATAAATTGCTGTCAAACTCATTTTCATTGGCTTTTTAACCACCTTTCAAATCCTACCTCATCGATTACAATTAGATACCCAAAAAAAGGAATTTAACTTGTTTCTCTTTCAATTGCAAGTTAGTTTAATTTTAGTTGATTCTTGCTTTGATTTGTTTTCTTTTTCTTCAACTCCAAAAAGTATCAAAATCTTTTCATCTTAATTGCCATTTTTTTGTCTACCAACAATACTCTAAATTGCAAGAAAAAATTTCAACAACAAATTGAACATCCTCAAATAGCAATCAAGAATTTGCTTCATCAACTTTGAAACAAAAGTACGCTTCAACCAGTCAACTTTTGTCTGCCAAATTAAGTGCTATAATTTTCGTCCTGCCTTGCTGAACGCACTTTAATGGTGATTTTGCCTTGTCTCGTAGTTTTTTAAAAGGTTAATTGTCATCGAAATGTGATCAGAATGATTTTATATCTTTTATGTTAAAAAACCTAACTCCATCTTCGTATAAGACATCTCTGAAGAGAAAGTAAGAAAAACTTACAATTAGCTTTTTTAAAAACAAACTAATGGTTCCAGGCAAATTAAGATTTGACGTAATTATTCAACTGATGATTTTGGTGATTGAATATTGAAAAAACATAATTAGAAAAAAATCAAGAAGTATAATAATTCAGAGTTGTCTTTGCTTTTCATATTTGTTACAGCCATTGTCGATCTGAATAAGATTTTGCAAACAAATTTTAATTAAATAAATTTAAAAATAATTTATAACTTTTTCTTGCATTGCCCGACTTATTTATCAATAAATGTTGATAAGAAATTGGTACAAAAAGTATTATAGTAGCAATTTACACCCAGTTAGACTAGAGATTGATTCAATATTTGTTCATTTTTACAAATTAATATATAAATTGAACAATATAGTATCGTAAGAAAAAGGCAATAGCGGAACAAGCTATCTGAATAAAAAGTAAAATTCTGACAACTGCATCTTCTCTCTTTGGACCAAACCATAAGATGACTAGGTTAATCAGAGTGAAATTGGTACAGATAACTTTGTTTGGTGAAATGGTTTGCTCATGACATAAGCGGAATAAACGGGCAAATTTCAAACACAAATAGCCAATTATACCCAACTGCTTGGGGTTATACTCGAAATGACTGTTGTTCATCAAGTTTGTCTTTGGGTTGTATCTGGTGAGAACGAAAAATAATTGTTAATAGTTATAACATGTGTAAATTATTTTGCTTAAAATGTTAACTTACTTAGGCAATCGATGTCTTGGACACGGGACGAAGTGGAATAATTGAGGACAGCTAAACAGAAAATTAAATATTTGTGGTATAAAGAATAAAAGCATTGTTTTGCTAAAATGTCCCAAAATTCCGACAACAGCAAAAGTCATACCAGCAAAATAGCAATATGTGTCACCGACGAAAATTTCAGCTGGATACCAATTGTACCAAAGTAAGGCCGAAGAGACGCAAATAAAAGGTAAGATGAAAGTAATCGAGAAGAGGTGGACTTTCCATGAAGTACTCGTTATCTCAATCAGATTGAAAATTAGCACAGAAAGTGAAATGATTAAACTTTGTCCAACTTCTAATCCGTTGATACCAGCAAGAATGTTTATCGCATTGGTACAAAAGACAGCCATCATTGCCATGTAAACGTAATAAAATATGCCGAGGTTTAGAGCGAAAGAAAATGGTTTAGGTAGTAAAACCCAAGTACAGTTATAAGTAACAGCATAGACAGTTAACAGTGGAAAGGAAGCAATTGTTGGTAAAGTTAATTTGTGAAGCCATCGGAGGTCGAGTATGTCATCAACAAAGCCTAAAAGAACCATACAGCAAATAGAAAGAAGGGCCGCAATCAACGATTCGAATTGAAGATCATCAAAAACTCTTGCTTTTAAATTAATTATGGGTACATTGAGTTTCAACGAGTCACTGATGAAATTTTCCGTTATCAGGTAACTTTTGTCAAATTGTAGAAAAGGAATAGGTATGAAGAGTGACATGGTTATCAGAAAAACAGAGCCAGCTATAACTCCCATGGCTTCAGGTATCGGTTCAGCGTTTTGTTTACACATATCGACTCCTGTAACTTTGGCCTTAACGAACTTTGCCTTTAAATTAGGGATTGTAGACATTGTTACATGGAAGCCAGCTAGAGAAAATATTCCAATGGATAGAAAATGGATGAAGAGTTTAGGTGACAAACTAACTGCCAAACCAGTTGTTGTACCAAGAAATGTAAACATCAGCAGGTATGGTCTGAGTGTTTTCATGTTGGGCAGATTTTGGTGAACAAAACAATAAAGTAGAGAAATTACACCAATAACCACTAATCTTCAATCAGAAAATACACGAAGATACAATAAAAAATCGACATATGATTAGTATTGTGGACTAGTTACAATACAAATTTTGTAAACAAAAAGACCGGCTTATCAAAGTAACATCAACATATGTGGTAAATATCAATGTTGATGTGTAATAATGAGTTCGATGGATCGAAACAATTGTTACGAACTTTTAACGATATTATCAAGCACACTAATTGTGATTAATAAGGCAACATAACAATTAATTGGTAGACCTTGTATAGTGAATTTGATTGACGCAATAAAAAGTAACCAATTTTAAAATTGAAAAAATGAGTGAAATGTAAAAAGTAACAGCGTCATCTAGTGTTTAATGAAAAATGTTACAAAAAATAAAGCAAATTTAAAGTTAAACTGCAAAGTTTATTTATGAAAGGAATACTGTTATAGATTTAATTTGATGGATTTACATTTTGTTGATTTTTATGTTTATCAATAATTAAACCAACTGTGCGATGAATAACCATAAGCTGACCCACAATGCTGATACCAAACCAAGTGCTAAAAAGACTGCCACTAAGGATGAGATAATCAAGGACTGAAAGATCTGGTCTACTCTTAGCAACTGAATCTGGTTTAGGCGAGAGGAGAAACGTAAGTTTAATGTTTTCACGGCCAGGTTTTGTGTCAATTAAATTGCGGTCCATTACAAATGAGTAGTGCTGGGCGATTGTGTGAATTTCCGATTATCGATTATTACGCAATTTTTTCAATGAAAATCGATGATCATCGATAATCGATGTTTAGTGAAAAAGTTCCAGGAAACGTTAAAAGTATGAAAAAAATTCAAGAAACTCAGAAAAAAATCCTCAAAATGAGTTTGTATAACATGGTAAAAAGGGAATTAGAAAACATCGATATTTGCTCATGCTGATCGATGATCGCTGCAGCCCGCGATCATCGATAATTATCGATTTTATCGATAAAATCGCCCAGCACTACAAATGAGTACTGGATCGAAGAACACATTGGTTGACTTGTCTGTTGTCGACATTTCTTGTGAATATCTGCCAAAATATTGTTTTCAAAATTTATATAAAAGCGCAAATCTCTTTTATTGCTGTACTTCTCTATAGGAACACCGATCAATGGGTAAAGTGAACCAGTTTGATTTAGCGAATTGGTGTGGACACAATCTTCATATTCCTTGTATTGAGAGTATTCCTTACAATACGTTCTATATGGACTTGGTAATAGATTTCTGATGTTGCGGTTATAATGTATAAAATTTGAGGCTCGTTTACCAGATGATGTGCTTGAATCTTCAGGATGGCTAACTGCATCTATTTGAGGCTCGCCTGGTTGGTTTAGATTCAATTGCATGAAAGAGGTGTTTATATAAAACGAAAAGAGATAATTTGAAAGCATCAACGATTGCGTTCGTTCCAACTTTAGCGTACTATTTGAACAATTGATGACCAGTTCTAAATAAAATGCTGATGCTTTCCGATTTATCTGACATCCACCATTTGTCAAGAAATTTTCCTCTGTAACATCTATCGAATTGAAGCCATAAATTAATCGTTCATTTGGATAAGTGTAACGTGCTATTTCATCCAATGTAAGGTGCATGCCAATATATCTGGCAAACACCTGTGGATCTGTTTTGAACAAATCACAGTCTCCAATATCATGTTTGACATCATAATCTTGAATCGATGAAGCAGCTTTACATCCCGCCTCAAATCTAGGGCCAAGTTTACTTCGTAATATTTTTTTATCCATCACGTACTGATAAGGAATTTGAATATTTATCTCTGGTACTTCAATGTCTTCAGATACAAAGGTGTCTATTTCATGGACAACATTAAATTCCAAAAGTCTTTGTGTCAAAATTATAAACTGAGCCAAAAATAATGTAACACAAGTAAATCGTATCAATAGGATGGATAGATAGTTAAACATTTTTAGACAATGAAATGGATAATAATCCAGAATTTGATTCAAATGTTTTAATTCATAGTAGATTTTCATTAAATAAGATCAACTCATTGAAAATTTTCGTTGAAAGATATGCCATTGAAATAATTTCTGGATGTTAATTTGGTGACCATTTTTAAGGTGAAATTCAATTATTGTCAAAATCTAAAGCGGTCAGTAATGATTGATTGAATCAACAACAAATAATTTTGGTTAAAATGATGAAAGAGCAATCACCAAACAAATGTAAATCTTTATAATTGATTTAACCTCAAATGTTTGACTCATCCCAGAAAATCAATTTAAAGGTAATATTCTCAGCATGGCAAAGCTTTCTGTGCGAGTTATCTCATAACAACATAATATAAATCATAATAACTCAGATGGTTTGAATAAAATTAAAGTGACCACAGCCATAGTTTATTATTAATAATCCACCCAAGATTGTCATGGAAATTATATTTTCACATTTTTCGCTTACAATGAGCTTACAAATTGAATCGATTGCTTCCACAATTTGTATACAGTTGTACCACTCAAACTGAGACAAGAATACTCACCGAAAAAGTATAAGACACTCGATTATTGTTAATCATTTGCTAATGTGAATGATTATGGATTGAGGAGGGGAATAACTTTAACAAATAATCAACAATAACTAAGTTACCTTATTTTTTCAAGCGATAAAGACTGTACTCGTTGTAATAAAAATATGAAAACCTGATTTCCATGAAATTAAAATAAGAAAGTTGAAAAAAATAAGCGCACAGAATGTGATCTATTTTACAAAGCTTTTTGAATAATTTCAAAAATAAAGTTGAAAATTATATCTTGAAAAATTGTCATAAATTGATCATCGTAACCAACAGTATAATGATCTGTTAAACTCCTTCGACCGCGATTCAATGTTGGGTTTTCAATTCTAGTGCCATTACCTGCTCCACCTAGTCCAGTTGCTAGAACAGCGATTAAAGTCGCCAAATTGAGTAAAAACAAAACACCGAGAGGAAGCAATAGAGCTCCTAATAATAGTGGTAGGCCTGCTGCTAAAGCAATGGCCGCTAGTAATGTGGTTAAATCATGTTTATGGTGATTATTTCCTGATTTATCATGATTAACTGCCACTGGAATGGGAATATATTGGACAGTATGATGATTTGAGCCACCATGATGTACCGGAGGAGTATGGTGCTGGTAATGGCCTGGAGAATGACCAGATTCATGGTTTAAACCGCCATAGCCAAAGTCACTTCCACTATAACCATAAAGTGTGTATGGTCTAGACATTACTGGATAATTTTGTTGGCCAAAGGAACTTGTCATTGGAATTGTTGGAGCTAATTGAGCTAATGGACTGTAATTTAGCCCATTTATTGACGCTGCAGTATTGTAATCAGAACCTAGAAGATGAATTCAGGTAATTTTTAAGTTAAATTTTGAGTAAACGTAAAGTGACAACACAATTACTGTAAAACTATTTCATCCTAACATTATGTAAGTTGTGTTTTACAGATGGCAGATGACTTACCAATTTCTGGTGCTGTTTGTCGATAGGCCAGATCTGTATAAACTGGAGATGAAAATGACTCGGGAAAAGCATAATATTTACCAGTCGAATCAGAAAGATTTTGATTTCCCATTTCTAATGCTGGTGATGGTAAAATGGTATTTTTAATTGTATGGTGAATGTATGGATAAGTTAATTTATGAGGTTGATAAGTTGGATAAGTCGACCGAGAGGTTAGCTGCGAATCTGATAACGCTTCTGGAAATTTCAAGGAATTT
This sequence comes from Tetranychus urticae, assembly GCF_039701765.1. Taxonomy (NCBI): domain Eukaryota; kingdom Metazoa; phylum Arthropoda; class Arachnida; order Trombidiformes; family Tetranychidae; genus Tetranychus; species Tetranychus urticae. The sequence goes on along the minus strand of NC_142959.1, from coordinate 12,227,049 downwards.
AAATGTTCCATAATAGATCGAAAACTTGTGACGATTGGAGTTACTTTTGGTGTTGCTGAGGTTGAATTTGGTGTTGGCAATAATGATGCTGGCGATGGTATTAATATAAAAACAAACAAGGTTTTGTGAAAAATACAACCCAATGATAATTTTATTAAATTTTTAACTTTCATTTTCTCTCTAAACATTGTACTTGAAATTTTCATTTGTACTTTGGTTGATGAAACGTTATTACAACGTTTATTTCATTCAAGTTGACACTTTCACTGACTAAATGAAATTGATATGATATTTTGAACGAAAGTGAAAAGCAAAAAGATATCATCGCCTATCTCACAATGAACTTTCATGGGTCAAGAACTTTGCACTAGAAGACATCGAAGTACATTTACTAAGCCTGATACTTCCATGGAGTTTGATTTCTGTTAAATTGTTTTGTTGAAAATAAATGGGCATTGATAAATCACAATGAAATGAATGAGAAAAAAGTAAAATCTTTTGTATTTGCTTAAGCATCTTCTCATTGCTCATTCCATGCAATCCGATTTCCTCAAACTAATCGCTCGATTGAAATTTAGATTGTTGTTACAATTCAAGATTTGGTTAAATTTGTTCCTCAAAATCTGCTGTAAATTCAAATCGATCAAAATACAAATAAGTGTTTATACGTGAATATACAATGAAAATAAAATTAATGTTATAATGATTGATTTATTGAATGATTAAATAAAATAAATTAAATGTAGAAAAGCGAATCATGAAATTTTTAAGTTATTGGATGCACATGATCCTTCAAAATTTGAACATTATGGCGTTTATGGGAATATAAATGAAATTGTGAATAGGGAATGAGAATGAGAGATAAAAAGATCTACAAACTGCTGCCTTTCTGGATACAATCAAGAATAAAAGATTCAATTGCATCTAGAAGCTCTCGATCCCAAAGCTCAGGAGAAATACTTCGTTTTCGTCTACCTGCTGGTACTGCGGTGCCGGTTCCATTGATCGGGATGAATGTACCTCCACCTCCAGCACCACCAGCAACGGCTAATAGAGTAAGCAGACTGAGGCCAAAGAGAAGACCCAAAGGTAGTAAAAGTGCTCCTAGAAGGATAGGTAAAAGTGCAGCTAACAGGATACCCCAAACCCATGAAGAAACGTCATTATTATGATGTTCTTGATGGTGTTTGATGTGCTTCATGTGGACAACTGGATAAGGATAAGGCATAGGAATGTAATGGACTTTGGACTTTCCATGAGAGTCTCCGAAGCCGTGATGAAATCCTGGATGGAAGAAGTGAAAGGGAAAATGATGTCCATGTCCGTGACCAAGAAACTCATGACCAAATGTACCAGTTGGTCCGATTTGCTTCTTGTAGGTATCAAAAGGTTTAAAGTCAAAAGAACCTCCAATCGGTATTCGGTCACTTTGGTCAAATGAAAATGAAGGATCCTTTGAATCTGAGCTTTGTCCGCTTGAGCTTAAATTGGGTATTCCAAGTGATTGGACTGCATTATTGATTCCTTTAACTGCAAATATGCAAAAGATTAAAAAAATGTTAGTTCCACATATTCAGCTATTCACTAATCATTAATCACTATATTATTATATTATTAATAAATTGAAAATTAGTGGATATCAAAATCTAACAGCATATAGAAATATTTTCGAAAGATTAATATTTAGGATTGTTCGGTGTTAAAAGTTGTGGTAAATCTTAATCTTCTTGTATTGTTTATTGATTACTTACTTATTGGATCCAATCCTTGGCTATTTGAAGAATCGTCTTGTTCTGGTAAGTCATCGTCAGATATTGTAACATAACCAGGAACATTTGAACCAGAGAGACCATTTAAACCGGGAAAACCAGAGAGATTATCCTGAAGTCTTGGTCTGCGAAATAAATACACAACTGGCACTAATTGTTTGCTACTATTATAATTAGTAGATTGTAGTCTTTTACGAGTAAAAGGTTTTCTCCAGAATCTCATCAATCTATCAGAAACTCTATTTGTAAATCCATGGGTTGATGAGTCAATGCCACTGAAGACAACAATTATTAACAGATTGACAAACCAAAGAAGAGACTGTGATAACATCTCATAGTTCAAACGAAATCATAACATTCATAACAAGTCAAGTTTCGCGAAAAATGAAATTTAACCGCCATTTATAAAAACAATCTAATATTCCATCGATTTAATTGAACAACTATTAATTTAGATAATTAATTGCACAAAAAATATAGATAGAAGTAAAGGTTCCTTCTGTAAAAATGAAGCTTCTTTAAACACATAACATTCTGTATTGGTGAATAGCAAAATTTTGAAGGTAGAAGACAAAAATTTACCGTAAATTGACAAGGATCAGATTAATTGGTTGAACGATTGTTAAGGAAGCTCCTTTTTACCTTACATTGACAGCTAATTTACAATCGCAATTGTAAATCATCACAGCTCTGTGAACTAGTTTAGGTAAACAATTGGAAAATGAACAAATAGAGGAACAAAAATTTCCGGTTCAACCTTGTTAAGAAGTCATTTTAACATATAAGAGGTGCATTTACAGGTACAATAGAGCTAAACATTGAACTCAGTGGAAGGTGCAAGACCTAACTGAATTTAAAAGAGCTTAAATGAATTTTTAATTCAACATTTACCAACACCATCAACTGGACCATTAAATTAGAAATCTTTCCATCCAAAAACGAGATCTGATACAGAAATTGAAAACAATTAATACTTTACTTTATGACAAGTTGATTTTCCCCTTTTATGAATCTCGAAAACATCAATCGTCTAATCTAATCTCATCTAGCCTTATTGTGAATCCCATGATAACCACTTTTCGATGAAATCATCCAAATTAAGCTGATAAATTCAATATCTCATCTGATTGTTTTGAAAAATAGGTTTTGTTTTCCTCATTCCGTAAACAAATAACGTTACAATGTAAGGTTTAGTTCAATTCCTACATATTTCAGTCGATCAAATGGTTTCAAGATCAGCTTAATACTTTTATATTTGCCTCTATTTTGATGATCAATATTGGAAATTAAATATAATTTTTGTTACTTTTCGTGGATTCTATAAATATCAATGAGGCCTCTTTTTAAATAACAAAAGTGGACAACAATTCAAAGTAATCTGATTTAATCGTGCTAACATATTCAAAAAAGATCTGATGACCTCTTTTCAACAGATTTTACTCATTATTGTTGAGAATTATCTACTTAATTTGATTAATAACATCATTTATTGATTATTATTGTAAATCCAGTTTTAAATGATGATTCATTACACAAAAAATAACTATACTTCGTATTGTATAAGCGACCTTTTCATCTGATTGAAATCCCGTTTATCTTGATTGCTCTAAATTAAGTAAATTAATAAATTGGAACTAGTGAAAGGTTTAAATTACAAATTTACAAAAATATTGCTTCATTGCTTTATTATTTGAATAAAATTACTAGAAAAAATGACATATTTATTTTGTGTGACATTTCAGAAGATTATCAAGATTGACAAGAAATTCAGAGATCGGATTGTACATTTTGTCACCACATAATTTAAAATAGTTTAAAAAATTTATGAAAATGAACAATCGGAGTATTTAAGCATCTAAATATAAAATATATTAAAATAATCAATGGATGGAATAAAATTCAAAAACGATCGTAAATTTGGCTTGATCATGTTTGTGTACGCTTATACGTCCTAATGGGTTTAATGTAGATCATGATTAAACCAAATAGACCTATTAGAGTTCCTCCACCACAAGCATACGTAATTGCATCACGATAAAAGCCAACGTGACCGATTGATGAAGGTGAATCAGTGGGGTGTATCTTTTGTATTACCATTACTGCAAGACCATTTGACACTTTGTCGAGTAAACTCATGGCACCAAAAACAAAAGCTCCAGAAGATGTGTTGTGGCCAATTAAATCATTAGTTAGGCCTAAAGATACCACCAACATTAAGGCACCCGAAAAACCAAGTAAAATAACGACAATAAATATTCCATAAACACGGTAAAATGATCCAGAACCATAATACATCCAAGCATAAGTTACACCCGATACAACTCCTCCGATTCCATATAAAACGCGTTTATTAAAAATAGTATCTAGGTATTTGGTGATCAGAGAGGCTAGAAAAGAGGCACAATACATGATTAGAGGAATGTAGGCAATACTCTCTTTCCTCAAGTCTAAGGTGAAATGAAGATAAAAAGGAATATAAACTTGAGTTAAATTGATAACTAATCTGGTTCCCATGTATAAAATTCCAATACTGTAAAATTGAGGAACACTAAACCAATCAAACCATCTGAGATGTGGTTCGATATCGATTGATCTTTCATTGGAGTTTTCTTCATCAGTACGAGAGCGATTTGTTCTTGATTTTTCGTCTACAATCACATGGAATAACAAGGTGAAAAAGGCTCCAATGGATACTATTGAGATGACCAGAATACGGAATTTGGAAGCATCATTAGGCCCAATAGTGGAATCATGTTGAAAACTTGCATTTGCAGAAAGATATTCAGTTAAAGAGGGTGAAGTTTCATTTTGAGGTGTACTATTTTCAACTGTTTGATCTACAGACAGAACCAACCAGGTGATTATATAAACAGTGATGCTGGCAATTACAGTCCATGAATATCGGAGGGAATTCAAACCAATACGTTCATTGGAATTGGGTGTTAAATCAGGTATCAATGAAAGATGAGACACTTGAACAGAAGCCCATCCAAACTGGAAGATAGAGATGAATATTGAATAGTAAGCTATGCGTGCTAATGGTGAAGAGTTATCACAGTTAAAAATACAAGAGTTGAAGATCAACGGAAAACTGGTAAGCACTGATATGGATCCAATAAGATGCCAGAATTTTTTTGCACCATAATTGCGAAAAGTTATTTTGTTAGAAAATATTCCTACCATAGGAGTTGCTGCTCCATCAGCAATCTGACCAACTAATAACAATATACCGGCATTGGTAGAAGAAAATCCCAAGACCAGAGTCATGAAAACCAGTAAATAACTGAACCATATTGCGGAACATAGATCATTGAGCACGTGGCCTACACTGTAACCTAATTTTTGTTTCAAAGGCAAAGGTTTATATGTACTTGAAGACGGAGAAAGCATCGCAGTATCAGAGTTACCCTCGAATTCGTCACCGTGAGACGAGTTAGAAACTGGTGATGGTGATGATGGTAAATGACTCTCCATCCTGAAACGATAACAATTGAAGATGGTAATCAAAATGCAGCAATGGAATGGCCTTGTAAAAAAGCGATTAAAGTTGGATCAGCGATGATAATCATCCACCTATGATTGATAATTGATTTACTGTTCCTTAATAGAAAACATGACAATCACAGATGTAAACAAAACAGGAGAGATGATAGATGATTAATATACTATTATTATTGCTGCCTCAGAATAACCATAACCATTTTAGATAGATTTGTGTTAGTCTTATTTAACTGTCTGCTAATATACATTAATTTACAACACAATTCCTATTAATTTAGTAAACTAGATTTTTATCCAAAGAGAAACATCATTGCGGAAAACACCCAAATATTTGCAATTACAGTATTTCCCCTGGAAATAAGGGACCAAAACCTGTTTAAACACTGAAACTGTACTTGACAGTTTAGTTATTCATCATTCCAAGTAAATCATTAGGTCTCGATTTAATGGGAAATTATTAAATGATCTTTATTATCACCACTAATATAAGCAGTTATATCTTGATAATATTATCTTTGACCTAATCATTCATGAATATCAATATGATAACTCAGATATTTGATTTCTAACATAATTATTACAAACACCAATGTAATACTGAATTTAAGTGAATTTAATTTTAAAACTAGTCGTTTATTTTAATAGTAACACCACATTAATCAGGTTAAAGAAACACTTTCTCTATTGTCAACATCTGTCAAGTGATATCGTGATATTATTGCTGAATAGGGTAAATTTTATCGCTTATTTTATGAAAAATAAAATGTTAGTTGTGATGCTTAATGAATAATACCAGGTGAAAATGATTTACGTAGATTAAGTTAAATCTAATTATTAACGCGGTTCAATCAGCAAAAAACAGCACACAATCTGATCAGTGGTTATACCAAGAATTTTCGTTACTATGGGTGTATCTTGAACAATTATTCCACTCTTACCGAGTCCTTAAAACATAGTAAAAATATTGAACAATTTTAAATGAATAAAGTAACGGGTCTTGGCGAGGATCGCATGGACTCAAGTAGTATCCTTTGTAACCAGAACCAGTTACAACACAATCTGCCCGTCAACCTTTCAAGCTAAAGTTGTAAGAGCAGATTTGTCAAGCTAAATAACTAACCGTCCACTTGAAGTTAATGACCTGAAACAAAGTGACTAAAGATTGACCAGCTTGAGAAGTAACCAGAAAATAGTTGAGAGATGAAATAAACATCAACAATCGATGGAATTTCATTGATGAACAATTTACTCAATCATCTTCTGGGTGAAAGTCAAATGGGAGATTTTTTCAAGTATCAATTGATTTCCGAAGGATAAATGTTACTTAATGATAATGCCAAGAAATAACAATTTATATCTATTAAATCAATTGATAGCTATCAAGCATTAGTGATAATTAGCCAAAGAAGCTATTTAAAACACTAAACGCACTGAAAACAAACAAACCAGATTGATACGAGCATTTCAATGGTTTAACTTATGTTATTAATACAAATAACGAGTGTCATTAAATTGAATTTTGTTCAATGCCATAAACTACCTTTAGTCAACAATTGGCTTGATTGAATAAAGGCTTACAATTGTTAAATATTATATTTATTTTGATCAGTCTATTGAACTAAAACATAACATTTTCAACAAGATTTTAACAAATGTTACATCAAAAGTCTAACAACTAATGATTAAATCTGATGTAAACAAAAGAACCAGGAATAACTTCAAAACCTATCAACAGCCCGTAAAATTAATATTATCATTGATTGAATCTGATTCATTACACATTGTTTACAAGATTTGGTTAACTTGTAGCCTTGAGAAATATTGACATTTGACCAAAATTTACTCACTAAACAGCATTATTTTGTAGACTAAATCATTATCTTAGGTGTTGACGGAAAGAGCATTTAAAGAGCATAAAAAGGTAAAAATAACATAATTTGAAAGTGAAAATGTGAAGTGCGCTGCCCGGTAAATAGTGAAAATAAGCTATTTTCCGTTTTTCCCATTATCTGGCAGGTTACTGTAATTACGATTCAAATTCTTTAGTTTACAGAGGTCCGGCATATGTTTCCCACAACGAGGACTCGCCTTAGTCCTCCAAAAACTGCACCAAGCTGGAAATAGCTTATTTACACTATTCGTCAAGCAGCATAATTCATGATTTTCAATGCCCCTTAATAAGGGATTAAATTTAGGCAAAAAGTTGCTTTAAACTATTTTTTGGATTGATATTTCACAAAAGAAAATTTAATTAAGCCTATTGATAATTAAAGAAATCGAATAAAAATTCGACGAAATTCAAAAGTGGCTAAAACTTGTCCTTAATAGAGGCCATTGAAAAATTATGTGCAGTTTCTGGTAGGTGCAAAGAGTACTCTTTGGGTAGGTGAGTGTAGTAAAAGCCTATCATTGTTCTTATTGTATCTGTTTTGAATTAAAAGTTAATTTAAACTTTTGTTTCTATGCTATGTGATTTAACTGTGTTTATGTATTTCATTAGTGGATATAACAATTCAAGTGAACAAAAGAATATCAAAAGTAAGGCCACATTTATTAATAAAACATCGGATGGTTGAAAATACAGCTTGTGACTTTTTTGCCATTTCTGTTTTGCTGTTGCTTAGCTGGTTTTGGTTTTGGTTTTTGGCTGTTGCTTTTGATTGAAGTTTCTGTTTCTGGTAAATTATCTATTCTGATTATTCAACAACAACCTCTGAAGAATTCATTCATTCCTTTTTTGCCAGATTACATGCAGATGCTCACGTTCAATGTAATTAGGTTTTGCTCATTTTGTCACACTTACTATGGCTAATATCGTTAAATGTCCCTTGACAGATCTCTTCTCATCAAAGTTACAGGGTGTTAAGATACCAGTGCGTGAAAGAAACCCTCTCTTAACTCGAAAGGAAAAATTTTTTCACTCCTTTTAAATTTACATGTTTTTGCATGCATTTTGATGCGCAAATGAGGAAATTTGAAAAAGCCGCTAATTTTAAGCGCATTTCAATGACACTCCCACACTTGCTTAACAATATTTATGTTTTCAACTTTATGTTAACATCCTGAAATTAAGGACCTGAATAAGTGAAAGATTCAAATAATTTTCAATTAATTAAGAGTTAATCCTATCTTTTAATATTTTCTAGAATTTAAAAAGCTCTAATATTTTGTCAGTGTAAATATTTTTAACTAGTTTTATTTGTTTGGTGTATATACAGGGCCATCAACCAATGAGTGACTTGAAAATCCATCGATTTTTCCTGGCTTTTTATAATATGGATTGCAGTTAATTATCAGTTCCGAGCATCAAGAAAAATGGAAGACATAAGCTCTCCAGAGGAGGGTGAAGTGATCGAGGAGAATAAGAAGAAAAAGAAGAAACATAAGTCAGACAAGGAACGAAAGAAAAAGAAAAAAAAGTCAAAAGAAAGTGCATTTTATAATTTGGAGGAATATTCAAAAACTCGAAAGAAGAAAAGAAAAAGGAAGTCTCCCAGTCCAGACGAGCGAAAAGGTCTTGGATATTATTCTATTGACCCTACAGATCTATCAAGTTCATCAGATTCTCGAAATAAAGATCGCCATTCTGATTCGCATCATCAATCTCAACGTTCCAGTCATGGTCACAGTAGTAGAAGTCGAAGACGAGCACATAGCCGTAGCCGTAGCCGTAGCCGTAGTCGTGATCGATCATCTCATACAAAGAGAAGACGAAGAAGCCGATCAAGAAGTCAATCAGTTATCGAAAAGGTCGATAAAGAAAAATTGCTTCAAATTGCAAAGGCTAACCTTGCGCGTATGATAAAATCAGGTACATTGCCTAAAGGAGTAGATATTAATAAGTTGAACCTGGAGCAACTAAGAAATTTGAAAGAAAAGAATTCGATTAGCCAATGGTCAGAATACTGTCGTGCAATTTCTACTATGGAAGCAGCCGCTAATGAAGATTCTCTTTCCGATTCTTATTCTGATAGTGATGACGATGAAAATGGTGATACTAAATCTGTTTGCTCTGCCATTATCAGACATCCATTTAAACTGAAAGAAAGAAAAGATATTCAAATAAAGGTTCGGGATTTCGCCCAGTTACCTACTAGATCGTCCAAAGAAATCCAGAAAGAATTAACTGATAAGTTTCCAGTATCAAGTGGAGATACTCATAGAGTAAAAGAATTGGAATGGATAGAAGTGAAACCTGAAATGCCACCACCGGCAAAAGTACCTGAAAAAAGCAAAAAAAGAGTTTTCAAAGAAGTTCCAGACCCGAAAGAAGAAACTTCAAAATCTACAGATCAGTCAGATATGTCTGTAACGAGTTCCACTTCTGATCAAGAAATAGCGCCGTCAACAAATAGTTCAGAAATAGGTACTCTTGTGGCGTTAAGATTAAGTGCCAAGAAAAAGCTTCAAGAAGATCCATTGAATTTGGTTGCTATCAGACAAATTTATGAAGCAGAAAGATTGGTTAGTAAAGTTTTAATACTTAATGTTTAAGTCGGGGAAAAGTTGTACCATATCAGATACTTCCCTTGTTTGATTATTTTCTAATCATATTTTGATTGATTTTTTAATCCTTTTAATTTCTAATTTTTACAGATAACTGCAAAAATGCAAGAACAAGCTCTTCAAAATGAGCAGGCCGCTGCAATTGCAGCTGAAATCACAGCCTCGCAAATGCAAGAGAGACGATTCGTTAGAGCTGGAATCGTAAGTATTATTTTTACTTTTTGCCATTTTTATGCTATTTTTTAACATTTCTTTTCTCATCTTATACATTTTTAAGGAACAATTTTCGGAAGGCAACAGAATCAAAGATGGTATTGGTATGCATTTATTGCTCAAAATGGGGTGGCAACCTGGCACCGGACTTGGTAGAAATCAGAAAGGGACAATTGAGCCTATTATTCCATCTCTGAAATTTGATACCAAAGGTTTAGTAGCAGAAGAAGAAACTGTCAGCAAAATTCCAGCGCAAGTTGTCGATGTAGCTGAAATTTCAAGAGGTAGAAACCCGATTTCATTTCTTCAAGAACATTGTTCAAAACATAAATGGGATTTACCTGTATATGATATGGTTGAGGCAGTTGGTCCTGACCATAAGAAAAGTTTTATTATGAAATGTATAGTTAACGGCGTTGAATATAGACCATCGGTTTCTTGTGGAACCAAGAAACAAGCCAAAGCGTTAGCTGCTACTGTTGCTCTTCAAGCTTATGGATTAGTGGAAAAAGAAGGAACTTGAAAATATCAATTTTCTTATTTCTTTTTTCAATTGCCTGTCATGATTTACTCTTTGAGTCTATTTCCATAATTGTATATATATATTTTGTTAAATAAATTAAACATATCGCATGTTTTCATTGTAAAAAGCTGCCAGTTTCTCGATTGTGTCTCTGAGATTCCACCTTTACTTAAAGTAAACAAATAACTGAATCGAAATATCAGTCTAAAAAGATAGAGCTTATAATAAAGCAAAAGTAACTGAGAGTTTGATCTACAGACAGAACCAACCAGGTAATTATATAAACAGTGATGCTGGCAATTACAGTCCATGAATATCGGAGTGAATTCAAACCAATACGTTCATTGGAATTAGGTGTTAAATCAGGTATCAATGAGAGATGAGACACTTGAACAGAAGCCCATCCAAATTGGAAGATAGAGATGAATATTGAATAGTAAGCTATGCGTGCTAATGGTGAAGAGTTATCACAGTTAAAAATACAAGAGTTGAAGATCAACGGAAAACTGGTAAGCACTGATATGGATCCAATAAAAATTGCGAAAAGTTATTTTGTTACTATATCTGGGGTGTATCTTGAATAATTATTCCACTCTTAACGAGTCCTAAAAACATAGTAAAAATATTGAACAATTTTAAATGAATAAAGTAACGGGTCTTGGCGAGGATCGCATGGACTCAAGTAGTATCCTTTGTAACCAGAACCAGTTACAACACAATCTGCCCGTCAACCTTTCAAGCTTAAGTTGTAAGAGCAGATTTGTCAAGCTAAATAACTAACCGTCCACTTGAAGTTAATGACCTGAAACAAAGTAACTAAAGATCGACCAGCTTGAGAAGTAACCAGAAAACAGTTTAATGGAAAAATAAACACCAACAATCGATGGAATTTCATTGATGAACAATTTACTCAATCATCTTCTGGGTGAAAGTCAAATGGGAGATTTTTTCAAGTATCAATTGATTTCCGAAGGATAAATGTTACTTAATGATAATGCCAAGAAATAACAATTTATATCTATTTACACCAACAGTCTAACAACCAATGATTAAATCTGATAGACTAATTAAAACTGCTGTAAACAAAACAACCAGGAATAACTTCAAAACCTATCAACAGCTTGTAAAATTAATATTATTATTAATTGAATCTGATTCATTACACATTGTTTACAAGATGTGGTTTACTTGTAGCCTTGAGAAATATTGAAATTTGACCAAAATTTGACTCAATTTTTGCCAAAATTTCTCACTAAACTTCATTATTTTGTAAACTGAATCATCATTATCTTAGGTGTTGATTGAGTCTTCATTTTGCTAAATTGAAGAAACATGTAACATTTGCTCTTGAAATGCAATCATTCATCATGTAACAATTTTTTTGTAATAATTATGCAAATAATCGATGAAATTGGTGAGTCGGATTCGCTATCAAACATTTAAGGTGCAAATTTCAAGCACTTAAATTTATCAACCAACTAGTTATGCAACCAGTAATCATCAATAATTCATCAATGAATAATTTTAATACAATTTGTTTTTTGCCTTGAATCTAAATCAAAATCATTGCATCGGTTAAACTAAATTCAATTAACACCCAGCCGTAAACCGTAAGAGATTGTGTGTAATGTTGATAATCAATTTGTAGTATTTGATTCTTCAATTGTATTTACCTTCTTGTCTTACTAATTAACTGGAAAATAAAATATTGATAGATCATCAAACGGTCAAGGTTTGTTTAGGTAATAAGGTAAATATAATGTTTATGATTAGCAGAAGATTTGCAATTAGAGGTTTAAATGTTCATTTGGTTGATCATTTCTTGCCTTTATCACTTTTAGATGGAAAGGTTAATTTGATTGTAAACTTTTCCCAGCCATGTTCAAATCTAATACAGATGATTAAATGAAAACAATAACAATAAAAATTCTGATTTCAACCCAAGTCTAAGTTAAATGGTATCTTTTAGGATTTGTCAATAGCAAAGTAAATAACGAATCATTATCATTACACTCAACTGATTACCAGATTCCCAAAATGTAACATTTAACAATGAAAATTCTGGCATTATCTAACTAAACTGGATGAATAATTGTTTCCTAATTGTTATGATAGATCTAACGATAGAAATGAACTGAAAATGATAAACATTACAATAATCAAAACTTAGGACACAATGGTGACAAATTTGTGGGTATTTAAATAACTGGAGGCCAGACTTTTCTCACAAACTTGTTAAACCGTCAATCCAAATCATTGAAACCAGTTAGTTGTTGCTCGTCAAAATGGTTCAATTATTTACATTAGGATCAGTCCTTTGTCTTGTTTTCATTACCGCCACAGCTGATGTCCATAGACGGGGTAAATTTTTGCCACATGATCGTACTGTGATTAACTGTGCTTCACTTAACCGAAAAGCTCACCAACATTCAAGTGTACTTGCTCCATTCACCACTGAAGGACCTTTCTTTCTTCCCGATGACTTGAAACGATCCGATATTACTGATGGTCAAAAAGGTATCCCATTGGAGCTGACAATCAAGTTGACAAATGCAAAAGACTGTACTCCAATCTCAAACTTTTTCATTCACGCTTGGCAAACCAATGCTACCGGCGTATACTCAGGTATCGATGAAGATACTGCTCCTCTCTCTGGATTCCGACCGACCCCAGTTAATAGAGACAGGTCTCTCCGTGGATATCAAGAAACAGATGCCAATGGTGAAGTCAAGTTCCTTACTATTCTGCCTGGTTGGTATTCTGGTCGAGCCATTCATATTCACATTGAAGTCTACGCTAAAGACATAACTGATGAAAATAAGATCACTTATATTGGCCAATTTTACTTTGAACATGATTTCCCATTGAAGTTGCGAAAAATTTATCCATATTCAACAAATACTCAGCGTATTATCTTTAACGAGCAAGATTATTATTATGTCCATGATCACGGAGATGAAACCACTCTTGATTTGAAGCATAATGGTGCCAAATTTTCAAGCTATGCCACAGTCGCCATTGATCCAACTGTTACAGTTCATGTTCAATAGATTATCTATCCAATGAAAACTCTGTAAAATCCATTGTATCTGAAATAAACAAGAAAATACTCATTAAAGGCTTGCAATTTAAACAGAAATTAAATGTAGCGATACAAGATTCAAGGAAATTTCAAGCATCATAGACTTGATAATGATATTAGCTGAATACAATGGCACATTTGAGTTAAATACCATTTAAGATCCATCCTGAGTCAGGGTAAAATAAGGGCGCTTATTCATCCACGGTAATGCATGTAGTAATGCTTTCCGATCATTATGATGCCAATCCGATCATTTGTATTGAAACTGGTTGAAGTATGACAATCAATCTGTCTATCAAGAAAAAGAGACGAGAGGAGAAGAATTAGCATAAATAAAAATAATAACAATCACCTTAAATAATGTCAAGAAATATAACAAATTTATGCTGCTTGTTACGGCTTGTTAATTAAAGATCTAATCAAATGATGTCAAGCAAAGATGATGACAAGTAGACTTTTGCTTTCTTGACCGTAATTCAGCTTTATTAACTATAAGTAACTAAATCATTTTCATTTCTACCTCGATTAATTGGGTCCACGCTAAATCAATCAATCATTAGAGTATCATATTTACGCACAAAAAAATATGATCTCAAATGTTTAATAGGTTTGCTTATTTAAGCCAAAAAAGAAAGAGTAAATATTAATATTATCTTAATATTTAATAATCAAAATATTTCCTTTTCTGTTTATTTTAAAGCGACACAATTAATAAAGCTTGAAATGACGATGATGATGCACTATAGAGATGAAAAATATTCAATGGAAATGAAAATAATGCGAAAAATTCATGGATATTGAAAGATGATGATATGGATGGTTATCAATCACAGATTAATTAGATGATTGTTCAATTAACAATAGAATAATAATGGTGATTTAGAAGCACTTAACAATTATTTCATTGGAAGACACTCAAACAAAAACACTCACAATTAAACAATATAGTAACACTGGTTGTAAACCATCTGTCTTCGTCTCAAACGTTAAAAATCATCTTCTCACAAGATTGCTAATTAACTTTGGTTATTCATCGCGACCAGTAACTTCATTAATAAAGGCCATGAAATGCAAACATTACAAACAAGTGGAACACTATTAATTAAAAAATTACAGTAAAGAGTTGATTAAAGCAAACAGATTAACTTAAGCAAGTTGAAAACAATGATTTTGAAACAATTAAAACAAAATTTCACACAACACAAGTTTACTTGATATAATCTTTTTGGATACTAGATGGAGCTAAAGCCAACTGAGGATTGAGGACATTGAAAAGAACAGCTTTTACAGTTCTTCTGATATCTGTTATCAAACGTCTTATTCTGAAAAATGGGAAAACCTTTTCTATCCGTTGGTTTTTGAATTAAAAGTTAATTTAAACTTTTGTTTCTATGCTATGTGATTTAACTGTGTTTATGTATTTCATTAGTGGACATATCAATTCAAGTGAACAAAAGAATATCAAAAGTAAGCCCACATTTATTAATAAAACATCGGATGGTTGAAAATACAGCTTGTGACTTTTTCTCCATTTCTGTTTTGCTGTTGCTTAGCTGGTTTTGGTTTTTGGCTGTTGCTTTTGATTGAAGTTTTTTTCTTTTCTTCATTATGCCAACATTGTATGTGTATGTGTGCTGTGATGTATTTTGTTTTGTCTCAATTTTTCAGTGTTATACAACCTAATATGTTTGACTATTGAGGAATGGATGATGTGTATAAACCTTTGACTAATGTTCAATCTTTCTTAATTTACGCTTGATTTCATTTAATTCTTCAAATCATCTTCAATACTATCTATTTTTGGTTTTTATTTTTTTAATGCTGCTTTTTCTTTCCCTTCTATAAATTTCTTTCTTTCTTTCCTCTAAAGATTTCTGCTTGTTTTTATTTCTTTTTTATCTATCAAATCAGTGTTCCAATGTTTCTGTTTCTGGTAAATTATCTATTCTGATTATTCAACAACAACCTCTGAAGAATTCATTCATTCCTTTTTTGCCAGATTACATGCAGATGCTCACGTTCAATGTAATTAGGTTTTGCTCATTTTGTCACACTTACTATGGCTAATATCGTTAAATGAGTTCCCTTCACAGATCTCTTCTCTCTCACTCTCTCTCTTTTCTTTTCGCTCACTCGTTTACCATTCTCACTCCCTCTGCTTATCATCATCTGTAATCATCTTCTTCCTCCAATTTTTCTTCTTCTCTCTTATACATCCATTTTCCTACTAAAAGCTATATTTATTGCTGTTTGATGTTAACTCGCCCCTGCGTCCATATGAACCATTTTTCACTCTAAAATTTTGTGTTTTCTCTCCATGTTGTTTCTTCTTAATACAGTTAAATGTGGCTTGACCCTTGTGATTAATATTACATATCTATCGTGCGATGCGACGTAAAGGAACTTTGCGATGGAGTGTTGCAAAGAAAGTGTCTATTCCTGTTCCACCACCCGAAGTGGTTGATGTTAATCAAACCCGAGCTACTGTTCAACGGCGCTCAAACAATCTTAAGCCCAATGTCGATCGAAACAGTTTATCAAGCACTGGCAGCTCATCCAATAGTGAGGAAGGAAGTATCATTCTTTCCTTATTACCTCCAAGTATTGGTTCTTTGGATGAGGGATCTCTTCTTGAAAACTGGCTGACTAGTTTACAATTTGAGGAATATATCCCTTTGTTTGTTTCTGCGGGCTATGATATGCCAACCATATCACGTATGACTCCAGCGGATCTAACTGCCATTGGAATAACCAAACCCTTACACCGTCAAAAGTTGAAGGCTGGTATAGCCAAGTTAAATATACCCGATGGAATACCAAATTTTATACCTAAATCTCTTCTTGAGTGGTTAAAGCTCATTCATCTTGAAGAATATTTTGATATTTTGTGTCAGCAAGGTTATGATTCAATTGACCGTGTTATTCAACTAACTTGGGAGGATTTAGAAGAGATTGGCATTAAAAAGCTTGGACATCAAAAGAAATTGGAATTAGCTATTAAGCGGGTTCAAGATTTAAACAATGGAGTTCGACGATCATCAACACACTATTCAAATTTATCAGCATCTGTCCCATCATCTTCATCCCTCTCATCTGAAAGCTCTTCGAGCTCTTGTCCAGATGCATTACACTCTTCATCTCACAATCTAAGTTTACCGTTGAAAATTTTTCCACCCTTAAGTCAGGAAGTAGCTATTAACACTTCCATTGGTCCCAAGATTACATCACCAGCTATTGAAAGCCCATTAACGCCAGAATTGAAAACTTTTCAACAGTTATCCACTAATGATCCTTATGGTAGTTTAGGATCCAATTCATCATCTCAGGTTCAACTAAACAAAGACCAATCAAGTATATGCAATAGCAGCACTAGTATAGGGTTTGATCCATCCAAAGGAATAAGTAGTACTTCACTGCCTCCACCACCTCAATTAGCATCAACGAACACGAATCCTGTGACATCAGTCCGCGGTCGTTCTTTCGAGAGTTTAAATAAAGATGAAATAGACTCTTCTAAAATTTCTGCTTATCTATCAAGGTACATATCACAATTACAGACGTATGATTGTAAACCAGATTATCATAGGTCTGACTCCTTCAATAGTGATGCCTCCTCTCTTGGTAGTCCTAGACGACCATCTTTTCAAGGTTATGAAAATGATTGTGAGCCAGGTAACAATCGACAAGGATTATTGCAAATTCATGATTTTGAGTCAACAGCTACTCTCAATAGATCGAAAGGATTGATCAAAAATAAACCGGTTGCCAAGATTGTTGCCAAAAGTCGACAAGAAGATGATTATCAAAGCGCAGCTGATTATAAGAAACCTGATGTCGTCCCGAGAGTTGAAGTAAAAGCTTTGGGTAAAGTTTCAATACCCTCTGTTACAGGGGTAAGTGGAAATTATTCAGCTGATGGCTACATGTCTGATTCAGGTTCTTATCAATATCAACATTATCCATATCAGTTATACCATCAACATCAATTTGAGCAACCTCAATATCAATTTCAGCAACAAAGTTATGAAACCGACGAATCTCATATTAAAAATTTAAACTATCAAACACCAGTGACTAGTGAAAATATCTCAACAGCAGCTATTTATGCAACGTTAAAAAAGAATAAGCAACCACCAGCACCACCAAAACGAACTAATTCAATGAAAAGTGGTTCTTCCAATTATATTTACTCTGGGATCAATTATAATCAAAGTCATGATAACCGTCAAACAATGTCAACTCGCTGTAATAGTTTAGAAGCTATTCAAGAACAAGCTTTTGCTACTTGTATAAAAAGTTTAACAACACGATTCAACAATTCTAATAATAATGCCCCTGAAATTCCACCCTTGCCCATTCGTAATCATTCAGTGACCCCAAAACCTCCTCCAATACCTGACCATGCTTCTTCACCAATAACTGATGATTCTCTCCCTCCACCACCATCGCCGCTTCCCTTTGATGGAAGTGATGTCTCTAGTGCCAATTCAAGCTACATTAATCAAAATGGACATAACTTTGAACAACAGTCGCAACAATTACAACAGTTACAACAAAAACAACTGCATCAATTGCAACTTCAACAACAGCCACAGCTACAGCCACAGCCACAACCACAAATGAATTCAGGTTCAGTATCATCACCTGATTCAATTACAAGTCCAACCTCTCCAATAAATTCAGGCAGCTCAAGTGATAAGGAGGCTATGTCGAGCAGCTCATCTACTGAATCAATGCCTTTTGCCAATGATAATATTGGTACCATTAAACAGAGGACAATCAACGATAGTAATTCAACAAATCAAGTGAATAATACCTCTAAGCCTGTGCTGCAATCATTGCCGTCAACAACTACAACCAGTCCTAAAGCAACTTCACCAACAACCGTTTCCACTGCCATCATCAGTAACTCAACCACCGTCACAAACAAACAAAGTAACACCATAACTGTTACTGCAACACCTACATTATCATCATCAACAGTAAACGCCACATCATCATCATCATCAGCAACAACAACAGCAACAGTGAATGTAGCAATAAGCTCAGTAGCACCCACGGATAAATCGCTGATCCCGCCATTCGTGATGTCTTCTAATTCTGTTTCAACTTCTGTTTCTACCTTTTCATCTTCTCAATCTTCCAGTCACACCTCTCCGACCCACTCAGGGAACTGTAAAAAAGCTGAACTCAAAACCATTAATCCAAGTGCACCAGATCCAAAGGTTAACAATACTTCGAATCACCTTATTGAGGACATTGAAACAATGTTGTCAAATTTATCAAACCAGTTGGATGCTTTATTGGAAAGTGAGACAAAAATTAAATGATGATTGACGCAGTTCATCAAGATGAAAGCTAAAACAAACAAATTGAAATAATCAAATGAGTAGCAAAAAAACCTCTATTTTCTTTCATGTTCTTCCCACCCTATGGAAATATATAGAGTGATTGAGAAAGATATTGAGTGAGAAAAGATGAGGAAAGCATAATAAGAGAAATTCAAGAGAGTAGAAAAAAAAGTTACAAATGAAAGTTTGTTTCGCTTGAAGTAGAAAGCAAAGTAAGCAAAGTTTATCCAAGTTGAGTTAGTTACAGAGTTTGAGTAAAAAAATCATTTATAGATGCTTCTTATATCACATAGTAAACTGACAACTTTTTAACTAATATTTAGTAAGAGTTGACTGAACAGACAAAAAAGTAAAGCCATCGTTTTGTCATTCACAAAGTTTTCATATCTTATGAATATATACACTTTACATAGAAATCATACTTTTTCTCTTCATCATCACCAATCATCGTTACCACAACAAAGCACCATCACCTGCATCAACAGCTATTAAACAGCACAAATCTCATTTCTAAAACAATTCATCACAAATCACCTTTTTCACAAATTCATATCAAGAAAACTCAGGGCCCACAAATGCATCGTAATATCTCTGTTTTCATGTTTTTCCTATCTAAAAACAACAAAAATCAAGTCTAACCATCGACTAAATCATTGATATAAATATATATAATATGAACAAAACAAATTATAATAAAGAATTATATTATCGTACATTTAAATTGTGAATCTTTTCGTGAGCAAACATTGCAATCATTTTCATTTTATAGTTAACGCACAGTTTAGTTTTCAAGTTTTACTTTTCAATAATTTGTTTCTCAACGAACCATTGAAATGAAACTTGACTGTTGCAAGCAAAAATTAAAGACAAATCAATAAACTAAATCATTGTAAAAGTTAGCAACATTTTAATCAATTGGTGAAACATAATTCGGAAAATGGTTAACAGTAATCTTCATCAGAATCAGCTGATATTGAGAATCAAAGAAAGGCCTCGCAAGGAAAATTGTTGTTTATTATAAATAACCAGAAAAGGACATTTGATTAACATTCTGTTTTTGATTATTTGATGTCCGAGGTTTATTTTTTGTTTGTAACTTGTCTTTGGCATTAAAATATATTTTTTTAGGTTTGTAAATTAAGCGATAATTGATTGTCTTCAATAAATCAAATAAAGGTTTTGTGCGGATACAAAAGATGAAAATTAAGGTTAATTATAATGATCGGGTTGTATTTTTTGCTCTGTTGTGTTATTGTCTGCTTGATGAATATTGAATATCGTCTGCGTTTAGGAAGATGATGATTATTTTAATTTGTGATGATCATCAGACTGTGATTGGTAACTTGTTATCTTGTACTTTTATTTTCTTTGTCGATGATTTTTGTTATCATATATGGTGTTGCCTCTCCTTTCCTCAATATTAAAATCTCAGACTCGATTGCTTTTGGAGTTTAAACATCTTACATGTAATTATCTTCCTTTCAGGTGGAACATTTCATTAAAAGAAAAAAAAAGAATTATTCAGAATAATTAAAAAATGAATAGAAAAATTGATAGTGAGAAATGAACAAAAGCAGGAATGAAATTGAATGCAACAGATGATAAGAAAAAGTGTTTTAAAGGATGACAAGAGTCTAAACTCGAACCCGAACTCGAATTGTATTTTGAGCAATCATGATTTTCAGTTTCCATTTTACAGGAATTATTTTGTTGACCAAGGTAAATCTAGTAACCCTGAACCTGCAGAGCTTGTATCCTTGTCTGAACCAAAGAGAGCGTCACTCAGAGAAAGGCCTTTTAAAGTGTCTGAATTGAAAGTATCGCTGGATGGTAATGAAGATGTAAAGTAACCAGCAGAATCTGAATCTCCAGTTAAGCCAAAGGTATCACCAGAAGATGAACCCGAGGAAGAAGACCCAGAGTCAGAGGATTCGTCAGCAGTCAACTGTCCAAGTAAATCTTGTCCAATTTGTTGTTCAATTTGTGAATCCACTCCAAAGTCAATACCTTTCTCCAACTCTTTCAATCCTTTTCTACCTGATTGAGATCCAGATCTGTCTCGATAATTAGAGTATGGATGCTCTTCAGCATTTGAAGGTGAATATGCATCTGATGAATCCTCTTCGGGCTCAGTTTCTGCTTCATCAGAGTCACCTTTTGCTCGACCACGAATCTTGGGTCTTGTACCTTCTTCAGTGTCGCTTTGTTCTTGAATAATTTTAGTCTTCTTCTTTAGTTTAATGGCGTTATTTCCCTTTCGCTTCCTTGCCACGGTTGGTTCAACTTGTTCCTCTCCCACTTCCTCCGATTCGTATGGTTTAACCGTTCTTGAACCATAAGCTGGACTGGACGCTGATGAGGAACCAGATTCGCCTAACATGGGCATCATCTTTGGAGATTCATAACCATGATGAGCTTGGTGATGATGAGGTGGATGATGGTGATGACTGTGATGAGGTTTCTTTTCCTCGTGGCTGTTGATCACAATGTTGGCTCCACCTTTCTTATGGCTATTTAACACAACGGTTCCTCTGTAATCACGAACCACAATATTTTGAGGACCCTTTTTGGGTGAATTTACAATGACAGAGCCACCACCTCCGTGCCCTTCGGATCTACCTTGAACAACAATATTGGCACCACCTTTTTCACCATTAACCAGATACCCATTGAAGGTAATTAACAGAAGGTATCCAATTTTTATGGATACAGAGTTCACCAGCATATTTAGATATTCCGGTGATCACGGAAAACACAATTAACAATTAATCCAAAATGGACACAATACAAAGCGTAATTTCAAATCAACCTTTATAAGGAAAGTCACAATACAAAGATGAGTAAAAGTGTTATTTTCCTCTTTTTTTGTTAACAAAATAGTCAAAAGTCTTGTTTGAATGTTACTCGGTAAAATCTTAACCAAAACTGAAACTTAGATTGTCACTGATACCATTTATATAATCATCGATTTGGTTCATTTGATCATTTTGTTGATTCTAATTGATTCATTGACAACAGACAAACTGTTTTTGTTACAAACAAATCATTCAAATCATGAGAAACAATTCAACATTTACAAAAGATTACATTTATTGCTATAAAACTATCCTTTTAATCATAATTTAATTCAACTAAACAAATTATTCCTTCCTCAGCTTTTCATTCACTTTCCAATTCCACAGTCAATAAAAAACAGATTGATTGTAGGAATGATAATCGATTAGGTCGGTTGTAACTCGCTTTCTTGGAGGGTAACAAGGCAGGAAGGAAGGAATGATTAAGGTGATTGTTTTCATTAATTGTAAAATTTAGGGGTAAAGAAGGTAAAATTATGTTACCTGTACCGATCATCATTACCATAATCATCAACATGATCATCACCATTAAATAATAATAATCATCAATTGAAGGTTCTTCAAGTTTTCCCATATTTCTTCAAGAATAGTCACTTTCGGTTAACCCTTACCAAGATATAATGTTTTGATTGGCGTTGACATGATTTTGATTAAAATTAGTTCAATCTGTTTAAATGGTAATAATCGTTGACAACAATTACTCTTAATCACTTGAATATCGAGAACAAATGATTAATTAAGAGACAAACGGAAGCTCAAATAAAATCAACTAACAAATGAAACTCAATTTGATTTAATCACAAGCTTATTGTAAAGTTAGATTGTTTTAAATTTTCAAATATTAACAGCTCAATGATTAAATAGTGACTCAGAAATTTGATCAGTTTCGTCAACAGGGAAATCCTGAATTCAAACAGAATCAAAATTGGGTGAATAGCTACAAAGCGCCAATAAACAATCGTCTCTTGATTTACAGAATTTTTCTGAGATTAAATTTTACTGAATTACAGATTAACTGGCAACAATTAAAATGGTCTTTATGCTGATTTAGAAGTGATTAGAGTAAAGTGAAGATTTAACATCAATGTTTATTAAGATGCAGGAACACAAGAACCAGTTATTTGCCCAAATCTGGTTCAGGTCATTCTCTGGTTTCTAGTCATTATTCACCTGGTTTTGAATTGTTATAACAAATTGTGAGTGAACATTTCGGTTAATTATTTAATTTGCCAATTCATTTTTAACATAAGAAGGTGAAGAAGCGCTCATTTTCAACTCATTATTAACGATTAACCATAATTTACTTTCAGCTTGTCCCAAATTTCATCTCTTTTTTTTCACAACATTGAAGTGTTTGAAATTACCTAAACATTTGAATGATCTTGTAGGTTGTTATGTTTATCATGATAATAATGATGATGTAAATGTAAATCCACCTTATTTCAAGTTAAAACCAGGAACCAGGTTAAAACAGGATTAAAGATTGTTTACCCTGGGCTAAATTGATGAACAAGATTATTTGTCTGATTCCCTGGAATTAACATTTAGTGGTTTCCATGGACCAAAAGTGATTTCAAGATGAAAGAGGGAATCAAATTTACTGATAAATTGCGTGATAATCTTCTTCTCACCTCATCATGAGAAGAAGTATTTTTAAGAATCAAGATGAGGATGATGATTATCAACATGATTCTTAAAATTGTTGATCAACCCTGATGAAATGTTGATTAAGTCAATTTATTGTTTTACTGTCATTTCAATGATCTGACTGTCAATGTCAATGGTAACCCGATAATGGTAATCATTGATTTCAATCTCCTCTTTTCCTCTCACCTCACCTCAATCAACAAACACAAATATATATTTTCATAATTGTTAACATTATAATTAATGCATTTCTTTTGATAATTACATCCACAGGAATGTCCAATGGATTTCCCATGAATGGAGCAACCAAAAGAGAGGATTAAATATCAAATGGACATCAAATGGAGACAGAAGAGGAAAACAAGTCAGCATTGGATACTTTTACCAGATTTAGTTCCTGGTCATTTATCAGTGATATTGTGAAAACATCTCAATGACACCATTACAATTGAATGTAAAAATTAACCTGTGGTTAAATAGGTTTTGAAAAAAAGCAATGATCAACAATCAAGACGTGAACACAATCAGAGTAGCAATGAAGAGACGATAATGATGGAAACAAATTGAATGCACACCTTGAGGAGAGTTAAGATGATACTGTAAGGGAGGATGAAGGGATATTGGGAGACCTGAAAATCGATTTTATGGCCT
This sequence comes from Tetranychus urticae, assembly GCF_039701765.1. Taxonomy (NCBI): domain Eukaryota; kingdom Metazoa; phylum Arthropoda; class Arachnida; order Trombidiformes; family Tetranychidae; genus Tetranychus; species Tetranychus urticae. Next base: position 12,202,951 of record NC_142959.1, on the reverse strand, counting down.
TAAGGCATTCATTTTTTTAAATGATCGGTTGCCTACAAAAGCGAAGCCCCTTACTGTTTCCAAGGTTGTTTACCTTTTATACTTGATCAACCAACACCTCAATTGAACCCATCTCAGTATCTCCTTAAGGATTGAACAATAAATCATTGGTGATAATTGTAAACATTTTATTGATTCAATTCCATCGAGTTGCTTGCAATTTAATCGCAGCTTTTCATCAATCTCATCCATTAGACCATTCAAAAATGAGATCGCCTTTGTTAACATGACAGAAACCCTCAGATTAATAGAAAGTTTATTGAAGCTTGAACTTGATAACCTCAAGATTATGTTGGAAACCTATTGATATTAAGTTAACTCAATCCATTTCATTGATATTGACAAAGGCCAATGAGTTATTAAAGACCTTGCATGTGTTTTGGGAAACATGTAAAGTATGAAGTTGTCACCATAAGGTCATCGTGTTCACTTGGATACTTTAATGTTTAAATATCATCTGACCATCAATTTGATTGCCAATTGCGATGCTGTTTTATGTATTTTTCACAAGTCAAATAAGGAATTGGAAAATCAGTCAATAATTATGGAAAAATGATTTATCCAAATGTAAAAATTGTTCAATATCTGTTAATGGTGAATCTAATGGTTTTGTTATTTCCATTGGATTGGTTACAGACACTTGGTAATGAACAATTGTTTGGGAAATCTGTGAAGTCTAAATATTATGGATTACCAGAAAAAGGTACTGAAAGAGTGTTCTGGTCCTTAAAATGTATTACGAACTTCTCTCTGGTTCCTTTCAGTGCTTTCATTTAATCTTGAAAATTGTCCCATTTTGCCTGTTTACGTGTACAAATTTTCCGTGTTGCCCATTGAACTATTGATCAGATTGTACCATAACACAGGAAAAATCACTGTACAATAATTTTCTGATTGTTATGTAAAAAACATTATTCTGGTTACTAAGAAACAAAATAACAATGAAAATGAACCAAAAATCTAAAACAAACAGTTCAGTCCTTTTTTTAGTGAAAATTATCAATGTTGACAATTTACTTCAACCTAATGTACCAATTTAAAACAATATAAATCCAAGTGAATCAAACAAAATACTTAATAAAATCATCTAATAGACCTAAAACCCGCTTAATTTCATCTTAACGGGCAATCTTAAGCTCGCAACTAACCTAAATACATGATGGTAATGCAAATGCTCATTTCAATATGAAATACTTGGATTAATGATTGTGATTTTAATTTATCTTCCAGGGCCTATTGTCTTTACTAAGAAAATTAAAAACTACTCCTGATCGGGAAGTCCGTATATTGTTATTGGGACTGGATAACGCTGGTAAGACAACAATCCTTAAAAAAATGTCCTCAGAAGATATTTCCCATATAACACCAACTCAGGTTAGTTGATTTATTAAATCTTATCTTTGAATCGAAGCAATTAGATTGAATTGTAAATGCTTCAATCTTTGATTTAGTTTTAAATTTTTACATTTCCCTGTCTAAGTATAGCATCTCATATAAATTGTAGCTGGTTAACATTGTTTATGTTTTGGGTTCATTGAACGTTTATATTGATTTTTCCTAGTCTTTCCAATGTTTTTTGATATAATCAGGCTTTTCAAACCAAGTTTAATGTAACTATAGATGAGTAAGGAAATAACGAAAATATTCATTTGAAAAAATTGATTTTGATTTATTACCTTTTTGGGTCGAATGGAAATGAAAATGTCATTTTATTCATATTTGTACATTCATTAAATTCATTTGAGATGTCACATCTGGATCAGTTGATGATCGATATTGAATGTTTTATTTTTGGTACCTTTTAGGGATTTAATATCAAAAGTGTCCAAACATCGGGCTTCAAGTTAAATGTTTGGGATATCGGTGGTCAACGGAAAATCCGTCCTTATTGGCGTAATTATTTCGACAATACTGATGTTCTGGTGAGATTGTGATAAACAATAACCTCTGATCAACTAAATAGCCAAAACTATTTCTCTCCTTTTACCTAATTTTTACCTCAACCAGATTTATGTGATCGATAGTTCGGACAAGAAGCGATTCGAAGAAACCAGTATTGTAAGTTGTAACTTTACCATTTGAATTTAACGCTTATTTAGCAGCAATTTTTAGCAGCACAATCAATGTGATTGTCAATGTAAAATTTGATTTCAACTTTTGGTTTCATTTAGGAATTGAATGAGCTATTACAAGAGGATAAATTGAATGGAATCCCAATATTGATTTATGCCAATAAACAAGATTTATTTAATGCTTCTCCAGCAAGTGAAATTGCTGAAGGACTTCATTTACCATCGATTCGAGATCGAAGCTGGCAAATACAGGCCTGTTCAGCAATCTCTGGTGAAGGACTTAAGGTTAGCGAATCAGCTGTTGATTAACTGTGATAATAATTACAATTTCACTTCTCTATCATTTAGGAAGGATTGGATTGGGCTTGTAAAAATATTAAGCCTAAGAAGTGACCAACAATGATTGACCTTTTCGTTTCCCATTAAATTACAAGTGTCCATGTTTTGTAATAACTCAATAAACCCAAATTTAATCATCTAACAATAACAATGTGAGTAAAAGTGATAACTCAGTCAGCTTCAACATCATCTTTTGCCAGACAATTTAGCATTTGATGATCAGCATCATCTAATGATTTGTACATTAAGTACTTATCTGTCTGAGTCAATTTGAGTCAATTTAAAACTTAAATGACATTAACAGTCGCTATCGACGACATTGGACTGAATCTAATGTTTGAATGATAGTTATCTGTCAGTGACTGTTAGACATCGATCTAAATGTCTTAAACTCTTCGCTCATCTAAATCTTCAAACCATTTCATTTTACTTCACTTTTTGTCAGATCTTTATTCAAAAAACAATCACGCAGTTGATTAATAAAGATAATAATTTAGATTGCAGAAAACTTATCAAGATTTGCTTTAATTGTGAGTCGATTTAATCGTTGCCAGGTTGATATCATTTCAACTGAGTTCAGGGAATTGAAAGATGAAAACTGGCTAATAGTTACACTGACTTGGGATGAACCACTTGCCAACCAATTTAATTGCATGAAAAATCATTGAGTATATCCATGATTTTATTGAGATGATTTTACGTCAATCAAAAATTAACTAGTTAATATATCTTTCAGCTGATTGTTCAAATAGGCTTGTTAATCATTTATGTCAACTGACAGCTACAATTTTTCAACACTTCAATAGTGTTGTTTTATCATTATTGGTCCACATTTGTTGCAGAAACAAACCTTAAAATGATTGATTTATTAATTTTGCTTTCTCCACCATCTTTCAATACAGATTTATAATTTACCTGTGGAGTCATGGTGGTTCATATTGAGGATAGGAAAAGGAAGAAACATTCAAAGACCAAAGAAGGTTAAAGATGATCAAACAAATTGGTGTTCAATTTTTCAAGCAAACTCTTCGGTTGTTCAATGCTAAGCCAACTCATTTCATGTTATCATCTCTCCTTGTGTTTATTTGTCTTGAACTGTTGGTGTTTATGTTCAGCTTTTATTCATTAATCAACAGTTCCATAGAAGTTGTCAAATTATGTTAATCAATACTCGAGATTATCATTTTCATCTTGATACTATTCTTAAACGTATAAAACCATTTTACTGACACACATTTTCATTTTTTCTTGACATCAACTAATGTTAATTTGGACATTTCTTTATATTCATCCATTGAATAACCTTCATTGTTCACAATTATTAGCACAACATATCAACTGTCATCAGTAATTTGTAGCAAAATTGATCTAAATTGTACACTTTGGTGACATGCATTTGAAAAAAAGTCAACATTTTTGTATTTCCATCAAAAGATGTGCTTATCACTTTTTCTTGAATTGTTAAATCATCTTGATTCATCTTGATACTTGATCACTTGATGGTTTCATTTATTACTTATAAACCATTATATAATTATGAATGTTTATTTTTTTATTACTGTTAATAGTCTTACCATTAACATTAGCTCAGCTCAAATCAACAGTTACCATGTAATAATAACATAAAGTTTAACTCTTGATTTATTTCCACTTTTTTATCTACTCACAAGTATTGCCAGTCTCTTAACAGTAATACAGTCAACCCTCTGCAACAAGTAAAAGGACTTCTTAATAGTTAAGCCTATTTGCGGTCAGATATTTAAGGTTTCCAAATTGGTCAGTTAACATTACACTGCACCTCTTTTGTCTGTCAAGTTATAAACAAATTAATCAATCACAATATCAATTAGTCAACAATTTGTTTAAAACGTCTGAAAACAATTACAATCCTCGTAAAATAACAATCAAAAGTGAAAGGAAGAGACGAAGACCATGATTTCAATTGATGGATGAAAGCAATGAGTGTAAAAACAATTATTGTTTCAAAAGGTAAGATCAACTCAACTCTAAGATTAACGATTAACGTTTCGTTAGCTGTTGATCTTACTTTCGCCAGAATTATGATGTTGATGCTGCATAAGATCGGTTCTCATGTCATCGGCAGAACTTTTTTGACTAAAATATAAGAAATTTAAAATCTTAAAGAGGAAAAGCAAAGCTGACTTTTGGTGAATGGGTCAAAACTCTGGTCAAATGTCAGACAATATTTTGGTTTAAGGTTCAATCTTGGAAGATAGTGAAAGGTGTTATTTAACGTATCAAGGTTAATATTCAACCAATAAACTAGTTATCATGAGAAATGTTGATTTAGAGGTTCTGCTTAATGATGATGGTTATTCATAATAAAATATATCCATATCCATCTTTTTTTAAATAACGTTTAGATTACATTCATATTTAGTTACAACTCACATCGATCATAATAATTGCTTGTTAAAAAGTACACACAGAATACAAACAATTTTAAGCTTGATTGATGAGAAATAATTAACTTCTGTTGATGACGATGCTTAATTTTCTTGACGATTAACAATGTTGCCAGGTCACTATTGACTAATATATTTTAACCAATTAAAACGTTATTTCTCTTCCTTTCAATTATTATATTAAATTGTTATTTTTTTGAGGTAATCAGTTATACAATGAAAAGCTCAATTATTCAGCTGATCTTCTGTTGGCTACTTTGTTTGTAAATTATAAACATTTATACCTTTTGACCATTACTGTAAATTTTGCTTTTCATTTCTTTTCAAATGTAAGTAGCTTTTTGTTTGAAAATATAAGTCTGGTTATAATGTTACTTTCACGATTGAATTAAATTAACCAGAGAATCAACCAATTTTTGGTAAAGCAAGTTAAACTTTCAACTGTACATCTTGATGCAGCTTCTTGTATAAGCAGGTTATAACAAGGTAACAACTCGACCCAATTACCTTTGAATTTTACGGTCAATTAACTCTTTTTCACGAGTGTTTGTAGTAAATTATTCATCTGCGTTTGTTTTTACCATCTTTTTTTATTACAGTGCCTACAGTAAACATTGATTGACCCTAATAACATCATTTCTTGCCAGTGTAGTCATTATAGTGAAACCAGTAAAGGAGACAAATGTTTTTGTATTTTCAGTAAACACTTGTCATTATATTGGACAATCAGAAACAAGTCAAGACACTTCAAATGTAAAGTACAACAATTTTCAACAGTCAATTGCTAATTAAGTTAACACTGAACAGCTAAAGGAAAGTAAAAACTACGCATTGGTAACCTTTTGGCGTCAACAACTTCTCTGTATAAGTTGGCCAAATTAATTTGCTCTTCCTGCTGTTCATTTTTAACACTTAAGAGTCAAGCACATTCAAGATCAGAGTTGAGGCCGAGGTTGAAAGAATCACACTGAATACTTAATCTAACAATTGTAAGTATTATAATTCAATAAAGACCAAGACGATTCACCAAAGTAAAATTAAGATCAAATGAATCAGACTCATCAGATGTTTGCTGGAAGCCTATTTGTAAACATGATGATTATTACATACCTGAAATTTTTATTGTTAAATAATGTAAGAGATGAAGTAATTGTTGGCTGGATGAAAAATTTAACCAAAAAATTTTTCCCTTTGGCACTTTCAAGCAGATGAATAAAGGGTTTGAAATCGAAAAGCGCGCTTCTCCTACCGAACTCCTTGGAAACAGTCTTGTCATATTTGTGAAAACATTTTACATTTCTTAGCAAACTCCTCAAACCATGTGCTAAGGCTATTTCCATTTGTTTATTCAAAATTTAGTTTTTATTTCAATTCTTACAACATGAAATTTCCTAAACAGTTGTCTGCCTTTGAATTTTACAAATTGGCACGGGTATGTAAATTGTAATTGAAAATTTTATTGAAACTTATCTTATTCTTGTTTTTTTCACAGGGTAAGAACAAGAAAGGAGGCCGCCAAAAAAATCCTAAAAGAAGAAAATCTGTGGGTGATGATCCTTCTTCTGTTCCTGAATTCGACGAACCCCAATCAAGTACATCAAAGCGAACTTTTGGTCAGCTTGAGGAACCCTTTTCAAGCAATAAAAGAGTTAGGTTTGCAGAAGACGAGTTTGATGGTCATCAATCAGATGGAACTGACGGAACTGATGGAACTGACGCTACTGATACTACTGATGCGTCTAATGACAACACTCTTAATGAAAAAAGAGAGCGAACATTTGGTGTTTTATTTAAAGATAAAGTTACCAAAAAGTCGGCTGACATTCCAAATAAGAAAACACGCCGCATTGAGTCCATTTTAAAACATAGACAAAGTTACAGTCTAGATGATCTTAGAAAGTCTCCATTTATAAGCAGCCTTGACGTGCCAAGTAAGAAAGCACAGGAAATACCCATAAGGATTCAAAAAGAACCTGATGAAGATGCTAAGAGTACCAGATCTTTCAGTATCCCTCCCTTCTTAACTGATAGTCGAGAACAAGCTAAAAAGTGTTTCCAATGGTTGATCAATCCTTATGATGTTGATCGTTTTATGTCAGTGAATTGGGAAAAGGAACCACTCTTGCTAAAAAGAAATAAACCCAACTATTATCATGGAGTTTACAGTACTGCAGATTTAGATAGAGCTTTACGTGAGCGACATTTACAATTTACTAAAAATATTGACATCACTAGTTATATTAACGATGAACGAAAAACTTATAACCCCGATGGTCGAGCTTATCCAGCGGTTGTCTGGGATCATTTTCAAGTTGGATGCTCTATAAGGTTATTAAATCCACAAACTTATTCTCGATCAGTCTGGAAATTGAATAGTATTTTGCAAGAATTTTTCGGTTCATATGTTGGTGCCAATGTTTATCTCACTCCTGCTGGTTCCCAAGGATTTGCTCCTCATTATGATGATATTGAAGCCTTTGTACTCCAATTAGAAGGCCGCAAATTATGGAAAGTTTATCCACCTTTAGATGAAGCTAACACTCTACCAAGATTTTCCAGCAAAAATTTTAAACGAGATGAACTCAAAGCACCTCCAATATTAACAGTTGAATTAGAACCTGGCGACATGCTTTATTTTCCACGAGGTTTTATACACGAAGCTCAAGCTGTTGAAGGGGAACATTCTTTACATATAACTCTTTCAGCCGCTCAAAAGAACACTTATGGAGACTTATTAGAAATCATGCTTCCAGTTGCATTGCAAACTGCAATGGAGGTAAGTCTTAAATTGGGCAGATTAATTTTTCTTAATTCCATGAAATGATACCATATGTTAATCAATTCATCTTTTTTTAAACAGGAGGATAAAACGTTTCGGGAGTCTTTACCAACTAATTACCTTCAGTATATGGGTGTAGTGCATCAGGATGATGTTAGTATTACGATTTTTAAACTTTGTTTCTCTTTTACTAATCTTTATCTTTTGTTTTTAGTTAAACTCAAACCGGGACGTGTTCGTTTCTAAGGTTAAAAATCTAATGACAAAATTGATAAGTCACATTAACGTAGATTCAGCGGTTGATCAAATGAGCAAGAGGATGCTTCGTGAAAGCTTACCTCCTGTTTTGACAGCCCAAGAAAAAAGATCAAGTATTCATGGATCGGGTGAATTTTGGGATGCTGACTCTGCAACGGTTGAAGGGGGTATTGAGCTTGCTCCGGAAACATCTATTCGACTTCTTCGTTATGGAATCGTGCGACTGGTTATGGAAGAAGATGCTATTCGTCTTTATCACAATATGGAAAATTCGTATGATCCTAACCAAGAAATTGAATCGCAATATGTCGAAATCGATTCAAATCTTGCTCCAGCAATCGATTATCTCGTCAAAAACTATCCAAATTATGTTGAAATCTCTAGTTTGCCCTTGGAAAAACTGGATGAAAAGGTTTGTTATTTCTTATACACTTCTACTCTTTTCGCGTATATTCAATAGATTTGACTAATTTTTTATTTTTTTCCTCAGCTGGAAATATCTAATTTGTTGTTTGATAAAGGCCTTATAACAATCGTGGAAGAAGGTTCAGATTCAGAATAGACTTCATAACTCATCTGAAAAATTTTCATGTTCCTGTCAATCTGTAAACCAAACAAGAATCTCTTCTTGATTCTGATAATCACAATACTTTCTTAAAAAAGTGTCCTTAAACCTAATTGTAAATTTAATCTGCACTTTTGCATGATAATAAACGGAAAATTGAAAGCAGTGGCCATAAGCTGGTTTTATTCAAACATGAGCAACTCTACATTATTGAATCGAGTAATTAATCATCTGGAACTAGATAATGTTTAAGTCAGAAATTGACTCAGTCAATAACTAAATTAGCTTTACAGTAACAAGACAAAAATAGCGATAGATTTTAGCTAAATAGAAATTTGAATCAAAAATCTTGAATTGTTATTTCAATGAAGTATGTGTTGCCCAAAGTTCCCAGTCTAAGAAAAATTGCTACACTGATTGAATCGAAGCAACTGTTCCTCATCTAAATTAGTTATACTTTGAGTCCAATTTCTGAACATTAATCTTTACTCTCCATGTTTCCATCACTTTAATTGGTAAACCATTCGGGTTAAGTTTAAGTTTTAATATTGATGCAAAGCTAAACAAAAGATTCAAGATTAAAGGTTAACAAATCTCAAAATATTTCCTAAATCAAGTCCAGTCAAAGATGAATCTATGCGGCATCGACAGCGATTATTGTTGAAGTATCCATTGCCTGACTTGCAATGGACAACATGAGTTGGAACCGAGTAGTCAAGTTGAATCCAATCTTGATTAAAAGGGAAATTTTTTGAAGCCAAGGAGTTCTGGTGACTCCAATTCACTGACTTGGATTCTGTAAATTGATAACTTTACCTTAATTAGAAGATGACACAGTTTCTAGTCAGCAAAGCGGAAGGTTAACAAAAGGTAAAATGAAACGTTAATCACTTTTGAACTTGATAGTTTTTTGATCAGGTTGTTACCTGATTATCAAGAAGTTTAATATTGATCTTCAATTATTTAAGTTAACTTTGGTAGTTGATAAATGTTCAGAAATAGAATCTTAAAGCTTGTTAGTTTTATATGGATTATGCCCAAGGGATCACAACTATTAGGTGAATTATATTGAACTTTTATGTTATTCAATATCAATTAGTTCACCATCAATTGATTCAACTCTATTCTTCCAGGTTCATTTTTCTCATAATAATTTATCGTTAGTTTACACCTCATAAGCTCTTGCCTCAAATTTGATCAAACTCTGGATCAGCACAAACAACTTTTCATCAAAGCTCATCATTTAATCGCTTTTTAGTCAAGTTGATATCAAAGGAAGAAACACCAAAAAATTACTTAATTTTGATCAGTCTATTTTATTCAATCGAGTAATTATAAGTTGATTGTTGCCGATATGGATTAAATTGTTTGTTAATAATAAATTTGTCAAGAGTGTATCAAAAGCTAACCAGTCTTGTGAATATAACCAGAAGAGTTTTCCAGTCTACGTGATTATCTGTTGGAGTTTAAGAGCAATCAAGTGAATATCTTAAATGGATTGGGTTGAATATCGAACGGCTGGTAAGTCTTTAATCATTGATTTTCATATCCCAGGATAAGATGATGGTTTTAAATAAACTTTGCATGTAATTAAAATGGTTTTCTCTAGGTAAACTAATGGTTGATTATATTGCCGATTATATGGAAAACATTCGTGATAGGCGAGTTTTTCCATCAGTTAAACCTGGTTATATGAGAGATTTAGTACCCGATCTTGCTCCAGAAGAGGGTGAACCATGGTCAACAATATTTACTGATATTGAAAAGGTAATCATGCCAGGAGTAACTCATTGGCAAAGTCCTCAGATGCACGCTTATTTTCCCGCACTCAATTCGCCAGTTTCATTGCTTGGAGATATGTTGTCTGATGCGATAAACTGTCTTGGTTTTACTTGGGCTTCATCACCAGCTTGCACTGAATTAGAGTTAATTGTTATGGATTGGTTGGGTAAAATGATTAACCTTCCAGATGATTTTCTGCATACTCGACCAGATTCAATGGGCGGCGGAGTTATTCAGACAACTGCTTCTGAGGCGACTTTTGTGGCTTTATTAGCTGCTCGAACCGAGGCTCTAAGAAAATATCGAGCCATGGTTGATGAAGAGTTTGAAGATGCTGAGCTGAACAGACGATTGGTGGCTTATTGTTCAGATCAGGCTCATTCTTCAGTTGAAAAAGCTGGTCTTATTGGTTTAGTTAAGATGAGATACATTGAGACGAATGATGATCTCTCAATGAGAGTTGATTGTCTCATCGAAACAATTGAACAAGATCAACAGCAAGGATTGATACCGTTTTTCCTTTGTGCTACACTTGGTACAACAGGAGCTTGTGCTTTCGATAATCTAACTGAAATTGGTCCCATTTGTGTAGCTCAAGATATTTGGATTCATGTTGATGCAGCTTATGCTGGAACAGCTTTTATTTGCCCAGAGTTTCGCAAATGGATGAATGGAATTGAATTTGCCTCAAGTTTTGCTTTTAACCCATCTAAATGGATGATGGTTCATTTTGATTGTACAGCAATGTGGGTTAAAAACAGTCAATCGCTTCATAGGACCTTTAACGTTGATCCACTTTATTTGAAACACGAGAACAGTGGTTTAGCTGTTGACTATATGCACTGGCAAATATCTTTATCCAAACGATTTCGAGCACTGAAACTCTGGTTTGTCCTTAGAAACTTTGGCGTTAAGGGTCTTCAAGAGCATGTTCGGCAAGGTGTTCGATTGGCTGGTTTATTTCAAGACCAAATAACCCTAGATCCAAGGTTTGAAATACCATCAGCCAGACATCTGGGTCTAGTGGTTTTCCGGTTAAAAGGGGATAACCAATTAACTGAAAAGCTATTGAAAAGGTTAAACTCCGAAGGTAAAATACATTGCGTTCCAGCTTCACTTAAAGGAATCTATGTTATTCGCTTCACGGTCACATCACACCAAACAAATGAACAAGACATTATGTCGGATTGGAAAATTATTCAGGAAACAGCAACTGCACTGATAAATATGTTTAAAACACCAAGTGGAGCAAGGAAAACTATCAATCTGGCTGAGGCTAAGAAATTACGACCTGACTTTGGCACAAGTTTACTTTTATCTAATAGTCCGATGACTCCTAAAGTAGTCAACGGCTCTTTTGTGGCCATCTTTGAGAACAATGAAGTTGTACCAGAATTTGTTCGACATCTTGGCAATTCGTTGAAACTGGTGGCAAAACAAAGTCCAGAATTACGAAGAAGAATCAAAGGATTGATGTTGACAAATAAGCAGTACAGGTGAGAATCTCAAAATCAATAGCCTCTCATGGATTACTTTTGTTGTTGCTTAAAATTTCGTTTTTGTTTGTTCCATTCAGTCTGGACTCTCGAATCGATCTTATGAATTCCATAATGGCAAATTTAGATCTGACATCAACAGAAACGCCAAAACAGAGGAGAAGTGAAAGCTCTGAGGGTAAGTACAACAGGGTTAATGATGCACACACAAAGCACAATCACTTCAGAATTTGTTTTTCAGACAAAGGCGATGCAATCCAAGAAGAAGAAGAAAAATGTTCGTGATGGCCACGATGATGATTCATTTATTGGAAACATTGAACAAACGTTAATCATTACACCATAGATGGTAGCTGCAGATAAATTAGGACCAAACCTGAAACCCTTATTATGCAGAAAATATAACTGTTTTCACTTGAATGTGTGTGTTAAACTATCCAAAAGCATTGTATAATTGGAAAATAAATTGAGATGAAACGTAAAAAAATTTAAATCGAAAAACATTTTCTATTTAATTGTATGAGTTGAAGAGTTAAAGATAAAAATGATTTGGATTTTTGACATTTACATTAAAAATCATTATCATCATCAGTTTCGTCTCCTTTTCGGTTATTAATGTCTTTGATGTTTCGCAATTCTCGTTCATCTTCAGAATCCAATTCAGATGGATCATCATCACCATCTAAATCTAAATCGGAATCTAAAGAATCATCTCTATCCCCAGCAATCATTGAGCCAAATACTCTTACTCTACCAGTTTCACTTCTCTTTGCTGTTGTAGAGTTAATCATTGCTCTATGGGAACGATCGTTTTTAACCATATTATTGCTCATTTTACCACTTTCTCCAAAATTATCAACATCATCTTCATCATCATCATCTTCTTCTTCGTCCTCATCATCTTCCAGTTCACCAAGATTAATGCCAATATCCAGATCAGCATCGCTCTCATTTTCAGCTCGAAGTGATTCCTCTTTCCTCATCTGTTCAATCATTCTGTTTATCTGCTCTTTGCGCGTCTAAAAGAGGCAAATAACATTAAAGGTAAGTCAAATTCAATTTAAAAAGTGGACTCACCTTCATCTTGTCAATTTCAGTTTTTTCAGAGTCTTCCAATTGCCAGTCAAGATAGACAAGACTTCGAAATTTGGTCACATAAACATCATACAAAGTCGCCATTTCTTCTTCCAGTTTTTCATATTCATCCATAAAAGCTGGCCTGGATGTTAAAAATATAAAGACAATAATTCAACCTTCAATATGATTAAATATCAGAGATATTATCGATTTCTTGGTGGTTCCGGGCAGATAATCGTGATTTTACCACGAAACAGGCTCCTCTTCTGGTAAACACGCACTTCATTCCATGATAATCCGAAGGAATATCTCGATTTTCTGTCAGCAAGTAACAAGAAATCGATGGTGCTAGATGATGACTAAACTTGGTCCATCTACTTAGGACAGTTGACCATAGAGATTGAGCCCTTAACAATTGAATTGAGCAAATTTACTTACCTGACTGATTTAAGTGTTGCCAATCTTTTCTGGTACCTTTCAAGTTCTTGTTGTTTCTTTTCAATTTTAACGTCCAAATTGGCCTCGTCTGAAGCAACATGTTCAATCTTATAATTTATGTTTTCAATCTCTTTTTCAACCCTTTTAATTTCATCTCGTAAACTCTTCTCGATCTCTGGAATCGCAAGCTGCCGATTCATTGCTTGAACCCGTTTCTCCTATCAATAAAGTAAATCAATCCAATAGTAATCACCAAATTTTCACTTAAACAATCAAAACAATACTGTCAGTAACTGGTAGATGACGGTGTATCTTACCCTCAATTCAATCTCTTTTTCCAATAAATCAGACAATAATGCGCCTTTTTGAGTGATTTTTGATGCCAATTGACGAGTCTTCTTTAGTTCAGTCGACTATTTCAATAATGAAAAAACAAAATTATTATTCTCAACGATATTAATCACATTTACACTTATTTCAGCATACTTTACTATGAATCAATGATTCTGACATTGTAATCACATCTTCTTGGTTATGATCATCCACGTTTTCACTTTGCTTAGAGGCTTGATAAATAAGACTGGCCATTTTCATCATTTCTTGAACGGCATGACCATCAGCTGTGTAAATTTTTTTGGTGTTTAACTTTATCAAAGCCTTGGTTGCCTTAATGCAATAATCAGATACAAAAATCACAGAAAGCTCATAACAAGATGGTTCTAAAAAACACTGGACTTACTATTAACTGGGCACATGTTTTAACAAAAATGACTCGATCTTGTTCGGTTTCAATCACATAAGGAACTTCCAATGATGAATCAAACCTGTGAAACAATTTGAACAGAAATAATTTTCAACTATTTTTGGTACGTAAAACCAGCTTACCTCGTAATTAACCATCTTAATATCTCGGCAACCAAAGGAAAATTTGGTTTCCTAAAATTATCAATTGAAACTAAACGAGGATAACCAAGGAATCGTAAGATTTCTGAAAAGTCTAATTACAAGCAATATGGGAAAAGAGATCATGAATTAACCGTAACAATTTCAATTTTCATCAAGGCTTATCAATTTACTTACTTCGAAGCTCTCTAAATGACATTTGGGTTACCTTTAATTTAATTTTAATTTAATGATGAATCTATTCCAAAGTGTAGCTTTGCATGTTTCCATGGCAAATGGACTAACCATAACAAAGATTGTAGCCAACTCAGACTTACGAAGCGTAATAGTTAAACTCCTATGCAATTCACTTTCCTGTATAAAAATATTGATTATAATTGCTGGTTGTTAGATTAAATACTGCGATCGAATCAAAAAAATTAGCCAAAAAATTGCTGTAGAGCCCTTTCGGTCAAATCGTAATTTTAACACAAAAATTGCAGTAAATTTTTATATCAAATAGATTATAAAGAAATCAATTTGATTTTAATTCAAACTGAGTCGGAAATCTCATTTTCATGTGAAATAACATCATTCATTTTCATTTGGATGTAGTCGCTAACTTCATCTAGTTGTTTTAAAAGTCTTGTTAGTTACGCCTTGTGTCCGTACCTTTAATTCATATTCGGTGTTTTTGTCCATTTTATCAATAACTTGCTGCTCGTAATTTCAGCGACTTTTTATCATCAAAAATCTCCAACAGACGCATTGTGATCAAATCAAATACTCAGAATAAGAAATCTATTGTGATCTCTATTGTTTTATTTTAAAATCAAGATTACCAGATTATCTTAATAAACCAAAAACAACATCTTGCCATACACCCATTATAGCGTCCTAATTCCTGTGTTACATTTGTTTTACATTCCGTTTTCACTCCCCTTTTAGCTCAATATTATAAAAATACATGATAAATCGATTGTTCATCTTTAGGTTGTAAAGAAATCATTTTATGGTTCATCTGTTAAAGATGCTGGAAAAATTGACAGATGAGTGTCATAGCTTATAGAGAAGTTTGCATTTAAAGGGAAAATGGCTGTATTTGTATTTTTTATTATTATTTTAACATTTTCATACTTAAAATTGATTTAAATAGTTTATTTTAATTGTTAGAACATTGATTTTAGACAATTTATTTTATTAGTTACCTAAAATGATTTGATAGAAAACGTTACGCAATGTTAAGATGATCCCAAACCATTCAGTTGATTACCTGCAGTGAATTTTTTGCAACAACTGTTTACTAGGCGTGTGTACATTGTGATATCTGAATTTAATATTTATTATGCTCTGTGCAATTACCATTGATTTAATTAATGAATGAATTTATTTAATACCAATTGGCTTATTTATGAGCTGGTAAGTATTAGTGGCTAACAGTTACTAAAGCCATCATCTCGTTAACTTTACTTTCACCTGATCTCTCATTTCTCTTTTCTTGCATCTTTTCCTTATTCATTTAGATCACACTATATGGTTTGGATTCATTAACTTACAATAGTTTACTTTTGATGTGTTACCGCCATGGATGAAGAGAATGATCAGCAGATACTTGATGGTATTGATGAAGACATTTTTAAGGTTAATTATGAAGTAGGATCATTTGAGAGTCTAAATTACGTCCTTGATAAAGTTGAAAATGAACTGAGTAAGTTTAAAGCCAATAATTTTTTACAGATTATTTCCAAAATTCCTTTCACAACTCTCATTATGTCTTTCGCCGCTTTTGTCATATGTATGATGGCTCTTTGTCAATATTATAAATCTAATTCAAGTATTATTGTTTTATTGTATCCAATGTGTACTTTCTAGATCTTGATTACATCCTTCAAGAAAAGAGGCGCTTGGAAAAACAATTAAATGTTGTTTCTAGACGTTTGTCTACATCCATTATGGAGAAAGAAGGTGCTTATGGTAAAGAGATGAAACGAGTAATAGATATTCAAAACAAACTGAGTGAAGCAATTGGAATTTGTCGGTCAGCAAGGAAAGGTTTTGACAAAGGTCGAAGTGATTTCACTTGCGCCAGTCTAGGGATTGTTGCCAGTTATCGGAGAAGAGAAGGTCTTCGAGATGTTTTGAAGTCTTTATCAACAATCAAAACTCTCCAGCAAACCAATGTTCGACTAAAAGAGATGATTGAAGAGGATAATGATCACTGTGCAGCTATTCAATTGTGCATTGAGTGTCAAAAGGTTGTCAACACTTTGAAGCATTATAAATGTGTTTCTGAATTGAGCTCTAAACTTACGGATATGTTGGATATGATCGAAGAGCACATAGATGCTAGCCTTTCTAAAATGTGCCATAATTTTAATGTTGATACCTACAAGGGACTCCAAAAAGCTTACTCGTTATTGGGTAAAACACAGACCTCTATGGATTCACTGTGTATGCATTTTGCAACGGCTATAAGTGACAAAGCTTTTAGTGTTGTTCATGGTTATGTTGAACTGTGTTCAGTGGAAGCTAAAAAGATTGAGAATTTCCGTAAAAAAGAGTATAAAGAACTTTGTAAATATGTAACCAATGAGTGTTTTATACCTTGTTTAATAGATCTCAGCAAATCACTATTTAACATTTTACTCAACTATAGACGCATTTTATATTTCCATCAATGTGAAAAAGACACTAATGATTCCACTGTGTCCAATAATAACGATGAGAATACTCATCATCAAAGTGAACCCAATAATAAATGCCATGCATTGAATACGGATAATGATGATGATGAAGAGAGATCTGTTGCTGCAGCCACCATTACCACAACCACTATTGCCAATTCTGTCTGTAATGAAGATCAGAGTGATATTGAAGATGGTGGTGGAGGGATAGATGATAATGGTTCTGGAGATGCCGGTGATAAAGATTATCTCGGTGAAGAGGATCGAGTTGAAGCAAACTTCAATCGACGTTTCATTCTGCAAAAATTGGAACATGGATTAGGTCGGATATGGCAAGAAGCACAACAGAAATTGCGCGCACTTGTCCAAAGCCATGACATGTCAAATTGTTCTTTCGAAGAACTCATGACAATTCTTAGAGTATCTCGTCGCATGATAGATATCGGAATGGAATTTTGTGACAATAACTCAACCGAATTTGAGGAAACATTACACGAAAAGACAGTAAATTATTTTAACCATTACCATAAAACACGACTAGATGAGCTTCGGATGTACCTTGAAAATGAATCTTGGACTGTTTGCCCTGTTAAAAATGGTTTCCAATATTTTGATTTACAAGAATTTAAATTTCTAAAGCCTCTTCGTGCTCACTCATTAGGTAACCTTTCTCTAGCAAATAGTGAAACAAGCGGACCAGGATCACCTGAAAAATCTTCCTTTTTCCGAGATTCATTGCTTGCTGATTCATCTGGAACTATTGAAAACCCATTTGACAATATATGCTTAGAAAATGAAGACGCAAGTGATAGCATAATACGCGAGTTAGAACGGTCCACAAATAAAGTAGTCAGAGATGGAACGAGAGAAACTGATGCAGCTGATGATGATACGTCTGAAGACGAAATAGAAGACGAAATGGCCATGGATTCTTCAAAAAATAGTGACAATGACCAAAAAGTCACAAGCTATAATGAAGGACCATTGGTTACCAATACAAGTCTCTATGTTCTCCGTCTGATCGGCAAATATATGCAGATAATGTTTCTCTTGAGACAAATAGCTTTCGATATTTTGTTAAGCATATTTCACTTATTTGACTACTATTTTTATACAGTGTACACATTTTTTGCCAAGGAGATTAGTGATATTCGTAATAATTGTCTTTCGGTTCGTTTTAAGACTTGCCTTGTTCGTATTGAAGATTCAATGAAGAATGGCGATTCCGAATCAAATGATGACCAGCATCCATCAACAATACAGTCAATGGGACTTATGGATCGAACTCTTAACCCTGAAAATCTTTATGGACTATCTGAAAGAATCGTTGGAATTGAATCTGTGTAAGTATTAGAAAATAACATTGGAAAATTTATGAGTAATATCCACTCTGAAATACTAATTACATATAAATAATTAATCTTTTTTAGAATGTTCCTTGCATCTCAACTTAACGTAATTCAACAATATTTCCGAGATCTTATTCCATCTTCAAAACATTCAATTCTTGACAAATACTATATGCAGGTATATTACTTTCCATAAAACACTTTATAGCTTGATTTAATTTCTTTGGTTTTCTGGTTAATCATTCTTATCTGTTCTCCATCTTTTTAGGCTGTATCGGTTGCCCAGGATTTACGTTATCCTGGTTACATGTTGGTAGCTATTAGATCAATTAATTATGAATCAATATTGACGACTGTGGAAAATGTTAGATGGGACCTTACTGAAATTCCTTCAATGCACAATTCGTATGTTGATAGTTTACTAAAGGAAATACAATTATTTTCTTCTCGATTGGACCAAATATGCTCCGAATTGGAAGCTAAAGTACCTCAAGAAGCCAAGAATATGTTGTGGTCATCTGTTCTCAAGTTGGCAAATCGTACATTCGTTGAAGGCTTTTCAATGGCCAAGAAATGTACTCCCGCAGGCCGTGCTCTTATGCAATTGGATTATCAAGAATTTTTAACCAAAGCTGAAAAAATGACTTTAATTAAACCAATTCCAGAACGTGAGTTGGTTGAAGAATATATCAAAGCCTACTATTTGATGGACGATGCTCTCGAAAAATGGATCATGTCTCGTAATGAGTACACACAAAGGCAATTATTATCACTTGTTAATTGTATCGCCTCTGAGAAGCGAGTTAAAAATCGTCTTTTAGCAATTATTGACAGCAAATTTGAAAATCAAAATTGCCTCAACACAGTAGAGGTAAAACATTAATTTAAATCACCTTAGCTTTTCTCATTTCGTCTGCCTATTTCTCTCTTATATCTTCGACATTTTTCCACTATCTCCATCTATTCCTTTCTTACTTGATTGAAGTTCTAATGATTCTCAATTATTTCAATGTGCAAATGTTAATTTAAAAAATTAAAAATTTATGTCTTCAAAGATAAGTTCTCATCATTGACTTTAGATCAAAAAACTAAACAATTTGTATTATAATAATTTCAGATTAGTTAAAATTTTAACCAACGTCTCCTTCCCAAACAGCCTGTGTCAATTTCATGGCCATCCTTCGTTTCTCTAAAAAAATGGGAAAAAGGAAAATTTTAGTTAATTTAACTGTCAAGAATTAACAACAAGTTTACTCTCACCTCTTGCTTCTTGTAAACGTTTCTTTTCGGCGGCTCGCTGTTCCGAACTAATTGTACTTCTCAATCCTAAAGCGCCCGTAACAAGTCTACGAGCAAGTACAGCTGATGTTTGCGGTCTTTGTCTATGTGGTAAAAGATGTTCTGCTATGGAGGAAATTGAAAATCATTAAAATTAATAAACTTTTGAGAAGAATGGAAATATTTACCAGCACATTTTTGAGCTTTTACTCTCGACTCCTTGATGGCTTCATTTAGAGGTCTGAGACGAATATTGGTGTAAGGCATGGACATGGCCTCTCTAGCAGCGATTTGGCTCGAGAAAACAGCCAAAGCATGTGTATCGTCAACCCATTTTATGTCAAAATCTCGGGAACTGAAAAAGTAATAAAATAGAAAAAATTACATCAATTACTACGATAAAATTAGATATCAGAAATTGACCTGAATCAATTACTAATTAATCCTACTTACTTGAAAACAGATAAAGATGTTACCAAATCCTGCGTCCTTAAATCAGATGGAAAATCATATATTTCCAAAACATGAGATAACTTGGAATCATCTTCATTGGGCTCGTAAACTTCCAATTTAAGGTAGTCGACTTTATCTTTAACTTTAAGATTGGTTTCGTTTTTATGCTCGTTTGGATCATAAAATTGTTCAACCAATTGAGGTTTTACACAGTCTCCATCATCATCGTAGATATCGTCCCATGACGGTTCTGATTCATTTGAGCTCGCACATTTGACAGATTCGTTCGAAGATTCCAATTGAACCATGGATTGATTCTCTTTTTGTTCAATCTTCTCTTCTTTGACAACTTTTTTGACACTATCTTTATGATTTTTCTCCTTCTCTGTGTCAACTATTTCTTCTTGCGTCTTTTTCACTTTACTTTGGTTTGACTTTCGCTGAGCGTTATTAATTTTCGTCACTTTGGCAGACTTTTTACATGGATTATCAGTTACAGTTTTAACTTTGGACATATGTGCATTTGGTGGGACATAAAATTCTCTATCTGGTCTTTTCTGTCTAGTCTTTGTTGCTTCATTACTTTTTGTTAAATTAATACAACCATTCAGAGAGTCACATAAACTGTCCTCAGTTGATCTTTCATTCGATTCCATTTAACTGCTTTCTATGAAAGTGTGAACCACTGAGATGATGTTTCTTATACTTGTTATGATATAAATAAAATCAGACGGCAGAAAAGGAGACAAATCGGAGAAGTGTATGAAAATAGAATGTCGATCAATAAAAAGGTGATGAAAAAGAAACAAAAGGTATACTGTCACAATAAATGGAAGCAAGATCGGAGTCAAAAGATAATGATGATGATGGTGATGAAAAAGAGGAAATATGTTTCTGGTTAGGAATCAATGAATTAATTTGAAAGGAATAATTTTTTCAAATATCATAGAAATGTTGTTAAATTAAAAATTTTTAGAATAAAACAATCAAAGGTACAAATAAGACGGAAATTGTAAATACGATGATTTCAATAAATTTCAATAAAGTCCAAAACAAACCAAACAAAACAGATTGTTTGCTTTTTGCAGTCTTGTTGTCATGAACATGCGCGAGTAAATTGCGCGTAAAATAAGTTACTTAAATTAAGTCTTAAATTTTAAGCTCTTTTTAATTTCTGTTAAAATCCTATTAAAATTAACCGATTTGTAAGTCGTCGCTATTGGTAATAAACTATTTCTATTGTGTGTCAAAGCGGAAAAATCTTGATCTTTATTGATTAAAACTGGTAAGTAAAGACTAGTAATTAAATCTTTCCGATTTTTAATATTTTTTTTCAGGTTTGTTATGAGCTTGGAAGGTTAAACAAAACTGGTTTTATGCAAATCAGTTCCTGTGACCACATTTAATCTCGTGGTATTCACCAAACCAGAAAAATGTACTCAGTGTAAGAACCAATCGACCGGTAAACAAATCTGACGTAATATTAATTTGTTAATCTTTGAACAATTTTCCATATCAATTTTTAGAGCTCTGGAAAGCAAGAATTTGTAAGTCTGTTTGTTGAAAAGCCTACTTGGGCCTCAAGAAAAGTGCCGCCATTAAACAATATTGATCAATTTTTCTTTTCTTCCATCTTCCACCAGACACAAGCAATAAATAGAAGAATTATAATTGTTCCCACTTTTATATATCAATTGAAATTGAAATGAAGGATAAGGAGATGGAGACAAGTTAAGGAAGTAATGAAGCCAGACGAGATCAAGACTCAACTCACGTAATCAAAATATGAGACAAACATTCAATTACATGGACTTTGTAAGACCTAGAGTTGATAGACACGTGAAATGCTATTTTTATTGTAATATTTCTGCTGCTATTTGTTTCCATCAAATAGCCTAAGTATAATTACAAGGACATTGTGGAAAATTTGCCTTCATTTTTCGATAAGATGTCTACCATGAAAAAGTAGAATGATCGCTTCATCTATTGATGTTAAACTTATGGTAAAAGAAGTTTCAAGAAGAGGAAAATTAGACCTGAAACAAACATTTACTCAGCACTTGCATAAAGAGTGGGGACGCGTGTACAGTATAATTATTTTCATCAACAACTCATCACTATGTCAGGTTACTAACATCCATTTGTTGACATTAGTACACGATACCAGCTTGTGGTTAACCCAATCTACCTAGATTAATTCAAGGTCTCGCCATTATTCTTAGTTATCATTACTGAAGCTACAGATTCGCCTATTTTGACTGCAGTGTTTGTATTGTTTCGCATTTCGATATCCTGTACAATTGTTCTTGTTCTTGTACTTTGTTCCATATTTGCAAAGATTGCTCTCGGTACAATCAAGAGGTACCAGAGATCAGAACAAACTGAAACAAAATTTAACCTAATGTCTTGTTGTTGTCCCCATTTTTAGGTTCAAGAGATTTCTTGGTAAAACATATTGATAAATCAAAAGTGCTGCACACGTGAGATGGAAATACAAGGGTCAAATTTGTCGCATGATAGGAAAATTGGTTAATTTATTGAATTGATTTGCAGGTTAGCTGGTAATTTTCTGTTCTCCATAGCACGAACAAACAATTGTTTACAATCTTGTTTTGAAGATCAAAAGTATAAAAGCAAAATATCACTTCAACTTTCGATGTTTGATAAAATAGTGATAACCAACCATTAGTCGCATAAATCCAGACGGAAATTTTGTTGCAACCATTAAGTATTGCTGTTTCAGCTACTAGTAAAAGACTTTCTTCATACTGGTTTATTGAAGACCAATCAGGCTTTAGTTCAGTTATATAATTGATATTATAATTATTAAATCTTCACAGCACTTTTCCTACTGAGCTTTTTGATGGTTATCGCGAGTGCCAGCATGTCGCAAGTTCACTTGATGAAACAGCTTACAATGAAAAGAGCCTGAAAGATGATTAGTATGGAGTTGGTCAAAATTTCAATCCGTAAGATGTATTGTTGCCAGATAATGAAGTAGATGGACGCTAATAAGGTTGGTGTTAAAACTGCGGCTGAAACAAAAGGTTGATCAACATAAGATAAAATGAAACTCAGATGATGAATAACGGCAATCACTACCAGCAGGGAAAGCTCCAACCAGAATATGAGTGAATCATAAGGAAGTCTAATACCTTTCCATATAAATATGCACAAACTAACAATTAAATAAAAGTTTACGTATCGTTGGGTGAAAAAATGGATTACACTATGTATTAGATTCATTTATACAATTTGAATTTTTTTGCTATCAAATTAAACCTAAAATAAATTTACCATGTTTCTGGTTAACTCTGGTTGCGATGGTGATCATTATTGAAATTGAACAAAACAAAACAGTTTCTGTTGCTATTATTTATCAATGAGTTTTACCTCCAATAATTTAAATTGTTAGCTTAGAAAAGAAGTAATTTTAAATTATTTCAATTGTTTCGATTCCCTTTCGCGAATAATTGATAAATTTTGTAAAAACCGCTAACCTATTTGGACCCTTTCTGCTCATCTGTTGTGGTGAAGCGAAAAATAAACCTCGAAACTGTTTTAATGAACTTTGTTATCAAACTATTTTATATTTATACTAATTTAACTGTGATTAAGTGAAAAATTCGTGTTTAATTTTTATGATATTGTAAACGTAAGTATTATATTATTTATACAAACAGTCGGAATCAATGTTATAGCCTAAAAATGACTGATTTCGCATAGATGTGGAACTATGTTTTTTATTTTCACCTATATTTAATTTTTTGTTATTTCAATCATTCCTCGGAATTGGATTTTGTTATATAATGGACAGGATTAATAATGGTAACCATGGATGGTCCTAAATCGGTGAAGACTGTCAATATTGTGACCAATCCATCGATATTTCTTGGTCAAGAGACGGCTTCTTTCAAATGGTTATTTTTGTTTGTCAAATGGCTTTTCATAACCATTAATGCTATTGCCTTGGCTGGTCAACTTTATTGTTTATTTGCTCCTAATGTAATCATTTGGTCTCCCGATACTGCTCTTACAATATTGGGTATATTTTTCGGAATCGTCCTTTCTTTCGTTGCTCTCTTCGGTGCTGTCAAGGAGGAATGTTATATCATTTTGACCTACAATATTTTTATTTCGGTTATTTACATTGTTTCGGTTTACCATCAATGGGGTTCCTTGATCGAAGAGATTTCACTCTTCTTCTACGTTCTTCTTTGCTACCTTTTCGCCCATTTAATGTACCGTAAATGTCCAATACCAGCCAAATGACATGCCAGTTTGGATCTTGGTCTCATTTTGAACAACCAGTTCATCATCCCAATGAGTTTTCTGGTAAAAGAAAGCATTATTGTCTTGCGATACAGCTTGTGCATTCCTAATGAAGATTTGAAGATTGCTTATCATCCATGAGCCTTGCCTTCGACTCAAAATGATCACAACTTCCACGTATTATTTAATTCATCATCATTGATAAATCGTGATGGTGGCCATCGTTTTGTTACTATTTTATTAAGTACGATGTCTAATAATCTTCAAAACTTTGCAAGACATTTTCATTAACAGATGAATCGATATCTCAAGAAACGTGTCCCAGTCCAATGATGCTGATATCGGTTTTCCTTTAACTGGAAAATAAAGAGCACAAGAAGCAATTTTGCTAAGAAATAGTGATTTGAACTCATGGAAATGGCTCTTTATTATTCTAAGATGATGACGATTTGCATTAAGTTTGAAAATAACTATCTAATTGTTGAAGATGGTACTCTAATTACAAGTAAAACTACTCCTATCCAACTTATTTCACTTCTCAACGAGAAATTATCTGATGTAAATTGTTCTTGTGTTGTTTTGATTGTTATAAGCGAACATCTTGAAAATTTTTCATCTATTGATTGATGACAATAGAATGATCTTTCTTATTAATGTCAACTTTCTATGTCAGTCATTCTGAACGCAAATAATGTAAATTTTTTAAACCCAATAAATAACGAAGAGAAATGACAATATAATCTTGTATTTTGAATAAAATATTGAATGTTCCTGCAATATCTCGCAATAAAAGAAACAAGCATAATGGTAGATAAACTGAATGATTATGAATGTGAATGAACCTGTGAAATTATGATGCACAAGTCTAATAATTGGAGCAATATCAACTCATCTAATCTGTTTGATTGAATCCTTGAACCTTTTGGAACTGTTTGATATTATAATTGTAATGAACTACACGATTCAACAAGCTAATCGACAACTAATCAATCTATCAACGTTTTATGTTTTCATGTCTTAAGCACTTTTTTGTAGCATAATTCAAGCTCTCATTTATATAATTTTGATTGTAATGTCTATTTAGTGATAACTATTGAATAAAAATGATCTTCATTTTCTAGACTTAAGACTATGAATTCATTCAAATTTACTAATATTGCAATTTTCACTTTGAAAATGGGTTCTACACTGCATAATTAGGCTCACAATTTATTTGAGTTTGTGGGTTTCCATTACAATTAATTTAAACGTTTTGAAGAAGAAAGAAGTACTGTCAAAGCTCGAACAATGTAGTTAAGATTTAAGACTTGGTAGTCAATTGTAGGAAATGGAAAACTGTGTCCATTAGTGCTATCAAAAAACTTGTACGATCAATAGTTTTCCCGAGAATCGAGGTCGAAGTTGAAACTTCGATTCGCTTTTATTGAATTATGGAAGCAGTTTCAATAATGAAACTCAAACCAATAATGTAACTTTCAATGCTCAACCAGAAAATGCAAAGATTTTGATAAATAAAACTTTCCGTTCGAAATAAAGTAGATAAGTTCGATTCTAAGTTAAACTGGCCTCATTCTGCGACCGTGAGATTTGGAGAGCTTAAATTTATGATTCGTGCATAAAAATTGATAGTACACATCATAGACTGAATAGGTTTTTCATATCATCAATAGTTCTCCTGATTTTGGGCCATTGGCATCGAAACTTTGAACCTTAATATTTGGAGAATAATTGCACCTACGACCGACATTCTTTGACCAAACACTAGATATTAATATGGGCAATAACAAACTGACGAACTTGATTGAACTACTGATGAAAATCTGGGCTAATTGATACAATAATGAACATCCTTCTAACATAATATAAGATTTGTGTTTGCAAAACAATTTATCTTTATAAATCAAGTCTAAAATCTGGTAACACAAGAAGTAAAAAGCTATAACTTTTTTTCGAGGAATCTTGAATGATCGGAATTTCTTTATTTTATAGAACATAATGAAATCTTATGATTTGTCAAAGAATGAAGATTGTAGGTACTATGATGCTCGAAATATTTAGGTTCAAAGTTTCGAAGCTAATGGCCCAAAATCATGAGAACTACTGATGAAGTGGAAAAGATATTCAGTCTATGATGTGAAACGGCAATTTTTATATACGAATCATAAGTTTAAGCCCTCCAACACTTACGGTTACAGAATGAGGCCAGTTTAATTTAGAATCGAACTTATCTGTTTTATTTCGAAAATAAAGTTTTATTTATCAAAATAAGGGCATTTTCCGATTGAGCATCAAAAGTTACATTATTGATTGAATATCTTTTCCACTTCATCAGTAGTTCAATCAAGTTCGTCAGTTTGTTATTGCCCATATTAATATCTAGTGTTTGGTCAAAGAATGTCGGTCGTAGGTGCAATTATTCTCCAAATATTAAGGTTCAAAGTTTCGATGCCAATGGCCCAAAATCAGGAGAACTATTGATGATATGAAAAACCTATTCAGTCTATGATGTGTACTATCAATTTTTATGCACGAATCATAAATTTAAGCTCTCCAAATCTCACGGTCGCAGAATGAGGCCAGTTTAACTTAGAATCGAACTTATCTACTTTATTTCGAACGGAAAGTTTTATTTATCAAAATCTTTGCATTTTCTGGTTGAGCATTGAAAGTTACATTATTGGTTTGAGTTTCATTATTGAAACTGCTTCCATAATTCAATAAAAGCGAATCGAAGTTTCAACTTCGACCTCGATTCTCGGGAAAACTATTGATCGTACAAGTTTTTTGATAGCACTAATGGACACAGTTTTCAATTTCCTACAATTAACCACCAGATCTAAATTCTTAACTCTAATGCTCGAGCTTTGACAGTACTTCTTTTGATTGTTATGTCTGTTTAACACTCAGCTTTCACTATTGAATGCAAATAAATTTGCTTTACTAGTCGCAAGACAATCTATTGTGTTATAAATTCATTATTAGGTGAATTAGCCCAGATTTTCTTGGCCAGCCAGTCATGTTTATCAGCTTTTTATAGCCCTTCATGCAATCTAATGATTTGTCAAAGAATAATGATTGTGGGTGCAATTATTCTCGAAATATTAAGGTTCAAAGTTTTGATGGCAATGTCCTAAATCAAGAAAACTATTCATTAAGTGAAAAAAGTATTATATCGTCGATGTGTACTGTCAATTTGCATGTACGAATCATAAGTTTAAGGACTCCAACTCTTACGGTTAAAGAGAACGGTCAATTTAACCACGAATCGAACTTATCGATTTTATTTCGAAAAGAAAATTTTATACAGTAAAATAAGTAAATATCTTGGTTGAGCATTGAAAGTTACATTATTAGTATGGGTTTCATTATCGAAACTACTTCCATAACTGAACAAAAGCGAATCGAAGTTTCAACTTTGACCTGGATTCTTGCGAAAACTGTCCATCAGAGAAATATTTTAATAGCACTAATGGACACAGTTTTTATGCTGCTACAATTAACCACCAAATCTTAATTCTTAACTACAATTTTCGAGCTTTGACATAATTCTTTTGATTGTTATGTCTAGTGAATTATAAGCTTAAACTATTGAAGTCAAATGTATTTGATTTTCTAGTCGTAGGTTCTGTATTCAACCTGATTGGTATTTATTTTTAAGAAAATGGGTTTCAACATTTGCATAATTAGACTGACAATTTATTTGAGTTCAGAGATTCCCACTATTAATAACTATGTGGTCAAGTGAGCAAAATTAATATCGTAATAATGATTTAAAAATTAGCCTTTCAGCAATTCTTCAATACTTTCACTCCTGCCTGCATCTTGACTCACATTCTTACCAGCTAAATTGCATTGAAACTGCTGGACTTACTTTTAGTGCAATGTTAATGAAGGGAATTCAATATATCGGAAAATATCATTCAATTTGAAGTCCTAAAATCAACCCTTTTGTCATTTTTGACACTGAATTTCGTATCAAAACATACGCTTAGTTAGCTTTAGTTTTTATTCAATCTCTTTTCAAATTTTGAAATGAAAGCGATCTAATTATCATTACACCATTATTAATTGTGAACAACAAATTATATAAAATTAAGTTTATTTGTTTAGTTTTCAAAACACTATTTATTTTAAATCACTATTTTTCATAATAAAGTACATAAAAAAGCCTTTGAAATGTTGAATGATACAATTTAATACCATAATAATAAAATAAACCGATTCAATTGTAAAATTACTGTCCAAGCAATTTAATTCCAATTAAATGATGATATTTTGGCCAAGATCTTCAACAGCACTAAGCATTCCTCCACTTCTGTAGTTATTTAGGGAAAGAGGCAACTAGAGGAAAAAGAAGATAATGGCCGATAAAATGAATGCCGGTGCTTGCTGATACAAGGATCATGAGGAGATGAATATCATAGGATGCTACAGTTATAATTATGTCATGATATTTTTAATGTTTCATACAAGATGATAACAATGATAATCCGAGCAACTTTTGTCAAATCCGATGGATCTTTATTATTACTCCTTTATTTTGCCTTCGCCGTTTTGACCCTTTGCCGAGATGAACAAGTCTTGATATTAAATAAAGCTTGAAGAACACAAATTGTGATTTGAAATTAATAACAGATTAGTTGTGTTATCAATAAAATGCTCTTTTTGTATCAATTCAGCTTGCGCTCGACACCTAGTGAGGAAACTTTTCCGTTTTCCAGGTTGATATTCTGCATAATCAATGTTTAAGCCATTAACATCACCATTATCACAACCATTTGTTTGTATACATTGAAAGTTGATTAAAAAACTATAAAGACCACGGATAGTTAAATACCAAATAAAAGTGAAAACGCAAAATAGGCAGGTAACTGAGCAAGCCAAACCAACTACCAACTTAATATAACCATATATCCATTCTTGGAATTTAGAAATTAATTTAGAGGGTAGCATGAAAATTTCACGAATATGCTGGTGAATTAAAGATGACATGATTTGCAAGATGACAATCGGCTGGAAAATTGAACAAAAATTGATGAAAGATTGTCAGGTTGTGGACACGACAAAGACCAATGTTGTAAAGCTTCAATCGATGTCGACAGTCCAAAGATATGATCACAATTGATAGTCAACCTAATCACAAATGAAAAAATGATGGAAAAATTATGATTAAGAAATCATCATCACAAAGATCTAAGGGGAAGAAGTGGTTGTTGCTGTTGGGTTTGATTCAATCATTGAATGAATGAAGATCCAAAGTTTGAGGCACATTTCCATTACCATTTGTTTTATTATTATTCAGAACGGCTGTTAGAATCATACAATTACGCATGCCCACTACAGAGGATATCTGTAGCCTGCTAAGTGCAGTCTGAGTACATGACCCAGTTAGGGAAAGTATAGAGAATGGTTGATTACATAGTTGTTTTACATGTTTTGGTTGTTTGTTTCAAAGTAGGATTGTTTGTGGGGATTTGTTTGTTTTGTTTGGTTCATTTTTGTTTTTTGACAGTGGTTTTAAAAGGTAGAAATAAAAAGTGTTACAATTGAAAATAGAAAAGGGAAAAATTAAGTTTAGAGGGTGTTATTGGGTTTTAGTTAGGATTTATTGTCTTTCTAAGCCAGGTCGCTTTACGTGCTTTCCAAGTAATATGGTTTTTGTCGTGTATCAGTAGTTTCTTTTCCAGGTGTTCAGTTAGTGCTGATATGGCTTCCAGTATTATTGTATCGTAAGATTTGTCATTTCCAGTAAACTTCCATCCTTTGATGAGACCATCTCTGATGGATTTAGTCCCATTGCATATTTCTAGATAGTGAACTAGGGTTTTGTTTTTGCGTTTAAGCTTGTTGAGATCGTCTAGTGTAGATTTCAGATCAACAATTGTTTCAACTGCTTTTTCAGCCCATTGATTACCAATCTTGCCAAAGGAGATTACTTTTTTGCCATATTCAAAGAAGTATTTTAAGTACGTGGTGTCAATTTCATAAACTTTACTAAAGAAGGAGTTCAGTTTGTCAGATAGATTTTTTGTGAAGGCTTGTTTCGTTATGATGTGGTTCTTGATTATTGTGAATTTGTCATCTATTCTTGGTTTTAGGAGGTTGTTCCATTTTTCACATTCCATCCATATGAATTTATTATCATTCATATTTAGAATGTTTGCAATGTAGATAGATGTAGGAGAATTTGGATAGGCGACCAGAAATTTCGGAATGATGTAGGTAGTCGGCTTATGTTGGGTCAGATTGACCATGATGTAGATGGCTAGAAAGTGATCAGCTGAGGTGCCTTTTGGTTCTAATATCTGGAAAAATTTTACGCCATCGCTTGTTATTACTTGAAGTTGGTTGCCTTTGAGGCGATATCCTGCCTGTGATAGTACCGGATAGCTTGCCTTCTTTGAATGAAAAACTTCCATATTTGGAATCTTATTGAAGAGTGGAAGTGGCTTGACCAGGTTTAGAAAGGGCCATTCTTGGTATTTATGAGAGGTTCCCAGAACAGCATTGGTCACATTTGTAATCCAGATTTTTACCGGATTACAGATGCTGAAGGCAGTAATAGGAACCCATGATGAATATCTAGGTTGAAGATGCATGTTTTCTTTGATGAAGTGATTTGTTCTGAGTATGAGTTTTGCGAAGATATCCTCATAATTGTGATTCATGTGTAATATTGTTGGAGATAATGAGTGTAATAAAGAGGATAGGAAAGCGTTGATGATGGTGTGTCCAACACATGAAGGCAGTTTCCTTATGGTGGCATTATTTCTTTCAATTCTACCTCCATTTTCTCTTATGATGCGATCAATATTCTCGATTGATGGAGCAACATCAAAGTAAATGCCAGCAACTTTAGGCCATTCTTTCATGCCTCTGGTGTAGATTTTCGTTTTGTTTTTATTCAGTCCAAGGTTAGCTTTGGCCATTTCGGTTTTGACAGTTTCCAATACCTCGTTGCATTTGTTTGAGTTTGCAACTACATAAACATCGTCGGCAAAAGCCATGATATTTATACTTTTCATTTTCAAGGTACGGATTACCTTGTTTAGGGCACAAATGAAAAGTATGGGACCAAGTTTTGATCCCTGAGGAACACCAAAAATATCTGGACGATATTTATAGACATTATATATCCGAGTTCTTAACCACCTACCATGGACAAATTGTTTAATCATTTGTACATCTGATAAGGGAAGAACCTTAGCAATCTCCTCAAGTGCATAATCAACTTTGACTGTGTCAAAAGCCTTTTCAAGGTCTGCACATATTAGACTTTTTGATGGATGCCAATGAGAGGTGAGTGTAACATGAAGATCTATCGGACTTAGATTTTGTTGATATGCGAATTGGGTGTTGCGAATTATGATTTGTGGTAGGACTTTCTGAATTCGTTTGGTTAAGATCTTGTCATAAATTTGTAGTATAAAGTTCGAGATGCGTATCATTCTAAAGCGACCATCAGGTTTTGGTATCAAGTGAGCACCAAAAATTTTTATAGTCTGAGGTATATAACCAAGCACGAAGGTTTCTTTTATGATGTTTATTAATTTTTCTTGATTTTTTCGCCAAAAAGTGTTCCAAGCACCCAGAGAAAAATCATCCGCATATCCAGATTGTTTAGGAAAAGTTTGAGCTCTTATGGCCACAATCTCTGCCTCAGTCAGATAGTTACTTTCAGTCTTCGAAGCAATGGTGAAGTGTGGTTTCATGTATATGAAGCCTCTTAGCTCATTGCTTCGATTACTGTCGTCAGCAAGAAGTGAAGATAAAGTGTCGACTGGTTTTATAATTCTGTTAAGGATCTTCCATATCTGCTTATTGTCTGTTAGGTTTTTCATGACAAATCTAATTGAGTTTGATCTAATTTTGATTCTCTCTTGTTTTTCTAGTTCTCTTAGTTCTTTAATCATTTCATTAATTTCTGCTGAAAAATTCCTATTGTTATTTCGTTTCATGCTTTTTATTCTTTTTCTGAGTCTTAAGGTTTTACTGTTGTTTTTTCTAATCCTAAAAATCTTACTATCACTTAAATGTTCAGTCATAATTTTCTTGAAAGTTTGATCGATTTGTTGAAATGTACTCATATCTATATTGGTTCTAAGGTTAGGGAATTTAAGTTTTCTGTATGTAGTTCTAAGCTTCTGTTGTTTCAGTTTATCCTCAAAACCCTCAGCTAGGGCAAAATCTAATGTTAGCATTTTGTGATCAATGATAACATCAGGTGATAGCATAAAGTTTTTTGTTCTTACATTTCCAAATATTAAATCTATCCAGGAGACATTTAAGTTGCGTTTGAATGTGAAACTATCTGATGTTGGCGTTGGATTGTAGATGGTCAAAGAGTTTCTCCCAATAAAACTACTCAGCAGGTCCGAGGCATGATTACGTTTGGATTTCGTTGACCATAGAGGGTGTTCACAGTTGAAGTCTCCAAGACATAAAAACGGAAAGTTTTTGAAGCGTTCCAATTGTTGAATAAGTACAGTCATTTGATCAAGAACTGATGAAGGATTTAAGTAAACACAACATATAATGATTGCTTTTCTTGAATTACCAATTAAAGCTGTTATGAGATTCTGATGTGTCCTATCATAGCCAAAAATGGTGAGATCAGTTGACACGACAAGAGCAGTTTGGTCGTTTATGATTAGGTTCTGAGAAGCAGCATATTTTGATAGTGTGAATCTATTTGCTTCAACAATGGAGCAAATGGTCTTGGTGTCCCTCAGCGCTTTTGCCAGCATATTCTCAGTTGCGGGTTGATTTTTTGCCGTATTAAGGTGGAATATTTGCATATTCCAGTGGGAATCTGGGTGAGGTGACGATCCATTTTGATTGGAGTTCAATGTCAGAGCAGGCATTTCGTATGGCAGTGATTAACTTTGGACAGTGTTTAGATAGAGTGTCGTGGTTTGATGGTGTCGGATGACAAGTAGCACAGGTGAATTCACGATTTTGTGTAACACAGACGTTTTGGTCGTGTGATAGACAACAAAATTTACACTTTGGTAGACGGGTGCAGTTGGTATAATAGTGTCCTAGCTGCCAACAATTTTCACAATATACTATGGTAATATGATCAAACGCAGGGACAGAGTACGATAAGAAGTTTATCCAGTAGTCCTTATTGAGTAATAGTTCTCTGTTCACAGAACTAAGTTGGACAACGAAGGTCACTGATGTTTCAAGATTGTTGATAATGTATTTAACTTTTGTTAGGTTGTCAGAGATTAAGTTGTTTTGCGCGACAAGGATCTGAGTAAGTAGTTCTTTTGTACCAATATCACCGTCTGAAGGAACTGTAAATTTTATCACCGATGGTTCAGGGCAAATAGTATTCCAGGACCAGTTTGGAAAGTTGTTGTTAATGATGTTACCGATTACCTCCAAATCCTGTTCAGTATTGACAGAGATTCGTACCTGACGACCAGATCTTCTGATAAATCTGAGTTTGGTGTGTGGGTTAGGAATAATGTTGATAAGGGATTTAACAGCTTCTTTTATAGCTGATCGAAGATTACCAAAAGGAAGAGATCTTCGATTAAATTTCACAAGAATATAAAAGTTAGTTGGAATACCGTTCACAGAAAACCAGTTGAGACGATTTGCTTGTAATTCACGATGAATCTTCTGATGATGAGTGTTTTCAAAACGTTGAGATAACATAACTGGTTGGTATTTTGAGTAAGATCAAGATTGTTGTAATAGTAGACTTTCACTTGTTGAGTAAAGCTCGTACCAAGTGAGCAACTTGTTAATTTGTAAGTTGAACATGTAAATTGGTCATGAAGCTGAGAAGATGAAACAAGTTTAGTTTGTTTGTTTTGGAATTGAGAGATGAAGAAGCGGTTAATAATTAAGGTTTAGAAAAGTTAACACTTTGGTGAGACTTTTGAACTTTGTAACTGGCGAGTTAGAAACATTGTATGTTTCGGTAATTAGGAAGGATTAGACGCGCCAGGACTTAACGTTTAAGATTTCAGTTGGTGGATTTAGATGTTTGAAAAATGTAAAGTGAGTAAGTAATGTGAGAAAAAGAAAAGTTTGAATTTGAGGATTTGTTTGAGGAAGTAATTCGAGAAAATTAGCGTAGAAAGATCTTAAGTAGCTATGGTTAATTGAATAAGCAGGCAAACAATTCGTAGAAGCTAATTCAATTTGCAACAAGATACGAAAAAGTTTGGTCAATTCATTATGAATTTATAATTGAAATTAGTTTTTTCAAGTTCATGTTTTAACTTGATTCTGTAGACTGAACAATCTTTATCCAATGCATTAGTACCCCATTTTAAGCAGTTCGGGCACTTCTGCTTTCGTCTGTCCGTTTGGGCTTCGCATGTACCAGTGTGATTTTTTGAACAATAGGCACAACGAGTAACTTTACCGCAAATTCTAGCAGTATGTCCATATCCACAACATAGGTCACAAAACTTAATTTCAAAAAAATCAGTTGCTCTAATGAGACAGCTTCCAACATTAACAGCACCAAATCTTTTACCAATCCTTTCTCTGATTTCCGGAGTAACAGTTAATATTACGTCCACATGTCTTCTTGTTTTATTCTTGAAGGCATGATTAATCACAACTTTGTTGGCTGGATCAGACCATTTATTTCGAAGAATGAGTCTTGCTAACCATTCTTTAACCTCTTTATCATCAGTGATGTTTAAACGAACACCATTTAGTCTTATTAAAGGGTTCCTCAAAGTAGGGATTTCTACCGACCAATCTTTTAATTGTTCTTGAAGAAACTTCACAAGGCGAGAGCGATCAGATATTGATTCACATTTTACCTTGACCGATGCGTAGCCACATTCAGTTTCCATTATCCCACCAACATCAGCCGGGGTATGTTCTAGAAGTGTATCCAGGTAATCTTTCATTTGAGATGGAATACTTCTTTGCGGCTGTTCTTCAAACACAGACGTTTTTAAAATGATAATCGGCCAGATCTGAATATCTTCCACATTAAACCAAGTTGGAGGTGTTGAGAGTGTTGAATAATTTTGACAAATTTCTCGTCTCTGTTGATTATTTGATAGAGTGGAGGGATTGATAGCAACATCTGGTGCTATGTCAGGTTGTTCTTCTACCTCAGGAGGAGAAAATTCACGGTAAAAGTTAGTGCACAAAGCGATATCAGTAGCAGTAACCGAGGCCAACCATGTTTCTGATTTTAGCATGGAGTCTAACAGCGTAATAACAGGATAACTTTCGATTTTGGAAATAACAATTGGTCTTTTCAAATCAGTAATTTGTCCAACACATTTCACAAACTTTAAAACTTTATCAAATCTAGTTGCTTCAACAATTGTAAGGTCATTCTAAAAATAAAGTTTTTTCTAAGGTTAATTTTCTTTTTGACTGGAGTAGTCTTCATTTCTCAGGGTTCTAGTAGTGACTAAAACAAGATTTTTCTAGTGGGCTTATTAAAGCCAGATTTTTCTTTTGTGCAAGGTATAAAAACCTGCATATTATTAACTAAATAGATTTTTACTTTAGTTACTTACAAGAACTTCCAGCGAGAATTTCTTAATGGTAGCCATGGTGGTAATTTGTCCAGTGTAAACCAGTCAGAATTTAATTAGAAGGTTACGAGTAGGTCGCCTGGCACAATTTAAACCTGAAATAAAAAATAAGCAGTATCAATTATTCAAATAAAATAAGATTTATCACAATTTTTTTGAGGAGCAAATTTTATGCGACTTTCACCCATTTGTTGTGCAAAATGCCAAATGCACCTCAAAGATGGCGCTCAATATTTTTTGGTCAAAATAAAAATTTAAACTGTTGAAAATTGGTTAATTATTGTACTATCTTATCGGCAAAGCAAACACATAAATCAATAATAAAATAGACAATATCCAATCGTTTAGTGGAAAAAAGTTATCATGTCACAGAAAATTCATCGATGATTTTAAGAGATTTTCAATGTTCACTATGAGATATTTTGGAAACCAAAGAAGAGGGAAAACAGGTTTATCCAAATGGTGCAGTCGAGACACTATTTACATATAAACTAGCCTGTCTTTGATTGTCAACAAGGCATTATTATTGAAGATGTCTGAAAATTATTCAATTGAAATGTTCACTAAAGGAAGAAACACCAAGGTGTATTATAATGGCGATAATTGGAAGACTAGCTTAGTAGCTGGAAGAAGTTGTTTTGAAGTTATGTGGTGGAGAGGGAGAGAGGGAAATAAAGATTATATAAAACACAAAAGATTAGATTTAATCGAGGCTTTCCATCACAATAAAAGTAAGACATGAAAAGGTAATGGTGTAGAGTAATCAAAAATAACAAAAATGATCAATTTACCATGTTAACGCGCCATATTTGATGTGTTAAAGTTGTGATTGGTAAGAGGTCAAAGAAAATCCAAGGTAAAAAAGGTAAGACCTAAATTGAGGATATTTAGCTATTCAATTAATGACTATTGAATTGTAAATAAACAATGGGTGAAATGTTAACCAATACATTGTATTAAAACGTGTTGTAAATGGAGTCACAATTAAATAAATTCATGATAACTTAAAATAATCTACAAAAGTAGAAAGAAGAAGCATGTTTTGTTTGCTAGACGCCTTGCTTCATGTTTGCAAGACAAACATTTTTGGAGAGAGATGACTTTTGAAAAGAAGACAGAGAAAAGGAAAGAGAAAACAAAAAGAAAGAAATAGGCAAAAGATGAAAGAGCGAAATATTTTTAGCCTCTGTGTAATTTGACCTTGTTAGGGTCAGACAGGGGGCAAAGATTGGGTCCAAAGATTGGGTTCAAAGATGGATGGAAATAAATATTACCAATAATCTGTGATATTTTGGTTACGTGATAATCTGTGATAATGCAATGCGGCTTTTGCGAGACTATCAACTTTGATTTAATCAAAGATGCTCGAAGCGAAAAAATATACACAACAATTAACATTATGGTTAAGTTTATAGATAATTGTACAAATATTCAGTCAATTATCTAACAATAGCCATCAACATGCTCTGTTTGTAAACTAAATGTTTAACCATTTGATGAAATAAAGGTTAACCTGAAAATGAAGTTACTCTTTATTTTTCAATCAAGTTAAATTGTTTCCAAGCACAAATTTACAGTTTGAAAACATTGCAATTACAAATTTAGGTTGATCAAGATAAATTTTTAACGTAAAATCTTCAATCTATTGGTGAACCGGTAAGGTGAGTTTTGACAAGATTGAAGACCAAGTGACAATGACTGATCAATATTAGGTCAGTTTTACCGTATTTAATAAGGCAACCGATATTTTGGTTTGAAACAATGAACTTAATGATGAATTCAGAGGTTACTGATAAAGAAATGAGCTCAAACTGTTGCAAGGAAATGCTTAGTTTGAACTGCTACTTGTTTGGATGAATCAAAATATCATTATAATTAGACAATAAGCTAATGTGTGTTAAAGGCGCTGGTTTAAAGTTGAAGAGCCTAATGATCTGGAAACAAAAATAACAATCAAACTAGTTTATCATTATAGTAATACTTTTGCGTAGTCTATTGAGTGAAAATTTTCAGATTAATTCAGCAAAACATGATGATGATGAAGATAATGATTGGAAACATGGAAAGTAATTGGAGATTATTATAAATCTATGTAAAAATCAGAGTCTCTCTGTTTTGTCTCCTTAGTTAATATTTTTTCATCTTCTTCTTCAACTAACTTTCTTTCTTCTTTTGTCAATTGATGGTTTGTTGCCAAAAAATTTATGATTGCAATTTGATAAGTTTGTAAATCTTGCAATTCACAATTCCTTAGCCCATTCTGACAAAACCAATATCAATATTAACTTGGTTAGGTTTAAAAGTAGACCAGAATAATTTTCAAGAAAAGGATGAGTAGAGGAAGGAGCTTGAGGAAGAGAGATGAGGAAGACAAAGATGAATATTAAGACAAAGAAGAAGATATAAGATGAGATGATGAAAAAAGGGGGATAAATAGAGACTTGAGGATGAAAAGTTAATCCAAAAATGAGCTGAGAATAGATTATTGTTCAAACAGAAGTCAAATAACATCTTTCATCAATCAATTTAACCACATCTTTACTTGTTCTCATCCCTTCCTCTTGGCTTTACTTGTCATCCGCCATCATTTATTTTAAATTAAAAGAAACAATTTAATTATTATTTTGATAGTTTCCAAGTTACACTAATCATGGTAGGTGAAGAACAAC
Organism: Tetranychus urticae; assembly: GCF_039701765.1. Classification (NCBI taxonomy): domain Eukaryota; kingdom Metazoa; phylum Arthropoda; class Arachnida; order Trombidiformes; family Tetranychidae; genus Tetranychus; species Tetranychus urticae. The sequence continues at coordinate 12,164,562 of NC_142959.1, read as the reverse complement.
ACAGCCAACTGACCATTTTACCAACAGCTCAGTGAATAAATTCAATCTTTTTTACACCATTTCAGGATGATCGTGAAAAGAGGAAAGCAGAGGTTCGAGCTCGTCTTGAACAAGCCGCAGCAGCAACCAAAAAGAAGAAGGGTTTCATGACTCCAGCTCGTAAAAAGCGACTTCGGGTAAGTAAATCGACAGTCCATTAATCAAGCTATTTTACATAATCTCAAAGGTCCTTATGACAACTTGACGACAGTCTATTGTTTGACCAAAATTTTGAAACAAAATCAAACATTTACTTTATTTCATTGTTTTATGAATGGATGTTGATTAGGCTTTGTTGAGGAAGAAAGCTGCCGAAGAGTTGAAACGTGAACAGGAGAGGCGAGCAGAGGAACGAAGACGAGCCATTCGATCAAGATGTGGACAACCTCATGACTTGGAGGAGGCAAATGAAGGTTTGAGTTGCTTGCTATTCATTGACAAACATCTACCTAAATAACTAGCTAACCACATAATTGATAGACCTTTAGTCGGATATCAACTGAAAAAATAGTCTTGATTGAAGCACTCTTTGTCCAACTTATCAGACCAGCTTTGTTTACATTCTGGTTCATTTTCCCAAAGAGTAATTTTGCTAATCTTTCCTTGATTTTATCATTGTGAAGCTGAATTAACACAAATTGTTAAGGAATATTACAAACGAGTTGCCAAAATTGAAGATGAAAAGTACGATCTTGAATACGATGTTAACAAGAAGGAGTTCGAGGTAAGGTTGACCATTATTGTTGTCCGTGTTCAATAACTATTATTTCATTCTTAAAAGATTCGAGAGCTTGCTGCCAAAGTAAATGATATCGCAGGACGATTGTAAGTCATTTTTAAATCATATTTTAGTTCCAAGTTTATCCATACTAATCAATCTTTCAATTAATCTTTCAAATAGCATCAAACCACCATTAAAGAAGGTCTCCAAAACAGCTCAACAGTAAGTTAACGGTTGATGAAGGTAGAGTTTTTTGATTGTGAATTTATCCAACTCTTTCCTTTAATCATCCATTAGAATGGAGAAGATCCGTATGTTTACAGCCAAAGTATCTCAAATGGATTACCGATCTGGATTAAAACAGGTCAAGAAATACGATTTTGACGATAAAGCAGCCAAAAAAGAGGAATCTTCCAAGGAACCAGCTTCTGTAAGTTTGTCAACCAGATTAACATAAATTTGAAAAGATCTTTCTACTTGACCTTCCAGTTTGATCAAATTTTAAAAGATATATTGATGAATAAGTAACTGCTTGTCATGATGAAAAATCTATTGGAAATAGATTCTTAGCTCTGAGAAAGAGTAACTTTTTGAAAATCATCCAAACTGGATACAAGCCATTATTAACGATTGTCACCCATTATAATCATTTAACACATTCTCTTTTTTTGATTTCATTCTTTGATGTTAATTTGTCAAAAATCAACATTCTAATTAATCTTTTTTTCCGTCTAATTAGCGAGAGAAATCCGAGGCTTGAATTGTTTACCAGAGTGGAGGAGGGGAATAAGGATCAATTCACCAATCAAACATGCAACAGTGAAATTTGAACACAATAACAGGGAGAGAGAAAATGTAAATCAGTTGATTGTTTTGTCGAATAAAATATTAATCAAAATAAAAATGTCACCACCAAATTGATCCACTTGAATTGTTTTTGTTTAGTACAACAGAAACTGCATTAGATTTATACCAATCACTAAATCAAACACTGGTTTAAAATATCACAAAACCATCAAGATAGTCAATGCCAATGAGTAATCTCATACTTTAACAATTAACAGTGTAATGAAGGATCACTATAATTAATAAAATCAAACTTAATAAGAAACAATAGAGTCTATTGACTGTTTTAATTTACAGTATAAACAATATTCTGTATGCTACAAAAACATAACAATAAATTTCTTAATCCGTATTAACCTTAATCGTTATTAGATGGCAGCTCTAGTAATGCAATTTTTTAGCAATTAAAAAGCGATCGTAATTGGTAGAAAGAAGTTAACTAGAAAGTTAACAATTAATGTGATAATTTACTGGTATGATTTGAATTGGACTGCAAATTTGTAAATAATCAAAGTCCTGATGATATCGAAAAACATTTTCAGCATAAATGACTGATTTACAAATGCAAATGAATGGCAATTATCGCATGATAAATCAAACAACATTAATTAATGAAGGATATAACAATTTATATTTGTGAAAGAATCTAAAATCAGATCAAATCTGTTGAAAGATTGGACGTTAATTAATTTCAAAATATCTATATTAAATGAATCTTGACATTGAACATCAAACAATCAATTCAATCTAAAAGCGAGAGTGAAATAACTTGCATGTTTTTGAAAAAACGTTTGTTTAAGTGACAAATAGAGAATGAAAAAGTGAGATAATTACTGAAGGATAGATGGAGAGTTTAATTGTTGAATGGAAACGGAAGGTGATTGGGTAAAGCAGCATAATTCAAAGAACCCAAAAAATGGAACCAAAATTGTCAATTAGATTAGAGTAAAAACCCGAAAAAAAAGGCAAAAATAGGTTTGCTTAATGCAACATTGACAATAATAAAAGCGTATTTACAACCAAAAGGAAACAGTTGGAAGCATGAAATTCACTTTTGACTGAATCAGTGAACACCGGAAAATTAATAGTTAACAATTAATCAAACAGCCAAGGTAATTGTAGCACGAAAAAAAGTGACTTTAAGAAATATCCTTTTTGTTGTTGTTTTTTGATTTACATTTATAATCTCACCTTGACTAAAACCTTTGGTTTAGTAGTTAACTCTACTTTGATCAAGTATAATATACAACTTACTGATCAAGGAATGTCAACAATGCCCTCTGTTTAATTCAATTTTGATTTCAACAGGATAGTTGATTTTAATTTCATGTCTATTTGGTGTCAATCCAAATTGTTACACATACATAGAGTTGACTCGATAAAGTTCATAGTAAACAAATAATAACCTATTTTTGATCAAATTTATGTGCTACACTCATTTTAATTGAAACGATTAGCTAATTGGAAACAAACATGGCTCCTAATATTAAAGTTGAACCATTTGATGATAATTTCATGAATGTTTCTCCAAATGGTTCACCCAATGGATCACCCAAAGGATCACCCAAAGGATCACCTAAAGTGTCATCTAAAAGTGAACCCAAAGATGGAGTTAAAGTACCAACTAGAAAATCCGTTACATATGTTGAACCGGTTAACCAGGATAATCATAAATATCGTTTACAAATTGTTTGGAGGAATGTTGTTATATTTGCTTTGCTTCATATTGGTGCTATTTATGGATTTTATTTGTGCTTAACTCAAGCTAAATGGACAACTGTTGCCTTTGGTAAGTTTACTTCGTAATTGTTTTATCTTAATATTGTGAGTCCCGAAATTAGTAAACACAGTTATTCATTTAAGCTATTGTTTATTAAGAATTATAAGCAACCCGAATTGAAGGTATACAAGCAATTGGTTAATCAGTAGAAATGATTGAAAAATAGATAAATAACATTTGAATTGAATAATTGGTTCGTACAGTTTGTTAGATTCGACTCGATATTTTTGATCTCATTGTGAAGTGATTCGATAGCAAATGTAATTCAATCTGCTTTATCTTTTTACATTTTTCGGCAGCGTATTTTCTTTATGTGTATAGTGGCCTTGGAATAACCGCTGGTGCTCATCGATTATGGTCTCATCGATCATACAAAGCCAAATGGCCTCTCAGGCTTTTTTTAGCTGTTGCAAACACAATAGCTTTTGAGGTAAACATAAAATTTCTTGTATCAATTGGATTATATTATGTTATTTAATCCATTCTAACATTTCAATGACGATTCTAAACTTGGAATATTTCTTATTATAGAATGATATTTACGAATGGACAAGGGATCATCGAGTTCATCATTTATATTCTGAAACTGATGCTGATCCTCATGATTCACGAAGAGGCTTCTTCTTTGCCCATGTTGGATGGCTATTGTGTCGTAAACACCCATCGGTCATTGAAAAGGGTAAAAAGGTTGACTGCAGCGATGTTCTTAAAGATCCAATAGTCCGTTTCCAAAGAAGGTATGAATCTTGTACTTGAACGTTTCTTCATTATGAAATCCTAATAATTGTTTGCATCGTTTTGCTTCCAGATATTATCTTCCTTTGGTGATTACCTGGTGCTTCATTATTCCAACCATAATTCCCTATTTTGCTTGGAATGAGTCTCTTTGGATAAGTTACTTTGTTTGCAGTATATTCAGATATTGTTTTACTCTTAACATGACTTGGCTGGTTAATAGTGCTGCTCATATGTGGGGTAATCAACCATATGATAAGTCGCACAATGCTCGTGAAAATATTGGAGTTTCCCTTGGAGCAATTGGTGAAGGTTTTCACAACTATCATCATACATTCCCTTACGATTACTCTGCTTCTGAGCTTGGTTGGGAGTTTAATTTAACCAAATTTTTCATTGATTCGTGTGCTGTCCTAGGCCTTGTATATGACAGACGTAAAGTATCTAAAGAAGTTCTAAAGCGAAGGGTCCAAAGAACAGGCGATGGATCGCATCATCATCATCATCATTAATCTTTGATTATTTTGAAGGATACATAGACCAAATCTAGATTCATTATGAAATATGTTTAAGGTCGAAGGATTTTATTAAGTAAAATTTTAAAATTAGATTTATAGGACCAAAAGAAATTTTATATTCGAAATTGATCAAGCAAAGCTTTGGAAAAATCAAAAGTCTTTCGATCGCTAAAGGCCTTAAATCTTGAGATTTTTGAATCTTTGAATCTTTGAGTCAATTTGAAAATCGAATGTTAAAAATTGTATGTTCCAGAGTTATTTTTTTGCCAGACCTAAGCTAAACTTTTACTGTAAACTTTTATCTTTACGAGTGAATTGAATTCATTGATCAAACTGACAATGCAAGTTTCAATAAAGTCATGATTGCACATCAGTTGGTAATTTTTAATCTTAATGATTTCAATAAAAATTGAACAATCCAATGAAGTCTTGAATATCTTTAATATATGTACGTGTTGAGATATTGTGAAATGGGCCTTAATTCATCAACAAAGAATATTGCAATCAATAAATCAACAATTATTGATTCAGCTGACTGTGAGTAAATAGACCAAGCTTAAGAACCATAGCGGAAGCCATCAAAATTCATCAACTTGATGAATGTCAATAAGATTGTTTTTTGTGAAGGTATCTTAATTTATCAGCAAAAGACTATTAGAATATTTGATTTCTCTGCTTATCATAAAGACCCCTCAGTATTATGCTTAGATTTGGTTTGATAAAAACCAATAAATACTGGATGGATCATGGATACTGAATCAATAAATATAGTTGGACTTCAGAACTTTAGTTTCTCAAATCTAAAACTAAACTGATATCAATTTTATTGGCAATGAGCTATTTCTTTTATAATTTTTCATCGAGAAAATCAATTGGAGGTCAAGTGGTTGCCAAAAAGGAAATTTCATTGCAGTATTCATTTTTTTGTAAAAAAAATACATTATTTTTGGTGAAAGGAAAAGAGAAGGGAAAATGAACAGATTTTTTGACATAGTAGAAGAAAATGAAAGAGTAAACACACTCTTGATTGCAATTATTTTAAGACAAATCTCGAATCGTTTCGTACAATTTTCGTAAGATTATAAATGAAAAATTATATTGAAATTATGGTTTAAATGGTTACAATGATTTTTGTTTTGAATTACTTTTTTTATATACTATGTACATATCTACGGTTGAACAATGGGTGTAATGAAATTTGCAATGAGAATTGTTGAGGTGAATGCTTGTTAGCATCAAAGAAATGATGAAGATGAAGCAGATGAAATGAGATCAAGTTGTTGTTTGAATTCAGTGTAGATGCGTTGTAATTTCAAGTTGGAGGTAGTAATGGCAAGAACTTCTCGAAGAAGTTCATGTTTTTCATTTCCTAAGATAGTACTTTCCCAATTACTATCCGATGATGAAAATGGTGGACCTAATAGAAATTGACACAATTCTCTTAAACGAGGTTCAATACCTTCTTCAGTTAAAAATTGAGCTAATGTTATGAGCCATTGTCGATACTCTTTAGATGAACCAAGAATGAGCGATGAAGTCAATTGTTGATCTAAGAAACTGAGAGTGCCAGTCTTCTGAAGATTTGAGTTTGATAAAAAAATATTATGACTCGTTTTGATAAGACTGAAAGAAAGAAATTAAAATAATAAGTTAGATTTTATGTGTGAGCTATAAAGCAAATTTTTGCAAGTTGAAATAATGGAAATAGAAAGACTTGAAAAACTTAATTTTCAGAGCGATTTTATCAATTAAAATTCACTCACCTGTTTTGAGATTGAAGAATTGCAAGTGGATAAGAACTGGATTCAGGCCTCCAAGTTTGCTTGTAGTCGGAGAAGAAGTTGAGAAGATCATTGCCATTTGAAACTAGCGACCAACTTCCAAAAGACAAGTCGAACACAAATGATTTTCCAGAAGAAAGGGTAATCACCGGTGATCCGGTTTCGGTTATTCCAGTATTAACAATGGTTGAATTAGATGGCGTAGACAGAAGTGAATAAATTGATTCATTCTTAACTTTCACTGAATGATTCTCAAAATCCCATAACCACACTGATGCTTTGTTGGTAACAACTAGTAAATAATGTTTATAACAATTTAATCGGCTTGCGGGCGAGTCTAGTGTTAAAGGTGTATGAAGTCTTCTTCCAGTAGTAGTAGAGAAGACGGATAAAGTTAGATCACTACAGGCAACTGCGACTAGATAAGGACAGGCCGATAAACCACATATTTTTGATGATAAAACCATTTCCCAAACTTTATCATTTTCTTGATTTAAGACTCGTACAATACTTAATGCAGAATTGCTGATATTATTTTCAACTTCTACAATTAGATTCTTTTTTGTTCCATCATCCCCGGTTATTTTTACGAGAAGATTTGAGCTTTTGTCAATTTTTAAACTAGATAAAATCGCGGAAACTTTCGACTCGGATCGAAGGGGTCGATTATCGGTTTTTTCTTCGGGACGAGTAGTTGAAGTTGGAGGAGTGGGTGTTTTTGTTATATTTCCGACCCCTGTACGGCCACCTTTCCTTTTGTCAGTCGATAAAGATTTTTTCAATTGACTGGACTGTCCATTGGCTTGTTTTGTCTGATTAGATTCATTTGGTTTATTTAATACTTTCACAGGTTGTGATGATGGTGGATTTGAAAGTTTCACTTTCTTTACAGCTGAAGATGGAGATACATTGCTGGTAGGAGAAATTGGACGCTTCTCTGTCGACTCAGTATTATTTTTGGAAGCAGTATTTGGAGAGGTTAATGAATTAGTAGTTTCATTGTCAACAGAAGGCTCATCTTGTTTAGTCTGATTTGTTTCACCTGAAAGTCTAGGTGCTTTAATAGGTGAAGGACTGGGTAATGGTGCTGTTGAAGAAACTCCTGGTTTAGATGATTGATTGACAAGTGATACAGGTGATTCGCCATCTTTTTCTTCATTTATTTTGATGGGAGTTGATGTATTACCTTCTCGTTTCTCCGAAGGTATGTCAGATGGAGCGTCTGATGATGAAAATGTAGTTGCTGTGAATGATATTGGAGTTTCTTCACAATCAGTTGGTAGCGGTATAAAAATTGGCGTAATCCTTTTACGTCCATTTGGCATTCTTGTCTCAATTTGTTTATCTGTAGGGCCTTTGAGAACTTTGTTCTTATCACAAATACTTAAATTAGATTTAGAGGAAAAATTATTGCTGCCATTTTGCAAAATCAGTGAGTTCGGACTTTTGGAATCCTTATTAGAAATAGACAACTGTTTTTCTTTCTCTTTCTGCAAAAAAAACAAAAGAAATTTTAATATCAATGCATAATAATTAAAAATCTAAAATAGTTTTTACCTTTTTGAGTTGTTTTTCACGTATCTTTAGAATTTCAGGATCTTCAATAAGAAGTGTTTCTTTGGAAGGAGATTGCAGACTTTTTCCATATAATTTTTGAAAATAGGCTGTTTTGGATTCTTGAGAGGATAACTTTCCGATTTCACCCGGCTCAAATCGAATGAATGCTACAGAACCATCCCAGGAGCAACTTAACAGAGAGTAGCCGTCTCTACTCCAAGTCAAGTCAAGTACTGAGCTTTCAAAAAGATCATGAATTACCAAGGTAGGTCGCTTATTTTTGGTACTCCAGACGGAGATTGACTTATCACGACTTCCTAAAGCGATCAATGTATAAAAGTTTGAGGATTCTTCAAGTATATTTGGATTAAATCGGACACAGGTGACAGCTTTGCGGTGACCAACGAAATCTTTTTGCGCTTTCCAGCCATCTCTTTCAATTATTTGAGCAGTTGAGCCTCGGTTATTCATTGCATGAGCTGAAACCAAGAATTGACCATCTGGTGACCAATTTAATCTAAGTACATGAGTTGTACCGCCACAATCACGAAAGGGTTCACTGACAGTAGTTTCTTCTTTCCAATCTTTGGTTCGCCAAACCTTGACTGATTTGTCATCAGATTGTGAAGCGACATATTTACCAATTGGATCCCAGCTGACTCCTTTCACAAATCCGTTGTGTCCATTTAATCTTGCAACAACTTCTGGAAAATTGCGAGCATTCCAAACAATTACATTATTATCAACTGAACCGGATGCAATATATTCGTCTTGAGGTGACCAATTGAGATCAAGAATGTCACCGGAATGTCCTCTTAAAGTAGCAATACATCTCCATTGTTCCACATTACCAGCTCCTCGAAAAATTGAGGATGTCGAAGAGCCTAAATATTTGGAGATTTGCCAGATCATGATGATTTGATCATCTCCAGCAGAAGCTAAAAATTTGCCAGATTGTGACCATCTAACAACATTGACACACGCTAAATGATTGTCCATTTGGCATAATAACTTAGGCACTGAATCATTTTTCTCCAACTTTTCATCAATAATAGGTCCAATGCTCCATAAACAAACTCTCCCAGCATCCCCACCTGGAAAAGTGTAGCGAGAAAAAAGATTAGCAAAAGATATTAAAAAGAGAAATTGGAAAGGCCGCCAACAAGAAAGAAAGACAGAGGAATAGGTAAACCGATTAATTTAGCCGGAGATGTTTCAAATGATTGACTTTAAGACTAACCTTGTCCACCGGTGGCAAATTTAGATCCATCAGGATGTATATCAACAGAAAATATAGGTTGACCTAGAAGTTTAATTGACAAAAAGAGCAATTTGATTTGATAAAATAAAAAAAGAGCGAAAAAGAAGAAAGAGATTAGATCACATGTAAAAAAGCAAAACCCAAACAAACTCAAGTAAATGAATAAAACAAGGATCAACTAACCATCATGATTAACCCAAACGGGCTTGAGGAGTTTCATGTCACTCAATTTATTAAACAAAATTCATACAAACAACTTTAAATGAATTAGATTAATTTTTGAAAAAAAAGTCTTTACAAATAAATTAACTGCCCAATTATGAATTTACAAAATATCAGTCCCGGATTACAAGTCTGATAGCTACTCGATACTAACCCGGAATCCTGTTTCCATTTCAAACTAAAGCTAGTGTAACCAGTAACCGGAGTGACTCCCTCTATAGTTACTTTATTAACCGATTTTTGATGGTTCAAGAAGCGCTCAAATTTGAAATTTGTGTTGACAATTCAGGCCTTTAACATTGCTAAAGGATCTTTTTAATTGTACCCTGAATTATTTTTTACAAAATGTTAAAAACACTGATTATTATTGATGATGATCGTTATTTTTTACTTTTAATTCTTTCGTTTCTTTCGAGTCTCTTTTTCGTAAAATTCTGCGAAGTTTAGACGATTTTTTATCTCCAGGTGGTGTATTTACTGTATTGGTAGTAGTGGTAATAGTGGTAGTAGTGGTAGTAGTGGTAATTGTTGTGGTGGTTGTGGTGGTTGATAATGATGATGATGATAATGGTGAGGTTGTAGGATGAATATTGGATGTGGTTGGAGCTGCTTCGGCTCCTCCATTAACAGATGTCGAACCTTCCAGGGTCCATGTTGAAAAATAAGGCTTCAAGCTTGGCTTTGGTGTAGATGATATGCTTATATCGTCAAACTCTTGACCTGAATCACTAAAATCACCTATATCATCATCATCAAGGAAATCGCTTTCATTTTGAGCCATAACTTGTTCCATATAACCTTTATACTGTTCCTCAGATTCAAAAGCTTCCGTTTCAGGAAGCTTAAATTTCCTAAGAAGGCGGATAAACCTTTGCTTCAAATTGCTTGTTGTTGTTGACATGATGAGTGTAAAGATGATGTATCCGAGCACAGAAAAATATAAGGGTCAGAGGTGTCTTTTCGGTGGATACACTGGTTACTCAAGGTAAGCTTAACATGTAATTTAGATGACTATGGTTAATTAATATCAGGTTAATTAGAATAATTAGTCAGGCGAAAATTTAGTCGACTTGTCTCTCGGTTATCAAATTTTGTTGATTTTGATGTGTGAGATTTTATATAAATGTAGGGCTCCATCTATGAGATGTTTTATTCATCATGATATATGTTTTTTAAAAGGAGCAATTCAGAGAGGCAATTGAGTAAAATAAAAGACATCTGGCTTTAGTGATGAAAAAACAAATTAAATGGTAATTGTTGCAAGGATTCCAAGTCAATCTCAAAATAAGTGACCAACTTACAATGTTAACAAACATTCCAGAGCCAAAATTGATTAAAGAAGGATGGCTTTTGAAAAGAGGTAAATTATATTTACAATTAAAACTGATTTTCTTTCAATTTTCTTTCTATCAATCTACTACCTCCTTCTTTTTCCCTTCATTTTTCTGTTAATATCCCAATTCTAATCTCAATTTCTATTCGTATTTCATACATATATTTTTTTTCTTTATTTCTCTACCTTTCTCTTACCATCTACCTCTTATCCACATTTTTCTTCTTGATTATCTGCTTCGTGATCATCATCGACATCATCTTCACATGATTCGTATCTTGTTCACCATGATCCATTGTGTATCATCTTTTGGCTTCAATTTTTACTCTCATTTTTTATTCTCTAATCTTGTGTATTCTAATCATCTTTAATTTATAAAAAAAGGTGAACATATTCGTAACTGGAGGCCAAGGTATTTCATACTTTATGAGAATGGTGATCTCAAAGGTTTTAAACAAAAACCTGAACTTGGAAAGGAAGCTGGCGAACCATTAAATCGTTTTACTGTGAGAGGTTGTCAGGTGTTTAAAATCGAAAAGTCTAAGCCTTATACCTTTCTATTGAAAGGACTTCATTGGTCTAGTGTTATTGAGAGAACTTTCTGTGCTGACACTGACAATGACAGAAATGAATGGTGCCATGCCATTGAACATGTTGCCTCACTTATAGAGGCTGCTGATGATCAAGACATCTACATGATGGATCTCAAAGAAGATGAGGATATGAGCAGCAAGCTAAATATTAACCGCAACAGTTCAACATCAAAGGGCAAAAAAGTTGTAATTAACTCTTTTAACTTAATTATTCCCCTCATTTTCCTGTCTTTACACTTCAACCTATGATACCGTCTTTTATCCATTATCATTTAACTACCCATTATGTTAGGCCTTTTCAACCCGAAGTTAGCCATTTGTATGACTGAGTGGCTTATCACATACCACCCCCTATAGCCATACTAAGCTTGGGAAGCTCAAATTACAAACATTATATGACATTACCTTTAAGCATTTAAACAAAGGCAGACGATTCCCGAATGTCCACACAATTTCCTGAATTTATAATTTTTAAATTCTCTTTTAATTTAGCATTATATTATCAGAAATTCATGGATCCTGATTCCATTTATCCATTAATCTTTAATCATTACACTTGAATTCATTATTTTCTGAGAGCCCACTGAATAAACCTTGTTTTAGAAATAATAAGCACATGGACCAAGCCCATACAAAAGCAAGTGTTCTTAGTCCTTACCCTATTCTAGAAATAAAACACTTAAATTAACGAAAATTCCAGCTAATTGATGAAAACACTGAGTGTATTTAATACCAACAATTGGTGCATTTCGTAATGATTAGTTAATTATAATGATACATAATTGAGAGCTCATCAAATCAATCTCTTCTTATCCTTTTCTTTTTACCTCTGTCCATTCTTTCTTTCTTTCTTTCTTCAGCTTTCTCTTTCTCTCTGTTTTTTTCTCTCATTATTTCTTATTTTTCTTAATTTCATCTTCCAACTTTTCGTATTTTTTAGCTATTCCTATCTACCTACCTGTTTACCTTTATTGCCTGCCTACCTAACAACCTACCATTTATAATTCCCTTCCGTTATTGTTCCCTTTCATCTTCATCTTTCTAATAATCTTTTGTTCTTTTCTCTCTCCTAATCTTTCAATCTAGAGTCTCGACGATTTTGAGTTCATTAAAGTTCTAGGCAAAGGAACTTTTGGCAAAGTGGTATTGTGCCGGGAGAAAGCAAGTAAAAAGTTGTACGCTATGAAAGTTTTAAAGAAAGAAGCGATCATTGCTAAAAACGAAATAACCCACACATTAACCGAGAATAGCGTCCTCCAACGGACTAATCATCCTTTTTTAATAGTAAGTTGACCACCGCCCTTGTTATGGTTCATTCATTGTTCATTCATCTATAAATCTGTCTAACAAGTGTAACCCAAACATTGAATTTCTGCAATCTCTTGTTATAAAAAGGAAATGATAGTATTATAAAAGCGCTGAAGAATGTGAAAAACTCAGAAGAAAAGCCAAGAAGACAATGGTATTTCTCCAGACAGTTTAAAAAATGTTGAAAATTATTCATCTTGCAAATATGATTAGCATCAAGTTATTCATCTCTTCATCTCTTTCTCTCTCAGACAAAATAATGATAGTTTCTGTCCTAGGTCTGAAAAGACATACGGAAGTACTCTTTCATGATGGAAACAAATAAGTCAACTCAAAGAATGAAATTACCCAGATGCGTCTTGAGCGTTTCTTCAATGAAATGATTGTTTTTTAAAATTGTGAAAAAGAGTCACATTTTTATCAAGTGTTGCAAATCAGTTTTAAGTTAACTTTGTCTGCTCTTCTCAACTCGCCATGTTTTTAATAAGTACACTTATTTTTTTCTTTTTTTTCTTTTCGATTTTCAGTCTTAATCTCTTCACCTTGAAGTTTACTAGTTTCTCCATGAAGACAAAGAACTCAATTCTTTAATCAATCCATTTCAATTTGAGTTTTCACTTTTGAAACTAACTTGTTATCAATAGCTTATTGATATTTCAACTGAATTGATACTTTGTTTTTATTTCTTTGATTTCTGAAACAAATTGCTACAAGCTTTATCAATAATACTTAGCAATTATAATGATTGTTTGGTTTATTAAGCAATTTACTTTTCACTTATATTGATACATTGTTATTATATTGTCATCACATTGAAATGAAAGTACAATGGTAAGGTTATAAGCAGAAAGTGTTCAAAAATATCTTGAAATACTGTTTTTTTTATATTGTAATTGCGGTTAAAAATACAAAAATAACTGCAATTCATCTTTTACTCAACAATAGTTTTACTCAAGCAAATGTAAATCAAAATGAAACTCAATTAATAGTTTAACAACGTGTTTAAATTGATAATATTTGTCCACTTTAAGCTCCATGAAACAAGGTGAAATAATAAGGAAAGACTCGGCTTTTTTCAATTTTGTTCATACTCTGATGAATGATAATGTTGTAAGTCTTTCTTCCTCCTCTTGATCATCATCACTCCCTTTAATAGTCTCACAAAGATCATTACTATTGAAAAATTAATATTCTTGTCGCCCTTTATTTTCCTGATTGTCAAAATAGGGAAATTTAATTGCTAATCTGTTAATACTCTTAAGGTTAATTTATTAGCCATTCAATGTTCATTTGACAAAACATTAACACTTAAACTCTCATTCACACAGTCAATTAGCAACAAAAACCAGTAGCAATCATAATTGTAAATGTTGGTACTTTTCTGGCAACATTAAACATCGGCAAATTATGCAACATTAAACGGTGACAAACAAAACACACCAATAATTTAATCTGACTGATTCAATTCAACTCATTTCTTCCTTTAATCTAACTTCATCTTTCCTAATTTAGATGCATGTCTAACAATTTAACCTTCCTTTCTTCCCTTTCTTCCTGCTTTTCTAAATTTGGTTGAATGCCACAGAAATTGTTATTGTTTACTTGCTTACCTGTTTGTTTTTAATCTCTGTTGTTGTTGTTAAAACCATGCATCCAAGTTGTCTGAATATTTTCATGAGACAAAAATAAACATTGAAGCAAGGTTGGATCATGAATAGTAATAGATTTCAATTAAATAGGAGCAATATTTCATTTTTACCCTTCTAAAACAATTAACTTCATCTTTTTTATTTCTTATCTTCAGTAATCCAGAATAAAAATATTCTAGATGCGTAAATACTCGGTGTATCCCAATGTATCTCTGGTCACTTACCTAACATTCAGGATTTGACGAGGGGTCCATGATCAGGCTCATAACCTTAACTTTCTTAATCATTCTGTGTTTTCAAAACCACTTTGAATATTTTATCTTGAAAAAATGATTTTAATAACTTCATGAATTCATATGATTTCAAGTTCGATGCCCTTAATCAATTAATTTTTGTTAAAATATTTTCAAAACACATTATCAATCTTATTGATATTTTTTCACTTTTCTCATCCGATTTACCTTTAATGATATTTTTTATTCATCATTCCACTTGCATTTATCTGTAACTTTTGCACCAAGATTCTTACCTACTTTTTGATACTAGTTATCATTTCCTCCTAAAGATACATTCAATACATTTTTCTCTGTTTTTCTCAACAGATATCACAATTTTCTCATTGCATTACTTTCGACTAACAGTATTTCAATAACTCAGAAATATTATCTTTCTATTATTTTGTCTTATCTTCACATTCTTTCTATTTATCTGAATTTCTCCATATTTTGATTGATTGATTATTTTTGATGAACATTGAATCAATTGTTTGCTCACTTACACGCTTTATATTTATGTCAACAAAAACAATAACAAAAAATTTACTAATTTATTCGTTTTTTCCCCAATTTTCACTTTTTTTCCTTAGACACTGAAATATTCATTTCAAACTGATCATAGACTATGCTTCGTAATAGAATATGTTAATGGAGGTGAATTGTTTTTCCATCTGTCAAAGGAAAGGATATTTACCGAAGATAGAACAAGATTTTATGCCAGTGAGATACTTCTAGCTCTCGATTATCTTCATTCACGATCAATCATATACAGAGACTTAAAGGTAAACAAAATGGTTATCTTCATGTTCATAGTATTCTTCACCGTCATACATCTCATTCATCTCTCATTTTCCCCTGCAAGCTTTCTCCCCATGTTTTATCATTTCTCTTTCTCTAATTTTCCTTCTCTCTTCATTATTATCACTGTGTATCTAACATTTTAACACATTGTTTCTGTTTACAACTTTTTTTTCTCTTCTGTTTGCCCGCTCTTATTACTATCACTCTCTCTCTCTCGCTCTTTGTCTCTATCTTTCCCTGTTTTTCCTTGCCTATGTCATCATGCCAATCATCATCATCATCATCATCATTCTCTGTCAATATTCACAAATTTGCCAATACACATCATCCATTTCATCATAAGCTTTTCATAAATTCTTGGCTCTCAAAACACAATAACAACACGCTATTCATTGTCTCACTTATTTTCCCCTTATTTTTGCTTTACTTTTCTAATATTTTCTAAATCCTGTCTCTTCATCATCATCATCATCATCATTTTTCTCCTTTCAATTGTCGTCATCTTGCTGAATCTTTTTGATCATCACATTTACTTATCTTCAATCAATAGATTAATCTTCTCTTTTCTTTTTATCACATTACTTCATTTAGCTTGAAAATTTATTGTTGGATCGAGATGGTCATATTAAGATTGCCGATTTTGGCCTTTGTAAGGAAGACATTAATTGGGGTGTAACGACAAAAACATTCTGCGGAACACCAGAATACTTGGCCCCAGAAATTCTTGAAGACACTGATTATGGCCGTGCCGTTGATTGGTGGGGCTTAGGTGTCGTTACATATGAAATGATGTGTGGTCGGTTACCTTTTTACGACCGAGATCATGATGTCCTGTTTGAACTTATTTTAATGGAGGAAATTAAATTCCCTCGAAATCTTTCAGTTGAAGCTAAAAGTCTTCTAGCAGGCTTACTCAATAAAGATCCTAAAAAACGTCTCGGTGGTGGACCAAATGATGCAAAAGAAATCATGGTTCATGCATTTTTTTCCGGAATCAATTGGGAAGATGTCCTTGCAAAAAAGGTATGATGAAAATAAAAGCAAAATGGGCAATAACATGAACTCAGGAGAAAGAAATGAAAAGAGAAGAAGAGAGAGTGATGAAAGATGAAAAAAAAGATAATAAAATAACAATTCTATAAAACCAGTTAATAATCATAGACATTATCATCAACCTATGAAATTATAATAAATACATGCATTATCACTGAGTCAAGTTAACTTGCTCTCTAGTCAGCATTCCTTTGCCTGTCTATCATCCATAATTGAAAAAAATATAACATTGAATCCTAATAACTTCTTGTTTACTATCTTTTTCAGGTT
Organism: Tetranychus urticae; assembly: GCF_039701765.1. Lineage (NCBI taxonomy): Eukaryota > Metazoa > Arthropoda > Arachnida > Trombidiformes > Tetranychidae > Tetranychus > Tetranychus urticae. The sequence continues at coordinate 12,147,820 of NC_142959.1, read as the reverse complement.
ATTCCTCCATTCAAACCAGCTGTTACTTCTGAAACTGATACCAGATACTTCGACTCTGAATTTACTGGGGAATCAGTTAAATTAACACCTCCAGGTCCTAACAATTTAAATTCCATATCGGAAGAGGAAGAATTGCCTTATTTCCAACAATTCTCCTACCATGGCAGCGCAGGAGCTTGTTAACAATGTACGATCACGGGCCAAGGTTGGGCTTAACAATCCTTTTAAAAACGAACCAGCGTAACACAAGCAAAATTTATATACAAAAACTTTACCCTTTTCTTCCACCAATCACACTGTTAATTACTTATAACGTGATATAATATTAATATACACACACGTACACTCAATCAACATCCGATTAACATGGTAAACAAATTATGCTGTATGAGATTGGTTGAATAGTTGAAAATCCTCTTTTTTTCCTTCTTTTTTTTGTCCATCCATTTGAGTTTACTGCGGAAAAAATTCAAATTGTTATAAAGTAAGCTCATCTCATTGCTTTTTTTTAACTTTACAAATGTTACTCTGTGTGTATCAACTTATTTTGAGATTCACGTTGCATGTTAACATGCAGTTGACTAATGGCTTGGATTTAACAATCAATTTAGCAATCAATTGATTTTTCAACCTGAAATTTGAACCTTTATCCGGTTTTGATTTACCTTTTTTCATATATATATACATATTATTTATCATTGATAATTACTGTTACGACTACAACAACGATGATTATAACTAGTGATAGTAACAGCAAATGAATGCAACAACACTCATAATTATGATTGTTATTTGAAGCAAAATGAAAGTGTTAGTTTGATTTGAATTATAAATTTTAATTTGCTCTCCTTAACTAGGTAAGTCAATTTGGTTGGCAATTTTAATATTGAGTGTGACAATCAAAAGGTTGATCGAGAATCACAATAATACTAATTGAAAGAGAGAAACCATTTTAGATCATCTTTTTTTAAACACTTTTTTTAATCACAATTTTCAATAGACAACTCAAACTGAACAGTTTAACACACAAAAGTATGTACAATGTATCTTTTGCTTCTCTTAATTGTAAATAATATATATTACTATTAAATCTTACCGTGTTTCCGCACATTCTAGCACCGAGCTTGTTAATGAGTGAGTTCACTTTTAAGCTCTGTTGACACTCATAATTTAGCACTGTGGCTTAAAAATGAACTTAAAACTGGTTTTTATTACATTGGATACATATCTTTTTGTTATCGATTCTTGCTTTTTTTAATCATTTTTAAGACACAGAGCTAAATTATGAGTGTCAACATGACTTAAGAAGTGAAAATTTTCACTATTAAGCCCGGTGCTAGAATGTGCGGAAACACGGTAATTGTCTGGTTAAGGCCTTGCTTTTTGCTGCAAAAACAAATACCATTTATCAATGTTTTTTTAACATTTCGCATTTTTACCTTTTAATCTCTATTATCTGTTCCACAATATTTGATTATTATTTATACCCATTTATAGAAAATTAATTGTTAATTTCAATGTTAATACTGATCAATCTTTTTCTTCTGTTTATCCATTTATTATATTTTTAGTTGTCAAATTGTCCAACATGACAACAGGTCAAATCTAGTACGATTTGAACTGGTTTTGTGCTTAATTATTAACTGTGATTGGTGGAATCTGCTGATTACCAATTAACACACAATTTAAAAGGATTTCAAGTCTAATCTTGCTCCGTGATCCATCGACATCTATAATTTTTATCCCTCTCGATAAACAACCGATTGGGTTGAGAGTTCAACCTTTTTTTATGTGTTATCTAGTGGATTTAAATTACAATTTACTAAGACAATTTTGTTCACTATTACCCTTTTAATTTAGGTGACAACGAATGTTTTATTATTATCAATATTATCACCTAAATTGTCACAATTCAATTGGTAAGTTGAGCAGGAAAAAAACCAACTTATATAATATACACTTGTAAACAAACAATGGGCACAACATTTAATTATGTAAAATAATTGCCATCTAATTGTATGGTCTTTCACACCATTGAATAAATAAACGACAATTTAATCTTTCTTTTAAATCTATTAGTTGCCTTCTTGGGCGATCAACTGATTTCAAGATTTCATGCTTAACCCAATTTCAAGTTTACCGTTTTCACTTTTCAAATGGCTAAAACAATCTGTTGATAGTCAACCAGTTGGTTTATTCCGTATGTTTGATTGTTAATAATTTACCTTGAATTTTTTCATTCCTGTTCACTTGTTGTTTTTCTTGTTTGCCAAATCATTTTGTATTAGCTGGTTGATTGAAATTTACCAACAGTTTAATCATGAACGTCATTTGTCATGAGTTTTTTTCGTCACAATTCTTTTAAATTATAATGTAAAGATTTGATTAACTTGATAATAGATTAGGTTACTATTTTAACTGTAATAAACAAAATAAGAGGGAATCATTTCCATGTAAAATTGGTCGTCGAGTAAAAGATTGTAAAATGAAAGACTTGATCAGGTTTCTCATTAGGTCCATTGGTTATGATGTATTTACATTAGCATCTGTGTTAAGATGAATGCTGTTGAGTCTCACCAAATGAACCTGCTGAACGGATTTCCTAATGGTTTATCTTAATACTCTTGGGGAATGGTGATGACTAGTCCATCGATTGTATGTTCAATGGTGATGTTCAATATTTTGGCGATAATCCTTTCCAAGACGTCAGCTGTGATTGTTGTCATTTTTTCAACGATCGGGTTGAATGGACCCAATCCTTTAACTACAGTTACCACACCACTAAAGGAGTCAATGTGGACTGCTTCAGGTGTAAGGGTTCCTTTGGCAGGATTGTATTGAGCTCGGACTGTCAAGTCAATTCGGGCGATGGTGGAGGTTGCGGTAACTCTCATGGCTCCCTTCATTGGTAGATTAACAACAAAACTTGAATTAGCCCGAATATTGGTCAAAGTGAATGATGTGTTCACGTAGATGATTCCAGATTCCTGAAAATTTGAAAGGTACAAAAAAGGAGTTTATTATTCATTTGCACAAATCATCTTCTGGTAAATGAAATTTACCTCGACTCCTCTGATGTGAGCTTCTCCGCGTCTCGAGATATTTTGAATGCCAAGGATAGCCACATCTTGAATGGTTAATAGTCCAAATGGTCCTACTTTATGTTTACCAGGAATACTGATGGCACCTTGTTCATGTATCTTTTTAACAGCGATGGTCAGAATGGAGTCGACAAACTCATTTGGATCTTGTTCGTCATCTTCGGGAACATGAGAAGCTAGGGAAGAACAGATGAGACCTAAAAAGAGGACAGATAAAGAGAATGTCTTAATCATGGTTGTTAAACGTTTAATAATGGTTTAAATTAATTATGCACCAAATGTAATAATTAAAACAAAAGTGACTGTGTTTCTGATGAGATCACTTTTTTATACCATTGATTAAGCTCTGATAATCATCTTCAATTTGATGACCTAATCGATTTGATATGCTTTGTTATATTATCTTTGATGATAAAAATAGTAAAATAATCAAATGTGATTTTCAAAAATCGGGTAAATCTTGAAATATCTTTAGCTCAGTTAAAGCTATGTCAATGTCACTGACCACCCAATGTTCATCATTTAAAGCCTGATTCAAAATTATCAGTAAATTATAAAGTCTAGCATTAATCAATGTACTAATTAGTTGACCAATTGATAGCGAAGCATTGAATTAACCATCACTATCGGAATTGTGAAAGAGATAGAAGATTCAAAATGATGTGGCTTAAACAAATCACGAGATTATGATATGTTTTTTGAAAGCATTGTTTTACCTCTATTATGCCATTTGCTTAGAAAAATCGTCCTTTTCGATTCACTGCCAGTTCTGGTATTGTTTTCATTATCAAAGCATGAGGAGGTTGATTAAATGGTAAAATTATTGTCCAATGCTTGAAAATTTAGATTCCTTTCCATTGTTTCGTCGAGAATACAGATAGTAATCAGAAAATTATAATCCAAGCTCGATTTGATGCGGTTTGATGAAAAGCTGAATGAGACGAAGTGGAATCACAGGTATAATAAAAAAACAGGTTCAAGCAATGATTGTATAAATTCTTGAATTTATTCTAGACTTTAGCTTAAAAGAAGCTACTCATGAAAGAGTTGTCTGGAGAAACCTATTAAGCGATGACGATTCAACCAGATGTTCAATAACTGCAATTTTTGATGGTCTTTAACCATTAAAGTTTAATATGAATAAAATCATCATAAATACTTCGTAATCACACAAATCATAAACTTTTTTTAACAGAGACATCGAGGGCTCAGTTGAGCAATTCACTAATAAAACGATTAAAAATTAATAAAATTACAATTGAAATTGTAATACGAATGTTTATTTGAATGTTTATGAAAAAATCAAGTATAGCTAGCTCAAGAAATAAAAGATGGCACTACTATAGTTACTAACTTGTATGAATTTCATGGACAAGGTGGAAGATAATAAATTACAGTTAGATTATCAGTAAAATAATAATATAACTAAACTCCTGACCTTTAATTTATCATAGATTCTGAGAAAAACAATTAATTCGTTCGAAATAAGAAAACACAATAGATTATTAACTAAGATTATTAAGCGAAATGAATTGTTTCGAGAATTTTTCTAGAATTCAATGAACAGTTAGCATAGAACTCATATTTAACAGAATTGGAAAGCATATTTAATCTTAAATTTCTTTGTGATTGTTGCGAGTGATTTTGATTAGGTTGAAATCTAAGAAATGATAAATTATTGGAAAAATTAATTAAAATCTGTGTAAATTGCAACTGTTTATAGTTACTCAATGATCCCCTTATGATTGAAAACAAAAGACATTTGTTAGCCGCCGTTTTCCCTTTCTTCATTATCAAAGTTATCTACATTTGTTTGTTACAATCATTCAGTCATATTTTTTATTTCTATTGTTTGCTTTGTGCTTTGTCTAAATAATTGATAATAAATTGACATCGTAAGATCATAAGATGATATTATCAAGTGAAATCAAATAAACGTAAAAGGATTTTGTGATTTTTTCTGTAAAAATGTTGCTACCTCTTAACCAGCTACTTTTCAAAGATATTGCCAAACGCTATATAACATACTCATGGACCCATTTTTCAACATCATCTTCTGCTTCATCGTCTACAGTCAAACCAAGATTCCTTCAGGATTCATTTGGTCGTAAACATGACTACTTGCGAATCAGTCTTACTGAAAGATGTAACTTGAGGTGTTCATATTGTATGCCTGAAAATGGAGTAATTTTATCACCAAAGGAATCTTTGCTGCAGAGAGATGAGATTATCCGGCTTGCTAAGTTATTTGTTGCCTCGCTCGGTGTCAAGAAAATCAAATTAACTGGAGGTGAGCCGTTAGTCAGGTCAGATTGTATTCAAATTGTTGCTGATCTAACTGCTCTAAAAGCTTCTGGTTTGTTAAATATTGGCATAACCACTAATGGTCTTGTTCTTGGTCGTTCAATTAAAAAGCTTGTTGAATCAGGTAAATTAATTATTATTGACTCTTCCTCTAAATATCTGATTTTCTGGTGAGCTTGAATTGTTTTTCAAACTTCCTACTTGTGATTATTTTGATTTGTTTTAAATTATCATCCATTAGTCAAGATAGGGTACTTTTTCATTTTTATCAAATTCCGAAGTAAATTCTGAAGTAATTCCTGAATCTTAATATAGAAGTGATGATAATTGAATTAATCCCTTTCTTTTTTTGTCATTTTTAGGACTTGACTCTGTAAACATATCTCTTGACACTTTGAGACCGGAAAAGTTTGAATTTATCACTCGTAGGAAAGGTTTCAGTGCTGTTTTCAATTCAATTGAGCGATGTCTGGAAGCCGATTTACCTAAAACAGTAAAGATTAATTGTGTTGTGATGAGAGGTTTAAATGATGACGAGATACTTTCCTTTGTTGAACTTACTCAACACAAGAAGTTAGAGGTTCGATTCATCGAGTACATGCCTTTCGATGATAATAAATGGTCTTATGGAAAAATGTTTCCAGCACATGAAATAATGGCAACAATCAAGAGCAAATATGAAGTAAAATCGTTACCCAAAGATCATCCAAGTGATACTGCTCAGCTTTTTCAAGTTAACGGGTTTCAAGGTAAAATCGGTTTCATTGGATCAATGACACAAAATTTTTGTGGAGCCTGCAATCGTCTTCGAATAGCTGCAAATGGTAACCTTAAGGTAACAGTGAAGGAAAAAGCATTTCTAGTTCTAATTGTAGAAACACGTTGTATCATTGTTAATACTTGACTTTCTATTTTTAGGTTTGTCTCTTCGGATCTGAAGAAGTTTCATTAAGAGACCCACTAAGATCAGGTTGGAGTGATCAAGAGATAATCAAGTTGATCCAGTCTGCATTATCTAAAAAGCGTGAACGACATGCAGGTATTACTTTATTCCTATTGTAAACAACTTAGCAGTCAAGTTGCAAGTTAATCACAGAATTAATAACATCACTATCTTAATGCTTTTTTTACATTTCGTTACAATTAATAGGAGCCATCAATATTTCAAAATCAACAAACAAACCGATGATCTTAATTGGTGGGTGAAGACGAATGATGGGTTTCCATTTTCAATTTACTTGCAAAACTGTTAATCTAAAGATATATTTATATCAATATATTATGTATTCTGGTTAGCTAAGAGGATGTTTTCGACCTCTCCGTCGACTACAACAAGCAAGAAAAACGATAAAAGCGATGGTAAGGGTGATGTATCGGAAAATGAATCTCAATTATTGGATGGTAATCAATTGAGTCATATTAATAAATATGGAGCCGCAGAGATGGTTGATATTTCGGATAAAAAGGTTACCCAGCGTTTTGCCCATGCCTCTGGAACAATTTCAACTGGCTCTAAAGTCATCTCGCTGATTAAAAATAATCAAGTGAAAAAAGGTGACGTTTTGTCCACTGCTCGAATAGCTGGTATATTGGCTGCTAAATCAACATCTAATTTAATTCCATTGTGTCATCCTCTTCCTCTGACCAAGATATCATTGGACTTTACAGTGAGAGAAACAGAAATTGACATCAATTGTTTTGTTTCAACAATTAATCGAACAGGAGTCGAAATGGAAGCTTTAACTGGAGTTTCAATCGCTGCTCTGACAATTTATGACATGTGTAAATCAGCAAATAAATCAATGGTAATCAAAGACATCAAACTTATACAGAAAACTGGAGGAAAATCGGATTACCATGTTGATTGAAGAATCATAATTCTAACAAGGGAAGTGACCTTGCTTGTACGATCATTTTCGATTTTTTTCGACTTTATTTTGTAGAGGACAAAAAATAATTAAACACGTATTTTTGCTTTTTTAACGCCGGTGCGCGGTTTTTGATATTTAGGTACTTTTAAGTGAGGATATTGCATTGAAATCTATTGGAGTCACTGAAAAGTGTTTCACAATTTTTATTAAGATTTTTCATTTTTCTGTTTTTCATTGTTTTACTTGCTTCTCAGTGACTGCAATTCATTACTATTTTCAATTAAAAGTACCTAAATATCAAAAACCGCGCACCGGCGTAAAAAAAGCAAAAATACGTGTCTAATTATTTTTTGTCCTCTACAAAATAAAGTCGAAAAAAATCGAAAATGATCGTACAAGCAAGGTCACTTCCCTTGTAAGTTAATGTTCATAGTTAAAAACGTAGTTCGATCAGCCATTCAGACTGAAATTAAAATATGCATAGTAACCGAATTATAAACAGTCAAATAATTTCAATACTTAAAATCTAATATCCTTAGCAACATCAGTTTAATTAATTACCCAATATCATGATTGAATGACGGTAATGCTAAGATGACCAGCTTTGGAAACAATCAGTTATCCATCTCTTGATTATCGTACAAACCTTTGTAATCATTATATACATTTCAATAAAATATTTTTTATTTTTGAATAAAATTGAATCCTCTTATTGCTCATCAGAAATGAACAATTAAATAATAGCAAATTGCATTGGATTACATTTGATTTAAGTGTCTTCACTGTTATCAATTGTAACAAATCATGATAACTTTACATTTCGTTTGCGGCTACAATTGTCACGGATTAAGAATAGTTTCATAGTCAATCCTAATCCCTCCATACTCGTTTTTTATGGAACTAGTGCCATACCCTTTTTGATAAAATTGGACTCACAGTTTAATGAAGACTACCTTCATTCGTGTACAGTTTTCATGTCTGTCATGTCTGTGATAATAAATCTTATTTTTTAGTCGAAATCAGAAAATCACTTTCTATTTCACAAATCGATTGATTTAAGTGCCAAGATCTTCTCGAGTCTAGGATTCAACACTTTGTTTCTTAATAATCTCTCCTTAATCTTGATTAGACCGATTGAGCTTTTTATTAAGTGTCATCACCATGAATGATGCATTCGATCAGATAATTCAACATTAGATAAAAGATTTTTCAATTTATTCGGTTGAGTGAGGAACAATTAGCTGGTGAATTTGCATGTTATTCAAGATTTGAAACCGACAATTATATTATTTTGTTAAATAATATTTCTTAATGTCGACTGTCCATAATATTTGGTAAAAACTAGTAAACCGTTTTCCTCGAAGTCTCCAGACTTGGAGCATCTAAGAAATGATAAAAATGCATAAATTCACTTTAAAATTTCACATAAGGCAATAGTTCTGAATGCATTTTTCACTCCACCGGTTTCTAAGTCATCTAACTCTCCTTGAATTTCTGCAACAGCGAAACATTTTGAGGTCAGCTAAAGATTAAAATTCATGCTTGTAATTTTTGTAACTCAAAACACTGTAAAATCAACGAACAGAATCAAATATTTGTATAAAAATCCCAATCCTCACTTACAAGCTCATAAATAACACGGAACAAAAGCAATATTGTCTCTGAGGATGGATCAGCTACTTGAGACAAACTTGCTTTTAAGCTTTTAAATGATTTACAAAATGATTAAAAATCGCAACAATATAATTATCAAATTTGATCAAAACAATTTGCACCAAAATCTCTCCCAAGTTACCTGTTAGAGTAACTCTGGTTGCTCCAAATCTTTGTAAAAACCCAATTTTCAGCTAAATTTTTATTGTTAAACCATGCACTAACTTTGGTTAATTGTGATTTGACATAAATGGTTGATCGAAATCCCGAAATTGAAATGAAAAAATAAAATCGCTTAAATTGTTGAACAAAAAAAGGTGAACGATGAAAGTGATGAGGCCAGCTGAGTTTAAACACGGAAACTCCAAAAAGACATTTATAACGCGATTTTCGGTACATTGTTGATGTTACTAAAGGAAGACATGATGATGATGATTAAAATAGGAAGGTAAATGGGAAAGAAGACGAAGATAAATACGAAAGAAATTGAATAACTTTGAGAATCAGCATTGATATATTATCAGCGATTGCGCTGCCAGCAAATAATCTTTGTAGACTCACTTTTACTCTCTCTTTCTCTCATCAGCCTGATCATCAATAATAATAATCATGATAATCATCATCATCAGCGTCTTCATTATAATCTTTATCATCATCATGCAAGTCTCTTACCTTTGATTCAATTTAACTTGAAAGTGTGCTGCAGTTTTATTGTATAACTTTTTATTACATCTTAACATTGTTTTACTTTCAATTGGAGGAATTAGCTGAACATTTAAACAATTATTCAAGTGATTATCACAACAATTTGCGTCTTATTTATTAATCTATTGCTATTCAGTGTGTGATCTTTCTAATCCTTCAACTCTTAAACACACTCCAATAACTATCAACATTTAATGCAATTAAGTGTCGTTAACCACCAACTCTAATTGTTTAACAAGGCTTATCAAATTTAAATGAAGTGAATCAGAAGAAGAAGAAGAAGAAAATCATAAATCAAATTGGATTGTGGAGTTAATCAAAGACCTAATATCCAAAGGTAGGTTAACCAATTTATAAATATAACTTCACCAACATCTTCATTTCTGGTTACCAATTTTTCTGGTTAACCCAAAAATTTAACTTGAAAAATATGTCTGCAAAGGTAGAAACTGAACCTCCTTGGATTGCAGTAGTTGAACAAAATTTATAACCATTTGATTGCAATCATCTAAATCAATGATACAATAAAAGCAGTAAACCTTGAGATTTGATTGTAATAATTACAATTTAAACATAATGATGGGTTAACCAGTGAATTAAAGCCTAAACTGGTAAACAATGAACAGTGACTTAATATTTTTCAATGTAAAACCCAAAACATGTTTTGTTAAACAAATGGTTAACCTTTCAATTGATACTTTTCCCTAAAATTAATTCACATGACAATCAACAGATTGATCAGTTGACCATCTTAAGCAAATAATTTACTAATTTGGTTGCTTAATTTAATTCCAATAACAGTGATCAATTGAAACGGATTTACCCATTTTATTTTCAATCTATTTCTTTTATGGTTAAAGCATGTTTAATAATCAATTAATACCTTGGACTTACCCTGGATTAACGAGAAGCGGGTTGATTTATGTATATTAACTGTTGATTAAACTATTTATAAATTAATGTGTTAATGAATTGGATAATCGGATAAGTTGATTGCTAAAAATTATAAATCATTGCTCAGGATTTACACGTTATGATGGTTTATTGGTGTGAATGTTGATTTTTTTCATGAAACGGGAAAAACCTAACCAGTGATACTATTACAGTTAGGAATCATCTTTAATCACAAAGACACTTACATTACTCTTAACATGATAGATTAGGTTATTGACCGACAATCAGATCGCCCTTTCATCCAGATTATTAAGCTAATAATATAAATCACAATAATACTGATTATAATACACATTATTTACACTAACAACACACTCACAAGTCAATATGTTACTTAACCTGAATATTTTGTACACAAACACACAACGCATTAACGGTTCAACAATTTATTGTTTCTCCTCTAAATTAACTTCCAATCTAGTTAACAAATCATACTAATGATCATCGCAATTAACTAATTGAACACACAACCAAATTTGATCCATTCCTTGTTGTAACCAAAATTGCATCAATCGCTTCCATAACAACTTGTTACATTCAGCTTCCAATGGATTTTATTTGCTTTGGTGTTTCCAAATTTCATGTAAACCTTGAAATTTGATTCTTAAAACGTTTCTTTTATTATCATATTAAAGTGTATAAATTAACCATTAATTTATATGTTTAACCAGAATTAATTAACTGTTGATGATTAGTGATTTACTGGCCAGCATATAAAATGGTAAAAATGCGACCAAAGAAGAACCCAAATCTGGTTTCTTTACCAACCATAAAACCCAATGTTTTTACCCAATGTAGTTATAAAATATACAATGTAATGACTTGAGCGATCTTTTACTTGGGATTTTGATTCTCATCTCTTGTTACTCAGTAATTATGTTAATATTGATCTGGATTAATTAGCTATTATTTACTTAATTTAGTAGCTATTGGAAAATTTTGATTGTATTTGTAGCTGATCCATTGTAGTCCAATTTGCAGGAATACAGTTTGTCTTTACTTTGTCCCCAACCTGGATTTGTTGATTGTGATGATTTGACTGTAATTGCATTAATCAACTTGACAGTTTGATATATCATCAAGTAGGTGATTAATTGAATTCATTGGTATAAATAATGAAAATTGTGAATATCTTTCTCAAGTGGATTCCTCATTTGTGCCGCTTTCAACGTTTCTTTTGTATACATTGGCTGTTATTTGTTGGTGTCTCAGGAAATCAACAAAATGTAATTATAAAGTCAACAATTACCTGGCAACTGAGTTAAAATTTCAATCAAGATTAACCATCTCACCAATCAACTGATAAATCTTTCAAAATATCAGATTGAAAGTCAACTAATTCACATGAAATCAAGTGTTAAAATCAAAGCCAGTCTTCAGTCTTAATTTTGGTCAATGTATTTCATCGTCTTTTTTCCTGCTTACAACTTAATTAGTGATTATCTGATTTACAATTTCCAAGTACTTATTGGCTTCATGTCAACAACAAGTGATTTACTTGTAATAATAACATTATTAAGCACTATTATTAATCATATTTACCAGGCTCATTTCAACGTATCAATTGAATGAGATATTGAAGGTTGGCATTGATCCACTTGTGCATGATAATTTGAATTCTTACGATTTCTTTCCAATTTATTAATTGTCTAACCAGGCAAAAGTTAATAGTTAAAAGTGTATTTGATTGTTTCTCTCAATTTGTTAATGTTTCACTTGCTTCACAATTTAAACCCAAAAATTGATCAAACCCAATCAACTTGTTTATAGCAACAAAATCTTAACCTTGTAATGCTTGCTGTACATTAACCACTGAATTAGCTAATTGTAACAAAATTGTAGCAATAATTTACTCAATCATCTTCCAAATAAATAATGTTTAATACAACATTGGGTTAAATCCGGTAAACCCAAAAATGATATCCAAGTCAATGTGAATTTTTGGGTTTTCCAGCTTTTCCATTGAATGTTGCTTGTAAAACCAGACAATTTAAGCTAATTGAAGTTAAAAATCACTGATTCAGTTCAATAAACCTGACAATAATTAAACACAATGGTTAACCTTAACAATTTAATTTATTTACTTACAGATATAGAGGTTTAATCTGTTGATCATTTGCTAGGATTGATTTGGATTAAATTAGATTGAATAAGACAAAATAAACCCAAAATCTGAAAGGTATAATTGATGATTGAATTAGCAAATTGATCAATTCCAATTAATCTTGTTGAATCATCCAACTGATAGACTATGAAATCACTATAAACATGCTTAAACAATAGTCTGGATTGAAAACAAAACCAGATTGAAATAAAACCCAAAACCGGAATCAATTTAAACCACAATTTAAACCCATTTCATCCGTTCTTTGCTAATTGTTTGACTATCAAGGTTATACAATTGAATCCAATTGCTATTAAACATTGGCTTTAAAAATAAATTTCCTTCTCATTTCAGTCCAACATTTCCAATTTAAAGATGATTTACACCAAAAATTGATGGTTCAATGGTACACTTGATGACGAAGCTGGTTAAGATGGACCAAGGAAATCAATAAGAAAACATAAGAAACAATTTAAATGACTAATCATTTGGAAGGATTGATTGAAAGTAATGATAATATTTAACCTAACCGAAGAGAACGGTTTAAATAGCCTGAATGATTTTTACGGAATCGATGATAGTTTCAATTCAAATGATTATTTTGTCAGCAATTTAACCGAGGCAATTGCCTGTGAAAATAGTTCAAAGCCAATTGGTAAGAAGATTGAAAGCTTTAATTTAACCCATTTTATTGAACAAAATTAAAAATGAAAATTCAATTTTAATCAGTTTTCTGGTTTTGCCAATAGACACTAATTCAAACTATTGCCAGGCTACTTGGGATAGGATATCTTGCTGGCCAACGACTCCTATCAATCAGTTAGCAATTATTCCTTGTTTTAAGGAGTTAAATGGTATTCCTTATGATTCCTCTCGTAAGTTTTGATTAGATTTACAATTAAACTCCAATTTAACTCCAATTCAACTCTACAATTGCTATTTAACTACTAGAAAATGCATCTAAATTGTGTTTATCCAATGGAACCTGGGCTGAGAAGTCGGACTATTCATTGTGTGAACCCATCACACCAGAAGAGCTGATTCCTACAAGTTATTCAGTAAGTTTATGTTTTGATGTTAATCAATTGTTTTTCAATCCTTAATTGTTTCATTATTGATCATTTCAATCATTTATACTGCTTTCTTCAGGACATCTGGAATGCAAAAGATGCTTCAACAATATACTATTTTGGCTACGGACTTTCACTTCTAGCATTAACCACAGCATTGTTTATATTTTTATATTTCAAGTGAGTATTATTGAACTGACTCTTGATCATAAATTTTATAGCTTAGTAATTATGTTTGTAATAATTGTAAGCGAAAGAGCAATATAAATTAATAACTTATTTAAATGCGCAATTTGATCTACAAAAAGATGGTTGTTACTAAAAAGACACAATTAACACAACTGTCAAATCTATGTAAAAATTGAAAAAATGGACCAGAAATTGATATCTTGCAAATGCAGATTTCGTAAGGACATAAAAACTGAGTCGATTTGTACAGTTTTAAAGTTTCTTTGATGAACAGTTTTTGAGAAAGTCGAGTTCAAAGGTAAAACTTTGATTCGCTTTTGTTCAGTTATGGAAGCAGATTAAGCAATGAAACTCAGTTTGCTAATGTAACTTTTGGTGGTCAACCAGAAAATATACTTATTTTACTGCATAAAATTTTCTTTTCGAAATAAAATCGATAAGTTCGATTCGTGGTTAAACTGGCCGTTCTCTTTAACCGTGAGCGTTGGAGAGCTTAAACTTATGATTCTTGTATAAAAATGGACAGGATATATCGACGATATAATACTTTTTTCACTTCATCAATAGTTTTCTTGATTTAGGACATTGCCATCGAAACTTTGAACCTTAATATTTCGAGAACAATCGCAACCACAATCATTATTCTTTGACGAATCATTAGATTGCATAATGGGCTATAACAAACTGACAAACATGAATGACTGGCCAAGAAAATCTGGGCTAATTTGACTAATAATGAATATATAACACAATACATTGTCTTGAGACTAGTAAAGCAAATTTATTTGCATTCAATAGTGAAAGCTGAGTGTTAAACAGACATAACAATCAAAAGAAGTATTGTCAAAGCTCGAGCATTGGAATGAAGAATTTAGATCTGGTAGTAAATTGTAGGAACTTGAAAATTGTGTCCATTAGTGCTATCAAAAAACTTCTACGATCAATAGTTTTCCAGAGAATCGAGGTCAAAGTTGAAACTTCGATTCGCTTTTATTGAATTATGGAAGCAGTTTCAACAATGAAACTCATACCAATAATGTAACTTCCAATGCTCAACCAAAAAATGCAATGATTTTGATGAATAAAACTTTCCGTTTGAAATAAATCAGATAAGTTCGATTCTAAGTTAAACTGGCCTCATTCTATAACCGTAAGAGTTGGAGAGCTTAAATTTATGATTCGTGCATAAAAATTGACAGTCTACATCATAGACTGAATAATTTTTTCATTTCGTCAATAGTTCTCCAGATTTAGGCCATTGGTATCGAAACTTTGAACCTTAATATTTCGAGAATAATTGCACCTACGATCATCATTCTTTAACCATACATAGGATATTAATATGGGCAATAACAAACTGATGAACTTGATTAAAAAGCTGGGCTAATTGATACAATAATGAACATCCTTCTAACATTTGTGTTTGCAAAACATTTATCTTTATAAATTAAGTCTAAAATCTGGTAACATAACAAATAAAATGCTTCAACTTTTTTTCGAAGAATCTTGGATGATCCAAATTCCATTGTATCATAGAACATAATGAAATCTAATGATTCGTGAAAGAATGAAGATTTTAGGTACTATAATTCTCGAAATATTAAGGTTCAAAGTTTCGAAGCTAATTGCCAAAATCAGGGAAACTATTGATGAAGTGGAAAAATTACTCAGTCTATGATATGAAACGGAAATTTGTATATACGAATCATAAGTTCAAGCCCTCCAACACTTTCGGTTACAGAATGAGGCCAGTTTAACTTAGAATCGAACTTATCTGTTTTATTTCGAAAAGAAAGTTTTATTCATCAAAATAAAGGCATTTTCTGATTGAGCATCAAAAGCTGCACCAGTGAAATGAGTTTCATTGCTGAATCTGGTTCTATAATTGAATAAAAGCGAATCGAAGTTTTAACTTTGACCTCGATTCGGGTGAAAACTATCGATCTTAGAAAGTTTCTAATAGCACTAATCGACACAGTTTTCATGCGGCTACAATTCACCACCAAGTTGTAATTCTTAATACAAATATTCGAGCTTTCACAGCACTTCTTTTAATTGTTAAGTCTGTTTAATAATAAGCTTTCGCTATTGAATGCAAATAAGTTTGCTTTTCTGGTTGTAAGTCTATGTATTGGGTTATATGTTCATTATTGTATCAATTAGCCCAGACTTTCATTAGTATTCAATCTTATTTGTCAGTTTGTTATTGCCATTATGCAATTTAATTATTGGGCAAAGAATAACGACGTGAGGTGATGCTGTTCTCGAAATATTGAGGTCTAAAGTTTCGATGCCAATAGCCGTAATCAAGAGAACTATCGATGAATAGAAAAGAATGTTTAATCATTGATTTGCACTGTCCATTTTCATATACGAATCACAAATTTAAGCTCTCTAACTATTCCGCTAACAGAATTAGGCCAGTTTAAATGAGAATCGAACTTATCTGTTTTCCAGAAAACAGAAAATTTTATTTCTCGTAACAAACGCATTTTCTGGTTGACCGTGAAAAGCTATGCCATTGAATGAAGTTACATCAAAAAATCTGCTTCCATAATCGTACAAAAGGCAATCGAAGTTTCAACTTTGAACGCGATTTTCTCGAAAACTGTTCACCAGAGAAACTTAAAAGTCAAATAAATAGACTCAGTTTTTATGTCGTTTCAAACTATCAGAGTCTAAATTTGAAATAAATCAATTTCTACCCGTTTTTGCCCATTTATGTCAATTGCTTTCTCAGTTTGTGCATAAATGTGACAATTGTGTTTATTGTGTCTTTAGGTAACAACCAGAAAAGGTAACATTGGTTAAATTGCTTGGTAAAAGCCTAAGTTAAAACTTTTTACGGTCCAGATTTCACAAATTGTACAATTTGCTCTTTTCTTATCCATTATCCAACAATTAACGAAACTACATTTTATTTTATTTATTAGAGACTTGCGATGTGTTCGTAATACTATTCATACCCATTTAATTGTAACTTATGAGCTTTTTGCCTTAACATGGATCATCACAGCGACTCTTCAATCATATCAGCCAACAAACGAGGTAAGCAACAACCATCTAGAACTTGTCTATTCATGTTCAGGCTATTTTCAACCTCTCTGAAAGATGAAAATGGCAACAGAAACAGGATAATGAAATGATTCTCGAGTTAATAGGAGTAAAAGTAGCTTCCTTTCGGCCTAAACAGCGAACGGAAATGTTTACAGAAATAAGGTCATAATGGAAAGAGTTATCCTTGAGTCGACAGAAGCCTATTAAAAGAATCAAGATCATTCAGATGATTTATTAAAGTGGAATCCATGAGATGACTAAATTCGTGTCAACCATTTGATAGTTGAAGCAACAGTTGTTCAAGTTTTATATCTGACTCAGAATTGGCTCTAGTTAATATCTAAATGGCTGAGCTTCCGATGAATTCACTTAAAGATAAAAGTAGTATTAAGGTCATCATCAGTCATAACCATTAATAAATTTGTAGTTACCTTTTACATTTTCACTCCTATTAACAAGATACCCATAAATCAACATTTGTCCTGTTTTTCACATTGTTATTGTCAGCTATAAACATTATTATTTGTTCAACTTGTTTATTATTATCGTTATTAATAATGGTTTACATCATTTACCTAATTATTTGTCTTTATTGATCATTCAAGATTGCCGCTCGAATCCTATGTTTCCTGTATATTTTGTTACCATATTTCACTGGAACCCAGTTTTTTTGGATGTTCATTGAAGGCTTATACCTTTATATTTTGGTTGTTAAAACATTTTCATCAGTTGAATCCATTAAAATACACTTTTATGCCACAATAGGCTGGGGTAAGTAATTAGTTTCAATTAAAATTCAACATTAGCGTTGAAATATTCGTATTTCATGTCACTTTTAATTCTCTAATAATCAGCTGGTTCCACTTTTTTACCAGGCTTACCAGCTCTTGTCGTCCTTTTCTGGGCTCCTTCCAAATACTTTTCAGCCAAATCAGCGGACAATTTGAATGACTCTGGGTAAGTTATTGATCAATATTTTCAATTAAATTATTAATCATTTCTTGTCTTTATTTTCAGATCCAATTGTCCATGGCAGGCTGAAGATTCAATCGATAGCATATTCATATGTCCGATCTTGTTTGTCCTTATGGTAAGTTTTACCTAAAACCTAACAATTATAGTTTGACAATTACTGATAATTTAATATTGGATTGATGCTAATAGCAAATTACTATTTACTGGACTAGTTAGGACTAATCAGAGCTGATCAATTTGTGTTTTTGATTTGTGAATCATTGTCTTATTCAGCTAACTCTCCAGATTATCAAAAATGATCAGAATAATTAAGCAAAGAAGGACAAAATGAAATATAAATAGATTGCTGAGACAAGTCGATATGAATTATTCAGCATTACCTGCTGGTAAAAGCAACAAAAATAACAGTTCAATTAACGGTTAAATTATTTTACTCTGATGCTGGAATGTAAAAAATAGTATTGTTCCCTATTGAATAATTCAATTGCATCGCCCTATTATTAGCCATAAATTTATTTCTCATTCAAAACTAATTGTTATTTCTCCAACAGTTAAATATCTTTTTTCTTTGTAAAATTATGTGGGTTTTAATAACAAAATTGAGAGCAGCAACATCAGCTGAGTCGCGTCAATATCGGTAAGTTTCAACTCAAATTGATTCCTTTATTATTAATTTTATTCATTACATTTATTAATTGTCAATTTCAAAGGTTATATCAAAATAAATATCAAACACGACTCCAAATCCAAGAAACCAATGTTAATGATAAACATTGAAATCTTTCAATCTTATGATCGATGGAGAGCTTATTTTGACTAGACCTTTGACCGTAACATATTGATCAAATAAGTCTATTAAATCATTAATTGTATTTATTTTTTAATAGCAAAGCAGCTAAAGCATTATTAGTATTAACACCTTTATTGGGTGTCACTTATATCCTTTTCCTGGTAACTCCTGGTTCTGGTCCGGCTAAGACTGTTTTCACTTATCTTCAAGCAACTTTATACTCAACCCAAGGATTTACCGTTTCTGTCTTTTACTGTTTCCTCAACGGAGAGGTAATCAAAGCTAAAATTAGCTAATTGCTTTCTAATTGATTTAATTCTTGTTTTCAACCTTCTCCACTTAGGTTCGTAATTCGGTTCGTCATCATCTTGCAAGGTGGAAGACGATTCGGAGTCTCCCCAAGAGCCATGATTCAATAAATGGACGTAAATCGATTGGCTTTTGTTCATCAATCAACTCGGAAAGAGGTTCATTCTTCAAGTTACCCGATCGTAAAGATTCAAGTCCAAGCAATAGTTTACTTGCCTCATC
The DNA here is from genome assembly GCF_039701765.1 of Tetranychus urticae. Lineage (NCBI taxonomy): Eukaryota > Metazoa > Arthropoda > Arachnida > Trombidiformes > Tetranychidae > Tetranychus > Tetranychus urticae. The sequence goes on along the minus strand of NC_142959.1, from coordinate 12,128,516 downwards.
CGGCATAATGACAGTACTTAGTCAACCAGTCAAGTCTGAAAAATCGGACCACATAATAATCAACCCAAAATCATCATTAGCCTCTTCATCACCTCCATCCAGTCCACCACCAACACAACCACAGGCACCTTCAATCATTGAAAAGCAAGAGAAGTCCCTTTCAATTGAAGACGACCATTGCAACAATAGTGTAACAAGTAAATTAATCAACTCCAATGGTCACAATGATTACAATTGTCATTCCCATCAGCAAAACACTAATCTTAAAAACTATTACAATCACCATCATCACTATTATCGTAATCTTCATAATCCATCCCATTTAAATCACATCAACAATCACAATTCCCATAATAACAGTCACTCCATACTTTCTCATTATTGTTTTCATACTCAATCATCCGATTCATCAAATGAAGATGCCATTTAAATAAAATTGAACCATTTTAGCTAAAAAATATAAATTTGTTTTCAACAAAATCAAACAAAATAAGCCCAAAATCAAGAGTCACAATCAAATTGAACCTGTTGATGTTTTCAAATAACCAATGTTGATACAAACCTGAATTTGATGAAAACAAAAATATCTTGACAAGTCCATTTGGAAATAAGATGAAACTGTAAACAATCAAACCCAAGGATTTATTTTTAATGATTGTTGATTAAAACATTTACGATCTCATTACCAAATGTATCGACTTGTCGAGATGTTTTTCATCAAACTCATCCTCTCGACTGTATATTTACCGAAAATCTGTACTTCAAATCATGATGTTTGATGGTAAACAAATCAAATTGAGTCAATCTATTTGAATGTCTATAAATTGTTTTATTAATAAAAACAATAATTGTGATAATAATATTTTTCATCTCAATAATTATTCTAAATGAGTAAAATACTGCTGTAAAAGACGCAAAAAGAAGGGAAAAAGCAATTAAAAAAGCCTCATTTCAGATTGTTATATTGATTGGAGCTAGTGTTGTTAAATTGGCAATCAACGATGAAGCTAATTTGTTTGTCACTGAAAACGGAGCCATTGTCGTTGACAAGATTGATGTTATATTAGTTAGCTCAATGAAGGGACCCGATGATGGCGATAAACTAGTTGTACCATTAGTTATATTCAATGTTGATGTTGCATTGTAAACAATTGAAGCGATTGATTTACTCGCCAATAAACCTTCATCAAAATGAGAAGCATTTACATCTCCAATTGAATTTAAAAACATGTAACCCGAAACCAGTACAATGGTACCCAAAAGATCAGCTAACGCTGTTAATATTGGTATTGCGTTATCATCTGGATTGGCACCAAGTAGCCAAAGTAAATTGACAAAACAATAACCAATGTAAAGAATGATAATAACTTGGATTGTCGCACAAACATAATAAGTTAACAATTGTGCAAATGTAATTTGCGAGGTTGCCGATAATAAGGTTGAAATTAAAACCAATGGAAGTTGAATTGGACCAGCCAAAAGGACCATCAAGAACGCTAATCTACCATGTTGACCTGAAAAGGAATGAGAAACGGGAAAAATTATTAAAAAAGGTAACAATTAAAATGTATTGTCTTAAAAAAAGGTCTAGACTTTGGTGGATAAAAATCTGGTTAACATTTTACAATACATTTTGGGTTAATCTGGTTGCTTTACTTTACTGGTTATGAGCTTGATTATTAGCTAATTGTTTTATCTTAACTCGATATGATAATTAAGGTTGCATTTTGAGAGGTTGACTTAATTAGTAAGCAAATGGTTATCAATTTCCTGGTTTAATGTCTGATTATGTTGAACAATATATAAGGTTTTCGGTTGCACAGGGAAAGATTTAGAGACACATCGCAAATAACTATCAAACAGATTATTTGTATTTTAATGGTTAACAATTTATCTATCAATTTGTGACTATAATCTCATCCAATTTCTTGATCAGTAGTTGAACACGTTTAATCAATCGTTTTGTCAATCAAATTTAGATACATTTTCATTTGGACTTGATTTGGGTAGATTAAAATGAGGTTAGTAAGTGGAAGACAGTTAAGAGAGTTAAATTACATGTAAAATGTAAGTGGCTTTTCAATTGATTTGATCCGCCAATTTCACAGTCTGATTAAATGGTAACATTGATTTGAACGAATGCATCTTAGATTAACACTTGAAAATGCAATTTGTCTTATTTCCATTGAATATTGAAACATCTTAACAATTAATCACAAATGATTAATTGTCACAAGTTAATAAAGTAAAATAATGTCAATAAAACAATAAATTATGTTTCAACCGTTTTGTTGACAATAAATTGGTTTACATTTTTGCTAGCAAAATAGGTAAATTTTTACATATCATTAACCACTCCATTTGTAGGTGAAATAACAAGGTATGATAGTAAATATTGTAATTATCGGCTAATCGAGGGATCAACAACAATTAGTTGTGAGTTAAGATTTGACGTCGGTTTACAACCTGATGGGGTTGTTGAGTGAAGGAAAAAAACCATCAATGAAAAGACTTGGCAACAAATTAAGGGTTGAATATGACTAACAACTGAATAGCAATTGGATTTGCTTGAGTCAATGAGAGAAGCTAAAAATTTTAGGTTAACCCAAGATTGTATCAACCCAGATTGATTGATAATCAAGGTTTGGATAGGCTTTTTACATGTTTAATGTGGGTTGGGTAAAAAGGAAATTAAACTTACCGTCACCAAAAAAGAAAAATAAGGGTGAATGACAACATGAATCCGTTTCATTGACCAATTCCCGTTTATGTGCATGTTTATGAAGGTAAGTAGCCACACGTGAGCTTTGTATAGCAACTAAATTACCACCAAAACCATTGATAATTGGCTGGTAAATGGCCATCTTAGGAAATCGTCGAAGACTTGTTTCCATGACAATACCAGAAACATTTTGGATCAACATGGCTACAACCAGTGGCGTCCAACCATGGAAAACCTTTGACCTGGTGAAAGAGTTGCGACGAGCAATGATACCAGTACAGATGAGAATAACTGTCCAAAGAAGCAGCGGAATCATGGGTGTCCAAACGGCAATGAGTGATAAGTTGTAGAGGCCTTTGGCAACGTAAACCAGGAAAACCATGGTCATCAAATCACCCACTGAAGCAGCAATTGGAGTGGCCACATTATCAGCATTAATACCCAAAATTTGAGATGAAATGAAGACAACTGCTGTTATTGTTGAAGATAGGATTATATCAGCAAGTCCCGAGGTGGCCAGAAAAATTGCTGAGATCAAAATACCTTTGGCCAATAACGGAGATCCAAAGTCATTTGGATTGGGTTCAATATCAAATTGTACCATTGATGAGGCTGATAAAGAGGTTGCCTTTAAATGATCAGCCATTGAACCAGATGACAGAAAAGGTTCTGATACAACTCCTGGTATTGCTCCTGGTGCAGTTGTTGTTGACGGGTTTAAGGCTGTCTCGGGGGCAACAGAAAATTGAATGTGCGACAAGAGGAGAGAAATTATTGGTGCTATGAAACCGACTCCAGTTGCTAGAAACTGGCATAAAGCAATGTTACCAACAATGATTCGTCTTCTTGTTGGTGCATCGGAAAAGTGACCAAGATTTGCATGGGTTGATAAACGGGAAGCAAGAGTCATCTCAACGTTACCCTTAAGGCCAAGTAATGGTGGAACCAGTTGAATCAACTGTGGTATGGCCATGAAAATGTCCATAAACTGGACTCGTTCCAAAACCATTCCAGCACCCATATTACCAAAGCCACTCAACATGATGGGAAGTAACATCTCTTTTAGAGCTGACTTGGTGTCATCCACAGGTTCAACTGGTGCCTTTTTAACCGCAGGTAACGGTTCAATGGTGCTTATGGTTGGTAGAGATGGCATGGTGATCTTGAAAGACAAGAGTAAATAAAATCAGTTTCTGGTTAAATATTCATGAACAATTTATAACATTCAAAGCATTTCTTGTTTATATATTGCCTGGTTTGTTGTTTTGTTTGTCTGATGATTAAGTGTTTACATTGAAGTGTTAATCAATTTAAGAATGAAATCAAAGGTTATTTCAATCAGCTTCTATCGGATAAGTAGCTCATAAGAAATTAGTGACTCAAAATTTAAATTTAAGATTAACTATTGGGTTAATCTTTTAACTACGACTTTGGCTGATCAACTCATGGGGAAAAGGTTAGCTTCAAGAAAAGACCAGAAATTGTTTTACCCTTTTAGTGTATTCACGTGTATGTACACAGCTTTGACCATTTGTAGCATTAGTTGCAAATAATTTGGATTAGCTTTTTTGGACGTTTGCTTTTGTTTCATTGAATCACTTTTTTGCTTGTTTCAACGGTTAATCCGCAATTATAAAATGATTGACGATGTTGATATTGATATTGATGATGATAAAAGGACGATGAACTGAGATATGATTGTATAAGATTTTTTTTTGTATTGAAAGGTTCAAACTAGAGTTTCACAAAATAACAGTTTGGTTCAACGCAATCGATACAAATTTCATCGTTAACTACAGCTAATCAAATATACGAAATAACACTGAAGATACTTTAAACATGAAGCAATGTTTAATCTTGGGTTTACTTGAACTGAACAAAGACGATTAAAAGATTTAAATGTAATTGTTGGTGATAAGCAAGACGATTAAACATGATCACAAAAGATGAACACAAAAAATGAATCAGTACAATTGGCCTGAAAAAAAAGTTGACGTTGATGATTTGCTCTAACGATTTCAGCATTCAAACAAAAGACGTTTAACTTGCATCCAACCAAAGAGCAATCAGTTTAACTAAAGCAACAATCAGATAAATTTGATAGTTCAGCTGAATTGCACAAATGTCGCTCAAATCGCTTCTCTCCTTGTTTCAACCTAACCTTAATTATTCAACGAAAAAGTTCATGAATTCATTTAAATGTTAGCAAAATCATTCAATCAAGAGATTTAATAATAGTTTCTGTTTGAACACATTTTCATCTCAAACTCACATACTTTTTGGATTCATTTTGAGATGAAATTTCAATTTTGGGGAGATCTTTTCTTCTTTTAACCAGTTTTTTTGGGTTCATTTTTTAAACAAACCTTTTGCTTCCAAAGATGATCAACAACAATTTAATGCCATTGGTTTTACTGGGAATTAATTGCCTTGAAATTACAAATTTAGTTTCCGATAAAATCAATGATTCGAGATGATAAATATTGAGCACAAGATAAGCAATTGGAATGCTTTTAATGTATTAATAACTTTGTATTAAATCTCATTGTTTCCACTTACAATTGTTGTATAATTGATCATTTATAGTCACTTATGATCACTTATAATATCATTTGAGTTCAACATTTAAGGCAATGTTGAACATTTATAATGGAAATGTGTTTGATCCGAAAATAGTTAATTTCAATTGGCAATCTGATCATTTGAATAAACTCATATCTAACATGAAGCTTAACAATGATCCAATTTTAGCTAAATTATCTAACCTTTACAACAAGAAAGGCACTTAATGATTAAGTTGATCAGAGACGTTAACCATTCCAAGACATCTTGATTAACCATTTTAAGGCTCATTCAAAATGACAATTTCATTTGAAGTTAACAATAATTTTGACTCTAAATGGTTGCTGGCCTAAATTATCAAAATTGAATGTTTTAAGAAAAGCATTTTAAGATTCAATCTTTCATGTTAATCATAGAAATGGTTATTTAACGTTAAATTTGCTGGCAATTAATTACTGGTTATTAATTGTTAACTAATGTTGAAAGTCAATCAAATGGAAAGCATTAGCAAGCTTCAAAGTGATGACAAATAATAATGGACAAGATTCAGGTATTCACTTGTATTAACAGCTATTATTATTGTAAAAGTAAACAATTGACAATTATTTGATAAATTATTTGAATGAATTTGGATATGAATCAATGAATATATTAATGATTAGCATCACAATCAATTGAGAACCATCACAGTGGCAACTGAAGCTAACATTGCAAAGAATAGGAGAGAAAAATTAAAGATGAAACAATTGGAAAATAATGTTAATTTACAAATCAACAGTTAATTAAAATTAATCACGAGACAAACGGTTGACACTGGTTACAATCAAGTGCAATTAAACTTGTAACATTGAGTGAAGCAAAAAAAGAGGTTTTTTTAAAAAATGGATTTTAAGAGCATTTTTCTGGTAACAAATCTGGTAAATCTGGTAAATGTTTCAACCTAAACGTAAAGGTTTTCACTTTCATTATTTACAATTTTAATTGTGCTCTGATTGCTATTAATTTGGACTGCGGGTTATTAACTAATCATGTTAATCAATTGATCTTGACTGTCAGTTAATCAGGTTAACTTACCAATTGTGAAGGTTTGGGTAATCAGCTTCCAATCTTGTTTGTTTACTTTTCAATGGTTTTCTTTTCAATGTGAATAGGTTTTCCCTTGAATCCAGCGATTTAATGATGATGATTATGATGAACACAATTAAGAAATGTCAATATTGAAGATCCTTAAGAAACAAAATAATCAACAATTAGAGAGGATAAATTGTTGCCAATTGAAAGGGTAAAATTGAAAGATGATGTTGGTTAGCGTTGAAAGTTGATCAAATTTCTGGTAACCATTGGTTCATCTTGAGATGTTTTTTTTCGCAAACAAATTGTTGTAATGATAATTATTGATTTATCAACTGTCTAACAATTAGTAAAATTTATATTCAACTTTTCACCTTCAGTTACCTTTAGAGTTGTAACCAATCTTGGTTAGATTTGATTTAACACTATTAGGTGTTTTGGGTTTAACATCTACATCAAGCTTAACATTTTTTAGCCAATCATTTTTTACCCTTGATGATGTTGTTTAATCATTGAAATAAATGACTTGGGATTCACCTTGATTTTGAAAGTTACCGAACGATAATAACAGCACATTTGATGATCATCATGTTGAACATGTTGATTATATTGATGATGAAGATAATGAGATGAAAGAAAGTCAAATAAAGGAACAATCGGCTAAAAATTAATTGTTTGACAATTGTTAATGCAAGTGAAAGTGCAATACAGAAAACAAAGGTTCAATGGTTTGAAAAGATTTAAGACTTTACAATGATTATCTGTGATTTAAACAAGAAATTATGGAAATTATAATTACCTTTGTTGTTGAACTCATTCGTCAATTGTTGTTGATGATTCTTTGAGCATTAATTTGGTGAAATTCATCTGAATCCAGCAAAAATATGAAAACAAAAGATTCAACTTTTTTTGTAAAACAAAAGGACTGTAAAAAGGCACAAAAACGCTTCAATTTACAAGGTTGTCAAGGCATATTGTAATCTTCATCATCAACCAATGTTAATTTGATTTGAAAAATCAACTGATATTAAGATGATTAGCTTGGTTTGTTGGTTACAGTAGCAACAGGTTAAAAAAAGGGAATGAAAGGTTAAAAGGTTTACCATAAACTGATGATGGCAACTGATTCTTATGATGTTGCTGTTGATGATTTTTAGTGTTTTTTGGTGTGTTTTTTTGGTCTTGTGTTGTTATTGATTGTTAAACATGTTAAGTATCATGAAATGATTGATTAATTGAAAGAAGAACACAATTTTGTGGTGATTTGGTTGATAACACTTTAATGAAAGTTGAGTGAATGTTAAAAATAAAAGAGTTTGCTAGGTAAAAAAAGCAACTGTTGAGATTCAATGGTGTATTAATAATAATGAATTGTTAAATGAATTGAATTAAACCTTAAATTTTCAGCTCCCTCCTTTATCATCTTTGATTAGCTTGAATTAATTGTTGAAATTTATCAATCAAAATATAGGGATAAAAGTGAGGTTGAATTTGTCGGGGAAACAGTTTCACATTTTTTTATGTAATCTTTCACCTTTACATCTTGTATTGTTGATTGGTTGTTCATTTTAATATGATAATACGTTTTAACTTTAATAATTTCAATTGACAATCTAAACAGTTGGTTTAGGCTCAAGTTTGATGGTAACAAGTAAAGTCAGGTTTGTGAGCCATACAAGGCACCAATGGATCGCAACTTGTACTGGTAAACATGTTGAGTTACCTTGATGGTTTGTGGTTAATGGTTGGTATCGTTTGCTGTATTTTTGGGAAGCTTAATTGTTGTTGATGTAGTTTAACTTTATTTGACAATTATGTAATTTCCTTGAAGAATCAGTTGTGTAATTAATGATTTAGTAACATGGATCACTTGGTAATAATATTGATAAAAATGTTTTTGTCTTTCTGCTTGTTGCCTTATGATTTGGTTAAAATAAGAAATTGAAAGTGATATTCAGATTGATTGATAGCAAATAAAGAGCCAAAAAAATACACCAAAAATAATGACATTTGTTTCCTTTAACTGGCGTTACATTGTTTTATTATTACCTTGGTCTTTACGGTTAATTAGATTAATAAGTTTGATTAAGTTAAGGTAAAGGGGAAGTAAATGATTGCAATAGCAAACAATATAATATTTGTATATGTTTAAATAAAAAAAGGTAAACAATCAGAAAAGGCAAAATCAGTACCAATTAATGACAATGGAAATGTCAATTTGTGATTTGGATTGGAGAAGGTAAAAGCCAAAAAATAGTGGAAACACTTGATTGATGAAAATAATTAAATAAATATTTTCATATTAATCATTAGTTGGAGGGACATTATACGAGAGAATAGAGAATCCAAGATGGATTCTATGATCATACAAAATTTGATGCAAATCGTGTGTGAAGGTTAAATGAAGAGATGGGAAAATTAGGCAATTAAGTTTACATAGGTTCAATGACAGTTTAAATTATTGTGGTCTCTAGCCCCAATCACAATGTTATGTTTTTGCCATTCCCAATTAGTCCATGAATAATTTACCTTGCCACTGCAATGCCTGGCTGATTGTTGGAAAAAATATGATTCACGGGTTTGAATAATATTGAAGGTAAGCCTTAATCCGGTGAAATGGTTGGTAAGTTCAGCAATAAATGGTATAGATTCAATTGTTGGTTTAATGCGTAGCAATCTGTACACTCATGTTTTCTGCTGATTAATGAACACTGATCTTTGTAGTCAAAATCCACAGGTATCTCAAAAAGGTGCCAATTGATGAGGTTGATATTCCCAATCAAATATTCAAATCAATTAACTTGTAATAACATCGCAAGTAAATTGTAAGCAAATGGAGATACAATTTTGGTGAGTTAAATCTTGTTGCTCCTTTATTTTGTGTCTACATTCTTTTAAGTTGACTATTTACACTTTTCTTTACGCTTAAATATCACAGGAAACATGGGCTGCAAAATATTAATTAAAATACATAACTATCAACAGGATAATCTTCATCTAATATTTGGGGCCATTACCGCCACTAAATTTATCTTTAATTGCTTTTAATCCACTAGATTGGAAGAATCCTTGTAAATCTTTTCCATATGCTTGACTCCCTATGTTGGATTGAGGAAAATAAGACGAAAAAGAGAGAGAGAATTAAATTAAATATTGAGTAACATAAATCATGTACATGTATGTTCAAAAAATAGATAAATAAACACAGGAAAGATGATAAAATAATATCAGATAGTTTCTTACCTCTATTAATGAAATATGCAGCCAACTGAGCAGACCGTCTAATAGGCCTTGTGTTCGAAAGCTAAATAAATAGAAGAGATAAATAGAGATTAATTATCTTAATAGAGGGACTCAGACAGTGACATATTTAAAGGCGAGTAAAACAGGCTTGAGTACAATCTCTGATTACTTTGACAATCATAATGGACTAATTTGTTAGTGTGATACTGGGATGTAAAAAGTGAAAATTACATGAAAAGTTTGGAGATAAAAAACAAGGGTTATTTAAAGAATTGAATAAGTAAAATTTTCAAGTTAATACGTAGTAAATGCGTTGATAAGGTTTAAACTAAAGGAGTTTTTTAATCAAGTACCTGTTTGATTATAACTTAATTCTCAATTTCAAAGAAAAAGGCCCGTCAAATTTAATGGTTTATAATAAATACTCTAACAAAATAATTAGATTTTGAACAGATAAGGCTTCTATACTATTTTAACTTATCCTGGTTTATGGTAAATTAAATAACAAAATTACATCACTTACTTTGTCAATCAAAGAATCAATAAATGGAGCTTGTTGGGTTCTCAGAAGGAAGCTAGAAGTTAAAGAATGCTTGAATTATTGGAAAATTGAATTAAAAAAATTGTTTAATCAAAATTTATTTACCTGAGAAGTAATTTGAAAACCATGATAGAAATCGTAGAATTTTTTGTTTACACCAGTAGTTGTTAATAAACTCGCTAGATGGAGTTTATATGGAGGGACTAATAACAATTGCAAATTTGAATCCAATTGAATTTCAATAACATTTAAACAAAGTTAATCTAAATTTAATATTATTTACTATTCTTTGAACAAATATTTTAAATATACAACAAGTTTTTTATAATGAATAATTTGGTGCAATGACACTGATTCACACTGTATACGTAAATCGTCAACTCAACATAACATCCATATTTTAAAGTCAAACTGGAGCTGCCGACTTGTATTGAAAAATCCTAACGTTTAACTGCCTTGACCATCAGTTCTATACATTTTGTTGTTTCTCCATCCACAAAAATGGCTAACGAATTAACCAACTCAAAAGACATGCCAGAACTGGATTTTGAATCGGATAAATTTGATCCATTAACTGTTTTAACAGCTGATGTAAAACTGCTTACCATACCTGATCCGAAGGCAAAAACTTATAACCATCTCGAGGAATATGAAAGGAAAAGTGGTGCCAAACAACTAGGACTTCTCGGAGAGATCGAGCAAGGTACTTCATCTAAAGCTGCCACTGTCAGTTCAACAGAGGTTAAATTATTTGATGATGGTTTAAAATTTAATCGAAAAGCTCGTGAGGAAGAATTGAAGAAAACTTTGACTCCTGTAGTGCGCTCCAAGAAAAATCAAAAGTCAGTACTATCCATAATGAATTCGGACGTTGCTGGTCCTGTGGCATTTTTATTCAAATGTGTCAATCAACGTGTAAAAGTTGTTATTAGAAGACGACGAATAGTTTTTCAAAACCATGATCAATACGCTCACCTTTTTGGTAATTTGGTTGCATTTGATAAACACTATAACCTGGTTTTGTCTGATGTTGTCGAAAGGATAAGTTTAAAATCAGATGATAAAAATATTGAAAAAAATTTACCACAAAACAAGAGGAGAACTTTCAAAACAATTTTTATTCGTGGGTCCAATGTTATTTTTGTATCACTTGAAGCTAAAGATCAGTTTTCTGAGACTATTTCGTTTGAAGATAATCAACCGTCAACAAGTAAACAGGAAAGTACTAAACCAGAATAAATGATTAACAAAATAATTTAAAATTTATATTATGCATTAGATAATTATGTGAGCAACAATATAAATATATATAATCAATGTACAATGAAATATTTTGCGATCACAAAATACATATATGTATACATAAATATATAAAAACAGTGAGCATCAATGAAAAGACATGCGACTTTTATAAATGCAATAATTTTTTCTTAATCTTTTCCAACAAAAATTTAACATATAAATTGCATTATTGTTGATTGTGAAGAAACGAAGTTTGGTAAACCAGAAACGTTGGTTATTTTTAAAAGCATAGGTTTAAGGCAATAAAAGTAACCCTTTGGAAGCATTGATAAAATATTGATGTCTTTGAGTGATTTTCCGCTTATTCCATCCAAATAATAGGAATAGAAGATAAAGGGAGAAATAGTAACTTCTTTAACCATTTTTTATGTGATGCTTCAAATGTTTGTTTGAAGAAAAGGCGATGAAATTATGAATCAACAGATCTATGATTGTGATTATGATTGGAAGATGAGTTGAGATTTATGACGAACTTGCATGTTATGTCAGTCTTTAGACAATATGATTCAAATAATTGGTAATTGGAAGAATAATTACGATAATAATAATGATTATAGAAATCTGATTTACACGATGAAAGACTAGTTAATCTTCAATATCCGGGACATCATCTTTAAAGAAATTTGAAAATTGAAGAAGATGAGAGAGTGACAGTTTCTTGGCTCCTTGAGCTTTGTAATTAAGTGGACAATCATGGATACGAATGAACATTGGAATTATTTTTCGAAGATATTTTTCCAAACTTTTACGCCTTTCTTCAGCCAGGGAAGTCAATGATTTCGTCCAAAACATTTTTCTTGGAGGGAAATAGGGCAACATAATTGTTTCTCTGGTTCCATAAGTTCTTTCTAACGATAAATGAAATTCTCGAAATTGACGATATCTTCGGTGAATCGTTAACCGATGACCATTGATATAAATGATAATTGTATATTCATAGTGTGAATCGAAAGTTCTTTCAATCCATTTATAAGATGGGATTTTAATATGAACTTGATCTTCATCCTCTTCCATCTCCTCAGCCAACATTAGAGTCGGCGATGATGTTGTTATTCTTAGATAATCATTGGCTCGAGATTCTAATCCTTCTCTCCATGTTTTCTCACATTTCATTTGATGATCACGAAGTCGACGTTGCACTTCTCTTTCAATAAACATATCAAGTTCAGCTTGTTTCTCCATTTCAATTAGATTATCTTTCTCCTTTTGTATTTGGCTCAATTCTTTAGCACGCTGCATTTCAAACAGAGATTTTTGCTCATTTAAATTTTTTTCCATGGCAATTAATCGTTCCTCGAAAGCTTTCAATTCGGATAATTTGTCGAACAAGCTCTTCTCTTCTGATATTCCATTATTGTTATTACATTGACAGGGTGTTGATGTAACTGATGGAGAAAACAATTTAATATCAATTTGGTCATCACTGCGATCACCATTGCTTAACTTTTTCCTTGTCTCGTCATTTAATCCATTTGAATCACTTATTTCGATATCAGTGTCAGAACAAGAACATTTTGTACACGCTTCAAGAGTTTCGTCACCAGTATTTACACTAATATTGGCCATTTCTTCTCTCATCATTTTGAGTTCAGTCTCAGTTTCAATTCTTTTCTTTTCAAGAAGTTCATTTTCTTTGATCAACTTTTCTAAGTCTTTACGTTTAATCTCTAACTCTTGATCAGCTCTTCGTTGTTCTTCAATTCGACGCTGTTCTGCTCTTCGATGTTCCTCTTCAAGTTCTTCAATTTCTCGGCGCTTTTCTTCGATATCAACAAGATCAACTCCTTTTTCAAAAACTTCTCCTTCGTTTACTTGAGACCATAAATTATCCCACGATTTGGCTAATTCCGTTGAGTGACTCATTATTTTAGATAAGTTCAGTAAAGATGAGTTATGATCATTCCTTCCCGTTTTCAGCTTGTTTATAGCTCCAGGATCATTGAATCGAAACATGTTATTTCTTCCTAACATTATTACACAGCCATGAACCAGACGTGTTGGCTCTTCAATGCGAATAGTGTTTATGAAACACAATGAGTTATTTATTGGAGTAAGCGTAGCAACACCATCTTCGAGATCAATGTAACAGTGTTCATCTTCTATGTCAAATCCTTGAAGATTAATGTCTTGCTTGGCCACTCCATACTCAGTTCCGATTCGTGTTCTACCTTCTTTGAGCTGATAAAGAGTCATTCCAGAGCTTAGTAAGCCATCATTAATTGACAATAAATGTGGACAGTCAGAATCTAAAATTATACCAAGACCAGCTTTTCGAAGTCCAAGAGATTTTTGTTCTTTAAGAATTCTTTGAGTTTCTTTCCATTTCTCTGTCCATTCTTCGGTCAGCATCTTTACTTTTGCTTCATTTTCATGGACTTTCTCTATAAAAGTAGGATGATCGCCAAGTAAAGATTTAAGCCTATCGATTTCGGCTCGCAAATCACGAATAAGTTTGGTATTAGTATCTTCATTAATGGTAGGTTTGTTGATAATGTTTTTGGCTCGGTTAGCATAATGTAAAGTACTTAAAGTTTCACTATAATTACAATCTGCGGGTGAAAGGGTAGCAATCATAACTGTTTTAGAGTTACCACCAAGACTGTCTTTTAAAAGCCAGGTAAGAACTGAATCTCTATATGGAATAAAAACATGTTTAGGAGTCGTTGGGCTAGAATTTTGTTGACTTGATTCTGCGAGTGCTTTAATAACTGAACCAACTGTGACTAAACTTTTGTTTATATGTCCTCCTTCTTTTAATCTTTGTCCACTAGCACCTGATTATGAAAATAAAAAATCATGATTAGTGATTATAAAGAAAATCTAACAAGGGAAGTGACCTTGCTTGTACGGTCATTTTCGATTTTTTTCGAGTTTATGTTTTAGAGGACGAAAAATAATTAGACACGTATTTTTGCTTTTTTTACGCCGGTGCGCGGTTATTGATATTTCGGCACTTTTAATTAAAGATAGTAATGAATTCCAGTCACTGAGAAGCAAGTAAAACAATGAAAAACAGAAAAATGAAAAATCTTAATAAAAATTGTGAATCACTTTTCAGTGACTTCAATAGATTTCAATGCAATATCCTCACTTAAAAGTGCCTAAATATCAATAACCGCGCACCGGCGTAAAAAAAGCAAAAATACGTGTCTAATTATTTTTCGTCCTCTAAAACATAAACTCGAAAAAAATCGAAAATGACCGTACAAGCAAGGTCACTTCCCTTGTAAGTTTCAATAATGATTTACTCACCAGTTGCCATAGCTCGTTCACTACCAGCCAAATCGACTAGATTAATCTTACTAAGTGTTTCACGTGGTGTTTTACCAGCAAATGTTGCTTGTGAAAAGGCTATGGTGAAAATAGCATGAGATCGACTGCTGGTGTCATTCATTCCCGTTGAAGCAGTAGTACGACGAGCATTACCTCGAGCCATCAGTTCTTCAACGTCACGGAAATCAGTTACCAAATGTTTGGACAAGTCTTGGACATAAGGACCAAGTTTTGGATGTTCGCGGACTTTTAAACTTTGATCACCTTTTCCAAGTAAATCTTTTACTCTTTCGTTGTAGATTTCTAGATAACTGACTTCTGTTCGATATGAGCTCTCTTTGTTACATTCCATCTTCATTCTAACAAATAAATTTTTACATATTCGTGGAATCAATCCTTCATTACCAGGAGATCCAATCATGGTGAAGGTTTTTCCTGAACCTGTTTGACCGTAAGCAAAGATACATGCATTGTAACCTTCAAAAGCATCTTCCACCACTGGTTTACCCAAATCTTCATAAACTTCCTCTTGAGATGAAAAGTCTTTATCAGATTCGTCAAAAGACCAATAAGAGTGATCAAATGTAAATTCTTTACGTGAACCATCAAAAACTGGACTTGCAGTGTTATCAAGTAAATCTGGGCGAGGATTTGGATTTATTATTGCAGTCTTTTTACCTTCCATTCTTATGATACACGAACTACCCATTTCAATTTCCCTGTGAAATAAGAATAAAAAAGTTAGAGATAATGGAAAGAGCAAAAGTATCAAATCGTGAAGTAAATATTATTTAAAGAAATAACAGTCAACTAGAGTTAAGGGGCTAAAAATGTTTGTATAACTTACCTATTATTGAAGGGTCTAACTCTCACAGCAACTTTAACGGAAGCCATTTTAACCTTGTTTTAAAGCACTTAGCTCAGCACAAAATTACTGAAACTGATGAAAAATGGCGATTGTAGATGGTTGGTTCACAATAAAAATTACAGCAGATATGAGAAGGCAAGGCTGTAAAGTGAAAAGAAAAACAAAACGCTTTCAATATGGTTGAGACTGAAAAAACGATCATTGGCTTGATGACAAGGGTTGTTTAGAGACACTTTTAAGATGCTGTTGATCCAGAGGATCAATATAAATGCATAAAAACATTAAGGCACAAAGAAACATCATTAACAAATTGAAAAAAAGACAATTTCATGTCAACAATTATTTATCTGTTGAATAAAAAATCATAACAAAAAGTTTACTGAAAAAGTGTGCAACGATTGCGACAATATTGCCATCTATCGACATTAATCATTCTCAGGATATTTTGGTTAAAAATTTGTTTTGATTTGTACACTTAATATTAATAACAGCTTAAGTTAAATTTTTATTACATGTTAAATCGATGAAATCTAATCAACCTTAACTCTTTAACTTTCAATCAATTCTTAAAAAGTACAACTTAAAAAGATGGAGCCAAATTAAACCAGCTGTGAAGCTAATCTAATGGGCTTTCCTAGTTCAATGTCTCAACATGAATAACAGTAATGATAAACAACATCTTTTTGGATTTGAATATCTGACACCAACCCTAGAAGATTTTATTCAACTAATTATCCATTTATTAGTTTATTAATTTGACGATTCATTGAACAAACCAAATGGGAGTGATTATGTTGACTTGGAAAAAGCATTTCCTCACAGCAATATATCCGTAATGCAAAGTGAAGTTGTAAAATGACTCCGTTAACCTCGAAAGTTTATAGCTTAAGTTAAAGGTTACAACTATCTGATCAAGTATTGATTGATTTATGCATGATCGGTGTTACTGTTTTTTTCTCCTTTATTTCAAGGACTGTTTCAAGGACTGTTTTATCATTCATCAGTTGGAAGAAGAAACTAAATCAACAAAAAAAGCAGGTAACAAGATTAAGGTAAGCATGTAATAAAGTCTATTTACTTGAAAGTGAAAAGTGACCTGAAAGCAAGTTTATGTGAGACAGCTAGTTTAATAAGATAAGGATGAAAAGTTTATCTAACTTGTTACTATTAACCCTATTAAATTTGATTCTGATTCATGCTTCGATATTATCAATCATGCTGATCAAGAAGCCGTCAAATGTATCAACATTTAACTAACAATAGCAAAAAACGTATAGGCAATATTTATCTTGTCTTGCAACTCAATCTTTAGTAAACAACTGATCGACAAAAAAACATGACTTTGTTTATTTTTATGCTTATTATTGAGATTCAGGGCTATTCAATTGAATATTGTGTTAACTATTGATTATTGAAGATGTAACTTGGGTCATTTCATCGATTCAATGTAAGCTTCTTGAAATGATTCTTAGCCTATCTTACAAGTTAGTGTAAAGCTGTTCAATTGCTATTTAAATATTGACAAAATAGTTAACTTTCACTTTAAAGTGTGACAGCGAGACAATAAGCTTAATCAGAAGAGTTCTCCAATCGTTACAGATAATGATAGTTTGGTGATTGTATTATGTTAATCATGATAAGATTAGGTTAGATTTTTCAATTTCTATCCTCAACCTACCCATTTTTTAAAGTGATACATTCATGATGATTGCCCGACTTACGATGAAAAACATTTTCAAGTATTGTTGGCTGTCACGTTCATGCTAACTACACAATCAAGTGTATCTTCAATTATAGTTGAATTGGTCCATTTTCAGTTGTTTAAAAATTAAAGCTTATTACTAGATTCAATCTTTTGGTAGCTTCACTGATGACCAACATGCAGTATCCACCATAAGATGCTTATAAATCAATCTAATTCATTTTCTTATTTCTTTTAGGTATTCCCTATCAGTCTGGGTTATCTTGTGTCTAACCCAATATTTTAATGGAAACAAATATTTGCCTCTTCCAAGATTTACCGAAAAATGATTCTGGTTTTGGATTAAGATGGACAAGTTTCAACTCATCTCGACTCAATCTCTAAGTTATAAATGGTAATCATTTTAAAGCACTATTGGCAAAAGGCTGGATCAACATTTGCAGTAATCACCTTCAAGCAGTTTGATTAAAGCGATATTTGTGCTTATTTTATTCTCTCACTCTCAGTCGCAAGTCGGTTAATAGTGTTGATTGATTGATTGAAAAAACTCAAACGGGTCCTTTTTCACGTAAAAAAGAGGCTTAATTAAAACTCATGAAAGCCAAAGCTGACAAGTATTGGTTAAGATACTTCTGGAAAGATAAATCACTCTACTGGCCAGTTATTAGTTAATTTGATGGCAAAAATAACTGATATTTGATAGTCTTTAACCTTTTGCTTTCCAACTTCAAGCTGACACATTGTTTACATTGTATAAAAATAACGATGAGCTGTTGAAACATGGTTAATATACAATATTATTGCTGATCAATACAGTGGATGGAATTATGAATTGCATGGTTAAATGAAAATCATAAATCATGTCTAGTCTATGACTATTGCGTATATTAACTGAGCTGTGGAGATCATGAGAAAATGTCACCGTTTGTTGGACGCTGCAACATTTACAAAGCGACTCATCCATCTTCATGGATCACGGAACCATGGTCAACATTATCATCTTAAAAGGGAAACACAATTATTCACAATCGTTAAAATTGAAGATAGCAACTTACATGTTAACTTGGTAATTATCCGAAGCTGAAAAGTGGCAAAAAAGATGGCAAGGAAACAAACAGACAATGGGAACTAATTAAAGTTACCCTTCGTGTATCGAGTTAATTTGCAGTTGTAAAATAAGATGTCCAGTTGAAAGGTCCATGGTCAACTGTGTTCATATCCATGCAACAGTAAATCCGATGTAACAAAAACAACAACAATAATTAATATATCAGTTGGTGAACACAACAAAACTGTTTCCTTATAGAACTAGATTGAAAAGGTAATCGGATGACAATGAAAGTAAACCGGAGAAACCAATCCTGAATTGATTAATTGTATTAACTAAACATGTTTTAATGGGAAAAGCAAAGAAAGGCAAGAAAGAGAAATGATATAATTGAACGTTAAATCATATAAACTTTGATAAATGAATGTTCATCTTCATCATCACAATTTGCCATCATTTCTTTGTTTGATTATAACCTGCAACAATCAACACCATCACCACCAACATCATCATTATTATGAAAACACGTTCGACAAGTGCCATCAGCACCTCATAACATCCACATTCAATGACAAAGCCAACTCACAAAACCGTTTCTAAAGTATACTGTTTCCCTGCAATCCCAATACACTCACTTTGTTTACCTGTCTTTCCTTCATTCCTCTCAACCCCTCCTACATTACCAACCTTACCTTTATTTTTGTCTCTCTCTCTCTCCACTTCTTTCCCTCTGTTTTCATCTGTTTTTTTGATTTGATTTGACAAATCAAACAAACAAATGAACAATCAACCGATTGCCAGGAAATTTCTTGCATCGAGGTCAACAGAAAATCACAATCAAAACTCACTATTCACTATTCAACGTTTTTTTACCTTTTCTTCATTTTTTCTTCTTCTTCACTCTCTTTTTCTGAATTTTTTCCCTTCTTTCTCCTGAGAAACTAACCTTTTCTTTCTTTTCTCATTAGATTTTATTGAAACCGCAATCCAAGATGATCGAGTTAAAGAAACACCATCAACATCAGTTCATAAAAAAAACAGTTTGCTGCGTCTACTCTTGGTTTGCTGGAGTTACAATATCGTCACGGAATGGCGATCAGATAAATTATATGCCATTGCTTGAAGGGTATTTAATCGACCTTCTCTTCAACTCTTTCTCTCTCTCTTTGCTCAATTTTTCCAGCTCCATCTTCATCATCATTTTTCATCAACCAAAAAGTAAACTCACAAAAAAAGGTTGATATAAATTAAAACTTTTGATGAGGATAGAGGCTAAAATTGGGAGTAAAATGGGCGACAATACGTTTTCAATTCATCTTGCAGTTTCTTTTTATTTCATTTTAAACCTGATTATTCAATATTAACTGCTCTTTTTTTTCTGAACCAGATGAAAAGATGTTACTCAAGTTACTCATAAATGGCATACTGAATTGGCAAGTTTCTGATGGTGGCATTGATTATCAAATCTCAAGAAATGGCGAGGATAATGATGCTTCTTCATAGGCAAACGCCTTAAATTTAATGGTAAATTTACCGTAAGCCGGAATTATTTTGCATCATTTTAGCTTAATTTGAAGCCATTTGCTTTAATAATGTGAACCAAATTTCATTAATTACCCAAAATCCCATTCAACTGAAGCCAACTATTTTTAGCAAATGTGTGAGAATCAAATTTAATATTTTAAAATGATAAATTTTCATCAATATTGCCTCAACATGGAAAAACAATTAAATCTCAATCTTCTGTTTTTATATGTGACCAGCTATTTTAACTTTAATTACATTTAAAATGTTTTATTTTCTCTCATTTTTCTTTCTTTCTTTGCCAGGTTAAATTGTCGTTCAAATTGTCCTGGTTACAGTTAACTGCAATACTTTGATACCTGAGAGTCATGAAAATTGAGAAAAAAATATTCATGTTGCACCAAACTGAATGTAAAAGCTTGAATCATTTTACAAGGTCGATCAACAAGGCAACTCTTTGATTGTGAGTTAATTTCTCGTTGCCTATTGTTGATATGATTGTAATTTAAGTGATCGTTAAACAAAACGCATAAATTGTAGAGTTTATTGGATAAAATCCAACAATAAAAGTGTCATTAGGTGAAACTGAACAAAAAGATCATTCTCATTATGGTCAAATGTAAAAATAATCAGAAAAGATCTTAAAATTAGAAGTCAATTTAAGAAAAGGCTTTTTTTATAGATTGGACAAATTATTTCAAACATGTCTTTTTAATCGAAACATTTAGTTTAATTTTTTTTCTCTTTCAGTTTCTTTCTCATGGAATCTCAAAAGAATCTTTATCTTTCCAAATTATCAGTATTGATTTGATGTTAAGCATGGTGAGGACGGAAAATTAGTCAATATTGGACTATTCAACTGGTCTGGTTAGAGCTAATGAAACGTCCCAAATTGAATAATTGTTGATTTTACTATCTATTGCTTCCAATCAACTCTTCAGTCACATAAATCACGCTCAGCTTGATTGGTTATCAACAATATAATTTTTTCATCTTTCCCTTGATTGTCATCAAAACAGTTACTCTCTTCAACGTCACAATTTTTGATTGGACCCTTATAAAATGGAGTATGAGTTCACCAAGAAAATATGACAATCATGAAATCAAATTGCAATGGCTTTGGTGACAAGATGACTTGGAGTTCTGCTGAAGGAATACTGTTGAGTAATGAAAGCTGAACACTTGTAACATTTTACTTTATTGAATAATCAACCGAGAGGTTGGTCTTTTTGAGTCATAGACTTATGCTACGGCGAGTACGTTGAAAAACATCAGCCACACTCCGAAGAGTGCTGAATAAGCTTCATTGATAAAATTTCCCATAAAACTTACGTAATTTCAACAAGTTTGTTTCATTTGCAGATGAATCCACATGAACGATTGAGTAGTCATTTTGTTCAGTTTGTGATAACTATTTTAGTTTAGTCGGGACTACATCATCTATTGAATGATCTTTGATTAAATTTGGTTGTCTTTGCTGATCAGCTAATCAACGGTATTCCGGTTTGAATGACTAATTTCCTTCAATAATCACAGTTTTTCTTGATGTTCTTGGAAGGGTTTGAATGATTGGTGGATGACTTTCGAATTGACAGTGAAATATAAAGAAAGATGAGTGAAGAAAAAGAGGCTACATTCAGTATTAAAATGAAAATGCTCTAATTGTAACTTTTTAACAATCAAAATATAATATTGAATACGATATTAAATTAAAAACAAACCAAAAAAGTATTTACTATACATGTATTTACAATCGTTAGGTGGCAGCATGAGATTTCAAAATTTGAAAAACAGAAAGTGGCGCCTTAACAGCCACCTTGTCAAAGAGTAATACTCTTTGCAGAAACGATAAATTATTGAAATTTTGTAGCAACACATGTTGTTTTAACCAGTGAACTTGTTTACACTTTGATTGATTTTGTGACTATTTCTTCTTTCCATTGAATTTATTTGTTATTCAACATTATAGCTCAATCTTGAAGGCCATCACTCACTAGGAAAATGTCATCCCGAGAAGGTTTGTATTCTGTCACCTTGTTTATTATCGTCTTTTTCATCATATGTTAATATCATATTTAATTTTTTTTCTCTATTTTTTTTCTTTAAGGTGGTAAAAAGAAGCCATTGAAGCAACCTAAAAAACAATCAGGTGATGTTGATGAAGATGATCTTGCCTTGAAGCAAAAGCTCCGAGAAGAACAGAAAGCATTGAAAGAGGCTCAGGCTAAAGCTTCATCACGGGGACCAATTGGTGTTGGTAGCAAAAAGCTTGGCAAGAAATAAACTTGTCAATCTACAATTCTAATAATCTGCCAATGATAATTTTTCATTCAAAGTTATTAAAACAAATGCCATAAGCCCAAATAAAGACCCATTATTCAAACAATCAGTGATATCCATTATTACTCGTCCTATTTTGCAAAAGCTCATTTCTTTGATTTTTCTCGTTAATTTTTCATCAATTATTTGCAATTTTCACCCTCGGCATGAATTATAAAAACTTCATATTTGAACTATTCAGCTTCTTCTCTTTGCTTTTGATACTTTTTTGATAATTTGCCAATCGCCTATCATTTAAGCCTTAATTGAGCTTCAATTTCCACTGCAACTATTAATCTTTTTACAGTCGTGGTTATTGATCGAAAATTCAAGCACTTCAGAATTTTGTTAATTTCTTAATAATTTTGCAATTTGTTTGAATTGAAACCTTAAACCAAGAAAATGAAAATCATAATTTAAAGTACGATGTTAACCAGATCAGCTAATACTATCGTTTCTCTGCATCCGATATATCGAGATTGAGAAATATCTGTTGGAGTGGTTCATTGTAATTTTGAGCTTTTTTTCATCAATTTTCCAATGCTTTATCCACTCAGAAACAGACCATAATCTAAACTTTTTTTATGTTAAATTGTATTTAATATCTTGATTTGTGTTCCATTATGGATACGCTCTCCTTCTCATCGGGAAACGGTTTGATTAAACTAGCCAATGTTGCAGCCGCAGCTCAGTCAGGCTTTTTATTGACAACATCATCCTCCTGTAATGACATTAAACTGACAACTGCAATGGTTCAGAGAACCGTGTCTGAAGTTTCGAGTGACTCTAGTCAATCATTATCCACCTTAGACTCAAGATCTAGCTCTCAAAGCGATAGTGGCTGCGAAAGTCAAGTGTTATCTGTTCA
The DNA here is from genome assembly GCF_039701765.1 of Tetranychus urticae. Classification (NCBI taxonomy): domain Eukaryota; kingdom Metazoa; phylum Arthropoda; class Arachnida; order Trombidiformes; family Tetranychidae; genus Tetranychus; species Tetranychus urticae. The sequence goes on along the minus strand of NC_142959.1, from coordinate 12,105,473 downwards.
ATCTACCTCAGGAGCCAAAGTGAAACCCGGAAGGAAAAGCAAGTCTGCTCCTGAAGAAGATCCTCGACAAAAGAAAGTCAGATCTCTTGAAAGAAATCGAGCTGCTGCTATGAGATGCCGAGAAAAGAGGAAATTGGCAATCAAAGCATTAGAAGCCAATGCTGATGAAATGCAAAAGCTAAACGATAGGTTACAAGGTGAAGTTGCCATTTTGCGGAAGAAAGTGACTGAATTAAAAACAGCTCTATTGGCTCACAAAGATTGTCCAGTTACTCTGCAATTGAAAAAAAAAGATGAACAATGTTTCCCAATTATGCTTCACTCTTGATATAATTCATCTTTTGTATATTGTTACTTTATTATGAAAATTAGAAACAAGCAGAAGCAAACGCTAATAAAATCAGCATTTGAAACTAATCTTGCTGTTGTCTTATCCGAAGCTGTTTGTTTGATACAACTGGATTTATTCAAATCCATCAGGGTTCCTCTTTTGTTTACGATTCTCTAAATCATCAACGGTTTTCTGATTCCCGTGAGTACATTCCAATCACTCGGATGAGGCAGGTACATCAAGCAATGCCCAATAATTTATCATGAGATCTAAGAAAACCAAGGAAAGAAAGGCTGGTTCCATTCTTTCTACATCTGTATACGATCAATCAAAAATCACTTCAATTACAACCCAAATTTAGCCAATAAATCATTTTGAGTTCAGTTTCAGTTTCAATTCTTTACATAAGTTTATTCTCTTTAATCATTTTTTCTTTGCGTATAATCTGTCTCTTGATAATTTCAGCCAGATTTTTATTATTCCAGATAACTTTAGTAATTGTAAGTTCTCATTCTTTCCGGTTTTCGGCTTGTTTGTACAGCAGTTTTGTAGCTTCAGTGCCATTGAGCTGAACCATGTTATTTCTTCATAGCTTCAACGTACAATAGGTCCGAAAAGTATTGAAACGCAAGCAACTAATTATTATTTGAGATCAATCTAGCAGTCTGTTCCAATCCTTTAAGATTAATGTTAGCTCTGATGCTCCAAATTCATTCATTTCGTCTTCTTTAAATTGATATAAAGTCAACTTCAAGCTTGATGATCCATCAACAAACGGGCATGTTGAACAGTGAACAGTTCAGATCTGAAATTATAAACTTTGATGCTCTAAGTAAATATTTAACTCTTTCGTTGTAGATTTCTAGATGTTCGAACTTGAGCTATTTTGCTTGTCCCAAAAAGATCTGGAGTCTTGGTTTTGGAAAATGAAACGACTTCTGTTGGATATGAGCTCTCATTCCATCTTCATTCTAACAAATAAATTTTTACATATTTGTGGAATCAATCCTTCATTACCAGGAGATCCAGTCATGGTGAAGGTTTTTCCTAAACTTGTTTGACCGTAAGCAAAGATACCTTCAAGAGCACCTTTCCCCACTGGTCATGATTACATTACATGGTGCCATAATTATCCCCTCATTTCTTCGTATTTATATGAATGGCAAAGAGTCAATCGATAAAAATCGACATTTATCTACGAGATGATTTTAATCTCGACTTTTTTTGTTTATCAACTTGTACCAAATGTTAGTTTGGTTGAATGATGAGTTGGTCGATTTTTTTTGACAATTTCACTTGTCCTCCTGTTTTTGATCACCATTTACTCCCAAATCGGATAAATCTCAATCCATCTTGATTGGCAAATAGTCAGAACATCTATCATTCAGTTTCTGTCAGATATTTAGGAGTAACTCTCTCAGAAGAAAGGTGAAGATAATTGCAAAAGAAGCAAATATTACAAGAAATAGTGGCGCCATAAATACTCGAATTCAAATTTATTCAAAATAAATTAATTGCTTAATGCTCTTTATTCAGCAGAAATTAATTGTGACCATTGTAAACCCTTTGATTTATAAATAATACAATCAATTGGCATAATTTTCTGCACTTAAACAGTCTAGGTTTTCAAAAGTGGAACTTTAGAAACAATTAAGACAAAGTAAATCAGTATAAAGTAAAGATTAGTTTTTAGGAAAACATTTTTTCCGGTTTAATGATTAAATTACAGGAGTGTCAACAATTACAATGCTCAGAACACTTAAAGCTAACAAGGAAACAGTCAAAATATGAATGGATTTATGTTTGTGCGAATCATCCTTTCAAGTCAAAACCCAAGCATCATTTTTGTATAATCATAGCCGGTTTATGATGATACAACAATTTCTCTGTAAGAACTTCAGACAATCAGAGAAGTTCAAATAAAGGGTTATTTTCTCATCTCGTTGATAAGAAAAATCAGCGAATCCTGGGGACTTCTATCTTCCGGTTAATGCTACGTTTGATGAATCACTCATCACCGCGTCACTTGCAGTATCTTTGGTAATGACCAATCTTTTGCTTACAATTTGGACATTTATGATCAACATTACGACATGAGTCCATACAAAATGGTAAACAACAGCAGCAGAAATAAGAAAAGACCAAACATGTAAGCCATGTCATCAGTCCAGGGATATGTTTCGTTTTTGTCACAACATATTGATTGCAATGAGGACAGACAGCATTCTGGCTGTAAGGTCCGAATTCATCGCTGATATGAATCGGAACATTGTTGATGGGCACTGAAAAGAGAAAAAGGGAAATTAAAATGGTTTCACGGTTTAGATCAAGATTGGTTAATGGCCAAGATTAGAAGAGGAACAATTTAAATTATTTAAATAATTACCATTATTAGGGTTATCTGTGAACTGTTTATCTGATTGGTAAGGTTGGGTTTGATTTTGAATTGTGGTACCAAAACTAGCATCGTATGGAGGCGGACGCTCGTAGGAAAAAGTGTCTCCATATCCAGGTAAGTCTTTGGCACTATCCATTGCCAACGAGCTGGTTGTTAACTGGCCTTTGTTATTGACAGCAATTGTTTTTAAAAAAGTAATAAAATAAATATTCAATTAATATGGACACAAATAAATATAAACTGTTGAGTTAAATGTATTTCAATAATCCATATCAATGGTCCAATATGAAAATCACAATTGAACTATTTGCTGATTGATAATTCAAAGAAACTTGTTTTGATTCATAAATTAGTTATAGACATGATACGATAGAAATGATACTTCTGAAACTACTGCGGGTAAAGCTGATAAAACTAAAATAATTTGAGTGGCGCCACAAAATGATACTGCAAATCATTAATAGACATGATTCAGAATTTGAATTTTGAAGAGCAAGTAAACTTAAATTGATAAGAAAATTTCACCTAATCAAGAAACTATTCATGATAATGAGGAAACATAATCAAGTGGAACCATAAATCGCCAATATCTCTCAAAATCTTATTAGATCAATGAAGCTTTTTGGAAAATGAATATTTTTCCATCTTGAAAACGAGTTCGAGTAACCAGAAATTATAATATAATGTGATCAGTTTTGATTCATAAATCAGTGCCGTTATCCCTTTCATTGCTTTCTATAAAAATTGTAAAATAATCCATAAAATCTAATACTAGCCAGCCAAAAATTAATTATCTTGATCGATGCAATTTCACATCTTGTAAAAAATGATTGAAAGTTCCCTACAGCATTGGATTCTAGACCAAGAATTGTTTTAAACTGTAGCTCCACTTTAACAATACCAATATGGTAAAAGTTGATTTAAATAACACCGGTAAGGATTTAGTCTAGAAAACTATTTCTGTACAATGGTCAGAGTATTTAAGGCAATCGTTCTGATTTTTATTGCCATTTAGCGCGTACTGGCGAACGGCAAGAACAAAAAAACATCTACAAAGTCAATAGTACAGTAACCAAAGATACATGATAACAAATTCATCAAAAGACCAATAAGAGTGATCAAATGTAAATTCTTTACGTGAACCATCAAAAATAGTTGGACTAGCAGTGTTATCAAGTAAATCTGGGCGAGGATTTGGATTTATTAGTCTTTTTACCTTCCATTCTTACATTATTGTATAACAGTTTCTCTGTGAAATAATAAAAAATAATGAATAATAAGCAAAGGCAAAACCAAGGCAACCAGAATTCATGTCGAGAACTACAATTATGTTCGTAACTTACCTGTCATTGAATACTCTTACAACGTCTCTTTCGAAAGCAAATTCAACAGTAGACGATAATAAATGGTGATTATAGCTGGTTGTTAATAAAAATTAAAAAGATAAAAGAAACGTTTTTACAACGTTCTAATATGGTTTAGAGCTAAGCGATAATTGCTATGCTTGTATCAATTTAATTAATGATTTAAATTAATCGTATTATTCAATTTGCCTTATTTGAATGTTAGTAATATTTAATAGCAAAGTGACAAAAAAATTCTTAAATTGTCAAAATATTATTCTAAAAAGCATTAGTTTTTAGTCAAAATTTCAAATGTTAATTTCAAAAATTTTATCGAAGGCTTATTGAGAATTGGCTTTCATGAAGTTTATCATGAACTGCTCTAAAACTCTTGTATCTTCGATAGAAATGGCATTGAACAATGAAGCTCGAATTCCTCCAACTGATCTGTGACCCTTAAGTTGTATCATTCCCGCGGCTTGTGCTTCCTTCAAGAATTTGGCTTCAAGTTCAGGATTTCCATTGGATCCACCTACACGGAATGGAATGGTGACTCTACTACGGCAATTTGCAGCAACAGGTGAATAATAAAATCCATTAGATTGTTCAATAACATTGTAAATCATGTTTGATTTGATTTTGCTATTTTCCTCCATAGCACTCAATCCACCTTTCTCTTTGATCCATTTCAAATACAAACCAGTCATGTAGATACTGTTGATTAGAAATGTTTTTGTTAATGGCTGAATAATATTGAGCTAAATTAAGTGAAATGACTTACGCGAAACAGGGTGGTGTATTGTATAATGAATTATTGTCAGCCATTGTCTTGTAGTCAAAGACAATTGGAGTAACAGATTGTGCTTTACCCAATAAATCTTTACGAACAATAACAACAGTCAATCCGCCAATGCCAATATTTTTTTGTGCGGCAGCGTATATTAAACCAAATTTAGAAACATCGACGGCTCGAGTCATGAAATTAGATGACATGTCACTAACCAATGGAATATTTTCAGGAACATTCGAAGGTATTTCTTGCCATTCAACACCATGAATAGTTTCATTGGCACAATAATAAAAATATTTAGCATCCGAGGAAAGATTCCAAGTTGAAGGGTCAGGAATTGAAGTGTAAACCTTGGTTGATGGAGTAACCGATTTTACTTTCCCAAATTTGAGAGCTTCTTTGTAGGATTTATCCGACCAAGTTCCTGTAATCAAGTAATCAGCAGATTCATTGCTATTTGAGAGGAGATTCAAAGGGATTGCTGAAAATTGGCCACTTCCTCCTCCTTGGACAAAAAGTATGGCATGGGTGTCTGGCACTGACCTAATGAAATAGAAAAATCGTTAAAAGAAATATCAAAGCATAGTAACCAGGTTTTACTCGAGACCATCTCTGATTAAAAAAAACAAAAAATCTCTAAGGTGAATGTACGAAGTTCATCAATCTAAATATTACTACATAAGACCAAGGATGCCATAATACCATAACACAATTATCAAGGATAAATAACAGCTTTAAATCGCAGGTGCGATGAAGATGTTAAAATAAATTGTTATCTAATTTGAAATAAACACATTTTGAGATTGTTTAAACTTGGCTAATGTTTCAGAAATCAGGTCTTATTACTAAGCTCATTGCGCGTTCCTAAGCTTTACATTGTAATATAAAACTCACATAATACAAATAACTGATTCAACTCACATTAATTCTCTTAAGTCCTTTTCAGCTTCGGTAATTATGTTTGCGAACTGCGCTGATCTGTGGCTGAGCTCTGAAAAAAATGAAAACAAACATAATTGAGAAAATAGATTAACTTTACCCAAGAGTACTTTACTCTTTGAACTTTACGATTATTAGACCATTCGTTAGAAGACTTTAAGCAATCCAAAAAATCAGACAGACAGATATGCTAAGAAAATTGACAATTTGTTTGGATAACAGTAATTCCCAATATTAATCAATAATTTTAACCAAAGTTAATGATTAAGATGGATAGCGAAGAATTAAAACTTTGACAACTGTCACCATCAAAGTTGTCATTTAGGTTAGTAAACTAAATCTGGTCAGGACAAGAAATACTTGGAATAGAAAACAATACTTACCCATAACACTGCATCCTGATTGATCATAATTCAACAATTCAGAAGCAGCTTTAACCAAAATCTATCCAGTAAATAAAGAGAAAAGTACAATGAGTATTATTCTTGTTGATAAATTTAAACTATTTTTACTAACTTCTTCAGGTAATCTCGATGGGCCAGCAGAGAAATTGATACATCTATTGAATTGGTTAGCCATATTGATGAGTTAAACTGTGTTAAATATGAGTTAAACAATAAATGGGTTCAACAAAAAGAAAAGAATTAAAGGATGGAAAACGTGTTATCCTAAGTTGATGATCAAGGTTACCATGAAAAAGCTCAAAGCTTACAAGCAAAATTTTTTCGAGAGAACAGCCTTGAATTTCACTTGAAAATACAGTATGATGTTGATGACGATTATTGAATGTTGTTGGTAATGATGATGATGGTGAAAGTAATGATGAGAACGATGATGAAGTTGGTTGTGAAAGAGAGAGTAGAAATGGCTGAACTCAAACTAACAGAAAATACTAGTCTAATGCATAAGACTTTTGTACACAAAACTATTGAAACAGTTGTCAATTAAATACTAATTGCTAGTATTGCTATTAACTGAGATGACTTTTGAGATTTTCACCTTTATATTTACCGTTTTTACAATCAATTTTATTGATCGAGAGGTGAAAGTCACATGATTAAAAATAAAAATCATATGTTGAATGTTAGTTATATTGAATCCATAAAGATATGAGATTATATCTTTTGAGTAAAAGATAGTTACATAGATAAATGCTAGATTATACCAAATGTGGTGATTTTATATGAATCCAAAGCATTGAAAGCTTAAAATAAGCATTTATTTTATCATTGTTATCAAGAATTAACGTAAATGAGATAATAATCAGAGATTAGTGTGATTAATTGACTAAATAAGTTCTTCTATGAAGCTTAGATATCTTGATGTTAAGTAATAAAATAACAAGTTAGTAATAGACACGACATAAGTAACAGTAATTTGTATAAACTAACTTTCATCTTTATTAATAATCAAGAGGGTCAGTCACTTTTTGGCAAATTAATAATTCTGATGGTTTGATCCGTTAATCAGAATATAAAGAAATGTTTAGGCACTAAAATTGGTTGACTAAAATTATGATAAACAATCAACTGACTAGATTTTGGCGATAATCTGTAACTTTTTGCCATAATTGATAATAGATCTATCAGAATTGATTAATTTGATATTGATCAATGATCAGTGATCAGTGATCAGTTGATATTAATTGAACAAAACAGATTAAATCATTGCGAGACATCTAATCAAGAAATTAAATACATGTATGTAAGGCTTGTCATTTGCTTGATCAGCGAATAAAATGTGAAATGATAGATAAATTGATCATGACTTGAGATTTATAAGGCCCACTCGAATCTATTGGAATTTTGAATAGATTCAGATTGAATGATTGATTTGAAATCAATTCAAGATTAAAGCGATTGTGAATAATATTTCGGTGAAATAATTGAAAAATAGAGACATAATTAGTTTACAACAATTGCATTTGTCACCTGAATTAGGCTGACATTTTTATTTAGCTAGTCAAGTTTTCCAATAGAAAGACAAACTAGCAAGTTTGACCGATTGTTGCTCACAATCATTTGATTTCAATTCTATCGGATGTTAATTTAAACTTTCCAGTTCAAAAAACTTACAACTATATTCTTGTCACCATGAATAGAGGGAATTTTTTTGGTAATTTTTTGTTTGTGTGATTACATTGATAACCCAACTTAATGGATTCAGATTCAATGGTATTGAGTGGTACCTCGATGATTTTTATCATTTTTTTCCTCACTTGCTTTTAATTTAAATATTCTTCAATGTGATGGTCTTTTTTTCCTTGAAGCTGATGATGATGAACAAGGAGTTGAGCTTACGCTCTGTTTAGGTTGAATAGATTTCCCGTTAGCCATATTTTCCCTTTCAAGAACACTTCTTTCAAACAGTTCGTTGAAATTATCCACCTCTGTATTTACTCCGTAAGTCAACACTTCCACATCACGTTCATAGTCTAATATATTGGCTAGGTGATCAATATCTCCTAAATCATCTCCCTCTAGTTCCTTTCCAGTTATTTCATAGAAAAGTTCACCACTTGATTTCATCTCTTGGAGGCCACATTTTTCAAAAAACTGTAGAGGAAAAAGAAATAATGTATTAAAGAACAACCAGTTATTTCAAGTTCGTTTTTCTTGCTTAATTGCAAGTTTCAAACCTAACTTACCTTGGTAATGTTGAGACAGTCTCGAGAGAGAAAATGAAGTGAAAAAGGGTGATTTGTTAGAACAGATTGACTAACATCGATAACCCAGACTTTGTTAAGATACCAAAGTAAATTATATTCACTTAGATCACCATGTATCAATTCACATTTACCATACATCTTTTTCATAATCTAGATAGAAGAGAAGAGATAAGTATGGAAAAATTAAGCATTGACATCGATTAATTAGCAACGCAAATAAAATAGGAAAGCGTAAAGATTTACCTGAACAACATCATTGTAAGCTTGAGTCAACTGAGAAAGCGATAGTTTAGCATCTTTTAAAGATGGAGCATGTTTACCACCCATTCCAATGAATTTCATAACAAGAATATGATCTTTAAGCATAACAACTTCTGGACAAGGAATACCAGCTCTTTTTATTCTCATTAAATTGTGCATCTCTTTTTCTGCCCATAAATGAATTGTTTTTCGAGGATTTTGACGAGAAAATTTATCCTTAAATCGATGATCATCTCTGATATAAGCTTCACGATTTTTAAATTCATTTAAAGTTGTCTTGTAAACTTTAATGGCAACTTCCCCGCAAGTAATTTGTTTCTCAGGATCACCACCAATACCGTGGTAAACATGTGATTCTTTTCCAGTTGATATCGTACCGTTAACTTCATCCAAGATACCCCGATTGACCAATTTATACAGGAGAAGTCGAGTTTTTTCGTCCATTACATGTTCAACTGTAGATTTTTCTTTAGCCTGTCGAAGTCGTGCTGCACGTTTACTCTCTTTCTTTGAGTGAACCTTGAGAGCGTTGAATACATTATTGTTCAATTTCATATCAAAGCCACCACCATCTCCTACGGTAAAATAAGAATGTTTCTTAAGTTAATCATGTAATAAAGGTGTTTTTATGAGAAGATAAAACACTTAGGAAATTAGAATTTGACAAAAGTCACAGTTGAAAGTAGAAGTGTTTAAAAGAAAGAGTCAAGTTTTTTCTTCTTCAACAATTATATCACATAATTAGGTCTTGGATATGAGTTTCGGTAAAACTTGTTTTTGCACAATAGAAGTTGAAGAATATTAAGTGAGTTAAAAGGTCATGAACAGCAAAAAATGAAGGAGTAAAAACGAAGCTTACCAGTTTTAACAGCAACATCAAAATCCATAACACGGCACGCATTTCTTCGACCACAAACTGTTGGGTCATGCTTAGTGGTATAAGATCCTTCAGCATTTTTGGCAAAACCTTTACGTCCAAGTGTTACAGCAGCAGAGCCTTTTTCAGCACTTTCAAATGAATCCCAATCCCGATATTTGTCATCAGCCCCTGGAGTTGCATCATCTGTTTCTGATTCACTTGTTGAATCGTTGTGAACACGACGGGAAGGGCAAAATGCAACAGCAACACTTTCAGACTTGGTGGTCAAATCTTTCCCCTGGCTGAATGAAAAAAGAAGAAGACATGAAGAAAAAACATGGAGGAAAAATCCTAATTAGATAAGAGTCTTTTAAAATGATAAAAAGTGATGAGTGGCTATTTCATTCGCAATGTGGAAGAAAAAAATTCCTAGGCTTTGATCTTACCTGGAACAAAATTAAACTATCCAAATTAAAATTAAGATATAAGTTGAAAGTTGAATTAGTCTGACATTAGAGAGAATCTAACAATGAAATATGCATATGATTGGCAAAGAAAAGATGGTGGATCTAACAAGATGATGAAATGCATCAAAACATCAAAATTGGGCTCAATGAAATTTTCCTGCGACAAGACACATTAGAACAATCTAAAGGCTAAAATTATCGTTCTCTTACTAAGATACAAACAGAAGGCTTAGGAAAGGCAATAGTAATTGTTGATGATACCTTTCAAGGTGATCATTGAACTCTTTGTCAAACTCTTCTTGCAGCAATTGAGCCAAAAGCAGATCATTGTCAGTAGATTCTTCATCTGCAGGAATTGGTAAAGCACATAAATCGAGCGATTCCATTGGAACCAATATATCACCACCATTAACTTGCTTCTCAACGATATCAGGTGATAAATCCACCTTTTCACCTGGTAATCCCTCCTTTTCCATCAAATAAGATACATATTGTTCATTCATAATCTCTCCAAAGGATACTTCGCCAAAATCTCCATTTTCCGACCTGTTCCTTCCACCTCCATCTCCGTCTCCATCTTCCTCTCCAGTTTTGTTGATTAAAATTGTTCCATTAACTCCTTTTTTATCATCTTTAGTGGCAGGATTGATTTCACTGGAATCTTTTGATAGACCATTGGCTATTTTCCTTTTATCCCAACAGGACATAGTGAATTTGACTGTACAAAAATTGGCTTAGTGAAAACAAAAATATAATGACTTTTTTTATAAATATGTATATATTTACACTTATTTATAGTAATATGAAATGTAATAAAAAGGTGAAATTAGTTGCTGTTTAAATTCTACGTAAATCTGTACAAATGAATTTAACAGCAAGAAGGTATGAGATATGATGAAGATGAGAATTGAACAGGGAAGAAGAGATGAAAGATTATACAAAAAATGGTAAAGGGAAGGATAAAAAGGTTAGTTGAATAAATTAATTAACGAAAAAAAGAGAACAATTAAATTTTGACTAAACATAAAGTATTCTGACGAAGATATATTTTTAAGCAAAAAGTCAGAAATGTGAGGCCATATGTTGTTGGCATGGTAATGCTGTTTGGATAACACCTTTAAAACATTACGCGGTTATTGTAAAAACTGATTAACAGTAAATTTGTCTAAAATTGTAAATAAATAGTAAAAAATTATTAAACCTACAAAATATAATAAAATTAAGAATTAAGATGACCATCAATGATTAAATTGAGTGTAACTATGTTGTGATATCAGGCCTGGAAGAAATAATTGAGCTTATAATGAGCTTCGTTAAAATATGATTGAATTATTTCAATACAAATTAAAATTATTATTGTGAAGATTGATTTAATTGAAATAGACAACTAGATTAATAAAATTTGAATCAAAAGAAATTGGAATATTTGAAGTTGGAAATGTTGATGTGAGAGCTTGAGAGGTTTTCTGGATTCAGGTAAAGCTGATCTTCAATGGCTTAATGGTTGGTGATTAAAATTATTTCAATTTGTATGTATAACTAAACTGATGATTGTTAACACCATTCAATTGTAATTGTAGTTGTTGAAAGGGTTGATGGTTTTTGTTGGGATATAAGGTGAAAAGGATACAGAATGACACTTTTCGGTTGTCAAATTGTCTCCTGATTATTGACAAAACAAGTTAACAGGAAAGGAAAGTGAAAGCAAAAATATTGATTAGTTAATAGTCTTTAGATAGGATCAAGTTGAGATTGGTTATTTGTGTTAATAATTTCAATGATGAAGACACAAAACCTAAAATTTATGGTCACTGGACTCAGCTTAAATGTTGATCAATCTATTGGTCAGTAATGAAACTGCAATACAAAAGATAGAATCAAAATTGCATCTTGAAAACATATCAAGAGCAAAAAAAATTAATTTCTCATTACTAAATCAATCATTATTGACTGGAACTAGAGTTTGAGGTAACAATAAATACGCAGTGGAAGTAAGTAAATTGTTCGAGATGAACCATCTGAATCTTGCTCCAATGAAGCTTAATTAACTGTTATTATGAAGAGTGATAATAAGACTAAAGGCTTATTATCAGTTAGGTCACTGTTTATCAAATGAGTCTTGAATTGAAAACTAAGCCTCAGGTTAGCCTCAACTGATCCACTCACTTAGTAACTTATGTTTCATCTTTCAATGAAATTGATTGTAAACATTGATCATCAAAAAACTGGTTTTGGGTTTAAACTTCACTTTCACTTACTCACTAACTCACTAACTTACTTTCTCTCTCTCTCTCTCTTTCTCCATCAAATACTTGAAGGGTTAAAACAAGTAACAAAATACCTAAATTGAGATGTAAATGGTTAATTAGAGTAAGATACTTTTACTCTTAGGGATTATTTTGATGCGGAATAGACTATTGAAACAACAATGGAGTTTCTGGTTGAAGAGTTTATCTATTCCTTGGTTTTAAAATTTAAAAAAGGATTGAGTATTAGCATAGTGTTGGAAACCAAAAACATATCGATATATGAAATAGTAAATTATCAACAATTGATAAATAAACTACTCAATTTTTAACACACCAATTGGAAAGGGTATCGTAAAGGTTTGATTTAGAGATAAACATTAGAACGAATTTTGTTGATGAAATAAAAATGTATTTTTTTCCTTCTCGTCATCACCATCATCATTGTCATCATCAAAATGATCATCATTTATTGAAGGCAACTTTTCTTGATTAGGCAAAACCACTTGAATAGGTTCCAGTTTGAAAAAACCCTTCAAGGTTTATGGGAATTTACTGAGAGAAACCAGCTTTAATTAACTTTTCGACTGCTATCTTCCTTAACAAAAAGGTATCTCTAATGATGCTTTCTTTCTGGATAGCCAAGAGGAGGATAAAGTGGTCAAATTCATCTCCAAACAAAATAAGCTTATAGAAGGTCATAGGTAATGGATTGAGAATCGCCTGACTCAGGTGTATTCAAACGCAAAACGAGTCCCAAATTGTAAGCAGATAGATTGTTTACCACTTTTTAAGCCGTTTCCAGTAAAAATTTGTTTTTGTCCAATTGTCATTAAAGATGAAACCTTCCTTTTCCATCGTCTTCTAAGACGTTCCTCCTCCTCCTACTTTTCTTCCACCTACTTCTATTGATCCCTCTAACCATCTCTCCTCTATCAACTCTTTTTAGACTTTGCTTTATTGACAAAACTGGTGGTTCCATTGGAAATATTGAATGAAAATAAAACAACCTTTGGCTATCCATTTCTCAGCTTTCATTGTTAAACCAGCAGCATATATGGATTTGACTGAATAAACGAGAAAAATAAAAGACGAAAAAATGATGAAACTAGGTTAGTGAGAGAAGAAAGAAAAAAATGATTATTCAGTCAATGTTATAATTTACATGTACACTTACGTAGCAATGAAATGTAACAATTATAAGATGAAAAAGTAGCTTTAGCATGCATAAGAAGAAGATATGAAAATGCGAAAATGAAATGTTGTTAAACAATGATAAAAACAGGCAACTAATGGGAGGACAATTATTAAATTAAGTTAAAAAATGATGATGAAAAGAAGGAAAGATAAAGATGAGAACCATGAGAACTGGCAAGTTTAAGGTAAAAAAGAAGGTAAAAGTCATGATTGCAAGATGATTTCTAAGAAATTATAATTCAGGTAACAAAAAATTGATTCCAAAAAATAATCAAACTCAGATGGACATAAAAGAGGAGAAAGAAAGAGAGAGAAAAAAACTTTTGTTTAGATGCTGTTACAAGCTAATACACACAAGTTGAATAAAAACAGTTCATCACATATAGAGTTGACATGGTAACAATTTTACGATTATCAACTTTAACTTGTAATTTTGTTTCGATCTTGATGGATTGATTAAATGTACACAATTGACCTGAATGTAAATCGATAAATAAAGTCAAAATGAATTGTCCAAGATGAACAGACGAACAACAGAAGAGAGGACAAAAAAAATGAGTGAAGAGAAACCAAAATTCACAAGCAAAAGGAAAAAAGGTTAACACAAAGTGAAGGCTTTTGAAGGCGTCAAGATCTGAAACTAGAGACAAAGACAACAGTAAAAAGTATTGAAGATCTGTTAATGTTAATGATCTAATAAGATCAAGATCGGTATCTATTAATTAAATCTTGAAAATCTAGTCTTAAATAAAAATGGAAGTTTATTACTAATCGGTTAACATTTATTTTGCTTTCATTTTCTTTTCGCTTCTTCTTCTGATTTTTTCTTCTGATTTCTTCTTCTTCTTCTTCTGATAAATGTTTTAAAGGAAGTATTAAATTGAATTGAGTTGTGCTGTAAAAGTAAAAGTAGTTGAGGTGAAAAACTTGAAGTGAAAAATGGTGACCTGGTTGTCGTTAAAGCAGCAAAAAAAGCTTAACTGGAAGATGCTGCAAATTGTGTTGGTTGCGTTCATTCTTTATCAAGTCATGTTTTTTTGTTTCCATCATCCCAACATCCAACATAATTAAACAAACATGATGGTTACAATATACATATTAAGTATACTAAGAAAACTCTGTTGATCAAGATAATTTTGATAAATAATATGGTGTTTCATGATATAAAATGTAATCATTTCTAGTTGTTTCCCTTATGTAAAGACGGTTACTCTTTTGGCTACTTTTACCCTTTCATTTGCTTTTTTAGTAGGCAGGCGAAGGTAAGAAAAAAGACAGATATTTTAACCATAATTGTTGTGAAAAGCAACATAAATAAATGTGAAGTTTACCTTTGGAAATAAATAGAAGGAAAAAAAAACAAAAAATAGGTTAAGATAATGTATAGATTAATTTGGTAAAGTGAAATCCATATACATGTATATTTCGATGTGAAGAGAAGAGAAGAGGAAAAAAAGAAGAGAAAAAAAAGGAATCATCATCATGCACCTCCATTTTCACTCTCACATCACCATCATCATAATAATAATCATCATAATCATCATTCTCATCATCATCAACAACAGCAACAACATCATCATCATTTTTTTTTTCTCTCTCTCTTTCCTTTCCCTCATCACCTTAACAACCTAATGTATATCCTTCGACATCATCATCTTCTCTATCGATTGAAGAAATGGCTTGATAACAAGGAAGAATCAGGTTTAAGTAATGATGACAATAATGATGATGATTATGATGATGATGAGAAGGAGAAGGAGAAAAAATTCACTAAAAACACAACAAGAAAAAAAACCATCAACTTTGAGGATACAGTATGAAACTATCTTTCTCTTCTCTCTCCCTGCGCAAGGAAAATGTTAGATTTTTACTTCAGGTGAGTTAGATGATTTTATTGTTGCGGGCAAGGATTCGGTTACATCTTTAGAGATGAACTACGGCTTATGCTGGCGCCGCCCGTTATGTTTGTAATTGCAGTGAATCGTATACATGTAGATGGTGCTACAGTGTAACCTTAGTAACGAAGCCTTGTCCTCTAAGTGAGGGAGTAAGAGAGAGAATGGGGAAAAAGTAAAAGTATGTTTTTGTTGAAGAGGAGCTTGGAATCAGATTGAAGTCAGAGTAGAATCAGTAGAGTAAGAGATAAAGCTACATCTCAACTCATCTCTCATCATATCAAGTTTTTTTTTGTTTTTCTTCCTCTCTCTTTCTATGTCTCTTTCTCCCTCCCTCTAACTATCTCTTTCTTTCTATCTTTCTACCTATCTTTTTTTTCTCTCCCTCTCTCTCTCACTATCTCTCTCTCTCTCTCTCTATCCTCGAGTTCCCATTATCATCATCATCACCATCATCACCATCATCGCCATCAACAACATCATCATCATCATTATTATTATTATTATTCAAGTTTTTTATTTTGTTGTTTTTATCTTCCTTTCTCTTTTTTTTCCTCTTCCTTTCTCTTGTTCTCTTGAGTTCCCATTATCAACATCATCATCACCATCATTATGAGTGAAGGACATCTTAAGAAAAATGGCGAATGGCTTTGTCCTGTCTGTGATACAAAATGGGATTCTCAACATTCTTTTACAGTACATATTCGCCAACATAACCCTACTGATCACTCACACACCTGTTCGATCTGTGGTAAGACTCTTTCCTCGGCTAGTTCCCTTGACCGTCATATGCTGATACATTCCGGTGAACGACCATTTAAATGTAAAATATGTAATATGACATTCACAACTAACGGAAATATGCACCGACACATGAGAACTCATGGGACAACTTCAAATGAAAATGCTGCTCCAGATAGTCCTCGCAGTCCTCATCTCAAATCTAAGGATAGTTCTCGCAGTCCTCAGCAAACATCAAAGGATAGTTCTCGAAGTCTACAACTTACACCAAAGGATAGTCCTCGCAGTCTTCACCACACGTCAAAGGATAGTCCTCGAAGTCCTCATCACACATCGAAGGATAGTGGTTACTCGCCTAACGATAATAATCAAAATGGTAATGGCTCTGCTTCAATTGGATTCCATGATCTCACATTCACTGATTTTTCCTCACACAAATATCCGCTAATCGCTCAATCATTTTGCGAGTCCAACATTCGCAAATCAAGTTCACCCTACCACAATTTTCAATGTTCAAATTGTCCTAAGGCATTCCCCTGTGCTGCTGCTCTTTCGTTGCACCAGCAAAAATCCCATAATTCTTCAATCATTTCCACTGATCATACTTCATTGAAGATGGAGACCCCTGAGAGCCAGTCAAAACCATCAACACTCTCTTCAACTTTTTGTCATATTTGCCAAATCGACCTTGGTAGTTCTGTAGAGTATGCTGCACATCAAACTAAACATCGCTATGATAGTTTTTTATCATCTGTTGTTAAAGGCGTTAACTTAACATCATCGACCTCATCTCCATCCATCAACTTTTCAAAAGCAATCGTAACTAACCCGTCCATTACCACTGATAAACTGCCTTCAATTGATAATGCAGATGTCGTCATTAAAAATTTTTCTAATGATGATGATAATGATGATGAAGATCATCAGCAATATTTAAGCAATGACAATGAGAAGGAGCAATTTCTCGCTATGCTTCAATTACACAAAAAGAACATCAACAACAGCCTGGTCAAAGTTCAATCTATAGATGGATCATCACCATTTAGAGATTTGGAAAGCAACGCTAAACCGCCTTTCAATCGCCTTAATAAAAATTCAATCACTAATAGTTCAAAGACCAAATCAAAGATTAAATCAAAGGTAAAATCAAAGGTAAACTCGAAAACCTCAAGTAGAAAGTTGGATGGTCCTTTGACCGATAAAACCAAAGAAGTCAAAAAACAAGCTAAACATGACTTAGCAGATAGTAATGTAAGTTGACATTTTTAATCATATAAACTCGGTTTTGCTAATTCCCCCTATCACTTTAATCTTTTGCCCCAATCCTTTAGTTTTATTCCTTATCTTTTAACCAATACTAAATCCAATGAGATATCTTAAACCGCCTAAGTTCCAAATTTTAGATCAATAATACGCTATCGCTTTTTCTAACCATTTTCTTTCAACCTCAAATAGATGCAAAAACGCATTCTTGTGACTCCTCTTGCTCTTGATACTTTACGCGAAAATTTTTTCCTCTTTGACTAATAGTTATCAATTTGTTTTACACATAACATCTTGAACTAAATTTCCTCTTTTACATCCTTGTGTTAATCAAATTTTCTCTCATTTCTCTTTTCTCTCTTATAGTATACCAACTCTAAAGATTCACTTTTGAAGAATGTGACATCGTGTTCATCACTATTATCATTTGCTAATTCGTCATCTCTTGATAATAAAAAGACAAGTTTCAAAAGAAGGAGATTATTATCTACACCAACATCATCAGTTCGTTCGCCGTCAAGAGCTTCAGCATCCTTACCCTTACAGGATACTGATAAGATGAATGGAGAAAATAGCAATCCACCATCAATAGAAGCTACAACATCATCATCGCCTTCGGAGGATGGAGAAAAAGAAATGGAAATCGATCTTCCAGAAAACAACTCTTCAGGAACCTCAGGTTCCATGGGGAAGGAAAATTCTGAAGAAATGGATACTGGTGAAACGGCCCAACAAAATAGTAGTATGAACGCGAATGTACCTCAACCAAATCATCGATGTGAAATCTGCGCTCTCGAATTCAAGACTTTTAACGCACTTAAAAGACATAATCGAGGTCATACCAAAAGTGGACATAATTACGTTTGTAACATGTGTTCTTATACTAGTTTGGACAAATCAACTTTGGTACGCCATCTTCGCACTCACAACGGAGAGCGTCCCTTTCAATGTGCTATTTGTAAATATGCATTTACAACCAAATCCAACTGTGAACGACATGTTCGTAAGCGTCACAAGAAATTGTCAAAGCCAGAGATTAAAAGTTCGATGCTTTTCAACGCTGGTTTAACAAAATCCTCACCAACATCTGACTCCAGTCAAGTAACCATCCAAAATATTACTCGTCATAATAATGACACTCGTCTACCAAATATTTCTGGTCCTGAATGGCCTGGACCAAATGATACTCTTTGCCGTCACTGTAATCTTGATCTTAAAAGTAACAAAGTTCTTCGTCATCATATAAAAACTTTACATGCCTTGAGTCAAAAGCCATACTCCTGTACACTTTGTAAATTGGGATTTAGTACAAAAAATAACTGCATTCGCCATGTAATCCGACTCCATCCCGAAATGAAAAAAGACATAAAATCTATTGTACTAGTCAATGGTACCTCTGTTAATGGTAACTCCCAAAGTGGTAGTGATGAAATTTCTGAATCAGAGGCCGCAACACTCGGTGAAACATCGCAAAATGGAGGTAATTCAACTATTGGTACAATTGCTCGTCGTAAAACCAATGCTACATCAACCAGTTCAACAATCAAGCACAGTCAACCCCTAAATTCAGCCAGCAATTGTAGTTTCACCGAAACCTCAAATCCGCCACCATCTATACCTTTACCTAATGCTTCTGGTCATGAAGATCCCGTCGATGCAATCACATTAGCCTGGCAATTCCACTCAAGTCTTGCCGCTCTATGTCAAATAATATCTCCAATATCTCCGATTGCTGGTAACTCCACCTCAACTGTAGCCACTGTTCCCGGACTTCCTGGAACAGTTGAAAGAAAATCTTTATCCACTGTCACTGAAGACTATGATGGTGATGAATCAAATAGTGAATATCAACCTCTCGATCTAGCCAAAACCTCTGATTCAGAGAAGGAACCAATTCCATCCAAAGGAACTCCAAGAAATCAACCGATTCCCACAAGACTATTTCATGCTCATTGTGAACCCCAGCCTTTGGATCTTGCAGCTCATGCTCTTGATCTTAGTGTTAAAACAACACCAACAAAAGTAGAAAATCAATGCCTTGTAGACCTAAACAAATGTAGTGAGCCTATTCGCACTGCTGCCTCATCTCTTCTAGCCTTACAATCATTTATTCCTGCCTCTAAATAAGATAACACACACACATACATTATTTATATCATCCTCATTGCAACATTAACATTACCAATCACAAGATTAGTTTCGTTTAAAACTTTATCGACACACGCAAAATACACAATCTGTTAGACCACTACATTGAACTTGTTCATTAATGAGATTCTCAACCATGGACATCTCCATTGTAGTGATCTAGCATATACAACTATTTGTGATTAAGACGCTCGACTTTTTGCCTTGTACACTAATCACAAATACTTTTGATGCAGTTGTATAACATTTACATATCTCTAATGTAGTGATTTAACATATACAAAGAAAAAAAATATCATGTACATATAATACAAAACAATTAACGCAATAGTCATCTTTCTATTGTTTGAATATTGTTTTTCTCAACTGTGCAAAGAAATTGTTTTTTGGCTATGAATTTAGTTGTTCACCGCTAACAATTAAACAAAAACATTCAGATAAACCCAAACCATTCCAGTTTAATATATTGAATATAGGGCTCAGCACGATGCTCTTAATTGCTGATTACAAACAAAAATTAATTCCATCTTGTTTTCTTGTAAAACTTGTAATGTTTTTTCCCTTTCTCATATTTCGCTATCTTTCCAACATTCAAACAACTTGTCAAAATATCTGTTATCTGAGGATTTCCTCCTTTTGTTCAATTCTACCAAAAAAAAATCTACGGAAATTCATGGACCCAATCATTATGCATCCCATTATTTTCGACAAATTGTTCCAGTTCCTAGTTTTGCATCTTGAAGCTTTACTTCAGTCTAATTGAAACCAAAATTATTGCTTAAATAAAGATAAAATTAAATCTATGAAAAAAAAATGTTTCCCAAAATTTATTTTAAACCCTTTAAAGATCCTAACCTGAACGGTCAACTGATTATCCAAAGAGGAAAAGACAAAAATCTCATCATTTTTACCATCACCAGAATCAAAGATATTACTAAATTGTTATTAATAGGTTTTATCAAGAGCCTATTAATGTTAATTGTTGATGGGAAACTATTAGTTTAACATAGAGGGTTAAAGTACCGATGATAATTAATTAAACGACAACAATAGGTTTATTAAAGTGTTGAGCTGTTTAGTGATAATAAATTATCATTGTTATGTTTATATTTACTGATGGAACAATAGCTTTAGGGTCTCGCTGATTGTTTAATTGATGCAACAATTGATAAATTGAAATAATAAAGTCACTAATCAAGTAATATATTGAAAGGTGATTAAATCTTGAGGCAATCATTTGTGATCCTAAAAAAGTATCCAAATCATAAAGAGCCAGAAGTGTGAACCCATTAACCAAATGTATAAACCAGAAACATTGTATTTTAATTTTCTTTTTTACCAAACCCTTTCAAAACTAAATGTAGTTAATCATTTAAATTCAATTACCTAATAAATTAACACTTTAAATAGCTTAATTAATGGTACTAATTGTTGGATAATTTATCGGGTTTAATCGTGATTGCTTCAAGCTAACAGTTAAGGCTCTTACAATAGCTTTGGATACAAGATTTTTTATTACCTTCAATGGTCATTTTCAAGTTTCATCAAGATCAAGATCAATCTTGAATTTGATTTAATACTAACAGTTTAATTGTTGAAGCAATGTTAATCAAACAATTGTTGAAATAGTCTAATCTAGCCAATCAAACGGTCTATTAGGAAAACAATTAACATCAATATGAGTTTGTGTAAAAACAAGAGACAAAAGCATTTATATTTTTTTATCCCAATCATCATCACATTATAATAATCATAATCATCTTCATCTTCACCATATAATAATGATCTATCATTATAATCAGAAAAACATCATCATCATCATCACTATCATTAACATGTCAGGGTCATTTAAACGCCTTCACTTGACGACAATTGGGAAGCAATCAAGGTTTTGAAACATTAAATATCAAATTACAATGAAATTACAACCAAGCAACATAATCAATTGCTTATTGGTTATTGTATCAACCATTTTAAACCCAAAAAATCTCTGGTTAATAGAGAGATTGATTGTCCTATTGGATAAATTACAATGAATTCTGGTTGAACTTGCATTGGATAATCAGTTCAGTGTTTCTGTTTTTTCCTTTAGGTTCTCTTATTTGTTAAAGTAAATACATTTTTAGGCCTTAAAGACTGAATTGGTGATGAAATGGGTTAAATGTGAACAATAGAATGAAAAGATTTTTATTCAGATTAATTTGTTTCACTGATGGATTTGAGTTTGAATTTGTTAATCATCATTAGGAGTAGAGCTCGTTGAAAACCATCAGCCTAACACATTATTGACTGTAACCTGGTAAAACTTGTTTTTATAAGGATAAGAAGGAGTTTAGGATAAATAATCATCATCATCGTGATCAACCCACTGAACCAAAGAGTCATCATCATCATCGTCATCATCAACTTGTACACCAGCAACATCAACATATAAAAAAACAGCAATATCAACATCGCCATCATTATCCTTCTCATCATCACCACCATTGCCTCATCGTCATCATCATCTCCACCACCATTATCCTCATCGTCATCATCATCACATCATCATCATCATCATCACCACCATTATCCCCATCGTCATCATCATCGCCATCATTATCCTCATCATCATTATCCTCATCATCATTATCTTTCTCATCATCATCATCATCAGCATGCATGAAAGAAAGTGCGAGAGAGAAATGATGATATCGGATGTGAAAATGAAAAGTTGCGAATCCAAACCAGTTAAAAAGGAAATGGAAAGATTCGCTATCAGTTTAATCATCATTTTCCTTCGTTAATTTTCATGAAGTCTTTTCCCATAAAAAAGCATAAAGTCACTCAATTATTAAATGATAAATTTAACCAGAAAATGTAAAACATCACAATTTATATTCATCATCACTACAATAATAATGATGATAATCATAATGCTAATGTTGATGATTACAAACATTGAACAGTGAACAACATCGGAGAGAGTAATAGTTAAGCTTGTGTTGCCCTCTCTTTATTAAAATATCAACCATTCAAATGGTTTTAGATTTTTGTTTACCTTTTTAATTTGTTATTCAGTAATGAGTGTAATTCAAATCCAGAAGAATCTTTAATTATATTTCATTTCTCTCCCTGTTTTTTAAGTGATTCAAGATTTAAAATTGATTAGTCATTGATTTTGTCGTTTCATCTTAATCAGCATCAAGTGTTAACCATTGATTAATCTTGAAATTTTTGTGTGCTTAACTCGGGATCGTATTTTTTTGTGCAAATAAATCTCAAGGACTTGAGTCGTTTTAGTGTTTTTAAGTGAAACTCAATCGAAATAATCCATTTCCAAGTTTGAAGAAAGTTAAGATGAGAGGACAAAGAAAGAAAGAGAAAGAAGAAGATGAAGGAGGAGGAAAGCAAGAAGGAGAGCGAGAAAAGGCAAGATGATGATAATGATGAGCTTGACTCTCATCATTCTTGCCTTAGGCATTTTCATAACTCCAATAGCAACTGGTGGATAAAGCCCAGTGTCTCAAGGTTTTCATCTTTTCCTTCATCTTTTTTCTCATCTTTTCCATCTTTTAAATCGTCTTCATCATCTTCTTCTTTATCATCTCCTTCTCGTTTATTTTCTTTGTTGTCTTCTTTTGCTTCTCTTTATCCTCTTCTATTCGTCACATTTACCCAGTTTAAGTGAAAAGCTTTATAGCCAGTGGCTCAATTTGTATTTAAACACAAAAGTAAACAAGTTTCTTTGTGAGTTGGTTGAGACACATCGAAATAAATTCAATAAAATTAACCATTATCGTAATTTGAGCATTGAAAATGTGACTGAGGAAAGCGAAAAAAAGTATCATGACAGATTATAATCAATCAAGGTAATTAAAGAAAAAAAGACATTCGAAATTCACTGATCTCAATCTAAAATATTAGTATAAAGACACAATCAGAAGTACATGATACTAGTTTGCATCGTTTACCATCGCTTTCTAACTCAATCATGCATTAATTTATCAATTAAGCACCAACCAAAGTCAAGGAAAACACAATTTATAAATCGTCATTCTATCATTGAATTACAATCTTCTTTTCTTCCAATTTTTAGGTATTGTCCATTCAAGTCCAGCAATGACTCAAACAGCAATTTAAGTAGATTAACTGACCAGTCAAGATTATTCATATAAATAATCAGAAATAAATCCACCAATTCAATTGGAATGAGAAGTTCAACAAAAACAGCAAAAATTTGAGACCAAAATCAATAGTAAAAGCCTTTCGATGCTTTTATCACATTGGTAATGATCCAACATATTCAATTACCCTGAGCTATTAATTATTGAATGGTGAAGTTAATTAATTAAATAATGGATTGGAAATTAATGAATCCTATGAACACTCTTAAAGGGTATTAAACTATTAAACAAAGAAAAAAACCATTTGATTCACTTTGTATTCTTACCACGCAAAGGTAAATTTTAAAACAAATCATCAATCAAATTGGAGACACTAAACTGTGATTTGCATGGAAACAGTCAAAATCAATAAACAAATTGCTACATAACCACATTATTTGGATAAATCACATTCACTGTAACCATTTAAAATGGCAAAAAATGTAAAACCCAAAATCAGAGCAAAAATGATAAACAAAACCAGAAAAGGCAAAAAAAATCATAAGGAAAAAGTGCGAAGTAAAAAAAAATGAAATAAAAATTTAATAGTCTAGTCGCGATGAAGATGATTACGCTGAATTTGGCGATGAAAATCACTCAATTATCGGATAGTGAAAGTAAATTTAAATTGAACCAGATTTAACCCAAATCTTTCATCTGTGCTCACCTTTAAACTAACAAGGTCTCATCAAGCTGATCCTGTTCAACCTTAACCTCTACCTGATCAAGGTTCATCTCCAGGTTTTGTCGTTTCAAATCCCAAAACCATTCTGTATTCACGTGGTTTCCCCCCCTGAATGAACCAATATTCAGAGCAAGTTCATTTGCAGCCGAAGGTAAATTGTTGATTAAAAGGAACATTAATCGTTAATAAAGCAGAAATTGGAAGAAGAAGAAGAAGAAGAAAAATCAAAAGATAAAAACAAAACACACACAAGACACGAAAAGTGAAAGGAAAATTAAAGAAGGAAAAAGACGAGAACAAGATGATCATGAAGATGATTATGAGTACGCTGATGAGAATCAGGATGATTAGGATGATAAATTGACTTGGGTCAGTCTCGATACATTGGGCGAGGCTTGGACAAGGTAATGTTACATATTACGAGGAGGTCAGATGTGGTTTTAACAAGAGGAGTTAACCCCGAAGTTTTTGTGGTCTTGTTGGGATCGCTTACATAAATTTATTGCATGTACAACTCGTTGTTACAACCGGTTCGAAAGTACATTATGGGTTTTGTTAAATTAATTCAATTTGTAATTAAAACTAAACTCGGCCCACAATTACTTGATTTATTTTGTACCAGTATTCAACTGTGGATTTCATGGTGCAATATAATTATCATAATTATAAGAATAAGACTTGTTCTTTTTTTTTGTGTTAATTTTTACCTTTTTTGGTTCAGTAAATTATATTCCCTGAAGGAGGTTCCTAATTTAATAACTGCCCAGAATTATTTGGATATAAAGATCTCCGTCATTGGATTAGGAATCTCAATTTGAAACATTCACCAGTTCATTAAGATTTGTCTTTCTCTTTTAGCTTTGCAAGTTAAACTCTCACTCACTCTTACATTCAAAATGAAGGTAACCGCTTTTACTTCCATCTTAAATAACAGTCATTTTTTGTCTGCTTGTTATACATTTGTTTAACATTAAATTCAGTTTAATCTCATTTATGATTAACTTATTACCATTTGTTTCATTTAACCAACAATATGGATTACCTAAACAACTGAATATCTGTTCAAATCATTCTAATGTTCCTTTCTTTGTCTTATTTCCCATTTCCTAGGTTGCTATCTTATTCGCTTTAGTCGCTGTTGCCTCAGCTGCCGTCATCAACCCTGCTGGTATTGTTTCAACTGGATCCTCATCCGTCTCAAGATCAGAAGATGGTACCGGTAACTACCAATTCTCATACACCGAACAAGGACTCTCTGGTGGCTCCCAACGATCTGAACAAGGTGATGCTTTCGGTCGTAAAACTGGTTCATACGCTTTAAGTGATGCCGATGGACGCCAACGAATTGTCTCATATGTTGCTGATGAAACTGGTTTCCGTGCTTCCATCCAAACCAACGAGCCAGGAACTGCTCCATTAGCTGGTGCTGATACCGCAATCTCTGCTCCAGACTCAACTGGAATTGCTGCTGCTACCAACCAACGAACAGCTGAACAACTTACCGCACTTGCCAATGCCCCACCTGCCGTCGAAGAGACTCCAGTTGCTGCTGCTCCAATTGCTTTCGGTCCAGCACCAACTCGACTTGTTGCTGCCCAACCTGTCTACTCAGGTTTCCGACCTTTCACAGGTTAATTTTTTTGACCACAAAAGATCCCCATTCCTTTTTCTCGCCCTCGAATCTTCACTAAACTCTCTTTTGTTTCACCTCAATCATCAGTGTTGAATACCACAATACTGTTGATTCCTGATTGGAACACCATTTTTTTGCGAACAAATGACTTTTTTTTTGTGTTACTAACAAAACTTTATGGTCAATCATGATCAACGATCCTCAATGCGCTAGTTTCTCTTCACAACAAATGTTCTTTCAATTTTCAAGACCAATTAAAGCTATTTAAATCTTTTAAAAATGACTCTAAAACCTTTTTGAATTTCAAACAAATCAAACCATCGATTTGTATTTTCTTAATAACTTCATCTATCAGCCTGAAAGATTTTAAAATCGGCATTTATTGAAAATTACAGAATGACTTCTACTTTTAATTTGGTAATCTTACAAATTGTTGGATACCAAATTCAATCTCTTTGTTCAAAATCTTGTTCGTATAGATATAATGCAATCCATAGTTCGCTTGTTTTATTAAACAATTAATTTACATTTACTGTAAGATATATTATTGAGATTATTGGCTAAACTACAGGAAAATTGTGCTATCCAATTTAAATAGGTTTGTGAACCAATATTAGGATTGCTTTCTTTTGATTAGCTAATTTGATAAACTAAACTTGAACTTTTTCATAATGAAATGATGGCAACGTTTTCCACCAAAAAAGTGAGTTCCTTGATGACCATGATTTGATGTGATTTTACTTTCATTTCAAGAGATAAATCAAATTCATCATTTCCAATCCCATATTGGTTTTATTTGGATAATGAGTAGATTCAATGATTTAAAGTGCAACTTTCATCATCTTCCCAAAATGAGAAGTTGAAATTTTCATCAAAAGCAGCATCAGTTTCAAACAAATGGCTGAAACATTTAGCTACCATAATTTATGATTGTTGTCAAATTAATCGTTAACCAAAGTGCGAAAAGCTCATCAATTAACAGCCTTTGAATGTTAAGCTTAAACTTTGATCGCTTCACAGCAATATTAATTAAAGA
The DNA here is from genome assembly GCF_039701765.1 of Tetranychus urticae. Taxonomy (NCBI): domain Eukaryota; kingdom Metazoa; phylum Arthropoda; class Arachnida; order Trombidiformes; family Tetranychidae; genus Tetranychus; species Tetranychus urticae. Next base: position 12,078,428 of record NC_142959.1, on the reverse strand, counting down.
TTTCCTTGAAGTAAAATAATCAAGCTTAAAAACAAAACATTGATCTTGATGTTTGTTAAATTATCTCAATAAGTGAATCTCATTAACTCTTTATTTGGAAACGGATTTTTTGTTAATGAAGATTGTTTAAGTAAGAATCGATTAGCTTTACAATTTAGCTGCTAATTGTAAAACCAATTGAGTTATGGTTATAAAGTGCGATAATTAACGAAAAGGTGTAATAACAATAGACGAACTGTCGATTGCTCAAGTCAGAGGAGATTATTGGATGCAATTATCAAATTGGACTATCTTGTTTGTAGAGACAATTTTTGCATTCTGGTTAACAATTACGACTAATTAAAATTTTGCGGATAACAATTGCTTAAGTATCACAAATTGAAGCGATCTGAGTTGATGCTAATTTATAAACAGTCACTGTTACAAATGTAAATTTCATTTAGGTTTAAAGGATATTTGTCTGCACAATATTCATAATCTGTTGGATATTGAAGGAAAATCTTTCCAATTCAATAATGAGTTCACAAACGGTTGTTTGGTAAATGATAAATTAAAATTTCAAAATGTATTGCATGTAAAAACAAGTAAAACAGAGTTGAATCTTTGAAAATGAATGATATATTAAAACATAATTCAAGTAAGACTGTTAATTATGATTGAGGAGCGTTCTTATAAATATTTCGCAAAACGAAGAGCGCTGTGTCCTCCGATTGCCAATAGCAGGTGTGAGTGGCCAGTGCAAAAATATAACCATTGAAAAACTCTATGGGTGCTTCTTGGAGAACGTAATCAACTCTACCTGTTGAATTGAATTTGTAACAAGGGTGATCGAGATTCGATAGATCAATTATTTTATTTTCATCGTCTAATTTAGATTCTTCGTCGTCAGTTGTTCCTAAATCACTTTCGAAGTCAGCTTCTTTGGCATTCGATGATGTAGAAGGAGTTGGTGATGGTTCTTGATTATCAGTGAAAGAGGTTATACTTCGAACTCGTTTTAGTCCATACAATGAGTCCCATACAGGTTTTAATGAATTGTAAACTTTCTCTTTCAAATCAGTTCCCATTTTGATGAGATTTTCCTTCAACTCGAGATGCATTCGTTTGCGTCCTTTATGATGAGGTATCTGGCATGGAGGGATGCTGTGAAAATGTTCATCAATCAATGGTTCCATACGATAGGCTATTGGATCAAAGGGGTGAAATATGTTGAAAATTTGATCACAAGTTGGTAGACCTAGATCATCATTGGACAAGCTTGTAATTCCTCGAACGGTGAGAAACGCAGCAATAGGTGAACCAAGGGCGAAGAAACATTTTGTATTGAAGGATAGTTGCGGGTACTTAATAGATTGGTCCGAGATCATTTCTCTTTGAGTCTGTAATTTTTCAAGACACTGATTGACAGAGTTATCTGTTATAAATTTCAGAAGCTTTACTCTTGGACCCATTTCAAGGCCTAATTGGATTAAATGAGTTTCATTCAAGTTGAATAAGGTGATTGAGTCAATTTTTTCGCTCTTGAATCGATCAACATATTCTGTGAGATCAAGATGGTCAAAAATTTCATCTAGAGATTGATATTGAAGAGTATTGTCTGTTTTCAGTGACTTGTCAGGAAATGTTTGCACTTCTTCTTGTAAATCTGCTGAGTTAGTTGTTTTTTGATTGGAAAGAATATCAAAAATAATTAAAGATCCCAAACTGTGTCCCATTAGGTTAATAGTACCATTGAAGCTTGGATTTCTTTTTAAAAAAAGATTATGCACACGATTAAGCTCGTTAGCCACAGTGTCGATAATGATTTGACAGTAAACAGGACTTGTATAGAAAAGAGCATCTAATATTGTATCGTTACTAAAGTGTCTCATTTTCGGGATACTATTGAGAGTAATCAAGTTTAGTCTATTATCAATACCAGTATCATCTCCATGTAGCGCAGAATGCCATGATATAGGAATAAATTCAATTCTTAATAAATTTTTCACCTCTTCGAATAGATGAGTCTTGACTAAACTATTGGTTAATCGACGAAAATCATCAACAACCTCTATTAAGTTTCTGCATCGTAAGTCACAAATTTCGCCAATTCCGTGAACAACAAAAACCAAATGATCGATAGCATCTGCCTCACCTTCCTCAAAGTTAAGGTCTTGAACACCGCGCCAAACCTTTCCTGGTTTGGTTAAATTATCAGTAATGTTGCTCCAATCATCGGTATATGGTGCATGATCAGCTTCATAATGAGCAAACACCTTAGCATTATGAAATACAATTGTATCACCAGCTGTAGTAAAAATCTTACGATTCCAAATGCCGGTTTGAAGACATTCCTGATACGTAATTTCCAATATAGAGGCTGTTTCTTCATCGAACGGTTTGTAACTCATTCTACTTCCAGGTCGATAAAACCATGTTGCTCTAAGCACTAGGCTATCCGGTTCTGACCAATAGATTGCTTTACGACATCGAGAATTCAAGTAAACATCATATCTTCCACCATTGGTTGACACAATAGGCTCGACACCATTACTATCTGTTTGGTTGTTGCTTTCACCTTCACTGTCATTGTGTAAATTACTAGCAAGTCTATGATTGGTATCAGACTGGAATCTTCCTTCATCTAACTGATTCGAGGTTTTCTGATACACATCCTCCAATCGATTTGAATCGCATCTAGAAAATGGCTGCCATTCATCATCAGTTGCTTCGTTCTTTCGATAAAACCAATGGACTTGGTTGGTAGGAATAGAAGTCATGAGAGTGGATGATTCTTACTAAAAACATCAAATAGTATTTACAAATAAGTTAATTATACATATTTAAATGAGGATAATATAAATCATTTATCACAGAAAAATAGAGATGACACTAAATATTGAAGGTTTATGGGAAAAACAATTCAAAGCTTTGTTTACATTTTGGAAGATCGCTCACTTTTATCTTGCTTATCTTTTAGCCGGCTAATACAAATAAGGATAAAGTTTGCTTTTCTGTATATCATTCATGATGCTCAAAATAAGAAATAATTTGACTATTATTTCAAAATGTTATTTAGCTGATTCAGTTTTCTAGACCAGAATTTTAGGTGTTTCAAAATTCAAGAGAATAATCAAAATTTGTAATTGGCTAAAACTTGTGTGAATAAGAATCTACAGTAAACATCAAAAGAGTGACAATTTAAAGGCTTACTTTTCTTAATTTTTTTAAATAAATGCCTGATTAAATGATTGATAAAACAGATTTTGGAAATAATTTAGAATAATCAGTTGCAAAATTTATTTTTGTTTAATTATTAACCACATGTTTAAGCCGCAGTACGGCGAGTTTGAGTTGATTTAGTTTGACATTTGAAAAGTTACAATTGTATATTGATAAAATGATGATTAGATGAAATAGAAAAGATTTTCTCGTAGGCGATGCTATCTTTTCGAGTTATATTGTGATATAAATGCAAGATTTTCCCATTAACCTGTACAATATGGAAGAAGTTTGATGATACAAAAATAATATGTTTTATCCTGAAAAAAAGAACTCTTAAGTCGTTCTGTTCTTCCCCAACCAGCTCACTACTATATAATCTTAAATAATATTATAAAATTATGCATGATGTATAACTAGGAATTGTTAATAAAAGAAAAATACACCAATAAGTATGGATTATCTCAGTTGAATAATGAGAGCTTCGAAAAGATTTGACCTCTCTTCAGATGGAAATCGAACCACACACATGTCATAAAGAGTTACTTCAATTTGACAGTTGATCATTTTTCCTGCTTCAATAAAAGCTGTACCAAACAAATTTTTCGTTGGATCTTGAGATACTGGAGGTATTCCAACCGCTAACGAGCAACCAGGAGTATTAACGTCAGGAGTCACGACTATCAATGGTAAATCGAGAACTCTCTTTCGTCTCACACTTACTACATAGGCTTCTAATGCAAAGCGAGCTAATGCAATTAAGCAACCAGGATAGGAAAATAATTTGGCATCGGGTGCTCCTTCAGGAATTATGGTATGCAAGAAAGGCCCAGCAGACTCGATGGCTCTCATCTCGATGATATCATGAACAGCTTTCAAGATTGCTGAATGCTGTAACTTTGCTAGCTCTATTCCTTCAATGAGAACATCTGTTTTCGTCCAGGAAAGTGAATCTAAAGCTTTCATGAATTTCTCTTTAGGTGATAATTCCTTGTTGGGTGATTCTAAAAGTGCTTTTACTCCGTATACGACATCAGAGGCAACAAATTTGTACTTAAATCCATGACTGGCTTCAAAGGTATCATCAATTATTTTGGAAAGACCGTATTTTTCGGTCAGATCTGAAACCCATTCCTGGATATGCTTTCTGAGTTCTAAGTCCATGCAAGCAAACTTTTGTTTACTCTGCCTCAATGGAATTCCCAATTCAGCGAGAAACTCTAGAAGTCGTTTATATCCTCTAAGATGCCATACTCTAAACTGGCAGGAAACATGCATCGTATGTTTGAGACTATCATGAAGATTCCAATGACGATAAAGGAGAAGTTGTAAATCCTTTTTATGAGTAACTGATATACAGCTACGTCGACCTGCAGGAGCGTTGAATATATCATCGATAGGCGTTGCCTCTCTGAATAAGTTGACATTGCTTTTCAGATCACCAAGACGTTTTACGTGACTTTTTAGTTGTCCTAGATAACCCTTAAAGGTGTTGCGGTCTATTCTTCCTGTTAGACGCAAATCATAAATACCCACTATCGCTAACCAGAGTAGTTCATTGCTATCTTTACCCAATTTTCGGGCCAGATTGAAAAATGTCCAAGCAACAGATTCTCCATAATAATTGAATTCGTGATATTCACTCAAGATTTTGAGCCTTTTCTCGTTCCAGGTTCTTCTCTCTTGTCTTTTCTCCAACTGTTCTAAAGTCATACCAGCTATAGATTGACTCCCCTCGTCATCATCTTCATCGTCGGAGTCACGGAAAAGATCCTCATAACTTGGAATCTCCCCTGCGTCATCATTTTTCATTAACAATCTGAAAAGAGGCAAAAAACATTATTCAGATATACGTGAATGCAGCACAAATCAAGAATGCAACAAAGTCGATCAACTTACCTGACTTGATTGCCTCTGTAAGCATTATATACATCGACTGGTCGATGACTGTCAGCAATGAAGAAAACTTGCTCATCTTCCGGCTCGAGTAATTCAACAATATCTAGACTCGCACCAATATTGATTAGGAGTATGTATTTTACACTAGCACGATGAGCTGTATATGTAACAAACAGGTCTTCAGCATCCAGAATAGGAACGATGGTAAACAAAATATTATCCGATCGGAACAAACTGGACAATAATTTAGCGGCACAGGTTGCATCAACATCGTAATTGACTAAAACTAGAATACGTTGTCCATAAAGCAATTCATAAAATTCTTTGCCCAAATCTTGAATGAACATTATTGTTTCATGAAACAAAAAGGATAACAATTAACAATAGAAACAAAGTAATGGTGCTAAACACAATAAACAGTGAATGGGTCGAAGAGATTTAGTAACTTTAGGAATAATTTGAAGAGGATTTATTTCAATAATTATAATATAAATATTAAAAAAATTCAACTTCAATGTTGAAATCAGAATTTTATCAACAATGTTGCAGCGACAGAGAATGACCTTTCCCGCCAAAGCTAATAACAACAATCTTTTTGAGATCTGTTTGCAATGCCCTCTGTTATCAGCAGAAGTAAATTTGAGAGCGAAATAAAAAAATAACCGTATACAGAATTCGGTTATTGATCATTTGGCCCTCTTTAAACATTGATAGCCGGTCATTAATAATGCCAATTTTATTAGTTTGTTAATCTTTACATGAATGTGATTTAGTTAAAAAAACATTTATAATGTTGCATTCTATCAGAGTTGGGTTACAGTTGAAAAAATTAGCTCATTGTTTGTTTACACCAGCTATAAGATGCAATGCAACATTTGATGGCTGGAGAGATTGGAAACGTTTTGATCCCGAAGGCTCTTCAATTACTTCTTTTGATTATATTGAACGTGATTATTATTTAAGTCCTGAGAAACGTGAGGAAGTTGTTGACAATATTCGTAAAAGGAGGCTGAAAAATCTCGTCCAAGGATTGGAGAAATGTTCCAATGATGAAGAAATTGTTAAGTTGCTGGAAGCCAATGTTAACCATCTACCTAACAAATTGGATGAAAGGTGGATTGACTATAAAGCTGGATCTAACATTGAAGATTTTATTGTAGAAGAGTTTGGATTAGCCCTTATGGTCGAAGAAGATAAAATTAAGAAAGCCTTAAATATTGCCAATAAATTGGGAATAATACAGACAAGTAAATTTGATAGTGTTGGTGTCGTCACAAGTACACGAAGCTATGCTTTGCTCGCCGAATTAGCTCAACTTCACCAAGCATTAATAGATTGGACTATGGATGAATTAATCACTCGATTTGATTTTACACCAGTAATTGTACCTAATATTGTCTATGAGGATGCTATTATTGGATGTGGTTATCAACCTAGAGGACGAGCTACTCAGGTTTATAAACTTTTGGGACCTAGTCAAGATAAACCTTGGACACGAGATCAACAAGATACATTTGATGGTGATGTTTGTTTAGCTGGTACATCAGAAATTCCTTTGACAGGTCTTCATGTGGGTGCAACATTCAATGAAGATGAGTTGCCTAAAAAATATTGTACTGTTAGCCGATGTTACCGTGCGGAAATCTCCAAAGTCAAAACAGAAACAGGAATTTATCGAGTTCCTTACTTTTCTAAAGTAGAAATGTATTCTTTAACACGGGAAGAAGACAGCTCTGAAATGTTATTTGAATTCATGCAAATTCAAAAACATCTAATGTCCCTACTTAATTTCAAGTGCCGTGTCATTGATATGCCACCAGAAGAATTAGGATTATCTGCTACCCGTAAATTTGACATTCAAGTTTATCTTCCTGGATCAAAAATGTGGGGTGAAGTTTCATCTGCCTCGAATTGTACAGACTACCAAAGCCGTCGGTTCAATATAAAATACAAAGTTTTGCAACCAGATTATGAAACTAACGAGCCATTTGTCAACAAATTTGCTCATACCATCAATGCAACAGCTTGTGCCTTACCTAGAATCTTATTAGCAATTATCGAGTATGGACAGAACCAAGATGGTGCCATAATTATCCCCCCAGTTCTCCGTAATTATATGAATGGAAAAGAGTTAATCGATACAAATCGACATTTGTTTACAAGATGATTTTATTCTCGACTTTTTTATTTGTTTTGTTTATCAACTTGTACCAAATGTTAGTTTGGTTGAATGATGAGTTGGTCGATTTTTTGACAATTTCACTTGTCCTCCTGTTTTGATCACCATTTGCTCCCAAATCGGATAAATCTCAATCCATCTTGATTGGAAAATAGTCACTCTATCATTCAGGTACATCAATTCATCTTTTTGGTATGTTTAGGAAACACGTTTTGTTCCTGCCCTTGGCCTCATTTCACCTAATCTTGTCACTTACCTCAAAATGTTTGATATCAGTATCAATAAATAATTACAGAATCATTAATGCTAATGAATCAACTTTATTCAAGCAAGAAATTTAGTGAGAAAATTCAATCATTCTTTTAGAAAACTTTCTAATCAAATATAAAAAATGACTTGTTTTAAAAAAATAAACTAATTTATTCAACAATTTTTTTTGTAACAAAAAGCATAAAAAATACACCAAATTTTTACCAAAAACCTCGATCTTCAAATCTTTGATAGAAGTCGGAATAAATCAGTTATCTGATTCAAACAATCACTTTTTCTGGACGTAAATTGTACTTAAATTGACAATGACTGGACAAAAGTATTCACAGCCATTCACAGGAACATAATTAATCTACAGACTGACCAATGAGTTTGCAGTTAAACAAAGAAATATCAATGTATAAACAATATACAAATGTAAATATGTGCAATATTGGAAATAAAATGGAGCTTGTCAATTTATTCGAGATTACTCATGACGAATCCATTTGGGTTTCCATTGAACTACCTTTGATTGACTTTGCAATTCCAGATGATCACGTAAAACATCACCTGATAAATGACCCCAGTAAGGCTCTCCAGGATTGACCATTTCACTGAAAAAAGATCCATCAGACGAACGACAGGCTGACTTTTTTCTGTACCGACAAAAGTCAACACCAAAAGCTTTCATAAAACCATAACCTTTTTCACGTCCATAAGAACCATCAGGCTCATATTGATATTCAATTCCGTATCCATAGCCTTTATACTTCCATGGTCCGGTTCCATACAGAGTATTTGGATCATGTTCAGCTCGATGGTCATAAATTTTAACTCTAACTCGTCCAGTAATCACTAAATGAACGTTAATCAAAAACAATATAAAAGCAAAAGTATCACGAGTCATTATTTATCAAATCACAGAATCACTTTACGAAAATAATCCTCCAGTTATGCAAATCCTAGGTCAATTTGACTGGTAAACTTAAGTATCACATTACAAACTAGTTAATCATTTGTTAATTTGTTATAGATGAATCAAAAATACAATTAAAAAGACAGTTTTTTCAACGAAGGAAAATTATTGAATATTAAGAAAAAAACAATCTTTGTTGTATCCAATAGCGTAACAAGCGAAACTGTTTGACTTTGAATCGTCCAGTTACATTATTGACCAAGAAAATAATTTGATACCAAGAATGATCTGTAATTATAATTTCATCAAATAAACAATAACATGTCAATAGTTAACGGTCGACTGATTCGGTCAGCTATTAAATTGGACAAACACTTTCCACTATTGAATGTGAGCTTTCATGAAGAGAGGTTGTTCAAAGCTCACTTTTTCAACTCTCACCAAGGCAACTATTTTTTTCCTCTTTACTTTCATACTTTCTCAGGTTAGATTGCTAAACAAATGTTCATTTTAAACCATAACTTATTAATATAAACTAATTTGCAGCAATCAAACTTAATCCACTCCTTCATAATTAAGATGATAGTCAATTGAAAGTGAAGTTAACTTGATTCACCATCAAATCTTGCCTTTAAATCTAACTGACTAAAAAAATCAATACAAACTTTCAAAAGCTCAATAATTTACCTTATTAACTTGAACACTTTTAACCAAAAAAGCTCAACATTTCCCTATTTACAATTAAATTTCCCTGTAAACAATAAACTAATTAATTATAGTGAATAATACCATTGTTTGTTTGATAAAAGTGTATTGTATTAAAAAAAGGTTGACCAGAAATTTTGTACTTGATAAATCTTGACACGAATATTTTCGTTGAAATTAATATACGTTTTAGAGTTGCATGAGTTTCATTGAAAAATTTGTGCTCAATCAATTGATTATAATCACTCTGGTTGTACTTTGTAATTGGCAACAATTGTACTTGATTACAATAACCCCATCCAAGCTCAATTAAACAATCAATTTGAATTCAATCTTAAACATTTTCCTTGGTTATATTAGAGACTTTATTTTTGGGATGAACAGCTCTAGTTGGATCAATGTTGAGGGTAAAAATGAAATGATATTTGAAACAAGTTAAACTGATTAATTGATGATTGATTTGCGTTGTAAGTGTTTCTAATGGACAATTGAATGTTTATTAGTGTGATTGACTTTTAATAAGAGAAATATTTTTCTCCAATAACAATAACAATCAACTGTTCCCCAAACGTTACAATTTGTCAAGAGTAACAACAATTACAATTTGTACTTCCTAACAAAATGAGCTACCAAACAGTATGTAATTTGAATGTAATAATGAATGAAACAGACAGACTTAATAACCCAATGAAAATAGTAATACAAGACAATTAAGATTGTGTGAGTTTATATATATACTTGAGGGGAGCTTTGCTTGATTGGCCTTTCTAATTGTCACCCAAATGATCCTCTGATAATCCTGATCAATTCAATGTTTCCTTATATATATAAATGTATTCCTTTCCATCTGAGTTTCAACAGTTAAAATTCAAACATCATTTAGTTAACATCAAGAGTTGCATCAGTTTTGTATTTAAAATCATCACAATGAGAGGTTACATTATTGTGCTCCTCACTCTATCAGTGTTCATTATGATTGTTTCAGCTGAACATCACCACCACCACGGATGGCAAAAGCATGAACATGAACACCACCATGATCACTTTCATGATCACGACGATAAGAATGACCACCAAGAGGTAAGAATCAAAATTGTCAACCTTTACTGATTACAGTGTTTTAAGGAAAGTCTTGTGAGCTTTGAAAGATTTTGTTTTACCGTGAGAAAAGCTTTGAATCAAGAGTAATTTATGATTATATTTGCTTGTTAATCCACCGATTAAGCAATTGGGAAGGATTAATAGAAATTGAAATTGAGTTCATCGAACCAGTTCCATGATTGTATTTATAAACAAACCGATAGCTCGGTGAGTAGACAGCTGGCTAAAGTGACCATTTAATGTGTATATTAAAAATGTAATCGCCGATGGGTTTGCATGTAAAAAATGTGATTTGTTAAGTTGATTACAATTTAAATTCATCTCCAAAAGGACTGATTAATCCAAATTTGCAACAATCAATGTACAGTTTGAGGTAAAATCAATTTGCTTCCTTTTACACAACAAATTTTCACTTTCCCAGAAAATAATCGTATGAATACAATTGATTAACCATTTTAGTCCAAAACTGTCATACATTAATGTGAAAATTTAATTGTCGATTGTGTAGTTAAAGTCAGATGATGGATTAGGTGTGAAAATGAATAGAGACATTTAGGTTAAAATGTAAAGAAAGTGAAATTAACTCATTACAGGACTAAATTTTGCTAACACCTAAAGTAAATTTTGATGGTAGTGATTGTAGTTATTATTTCTGCTCCTGGTGGTCATGATGATGATGTTGATGTTGATTTAATTTAATTTACTCGTAGTAAATGTTACTCATTGTATAATAATCATAATCATTTATAATGATTAGCAACACCAGCTATCTGTTTCTGCGATTATTTGTCCAGCGAATAGTTGGCCTCAAGTTGTTTCAAAATCAGGTTGATTTTGTGTCCAGATAAGATTCATGAATAAACACAAACATATATCCACACACATTTACAAATCTGATTGTGAACTTGATGAGAATTTGATGATTTGTTTTTATGATATTATTTAAATTGTAATCCTGCTTGTGAGACCAAGTTAACCATTTCAACAATCATAAATTCCCGTGACCTATGTTCATCGTTAAACTCATCCATCAACAATGAGCTATCCTCCTGATGACCGTAAATTGACCTTGCTTCAGCTGTAGTTTCCCATGGTTGTCACAATCATCCTTTGATTGACTAAATGAATTAGTGAGATAATTAAGAAGAGGTTAACTTTTACAATTCAAGGGAAAGTAAATATTTAAGGAAGAGGCAATAAATGAACAAATAATCACTTACCGAGACAATAAACCCAAAATTGTAAAACCATTGTAACCCGATTTTAACACATGTTAACAAACATGTGTGAAATGGCGCTTAAGATGAGCGCCAATTTGAAAGTATCTTTTTTAATCAATCAGTTTAGTAAACAAATAATTTACATTCAATTTACTAATTTAAAATAGGAGACTGAAATAAACAATTCAATTAATAAGCAAATATAAGCAAATATAAGCAAATTAAAGCTATAATTACAAATAAATTTACAGTTCATCGTTTGCAGGAAAATGCATTTGAGCGTCAATTGCTTTAACCGTCAGACTTGCAAGTTGATTAGCTTATCCTTTGATCAACAGATCAAAATTAAGATAAATCAATTGACTTCACCTATTTAGATAAATAAATGCAAATGTTTTTTTTTCATTAAAGGATTGATTAAAACGCAAAGATTATCTGTCGATGTCAATGACAGTTAACTGTCTCTTCATGAAATAACTGCAGCCAGTGTAATCAGTTGAATCATTAAGAATAGATTAGTTGAATGAGGGTTGAAATTATTAACCTAAATCAAAATTATTGTCATTGATTAAGGGTAGATTGAATCTTTGAAAAGTAGAGAGGTTAAGAGTGAAAGGTAGAGTTAAGGAAAAAGTGAAATACATAATAATTGTTTACAAAACATAAGATTGATTATTAGCTGTTAATCAGGTAACAAGATTCCAATGATCATTGATCCATTAAATAATAAGTAATCGTATATATAAATTACAGGTCAATTTTTCAAACTAAATTGTACAAAAGAGTCAATTGGTTCAGATTATATTTTAACACAATTAAAGAGTGACAACAAATTAATATCCTAAACATCATTTAGCTTGGTTCAAGTAATGATAAAGTGAAATCCTTTCTGTTGATTATCCGTAGCGATTGTAAACAAAGCTGTCGTTAATTGTGATCATCTAAATCATTTAACTACTGATATAACCATGACTCTTGCTTTCAAATTTACCAAAAGTGTTGATCACTAGTCTTGTGAATTTGATTGATATTACCAGAAAATCCGGAAATTTAATTGCTCCTTTGTCATCTCTAATTATAATTAAGTTACCTTGCTAATTCAGTCATTTGGTTACCGAAAAAAGGAAACTTCAATTGGTTCAATAGAGCCAGGTAAATGAGTGTGTAATTTGAAGATTACTTTTTGTTGGTATCATTCAATAAGCCAGCTATTATTTGTTAGGTGAACTAATCAACCAGAGTACAACTTGTATGAGTTGGATAATTTGATTAACAAGTTTGACTATCGTGACTATTATTGTTGGTACTGAAACAGCAAATTACTTGAAGAAGTAGATTGGGATTGATTGAAAAATTGATCCAGAAAACATGTAAATGAATAGATGCATATAGTCTCGATGGTTAATTGAATAGCTGTAGTTAGGTTATATTTGTTGCATGTATTGTTCAATAAGCAGTGTAAATTGAAACATTCAGTTTCAAACAAAACTCACTCATTTGTGATTAAACATTTCATTTTATTACTAAAATGTGTACATATACACGCCAATTGAATTAAAGATGTACATTAACACGAGGAAATACAGTCAAAACGATTGTAAATGACAAATGACACTCAAGTTAGACTTGAATCCTCAACCCTAACCTTCCATACCTAATGGTAATTTTTGAGATTGAAAATTGTAGACCATTTTGATCAACATTTGGAGTCAACAGTCTGGATTGGATTCAAATCAGATCAGGTTAATAGATTGGGTTCTATCAGTGAAAACCATTTCTATTGATGATCTTTTCAATCATGCATTGATTGTCCTCAAATTTTCGCATTTTACAATCATTTTTTCCATTAAAAGCTTTACAATGTTTTGATGCTTTTTATAAGATAAAACTCAAACAAATGTTCAATGAATCAAGAGTTCGTTGAATACTTTTGCGTCAATCTTGAGATATCGAAAGTTTTCAGTGGCGAGAATTCATTTTAAAAAATGCTTCATCCATAAAACTAATCAAATTCGAGTTTTGTTTAATGCAATTTCTATTGAAATATATTCTTTCACATTTTAGACAATTGCTTTATTATCTTTGTTTGCAATTCTCAAATAGATAAATTGACTAATAAGCGATCAAAAAGCTCAAAATCAATGAGAGTTTCAATTTTGACCAAAACTCAAATAAATTATTTCCTATTGATTTCGCATACGGCATTTGATCTACATAATTTTCTTCCAAATTTCCAAGACATCTAAAGCGTTAAATAAAAAAAGATCTACTGATCTTTACCAATTTAAGTATAAATACTCGAAAAGCGAATATTTAACAAGTTTTCTCAAATCAAGGATATTTATACCTTTTCATCAAAGTAAAGGCTGAAGAGAGTTTCAAATTGAAAGTTCCAACTGTAATTTGCGCTATATTTTAAATTCAATAGTTGTTTATAAATCAATATTAATTTGTTTTTCTTTTTACAGCACCATGACCATAAACACAAGCACCAACATAAACACAAAGCAAAGGAAGATGTAAGTTGACTTTGTTTTTTCACTCATTATGGGTTTTCTTAATAATCAGTCGTGTAAATTATTCAATGATTCAAAATTGATCAAAATTGCCTATTTTTCATACCTTTCTGTATTTTGATTAACAGCATCAACATTGGCATGAAGCTGATGAGAAACACAAGCACCACGACAATCATGATCACCATCATGACAATGATCATAAACATCATCACGGCCACAAGCACCATGGGAAACACAATCAAAAAGTAAGTGTTGATCAAACTATTAATAATCTTAATCGGTAATCCCTCTCAAAATGCAACTATTTGGTTAAAGTTTCGTCTATTTTCAAGGCAAATTCTTGGTACTGTCGCACTTTGAGAGGGGTTACTGTAAAACAAATAATATTTAGTTATTTCATAGCGATCAGAGTCGTTGTAAAAGCATCAATCCAAGAAGCGCTACGATTGAGCTTTTGTAAAAAAACAAATTCATTATTTTTTTCAAAAAAAACTTATCACAATTTACAACATAATTAACATATAATTTTCATTATTTTGATTGAACAGCATGAAGAGCACCACAAACATTCACACACCGAAGAGCATCATCACTATGGAAAGAATGATCACTGGGGTAAGCCAGAAACCCATGGCTGGTCTGGATCTGATTTTGATTTCAGGAAATAAACTTGTTCCTTTCAACCCAAATCATAATAATCATGCATCGTCAAAAACAAATTCATGAGAAAATTATGATTATACCATTTGCTAAATCGACAAACATATTAAATTAATTATTAAAATGAAATTAACAAAAATGTCCATCGACCATCTCTCGGATTTATTCATTTTACTCAATCGATTATGTTGAAGAAAATAAATAAATTGATTATAAACCATCTTCATTGATATTTTCATGAAAATACAGCGATTGGTGAAGAGTTGAATCACAATTGACTCATTTCAAGAACAATAATGAAAAAAGACTTAAACAATTTAAACAGATGTTAATCAAACAATTTTTTATGCAAGGGATTATAGGCACCTTATAATCCCGAACATTTTCATTTGGGTGGACTCCATTTTCCTTCGGGTGAACTGGGAAATCCTGTTTCATCCCTCAGCTTGAGCGTATAGAATCATAATAGGCTGGCATTTTCCCAACGATTAGCGAGGAATCTTCTATAGATAATTGTAACATATATTGCGAAAAGGAGAACCACAAAAACATCATCAAGAAAACCGAAAAGACCAAAGACTGCTTCAGGTAAAATATCAAGAGGACTTATTAAGTACATAATCGCTCCTATGAAACACAAAAATATTCTGATTCGAAACATCCACATCAATCCTCCGACGGTGAAAAACTCAGATACACTGTGTCGTAGCAGTGTTGGGAGATCATATAAATAATCGATCCACTGTGAAGAGAAAAAAAGTAAGATTAAAAATGAGGAAATGAGGAAATTTAAATAAAAATTAAATTTAAACCAATAAACTAAATGAACTGACAAGGAATAGTTAGGCACCAATCAACCAATCAATAATGGGATAGGTGATACGTACTGGTCTGGGCTCTCCACTAAATCTCCTATTGTACTCGTGAATATCTCGCAACAAATTTTGTACTTCATTCGATTCTTCAGTTGTTAAATTAGAGCTTTCTGGGAAGCAACGAAGAATCAAAGAAACTTGTTGGCGACAAACTGGACAGAGTACAGGTCCTAACCATCTCCCGTGTCTCCAATAAACAGTTAAACATTTTCCACAAAATAAATGTCCACAGTTTGTTTCAACAGGGTGAACAGGTTCATTTAGGCACACAGGGCAAGCCGAATCGACTCCATAATGATTAAGACGAACAAAGTTACCTGATAAAACAAAAAAAAACCTTTATTAGATCATCTGTTTAACTAAAATTTTATCTCTGAAGGTAGACTTGTCACAGAAAGATATTTCTTCACTAGTAGTCATGAAATCCGTATTTGATTGAAATCAAAAAGAAGATACAGCTTGATTAATTAAGTACAATAGAGAAAGCAAAAGACAAAAATCGATGAGATGGATTGTGACTAACAGCTGTGCATTATCATGATTACTTTAGAGAAACAATAACTGAGTAGCTATAAAAATTATCACTCAGATATTTATTTTATAATTACCATTAAGATTACCATCCGTTTCTTGATTATTGTTGCCATTGCTATCCTCATTTGAGCTGGCACCATTGGCTTGATTTGTGTCATTAGTGCCATTCGTATCACCGTTAGAGTTTAAACGATTTGAGACCAATCTACTAGAATAAAGTATATTCAATTGTTGTCTAGCATTATTCACAGCCTCCTGGCTTGAAGGGTGTATAAATTGGAATCCGCTAGCTCTTATCTGGCGATTAACTAAATAAAATAATAAACTTAAGGTTACAGTTGCTAAAAAGCCAGTTACAATGACTTCTGTACCAAAGCCCTCAACACTGATGAAGCTTGCAATGGTGTCCATATAATCCATAATTTGTAGAATATATCAAAATATACAAAAGTTAAACCTTAAAAATTGAATATTAACAAATTATTTACAGTGATAAATTTTTAGCAGCTAATATTTATTGTAATTGGATAACTGTCAAGAAACAAAACACAAGTTCCAACACAAAGACACTGTTAAAAACAAAAGCCACAAGATGTTACAAACATTTCAATGAAACAAGATTAGATAAACAAAGCAAAACATAACGTCCACTTTTTATGTTTTTGAGCAGGTAAAATGGGACATTATCCGTCTAATTTAAGAATTAACAACGTCGTGATTTAAACAGCGTACTAGATTCATTGTTCTAAGGGATAAATAATCAACAAATCAACTAAAAAACAGAAAATTGAAACATTTACTATTACCAAGGAAACCTGAAGAGGGCTTTTCAAAAAAAAATTGTCGCTCTCTTTATAAATATTTATTGTAGAAGGTAAAATCAAAGAATTTTGTTGTATTTAGTGAAATAACATTTTCAGGTAAAGTCAATCATAACAAAATTGACTTCCAGCATCTCGTTTCCATCTTTACTATCGAAATACCTGTAATCACTTTTGTATCTTACGTTGAAGATAGTCTTTTCCTCTATCAATTATCCTCCGTCCAAAGTTTTAAACAAAAGGGACTTTCGTTTGTTTTTTTTTCTGTCAGTTTGATCAGTCTGTCAATGATTATATTGTAATCTTATAATAATAAATTAAATTGAATATTCAAGATAGCTGGGCAATGGAATAATTTTGTGCTGAGAAACTCAGATCACAGTCAATACAGTCTGATAAAGCTTGAAAATTAGATGATGGTTGAGACTAAGCTGAAGATTGTTTGCAGTTAAGTTACAACTCGCAAACGATTAAGCTGTTGTCAATTGTAATTTTCTTGACACTTCTCATTTTAATTTTTAATTTGATATCGACTGTTTTTCAATTGTTGAACAAGTTGACTTAACTTGATGAGTCCCAACATGACTTTTGTTGGACTCAAGGTGATCATTGGAAGTTGCTAAATGTTGAGAAATTGAATAGATTAACTTCTAGAAGAAACAATCTAAATACAATATTTAGAACCAATAGATGAATTATTATGAATCAATAAATTGACTCAATTTAAATTTCAATATTTGGGTGTGATCTTAGAAAGTGAGATGGAACCATTTATTGTAATTGTTATCCATCAATCAGCTGATCTCACTCATTTCTATTGGTTGGTAGTTGAGTGAGAAAGCTTGAAAATCCATTAAATTAGCACTCTTTGATTGTATGATTTGATAACTCCAATGATTAATGATACTCTCAAATCAAAAATTGCGGGAAATTCTTCAAAATTCCACTGAAGATTCATAAAATGGAAGTCATTAGAAGTCAGATAAGAGCCACCACTGCATGAAATTCAATTTGAATACATTCCCTGGCAATGTAGGATCCCGAACTGGTTCGAGTGATCCAAGTCAAAGTAAAATTTAAAAAATAAAATTGAACAATCAGGTCCATATGCTGATAATTTTTACAATAAAAAATTAAAAATGAACAAAAATATTTGTCTCATTGGAAATAAAATTGATCTTGCCAACAATAAAATAAGAAAAAGAAGCAAAGAATAAGTTGCTCGATAAATAGGGAAATAAGCTATTTGAACAGAAAAAACTTTGCTTACAAAATGAATTTGAATACTAAATGCTGAAATAAAATTGTAAAGCGAAGTCCACTAGATTTTTCGCGATATATCACAGTTCAACTAAATGGAAGACAACTCAGAATTAAGTTTCCCAGCTCTCCTCATGGTTCATAATTTAATAAGAAACGATTAATCGAGGAAGACTATGTTAAGCCTTGAAGATGTTCAGTTTTAATATAAATTTTTTCGATCCGTTTGTCTGTTAGTTAATGTTTTAAAGCCTTGATCAAAATTGCTTGATAGTCAGAAGACGATCTATTAGATTTCATCGGATAATTTGTAAGTCGTGGATGATAAAAGTAAATGAAAGTTCAGTGCGATCAGAGGTGCTACAAAAAGAGGATGGTGATTGCTAATTATGAATCCCTTTTAATGGTTGATCAACATTTTTGGTGGTTATTTCATTGGATTGGGAGTTCGACATCAGGATTTCGACAAAAGTGATTGGATTTAATGAGCAAAGCCGATTTATCATCACAATTTGGTCCAGCTGATTGTCAACCCAGATCATTATTGGTTTCTCTCTGGATTCTAAACAGGTTTGTATATCTTTAACGGATATTGGGTAGAAAAATAAACTACTTAAGATCGAAACACGGTTAATCGATGGTAATTAGCATAACCAAGTAATATCTAATTTTTTTGTAATGAGTCCGATGATACAATTTTTCACAAATTGAAAAAAACTACTTTAAGATGACCAATGATCATATTTTCAACTGTCTGTTACCAAGATAGATGAGCTAATAGGTTGATATTTTCCCAAAATTTAGTTAGATGAGACATAATTCGGGTAAGCTGTTTAAAAAATATTTAAAAACCTCATTTGGCCTACGTGAGTCCGGTCAAAGCTATTTAAGTCATGAAAGGAGAAGATGAAAGGAATGAAAGGATGAACATAAAAGAAAGAGAGAAAGAAAGTAAAGATCAAAGAGTAATAGTTATACTCTTTGGTAAAGATTCCAAGTATAAATGTATCGAGTATCAATATCTATTGAGATCTGATCTTTTGTCGATATTTTTGTGTACATGGATAAAGTGAACGTTCAGCCCACTAATATACGTTTTTGGCACTTAAAAAATTTCTCATTCATCACAATGTAATCATTATTATTAATTATATATTTTTTTTTTAATTTTCTAATTCGTCTTCACGTATTCTGCAAGTTATCTTTAATTCTATGTTCATCAAATTCACATGTTGTTCGACCTACCCAAGAACAAGAGGACTCGTACTTTGCAAGAAATGGCTAACAATTCATCTGCTGCAGCCTTTCAAAGCTTAGCTGAGTTGGCTCACAGAGAATATAGTACTGGTGATTACGAGAGTTCTGAAAAACATTGTTTGCAGCTGTGGAGGCAAGATCCAACCAACACTAGTATTCTTTTGCTGTTAAGTTCAATCAATTTCCAGTGTAGACGTCTTGATAAATCAGCCCATTATAGTTCTTTGGCCATCAAACAAAATCCTCTTCTTGCCGAGGCATACTCAAATTTAGGAAATGTTTATAAAGAAAAAGGTCAACTTCAAGAGGCTCTCGAGAATTATAGACACGCGGTCAGGCTTAAACCTGATTTCATCGATGGATACATCAATCTTGCTGCTGCTTTGGTTGCTGCTGGAGATTTGGAACAAGCTGTTCAAGCCTATGTATCTTCACTTCAATACAATCCCGATCTTTATTGTGTCCGGAGTGATCTTGGTAATTTATTGAAAGCGATTGGAAGACTTGACGAAGCCAAAGCGTGTTATCTAAAGGCTATTGAAACTTGTCCCACGTTTGCGGTGGCCTGGAGTAATCTTGGATGCGTTTTCAATGCTCAAGGTGAAATATGGCTTGCCATTCATCACTTCGAGAAAGTATGTTAAATGTTTTTAAATTAAAGCGCAATTATAACTATATCTTATCTTCTTCTTTCAGGCTGTTCAATTAGACCCGAATTTTTTGGATGCCTACATAAATCTTGGAAATGTTCTCAAAGAAGCTAGAATCTTTGATCGTGCTGCTGCTGCTTACCTTAGGGCATTGAATCTTAGTCCGAACAATGCCATTATTCATGGTAACCTTGCTGGAGTTTATTATGAACAAGGTTTAATCGACTTGGCTATTGATACTTACCGACGAGCTATTGAATTACAACCGGATTATCCAGATGCTTACTGTAACTTGGCTAATGCTCTCAAAGAGAAAGGATATGTCTCCGAAGCCGAAGATTGTTATAATACAGCCCTTAGACTGTGCTCAACCCATGCTGATTCTTTAAATAATTTAGCTAACATCAAACGTGAACAGGGTCATATTGAAGAAGCTACTAGGCTGTATTTAAAAGCATTAGATGTTTTCCCTGAATTTGCTGCTGCACATTCCAATCTAGCTTCAGTACTACAACAGCAAGGTAAATTGGGTGAAGCTTTAATGCACTATAAAGAAGCAATCAGAATATCCCCAGCCTTTGCTGACGCATATTCTAACATGGGAAATACACTAAAAGAAATGGGCGATATTCAGGGAGCATTACAATGTTATAGTCGTGCTATTCAAATTAATCCTGCGTTTGCTGATGCCCATTCAAATCTTGCTTCTGTTCATAAAGACTCCGGTAATATTCCAGAAGCCATTCAATCTTATAAAACGGCTCTTAAGCTTAAGGTAAGCCTCACATATCAATCTCAAATTTTTATTTATTCAACATGATGAATTTTATATTATTTTGCTAGATAGTATATGAGTTGACTAGTCAACTAATGATCAAATCATTTATCTGATTATTCCAGTTTATTGGTTTGTTTTTTCCTCATTTTTCCTTGTGACTAAATCTTATTTCTTTCTTTATTACAGCCCGATTTTCCTGATGCTTATTGTAACCTTGCTCATTGTCTTCAGATAATCTGTGATTGGACAGACTATGAAGCTCGAATGAAGAAGTTGGTTGCGATAATTCGTGAACAACTTGAGAAAAATCGTTTACCCTCTGTTCACCCTCACCATTCAATGCTATATCCATTATCCCATGATTTTCGAAAAGCCATTGCTGCTCGACACGCTGCTTTATGTTTAGAAAAGATTCAAGTTCTCCACAAACCCCCTTATCAATTCAAATTCGGTAAAGTTGACAGATTAAAGGTTGGCTATGTCAGTTCTGATTTTGGGAATCATCCAACATCTCATCTAATGCAAAGTGTACCAGGTTTCCATGACCGTGAAAACTTTGAAATATTTTGTTATGCTCTCTCTCCCGATGATGGCACAACATTCAGAAGTAAAATTGCTGGCGAGTGTGATCATTTTGTCGATCTGTCTACAGTGTCATGCAACGGGAAAGCGGCTGATATGATTTTTGAAGATGGAGTACATATTTTGGTCAACATGAATGGTTACACTAAAGGAGCCCGTAATGAAATATTTGCTCTAAAGCCAGCACCTATTCAAGTTATGTGGCTTGGTTATCCTGGTACTAGTGGCGCTCCTTTCATGGATTATATTGTCACCGACAAAATAACTTCACCGATTGAATTGGCATCACAATATTCAGAGAAATTAGCATTTATGCCGGATACATTTTTTGTGGGCGATCATAAGAATATGTTTCCCCATCTTATTGAAAGAGTTATTCTAACAACTGAGACTAATGGACTTAAAAAACATAATCACAATTATTCATCTTCGCAAAGTGCGCTTGTAAATGAGGCTCCTCCAGACAACGTTGCTATTGTTAACGCAACTGATTTATCTCCAATAATGGAGAAGGTAGAAGTTAAAAAGGTAAAAGAGATTACTGTTGTTAGTACTCAATCTCTTGCTAATTTTGAAAAAATTGAAGTTGTTAAAAAAATGGTTGAACTACCTACTACATCAGCTGTTTCGGTAATGATCAGCACCGGGCAGCTTTCAACTTCAGTCAACGGAATTGTTGTACAAAATGGATTGGCCACAACTCAACTCAATAATAAAGCAGCCACCGGGGAAGAGGCTCCTAAATCAATTGTTGTTACTAGTAGACAACAATATGGCCTTCCTGAGGACGCAATTGTTTATTGTAATTTTAATCAACTTTATAAAATCGACCCTCCAACTCTCACTATGTGGGTGAATATTTTGAAAAGAGTGCCCAACAGTGTTTTATGGCTTCTTCGGTTTCCAGCTCATGGTGAACCCAACATTCTTGCAATGGCAGAAGAACTTGGTTTACCTTCACATCGTATTGTTTTATCTAATGTCGCGGCGAAAGAAGAGCATGTCCGTCGGGGACAACTTGCCGATCTCTGTTTGGATACTCCCCTGTGCAATGGGCACACAACCGGAATGGATGTTCTTTGGGCTGGAACCCCAATGATCACTTTAGCTGGTGAAACTTTAGCATCTCGTGTAGCATCTTCACAATTGGCCTGTTTAGGTGTGCCTGACCTAATCGCTCGAAATCGCCAAGATTACGAGGACATCGCTGTTAAGTTAGGAACAGACAGGCAATATCTTAAAGCAATTCGCGCAAAAGTTTGGAAAGCCAGGGCAGAATCCCCGTTATTCAACGTTAAAATCTATACTTCAAACCTAGAGAGGTTGTATAGGCGAATGTGGTCTAAATATGAAAGAGGAGAAAAACCTGATCACATAACTGAATGGTGATGGTTTCCATTTGAAACAGTTCATTGTTTAAGCGTTATAATATAAACAAGTTCTTGTAAGCCGATGTTTGTTTCACGAGAATAAGGCCATCAGGCCTGATTTAAGGTCAACATGTAGACCTTGCAAATTTAGTTATTAAACAACATCAAATTTACCTTTCTCATCATAGTTTCAGCAAGTTCACACCAATCATCATTCTAAAGTAATCCTATGGTATACCGTGAAAAATCTTGAAACTTGTAAAGCTTAAAGAATCCAAAAGCTGTTTAATTTTACATAACAATTATATTCTAAACAAAATCAATATCAAATTTCCCTCAACTCCTACAGTGTTTCGGGTCAATCATCTAATTGAATCAATTTGTTGACCCCTTAACCAATCTTGTAGAGAGATTGATTTCCTGGATCTTCTGTTTTCATTGATCCCCAATTAAATATTCATCAAGCATGTATAAACATAACGATCATCTCAATGAAGCTGATTAAAATTGTAAAAAAAATCTGACTTGATCAAACGCTTTGTTTTAATTATTTACTTTTATTTTCAAAAAAAAAAATCAATCAAAAAAATCTTGGACATAATAAAGTTAGGAACCATAGTTCCTATCTTTTAGATTTCATGACATCAATGTAAATCAATTAAATTGAAGAAATCACGAAGGAATAAGTTAAAAATTAAGGCACATTGGCTTGGCTCGCATAGTTTCCAAATTCGATGAATGCAGTGGCATCGTCAAAAACACTCCGAGCGACACGAGACATGGGACAGTAAGAAATGGTGTGAGATTCAGGACCAGTAGCACCACACAAAGTACAGGTATACTTGCACAATATTGGACAAACAGTGTTACCAGCTTCATCTTTGAGAGTATGGTCAGTATAAACCTCTCTGGGTTCTCTATTTTTTTTGCAGAAAACACAAATTTTCGTCTTGCCTGCTTTGTCCGATTTTTTACCTTTGTAATGGAATGAAGATTGATTGTTGGATTTTCGTGGAGTCGATGATGAAGATGTATTTGAAGTGGATCCAGATGAAGCCGACCCAGTCGATGATGTCGAAGGAATTCTTTGTCGAAAATTGTCAGAAGGTATAGTCACATTAGAAGAAGGTACAGGTGCAGATCGCCAGCGATTTATTTTAATGTAAGAGTCGCAATTAGCTGGGGAAGGTGAATAAAAGTTGTTTTTAATGCGACCATAAGAGCGATGGAATCGTCGAGGAAAGTTACCGTAAGAAGACATTGTTTTACAAAGAGGTTAGGTTAGGATAGGTTAAGTTAGACTGGGTTAAATAACTGCGGAGAAAATAACTTCACTGTTACAAAACTGTTACAATAGAAGAAAAAGAAGTAGGTAAAAAGATAAGTTATCGGACCAAAAGACAATTTACAAATGAAACAAAATCTAAATTGAAGTTGTTTAAACAAAGGAACGAGGTCTTAAGAGCTACTGTCTAAATGGGTTTATTGAGTTGATGAAAGATTCACTCCGCCTCAAGATGAGCTACCATTGGCTGATTCTAGGTAACTTTAACTGGTAAAGAGTTTTAAATGGTCAGAGCCAAAGCTGGGGTTAAAGTTCAAATATCATTACCAACATTACAAATAGGTTAAAAATGATGTTACATTGTTACAGTGTTACATTTATGATAATCAATTAACCAGAAATTTGAGTTGAGATAAAATCTTCAACTCTTATTAATTTGTTTTGCCTCAATATTGGCTGCTTTGCAAAAAAAGATTGTTTAAAAATGCCAAGACATCATTAACTCTAAGAATTGTGTCTCCATTTTTAGAGAAAACTTAACCTGGTAACTCTTAATCAATTTAAATGCAATATCTTTGGCTTGAGCGAAAGATTAAAGATGAAAGGATCGAATTTCAGTTTTCATAACAGAGCAATTTAATTGATTCAATAGATAAAAAATCAATAAGTTGAGGTTTTTTGAAATTTCGGGTAAAAAAACAAATTATGATTTCAAAAATAGAGAAAAACAGGAAAAAAAGGGCAAAGAGTGCGAGAAATAAAAAAAAGCATTTGATACTAGTCAATTAGAATGCAAAAAGCACAGTCTAAACAATCGATTTGAAGGCAATTAACTTTGAATGGGGTGAATTGGGTAAAAGTTGATGCAATTCCATGTCAGCACCATTTTCAATTATAAAGTGGCATTAAATTGTTTGCCGATTCAACTCCTTTTAATTTCATTTTCAATTCGTGATTTTCTTTTTTAAGATTTTCTCGTTCAGAGAGAAGCCAATCAGCTAAGAATTGTTCTTGTGTGCTGGCAATCTCAACCGATTCCCGGAATCGAAGCTGAGCCATGTAGAGTTTCTGTTTGTGTCCTAGAAGAGTTATTCCAATCTTTTCAAAATCAGCTTCATTGAGAGTTAAGAAACAATACAAATCAATTCCGTGAGAATTAAATAATTGCGAATACTGTGGAAGACCTATTCTCTTTAATAGAGAGTCAAGGTTCTCGGGAAGCGGTGAACGGCTTTCAGAACGCGAACAGTCATTTTGCTCGCTCATTGGAAGCCGGCGTTTACCCATAAGTCCGTCAATGGTTAATTGAGGTGTGAAACCGTTATTTACACAAAATGGTGATGATGGAGAAGATGGTGTGAACTGACGACCTCCTAATGGAGACCACTCACGATTCAAAGATAGATAAGGACTGTAATAATCACAGGTTGAACTATCATCGTTTTTCTTGTTGTTTCCGTTTCCATTGGAAAAAGGTGAAGAGTCTTCAATGATTGGCCTTATATTTTCTTGTGAGATAATTATATCGGGTTTAGTTGTTGATGTGATCTTATTTGATGAAATTGTTACATTTTGACCTCTATTGCTTGCATGCTTGCTATAGCTGTTGTTATTATTAGCGTTGTTGTTACCATTAGAGTTACCATTTGCTGGTGAAGCATCAGAACGACCTTTTGTTAAAGGTCGAGTTCGAGAAGCTGAGCCAACTAAAGAGGAAGAAGCTGAAGTAGATGAGGTTGCATTTGTCGATGAAGAGGAGCGACTTTTCCCTTGAATCTTTAGAAGCTTAGCAATAATTTTGTTTCTTCCATGGCCTGAGTGTATAGCATAATAAGCCGCATTATGACCTTGAGTATCAGTCATGTCAATATCAGCAGCGCCAAGGGTAATAAGGACCTCAATACAACGAGTATGTCCACAAGAAGCAGCCAGCATTAACGGGGTTCGACCTTGAATCTTTTCGGTAATATTTACATTGGCTCCATAATCAATCAGCATTTTGACTACATTGTAGTGACCATAATGGGCTGCATACATTAATGGAGTCCATCCGGATTCATTTTGAAGGTCAACATTTCTTTAAAGAGAAAAAGAAAAAGGTCAGTATCACAACTGAAAATAAACGTGGAAGAAAATTTACTGCGAAATAAAAAAAATACTTACGCTCCTTGTTGAAGAAGTCTGTGGACTAGACCAAGATCTCCAATGCTTGCGGCTGCCAATAAATCCATTTCTGGAGACATTTCATTAGTGTAATCATACGAAATCGGGAGAACTTCCATTTTTAAAAATACAAGACAATACAATCAAAAAGAGATCAACAATGAATAACAGTCAAATTTAAGAAAAATTAACAAAAACAATAAATATCTACACAAATTACAAAATGTAAAAGATCAACAACAGGTCAATAGCAAAACATGAAAATTTAGATGAGATGAGAAAAGTGTTCCAATGTGTTGATGAGGATGATGATGAAGATGAAGATGATGGTGATGATGAGAGTGAAGACTTTACTCGTAGCCAACTAATAAGGCATCCAACAAAGCCTATTGTTTTATAAGAAACTGAAAGACAATACAACACATGTAAACATTAACTTCACCAATAGAAAAATGTGAAACAACATCATAAAGGGTAGCTAAATCTTATTGGTTAAAATTTGATTAAACTTAACATTCCATTTAAGGTTTTGATAATTTTTTTAAATACGCATTAGCAGCCAATTTTTGTGAAATTCAAAATTTAAAAACAATTCGCACGAAATGCAGGTTGAAGGTGAAAATAGAGCTTCTCACGGTAATCAGCTGAAAGCAAGTTAATCCTTTCAAGTAGACTACAAAATCTGTATTTACTTCTGATTCACCAGTGTAACCAAGTTAATCTTTGTCTTCACCGACAATTAAACCGAAAGGTTGAATTGTGAACCTTTGGCTCACAAAAGTAAAAGTTACTTTTTTTGTCTAAAACAGCGTAATTAGTGACCCTTCAGGGTTCAACAAAGTTCCCAAGAAGATAACCTTTGACTTTAAGTCAATCTGTAAACAAATAATCTCTATTTTGTGCTTTTGTAAGTGTGTAAAATTGCCGATGTTTCAAAATCAATTAGCACAAGCAATTTTCACAACTTAACAGTTTTTACAATACAAATTTTTCTCCACTTTCACGGTAGTTTGATACAACTTAATTATATAACAATTTAAACCAATTAATTTCAAACATAATATCGTATTTCAAAAAAGCAGAAACATTCCTTTCCATTCAACATCCACTGCCAAACCAGTTTCACCAATCTTAACGTAACTGTGAAATTTTTTGCTTAATATTGTGATAACCCAAAATATCGGGTTAACAGTTGGTTAAAAATTGGTGTAATAAGTGATCGTCTGATTAGCAATTTGGGCTAAAAGACAAATGATTATCAATTAACAAAAATAAACAAGTGTTGTGTTTACAAGTTTTAATGAAATATTCAGTACAAAATTATCACATGTTGGTAGTAAATATATTTTATGTGTTTAATAACAATTTGTTTGATTTATATGTAAATATTTATAATATTACAATTGAAGTTTCATTCAGAATTGAAATGAAATATGAAGATACAAAAATGGTTCAAAGTTTATCTCCCGGAAAAATCAATTGTTGACAATCAATAAAACGCAACCAAATGGTTGTGCTTTGATTAACACAGAATACACAAGAGGAGAGGAACATCAGAAAAAAAAACTGGTTAAACCATTTGATTTGTAATCCAATTGTAATTAACACCAAAGGTTTGCATTAATAAACTATTTCGAGACATGATTCAGTAATGATAGAAACGATATGCATATCAACTATTGTAATTTAATTTCTCATCATTTGGTTAAAATTATCACTTATTACAAAAAGAGATTTTTGACTCATAAAAAATGAAAATATCTACATGATCTAGTAAAATAATGGGCTTTTCATTGTTGAAACTCACTGTTGAATCTCATCATCATCATTGATATCATGTTTACAAAAAAATTGTTATGTTTACTTGATTGACAATTTAAAGGGTATCAAACAGAAAAAACAGTTAACAATTTCAATGGGAGATTAATCGAGATTAATCTAGCAGATGTCGTGATTGTTGTTGAACATAACGATTAAAATTAACTAATCTATGATCACAGAAGGAAGAGATCTGAGCTGAAATTCAAATCATGACTTGAAAAGTCAATGCAAATAATGTTTGCTCAATTTCATCTGGTTACAAATTATACATAGGAGAAAGGTCAGAGATTGTCAACACTCAATATCAAAAGGATTAAGGTTGAAGGTTAATCTTGCTTATAACCTGGTGAAGACTGGTGATGAAGATGGACCTTAATTCGGAGGCAGTTGTTCATTAAGGAATGATGAATGTTTCTTGGTAAAAAAACATGATCAGGATTACAATTTTGGTTCAGTTTTTTTAAAAATTCATGATAAGAAGTGAGCTAAATCTCATCTTTTCTTTAGCTGGTAACTCAATAAGAATAGAAGAAATAAGAATAGACGAATTTCTTCTTCTTTATTAGACAATCTAAACAAAATAAATTCAATTTTTGTCAGCTCCATTGTCAGCAAGATTCATCAATTTCAAGCCTTTGAGATCTGATTAAAATTGAATCAATTTGTTTGCTTAAACGCCCCTCACTTTCAATCTTTTACTTTTACATTAATCAGCTTTAGCATTGCCAATAAAACTAGATGTACGATCAAACCTACGATTACGCAGTTTTTGCAATGCTTCATTTAGTTTGGGTTTTCTCTCGAAAAAGTTAACCAAAGCTTCTTCAATGAACAAAGCTGCCTGAAATAGTTCAAAAGTGATAAATCCACCTTCAGCGTTGATATGATGTTCATCTCCAAATATTGATGCTTGACTTACAATGTCGAAGCTCTCGACTGATTTAGAATCTGAGGTTGGACTTTTAGATGCTGCTTGACCTTCTTCTTGGTTCTGTTCACGAAGTTGATAGGCGAGTTCACCAATCTTGAATAGCGTAGTACAAACGGAAGCTACACAATGATACATTCGTTGTTCCTCGGGTGATCCGGAGAAAATATCGTAAAGAGTTTTCCAAAGTTCAACAAATTGATCTTGCTTCATTGGAGGAAGAGCTTTGTATTCATGACAAGGGTGTAGAGTAACATTAACACTGCTGGATGATGGTGGGGATGATGCTAAAGTTGATGTAGTACTTGATGGTCCAGAGACGATTTCAAAGCTTTTTGAGGGTGAAGATGAAGGGACAACGAAGCGACTTGGTATTATTTCTGAAATTTTGATTGGAGGATCATTACCGGGTAATAATTCGGCTGAACATGAAGAAGAGCTGCAAGATAATTTGCCGAAATATTCAGTTGCCTCGGTAGCTTCTTCAGCTTCTTCTACATCAGATTCTGACTCTGGTAAAGAACCGTTTGGGTTTTCTGTATCAAGAAGAGGAATGAGATGACAAGCGTATAACAATTTGAGACGAACTTCAACATCTGATTTAAACATGATTGCTATGATGATAAGAAATTGTAAGAAATTAATGAAACCATCGCCATCTTCATCAAGAATCTTGAAAACCCGTAAAGCTAGTGTTTCAGCATTATCACCATCAGTCCATGAAGATATTTGGTGAAAATAACCTTTAAATTGGTCAAAATCTAATTTGTACATATCATAAAATGGTTTAGATGGATCCCAGGTAGACGATGATTGAGATGTTGCTCGGCCCCAATATTGTTGACGAAGTTGCTCTTCTTTCACAATTGCGTATAGATTTTGGATTTCTTCTGATTTTAAATAATGATTAACAAATGGATTACTTTGAACACTGCGAATAACACTTCTCATGTTGTTATCTTCCAGAGTTTGGACAACTTTAATACGACGATCAAATCGAAATTTTTCAATCATTGCAGTAGTTAAAAAACCATATTTTGTATATGAATCATTGATCAATTCATTTATCTCGGTGACTTTCTAGAAAATTGAATAAAAAAGAGGATGAATTATGAAAAAAAGATTAGAAATGATTAGAAATAGTTAATGATAATTTTGATGGACATAATTTTATGACAAAGGTGAAAATATAACAAATAATACATTTACCTGATTAAATCTTTTGGAAACTGGTCCATAAGTGACTGAATGAGCTAGATGAGATGAAGCGTCATGATTTGTAATATTTTCAAGAAACCCTGTCAACACTGTCATTGCTTCGCCATCATCTTTACACTTTAACAATGCTTCTTGGTTAGATTCAAGGATCGATAAAGCAATTTGGAAGACGACTTTAGCTCCATCATAAAAGAAACAGTCCATAATATGAATAGCTGATTCAAAAGGTATGACAGATAAAAAGATTGTTAGGAACCATGAGAGTGAGATCATATTCAATATCCCGTAGGGTTCCAATTTTTGATATAATTGAGGTAGATGTGTTTTCACCAGCTCTTCTAGGACTCCTTGATCAACTAAGGCACCGATTACTTTAGTATTGTAATAATCAGGGAGAAGACGTTCACATAAAGCAACCAACAACCAAAAAGCTTCTTCTTCAGAAGCAAATAATAACAATACCGAGGTTACAATGTTCATAGCTTGACAATAGCCAATACTTGGATTTCTGTAAGCATAAGCATTGAGAACCCGTCGAAGAGAGTTAATACCAACAGGTGATTGAAAGGCAGGATGCTCGGGTAAAGATCGGTGTAAATCTCGTTCAATTTCATCAGATGCCACACATTTACGGCCTGTACTTGCTTCGACCATTTGTTGAAAATAACCTTGATTTGATTCCAATTCATTGATTGCTCCAGAATAAAGCATCCACAATTCACCACGATATTTATCTGGAATACCTTTCACAACCAATTCACGAGCCTTAGGAGTCCGATAAGTGGACACACCTCGTCCATAATCACTAAAATAAAGATCCCAAAGGTTTTCACGTACAGCTTCTTTAGCTTGAACCTCAGGCTCTTTAGGCATAGCAAAAAGTTCATTCAAAGGTCGCTGAATTTCGAACACATTATCACCATCAGGTTTCGAAACAGACGAGGACGTATTTGTGCTGGATTGAATGAAGGAAAAATTTTTATGATAATTAATCTGAAACCCAATCTTTTCTTTGTAATGAGAATGAAAACAGATCGAGTGTTGAATGCTAACCTTTTGTCCTCAGGAAGCTTTTCAAGCATTTCTGAAATCTTTTGAATTAAAAAGTCTCGGTCGTCAATGTAAGAAAACAGGAAATTTGATTTTTTTCGAGTTGATATGAGGATAGCATTGACACACGGAGGTCCACCATGATTATCAACCTTTTCTGACAATAATATGTCCCTCATGGGAATGATAAGAGAGACTGACTGAGGTGTCTAATGCATGGTGATAAGTAATAATGAAAAAAGACAACTCATTAACGACAATTGATCTTGAATTGAAAAAACCAGAATGACAACAAAAGGTGAATATAAATAAGTTTAAGTGTGCACACGCATTAAATTATCTGAGGGCTAAGATTGGGTATTGGAAATTGAATTTTTCTTACCCTGCTTCCAAAACAAATGTAATTTGTAGATAAAAACAGTTTACCCCAAACATGTTGCTTATTGTAGGGTGTCCAAAGCATACAGGGTAAAGTTCCATCAAGTTTTTCTTGAACAGGTAAACGGAAAGCCATCCGGTAAGCCTCACTTATCTGCTTAGCATCCAAATCTCTTTTGAGAAATGATACCTTTCGTGGAGCATTTTTAGAAGTTTTAACGACAAGATCAAGATCAGCCTGATATGAGCCAACCTTCTCATCGGTCATTAAACTTTTCATCGCAATATTAGCTAACTGTTGGATTAATCTATATGTTTCTGAGGGCTTTAAAAACATTGAAAAATTGTAAGCTTCATCATTAGCAGAAATTATAATTGTATCTGGAAACAAAACTGTATTCTTTTTTTCGATATGCTGTACGTCAGTCCATTTGATTGTCAGCTTGATTTTGGTACCAAATAAATGGGAATAAAAAGAGCAATGGTTGATACTGAGAAACATTGTTCCTTGTCTAGGTACTTTTCCTCGCCAAAGGTTACACGAGTAGTAATTAACAAGTTTCTCCTCCTCTGGCATTGCAAAGAGATGGTGAAATTTTCTGGAAGCAATTTGAAATCCTCTGGAATCAACATTCTGAATAGTTGTTGAAGCAGCTGATGAATTAGTAGCCATTTCTTGAAAAGTATGGATCTCTTTTCCGATTACAACTGAATAGAGTGAGTTAACACATTAGGTTAGCAACAGGAATCAACTAAACATAGGTTAAAGAGAACTGTAAGAATTGGTGAAGATAAACTTAATAAATTAAAAAAATATGCAATTGATTACATTGTGATTGTAATTTCATTTCTGGCTAACAAAAACAAAAACAAGGCCCACTCATTTTGCTTTATTTACATCACATCACTACCTCAGTGCTGCCATCTCTTATGTAATCTTTGTTTAAACTGTCTTGTTTTGATTATTTTTTCACAATCACATTCAAAAGGTAAATCAGTTTGATTGACTTTAAATTTTTATGCGGTCAAAGAGTAATAATTTCGATGACTTCAAAATTTTATCAATTTTTTATCAATTTAATCATTTAAAACGGTGACCAACTAGTTTGAAAGTGTTAGGGGAGGATTGACGGTAAGTGTTTTGTTACAACTCTGGTTATTATTCATTTACTAATATAAAGAAAATCATAATGTAAATTGATACTCTTCTGTGAACAATTTACAATCTGGAAAGCTTTTTTACTGCAATCAGTAGCTATTGGAATCGCCTAGGCTCAAACCATGGATCAATATTTGTATTACATTTAAGTTGATTGATAAATGAGACAGTTCATTAAAGAGAAGTAAGATTACTCTTTGCAAAACATTCAGTGTATATAAATTTTGTTTCCCCTGAACAATAGAATGATGTTGAAGTGATTTCAAGTATTAATAGATTACAATTTCTGCTTTGATTCTTCTTCTTTATTAGCAAGAAAAGTAAAGAAATTAGTTATAACCGAAATTTTTGTCTAATCTATTTGGTACTTATTCAGTCACTCAAGATTAACTATTAGATAATTTCTGTTGATTGAACATTGATACTCTTTGTACTCATTGTGACAATCAACTGGGCAACCTTATTCTATCTTGAACGTGAAATCAATAAGTCTCAACATTTTACTCGAGTATTTGAGTTGTCATCACTAATTTGTTTGTACAATCTGTTTGTATCACAAAAAAATCAAAGGTGAGGAACCTTAGACATCAAGAGGTAGTGTAAAAGATTGATTGTTGAGTGATTTAAGAAAGAAATCAAAGTTTATTTTTTAAATTCTGTATTTTTATATTGTACAAAAATAGGGTAAAAATTTCTAAAAGTCTAAAATTTTCCAAATTTTTATTACAATAACCAATAGTCCAACAGGCTAAGGACTTGAGGAGATCATAGTTTTAACTCTTATGTTATCACCGGCGATATTATCACAATAATTCGATACCATTGACTTTGAACTATTACTTGGATCGATAAATTACTAGCCAACCAAAGAAGTAAATAGACCAATTAATATAGTATTGATGATGATATTGAAAAAGACTTGTACCCAAGCTCGCTGGATATTGATAGAATGGTGTCAACTCCCCGGGAAAATCTTTTTTATCCAATGCAATTGACGATAAAGATGATGAAGGTGAAGACGATGATGCGGCAACGACGTGAAGTGTAGCATTGGCAAAATCTGCATAGGATGGTTTACATGAGTATTCACCAGAATCAGATGGTCTTGATTCAATAATGGTTAAACGACTAACAGCTGAAGAGCTACGATCCGTTGTCACTTTTATGTCTCCTCCTCTCGGTGAATCATAATTAATCACTGTTCCATCATGGTACCAGAAAACATAAACCGGCGGTGAAGATGATGGTTCACTAATTAAACAAGTTAAATTAACTGTAACGCCAACTTCAACAAATAACTCGGGTCCTTCTGGTATTATTGCTTTAGCCGCTGTTAACATGAGTCGGAATAAAGGGGAAGAGAGAAACAAATAATCAATATTAGTTTTACAAAAAAAGGCGATGATGATGATTAAATGATTGTTGACAAAGGAAGGAAGTTAATGTTAAACTTGAAGAGATAAAAATTGAAACTTGTCAAATAATGGTGAAAAATCAAAATTAAATTAATAGCTGTTACATACACATTTTGAACACATCAATCAGTGAGATTTGTTAAAAAACAACGCAGATACCAATTACCGCGACAGTTGATAATTTTATGCGCTCAACCTAAACACTTTTCATTAATATGTCTATGTATTTATCATTATTAATTCAAGTCATCATTTCTCCAGCCATCACCATGTTTTAAACAAGAAACAGATTGTCAGAAGGCAATGGCACGACAAGAGTAAATTGACTCTTGATGAAGCCAAGCAAAGTGAAATTGTAAATCAACCCTTTACAGTTAATCATCAGCAAAACTTGAGTTATCCTTGAAATTTGATTCCCAATCTTGAATTACTAGACTCACAATCAAGACTCAAATTTGGAAAAATCATAACAGATTAAACAAAACGGATTCATTTGAGTGTAAACCATGGATTGCCTACTGGAAACTATCTTTTTTACCAAGAATCTGAAAGAAAAAAAGAAACCATTGATTTTTATAGTTGACGAATGAAACGAAATGAAACTAATTAACCTTTTAAATCAACCTGAAATGATTAGTGTGAGCCAGGATGGTGATAACGTTGGAATTGATTAACTATAATTACAATAAGTTGATCAACACAAAACAAATAAACAGCTTTAATTAGACAAAAGAAGAAGCACAATGAGGAAAAAAAAGAAGAGAAAGAGAAACTAAATAGAATTATAGTTTTAATAATAATACAATGATACAATAGATGGACAATCAAGTATTATTATCACGATTTTCATCATCACATTATAAATAACATTAAATAATAATAACTAAACAGCAAATTAATGATAATGAAAATGATATTAATGAAGCGCCATTAAACATTTCCCTAACCAACCAAGCCAAACAAAACCACATGACCATTGAAAAAGACAATCAAATCACATTAACGCGCTCAATACAAAAAAAAAGATATAAACAAATAAATCTTTTCAACATTTTGATATTAACCAAAATAACATTGATTGTTGTTTAATCAAAAGTAAAATAATGAAAAATGATTACATTTGTAAAGATGAAGATAGGCTAAAAACCGTAATCCGTAACCATTATTAATCCAATTAACTTGGATAAAACCGAAACAAGAATATTGGACAATTAAAGTACATTAGATTATCTGAAATTCATTTGATTCTCTCGATTGTTATTAACATTGAATAAAAAGTAATCTGTTGATAAATATTATCGTAAAAGTGGATTACATCCATTAGATTGGTTAAAAGAAGATGAAAGTAAAAGCAAAATAATAGGACGATTGAAAAAACAAGATGATCAGAATCATTCTTATCATCACCATCATCATCTTCATTCAATACTCATAAGAGAAATGATTTTGTAATGGCAATAATAATGATGATGATAAGGATGAACCTAATGATGACAATAACATTGAAGACCAATAATCTTGAGAATCGGATGCAAACACTAATAATATTATTATCTGTTTTATAACCATTGAATTATTTTCTCAACACAAAAATTGGGAAACTTTCAGTGAACACCACTTCATGAATAATCTCATGAAACTGGCCCGATAAGCCGATACAACACTAATCACGTACAGCTCAACTAATACCAAATTTCATCCATTGCTATAACCTAAATTGAACAATCGACTTTCCAACGATGAAAATTTCGATTTCCCTGGATTTTTAGTTCCCTTTTGACCAATTCAAATGAAGACTCGAGTAGAGTTAAATGTTTATTAGAATCAAATTTCAAATCAAAATCCATCAAAGATCTTGTCTGATCTATTCCAATAGTCGATGCAAACGCTATTCAACTCGTGTAAGGAATTTTCGGGTTAACCCAAAAGATCGATTGTATTGACTTTCTGGTTTAAAATTGAAATTTAAAGCAGTTTGTCTGGAAATGGATGAAACAAAAGGCTGAAAAAAGTCAATTGAAAGTTATAGAGCAAAATTGTCACTCTCTGGAACTGTTGATGGAAAGATCATGAAAATGATTGAAACTCTTGTTTTGCTGATCGCCCAATTTGTTAATCATTTTAATGTAAAGGTGAACATTTACAATTGCTACTTGAAAGTGAACAGATTGAGATGTAAACGAGGAAAGTGAAAAAAAGTGATTGATGGCTTGCAGTTGGATAAAAGTAAACATTGAAATGTCTCTCTCAACAGGGAATGATAATTTAAGTTTTTCTTGCCTGTCACCAGAATAGTAGTTTGGTGATAAAATTTTAAAACTGATTGTTCATTGACAAAAAAAGGCGAAACTTTCATCTTTTCCCAGAGCAAGAAAAAAAACAAGATCCTTTCCTTCAACCCATTTTGATGTGTACTTTGTGCCCTCACTATTTGTTATTCATTGTCATTATATTGTTGTTGTTGATGTTGTTCATTGTTCATGATAAAGGCATCATCAATGTGACTTTTCATTCTCAATATTATCATGTTTAAGAGCATAAAGTGAATGTAAATTGGTGAACACAGAAGCAACAACAACCAAACTGATGTCGTTGTTAATCTCATTAAATTGTCATTTTGAATAATGATAAAAAATTGGGAAAAGAAAAGGAGAAAAGTTGAAGAAAAAATGAAAACCCATTGAAATGCTCATTCAACTGATAAGATGCAAAAATGTCTGACAAATTGATGAAATTTGAATCCATCAAATGAACATTTAATCATTTTCCATGTTTACTGATTACAATTTAATAACAATTTGAGAAGCGAAAATTCAGCTTCCCTTAAATCATCATTTAATAGGAAATTCAATATTTTTCAATATTTCTCTTTTTTCTGGTTAAACTTTTTTTCTGGTAAAGTTAAAGGCTTACCAACAACTCCAAGTTTAATGCTTAGACTCATCTTTGGTTCGGTGCTGACTTGACACTCGTATATGCCAGCGTCGTCCTTTTGAACGTATTTAATCTCAAGTGTCCAATCATCTGAATCGTCTAGATGAATGCAGGTAAACCTTTGATCGGAAGTATAAGTGTAACGTCCAACTGTTAAAATGTGCAAATCCTTTTGTCGAACCCAAGAAACCTGAAAGAATAAAGATTAATGAGAAAATTGGATCAAAATGAATATTTACTAAGCGCATTAAAAGGTTTATCTTGAATAATTTCATTAGTCAAAACTGGTTAATCCAACTTGAAACTGGTCAACTTTGGAAATGACAGTTTTCGTTGAATAAAGATCAAGATTAATGTCATTTTATGGTTTATTCATGTTTTTATAATAAACGTTTACTTTCAATGTTTATTCAAAATATTAGACTTTTTTTTGCTTTCCTCAATAAAACAATGAAATGATACAATTTGAATTGATTTCAAATGATTTTACCAATTGATATGGTTGAGTTTATAAAAAGGAAACCATTAAACAAAATCATTTATTGTGACATTTGGGTAAAATGTGGGAAATGTTGATATTAAAGTGCAAGATTTATTGTCCAAAAATAGTATCATTTTGAAAGTCAATTTAAGCAGCAAACAATTGACCTTAACCAATAAATAATTAATCATTTTTGGGTTAATCAATCAATTTGCAAGTTTCCTTTTCAATAACATTTTTACAGAAAATCGTATTTCCCAAAAAAAGCAAAACAAACAAACTGAAAGCAAAATAATATTCAACTTTAGTCAAACCAGTTTCCCACTAAACCAACTGTAGTTAACCAGAAAATTTATTTTTGGGTAACTTTTCGAGTCAACCTTTCTTAATTGCTAAAGACTCTGACTTACTTACGTTGATTTACTCTAAATTTAACAGCAATACTTAATGATTTTCGCATAAAAACAATGAACAGTCTTGAAGAAAACGCTCGAACAGAAGCATCAAACAGAAATGGATATTTACTATTGAAAGATTTCTCCCTGAACATTGGAATAACTATGAAAGAATATTTTTCCAAATTATTTTACATTCCATCATGTATTTCAATTCAACTTGAAGCAGTTAATAAACCAAATGCAATCATAAAATCATAGAGCATAAAATATCTGAAATAACTTGCAAGGTAAAACAAAATAATGAAATTTTTAGACTGATTGATAAAACATTTATTTTTCAAACTAAACTTGATTTGACCAGAAATTTTATTTTTGCCTTCAAATCTTTCGATTTACAATTTGCACAAAACCGAATAGGATTTTTTGAGACTTTCAGAGCATTTGTAAAGGCTAACAAATTGTCAGGAAATACTGACCACTGGAATGACAATTTCTGTAACGAAAAGCAGATAATAACTTAATAAGATGAAATTGGATGAAAAGTTGAACCTTTTAACAATAACTTTACCCAAATGTGAAGGTAAAGCTTAAACTTGACTGGAATGTTGGATTACTTATTATTGATGTTGGTCAATATTGTTATCAATTTATTATATCAAATTTTATGAGCAACAATTATTTACCCAAAAATGGTTAAACAAGACATTTAATCACTTTTCAGTAGCAATCAAATATTCAACTTGATCCAAGTAATACCTTAACAATATATAAAGTAAATGTTAATATCAGTTACAAGATATTTGGCGAGAAGGAAAAGCTGAATTGATTAAATAGTTGTCTTCATTAATAATAACTATTATTACCAATTTTTGTATCCTTCATGTTAACATCCAACAGATGTATTAACTGTAACTGTAATGCATCCAATAAGGTGAACTCTAATATCGCAAGTCAAACAGGGAGTGATAACAAGGAGTGATAACTGGGAGTGATAAGTTATGATAAGTTATTTGTTCATTTATGAGGAGAACTGTTGATGAATAATGAACCCGATTGCCAGTATTGATAAAAGAAGATGGCGAAAACGAAAAAAAAAGAACAAAAAGAAATGTCATTTTTTCTCTCAAATAACACAATTAAAGTGAACATTTGAACGAGAAAAAAAAGATAACTTTAATTAGCACAAGATAAAAGGTAATTAACCAAATGCTTCAATTGTACTAATAGACAATTATTACAAATTGCAATTGTAATAATAATTAACAAATGTTTATCTGAATTTCAGTTTTAGCTTTTTTGCTCTGTTTTCGCTTTTCAAATCATTAGCAGTTTCATGATGATTTACTCACGACTAATGATCAAGTTTCAACTGCAACTTGAAACAAGTTGAACATTGTTTACTTCATTAATTTGATTTACCCTCGACTTGGTGAGTTAACTTTTCTCGGTCAACTGATTAACTCAAATCTAATCAAATAAACGGACCAACATTTGTTGTTACCTTGATGAGCTTCCCTTACCTGGGTTTACTTTAAAAGCCTAAAAGCTGCCGGCTATTTGATTACAATGATTGCCTTTCATCATGTTTAATAAGACACTTTGCTTCGTTAATATGATCCAGGAAAAAATTATTCAATTTGGGAATTTATCATTTCTGGTTTACACATTAAACAGCTTTAATTTCAATATTTGCCTTTAAATGATTAAAAGAAATGTTAACTTTCCTTTTCCTATTAACATTTTGACTTCATTAACTAAATCATTATTATTAAAGATGTTATCAATTTGTTGAACACCAGTCTTTGTTCATATTCATCTTTCCAAATTAATCTTTGTCTTTTTAATGGACTTTTTATGACAAGAAAAGTTCAACAAAAAATGAACATTAAAAGTACAAAGAGTGTTAAGAAGTTGCTTTTTTGGGTTGAAAAATTTCTTCTTTTCATTACTTTTGTTTTCAGTTTCGTCTGAATCTTCACCTCATTTATAATGATTCAAGATCATGCAAAGAAACAATGAGTTTAAATAAGGTGAAATTAAGGTTAGTCAACATTCAGTAATTGTTAGCAAAGCATCAAGTGTTGATCAGTAAGAATTATCTGAAATATTTTCAATGGAAATTCATTAATCATTGTAAATAAAATTCAAACGATACTCATTGTTCAATAAGGTAAAAATGAGTTTTGAAAGTAAATATTTTTTATTGAAAAAAAGGCAAAAGCTAAAAATAAGCTTCTAAAGCATTTTCAAATATTGTAATATTGATATGAAATTCAGAGATTTGTTATTAAAGTGGAGAAGAAGAAAAAAAAGTTGGTGGAAAAGCCTATTAAAGATAAATATTATAACTTGCAGAATCATGATCATCATTAGATTTTCATGAGTTTAGGTGAAACCCAATTTTGACCACAAAATTGAAAAATTGAATGAACAAGGAAAAGTGAAAAAATGTTGGTTACTTGGAGTAAACAATTTTCTTGCCTTTTTTCTCAGTCCTTTTAGTTTCATCTTTTTGCCTCATGATGACTATCTAGGCGGATTCAGTGTTATCCTGCATTTCAACTTGACCAAACCTGAAACTTGGTGCAATCAACTTTTACACTTGAATCATTATCAGTGATGAGAGGGAAAAGTAAAGAGACGAACAAAATTCATTTCACTTTTTTTTCCACACTCTATTTTCATTCCATTTTCATGGGCCATTTTTGCTCCTCAGCTTCCTTTCCACCATCAATTCAATTCAGTCCTTCATCAACCTTGTCAACCAGTTATGATCCAATGTTCAACTTTAATGTCTAATTCTTGTGATATTACCTGATATTATCTTTATCCATGTCATTTAACTGGACTTTTACAGAATCATTCAGCTCATCTTTATCTTTCTAATGTAACCTAATGGCTTTTGTTCAGTTGACTTTTCATGTTTTTTTCCCTTCAAATTTCATCTCTTTCTCTCTTTCATCCAATCATTATCATTCTCAAGTCAGGTTACTCTTGTCCCTTTCCATCATAATTATCATCACCTTTTTACCTTTCAAAGATTCTAATGTTTTTACCCTGTAACAAGTAAAACCAAAGTGATGAACATGTTATTATTTACTTTTGCTACATTTCATTTCTTCACCAGTTTTTAGTACATTAACTCGCTCAGATTATTTGTCATTTTGTTCACTCTATCAACATTCAATTGTAGATGGAAAAGTAAATAATAGTTGAACCAAAAGTTACCAAACAGGTGAGATTAAATGTCGCTTCTGATTTTCATTCAATTCCGTTTATTCAGTCCGCATTGGTCACTAAATGCTCATTTCTTTTACCTTTTCATAACTTGTTGGGTTGAAGGTATAACTAAACTTGTAGGAATCATTTTCATCATTAATTGCAAGTTTAACAAGATCTTACTCTTATATGATGAGACATGAAACAAGACCAATCATTTGATCATTTGGAGGTTGATCTTGATAAAAGTGTTCAGAGAAGCAGAGATTTCAGTCTTTTCATGGTAAATCATTTCTGCCTTTGATCTATCCAATTTGAACAATCTAAATGGGAATCAATTTTTTCATGGAATGAAATTTTTTCGATATTCTGCTTTCATTAAACATTCCCAGTGACAAAACCTTAAGTTGCTCAAGACAATCGATTGATGGGTTCAACAAATTGCAGATTCATTATTAGGTTAAACAATATCTCAATTAACCAGTGAAAAGAAGACAGAATAATTGATTCATTAATTAAATCTCTCTGATAGTCATTCAATCATATTTGCCTGTTTTTTTCTCATCTTGTTTCTCTTCATTTCTTGTTTTCATCTTTTCTCTCTTCCGTTGTCTTGCTATTTATCATCATCACCGGCATCATCTTCATCTTGATCATCTTTGTTCATCTTTTCCTCTTTTCCAATCTATTGTCACGTAAATACATTAATACAGCTTTCTTGTCTTTCAA
Organism: Tetranychus urticae; assembly: GCF_039701765.1. Taxonomy (NCBI): domain Eukaryota; kingdom Metazoa; phylum Arthropoda; class Arachnida; order Trombidiformes; family Tetranychidae; genus Tetranychus; species Tetranychus urticae. The sequence continues at coordinate 12,036,471 of NC_142959.1, read as the reverse complement.
TTGAAACCAACGGAAGAATACATTATCTCAAGATTATTATATTACATGAAAGGTTTACTAATATCATTATAATTTACTCCAATTGTGTGATAGCGCATTACAACAATAATATATCAGAGAAAAGAAGAAAAACTCTTTTTCGAAACAATCACGAATAATGTCCAATTGACAACAATTTATTGAACCATTTCCATGTCCAGTTTAATTGCAGTTAAAACGATTCTTTCAAGCGCAATATTGAATCAAAAGATTTGTCAAATTGTCCTTTTTTCAGCCACAAAAGTTTCAACTGAAAACAGATTTTCTGATCCAAAAAAAGAGATTCAAATCTAATCCGATTGTCCATGAAATGGGAATGAATGTAAGAATAGAAATGTGATTAATTTGTGGTTGAGGTTGAATGATAAATGAGAGGCAATAATGGCTACTAACTGTTGACATTTTTCATCAACTTTTTTCCTGATTCAAGCTTTTAAAAAGTGAACTAAAAGTTGAAAGCAAAGACTTGGTCAAACTCGGAGACTCGGAAAAAGGATGAAAAGATAAAGGTGAAATGGTGAATTAATAGAGGTACAAGAGTGACATGATGAGACAAAAGGATGACAAAGATGTATGGAAACATTTTTTGATTGGTAAGAGGGAAACAAGAATGTAAGATGAAATTGAGACTCGGTTGGATGAACAATGTTCAAGATGGATTTAACTGTAAAAAAAGTGGCAACCAATTGGATTGATAAAGGACACAATGTTGTACAACCTTTTATTTTCATGAGACTTTCAAAATTTCATTTCCAAACTTCCAAGCATTAAGTGTATGAGAAGCTGAAAAAGTATATTACAGTTGAACTGAGATATTGCCTTTTGTCACCGATGGTGCACTTGCTGTATGGGCTTTATATTAATAATAGGCATCAATTTGGCTGTGACTTTAAATCAGGCAAAGTAAAAGTTTATTTTCACAACATTTAGTTTTACTCTTGTTCATCTTCATTCTTTATCTTCCCATTTTCACGGTTCATTCTTTTCTCAACACAACTTTCAATTGGTGATAACAAAGATTATTTAATGATCTTCTCAACAGAATAATCACAAGGATGAAGAGAATGATTATCATGAAAATGGGAGGCAGCAATGAAGAGGGAACTGCAAGAGGAAGGATTAAGGCTTGCTGCAGTTACAGTTTAAGTAACATTGTTAAGACTGGGAGTATGAATGCAATTTACATAAAGTTTACCTGATAATGAGAAGTTCAATGAAATGAAACCCACAAAAAGATTCAACAGAAGACTTAATAAATCATCGACAAATGGATTCGTCCCTGCAAGTTTTGAGAGGTGTAAAGAGAAGAGGTTTGCTTAAAGTAAAAGATGCCTCGAAGGGGTTCTTTTGGTGTTCGTACAAGCTTCATTTTTGAATTAAATTGGTCAAATTTTCAACTAAATGCCGTCAAACTAATATTAAGAGAAACAAGAGTTGACTGATTTTCTTGAATGAATTTCAGATCATTAGTTCTTCAATTCTCAAAGGCATACTGATTCAATTCAGCAACTTAGCATGTAGGCTCGTAAATTTTGAATAAAACGAGAAGTAAATAACTTATTCATTCACTGTACTAAGCTTTTCTACCAAATTTTACGCCTATTTAAGATCATATCTCGATAACGGTTTGTATGGGATACTTCGTGTGGCTAAGTGTCATTAAAATGTTTTGAGGTGATTCAAGATTATTCACTTATTTGACCCTTTTAGGAAATCCAAGGTTAAATTCTCAAATGGTAATTTTTTGATTAATAATATGGTTTTTGGCGCTAATTCAATAGCGTTCCTAACTGAAAAGATGTCCAGAAATAGAAGTTTGACTGTTTTAAGTTCTATAAGTTTATATGCGTAGACTATCATCAGCGAATATTTCATCAACCAATCATGACTGTTTTCTTGTTGAGGCTGGCTAAGCTTAATTAGCTTAGGTTACATAGAATTGAAGGTCACATTGTATTGTTTAATATTATCGGAGCTTAGCAAAGCGAAACGGAGATTTAGACTCAGCTTAGCCATTATGAAAATCCACTTTTGGATACGATAAACAACGTACCGCTAAAAAGACTTGACCTAATGACTTGGATCCTGGAATGTTGAAAAAACTTTGCAGTTCATTCAAGATCATTTTACGGGACTTTGGTCTTTGAAACCATAAAGAGTCATAGTCGAAATCATTAGCTATCAGACATCATGATAATACCAATAATAATACAGGATTACTTTTAGTTTGTTCTGAAAAAGCATCTCTTCTTGTTATAGTTAGAAATTTCAATTCAAGTTTCACATTATCGACGAAATATAAGGTAAAATGTACAAACTTCCAATTCAAGTGAACCCGAAATTTCATTTGAATCCCATCATATGCATAACATACCCTGACTATCTGGGTGAAGTCAACATGCAGAAAAATATCATGTTATGATAAATATTAAGGGAACGACGATCCACACACGCTTATCGCATTTCCGATTATTATTGGAACTTATTCGTGGAAGAACGAAAAGATATCGAACTTTCACTGCTACAAATGCTAATTCGAGACAAGAAGTTCAAAGCAAAAGTTAAGATGCTCTTAAAAGTATCTGGAAAACAATCAAAATTTTGTGACGATAAGGGCAATAATTGCATCCAAGAACAAGAATTGAATAAAACCTCATTTTAATGAACTTCATTTTTAAAGATTTAAAATAATGTTTTGTTCATAACTTTGCTAGTTTAGTTAAGTTTGATGAAAATTTTGTTTAATTTTCTCTCAAAATTCATAATCTTATTGTCAATCAATGCATGTAAAAGTTTTAATAAGAGTCACAAGTGTTTAGCTAAACATAAATTGAAGTCAGCAATTTATTATTAATAAGAAGTCGAGAAAATTGAATAATCTTAAAGCTAAACAGTTTTGATAAGTTGAAAGTGAATGAACAATTTAAAGGTAAAAAATTTGTCCCATTTTTACATGCAACTCAAAATTGGGTAAAAAAAAGGTTGAATTTTATTGAACCTTTTATGTTTACTAAAATAAAATGTAACCCATTGTTTTGTTTTTACCTCAACTTTTATCACTTTTTTGGTCATCCAAAAGACTAACATTAAGGGAAGAAAAGTTATTGCATTTTGTCTTTTTATTGATAAATTTTGATGCTCTTTGATTATTGTTTTTGTTATCATCTTGTTGCAAGTACAGATTACATGATGAAAATGCGATTGAACATGAGAGTTTGAATCAAAGGTGGAACCAATCAGTTGCAAGATGTTTCACTTGTAACACGAAAAGAAAGACAAGAATTCTGAGGATAAAAGAAAAGAGGAAAAGAAGAAGAAGAAGAAGAGCAAATATGATGAGACAAATAAATTTTACGTGATTTGGTTATAGCAAAACTTTATCAGATTAATCATTAGTTTCATCCTTCATTTTTCCTCCTTCAAGGTAAACCAAGAGCACATGTAAAACTGAATGGTTCATTATGGTGTAAACATGAGAGAAACGATGAAACAAAGATTAAGACAAACTTTTGTTGCAAACCAAGAAGCTGTTAAGTTTTTCTCAGTTCAACAATTTAATTGAACTTGAATTTGCTTTTAAAATGTCACTTCTTTAAATGTCAACCTGACAAATTGGCACCACAAGATTGACTCAATTGATTTAAATTAACTCCAAGTGAAGTTTCACTCCCAGTGACTCCCAGTGAATAACATTCCAGAAACTGTTCCAACAACTGTGAAGTTGAAAATATTTAAACAACTTTCAACTCTTAATAAATGTTGTTTGATTAACTTGATTAACTTGAAAGCACATAAAGGCTGTTAATGTTTCAGGAAATATTGAGTTTAATCACATTCTCATAATTGGTGACTTCGTTATCATTTGGTTGAAAGTCGAGAAGGAAAAGTTAATGATATTGATTATTTCATTGAAACAGCCTTCAGCTATTTATTCAATTCAATTTAAAATTCAATAGTTTGAATGAAATTCCAGTTTATTTAATTAAAAGTTTAACTTTAAAATGAAATGTTAACCAATCGTTGAAATGATTAAACATTGAACAGAAGCGTTTATGAATAATAAATTGAACCATTTTTAGCCACTTAAACTTGTAAAGCTTTAAGATTTTCATGTCAATTTAGCAGAGAATCGTGTTAATCATGAAATTTTAAACTTTTATGGAAATGAAAAGTTCGGAAAATGCAATGAATAAAGTTGAACAATGTTTTTGTTTTTTTTCGTTCACTTTTCTGTTCTGTCATTTCTCAACCTTTTCTCATTCATTTTCAGGTTTCTCGCTGGTTTCTGCTTCATCTGTTCATCTTGAATACAATTCATTTCTAGCCTGGTTTTATCATGCAACATGATGAGTATGGTGATGATGTTGATGAAAAGGAATATTTTCTTTATAAAGAATCGCGCAAAAATGAAAATGTCTTTATCACATTACCATGCAACTTTCATGATAACCTTTACAGTCTTTTTTTCACTTCCAGAACAGAACTTTTTTTCTCTCTTTTCATTCTTTTCTTCATTTGAGGAAACTTTTTTGCACTTCCATTGCCTGCATCTTTATCATTTGGAATGTAAATTCATGAAAATTTCATTGATCATTTTTGTGACTTTTTCTTCTCCCTGTTACTCTGAAACAAGAGAAACACTTTTTCAAGTTTAATATCGTTTTATAAGTGAATCGATTAAGGCATTTCTGTTTAGCTTTTTTCTTAAACAAAGGTTGACTTTGATGATAACTATAATGAACAATGTTGACACAAAATTCAGTTGCAATATCAGCTAAGCATCCTTAAAGCTTATTTCAAGATTCTGCTGAAAATACAATCTAATCAGGCTCGTTATTAAAATTCGCAAATTCGATTGAAGATAGTTTTTGTCAAAATTTTGACAGTTGCAATGACCAACTACTAAAGCGAGAAATTAAGAAATGCAATTCGAAAAACAATCGCCATTTATGCAATTTCATGTTAGCAAAATGATCAAAATGATGATTCAACTGTCAGCTTAAAACATGAAAGGAAATCAAAGTCTTTGCGATTCATTAAACATCCAATTCTAATGGTAGTTCAACGCTATTTCGCTTAAAATAACAATTTGCATCAATTAATGTCTTGTAAGTCATTTGTGCAAAAGCAAAGCGAATAATCAAGATTTTTTTGCGTTTTGTGATCGAGCAAAGATCTGCAAAATGTATAACAAACACTTCATCATCAGAACAAAAGAAATTCTGAACAAAATAGAACAAAACGAAGTCCAAAATAGCCAAATAATCTTGTTTCTGCACTTACATTTCATCAACTTTTAAGACTGAATTTTCGAAGGCATCAATTTTGTATTAAACTATTAACTGATGTTTTAAATGGTTCAAGAAACTAAGAAATTGGAACTGCACGAAGTGTTTGAAATATCCAATTTGTTGTGTGATTCAATGTTCGCGCTCCTTGTACTGTTAAGATAGCAACCGGGTTGCTAGAGTTGGGCTGTTGCTCTGGAAATACCGAGTATTTCCTTTTCTTTTCTATTTTTTGTATAACATCCTTACTTTATGTTTCCGTAATTAATTGTATAAATAGACTAACCTTACTAATTGTATTTTAAGTGACATTAGTGCTTTGATTAGATTAAACTGTGTTAATTAGACAATCATTGTGAAGTCCTTCATTTCATCTAGATTCTCGGAATCTGTGATAGCTGGAGAGTATTCCCGGAATACTCTGCCTTACCAACTAGGTTGGTTAAACTACATCAGTAATACTCGGTATTACGACTGCTGAACTGTGATTAATAGTCTAGGACTATTTGTGTGAACTGTAAGATCGTGACTAGCTGGTTAAAAGATCTTAGTTTCAACCCTGTTGAAATCTGTGAATAACTCAACCCGGTTGAGCCATACTTGTGTTAAAGCTTCTAGGAAGCTACGATTACTCAAAGTGTGTTAGAAGAACTCTTGGAACCAGTAGTTACACAACATTTGGTGGAGATGCCCTTCGTTTTGTGAGATTCTCGTGGTTAAGCTGTGCTTTGCTGTTTGTGCTTTCGTTTTGGAGGTTGTTTTGTCTCTGTGTGGGGGGAATTGGTGAATTTGGAATTCTATGTTATTGGAGATAACGCTTATCGAATTTATTGCTATCTTGCTGATATTGGTATCCGAATTCTGTTGTTCTGTATTCAGCTTGTTTTGGTTAGAGTGCGATTTCCAATAGAATTCTCGGAATTCTACAATGTCTGATAAAGAGAAAGATGGTTTTCTCGTCCCGCAACAACAACGACAACAACAATCTAAGACAATTACGCCTGAAACGATTGAAGCCTTGAAACACAATAATAATGTCTTTCAGAAGTCTTTGGCAAATATGGAGAAGACCCAGCAGGAAACGCAAAAGACTATGGGAGAAGTCTTGACGACTTTACAAGCTCAAGGTACGAATTTAGAAATTCTCATGAAAGATTTGGCTGATGTCAGGAAGACTCAGAATGATCATGTGAATATGATTCACGCTTTGAGAGTTGCTGAAAAGACGAGAAGTGATAAAGAGAAATTGCTTGAGAGCAATAAGTTGCGTGTTCAGGGAACACCAACATCGTCTAAAGAAACAACAGGTTTAGAGGATTCCCTGAATCCTCCGGGAGAATCTGATTCTCAGTTACCTGGTAACAGGAGAATTCATTCCTTTTTGGATGAATTTTCAGCAAACGAGAATGGTGAAAGAACTAGAGGAGCTCTTATGAAAGCAGTTCCTTTGCCTCAATTTCATGGTGAACATGAGAAAGCTGCTAGTTGGCTAAGAAGATATGAAGAGGTTGCTGCTCTAAATTATTGGAATGAAGCAGAACTGATTCGAGGAGTTGGAGCTTCGATGAAAGACGAAGCGTCAACTTGGTACTGGTACGTTTACTTGCCTAAGATGGCAGGAAAAGGTCAAACGTGGCCACAGTTTCGGAAACTGTTCTTGGATACCTACGTTAAGGATGAGGACAGGCATGCGATCTTTCAAAAGTTGATGAACCGGGTTCATCTTAAAACAGAGAGATTGTCAACGTATTGGCATTCTATTTTGTCATTATGTATGGACTTTAATCCTGAGATGACAGAAAGTGAAATTATTTCGTATACTTTGAAAGGTTTGGAACCTAATTTAAGAAGTACTTTCGCTACAGGCTTGCATGGCAAGAGGACTTTGGAGACTCTCGAGCAATTGATTTCGGTCAATGATGCTATTGTGGAGAGAAGTCGAAAGGTTGACTCAAAGTCGAATGAGTCAAAGCCTCAAAAGAGTAAAGAAGAGAAGCAAGAGAAGCAGCATGACAAAGGGAACAAAGTGTTCAAAAGGAGAGACCCGACGAACGTTGTATGTTACAACTGTATGAAGTCTGGACACTTTATGAAGCATTGTCCCGAGGTTTACGACGCTGCCAAAGTGAAAGCTAATTCTTTACAATTGAAGAATCAACGAAGTGCTGCAGTTGTTAACTCAGCTACTGTTAGTCGAGATGTTCGAGGAACATCAGGTACTCGGAGAGTATCAACTTCTAATGTTCAGGGAACATTAGGGAATGGAAGAGATGTTCCAGGAACATCGGGTACTCAGGGAGTATCAAATGAGAATGAAACATTGCAAAGTTTCAGAGATGATTGGCAAATGATTACCAGTGAGATTGGTATCCATTCATCAGATTTACCGATAACGTTGTCTTCATTTCTCGGAAATGTTTCACTACCAACGTTACCAATCGAAATAAATGGAATAAAGAGTAGAGCATTGGTGGATACAGGAGCTCGAGTATCCCTAATCAGCGATTCATTTAGAGTTCGATGTGGTTTACCCTTGAAAGCATGGAGTTTTGGTGCATTGACAATGGCAAATACGAATGTGGATGTTCCTCATGGATGGACCGAGTGTAAACTGTTTGCAGATTTTCATTGTATACCAATTCGTCTAATTGTGATGAAAAAGTTAACCCAAGATGTGTTGTTGGGAAGTGACTTTTGTACTCGCCATAATGTTACGATAACTTATGGGAACAAAAGTGTGAGATTAATCAAACCTCATAGAGATGTCGTGAAGACGAGGAGATTAATAAATTCTGTGAGTTCCAGGAACTCAAATCAAGGAAATAACTCGGTTATTTCTGCTGCTGTTGTAGATCTTGCTGAATTTGAAGATGTTTTCAGTAGATCGCCTGGAGATGTTGGTTGCATCCCGGATGCAGTTCATTCGATTGATACAGGTAATCATCCGCCGATTTACCAGAAGTATTACCCGATTGCTGTATCAGAAAAGCTAGCTATTGGAAAGTTGCTAAATGATATGCTGAAAGATGGAATAGCGATTCCAAGCGAAAGTTCTTGGGCAAGCCCGATCGTGCTTGTTGGAAAGAAGAATGGTCAAACTCGGTTTTGCGTTGATTATCGCAAACTGAACGCGATTACTGCTTTGGATCCTTATCCTATCCCTAAAGTTGAAGATGCATTGGATGCCTTGGAAGGGTGTATTCGATTTTCATCTTTAGATGTTGCTGCGATGTATTGGCATATCCCAATGAAACCTGAAGACCAGTGCAAAACTGCATTTGTAATTCCTCAAGGATTGTACGAATTTACTCGAATGCCTTTTGGGTTAAAGAATGCACCTGCGACTGCTGTCCGAACGATGAACCGGGTTCTCGCTGGACTTAATTATATTTCATGTTATATTTACTTTGATGACATACTGATTTTTGGTAAGTCAGAGGAAGAGCATGATTTAAATTTGAGAAAAGTGTTGGAACGCTTGAGAAAGTTTGATGTAAAGCTAAGAAAAGAGAAATGTTCCTTCAACCGAGAAAGTATTGATTATCTGGGATATCATATTAGTGCTGCTGGAATTTCTCCGAGTCAAAGTAACATCGAAACTGTTCTGAGGTTCCCGGAACCTGAAAGTTGTAAAGACATTAGGAAGTTTCTTGGTTTGTGTAGCTATTTTAGGAGATTCATTCCTAAATTTAGTGATTTAGCTAGACCGTTAACTATTATGTTGAAGAAAAATGCTGTTTTCAGTTGGACTGAGAAAGAAAGAAAAGTTTACGAGCAATTGAAGAAAGTTATTACTTGTAAGCCTGTTTTAGCATGTTTTCAGAATGAAGGTAAAGTCGAGATTCATACCGATGCTTGTGATTACGGTATTGGAGCTGTCATGTACCAAAGTCAAAGTGATGGAAATTTAAAACCTGTCTGCTATATTTCCCGTACTTTGAACCCCGCTGAGAAAAATTATGGAGTGACGGAGAAAGAGTGCTTAGCCATAGTTTGGACTTTGCAAAGGTTACGCCATTATTTGTTTGGACGCATATTTACCGTTGTGACCGATCATTGTGGATTATGTTGGTTCACATCATCTAAGAGACTGACACCGAGATTGATGCGGTGGGCAATCAAATTGCAAGAGTTTAATTTTATTGTCAAGTATCGAAGTGGTCGTTTGCATGGAGATGCTGATTGCATTTCACGCTATCCACTTAAGACTGTCAGTAATGATGATGAAGTAGAGATTAATCTTCCAGGAAGATTGAATCAAAATGAAATTACGATTTGTTATATTGAACCTGTTTCTAAGTTCAAGGATGAACAAATCAAAGATGCTTATTGTTCAAAGATGAGAGATTTGTTGAATTCAAGTGAATTAACAAAACGAGCAAAAAGCAGATTGAAGAAAAAGTTCGTGATTCTGAATCACACATTGTTTTTCAAAAGAGGAAAAGAATTGGTTCCTGTTGTGCCAAAAGAATTGAGAATTCTTGTTATGGATGGAGCTCATCAAGAAGGTCATTTGGGTATGCATAAGTGTTTGGAGAAACTCAAGTGTCGAGCTTATTGGCCAGGAATAAGTAAAGATTTATTCAACTTTATTCGAAATTGTGACCAATGTCAAAGGAGGAAACCGTTTCCTGCATCGAATCAGGGTTTGATGATTCCGATTAGATGTCCCAAGGATGTGCTTCGTGATATAAGTTTAGATATTATGGAATTGCCGGTTTCAAAGAATGGTTTCAAATATGCTGTTGTGATCAATGATAGATTGACAAAGTTTGCAGTAGCTTCAGCAGTGAAATCAACTGAAAGTGAACAAATAATTGGAGTATTATTTGATGAATGGATACTCAGGTTTGGAGTTCCAGGAACTCTGTTGACTGACCGAGGGACAAATTTGATGTCCGAGGAATTTGAAACTTTTCTGAAAAGTTTCGGTATCAAACATTTGCCTACGTCAGCCTATCATCCGCAAAGTGATGGACAAACTGAAAGGTTCAATTCGTATTTGGGAACAACTCTTTGCATCTACAGTGGAAACAATCCAAGTGAATGGGATAAGTTTCTGAAGGAAGTTGTGTTCGCTTATAATGTTACGCCTCACAAGGTAACAAAGTATTCACCGTTTTATTTGGTACACGGTGTGGAGGCCAGGCTTCCATGGGAATCAAGAATTGGATTACCCGTCGAATGGAGTCAAATTGCAACTCGAGAAGACGCTTTGAATAAAGCTCGAGAATTGGCTCAATTGTATATTGTGAATTCTCAGTCGAAATCTAAAAAGTTTTATGATAGATCTCATAAAGAAGTTGAATTTGCCTTGCATTCTTTGGTTCTGTTGAAGCAGCCCTTATTGGTGAAAGGGAAAAACAAGAAATTCATCGATAGATTTAAGGGGCCCTACAAGATAATTAGAAGAATTAACCCGGTTAATTATGAATTAATCAACCTAAAAGGTCCTGTTAAGAAAGAAATTGTGCATGTTTCTAGGCTTCGTCCTTATCATAGAGATACTCATTCCAGGAATGAGGGAAATGAGGAAGAAGATGATGAACTGATGGATTTATTGGGGTTAAACTAATTATGCTTATTTTGTTTAATTTAATTTATTTTCGATTTTGGGTAAATGGGTAAATTAATTGTAACATTTGAATTTGGAGGTAACATTTGGTCAACGCAATGGTTACTCGGTAACCTTGACACTTGTTTCCCTCGCAACTATGGAAGTGGAAGTTACTTGTTCCAGGAACAACGTTCTGTTCACATCAACTTTATTTCTTTGAGATTTTGTTAATTTTGATTTTGTGCAAATCGTTTATTTTGCAAATTGTTTTGAATTGTATTCTGTGAATACTTTCTGTTTTCTGTTGCCGTTGTGTTCCCGGAACACCCTCAACATTGATCTCTGGGAGATCTTCTTTTGTGATATTCTTGTATTTGGAATACATTGTTAATCAACTTTACTGAGAACTGTTTGTTCAACACTGTGTTCAATTTTGTATTCTGGGAATACCTTTGTATAAATTGTTACGATTAGGAATCGTTTTTGTGCTTATTTTGTGTTGAACCGGGTTCAACTTCATCATCATGAATAATGAAATAGAGTGGGAACCATTGGAGGACGCAGATGAGTTGCCAGAAATTATATTTGAGGCTCAGCGTTGGGATCCTAATGGTCAACCAAGGCAAATTGGTGTTGCTGGTGTTAACATGTTTGTTGGTGAACCGGACAATCGACCGCCACCACCTTTGCAGAATTGGCAATTAGTCGATGATGATGGTGTTATGTCGCGAAGACAGATGGTGAATCCGGAGGAATTTGAAGATTATGTATGCCTCGTATGTTCAGAAGTCGCTATTGATCCACTGATCCATGCAACTTCACCGCAACCGGGTTGCCCTACGATTATGTGTCGAAACTGTTTTGAGCGCTTCCTGGAAGCTTCAGCCAATCAGCTTTGCCCTCATAGGTGCAACAGAAACGAGCTTTTGAGAAATGGTATTGGACCTTTACCTTTGGAAGGTGGACGTCGTAGTATGGCTACTCTCAACAGTCTTCAAGTTCGCTGTAAATATGAAGCTTGTGATACCATTATGAGGTACGACGAGCTAAGGAGTCATGTAGATATCTGTGTGCATAATCCTAATTCTAATGCTCCTTGTGCGATTTGTAACGTACCTAGAAGAGGTCACGATTGTAAAGAGTATGTTAAAGAACTCAAAATCAAACTTCGTTCCGTGAACGAAAGAAATGAGGACTTGGCCATTCAAGTTGCTGGCTTGATGATGGAGCGAGATGCAGTTCGTGAAGAACTTGAGCGAGCCCGACAAGATAGACGACCTCGTGGAATGATGAACAACATACGTTGCCATAATCCGTACAGAGGATCGCCTCAGATAGTTGTTAGGTTTGGAAACAGAACTGGTAGGTTCAATGATTTGAACTTAGGTATGCGAGCAAGTGATCTTCGATCCAGGATCGAGAGATACTTCAATACGGAACTGGGTTCCATAATCAGAATTGATTATACTGCGCTTGGAACTCACCAGACGCTTCGCCAACATCAAGTGGGCCATAGACCTACATTTTGGATTGCCTTACCACCTGGTGAACGGGTTGTGGATGGTCAGACAATCGAAGTGACTCTTGGTAATAATGGACCGGTGGTCTAGTTTCAGTCGGGGGGAATGTTGTGTGATTCAATGTTCGCGCTCCTTGTACTGTTAAGATAGCAACCGGGTTGCTAGAGTTGGGCTGTTGCTCTGGAAATACCGAGTATTTCCTTTTCTTTTCTATTTTTTGTATAACATCCTTACTTTATGTTTCCGTAATTAATTGTATAAATAGACTAACCTTACTAATTGTATTTTAAGTGACATTAGTGCTTTGATTAGATTAAACTGTGTTAATTAGACAATCATTGTGAAGTCCTTCATTTCATCTAGATTCTCGGAATCTGTGATAGCTGGAGAGTATTCCCGGAATACTCTGCCTTACCAACTAGGTTGGTTAAACTACATCAGTAATACTCGGTATTACGACTGCTGAACTGTGATTAATAGTCTAGGACTATTTGTGTGAACTGTAAGATCGTGACTAGCTGGTTAAAAGATCTTAGTTTCAACCCTGTTGAAATCTGTGAATAACTCAACCCGGTTGAGCCATACTTGTGTTAAAGCTTCTAGGAAGCTACGATTACTCAAAGTGTGTTAGAAGAACTCTTGGAACCAGTAGTTACACAACAAATTCTAATTCAACATTACTTTGCTTACGATAACATGTCTTTTAAGTCATTGTACGAAAGTAAATCGAGTAGCCAAGAAGTTTATGCGTTTCTTGATCGATCAAAAGATCTTTGTAATGTTTACTCATCAGCAACGAAATCGTACAAAACGGAGCTAAATATATTTAGCTATATATATAGCTAAATCTTCCTTGGTCTAAATCTGACATTTCGTTCATTTCTAAGACTGAATTTCGATTGCAACAATGTTTGAATCATTTTCTGTCTCACACCGTTTTGTTTTCAAGTCCAGCTTTGAACATGAAAGAAGATAGCACTGAAGTCTTTGCAATTTATTGAAATATCTGATTCTAATGACAGTACGAAGGCAAATAAAATAGTCAAGCGAACAAAGATGAGAGTAAAAGCAAGTTTTTGAGTTTTGTGATCGACGTCAAGATCTTCGTAATGTTTAACTAACTTATCAGAACAACAGAAAACCTAAACAAAATCGCACAAAAAAGACTCCAAGTAGCCAAAGCTTGTTCCTGCACTGACATTTCGTTCATTTCTGTGACTGCATTTGCGAAGCAACAATGTTTGAATCAATTTCTGTCTGTTACAATGTTTTGTTTTACCGATTTGCAATCCAAGTCTAGCTTTGATCCAATTTCAGTTTTATGTTTCAAATAGTTTGCAATACAAGATGTAAAGCAATTGAATTTGCGTACTTAAGAATCAATTGAATCAAAACAACTTGTATCAATATTTGAAGCCTAATAACATTATGAAAATAAAATCATTTCATTGCTCAAAATTAAAAACTGCAACCGTTTTTATTCACTTTTCTGGTTAATAATTGCTAATGAAATGCATCCATTGAATGCTGCAATTTCACTAACTAATGAGACTAATACTTAAGTGAATGCAAAACTAAACCAGAAAAATGAAATCATTTCTAACCAAATAAAAGAACCATTGAAAGTGTAAAACTCGATATAAAGTAATATCATGAAAGAAGGTAAAAAATGCATCAATTGAATGATATACTAAAGTAAACTGTAACATTCTGGTGCAATGGAAATGGGAAAGACTGAAAATTAAGAGAACAAAAGTTGAAATGAATGAATGATCATGATCATCATTCTCATGATTGAGATCGCGAAGTGGTGTGAAGAGTAACAACTTGAGTAATCTTCATCTTAAAGTCTGCAAGTAACAAGGTGAAAGTAGCTAAATATAATAAGATAGTGGAATAGGGAAGTAAAAGTAAAATATCGATTTCTTTTCACTGTGTTTAGCTAAATCTTATTAAAGGCAAAAGGTAATATTGTTTAAATGTACAAAGATGCAAGTTGATTTAGTAAGCGCAACAAAACAAAAGCAACCCAAGGAACAAACTGAACCCTCCAAGTAATCACTTTTTATGCCTTTTCCATTCATCGACTAATGTTCAATTGGAAAGCAAAAGTTGAGATTAAAAATGAAGCACAAAACTGGTCATAAATTTTGTGACAATTATTCAAGTGAAACTGGATAAAAAGGTAAAGATTAATTGTTGTAATTCTGGTAAATGAATGTCAGGAAGAAACAGAAAACATTTGTTCTGTAAATGTTTAAACATGAATAATTGTTCTGTTAATCAATTGTTCTTACCGTTCTATCACCAAGTTGACGGATTTTGCAGTGAAGATGAGCAGTTTTACCCAATTGTGTGGTCACGTTGTCAACGTTATTGTCGTCGAAGTAAGGCTTAAAGGTTGGATCGTCCCAGGATGACAAGGGACGTGAAGGTGGCTCTATCTTGGTTGTGGCCCCAAAGATGCGTTTATATGAAAATAGATGCGATTCTAAAGGTAGAAGAGAGGAAAAGAGGAAAAGTTTAGTTCTGTGATCAATAAATGGAATGGAAAAAGATTGAGAAATGAATTTCATTTAAATTTTTTCTTCTCCATTCATTTGAAGTCATTCAGCTTTGACTGATTATCTTTCATTCAATGTTTTCCATCTTCTCTTGCTCTTCTTTTGTTTTCTTTTTTGACATCTTTTCATCTTGTTTAGTTCATCCTTTTTCCCATCATTATCATCATTGCTCATTCTCATTTTATTCATTCTCTTTCCCTGATTCATCACATTCATCACACATGTACATACACAGAGACACAGTTTCTCATCTTAATTTAGGGAATCCAAGAAGGCAAAAGGCGAAAAACAAAAGCAAAATTGTCACAAGAATAACCTTAAAATGTCAAAGACAATTTAGGGATTGAAAGGTTAATGGAGTCACTATCAGTCTAACCAATTTATTCATTCATTTTTGCTCTTCCAACATCGTTCAACTTTCGCATTTCCTATCAGATTTTTGCAACTTTTTTTGTCCCTCGACTTTCTTACCCTAGGTCAGTGGATGGTCATAGGAAGGAGAAAAAATAGACAAAACTGAGGTACAAGAGGCACAATAGGTGTGTTAATACAAGATGCATTCAAGTTGAATGAACAACACGAAAAAGGAGTTTTCACAAGTTGACCAGAGACAAAAAAAGAGACACTCATTGATCACATTATCTGATGAAGAAGTGAAAATGAACAACAACAAATGTTGGATGAAAGACGAGCAACTGTTACAAAGAAAGTCAACTTAAACTCCCCGAGGCTGAGGTTAACAGAGACTTTGATTGAGTCTCCTTCAAGATGATGGAAAATGAGTGATGGAAAAATATTGTTCACCATGAGACACTTCATGAGACAGATTATGCTTCACCTTTCCTGGCCAAAGTTATAACCTTTTTCATTGAAAGTCAAAACTTGAAAAATTCAATCAACTTTAATTTACCAAGCTTGAGGCAAGTTTAACTCAAGGTTTAGTCCAACACAGTTGACTTGTTAGGTTGAGACTTGCAAGTGTTGCCAGCCTTAGACTCGATGAAAGGGAAAAAAGTGTTCAAAACTAATCAAAACTGTTCAAATGTTTGGATTGACAGGGAGTTGAACAAGTAAACCACTTGAAACTGATCAGAGAAAAGTGGAATTTCGTTGAGATTTGAGATGAAAATTTGAAAACTTGAGATACATGCAATAATTATCTTTCATGATTATCAAGAGCTTTGTTTTGTTTCATGTTTCCTCATCAATTCTGGTTAATCTCATTAGACAATTACAATGAACTTGTAAGCACAACTTGACGTAAAATAAAAATGAACCAAATTGATCTAATTATATGTGAATGTTTTTCCTGTTTTGATTGTCATTGAACGTTCCTAATCAAATTATTGGTTCACTTGATTAACTGATAACTTTAAAGTTCAAGTTATTCGAGAAGTGAAATTGAATAAACTCTGTTAATGCTTTTGTTGACTTGCAGTTGTAATGATAATCAATACATTTAGGCGATGAAAGGGAATCAGAATTATCGTCAGGAATTTCATTTTCTCTGGTTGAGCTCTCTGAATGTAACTTGAAACTTTATTCCTTGTGTTATTATTTTAATTGATTCAATTGACGGATGATCGATGGATAATGATTTGTGTAAAGATTGAGAGTGAAAAATGTTGTTCCAATTAAAGTTGAAATTGGTCTGATTTAATTGTTGAGTGAACACAAAAGTGTAAAAGATTGAACCCTGTCAAATGAATATTATTGAAAAGTAATCTGATAAAGTTTGTGACAAGAATTTTGATGAAAATTTTGATGGAAATTATGATTGAAATGTTTAAAGTTTGCGAATGATAAAATGTTGTCAACTGATTTGAATAAAATTTCAATGTAATTCAAATTGAAGTGACACAATTTGATGCTTATCAAGATGAACATAATGGTGAAAAATGAGGCAACTTTTCATTTTCTCCGACAAATTTTGTTCCATGCAAATTTGCTTACAATTTTCATGTTAATACATCAGATAACTAACTCTTACGTCTCGCTCAGGTTGATTGTCCATAGCAATTGAGTTTTAGGTCCAATGCAGAATCAATTTTTCTTTTTTCTTTTCAACCGGATTCGATTTCTATAAGAATTTACACAAAAAAATGAAGAACCACTTCACTTAAAGCTTTGCATTGCTTTAAAAACGATTTTCTGGTCGAATGCATTTCGAATGGGAAAACATTCTTCATCCAAATCTATCCAAGTCCGAATCTATCGAATACGCATTTGTTGCTCGAAGTTTTATTTGATCAATTTTGGACAATTAACATTCAAACCACCAATATGCTATCGCATTGAGACTCGTTTGAATGCCTAGCAAGTGTTTCCAAGTCTTATTATATTCGTTACGAAAACAATGCAAATGCTATCGTTTTGAGCTTCTGAGAAACAATAAAACTGACACTATTTCAACTTTTGCAATTCTACTAAGATTTTAGACCGATATTAACGATCATCTTTAGCGAATATGAGCACCTTTGATTATTTCTGAGTCTTGTTGATAAATTGTCTGGTTTTATTCGTCTTTGCGAATGTTTTTGGATCAATTTGATGAAATTAACTTTTCACATTTTGTTTTATTGCTCGAAATGGCCGATCATTTCAATCGTCCTTTTTGGCTCTTCTAATGAAATTAGCATTGAATTGTGATTAACAAGCTTACTTGACCATTACCGTGAATCACTAATCAATCAGTAAATCATTTTTAGTCTCAACCTTTTTGTACCAACTAATTGTTTCTGCTTTAATTGACCCTGGCTAATGATCGGACTCAATACAAACTGTAACTTTTATCGATGTCAATTTGAATTAACTCAAGAGACTCATTAAGTAATTGATTGCTCTTTTTGTTTCCTTCGTTACTTTTAATCTAATAACATTTCATACCAATTACAGCAGTTAATCAAGAGTCTAGAAGACCCGAAGTAAAGCAAATGAAATTTTTCAACTAATAAATTTCATGAGAACAAATCGATTGTAAATTTCCAAATGAATAACGATCAGCTTTTAAACTTAAAACTGAAACAATAAGCAAAACTGGATAGCAATTGATCGAGAACAAGATTGAGAGCGGAAAATGTTGAAAATGATCTTAAATTGGTCATCACATTCAATTCATTACCAGTCAAACTTCGTCTAATTCATTTAACTGTTAATGGTTAAACAATTAGATGGAATTGAATTAGGTATCATCAGGATTCCTGTCATCAAATCCAGGGAATTGTGATCCGGCTAACTTTGAAAGTGAATAAAAACTGAAACAAAATGAAGGTTAATTTAGTTATGAAAGAGACTTTAAAAGGTAAAAAGTTTTCTACTTCACTGTTTTATAACATTTCAGTCTAAATAAAGCTCAAGATGACATCTTGTTCACGGTACAATATTATTCAAAAATGAGTGGGTTTGATAGCGTTTGCAGGTAACAAAGAGAAAATAAAATAGAATTAAATTTACATTCCGAAATTGGAAATATTGACCAAAATACTATTGATTTTCATTCCACTTATACATTTGTATCTTTTCTCGTCAATTCAATAGTAATATTGTCTCAATTTGATTCTGCTTTGATTCAAAATTCATATAAATCTTCAAATCAAGCGATATCAACATGAATGCCAATTTAAGACCAATTATGGATTACTTTCAAACATCAATGGAAAGCCAAAAATGAACAATAGTTTCGCTAAAACATGATCATTGTAACACTTTAACATTAAACTAGAATAATTTTTCAAATGATTGGTTTTCTTTCAGATCATGCGAGTGTTCAAGTGGTTGGAGCAATATTGGAAATGCTCAACATTTACTTCATCATCAAAAGAAGCAGAAATGCATATTCAGTAACCCGAACTCACAATAACATTACAATTGAAAACGGCTTTGAGATGTCAAAGCATTTGCAAAATTTAATTTGCTTAATTATTGGTTCAAAAGACAGTTATTAAGGATATTCAAGTATAAACATAAAATATTTAGAACCATTTTAATTTGGTAGAGTTAAATGCTGACCCGAACTTTTTGTAAAGAAAGTGAAACGAAATTTGATTGAATTAATTTTCAATTTTAATTGAATAACATGCAAATAAAGTTACAATAACGATTTTAATGTAACGTAACATTCGTACAAGGTTCGAGACTCGTGTTTTTATCTTTTAGAATCAAAACTTTTAGACTTTGAATGCATTTCGAATTATTTTGGAAAATTTTCGATTCTGATTAGAATTTAAAAGGCATTCTTTATTTAGTATTCAATCTGATGAATTTCGAATCGATTTTGAAGGAAATTTTTTTGCTGAAACAAAATTTTATGCTTATTTGTTTGTATTGTAAACTTTTAGTTTAAAATGAACCTTCAATTTGTTGGATTTAGCAAAAAGATAGAAACTTTGATTCGAAGGGCAAAGTTGAAATCAAGTTGCAAGTTGTTTGGATTTTCCGAGTTACTCTTGATTTGATTTTGTTTGCTATTTTGTTTGTTGTCTTTCGTTTGAAACGTGATAATGTTTCTGATGAATCGATGGATCTCATGTTGAACCCCATGAATCAATTGTTGAAAGGGAAAAGTAAAACATGAAAAAAGAGCAACAACAAAAACTGGGCACAAGTTGATCAATTTAACCAAAAAGATAAACAATGAGAATTGATCAGCACATTAAAGTAGTTGTTCAACATTACATTTGGATTTGGTAAGCGTAAAGACTAAGTCAATAGATCAGTTAATTGCTCAACAAAAGCAAACCCAGAACAAGTAAAAGATCAGGAAATTGGGTAAAACCAATAATATACAATTTCACCTAAAAATGAAATGTCAACCCGAAAATTGAGTTCCACCCTGAAATAGACTTAACCAACCAAAAGAAGTGCAAACTTGAACAAACCCAAAACATTTTCAAAGCTATTAACTCAACTCGAACCACAACTTGACCAAAATCACAACTCAAAGACATTTCTCAATAAGAACAGAAAAGGCCAAACTCATCGAAACTTCAACAGATCGACTTAACAAGGAAATTCTGAAAAAGACGAATTCGAAGCTAAAATCGAAAAACATCAAAATATTGAGAAATGATAAAACAAATGATCAGAGTTAACAATTTCAATCCCTTTTTGAATAGTAAAGATAAAATCCAAATTCATCGAAAGTGATATTCAAGAAATCGATGAAATTTGGAAAAAGATTAACAATGAATTCGAAACTGAAATTGAAAGTTTGAAAAATGATAAAACAAATGAAATGAGACTCGGTGAAACAATTGAACGGTTAATAATGTGAATCATGTAAACACAATGATATTGATACGTTTTATCATCGATA
This sequence comes from Tetranychus urticae, assembly GCF_039701765.1. Lineage (NCBI taxonomy): Eukaryota > Metazoa > Arthropoda > Arachnida > Trombidiformes > Tetranychidae > Tetranychus > Tetranychus urticae. The sequence goes on along the minus strand of NC_142959.1, from coordinate 12,016,189 downwards.
AAAGGTAAATGCTGTAAATGATAACTGTGCGTGTCTAAAGTCAACCCTTTTTGACATGAGATATCAACATCTTCATCATGTTTATCATGAATGTTTCTTTTCCTCCCAACATTCTTTTACAATGTTCACCTCGAGTTCATGATTATTGTCGATTTTGATGATCGAAGAAATGGAACACAGAAAAAGCCTGTGACTCAATTCATGGTCCACCAAGTTTGTCTGTACCATTGTTTGTTTTACATGAGAATTCATTTTTTTCTCTGCATTTTATCATTTCTGGTTCCAGTTGAGTGACCAAATAATTTTGAGAAAAAAAAGCAAAAAAAGAATCAAAAATGAATGATAATAATGATTGTAAGCAAAAGTAAAGGGCGAAATATTCACCAATAAAATAATCTAAAGGTATGATAACAGGGAAGGCAGGGAATGATATTCTTCTTCTAATAACGATAAAGTTAATGTTAACCTTTGGTAGAAACGAAGGAAAAAAGTTTTCGATTTTGATTCTTCTTCACTTTCTTTCTGAATCGTTGATTGACTCCATTGAAACTAATCAGTAAACTTAATGATTTTCATGTTTAATACACTTCATCATGATCAATCATGCTAATAGGATCAATGAGAAGAGGAGAAAAGATAAAAGTTTAAATATTTTTCAAGTGTCTATTGAATAATAAATGATGAAAAACTGGGAGTTTTTTTTTATTATCGCTTGTTATTAATATTTTCTGTGAACAATTTTTCAACTTTTCTTTTCAGCCTTTTGCTTCCTCATTTGTTGTTTCATTTGAATGAACATTTTTCAGTGTTTATTTTCACATCAACTTGAACATCATTATTCAAGAGATGAACCTGAGAAGAAGAAAAATTTGTCTAATGACAATCAATCGCGATAATGGATCATGAGCAAGTTTCATTCCAAGTCCAGAGAAAAAAAAAGTTCAAAGAAAAGTCTTTGCATCTTTCAACATTCAATGTAATCATATTAGTTTCTTGTTTTGAAAAGGTAAGAAGGAAAAGGTTTCGATATTAAAAGTTTATCATGAAAAGCTGGGAATGAACAAGTTACTCAATGGTAATGAAAGGTTAGACAAGATGATTTCATGTGTTACTGTATTAGCTCATCAGATTAAATGTGATTAACCAACCATTAAACCAATCATATGCTAATTAAGAGGCTTATAAGGCTTAGCATTTTTCGGGTCAAAACTTTTTTTTCTCCTTTAAACATTTTCTTTTGTTTTTCCGATTCTCAGAGTTTTTCATCAGATCAACCTTTTGAATGACTCGAAATGTTTCCTTGTAATCGATTCAAACTCTTGATCTTCATTATTCCTCGAAAAACAATGAAACATTTTTTGCTGCGATTCTCATATTTTCATGATATTTTTTTCTGTGAAAGGAAACTCTTTTTGTGTTCAGCTTTTGTTAATTCATTATTCATCAACATATTATTGAGTCAGCTATTTTTGACACAAAATGTAACAGTTTGTGAAACTGATTGTGGTCAGAGTTTAGCTGACCTGGTCATGATTTGTTTTCTGTCATCATGAAACTAATCTGTTGATGGAAATTTTAAATTGAATGTTAATGTTAAGTATTCATGAGTTGGATCATTTGAAACATTTTTATGTTCATTTGGTAAATTTAAACACTTTTTATCTCTTTTTCATTTGGAGTGAAAGTTTATTCAAAATGAATATTAACATGAAAATGCAAAGAGAACTGGCAAGATTAATTAAAACGTTAATTACTAATCAAGTGATTCCATTAAAGCTGTTAATTTTGCATGTTTTCATCATTTAGTTGATTCATGAAAATTATTCTGTTTACTCTTCAAAGGGTTTGATTAACTTTTTCTAGTATGGAAGGGATTCAATGAAATTCAATAAGGATCATATCGAGTAACATGTTTAATCAATTTTAGCACAACTTACCTAGACTTTTCTTGCTAATCTTGTCATTGTAATTGATATAATTTTTGTTGTTGTAATTGGTGTTTCCATCAACAGTTGAAAAGAAATTTAGAAATAAAATGATAAAATTTATTGAAGTTCTCAAAGTGAATCCACAATTTGAAGGCAGAAAATGTAAGAAACTTTTCAAGGAAACATTTTTATTCACGTAAATGCTCATTGATTGAAGCCGAGGTTCAACTGGAGTTTGATGCTGTTGATGAGAGCCTCTAGGTTGATGTTTAAGGTTATCATCAGGGTGACCATGTTGAGGTTGCCGATGAGAGTTGACAGTTGACCTGCGATGTGAAGGTGCTAAGGATGATGATGGTTCAAGTTGTGCTGGTGATGCAGTGAGAGTGGGTTGAGTTGAACGGTTTTCCAGCTGCGATAACATTTCGTAAAGCAAGTGACGGTCAACATGAAGAGAGACAAACAGAGACGGTTGAACTTTTTTTCACTTTTTTATCTCTACTTGCTTATTTAAACTTAAAATCGACTCAATTTTCTGACCTTTATTCCGTTTTTCCTTCCCTTTATCAGGGAGTTTTTTTGCAGGCTTTACACACGATTATAAAATTTTGATTCTTAAAACAAAACCTTTCAACACTGCATTTTGATATGAAACAAACTCATTCCATAAAGTTGAATACTTTTTTCACTCATGAAAATGAGACTAAACTAAATGATGAAAAGCTATTAAAGATTTGCTCTTGAAATGAGCTTGGACTCATCAACTTTTTCGTCTCGTTTGTCCATATAAGTGAAGAAAAGGACGAAAAGTTAAAGTTGAAAAACGCAGAAAACAAATTGTAACGATTTTGGTAAATAGTATAGTCGCTGTTGAACTCAACGTTGAACTTATTATTGTTTTGGATTGAAAAAGATCATAAAATGAGTTTTGTGTTTAAACTGTTAAATGTTGAAATGAAGTTGTACATTAGATGAACTAGAGTTTGTTTTGTTTTCCTTGTGTTTCTGTTTCTCTCTTTTCTCGTGATTGTTCGTTGTTCAACTGCGCATTCCAGATCAAGTCATGATCATCATCATTTGGATATATTAATAACAAGATGATGATGGAAACGATGAACATTCATCTCGAAAATAGCGGTAAATAAAAAAGTTTAGATTTACTCCAATAGAGGGCGACAGATGTGTTTGTTTTGACTGGTTTCGTACTTACTTGATTTGTTTATTTATCAGAACCAGTTCAGCAGCTTTCAGAATTAATCGTTATCATCTTTCATTTTCCTTTATTTTTTCTCTTTCTTTCTTCTCTCCCTCTCTCTTTGTCATCACTACTCCTCCGCCTTAACACCATCTCTCTCTCCCGCTCTCTCTTTCTTCCCCTCTCGGCTTTAGTCAAAAATGAACCTAATGAAAGTCTTGAATTTTACAAGATGAAAAAAGTAAACCGAAATTCAGCTTTCTTCTTTTTCTTCTTCATCTTCTCTTCATTCAATCTGTTTTCTTGATCTGAGGCTTCAATGATCATCTAAAGGATCTACCATCAACAACCAAAAAACAACAACAACAATAGCAACCCTTTACATTAACCGGATTAAAACCCTGACAAAAATTAGACTGTTATTTGAACCAACGTTACAATTTGGACAAATTTAAAATCAAAGGTTTACATCCTTTAGTGTCTTTCAACACATTTGTTTTTTTTCTTGTAAATTTTCGTGTTTATCTCTAAATCTCATGCTACCATGTAAAGGACATCATCTGATGAACATTCATCAACATCATTAACCCTCAAGTGTGTTGTGATTTTTGGCCAAAGTAAACCAACCAATTTGTTTAAACATCCATCCAGTATTAAGTGAACAAACCAAGGAAAGAAAAGCCAGTTTAAAGGTTAATTTTAATGATTACAAGCAAATATTGGATTCAATAATGTATCTCAACGTAACATGTAACCTTTACCATTGTCAGTATTGATTGCAACTCAACTCTAAATTTAAATTGTCAATTTACAACAAACTACATCACCTACATTTGGATGTAACATTTGTGATTTTCTGCTAAGCCATTCATTTTGAGTCAGTAAACATTGGCCAATTCACAAATCTCTTTTTTTAACCCAAATTTTAACCCAAAAACCAAGGTAAGCTTTCAAACATTTACACCAATATTGTCAACTGCAACTCATGTCAACAATTTTTATCATTTACAAATCGCAAAATGATGGTAAATCCAGAAAACCTCTTTCATTTTAACATTTTTTTTCCGTCAACCATCTCAATCTTTCATCATGTTTCTCACCATGTTCAGCATTATCATGATCAGTATCATCATGCTTCCTTCATTTGTCCCACAAACCCAAAGATGATAATGTTGACGCCTTGAAAGATAAAGATGAACATTTAAAGGAAGAGCAAAAAGAAGAACATTTTTAGTGATGAAAACAGATGATTACATGATGAACGTGTTTTAGTGATAACCTTTTTTTTTATTTTTAAGTTGCGCTTCTTCTTAATCATAAGTTAACCATAAATCACAATCACATCATCTAGACCATCATCTGAAACCATCTTGAATCTGATCAATACCTGATTCTGAGAATAGCATTTCTTGAATATTTCCACTTCCTCTTCCTTCTTAATCTTGCTCTTTCTCCTCCCCTAAGACAATATCAATACATGATATTGTCAAGCTTATAAAAGCGATTGGTGATTTTACATTATCAGAGCAACCATTAAAGTCAACAATCACCTTTTATCGTTCACCAAAGTATTCAAATGTAAACTCAAACATTTCCGCCATTTTTCCTGTTCCATTCCCATGAGCTTTTAACGGTTTTCTGGTTCACCCTAATCTTCATTATCATCAAACATCTAATAATATCATTACAATTGTATTTCTTGTTGATTGAGATACAAAAATATTTGCTCGACAAACTTTACTTTTCAAATTGTCTGAGAGTCTTTAAGATAAAAATAAGAGTAAATGTCTTCAGGGTGATGATGAGATCCATGAGAAGTTAACATCTGAACGGAAATGCTACCAAAAATGTTGTTCACATTTAGTCTCTTATTATCATTATCACAAAAAGCAACTCAAAATATTCATTCATGTGAATGAAAATTATCTTGTCGATGAAGAGGAAGAAAAAAAGCAAATTTCAGGTCAAATTGAATTTCAATGTAACAAAAGTGAAGAATCCGATGAACAAGAAAAATTGTCATCAAATGAACCAAATCTAAAAATACATTGTACTTCTGTCTCTTGTCTTTCCACCTCTAATCATCTTGTCATCATCAATACAATTTTCATTTTTACCAATTCAATGGTCAACTATGAATTTCCATTTAATGGTCACTTTATTTTGACTCTCCTTTCCAATAATCTTGACAATCGTTTATTCTGTTGTTGACTCAATTCAATCATCATAATGTTATGATGACCAGAAAATAAAGTCTACTGAAAGAAGCAAAAACCGTCAGAAAACCCTGAAAATAGACTAATTCAGAAAAGATTCATGTAATTCAGCAACGCAAAAAAATAGACTCGAATTAGACTCAAATGGATCAAAATGAAACAATTGAATTTGTCATGAAAAAAATCGGATCTGGAAAACATTTCCAATCTCAAAATCTTAATTTCTAAATGAAAATTTAATTTCAATTCCAACATTTTGTACTCTTCATTCAACTGTTGAAATTTCAGGATTCAATTGAAAAGTCGAAGATGGAAAAAGAATGGAAAAGAAATTACCATTTTTGATGAATTTTTCTGCTTTTCAAAGTTCCATTCAAAACTAATGATTTTCTCTTCTCCATCCATTCAACTCTATTGATTTAAAGTGTAAATTGTATCCTTTTAGTTGATGAAATATCATTAGAATGAAATGTTTCTACATGTTTAGTTAATCAATAGGTTGATGTAACAAAAAATCAGTAAAGACATGAACAAATTTCATTCAATCCCAATCATTATCATGTTATGCTCCAACCTTGCTCTATGCACTACAATTATTTTAGGAATGGTCAGTGGACATCATTTGTGCTACTTTCTCATCTTCACTTCTGTCCATCACTCAATCGGTAAAATTGAAGCCTTTAAAACCAGTATTTAACCCAATTTCATTGTAACCATAAAAGACTAAAAAATCATATTCCAATCATTATCAATAACAATTCATTTGGCACTTTCACCCAAACCAAATTAGCTCTTACCTTTTTCACCAAACTAATTGATTAGCCAATTGAATAGTTAATTGTTGAATTTAAATTGTTAACTTTTCTAAAAATGTTAAAGGAAACATTTTTCAAGAGAAATATTGAAAAAAGAAAATGAATTTTCAATGAAACAATTATCATGTAAACGTGCCTTTTGATGCTTCAATTGTTGCAACAATTAAATCTGTAAATAACTGATTATTATAATTGATAATCAACGACACAATTGAAGTGTAATTTTTTAATTTACTTTCACTAATTGCACAGTAAATTGATTAGTCAAATTATTGGAAATGTTTCATTGAAATGTTCAAATTTTTTTCTGTTGAGACAAAAATTGATTTTTATTTTTAAACTTTTCAAATGACAATTTTTTTTCCTTTCCTCATTTTCATGGTTTTTAAAATGAAAATTTGATTCTTGATTCATTGATGTATTCATTTAGGTCACTTCATGTTGCTATTATTTTCCAACAAAAATATATATTTAATCACAATAGAAATTTCAAGATGAAACAATGAACTGATTATGGTTAACCTTTAATTGTAACAAGCAGATTAAGTTGATTGGCAAGATGAACTTGATGATTCCAATCTGACCCATCTCTTAATCTGCTATTAAAATCCAATTACCATTAGTTTTTCATATCAAATGAATATCATCATTTTACCCAGAATAGTTTTCATGATAATGATGATGAACATGATGAAAATGATGAAATTGAGAAGAAAAATTAAACAAATGAAAAGATAATCTTAATTAATCAAAATTTCATCCAAAATCATGCATCAACGATCAAACTGATAAATCGTTTTGTGTTTCAACCAACAATCTAAATTTATCCAAAAATTCAACAAGAAAAAAGGTGAAATTAGAAACAATCAAAACCCATATTTTACTTTAATAGCAATAAATTTACTTGCGATTTCCAGGTAAACCAGAAAAGATGAAAATGAAAAGCATTTTTTCCCATTTTCTCGATTCTTTTCATTTAAAAACCAATTCGTTAAGCCTTACAACCTTTACTTGGCGCATTTCACTTGAAACGTCTTAACCTTTTTTTTTATCTTTTTATTCTTATTTTTATTCCTTTCTTATTTTTACCTTATTCACTTACCTGTGAACCTTAAAAGTATTTTACTTTTCACAAAAACCTTTGAATGGCAAACATTTTTATTGTTATTACCTGAGTCTAAGTAAATCGTAAAGAGACAAAAATTTAAACATTTTTCACCTTCTATGACTTTGCATAGCACTTGGTGACTGTTGAACAATTGAACTTATTAAGATGAATATCGATGATCTTCAGGTGCAACTGGAGAATTTGAAAAATTTGCAGATTTTTTTTCTTATCCAATTGATAATTAGTTACGAAGTCAATGTTTTCTGAATGGATAAACAAGGTTTTAAGAAAGAGTTGATTTTAAAAGAGCAAATCATTTTGAGGAACCAGTTTTTACTTTACCCTGTTGTTTACATCTTTACCTGTTTCTTAACATTTGTTTGGGTTTTCTTGTTTTTTTGCTTTGCTTTTCTAGGCCAACATATTTAAAGATGTTGCTCATAATAATCTTGAGAAAATAAGGTGTAACAACACACAAAATAAGGAGAAGAGGTGAAAAAATGGTTTAAAAATATTCTCATCATGCTCATCAACATGATCATCATTACCATAAACATATTGTAACCCAAAGTAACCTAATCATTACTGTGATTAAAAGGTTGTTTCCCCATTGCACAAAAATCTATGTTCAACTGATTGATTACATTCTTTTAAGATAATTAACAGTAAAGATTAAAGATTATTCAATTGCACCAGATTCAAGTTCCCTTGACATTTGCTGGATGTGGAACCAAAGTGACCTGCAGTTTGCATTGAAATCAACTTTAGTCAATCTATTGTTGATGTCATCGTGAGTTGAAGTTTTTATTTCAGGTCAAACAACTTTATAAAGCTAAGGTTAACCAGGTCTAGGCAAAGCTAAACAGTTGAAGGCACAATAAGATCATATCGACTTTCAATGCCATTTTTAGACCCTTTTCAGGTCAACATTTACAATGGTAAGAGGTGAACCCAGATATGAAAGCAAGGTTTTACAAAAGTCTTACAATTTTACCAAAAAAAACTACAAAAGTTGATTTTGAATCAATAGCTAAATGTAAAGCTTTTCATTTTCAAAGCCTAATGAACAATCAAACCAAATGCATGAATTATCACAATAATGCAAAATAACCCAAAGACTGTCGAGTGAACCGTTGAGAGACAATCTTGAGAATGCCGCTTGAACCCGATTAGCCAATTAACCAGAAACTAATTATCTAACCAGGAAAATGGTTGAATGTTGAAATGACCAATTTGTTATGTTTGGCCATTTTGTTTCCGTAATTGTTTTAAATTGATCTTGTTAAACGATTGAACAATGTCTAACTGATTAACTTACATAGTTGACTGAGTTTGAGCTTCGTGTTAGCAGATAAAAAAAGGAATGTCTTTAACTGAAGAAGGCTTTAAAAAAGGTTTGAAAAATTGAACAACAATTAAAGTGTTCATCCTTGATTAAAGTTGATTATCTCATCGGAAATTTTAATGCTACCATTTAGAAGAGTAATTAACAATCTTGCGTTAATTGTCACTCCTTTTTTTATCCAATTGTTTTCTAGTCCAGAAGAAGAAGAAGTAGAAAAAATCAACTTACGAACCTGAACACTTCCTGAGAGTCATGATGATCAAATTCATTAATTGGTACATTCTCATTGATTAAACTTGAAACGCTCATTTCATAGTTTGTTTCATTCGCAACTCCGGAAAGGAAAGTTTTTTTTCTTCTTCCATCAGATTATAAATATCTATCTGATTGTATCATGATTATTATGATTAAAAGTAATGATAATAATCTGATGATGCCTCGAGTTATATTTGAAAAGAAGCTCAAAGTAAAATGAAACTTTTCATCATTTCGCTCATTTATTGATAATGATAATGTTTTCCGATTTCAACTTTCAATTTCATTTTACCTTTAAAGGTTGAATAGTTTTTTCCAATCAATTGATAACAAGATCATTGGACAATTGAGTTCATCTTTTCAATTTATTTCAATGTTTTATTCAAATCACAAACTCATTCACCTCTTTTCCCTGAACAACATTTTTTAATCAATTTCAAGAGCTTTTGTCTTATCAAATGTCACCGAAGATCAAGTTTATGAAAAGCCAACATTTTCCGAATCTCAACAATTGTAATTAGAAGTTAAATTTCCGTCTTTTTTCAAGTCTTTTTACACCAAAAAAAAAATGTTTAAAGTTGAAAGTAAATCTTCAAACTGTTTTTAATCAACTGAATTGGAAGCGATTTAAAAGGATGGAAATTGAATGATGCATGAATTGATGGAATAAATTCATGAATTCATTTTCAATCTTTACATCAACTGTGAGCGTTTTCTTGGTCCTCTTTTAGTTCATTTCAATTTCACTTAAAACTTCATGAACCAGTAAAAATCTGGACTCATTGGAAAGCTTCTAATCTCATTTTGAAACCTTTTTGTTTTCACCTTTAAAGTCAATATCCATTGTTACTTAATTTTGAAGCATTTCAAGATTATCCTGACACCTTTTCCATCTTTCAAATTCATCTTCAATTAACATGTAATTGAGATTATCTGAGGTCACCTATCAATAAAACGGAACCTCGTGAAATTCATTGATATGTATTGCATATCTTCAAATGAAACCATGAATAAAGTCACCATTAATCATCATCAAGTAACATTGAAATGCTTAGTTGATCAATGAAAATGTTCAAAAACATCTTTTCTAACAATTTTCATAAAACTATTCATTTTTCATCTTTTTTCGTTACAAATTGATATTCAATGACCAGAATTTTTCATGAATTTAGATATTCTTTTTCCTGTTTCTTCAAATTTATTACATTTTATCTCAAAATTTCAAAATTCAATAACATTTAAAACGTAAATTTTTTAAAAGCATTTTTCGATTTTTAAATTTACGCAAATTTCGTCAACAATTGTTTCTGCCTTAAAACGATTTTCTTCCAAAGTTCTAAGATTCTATCCATGAATCCAGAATTAAACATCTTTTTGTTCATCTTTATTTAGATTCACTTCAGATTGTTTTCATCAAAATTTTTTCTATTTTTTCATTCATGAACTTTATCTGATAATCTCAACTTTCTCATTCTTTAATCACGAACTTTTCTCTCATCACTTTACCAATCCGTTAAAACTAATAAACATTTGTTATCAACACCTTGATTGAGTCAACAACTGAACAAACACAAAACCGAGTTTTAATCAACAAATCAAATTTAATTGTAATCATAATATGGTAAAGAATAGAAGCAAAAAAGAAAGAAAATTGTTAATAAGGTTGATGATTTGGTGTGATGATAACTCGTGAGAATACGATAATTACTGAGAAATCAAATAGGAAACAAAAGAGTGAAAATAAACTGCAAAACAAAAGTCTAACACTGAAAGTATCAAAACTGAACAATCATGTCAATGAGCCTTTCCGACCAAAAAAAACCAACTTCAATTGAACAATATTCAAAACTGGAAAAGCTGATAATGAATAAGCTGAAACCCCAATTGGCTTTGAATGAAAATTGTTGCCGATTAATTGTGAAGGATTCAACCAAAAAGATTGCTTTCAATTTTCCCCTGAAGCACTTTTCCATCATTAATTTCACTGAATACTTGAAATATTAGGTTAGTGTATGATGATAACGGGGAAAACGTTCAAGATGAAATTTATCAATGAAATCTTGGAGCAAACCTTGAGGCTCACTTTTATTGTTTTCATTTTCATAAATTAATGATGAAAAGTGAAAACATTAAACAATTTGTTGCCTTGATTGAGTTATGAATTTTGTTGACATTTGGAATCTTTGATTTTGCAAATTGTTCATTCTTCCAATCGAAATGTGTAGGCTTACCATGTTTACCCTGTTCGATTAATTGTTTGCTTTGACCGATATTTCGATCGTAAAAATTGTCTCTTTCATTGACTTTTTTTCTTCTCCTGCATTTACCTTCTGTCGTTATCGTCACCTTAATGAATCTATCATTTCTCTTTAATTAACGATAATTAGTTGAAAGTTAATTAGCAAGGTTGACTTGACTGACTTGGTTAAAATATTAACGGAACCACAAATTTTTAATCTAATAATCGATTGCAATAGCCGAAGGTGAACTTTTTGCCATCTTGAAATGAATACCTTTTATCGTTTGTTTTCACGTTGAACAAGTTTATGATTAATTATCATGCTAATGTCGGTAAAGAGACAAAAAATGAAACAAAATCTGTCAAGAGTAAAGATTGAAACGATAATCAATTAATTGGTGGTGAAAAATGGGAAACAAAAAGTGGGCAGAAAAAAGATTGATTTTTGAAAGGTTTGTCGTTATTGAAAAATTGAAGGCTTTCTCAGTTTGCTGTTGAACTTTTGGTGAACAAATTTTCCAAAAAATCGTCATTCGATTTCAATGTTGAACCGATAGATTCTCACAATTTCATTTTTCTCTTCTTTTCTTTTCCCGCTTTTCTTTACAAAAGGTTTAGTAATTTTTATCCAGTTTACCTTGCATTTGTTCGAGAAAAGGTTGACATTTTTAATACTAATTTCAAATGTCTTTTCACATTGAAATTATTATGATTAACTTTGAAAAATTATTAAACATCAATCACAACAAGACCCTTTAACCTGAATCTCAGAGTAGACAGATAATGCTAGTTTTGAATCAGATTCAAATGAAGAAGTAATCATTTTAAATATTCATAATTTCATATTTTCATGTGATCATTTTAAATATCCAATGATGTTAATCATTACCTTGATTAGTTGCATTTGAATAAGAATCTAATTGAGATGAAAAAAGGATCAGCACAAGGTTGCTTGATCATCATTAATTGATTTCCATCTTGATCATCACAGTTTTGTTTCAATGATGAACACTGATTAAACATACGTAAATCCTTGAATCATAATCTTGATCAACCTTCAGAGGCCTTGAAAGGCCTTCAATCAAACCCAGAGCAACGATCAACTGCCCACAGCCACTAACCATTGCCTAACCATCAATAAGCAAAACATTTTTTACTTCACATGAAAACCATTTTCAATCAATTTCCCTTTTCTATCCTCACATCAATTGTAACTCAAAAAATGGAAAAATGGCAATTTCTTTATTCAGAATCCAGAATAATCTTTATATTTCTCCAAGTCACTTGATTATCGTCGGAAAATTTGTGTTTCTCTCAAAGTTATCGCCAAATGGAAAATAATGGAAAATATTTTGCCATTTCATTTGCATATCCATTATAACTCACCAAATGATTGACGCTCTTTTCGGCCTTTCAACTTTCTAATAAGCTTAAACAAGCGTGAAAAACTATTTACCTGTTGAAAGGTAAAATTGTGATCTCAAGCCTTTTCCCTACCTTTTCACCCCTTTCAATGTTTCTCTATTTTCACTCGATTTAAAACTCAAATCACAAATTGTTAGTTATCCCAACAAAGTTAATAGCTGCGATCACAAAGCGTTTCAAAAATATATATCCAATAACAATTTCAATAGCAATTGAATATCATGATAATAATGTTTCATTATTACATTACAATACCTTTTCTTTAAATCAACTTAAGCTACTGTTGATGTAATGAAAAAAGTCACTATTTTTACACATTATTGCCTATTAACTTTCGATTTTCAATTTACCTCAATTATCAGCTAATTACTGATTGATAAATTAACAACCTTATTGAGCTGATTATCTCAAGAGCTTCAGTTGTTTTCAATATTTTTCAAATTGAATGAGCAAAACAATTGCAATTGTTGATTGACTTAAATGGCCATTAACAACAAAAACCTGGAAAACCTTTAATCCTTTACCAAAAATGATTAAACAAATTTCCAATCGATTCCTGAGAATCACCTTTGAAAATACATTTTTACTCATCTTGAACCTTTCATGGCGAATGTTGCCAATCACTGATTGCTTGATTGATTCAATGATTGTTTAAATACAATGAGAAAAAAAACACAAACTTTCACTTTTCTCCTGTCAATAACCTTTTAATTGTTTCAATTTTAATTCAGTTAAACATTGGAACATTTGCTTTGGAAAAAAGCTTTCAAATGTTGAACAATAATGTTACCTTGATTTTGATTTGTGCACATTAATTGAATTATGAAAACTTTTTTTTCTCTTTTTTTCTCAAATCGCTTTTTCCCTCCATTTAATTGTCACTTTTCATTTTCCCTGAGCTTCATGTAAACTTGAAAACTTGAATCATTTGTAAGTGTTAAAATGTCTTGTTTTATATTGAAAAAAATGTTCAATTGTCTGTACAGTTAAAGGAAGCAAAATTTTTACCATTTTTCAACTTTTCATTTCAATTTGATTCCAATAATAACAAATTAAATATTGAAAATGGTTCACTATTGTTGATGCATTTGATTGCTTTCTTTGTTATCATGAAAATGTTGTCAAATATTGAGGTCAAATGAGGTTAACCCATGATTACAATCGAGATTATCTTTGGGTGTGATTCAGGTTATTATTAAGACTAACTGTGAGATGAACAATCAAATAATTTACATCGAGATGAACTTTAACAGGATCAACATTTGTGGAAATGGGTTAATTTTCATTGAAAAAAAGTTGACTTTTCATAAATTTCGTTGAATTTCAATTGTTTTCATTGCTTCTTTACTTTCACAATTAATTGTTGAACAATAAAAAACTTAATTACTCCAATTACTAAACACACCTTAAACAACCAATAACCGGAACTTGATATTGAACAATTTTCCAGATTAATTTGAAATTAAATGAAATCCATTTGAAGAAGAATGAAAGATTTATTTCAATGATAGATTCACACCTTTAAAGGTTGACTAAAATTGAAAATTGACAGAAATTATTTGATTGTAAAAAATGAATTTTCATCTAATCTTGGATAACATCAATTACAAGATTATTTATTGAAACAACATTAGGGTCAGTTTATCAATATTTGATTCTATTTTTAGCTTTTCCAATAATTGTTGACCATTTGAATGACAATTTGTTTGACACAGAATTTGTTTAAACTTGCAAAATTTATCTTTTATTATAACAATTATTTGTTCATTTTTGGTTGTTGCTTTAATGAACAATTTGCGATAATTCAGATTGAAAAACGTGAGAAACGGTGAAACAACAATTTGTCTGTATTGTTATCATGATATTAATGATAATAAAAGGTAACACCTTACAAACATGATTTCCATTCAGTTAATCATTTTATTTATAAAACTCTATTTTATGCACTGTTTCCGTTTTTTTTACCTGCACTTGTGCCATCATTTTCAATTCAATTCATTTGGAATCATTTTTTGTATTTTACAACGAATCCTAATAATAAGATTGAAACCTTTTTTTGTTCACATTTTGTATTATCTAATAGCCTTTAAAACCTTTTCTTGAAGCTGTTATTCATGGTTATTTAGCTGCTTTATTAGGTTACCATTTTGCTTGGATTTAGAGGTAAACTATTAGCTTGAGTAACGATTCAAATTGTAAAGGGAAATGTTTATTAGCATAAAATCATCTTTAGCTATTGAAAGTCAATATCTCTTGAATCAATCAACAGTTTAATCAACAAATCCACTTGAATATCGACACCATGAGCTTGGGTCTCATCAGTCAAAGGGTTCGAAGAAAGTCAAGTGTCAAATGAGTTCTGCATTTTATCATTGGATTCGTACTTAAATCAGAACAATTGATTCTGTTCACTTCTTCCAATAATTATCTGGTAATAACCAAAGAAAGTCAGAAATATGAATTTCCATTTCTTTATTGCTTTATCAAATGCCACCAAAATGACCAGTTTTATTCAAATTGATTTTTGTTTTTTAATGTTGGTGTTGATAAAATTTTATCTTGAGACTTTTGTCTCATTTTTGTGTTCATAATCAAATCTCTTAATGATGTTGCCTACCCTTCACTTCAAGCAAAAGAGTTGAAATAATTGCAAAAAAGTCATTTTAATACTTTACAATATTCCTGATATGAAATAGATTACAAGAATATATCAAGAATTTTATCTGCCTTTTTCTGGTTAACCCAATGATGTGCACAAGATGTTGGTTGCAAGACAAATGAAGTTTCTCTTGATAACCTTATGCGCATTAACCAGTCGAATCAATCAGTTAAACTTTGACCTATCCAGGTTTTTCCGAAACTTTAACATGAAATGCGTCAATCTGATGACATTTATTCACACAAACTGAACAAATCTCTTGTCACAATGCAAAATAACCTAATGATGTACTTTAGACGTTAATACAGTCTGATAAGCTTTACTCAACAGCAAACTCTTAAACGCTATTAATGCTATCTTTTGTGTGTTTCATGATAAAATCCATAAATTTGGCCTTTTTTCATTCTCTTTATTCTTGCCATAAAAATGAAACTTTAAAAGCTCTTTCATCCCAGCTGATTGAGATCTTACCAATAAAGACAATAATTTAGCCAGGAAATGATTACATTATCATTAAATGTTGCATATTGATTGGTTCAACTGTCATCAATAAACGTTATAATCATTAAACATTTAAGTTGAACAATACAAACCATTGAATGTAAACTTTATATGCACTTCTTTTGTTCACCATTCATCCAATAATACAATTGATATTAATATTTTTTGCCTTAATTTCATTTGTTACCAACAGAAAAAAAGAGTTTAATTACAGTGTCTTATGATTTCTTTTGTTCATTCAGTCTCTCAATATTGCAATGAATTTATAAGGTTTAAATTGTTAATCAATAAATTGGCATGAAAAGGATAATCACTGTTAATGATATTGCTAATCATCTAAAACTATTAAAAGCAACTCTGATCGTTAAATGCAAAAACAATGTTAAACTTTGATGAAAATTGGCCATTTTTTATTCTTCTTCATTAATTATCTCTTAACTGAATTTTTTCATCCTCTAATTGTGATTATACTCTTCAAATGATCATGTTATTACCTTGAGTTGATCATTTGTTTTTTCACTAACATTACTTTTCCTTAAATGAACAAAAAAAACAACTAAACACTTTACCTTGTAATTTGTGTGTTTTACTGATCAGTTGTGGACGTAAAAAATGGTTAACCTTCCCAACCAATACCATAATCACCATTATCGTTTTATTATCTTATTAAGGTCGCTAATTGTTGGACTTGGATTAGCCTTATATCATTCATTGGCCTTGTTTTTTCACCATCATCGTGTTAGTAAAGTGTATTGGTATGAACTTGGAAGTTAATGATTCCCGTAAATTAATGATGAGGTGAAAAAGAGCTCATCAGATGAGAATCAATTTTTTAATAACAAATCTTGGAAACATTTGCATTATTCAGAAGGATCATTATTATTGTGATGGACATTGAACAAGGCTATATGATGGATACAAGTTGTTAACAATAATAAGTGACAATCGTGATGTTTAGTGTGTCCATATAACCTTTTTGAAATATTGAAAAATTATTATTACCTTGAATCTCTGGTCAATTTTTTTCTCCATTAATGCATTCAGTTTCAATGTTGATGCATATTGTTTGAAACACAATTGAAGTCATTTGCCCTGAGTCAGTAAAGGTTGAGTTATTTAGACATATTGACTGTGTAGGTTGGTTCAGGTAAAGATATCAACTGACAAGGCTTTTTGTTACTTGACTGATAGACCTTTTGGGTTGTTTGTCTAAACGTATTTTTTACCATTGCTTTGCATTAATATTGTGACTAGAGCATTGAAAACTAAAACAATTGTATTAAATTGCTGTAAATTATTACTGATTGTTTCGACTCAAATTGGTTCCAATAAAAATTTCTTTTTACTCGGAAATTCATGAGAGAAATGAGAAATCTTTACAAGATGATAATATCTTAACAAGACCATAAAGTCCTTCAATCACTTAAAGATACAAAAATCATTGTTTTTGATAAAAATAGACTTTTAGGAATGCATATTTTTTCAAACAAAATGAAACATTTCAGATGAAACAGATCGAATTGAAGAGTTTTTGCTTTTTATCAGGCAATGAAGTCCAACAGTGGAAGCTAACATTTAAAAGCCAGGTTTGATCAAAGGTTTGCCAGAAAGTGATTAACCTGAAAACAATACAAAATTACAAGGTTTGCCTGGATCACATCGCCTTAATCATATTGATATTGATGCATATTTATGAACTCAATTGTCAATTGTGACTTAATTCACTAATGATTAATTCTTATAAACATTACACTCAATGTTCCAGCTGTATGACTGTACAAAAGTGACTGGGCAAATCTATTGCTTTGTAATACATTGATTTACAAGTTGACCATTTAAATGGTTCAACTAAATTATACCTTACAAACCGTTGGTCAACTAATTTGAATAATTATGTAGACTAGAAAGAAGCCAATTTGACAACAATGGCTACAGAATTTACTTTTAAATGAACAACTTTTTCTTTTTCTTCTTTATTAATATTCACTGATTTTGTTGACCATTTCGTATTGTTGATTATGATAATTACAATTTTTGTTTTCCCTTTTTTTCACGTTAATCAATTATCCAAGATGATTATCTATTGAGGACAAATGAAAAACATTCAATTGATCACTCTCGTTTTATCCTGCTTTAATAAATAATAATTATTTTATACACAATTTGCGTGATGATAATTTTTCATCTTGCAAACAGCATCATTTTTCCTCTTATCCTTTACTTACCCATTCCTGGCTTCTTCCTCAATCACCAACAATCATCCTCAATAATCTTGATAATCATTTTCATAACCATCAGCCAGAAGCGGTAGCAACATCAATTTTTATCCTCTATTATGTATACATTTGCCCTTACTTGACCACCGACTTGGCCAGCTACTTTTACGGCAAACCCAAAATCATGATCAATAATCATGTTCACTTAAACATTGTCCTGCTAATTGTTTACCTCAACAATACATTTAATAGTTAATCATTGAAGATGCATTTTAACTGGTTCCAAGCAAATAATTGTTTACTTCATTCGGACAATTTCACTGAAAAGACGTTTGTTAACTCAATAATTGTATCTGTCTAGTGATTGATGTCTTATTATCTTTATTTAATTGCTTGTCAACTGATTTCAATTTTTCAGGTAAAAACTCGTCTTCATATTCATTTTTATCATTTTTCTCTTTCTTTTTTATCTTCTTTACTGATGACAGCTTCTTGACAGGCTTTTGTAGCCATCATACAAATGTAGATTTAACAACTTGCCCTAGATTAGCCTTTATTTGATGCACTTGCCCTTTATTGTTATGTTTTACTTATCCTTTTGCTTGTGTTTCTTTAATTGTATTTCATTACAATTATGTTAGATCAATTGGTTTAATGTCAATTTAATCAGGTTGAATTAACTCTAATGTTAATCTGTATTTATGTTTCTACCCAAATTGATAAGCTTAATAAATTGCGTTGAGTAAAGATGGATTTATGGTGCTTTGTTTTCCTACTACTTGTGGTTACTTCATCTTTAATATTTTCATGAACTATTTTTGTGATTTACTCAGCTTTATCTTCATCTTTTTTTGTTTATCACTCATCTTTATCCAGTACTCTCTGTGTGACTTCACTACAGGTTACCTTATTTGTTCAAGTTGTAAAATGCTCCTTGTTTTCTTTGTGTGTTTCATTTCTTGCTTACTTCTTTTCCGTATTTGCCTTACTGTTAGATATTGAAGCATCATCATTGTTTGAGTTGAAACACCATTCATTTAAAAATCTAGTTATTGTAAAAATTATTTAATACCATTTTAAAAGTTGTACAATTTCAATGCTATCATTACGATAATTCAAGTTACTATTCTGGCTATAACGGTGTGACTGAAATAACTCAAACTCCAGTGTGTATGCTCTTTAGACAGTTTTATGACTTCTTTCAAGATATAATTCTAAATGGCAGCACTCTTATTGGAAGCCACAATTGCTATCAATTAAAAATAAATTAGTACCAATCCAATTTCAAACTGAAATTAGATTGCTGATGGGTGCAGAGTGATGAAAATAGTCTTGAGAGTTGAAATTTTTGCGGTCTTCTGTGGTCAAGTCCTTGAGTAACTACTTAATTCCATGAAAAATAGTTGATAAATAGTAAAGTGAATAAAGAGTGGCTTGTATTTTAAATTGAAGTTAAACAATTGGCTTCACTTTTTCTATTGACCATCCAACGGTTTGCATCCAATAATTGCATCTTTCCTTTATGTCCAATGAAAAAAACAACAATTTTGTTGAAATTGGCCAACATTGGTAAACTTTTTTGGTTTCCAGAAATGCTTTTCAAATATCATTTGTTGGATCCAAGCTAGCTTCAAACCGTGACCCAAAATTTGGCTTTTAACGCTAAAAAAAGACATAAAAAGAATAAAATGATTTAGATTCATAGAGAGTCCAACTAAAGTGGCAGAAAATACCAAGAGCTGACGAGAAAGAATAAGTAAAATAGAGGAAGAAAACTATTGCATGAGCAAAAAAAAAGTTGAAAAATAAAGATGTAATTTAAGTTGAAATGGTGAACATGGAAAAAGTTGACTTGAAGCAACAGTGGAAAGTAAATGATCACATTTCAACAGTTCAACAGAAACGGTAATAATCCAAGAAAATCCTTATGATAAACTGGTTGCTTTGAGGTAACAAACTGAGGACAATTTTAATTCCTTTGAAATCCTTCTAAATCAATCGATTGTGCATCTTTATCTCACTGAGAAATGTCTATGAGCAGGTTAAACATGATCCATATCAAACAAAACGTTCTGTGGGTAAATGAGACAAAAAGAAGTCAATAGTTAACTAATTTGAAAGTAAACACAAATAACGTAAGGCCAACCCTGTAAAAATACAAACATAATTTTAAGGTAAACCTCTTTCTTCTTTCACTCTCTTTATCTCTGTCTCTTTACCTAGCTCGTTTGTCTATCGATAAACTGCCCTAGGCTGTTCTCATGACTTAAAATTCCAGGGCCTTAAAAGTCTCCTAAGGTCTTTTTGTTTGTTTCTTTTCTTTCCAGTTTTCCCTCCAATAACCAAAGAAAGATCTAGCTGTAGTTACTGGATCGTCTGACTCTCTATACATAAATATCTCTTTCTTTTCTCTCTCTCTTTTTATTCCACTTTTTAGACCTTTTGCCTATTTTTTTTAAACCAAAGACCTTATTTTTCTTTCTCACTCTCTGTCTCACTATTTTGCCTCTTGAACGTTGGAATGTCTTTCTTGTAAGAAAACCACTATTGATTGACCTTAGCTCAGGGTTGGGTTAACGTTGTAAGATTAGGTCTACTATTACTTGCAAGTTTACTGCCAATGGTACAACTTGAACTTTCTTTTTCCTTTGGTAATTTCGCTTTCTTTGTTTTTTTAACTTGTGCTTTTAATCGTTTTGTTGCCACTGGATTATAACGTTGCATCTGTGTCTTTCATGCTTGATATTAGTCTTTGAATCATCTTTTTGCTAGTGTTTCGAGTTGATCTCTTAAGTCTGTCAAAATTGATCGGCATCATCCTCCTTCACATTACATCAGCTATCGCCATCACTGCCACCATCAACGTTAACATCAAAATTTGTTTATAAATTTGATTTTTAAAGGAACAGCTACTTCCGTATGTGTTTACTTTCATAAACAAAAAAAAAACTCTTCAGTTATGTACGTATAACAAAGTAAGCAAAACGGAGGGAAAATGGGAATAATAAGCCCGACGAGGAAATAAAGCAACAGAAATACGTACTTTTTTTTGTGATAGTTGAAATAAAATGGAAATGTCAACCTTAACAATGATGCTTTGCGTGACATAAACAAAGTTAAATCAGCGAGTTAATCATAGTGACTTTTGATTTACCAACCACAACCATCAGTCTTACCAGTAAAATGCTCTAAACTGGGTGATGTTCAAACCAAATTCAGGTTTTCTTTGCTAGTTTATTGGCACAACTTGACTTACCCAGCAACATTTTAGTCTTTAGAATAGATGTCTTTTCATTTGTCACAAATATGATAAGAAGAGAGATAAGGAGAAAAAAACTCAGGTCACTAAAAGCGTTGTAACAATACTTTAACAATCTTCTGATGTTACATCATCTTACACTTGTTGTTGCACAGCAGCACCATCAGTGAAAGTTGTTGTTTACTAATGAAGAGCGCATTTTAAGTTGAAAATTTCATTTTGTAACAATTCACTTTCACTAATATACTGCTTACAGGCAAGATAAAAAAATTTACTAATATCATAATTGATGTTTGATGGTAGCAAATAACCGTCAATCCTGTCAACTTGTTTGCTACTTCTATCAAACTTTGATTATCCTTGACTTTAAATTATTGTTGACGTTATTTCCATCATTTTTTATCAGTCTACACTTGACATGGGTTAATCAGATTTGACAATTGTATCTATTTTTATTAATTTTGATTTTATTCCTTTTCTACAGAAATAACAATTGGTTCAACCTTAGCTGGCTTTGTATTTTTCTGGAAATCGTAACTAGCCAACAACCAAAAGCATCATACGCTACAAAAATGATTATTATCCATTGAAACGGCTATTACCGGAAATTTTCAATCAGGGCAACTTAACCCGTTAAGACTGTTGCCAACACTTGATTCATTGCTGTTGATTTATCACTTTCTGTGTGGATATCTTTTTCTTGCTGTTCAGCTCAAATCCTCAAATTATTGGAGAAATTGAAATTTTGCCAAACAAATCCAGCTTATCCCAGACCAGTGTATATATCTCTTGTACTGTGGATACCTTAAAAAGATGAATGTTAATCAACTAACCTGGAAAGATGCCTTTAGCCACAAATATGTGATACTCTGTTTAATTTGTGGAAGTTTATTACTTCTTCTTGGTCTCGCTTTCATCGTAATCTATCTCATTTTATCAAGTTACACTTCATCACTTCATTATTTTGAAACCATACCAACATATATACCTGCAATCACGGTAATAATATAATCTTTAATTGTGTCCCTGTGAAAAACTGTTAAAAATCCTCAACATCATTTATCCCATTATTGTGACAACAATCAAATATGATTGCGGTTATTGTCTTTCAAAATGTACCATCAAAGGAGTTTATAACAAGTGATCTTCAATGTTGTCAATTGTCTCATTATCCATTTTTGCCACTTTAATTTACTAATCAATAACTTCTTAATTAGATTTCTTTAATTATACCAATCATGTCAGATTCACAAACAGATACAAGATACACTTATAAATC
Organism: Tetranychus urticae; assembly: GCF_039701765.1. Classification (NCBI taxonomy): domain Eukaryota; kingdom Metazoa; phylum Arthropoda; class Arachnida; order Trombidiformes; family Tetranychidae; genus Tetranychus; species Tetranychus urticae. Next base: position 11,993,749 of record NC_142959.1, on the reverse strand, counting down.
TTTCTTAACAACTTGAAACTCTACCCTCAAGTTTGTTGCTTGTTAAAATGATGATAAACTATTAATACAAATTGTTATTACTTTCATTTTGAAACCAATTCCCAAGCCTTGCACCAATCAACAGGCTAGTTTACACAATTAGATGACAGAAACAATAAGCGACAATTAACTTAAATCACTGACATTACTTTCCTCACTGTTGTTGTTCAGTACCAAGTGATGTTGAAGCAGTTTGTTTCAGCTTGTTAACAGACTAAATGAAATTCCTTCTGAATCCTGAGTGAATGTGACAATCATCCAGATTAATTAGGGTAACACCTGAATTGATTAAAATTATTTTAATACAATGCTAATTTAATAATTGTAATGCTAATCAATGTTAAACGGGTAAAAAGTGAAAAGCTGTGAGAAAACAAAAAGTGAAAGGTAAATGCATTTCTACTGTTTAACCATACAACCAAGTATTCACCTCATCGTTACCTGATTTTTAATTTACACAAAAAAAGATAAATGATGTTGAAAGATTTATCTACCTAATACCAATTAACTTTGCCACAAAAATGTTAACCTTACATTACTATTAATTTCAATCTTTTTTTTCTGTTTACAATTTTTCAACACTTACTCTACCCGTCTTTATCATTCCTATCATCACTTGGTTTTTGCATTGGACTCACCTAACACCATTCTTTGAATGCTCATTATGAAAATGAACACCACAAACATCATTACCATCTTCAACATTATTCTGGTTTCATCCTCATTAACAGCTCATTGTAAATGGCATAATTGTTTGTATCTTAGCCAAACGTCATCTGAGATACTTTTATTTGGTAAATATTCAATCTTAATTTATAATAATACAAAAAAGAGTCAATCTTGATTGTATACAAAAAACACATTAAATATTCAATATTTACATCTCAACAATAATTAACTTTGTCACAATCTGACTTGTTAATGATTGATTGTTTTGCTTTGACCATTAGCACAGCTGACTGATCAAGAGATAGAAACATATTTTTCCTCTAATTTTTGTTAATCAACACTTAACTAGTTGACATATTTTATTGTCATCTTGACTTGGTTAGAGAAACAATTTCCATCTAATTGGTTGGACTTTTGTTGTTGTCCAGCTTGTTAATAACATTCAACTCCAAACATCAAATTAAATAATCTTCTCCGTAAAGGTTAACACAATCAGCTTGATATCAAACATACTCATGATAGCATTAATAGATTCATACATTTAATTATCTTGTATTGTTACTGTTAACCCTTATTATGCACTACTCTTCTCTAAGCAACCTAACAACGCTGTACGAACTATTAACTAATTATGTGACCCGAATAATTTTCTTTTTCTTCCTTATTAGATCAAAATTTCAGGAGCCTTTTGCCTGATTTGTGCGCTTATTTGCGTTGTCACAACTGTAACAACAACTGTAATCCATTTGAATAGATTACAAAACCTCCAAGGATGTGAATACACAGCATCATCAAGTACCTGTATATGCATGACAGGTTCAGCAATAACAGGTTCAAATGATCCTTCGGTTCAAGGTTAGTTTATCATTTCAATAATCAATTCAATGTGATTGTTTCTTGTTATCCTTTCACTCCCAATGGCTTTAGTTATTTTTAATTATCAATATTGTCCGCTGTTGTTTTTTTGCTTTTTTGTATATTCCTTATCCTGAGCTTTATTGTTTGCTTGTTATTCATGGTTCATTGAAGATTCTGTTTTGATGGTTGATTTATCCAAATATCGCCAAACAAAAAGCTTCTTCCAAAAAAATTTACTTTCATTGTAATCATTCTAATTTTATCTCCATTTTCTTTGTCTTTCTCTTTTTTTTGTCATCCATTTATCCTTGGCCTTTATCACAACCAATAGTTACTGGACATTCAAGTCATTACGCTTTTCAAAATATACCAAACTGTGATGTGGTTCATGGCAGTCTCAATACATGTCTTAGAGCACTTTTTGGTGTCTCAGTTTTTGGAATTTTAATCTCCATTTTCACTTCCATGCTAGTCTACCAATTGATGAGCCATGAAAAGAAGAGAAAATATCTTGAACAATTGGAATCACGACGAAGATTTCATCAGCATGCATTCTCTAGACGAGGCCATGATCCGCTTGGTCCACCATTTCCTTTACTCTCCTATCCACCACCACATGCACTTGCTGCTCAAGGATGTTCAGCCTTTATGGATGATATTTTTTACCCAACCAATGGATCAAACGGTAACGTACCTGGACGAGGTGGCTGGATGTGGCCAGCACCGCCACCTCCTCCTTGGGATCTTATTGATTACCGAAGCTATTGTACTCCTACATATGATGGAACAACTGGTCCGTGTCCGACAAGTTCTCCAAGCGATACCAATGGTACTATTTCTGGTGATACAGTAGTGAATAGTCCTTCAGGCCTTTTACCTGAAGGAACAGGAGCTCGTGTTGCTGAAGAGTCTGCACGTAATGAAAGTGAATCTCGAACATTGGCCAGTTTTCTGTTTAGTTGGCTGTTTAACCGAGAACAAAGGGAAAACCGACGACAACGCACTTCAAGACGTCTTATCTCTCGTGAACAAGGACGTGGTCGCACCATCAATTCAACAGATTGTCCAGAAGTAATGGTGACTGAAAATCGTTTTAATCACAGATCACCAAATCGCTATGGACTTTTACCTCCTCCACATTCACCGCCTCCACCACCACCTCCTTTAACACCGACATTACCTCCTCCTCACCATCCTTTGCTTCCTGTTGGACATTTTTCACCTCTACTTGTACCACTTCATCCTTCTTATCGTTCAGCAATTAGAAACCGATCATTGGCTCGGTTAAATACTCGAAGAACGCGATCAAACGATGCCATTTTCCATCATTTACATAGTATGGCTTATGCACACCCTCCACCACCACCCTTTTACAATGGACCGCCGCTTTTAAATTCACCTCAGTCACTGTTTGCGGCTTGGGGACCGCCACCACCATACTCGCAACCTTCGTCATTGGAAAACATAGCATCTGGTCACAACAATGATTCAAATGGTGTTAACGGCAATTCTGGTGCTTCTCAAGGTAATACCAATACTAATAATTTAAGTCATGATGTTAATAATAGTAATCACCATCATCGCAACAACAATAATAATAATAACAATAATGGAATGAATCGAAGACATAATCAAATTAATTCAGCTTCGAATGGTTTGGTTGACTCTGATGGATATGATAATTCTTCATCAAAATTATCAACTCCAATTTCTGAGCGACGAATGTTGTGTAATGCTTTCTCCTCTGATGGAATCACTTTAACTATTGGTGGACCAGTGGTTACAACTCCATCAAAAAGTTCTTGCATTGTTGAAGTTCATGTTCAAGATGATCCAGTTCATCATGATGTAACCTCTACACTAAACTCTGAATCAATAGCCTTTAACAGTTTACACAACAAAAAGAAAGACGAGTTAACTTATCACCACAACTCGTACAAATCGTTATCCAATGTTCCAATCAACTTGTCCAGTAAACAATTTTCAGTCCACCATGACATGACCAAAGCAATAGATAGCATTATCTATGAGCAAAATGAATCAAATGAAGATAGTAATTTTGAATGTATAATTAATGAAAACTATCTTGATAAGGACGATGCAGTGTTAACCAATGTTTCTCGGAAACCTTCAGTAATCTACAACACAAGAACTTCAATAGATTCAGATTGTTCAAAATCTGAAAATGAATCTAATATAAATGTGCATCCAAACACCATTGTGATACCAACCGTTCCATCAACAATCATAGTTGGTTCATCTACATCAACCTTTGGTTATTCCTCGTCAACTTCAAGTGATGGTACACATAATTTTTCTTCGCCAACATCACAGTCCGTCAATCAATTGATGAATGTTAACTCTGTTGAAAATTTTGACCCAGGTCACAAGTGTGGTGAATATAAAAATTGTGACCTTATTGTGAACCAATCAAATTCATCTTCCGTTAGCGTGGGTTTTGATGAAGTTCATAGAGCAATTTTCAATACAAGGTCAAACTCAATAAAATCTGATTGTATGGCTACCATTAATGGTAATTTATCCAACCAAGCAAGCTCTAGTAACGGTAATCAGTCAAATTCATCTACTTCATCGACGACAACAACGACTGCAACCAATCCCTTGTCAACTTTGAACAGTAACACAAAAGAAGCCAATTGTCCAGAAACGGGTAGTCATCAGGGTAAAGTAATTGGTTCTAATGAGACAGGAAAACGGCAGGAGATGAAGTACATGCAAACACAATCAATGCCCAATTTAAGTTATGTTGCTGCTGTTTCAATCGCTGCCAGTCCATCACACCAAACATCAAGTGCAACTTCATCATGTCAAGTTACTCCTCAGCATGAATCAAAAGACGGTAAACAATATCCATCCTCTGGAAATACTTCAACATCTCAGGACATTGCTGATTTGGAATTAGAGTTAGATGAGGAACCCTTGTGTTACTTGCCCGATTTACCATACGATGGATCCCATAGAGCAATTAAACCAAATAGTTTAAGTGAACTATCAAATACTCCACAATATCTAGACATAAATGTAACAAAAATTAAGCCTCCAACACCGTTTGCCAACTGCCCTTCGGAACCAACATCCGAGTCTTCTTCTAGTACAATTAGTAACAATACATCTAAATCCGATGAGATCAAAAATCATCTCAAACCACAATCAACTGGAGTTGGAGAAAATATGATTGTTACCATTCGAAGTATTCAAGTTTGAACTGGTTAGTTTATGACTAGTGATTGAAGTTGTTTTTAATTGTTATCCAAATTATTCGTTTGTTGTTCTTCTAAATTGTCTTATTCTCAAGTCACAACCAAAATTGCCATAAAACTTCAACTTGAATTGCTCCAAAAACAACCAAAATAAAACCTTTAGATGAATTATGGGATCCAGACAACGAACTTGTTGAAGCATGAGTTCATGAAAAAATATCACTTTCATCATCGTAATTATCTTTTTTTGCCGGTGTGTGGTATGCATCATAATTTTCCATTTCAACTGATTCCAAATCTATCTCTGTGCATTTTATCCGGATCCACTGCTTCCTAGTCATAGAGGCATGAAACGATTGGATGGAATGTGAATAAACATGGAAAAGAGCCACAGATTAATCAGCATTTATGCCGTTTTCCCATTTAGAACTTAATACAATTCTGATTTGAATTAATCTAATCAAAGCCAGTACCGACATAACAAAGATATATCGACCATTAACGTGTAAAAAATATGAAGTGATAAAGCTGTATGACAAAGGAAAAAGATTGTCCGAGAAATTTAATTTTTCACCGCTCCAAAGACCTTCGAAAAATAACAATCTTCGAGATCCCAGTTGTAGTATTTTTGCCACTAAAAGTAAAATGATCTCAAAATCCTGCAAATCAAAGAAAGAAAACAAATTAATAAATCAAAAAAAACATGGAATTCTGAATTATTCTGAGTTAGACTAACAAAGCAAACTACTTTAACATTATTATTAGCAGAAACAACAATGCTTTCATTGCCATATAAGATTCATAATGTTTAAAAATCTTGCATTGGATTGTTCTCCAATTATAAATTAATGTAAATAAAATTATCAATTGTTAACAATTAACCTACAGTGTATTTTAATACAAGTACTTTCGCATTATTTTAATGCCGCGCTTTTTACAAACCAAAAACACAGATCACATTCAGTGTTTAAAACGTCGTTGAAATTAGGTTTACTGTTGGAATGATTGACAGTTGACAAATTAGTTTTAAAAATAACCACAATGAGCAAAGGAAACTGATTAAAATTAATGAATATTAGATGATTTCAATTTGATTAATTTAGTAACAAAAATTTTAAAAAATAAAATGCAATTCAACAATACAAATGTAAAGAGTTACAACGCCATCTAATGATAATCTAACAAGAGCTTAGATTTGAACCGCAAGTTTCATATTGACAATGTAATCATTACATTGTAATGTTTTAGTTAATTATAAGTTAATCCAACCTACTTCAATATTTTGTTCATGAACCAATTAAATACTCACCCTGAACAAATAATATGTTATGAAACTGAGTAACCAAATAACAAAGAACCTTAGCGGGTTAACTATTTTTTATTACTACTTTTTATTCAACAGTTTCTAGACAGTTTTGTTGTAGGTGTCGATGGTTGATGAACCCTTTCAAATGATAATGTTTATTATTAACATCATCATTATTATTATCTTTATTGCATTACCACAGTTCTGTTAATGGTTCATGATACATTTAACCTGTTAATTTGAATCCTGAGTTGAGTCTAATCGTAAACATTAGACATTTTCTCACCGTTAAAATAATTGAAATCAATTTGGACAATAAACAAAGTATGATGTCCATCAATAGTCAAGGTAAGTCAAGTCTTAGGCCCAAATAAACAACAAGGCCAACCAAACTCGACAATATGTGAATTATTATCCAATTAATATAATCAGATTACCTAGTCAATCAATAATAATCAAGCCAAAAGCAGGTAAACCCAAAAACGGAACCAATTCAAATAAAAGCCAACTTGTTTACTTTGCAGTTCACCAGGAAAATAGGATCACCAGTGATTACTCAAAGGCTACAATAGATACACAATAAAACCGGTCATTATAATCATTACCATTACCATTATCATCATCATCAACATCATTTCCACTTTATTGTTCAATCAGGTAAGAAAAACTAAGATAAAATTGATTCATCCCAAATTTAATTGAGATCAAAAAGCAATAGTTTAAAAAAGTGAGCTTTACAGTTTAATCATTTGCTCGCTCCTATTGATTTTACTTGCTTTTTTACTTTGATCCCTTTCAAGTTGACTCAATTTTTTACATTACATGATCATAATGATCATATTAAGATTATTACGATTATGATGTTGATGATGATGATATTAAGAGATACTTGGTTCCATTCAATTGTTGTTCAGGTCAATTCTCACGTCTACCAGCCAATTAAGCAGCACTTCTACTTTACAATTAACATCCCGCAAGATACAGTAATGTACAAGTTCATGTTCAACTTAAAACCTGATCATGAAATGACAATGGTTAAATCCATCAATTAACTAGCTGATTAACACAGTAGTTGGCAAACCTTTCCAATACATTATCAACTGTAAACATGACAAGCTTTCACTGAAATCATCAGCTAATAAGCAAATCAGGTAAATTCATCGTGAATCATCAACAGTTCAAACATTTCTTATTACTTGTAAATTGTAGACTATCAATTGGATTATTTATTAAACAGCTGTTGATTCATGTTCATTATTATCAAACCCTGTATAATCATTTGTTAACCCTTGACATTGACAGGCTCTGCAACTGTTAATGTTAAATTTCAAGTTAACATTGACTGTTAAAGTGACCATTTGATATAAATTGAGTCAACTTTGCCTGTTTATTTAATTCAATTAACCGTCTACATTTCAATTTGAATGCAACTGTTTGTTGTTCCTTTGGTTTTTAGCTTTGAAGCCAACGTTCACCATTTGGTTAATTTAATTTTCAATTCATTACCTATTCGTCTGACTCTGGTTAATCTCATCTTATTTTAATTAGTCCAATTTGTTTTGACATTAGATCGCCATTGACATTAATTTGATTAACATGTGAATCAATTGTTAAACAGACGAAGAATCATTTGTCAGTTGTTTCTTTCATTCTGAAGTGTCTCTTTCAGGGTTGAGTGCTAGGTTCAGTTTTAACCTTTAGTCTATTGTTCACCCTTTTGTTGCTATAGATAGAAGTGTTCAATTGATATTGTTTGATATAAATTGATCAGACTTGGATTAACCATTAATAATTGTGATATGCGGAAATCTTTGCTTGGTTCAATTTCATGATTTTCACTGATCAACAGTTGACAGTGAAAATGTTGCAAAAATTAGATTTTCTTTATACACAATAGCGGTTTCGTTGGATACATCTTGATGTAATTTGTTCATCATCTCAATCAAATGTCAGTTTTGGTTATCAAATAATGGTTAATCATCATTTAAAGTCAAAAATGAAGCTCTTTATACGGTGAAAAGTCTAATGGTACAAAGATAATGGTAATGCAAAGAGGTTTGAATAATTGATTCTCAACTTACACAGTTAGTCATAAGATAGGCTTGAAAAGTCTCAAGTTTAAAAATCGCGTTTCTTTCACGCTCAAAAACTGTTTTAGACAATTTAAAAATGGCTTTTATAACTGTTCAGCATAAAAACATTGTTAATTCTGAGTGTATTTGATAAGTTGGGTCAGAATTGAGAACTGGTTTTAGGCTTATTTTCAATTTTTATGTATGAATGTTGATTACTTTAGATGAAAGATGATGATGAGTATTAGTATTGGTACAAAAGGATTGTTTTAGTCAACAAAGCTTTTTATACTAATTGCTGCTGCTCTAATTTAACCTTACAATTTACAAAAGAACAATTTTCCATCAAAGATTTCATTCTATTGACTCGGTTATTTCTTGTTTGTTAGCTATTGTTGGTGAGCTAAATTTTTCCTGTGGAAGGTCAATCGAGTTGAAGATAAGCTTAATTTGTTCCATTGCAATCTCTGGATTAGATGGAACGTAAACAAGTCCAGTTGATCCAGTTTCCAGAGCAATTGTTTTAGCTGCTTGATGGCTTTTCTTAATACAATCGGGACCAAGATGTTGTATTGCAATAACTGGACCACGGCCAACAATGGAATTATATGAATCGGTTTTAAATATTTGCATGGCCTCAACCTCCTTCATCATAAACTCTTTCGTTGCAACCAAGGAACACTGAAATTGAGTAAGTAAATCAAAATACTTATATTAAACTAAGCGATAACTTGCCATTAACAACGACAATTAAACTCACAGATTTTTCAGCCATTTCCCGAATATAGGCTTTGGCTCTTTTCTCGCGATTGCCATCAGGGAAAAATATCACCAAACCAGTTTCAATCGATTGATCAGTTCGAACTCCCAAAGTTCGTGGAACCACACTCAAAACTGTATCCAACGAGATTTCAGGTTCCTTAATATTAAGTAAACATTCAAAAACTTCTTCAGGCTGAATATCCTGTCAAAGAAAGGAGAAAAATGATGAATTACAATATAATCAGACGAGACCAAAATATTGTATACTTACTGGATCAAGAAGAGACCAATTTTGGGTTCCTTCAGCTCCACCAAAATCATAAACTTGACTCCATGAATTGTTGAAAACTGTTAAACCCGCTAATTTAAATTGATCTGTAAAAATATTATTGAAATGTCCAAAAAATTAATTAATACAAAAAATTAAGCCATCAAGCTCAGATTTAAGTTGATCTCAAAGAGTAGCTCTTTGGTTGATCTTGTATTTTGATCGCCATCTATTGTTAGCGCATTAAATGATGAATTTAATGAAAGTCTTTCATTGAAGTGACTAGAATTCAAAGTTTAGACTTGAAAGGTTAGTCAATGATGAAAACTGACTCATTCAAGGCTTTACTCATGAAAATGATGGAAATGATCAAAATTAGCTTTTAAATTAGTAATAAATTACCTGAAAGTTGTGAATAAAAGAATGAATAACAGGCAACTTGAATGTTTTCACAGGCTTCAATGGTTGGCTTAGTAAGACAATGTAAGAATAGGTAGAGAGATTTACAATCACGAGCACGAAATTGTTGACTGGCACAAATTATTCGACAATTTGAACAATTTCGAAGGAATATGCTGAAAATAGAAAAAAAACGACGTTATAAATTTTCATTAGATTGCAAATTAAACTGGTATCATCTGATGAAATTTTCAAACTCAATCTAATTTAGTTTACTGGGTTTACTTAAGGTGATAGTAAATACACTTGATAATAGGTAGTGAGGAAAATAATAAAAAGTGAAACAAGTAATAAGAGAAGAGAAGAAGAAAAAATAAGAATTAAACTAATAATAAGAGTAACAACTATAAGATTATGAACATTTAACCAGAATTTTCAGCTTTCCTTGAGGTTTTTAGATTACTTTACGCCTCTTGATATGTTCACGATTGTTAATAACCTTTTTCCCTCCTGTTTTACTCTGTTATTTACTTCTTTAATTTCATCTTGGCTTTATTTTTGGCTGTTGCTGTGTTGTTTCTGATGAGCTTGGCTGATATTAATAATGAAAATGATAAAAGTAATAATAAACTGGTTCTCTCTTCTTTGTCGTGATAATCTTTATCTTGATAATAGTGAATCTGGTCGAATGTTCAAATATCACTTTATCAGTGGGTCAACTTGGATTAATCCTCAAATATTATTTGATCAAGTTACATCAATTTCAACATCAATCTCCTCTATTTATACTTGAATTTAATGAATTTTTTCCGAGTAATCTTTTTCCCATCGAATGGTTGGAAGTTGATTGAGATGGAATCAATTTTAAAATTGACAGAGCCTTGCAGTCAAAATATGCTAAAAATGGAAAAGAGAAACGACTGGGTTTTTAGAAAAGAAGGCAAATGTTTAATATTGCAAACAAATGGGTTGAATAGTAAAATGCGGTTGGATGACTAATTTGATGTGAATTAAATCTCTTTACTTCTAATTGATCATTCTAGGTGAAAGTAGAGTTGATAATTAAAAGTAAAGATAATTTGAATACAATTAGTCAGATGAAGTTGACCAGATACTGGTTGAAACACCTAAAATGTGATGAGTGACTTAGGTTGGGTTTGGGTTTGTTTAAAAAAGGGTAACATAAAAACAATTAAAGAGTAACATTAAAACATTTATGTAGATTAAGAGTAGGAACCATCCAAACGAGCGTGCATGGAGTTTATTCACTGTTGAAAGAAAATTCAGATTCCGTATCGTCTGTGATCAATGAGCATTCCATCATACTTGTTATTGAATCGTGTGTTTCAGTCGATTGAGTTGGACTTATTTCTTCATCACTTATTGGTTTTTGACTTTTAATATAATTATTGGGATAATCTATATCGAACAAAAGTCCAGGATTGAGATCGCGAGCTCTTTTCAAATAATTAGAGACTGTATTCTTTGAGACTGTAACTCCAAACATGTAGTAAATAAACTTTTGTATGTCCATAAGGGTTCTAGGCGAAGAGTTGTAGTAACAAAATACCTTCGACAACTGGTCTTTGGTCAACTTGGGTTTGGATCCTTTAGTTTTAATAACTAACGAAAGGCCAGAATGTTCATAGTTTTTGATTATTCGATTGATTGTTGACCTTTTCAAGCCATACTTGGAACAAAGCTCATCCATTGTATGTCCATTATTATGAGACTCAATGATTGAGTAATGGTCCGGCTTTGATGAACTCGTTCGTAATTTACCTTTTGTCATGACGTTAGATAAAACCGATTAAACACAAAAAACAATAAAAAAAAGCACAACGGTGGGTTAACAAAAATCTAGAAATTTTGGAGTAAAAGATGAAACTAAATAAAACAAAAGGTAAAAATATGACTGATAGATGACAACCTTAAAGGCGCGCTGTTCTCAAAGAGTAAGACAACTCTCTGGTTATTCCATTGTCTTAACAACTGTTGAATAAGGTTACCAGTTACCATCTCAACAGTTGGATTAACCAATCAAAATGGTAACCAAAAGGTTTTCTGGTTCAACCGTTTGCAAAGATTATTTGAAAAATCAAATCAATTAAGCAAACTTTACAACTCTTCAAATGAACTATGACCAAATAATCTAAACGGTTTTATAATGTCAAATGGTTACTAATGGTTTACATTAAAAATTGCTTTTACAATAAGAAACTGCTTATTCTAAATTTCTTTGCGATTTAATTACAAATAAATCCACTGATCCACTGTTTTTTCAATCATCAAGATTTTATTAATTTAACATTTTGGTAAACTCAATTTTCTTGAAGCTTGGTAATGTTAATTGTAAGCTTTCCTAACAAACCAATACAAATACTGATATTTTGATTAATTAAACATGTTTTGCTCATTGAGTAGCCCTTGCTGTGTAAATAAGCTATTTCACAGGACATTATCTGGTACTTTACTGTAATTGTTTGGTTAATGAACTTGATATTTTAGTTAAATATTTTATGGCTAACCGAACCTTTTGATGATATTTTCAACAAATATTCACCTCGACTCAACTCAATGTGAAATGAAATTTGATTTTCAAATGAAAACAGTGTCTAAAATGTTGCTAAATGATTATTAGTATTGTGTTGTTGAAATTTGCTATTCAAATTGAGGTAAGCAAATAATAGTAATGTACAAAATATTCATAAGCTTTTACCAAATGCAAACAATCTCTTCACAATACAAACTGAGAAATTTTCTTGTAAAAATGGGTTAAAATTTAAAGACTGACATCAAACTAGGCTTCCAAAAATAGTCAAATGAATCAGAATTGAAGATTCCTATGTAAATGGAAAAGGTTGAAGGGTAAAAAAGCACAGAAAGCACAGAAACATGTTCGGTGGAAACATTTATAACTGCACCAAATCCCATTGCTCTCACTGTACCTAATAATACCAATGTTTATTTAAATGTAGGCAAAATGTATGATCCAAACCGTTCAACAACAAAGGGTAAAGCTTATGATAATCTGGACTGAATTTATTTCTCATTATTTCATTACTCCTGTGGGATGAAAAGGTCTTATTAAGAGGAACCAGTTAACGAAACAATCAAACAACAGGTCGTCATTGGCTTACTTTAATCAACAATCTTTAATCATCATCTTTACCAGAATTAACAGAGTTAACTCAACCTTTCTCAAGCTTTTTATAGCTAAAATGAATGCTCCAACCGAAAGGGAACATTGGATCGATATTTATTCAACTTGTCTCATCAAAACAACCATCAACATGCTTTATTTTTGCTCGCAAGATAACAAATCAATAACAAACCTTTCTTTTCATTCAATGATTTTCATCAGTTAAAATGAATCTTTATTAGGATCAAATCTTAATCATCAAATTAATAACCTTTCTTAGTGATCAATATTAATTTTGTGTGTTCCAGTTTAACGCAGCAAACATAAGATTCAAAAATAATATACAAAATGAATACAAAAAGTATTGAATTGAACAACAAATGTCATTATTCATCATTTTGTCATCAATAAAAGCTCAAAATTGATATTTTTAGACCTTGTCTAATGAACCATTAGATAATATAATCAATGCTTTTGATTCCGTTCAACAGTTTTCCTAGAAATGTTAGTTAAATGATTAAGCTTGCCATAATAAACATTAACCCTTGAGTCAACCAAATTGTTTCATTTGCAGTCAAGAAACGTTGAAAGTCTGCTTCATCATTAAATTAACTAATTACAGGATTGCCTTAAGTTTTTCACTTTTGGAGTGGTGACATCTAGGTGAACTACAAGGGAAGACAATTAAATTTTGTAGTTTAAACAATTAGTCCGGTCCAGTGATTCCCCTTTAGCCTTTTTACCCTTTTCCCTTCAGGGTAAGTCATTAAAGTGGACTAATTGTCTAAACCGTAAAATTTAATTAAATAGATGTCAGCATACCAAAAGTCAAAAACTAAAGACACTACCAAAGGGCAATAGCAAGTTTATTAATCAGTAATGGGCGCTGACAAAGTGAGTCAAGATGACTGAGTGGCTCATATGTCCACCCTCGGTAGCCATACGATGCTCGGCCAGAATTACATTTTAAAATTATTACAATAAGATTAAACTAAATAAAAATAAAGGGATGATCCGCCTAAGTTTGACCAAAGCCAAGGCAAGCATTCTGAGGCAAACTATCCTCATCATTTAAAGCTATTATAGTACGTCCAAGGGTGATTCGACCAAAGTCGAAATATTTTGTCAATAAGTCAAAGATATTTATCCTCATTTTATCCATCTTATCTTGTTACATCTTGTAACACCACAAGGGTGAACATTTGGTTATCTTCAAGACGCGTGGAGAGTTGTATTTCATGTACTACTTACAGCAAGCTACTAGATAATGAGAATCCTTTTTTCAACGGTCCCTCAATGGAAGAATTGAATCTTTGAATTTCATTTAAAATTTGAATATTAATTAACTAAATCTAATTTTCTAATATCTTTGAATATCTCCGAATATCTTTAAAGAGACCCGAGAAATCAGTTTAAAAAGCAATTTAGCTTGAATTTGATTAGTTAAAGTAAGATAATAATCAAGAAAATGAGCTGCCTGGCGAATAGTGTAAATGAGATATTCCAAGGTATTCTCATTATCTGGTAGCTTACTGTACCTTATTTTAGCAATAAAACACAAATTAATGAATAAATGTTGCTAAAGGACGTTTTTGGATTTATCTAAGGAAATGTTTCGAAGTCCAGAACACATCAAATGCTCTATCCTGGTTGATTAAGCATATCACTTTTGTGCGCTTAATTGCAAGTTTTCGGTCTGAACCCCATTGTTTCCTATGAAAGACTTCCCTGACTTTGAACGCTGATATCTCAACAACCATTTGGAAAATGTTCCACATGAGAGCATTAGAAATAACATTTTTAGGAGTTTGGCTTTTAATCTTTAATATTGCTCTTTAATTTGTACCTAATTCATAACTAAAGAAATAACTGTTAGAGGTTTAAACCTTTCTGGTTCACCTAATAGCATTTCAAACATTAAGTCATGAAATATCAATAATATCGCTTGAGTTAGTTCAACTAAAGCTAGAGCTTAAATATTATACAATAAGTGTAAAAAGACGAAGCTGAAAAGCCTAAACCAATGGCTTTGAGCAACAACAGGAAGACGAGAAATGCTGAAAAAATCAATCTCCAAATCATTAAGTAAATTGCATCTCATTAAGCATTTCATCGTCTATTATCCAATTACAATTTCTGATTGTTCAACAGGAATCTTTGCTTTTACAAAACTCGATATTTGAATTATTCTTGAAGGATTTGCAGAACCCAAAAAAAAAGCATAATGCAAGTTGAGGCTTGAAAGCTGTTGAACAATTTTCTCAACTATTAACTATTAATACATTTAAATTACTGTTAACAGGAGAAAAGCATTTTCATTTACAATTACATATTCCATTGTTCTCAATATACCTTTCAGAATCTCAGGGGAAATTATATTCATTATCATCTCATTCGTGTTCATTGTTATTTACCATTACTAATCAGAAAATACTTCTTCATGTAAACCCAAAAAAAGAGAGAAGAGTTTAGTTTTTAATTTCATCTTCTTTCATGAAGAATCAAACTCGTTGAGAGGAAAAAGACTTTTTCAATTTAAAATTCATTCTTTCAGGGTAAACATGAGTGAAAGGTTAACAAATTAAGAGACTTGTGAAGCAGACATGAAATGAACTCAAAAGATCAATCTGTAGCGTTTCATGAATAGAAACATTTGGGCGACAATTTTCATGATTCAACATTTTATTGGAATAAAAATGTTTTTTTCCTTTGAAAACATTTTCTTTGAAAGACATTTCCTAGCATTTTGATGGACACAATTAATGAAACGTGAAATTTAATTAAGTTGAAACGGAATAGTGTTTTTTCAAGCAAAATTGCAACTGAACAGGAAAAAGATTGAACAAATAAACTCTTCAATTCATTTACAATATTTACAATGTACAACTCTTTCACCATTATCATTATTCATATAAAGTTTATTTTTAGGTTTACTTTCAGGTTTCATGTTTAGTCAACATTGAATCCAATTTTATGGGAATCACTCCCAACTTGCAGGGATTCAGAGCATTTAGTTCATTCTTTTCATTCCCAGTGCTTTTAATTTTCAACTAATTTTCACATTTTTGAGGTCAATTGTTTCGGTTTGGAAAAAAGAAATTTTTCAAATTCTCAAGATTGGACAATTTAAATGTGAAAAGATCATGTTTGACAGATGAAAATATCGAAGCGTTGAGTTGATGAAAACTAATCTAATGAATGTTAATGTTGTTGTCATATGGAAAGGTAAAGAAGGTGAAAAAGGTGGGAAAATGATGAATAATTTAAAGAATGAAACTTGAAACTGAATTGACATTGAGATTGGAATGCTAAATTGGGATTGACCTGGAGGCGAATGGTAATGGTTCAAGTAGAAGTAAACATTTTATCTCATGTTAATGAAGTTTATCAGGAAAATGATTTATGTCAACAGATCGACATTTCTCTGATCATTCCTTGTTGTCGCTTTCATTGCAATAGCAAATAAATGAAACTTGAAACTTTAGCTTGTAATCAATGATGGTTAGTGAGACAATAAAAGCGTTAAACACTGTAAATCAACTTAACATGAATCTAATTTGCAGAAAAATAAGAATGGAAAAGTCGAAAGTTGTTTTTAGATCTCATCAAAAGTAAATCTAACTGCATTTCCCTTTCATGTTAATCTGTTCATGGATTTGAAATATTGTTTTCATCTTCGAGTTCAGATAATTTAATTTTACTTCATTTTCACTCGGCTAATAACTGAGCTAATAGTAGATGAATACGTTAGTCAAAATATAACAGATGAAAATGAACTTGAAATGACATTACTTGTCAGTCAACTTGATTCAAAACACGAAATTAATTTAGATTTTCAGGATTTCTAATTTATTCTCAAGTTAATTTAGATGCGGTTTTAAACCAATTATGGAAGTTAAAATTAGGCAAATTTTTTGAATCAAAAGATTAATCAAGACAAAATCAAGTCTTGAAATTGCCAAACAGTCGATACAGCAGCGCATCATATTGATTAATCACACAAGTCTTGAACCTCTTTCATATTTATTGCCCACTGAATCTTTTCTGTCAATCAATGTTGAATTAAACTTCGTTTTACGTTCCGATCAATTTCCAGACTAAACCGTCAAATATTTTCAGCTCAAAAATTGTTGTTATACTCAAAAACGCGAAACAAAAGATTTAAATTGGATAAAAACATAGAGTTAAGACAGTCCATTTTTAATCAAAATCACACAATTTTGTATTCTAACTCGACTAACATACTCAGAATAAGACTCAATCTGATCGATTCGAGCAAACAAAAAATTTCTCGAATAGTTTATGGAAAATTTTTTCGTGCTTATGCAGCAAAGCACGGAAGATGTGTAAACGAAAAGATTGTCAAGAAATACATGATGAAAATGGGCATAAACGCAGAAGTGGCACCTGATGAAGCTATAACGTCATAAAATCCGGTTACGTTGACTAAGATACGATTAGTGAAAAAGTTTGATATTTGATGACGAAAGTTATTTCGATTTAGAAGGTCACAGTTTCAAGTTCTGAGCTAGAGATTTGCATTTCAAAAATAATGACTCAGTTCCTGAGAAACCTTTCATTTCCATTTTTATTCCGGACTTGAAGGTTTAAATGGGATTTATTGTTCAATGTTGTGTTTATTTATCTTTTGGATCAACTACAGAATTTCAATTTGGAACTCAAATCTCAGATCAAACCTGGCATATGAATAATTGATGAAATAACAATTTTGATTAACTCTTTTCCTAGAATCGTTAATTTCTTTCAAAATGTTTCCAATCTTTAGCAATGAAAGATGAAAATATCGAGTTATCTTTACTTTTGCTGTCATCAAGTTTACTGAAATGCTTTGCAATAATTAACCAAATTACTACGTCTCTTCACACCAGAACTCAGTCATTTCAACCTTTTCTCCGGCAACTGTGAAACTTGTTCATATTAATTAGAGTGAAGATGGAAATAAATGAAAACAAAATTCGCCATAACTTTGTTATATTGTATCCAACCAAATAAAAGCAGAGAAACAATCTAATAAACAGTTTATTTGATTAGGAAACCCTTTACTCCAATTTACCTATTTGATTTGATGGAAGGGAAAAGGTTGAAACTTGACTGCAGTCCAAGTTGGTCAAAATGGTTGCTTTGGATAATTAAATTTAACGGATCAACAAAATTCTGGTTGAGATTATGTTCAACAAATGAAGTTGCAAAAATGAGGAAAATTTTCATACTCCAATCAACGGAATCCTCTTGAATCTTCCCATGATTGTTGATATTATCCTTAATCTAATATTGGAAGCTCTTTTGTTCAAGTGTTGCTTTGATGAAAAACATATTAATTTGCTGTTCAAAATGATCTGTTTCCAATCCATCAGCATTTAATTAGTTTCAAGATGATTGTTCAATTGAATAAATAAACAGTAAAGAAAGTTTATCCAAAAAAATTGTTTATCAAAAAAGCAAAGTCGATAACTTATTCAGCAGGAAAATATCATTTATCAAGGATTGTATGAAAGGTGACTTGAGTTGAGTTGAAGAAAGGCAAAAGATACATTTTTTAAACAAAAGGCTCAACGAAAGAAATGGTTCAGAGTTTGAATAATTTTTCATTCCATTGGTGCAAAAGCTACTCATCATGAGTTAGTTATGATATTCAAATTGAATTTATTTAGAGAAAAGTAGAGAACAGAGACAAGATGGAAAAATTGAATTTGAGATTAAATTTGAAGAAGCAATGAGAATGGAATGGAAATGAATAAGACGAACAAATTGTTGATTTCAATGATATTCAACTGGAGAAAAAGAAGAAGTCAGAATTTTTTTCAGATTATTCTTGGTTCAAATATTCAAATGACAAAAGTTGATGATCTGGAAATCATAAGCGAAACTCGAAAAGATCAATGATGGACAGTTGAGAATGGATGAGAATGACAAAACTAAATGGAAAGTGACATTTACTCTGACAATTTTCATGATGAATTAGCGATTCAATTTGAATAATCGAACAGAAAAGCAACCCATTTTCATGTTGTATCCGTTTTCATGTCATTCGTTCATCAACAAGAAAAGTAGCATTTCAAGTAAAACTAGAAAATGCATTTAATAGAAGAAAAAAATCTGCTCATTTGGAGTTCAATCTTGCAAATTACATTTGAAATTTAAACACGTTCAAGATTTACTCAGATTTTGTGAGATAATTTCAACTCGAAAACATTTAATAATGAAAAGGCAAATTGAATGTGCCAATATGGATGAGGAAAAAGTGAAGACTAACAGAGTGAAAAGTTTGATTCCTATCATCAGAATGTTGTTCCATCTTCAGCTTTTTTTCTTGGTTAACTGAACATCAAAAGTTGCTATTGACATGAGAAGGATAGAGATTGAGGAAAATGTGCAAATATTTGAAATTTACATTTCATCATTGATTTTTGCTCTTCTCTATTGAGAATGATTTTTTCCTTCCAATTTTCCTCTATTCAAGTTTACGGTTCAACTCAGAGTAAATGAAATTGTAAGATGAATTAGGAGAAAGAAAAGATAAATTACAAATTCTGTGATCAAGAATAAGTGTGAATTTTAATGAGGCACAATTTAAATAATTGTCAGCTAATGTGATAAAATGAACAAAATTGAGTTGAAAATTGGAAAAGTCAAGAACAATTTTTAAGGTCAATAAACATGAATGGTAAAAGTTGAACATTGCCAATCAATGAATAACAATTTCAGTCTATTCAGACTGACCTTTTTGCCTGTCAAATGGATCAAGTTGAGAGCAATGATAAACTGCAAGAAATACAAGGCAACAGTTGAACCTCTGAACCTGGATTCAATGGGAGTGAAAAAGTTACTCCCAGTAATGTTGAGTTTGAAATGTTGAAAATGAAGTAAAAATGTAAGTCGAAATGTTTTTTCCTATTAAATATCCAACATGGAACAATCTTTTTCTTAAAAGTCAAGTTTCGGTTCACTTGCACAGAGCCAACCTTCCAGCTAAATCTTAACCTAAAAGGTTAACTGGCTAGGTTGAGTTTTGCCTTTGGCTTGGCCTGGATTATTGATTAAAGTTTCACTCTAAAAGGTTTTGTTTAAATAATGATTACAAAGCAAATTGTTTTTAGTTGAATTGATCTTTTAATAAGTCTTGTTAAAAAATTAACCAACGGAGTAACATTGTAAATGGTTGAAAATTTGAATGACAAATCAATGCTATTAAGTGGAATCAAACTTGTAGTTTAATATTCAATTTAAATGACATGGAGTTTTACTCTTGATCTTTCATGCATTTTGTATTATTATTCTGATGTTGCCCTTTAATGGTGAATACATGGAAGAAAAATTGAGTTTGCCTTTTTTGTTTCTTTTCGTGGAATCATCTTCAAAATCTGTTCAACATCTTACAAGTTTAACTAACCCTTGAGGATGAAACCTTTTTCACCTAGCATCCTATGAGCAGCGCAAAAAAAGGTAAATGCTGAAATTAGTTTCACTTAATGAGTCTCTTGGTATCTTCGTTTGAAACCTAAAAAAGCCAATAAACTAGCAATCGTTTACATTGAGTCCATTGTGCATGCAAATATCTGGCAGTAAATTTTCACATAAAATGTTTATTAGAATCCAATCGATTATAATTGACAATATAATCATTAACAGTTGTTCAAAGTTCATTCTCTGGATAAAGCTATAAACTCCATTATTGTATCATAAATAATTCTTTTCATAACCAAAAAAAGAAACACAAATATATCATAAATTTAGCCAACGATAAGCAGCGAAAAAAATGGAACTAAATCAAGCCGAAAAATGTAAAATTTCCTTCTTTATCAACGTCAATATTCGAATCAGCTTTAGTCAAATGCTAATATTGAAGTTTTATCGATACAGACTACAGCATGTTAACAATGCTCTTAAAAACTTCAATGGTGAAACTTTATCACGTACTTGATGAATGACTGGTCAAAAGAGCTCATTGGTTTTGCTTGAACAACCTTTAAGAGTGAAAAATCCAAATCCATTTGGTTCTGCTAGACGATCTCGAAATGAACTGGAAAACTGTCATTGAAATGATTAGGTCAACGTCAAATGCAAGTCTCGATTCATCATTGCAGGTCGATTATGAATCTCCATAAAATCGAATGAGAAATTTGATTTTCCAGCTCGTAAATACTAAGGCAATCGAGATTTGAACAGATCGCTCATCAGTCGTCGCATCATCTTTATCAAACAAGTTAAAATTATTGCTAAAGTTGATCAAGCTTGTGATGAGAAAATATGTTAACAATTAAACTCGAGTTTCGTTCAACATCGAGTTTATCAGAGTTTACAGATTTAAACATTTTTCGATTGATTTAATCGTCAGCAATCCTCTTAATTAAGCCATTGTGCCAAAGACGATTCATTTCAGAATCTTTGTCGACATCAATCAATTTAATGATTGACTGTTTCCCATGCTAAGCCATGAAAGGGAAAACCATAAACTGTTCTAAATTGTCCATTTTGTTCACACTTTTTCTCAACACTGAAATTCCCATATTATATTACAAATTATCCTGGAATTAGCCGAGATAATCCTTTTCAGGAACAACAAACGAATTATCACTTTGTTTTCTAAATCTTTTTCTCTCGCAAATGGCAACGTGAAGGTAAAGATGAACCTTTTTTTGTGTCTCGTTAAAAACTATTGTCACATTTTGAGCCACTCAAATTGATTAATCAGATTGATTGCAATTGAATTCCCACGAGAATCGGTGAAATCTGTTAACTTGAAATGGTTGAAATGAAAAAGACTATCAAAATGAAAGTCAACAAAATGACTTTATCTGAACGCATTCAATTTTCGGTGAAAATCAACTTTTGTATTATCATTATCATCATCATTTTCATTGATATAATCCTGTCGATATAATGGAATGAAAGGAAAACTTGTAATCTTTAAAAAATCGCTTTTCCATGAAAAGAAAAGTTGCAAGACATTTAATCAAGTTAATCATAACAGTCATGATAGGTTGACATGAATGAGCATCGAATCGCCTTATTGGATTAACATTTTAAACATTTTATCCAATCATTCAATTTTACTCTTCATTTGATGGAAAAACATTTTATCCACTTTTCAGTGATCAACTTATTCTTTGCTCTTCACCCTTCAGGGAATGCAATTCAATTCTGGATCCTGATTTACCCTGCCAATTGCTAGTTAAACTTGATTGATTAACAATGTTTAACTAAATATTTTTGTTCTTTTAAACTCTTCTCTAATTAGCATGGAAACTGGAAAATCATTAACCCTGTGAAAAATGAAGTTTCCATCAAAAGTTGAGTTGATCAAGAATTGTTTCAAGTTCCAGATTAATAGAGTCATGAATTTGATGAAAAAATCAATCAAGATTATAACAACCTTTACCTGTTGATTAAAGACATTCAAGGTTGGAAGAATTCAATCTCAAGATTCCAGAAACTGGAAAAGAATTTTAGAATTTTTCTTCTTTTTTCAATCTTTACCCTGACATGGAATGAATAGATTTAAGTGTTGCAATCAACGAAATTTGTTCTTTTAATTTTCAGAATTTTATTGATTTTCCTTTTCTCAAAAGTATTGCTACTGATAACCTTAACCAATGCTTTTGTCTGAACCAGAACAAAAAAGCTTCTAAATTGAAATGAAATGTGAATTTTATCCAATTTTTATCTTCCTTTTTCTTCTCTTTCCTTCCCTTTGACTCATTTGGCTCATATCAAGACCATGATTGTTTCAGCCAAGTTTAATCAAGAATAATAAATTGAATGATTTGGTAAGAATGACAGAGAATTGAATTGGAAGAGAAGACAAAAGTTGGCTGAAAAAACGAAACAAAATGTTTAATCAACTTATCAATTGTTGACTATTGCCACTGGATAATATCCACTTACAATGGATGGAAATGTTCATTGGAATATCGATTGAGCTTCTCTAATCAAATTGATTTGTGAGCAATAAATGGTAAATTAAAGTGTCAAAGGAACATGAAAATGGCAATTCTTTTGAAAGAATCATCACAATAATGAACATTGTCATAACAGTTATCATGAAGAGAGTTATCACATTTCAGATTATGATCATTTTATATGTTTATTGATAATGATCATTATTCTTGCTATTGATTAATATCATTTGGTTAAACAATTGGATAACATTGAGTTTATTTTTGGTCATTTTGCTCTGATTTTTGGGTAAACTTTGGTTTCCATTGAACCGAAAAGAAGAGTAAAAAAGGTTGAAATTTTCTTTACCCTTTTCCATGTTCTGTTTATTCAGAGTTTCCTTGTTAGTTAAATCTTTCTTTTCCTTGTTCATCTTCTTCTTCTGCCTGATTTTGCTACTAATTCAAGTAACATTTGAACAACATTTTCAGGCGGAATGTTTATCCAGGGAAGAAAAAGAAAAAGAAAAGTTCTTTTTTTTCAAATGAAGAATTTTCTCATTTTCTTTATCTTCGCAATTATCTCATCTTTACAGGTTCATCTTGCTGTTTGCTCAGTTTCAACATTTGTTTATGCCTCGTCAAGTGATCACAATGTTATAAAATGGTTTATGCGAGTTTACAGTTTACAAAGATTATCTCAGGATAACATCGACAAATCGCAAGGTTCAATATTTGGTTAAACATTTATTTCTTGACTCAACCAATTTTAGCAACACTGAATGTTGGAGCTTTAGTCGCTTTATCTGTTGAGATGATTGGAATTATTTAGAGTTTGACTTAAAGGTAATCAATTATTGAAATGAATCAAATCAGATTGAAGCATTTCTTGCAATAATAAACTCTAAAGGTCACCCAAATTCACCAGGACTTGAGTCACTAATCACCCATTGCGATTGAAACAGCTGTTGACTTGTGATTTCTTATTCTCATCTTTTTCTCTAGAAAGTGAAAGATGAAAAATTCTGTTACTTTTCATTGTCAGAGGTTTTCTGTCTGGTTATTTTCTGGTTATAAAGCTACAAGTGAATGGTTATGAAAAGCTATTGACACTCAACATGGATTCATCTGGAATAAGGTTTCTAATCAACTGGTTAAGGTTGAATGAAATAACTTTCAATGAGTCTTTTCAATTGAAATGTTACCACAGACTTGATCCGATATGGATCAGCTTCAACACATTCAACTACTCATCCATTCCAAAGCAAGTGGATAGATTACAGAGAAATGTTTATCAATATCAAACTTTTGCCATCTTATTAACCATCAACAATCAACTGGAAAAAATTGGATAACCTTTTACACTCTTTGTGAGTTTGTTCATTTCATCAAATTTCAATTATTTATTTCATTGACTCACCTTCCCTTTGTGGGTCCAATAAAGATGGTACAGTCAACACAGTCATCAACTGTTGCTGAATCAAGGTAATCAAAAATGCATAGGATTGACTTTTGACAATTTTGGACAATAAACTGTTTCCCATTTACTGAGCCAGGTTTTTTAATGACTGTTGAACTGTTTACATTTTCAATTGTATATTCACAAGGATCAATATTTTCCCGGTTATTCCTGGTTTATACAAAGGCAAGTAAAGATGACGATTCCGCAAAATTAGTAAATTGTTGAAAGCAATTGATTAAAAAGAGAGAAGAAAAAGATTTTGAAAAAAGGTCAATTTGATTTGCATGGGAAATCAACAGATTGTTATTGTATTTTAAGCTATGAAAAGGGTGAAACAATAAGCAAATGTTGTTAGGTAAAAACAAGAGGATTAAACTGTAGGGATAAGGAAGACAAAGGGCCAATTTGGATAAAGGTAAAGTCTATTTACCATGAGTAATTGGCTGGTTCAGGTTGTGCTTGTTGTTGCTCATTTTTTGATGTTAAACAACCCATTGGTGTAACTTTAGATGGACAGTGTTGAGGTGAGGTTTAATGTTTCAGGGTAAAGTTGAACACAAAAATGTGAAAATGGTTAACAATGAGATCGAGTGCAGTGTCGATGCAAGTTGATTAATCATGTAAATGGTTGGATTGAGGTTAGAAACAAAAACCTTAAGATTTAGACATAAAATGGCGTAAGAGGTAACTAGAGGGTTATCACAGGGATTGGTTATTAGATGGTAACAAGGATTTGCATTTTTTGGTTAGATCGGTTCAAAAGTTGAATTGATCATTTTTGATATGATAACTGAGTTGTTGATCGGCTTGAGGTTGATATTCACAAGTCATGTCAAAGAGTAAATTTTGTTTGAATATTTGTTGAACAATGAACATGGGAAAAAAGACAGCAACATTGAAAATCCAAGTGACAACCAAAAACTGGCTCAACCAAACAAGGAGTAAAGCAAAAGTGAAACACACAAAAACAGTCAATTTATATCTTCAATTTTCTCACTCTTTCTCTCTCTTCTTCTCCTATTCCTTCTTTATCTTCCCAAGTCTCATATTTATCTTCTTTCTCTTCTTTCTTTTTCTTCTTCAGCTTCTACTCTTGTTTATGTAATACCCAAACAAACTCCCAAAGAGATGATCATCTTTAATGGATCTGTACGTTTTTGGAGTTTGTTTTTTGCTTCCCTGTTTTTCAGTCTTTAACCGGTTTAGAGACATCTATTGAGTTACAATACATTAAACGTTAAATCACTTGAAAGGTACATTTCAGTATCACATTAATACACTTTTTTTTGTCATCATTATGACCAATCCATTTTCATCATCCTTTTCATCATCTTCTTTCCTTAAAGATCATTTTCATCTTTTCATGCACTTGCCTTGTGTAATCCATTCCATTATAATGATGGATTAGGCTCACCACACAAGACACAGTTTGCATCTTTTGAATTTACTATGAATTTTCCGTTTTTTTTCAAAAAAATTATCTTTTTATTTTCGCGTTTTCAGTTTCATTTTTTTCTCAATTTGAGTTTTTTGGTTTTTTTGTTTTACATAATTGATAGGTTGCTGTTATCTTTGATAGTGATTTAGACTTCAATTTATTATTCAAGCTTTTTAAATCCATCGGCAAAGAAATGGTTGTCCAATGTTTGTTATTCCGATATTTAAAGACTTTTTAACCATTAGTTTGTTATTGCATTTGAAAATAAATCAATGATTTAGTTTGTTTGGGTTTCAACAGATGGAGAGATGGAGCTGTCAACTTGTTGATCAAAAAGTTGAGTAACTGCGATTTATTTCAAATGTAATTGTACTAAATATGAGCCAAGTATGAGCGGCTTTAAATCGACCACATTTACCATATTATGCTTGACCAGAGTATAAATTATCGTAATGCTTAGTCGAATAAGCATTCTCATAGGTATTGTGCTTCATGAATTATTGGCGTTTGTCGCCACTTCGAAGTCACAGCGAAACTGACGATTAGACGAAAAATTGCTCGATCATTGATGTCCACTTATGTGAGGGCTCTTCAAATACTGACTTTGAGATCATTCTCTACATTTTTGTACAATAGCGAACGACTTGCTCAGCGGTATCTCGGCCTGACGCGATTGAATATATTAGACCAAAAAATATGAATTTCTGAAATTCATTTACATAAATTGACTACAAATTAGGCCCAATAAGGTACTACTCTTAGCTCGAAAGTCAAAGTTTTTTCAGTGTGTTGTTAACAGTTTTATGCCAATTCATATTTTGTTTTGTCTTTCAATAAGTTTTCCTATTGAGTTGAAACATGGCCATCAAATTATGTCTTTGAATCTTAATTTTCTCATTTTGCTAGACGAATGAGTTGCATTCGGAATTTATTTGAAAAACGTTGCTATGAACTTTGAATTATCGAAAATTCGGCCGTGGATAGACAATTTCAATGTCAATTGGATTATGAATGCTTGCTGATTTGAGGATGAAATAGATTGACAGCAGTTTATGGTCAATTTTTAAGCTAAAGCCATTTTCAATCTGACCTGGAATGAAACTGTTGATGCTTAACTCTGTTTCATTTACAATGTTTATGCCTTTCTCCAAACAAAGAGACTTTTCAACTTTTTCTGATCTTTTCCTTTTTTCAGACCAATTTATTCCACTATGAGTACCATTTACTTAGCTCATTGAGGCGAAATCAACTATTAATACCTGGAATCATTCACCAGATCGATTGACATTTACATTAAGTTTATCAACTTTTTTTTACAATCAAACCTCATAACAAGTCTCCAAAGATGGCGATATTATTTGATAATACTTTGAAGAAACAGAAGAAATCTTCTTGAAGCTGATTGTTGAGCTATTGGTGTGGATTGACTGGACTGCAAATGGATTATGAATTATTTCAATTCTGGACAGCTTGGTTCACACGGTTATCTAACTTGAAACAACAAAGATATCACTTGGTCATGAATTATACATAATGTAATGCAATTTTCATGTTATCCTAGTATTTTTATTCCCCACCTGATCGCTTCAGAGCACTAAATCACTAATAGGCATCTGATTAAATCGAATATCTGACTATATCGAAGATGAAAACTCAAAGTGTATTGTACATCAGACATGTTTGTACCCAAAATCGTATAATGATGATTGATTACTGGATCAAAGCTTACATTCTGGTTGCTCTAATGACCGCAATCAATCACCTAAAATTGTCTAACATCAACATAAAGATTATTTTTAAAGCCTTTAATTTAGTTATTGCAAGTTAATATGCAGTTAAGGTTTTAAACAATTGAACCTAAAATGGTAATGATTTGACCAACAATCATCATAATTGTTAATTCAATTATTTTGCCATAAATATTGAACAATAAACTGTTTGATGGCAGAAAAGTGGCTTTTCTCATTAGGAAACAGCTAATTAGTTAATCAGTTTGGCTTTATAGCTGCGATTTAAACAAACAATGTACTTGTTATCTTGATGGTTTATTTAAATGTTTTAAGTACAAACATTGAACGTAATTAAAACTGATAAATGGATAATTAGACTGAGAATAATGATTAGCTTGAAACTTGATTATTGATGTTTCTTCAGCCAACAAGGAAAGGGAAAGTTGACAGGATTGTTTGAAAAACACCAGAAATTGTAATTCAAATATTAAACTGTAATAAGACAATTGAGTTACAGTCCAGTGTGAGTTTAACATAACAATTGATTTACCGGTAAACAATGGCTGAGCTGGTTGTTGTTACAAGTCTCAAGAGTAAGCTAAAGGAAGGAAGAAATTGAATTAACTAGTCAAATCTAATTGATAATTATCATGGTGATGATGTAAATCTACAGGTATTTCAGTTTTATCACCATTTAGTCGCATTGAAACCATTTTCAATACCGTTTGTGAACAGAAAGTAATAGTGAATTGGTAAAGATTACCAAGGATAACAAGTAATAAACAATGCAACCAGCATTGGGTTTTAACCAATTCATCAATAATACATTTAATTATGTCCATTGAGCTTATTAGACAATCATTTTGATGGTTAAAGATATAAAACATTGAATTAGTGACGCAAAAAAACACAGAAAATAATTGAAATTAAATCTACTGACAGTAACTAATAACGTAAATCTAAGCTTGATCAAAGGTTTAAAAGGTCACAATTGTATTGACTTTTACGAGCCAATTTTCAAGCTGATAATCTCGATTTCAAGCAGTCTTTTGTTTCGCTTTTTAGACTATTTTCAAAATAATTAAATTTCAGCTTTACAATACGCTTTGGAGGCATTTGTCTAAATGCACATTTGACTGTTTTAAATTAAACAGACTGATTAATTAGGAGAGACTATTGATGATCCAATTGTCTAGAGAAGGTGAAAAACGACAGGAATAATAACAAAAGAGGAAGCAATTGAATATGGTATCTACAATGAACAGGAAAAAAGTCACCAAAGCTGATGTAATTAAAATTTCACCAGTACTAATAGTACAAGTATATAATGGTTTTTTGACGATCATTTCATTATTGTTTTCATTAGTCTCGCCAGTCAAGCTTATTATCACAGTAAACTTTGTCTGTTAACCAAGTTGACAAGCAAAAAAGACATTGATTCAAGTCTCACTGGATGAAAATTCAAAGTATTTGCTTTCCGGTTCTGTGTAAATACAACTGTGAAACAGCTTTCACTCTTTAAGGTTTGAATTTGAGTTTCTTCCTAATGTTTACAGAATGTCTCATGGAATAATTTAATTGTAACCAATTTAGCCGATTAAATGGAAACGAGAACCTTGAGTTAACATGTGAGGAACAATCTGATGACAAAGAAAAAGAAAAAGAAGAAAAAATTGAAACATGTATCATTATCAAGTCAGAATAATTTGTCTTCTTTTCTTTCTGAATAAGAGGAAAAGGTTAAGACAGAAACAATTAAATCCCAATCGGTAAAAATTTACATTCAATAATATACGTTTGTATAATAGATATTTACATAAATAGCTGTTTAACCGATCCAACTTTCAAATTGAATCCCAATATCATAAACAAAGTTAACAATCCACTTTTAAATTGCTCATTTGCCAGTCGCAATCAATTCCTAGTCCAGGTCAATGAACATAATGAAGACGATGATGATCAAAGTGATGAGGGTTTGTATCCATTGAATATTGAGTGTACCAAACTGTATTCAATTTGCATTTGCTGGTATAAAATCATCGGCAATAATTTCAATAAATTTATGTATAATATTTATAATTTTGTCATTTATAACTGAATATTTAAAATCTGTTTCTTTGTATAGTTGTCATTTGGTTGGGCCATTTGTCATAATTAAAATCATCAACAACGGGAATCAATGATTGGCTTTAACTTTCAACTTATATGCATTTTTGGCTTCATCCTGTGGTTCAAAGCAATGAAAATTCATCGCTAAAATGGATCATTCATCGCTTGAGTATCCCATGAAGGAACAGTTGATCAATTTAGTGGATCCGAGGTTTCCATTGAGAAGTCAACATAACCAAAAGATAGACCGCGACTGAATCCATCCTGAAAAGGTGAGAGAAATAAAAATGAGATTAGAACATGATAATTGAAAATGATTAGAAAACAATTAAAATATTAGCAAACAAAATGAAATTTCGATTACTAATATCACAATAAACAAGATTTATTCAAAAGATTGCCATACATCAACTTGACTAACATTTTAATCAAAGATTGTAAACAACAACTAAACCTACAATTTATAAATAAACATTGATTGTGTTTACTGAATGATATCCAAATTTGATGATAATTTTCATCAAGAATGGTGAAAAAATGTAATGAAATGAGGAAGAAAAATGAAAAGGAAAAAAAATAAATTTCAGTAAATGGTATGATGAATGGTTAATCGGTAAGCCACACGCAATTATTACAACAAAGTGTTCAAATAACGTGGTAAGATTAACCAAATTGCCCAAATAGCCGTGAAAAAAAGTACAGGTAAACTGATCATTATTGTGATGGTAAGATGATAGAGTCGGAATGATGAGAAATGAGTGATTAACTGGCCTAAATCAAATGTTAAATCAACAAATGTATGCCTTTAAACATAAGGTAAAACTTGTAAACAAGAGGGAAAACAACTGAACTTTGGCAAACAGTTAGATAACATTCTTGGTTGGATCAGTATTTTTTTCACGGAAACAAAGCGTCATCATACAGAAACAAAAATCATCATGGTTTAGCTAATCTAACCAATTGGTTGGTTGAACAAGGTTGACAACAAAAAAGAAAGACAATTTGAAAGAGAGTTTAATAGTCTGGAATGGGATGAGTAGAGAGAGAGAGAAAAAAAAGTCAATTTGATGATAAATCAGATGAAATAATGAGACAAATTAACACAAAGATGATCATGGTTAGACTAGCGAAACGTAATTGTTTTGTTTGCTGCTTCCCTTCCTTTGCTTTCCTGAGTAAATCAAATTTTCTTTGCCAAATATGAAGAGAAATGAATATTGTAATCGATTAGGTAAAGTTAACAATTGGCTTCAAAGCCATTATAATGGATTTACCCTGGGATAAGGTAACAAAATGATGATTAAAGGTTAAAAGTATGATTTGATCAGTTGATTGGAACACAGTTTTAAAGCATTAAAGATTAGAGGGCAAAAAAACGTTGACTAAACAATTAGTGACTCAATTTTTGGGCGCAATGTTTCATGAATTTTGTCAGTTCATTGAGAATTTTATATTTCTCTTCTTTATCATTTACTCTTTCATCTTCTTCTAGCTTTAATTTTTTCCCTTTCTTAAATTCATTCAATTCATGATGTGTTTCAAGGTTTCCCTTCAGACAAGTTTTCCATTCAAAAGTCAATCCTGATTTTGGTATTTCTTTTCATTCTCTTGCTATCTTTGCTAGTTTACTTGTTCTTGTTGCTTTACGAGTTGTTTGCCTGAGTTTTTTGGCTCTCTTCTTCCTTCTTTCCTTTCTTCTTCTGCTTATTTCAATTTTTGCTTAACTTCACGCATTTTAGCTTTTCATATCATCTTCATCATGAAATACTCAGTTTTGAGGGCGGCTATTGAATGGATTAAATAACAAGTCGATCAAGATTGATGGTGATCGAGAAGAATGGAAAAATTGGCTACCAAATGGTTTTACATTCACAGTTCACAGGTACCGAAGTGACCTTAAATCGTTCAAGCACAATCACTCGGCCTCCTTTTTTGCATTTGATTTTGTGTTAAACAATCAATATCACCATCGACTTATTGTAATTCATTAACCATTCATCAGTCTTTAGTTTTGCTTCTTCATCTTGTTAATTGAAATAGTCACACAACACACATTTATGTAAAAACCATTTCATTTATATCTTTTTTTTATGTTCAGCAAAAATTACACACCCTTTCCATTCAGGGTCATACTGATTCTTTCCTGTTTCACCGGAACTTTATACTGTTAAACCTCAGGTATAGTAGTTATGGTTAGCATCAAGTTGACCTGAAGGATGATAGCCAAGATGGAAATAAAAAAAAACGCAATTCAAGTCCGGTTTAGAGCTGATTTAGTGCTAATTGCGGGAGTCTTCAAATGAATGTAATAAATAAAATAACAAACACAATACCTTTGCTTAACCATTAAACGATAATGTAGTTAATAGCAATTTGTAACATTATAAGGTAGCATTATAAATGTTAACAAATTGTATTAATTAAATTAATATAAATATCTGAATAGTTGAAGAGTTATCCTTTCATTGTGTTGCTACTCATTTGAGTACAAAATGATTCATTTAAATGTTACCTAATGGTAAAATTTGTAATAAGTGTGGATAATTTGTCGTTTTGCTGGAAACAATTTCCAAGTTTAAGGTAAATATGCACAAGATTGTATGCATGTGAAAAAAATGATCAAGTTGAGAAATGAAGAAATGATAAACGATGAGAAGTAGTGACTGAGAGAGACTGGGTTAGAGAGAAAGATGAAGATTTAGCCAGGGAAATGATAAGAGATGAGAATAGTGTGAATGAGAATTGTAGGGAAGTGATGAACAATACACGAAACAGGAAGAAAAGTGGTAGTCAGAAGATGATGATGGCAATGAAGGAGAGTGAAAAATGAACAAATTTTGGGTCAAACTTACTCTCATTTCAGCAAGTTTCTTGTCAATATCGCCAATTGCTTGTTCTAATTGTTTGGCCTCAAAAGAGCCCATTCCAAATGGATCAGAACCATTGGTTTTATTGGCTTCCGGATCAAAAGGTTCAAATCCAAATATATCTTTAGCTTCATTAGTTGTATTATCTTGATTATGACCAATACCAGTTCCATTGGTATGACCCAGGTTATTGACATGACCGTTAACTGGGTAACTGTTTACTGGACCGTTACTGTTTATCGTTGTCATTTTTGAATTTGTTGTTGTTGTCGGTGGTACTGATGTTGTTGCAGATAATGATGACACTGATAGTGGTTGATTTGATGTTGTGCTAATTGATGATGGCGGGGAAGATGAGGATAAAGAAGATACAGATGAATTCGATGAGTTGATTGAAGATGATGTTAAAGATGAGCCTATTAAGGGTTTTGTTGTTGTTGACGTCGTCGTACTATTCACTTTAATTTCTTCATAAGACCTTGGATCAAATGTTTGATCATCAAGGCTTAAATTTTCTAGCTTACGACCAACGGTTGGTTGATCATCAATATCTAACAAATTGATGGTTGCCTGTTGATGATGACTTCGATTTACTATTCTTTGAACAGGCGGTGGTGGTTGAAGTGGCTGTAGTTTATTTATCTCAGAGCCATTTGTTAAAACGGATGAACGACCAGAACCAGATGATTTCATTGATGATCTCGACTTATTTTCATAATTAGCTAAACGATTTTTTAACGTTCTGTTTTCAGCTTCCAGTTCCTGGACTTTTTTATGAAGCACCATTATTTGTTTACGCATCTCTAAATCACGTCCAGATGTTTCAAGGAACCTACGATAGGCCAATTCAAAGGCTTGGCCAATAGTTAACGTTATCTCCTCTGATAATTTGTCAGATACAAAAACAAAACAACTGTGACGATCAGATTCAGCTTCTTTAGCAATGAAACTGAAAAACTTTGGATCCGATTTATCATCAGCACAGTAAGAGATTCGATGAAGAGGATATTGGAAGGATATTTTTTTACTCTTGGGATCCTGAATGGCAACTCCATCCACAGAAATGGTCAACTCAACCTTGGGTGTTTTAGTTCCTTCAGCTCGCCGTAGATGCTGACTAAATTTCATCTTACGGATTCCTTCTTTAACAACGTCAATGCCTTTTGGTTGATCTACTTCTGTTTTACCTAAAAACTAAGGGACAGAAAAAAAAACAAAAAAGATAAGTGAGTAAAATGTAAACAAATGCTGAGCAAAGATACGATAGGTCAGGTAGATTAATGAAAAGAGGTCAATTGTCTAAAGTAAACCAAAGATTACATTTTTAAGATTGCTAATAATCTGAAAATATTTTAGACAATTAACAATTAAGACAAATCAAGCAAAGAAATAAGTAACAATAGATTCTTACTTTGACAAGATAGGCAACATGACCGCGTTGCAATGCGTCGGGTGGATGAATCCAGTTTGGTTTACCGTGATTTTTGGACCATTTATTACCATTGGAAGAAGTCCATTTTAAAAGAGATCCTTGCTTCATCATGATCAACTTAAGAAGATAACTTGAGAAAAACTAATTTTTAAATATCACCCAGAAACCAGAGTTTAAATAAAAGAAAAAAAGCGAAAAAAAGTAATGGAAAAAGCAAACGAAGATAAAAATTTTTTCAATGAAACGAAAACAAAAACGAAAACTATAAGACAAAATTGACGAGAAGTAATGTAACAAAAAGTTCAACGGTATAGATACAAACAACAAAAAAAAACAGATAGCCAACAATAATAACGGATTAAACAGGAAAAGATTCAGCAACAATCTTGATTCAGTAAACACAAGTATCTAATGAACAGAAACTGAAAAATATCTGTCAACTCTAAAGGAAAACAGTTACCATAGTAATTGAAACTGCTTCTAAGGCGCCGCCTTTTTACAATTTCAATCAAAATAAGCTTACTCATGACGCCATCTTACAAATCAGGTTGCAATCAGTGATTAGGTGACTATTTAAAATTTCAAGTGTAATCAAGTGAAATCAATAAACTAATTCTGATGAAAATATTCAAATATCCACTAGAAACTTGCCAGTTGATTTGTTGCGCCTGATAACAAAATGCCGTTTTTCAGAGATTCGTTTGGAACAAGTTCGTCAAAATTGAAGCAAGTCAATTTTAGCGATTACAATAATGTTTCGTCTGAGTTAATTAATTTTAATTTAACTTTCCTGAATTTAATTGGATTTTTAACTAATTTTTGATTAAACTTTGTTATTCTATTTGTTATAAGTTATAACATTAGATGGCGTCAGTCGACTTTATTATTTACCGCAATTTTTTGAAACTGATGATAGGTTTTGCATGCAGCAACAATAGTGATTAATAAACATGGTAAGTTTTTGTCTTTGCTTTTTCTAATTATTGGTCCATTTTGATTGATTTTATTGTCTTGTTTACCAGCTTAAAGTACTGAGTCGAGAGGAACAGGCCCATGATGGTCCCATTTGGAGTCTAGGAATCAGTAAAGGAGGAGAAAACAATAATAGCGATAATACGTTCATTGTTACCGGTAGTGTTGATGATACTGTCAAAGCTTGGCAATGGTATGTTAGTTGTCTATTTGAATATTATGGATTTTAATCAATAACTCGTCTTATTTTTTGCAGGGTTGATGATACATTAACTTTGAAATATATCTTTGAAGGCCATGCTTTGGGTGTTATGTCTGTCGATGTGAACCATGCAGGTAATATTGCTGCTTCAGCTTCGCTTGACAGTCATATTAGACTTTGGGATTTAATATCTGGAGTCCAAGTTCAAAGTATCGATGCTGGACCGGTTGATTCATGGACAATATGCTTTTCACCTGATGATAAACTTATCGCTACAGGATGTAACAGCAAAGTAAACATGTATTCCAGCGATACTGGAAAGTTACAAACATCAATAGATACAAGCGGAAAGTTTACTCTTACATTAGGTTTTAGTCCTGATGGTAAAACTATCGCTACAGGAGCCATCGATGGTATGATTCAAATTTTCGATATTGAAACTAAGATGGTTATAAATACTCTGGAACCCCATGCTATGCCAGTACGATCTATCGCATTCTCACCTGATGGTAAATACTTAGCCTCTGCCTCTGATGATTATCACATCAAAATTTTTGAAGTCGACAAAGCTGATCCTATATCAACCCTCTCTGGTCATGGCTCATGGGTCTTAAATGTAACTTTTTCACCTGACGGGAAACATTTTGCTTCCAGGTATGTTGATTCTTTCTAGACATTTTATTCTTGACGTGATTCTATCAAGTTTTTTTTTGGGTTCACCTTACAATAATATCCTTACTCATCTCTTTTCTCTCAGTTCATCTGACAAGACGGTAAAAATTTGGGAACTCGGTAACAAAGAAGCTTTACAAACATTCAGAGAACATAAAGATCAAGTCTCCTGTTGTCGCTATAATTCAGATGGATCCAGACTGGTTTCAGTTTCAGATGATCACAATATTGTTATTTATGCAGTCGAATAATCTCCTATGATCTTAATGTCCAAAGTATTTTCATAAATAATGTTCAAGATTTATCTTAAAATTTTTTCTTTCATTCATTCATTCACTATCATTCAAACTTGATAAACATGTATTGAAAATAATAAATCCTATTAACATGTACAATAAAGAAAAATTATAAAATCAATCTATCTTCAGTTAAATTCAAATTCAAATATTTTCTCAAACCGCTTAATTGCTAAATTAATCTCAGCTATTGCTATTTGATAAAAGAAATGATAAAATGACTGAATCCTATTCAAATTCGGCGCTTCTTACCTACGAAATCTTTAGCTACCTTGGTTACCATGAGTTGTTTTTTGATAAAGCCAAACTTCCGTTTCCTTTAAATCTAAGGCAATGCGATTCATGTATTGTGAGTAAGACAGAATTTCGGTGAGGAACAATTAAGTTTAAATTGTGACCCTTCTGTTGGACGTACTTCTTCTGTCTGGTCTATTAATTTGTTTAGATTGTGAAAAACTAGTAATATTTCAATATGCCCGTAAGTTTGATTAAAATTTGTGTGTAATTTCAACATTTCATTATAATTGTTTTTTGTTTTTCCGCAGTTAGCAAGAGATTTACTTCATCCAAGTCCAGAGGAAGAAAGGAGGAAATGTAAACTTAAGCGATTAGTCCAACATCCTAACTCTTATTTTATGGATGTCAAATGCCCAGGTATGTTAACGTGACTTAGAAACAGCTAAAAGTTTATCTGTACAATGTAATTCAAAAATTAATTCCATCATTTTCATTTCCTTTTTTAACAATGATTTGTGTTTTAGGTTGCTGGACCATTACAACTGTATTCAGCCACGCTCAAACTGCTGTGCAGTGCAAAGGTTGCGCTACAATCCTTTGTACATCAACTGGTGGTAAAGCTAGACTGAAGGATGGATGCTCTTTTAGGAAAAAGCCTTATTAAATCTCATCTTTTTCTTTAAAGTTCGACCTTTTCCAGAAATTCTGAGATTTTCTTTGAAGAAGGAAAAAACGATTATTTATTTGGATGAAACGGCAAAGGATTCTAATGAAGCTAAAGATGGACTGATAACATCAAATACAGATATAAAATTGAAGCTGTTGTTCCATTTAATTACAATTACTTTAATAAAAATTCAATTTTCTGGTTTATTTGTCGATTCCATTGTTTTCAACATTTGATATTTTCACTGAGACACTCAAACTATTCTAAGTGCATCCAGTAAAAGTGCAATCATCTGGTCTTTAATATACGTAAAGGAGAGACATGAAAAAAGTGTAAACTCAAGCCTTGAATTGGATTGTAGTTCAGACCAAACAATCTTCAACATAATCATCTTTACCTGTTCAACTTTCATGTTAGATTTAATATGAAGTATAACATCGATATTGTATCTAACCCAATAAGTCTAAACCCTTTACATGTAATCACTTTACCTTTGTATTTATTTATCTGTTCTCAATGATTATCGTCTTCCACGCTAACAGAATAGGAGAAAAATTCTGAGTTGCTTACTGATCTCTTATGAAATGAAATCTATCATGAAATTTTTGAGGAGAAAAGTTTACTATTAACAATCTATTTACATAATGCTACAAATTTCAAACTATTTCCAATATTTATCTTTGACAGTCCAAAACATGTCATCACGTCTTTTGTATGGATACATATAGTAGCTATTCAGCTTATCATATGTACCAGCAGCTTCAGGCCAATCTTTTGGTCGTGGTAATAAACGGCAAGTTTGAGCTTTACGAATTAGGTGCTTGACAATTCCGTATTGGCGATTACAAAGTCTTGTATCTTCCCGAGCCATCATTTTACCATTTTCGTCGACAAATTGTCCGATTATAAGAATATCCTGTAGTAAAAAGAGATGATTTTTGATTGATTGTTGACTTTTTGAAATTAGTATAAATCAAGAACAAGGTAACTAACCGTATAAGAAAGATTCTTCAAATTTAATCTGCACAGAGGACAGGCCGGATTCTTCTCAACTGATGGAATCAAACTTTGCTTCCTATCAGAATCAATTTCAACTCCTTTGACCACAGTAACATTATCATTTTCCTCAATGACCACTTCAAAATAAAAAAAGAAAAAAGAAACCAAATGAATGAGAGTCCAATTCAGAAAAAGATAAACAAAAACATGTGCAAAATTTACGAAAAAGCAACTTACATTTTCGGACCATCTTTATCGATGTGGTAGATATAAATCTATTGAATGTATGTCCATAATTACAAGTTAACTTACAAATTTTATTGATCAACATTTTTCATCAAAATCATCAAAATAATAAATCTTCGAAGCAACAAAAACGTGAATAAATTGATTTCATTTGCTTTCAACAGCTGAAACTTACCATAACTTCTAATGAATAGCATAGATGGCACTACCTTACCACAAAATCAAAATAATTGCGATTTTTATTAAAAATAACTCGATCAATTTGTAATTAACGTATTTAATTAGAGTTCGGACAAATGGTACATGTGCCTGCTCGACCGAGCAATGGCACGACGCTATCGTCCGAGGGATTATGGCTAGGCGCCTCTAAGTCAGGGTCTGTCATTATACGGTAACGATACCGTTAAGTACTCACAAGTACTTGTCAGTGTGCCATAGGTAAAACTATGTTGGGGTAACCAATATTCACCTTTAATGGAGAGAAAGCATTAAGGTTTGGGTTGATAATAACATCCAACCGGCTGTTCTGACCCTAAATTCAAAACAAATTTACGTTGGTCTGCCTGAATATTAAATGATCCAAAGACGAGCCAACAAATCAGTTTTTGTCACAATAAATCCTATCAATCAACCTTTTTGGATCAAATCTCAGTGGAGCAATAGGTAAGTGTCTTCCGTTGACCTTTCATCATGACTTACATTTTCTCAAAGTCGAGTTGCGGTCAGAAAATGCGAAGAGTTGGAGAAGAGACAAACCTGATTGATATCATGAAATGGTAATTTGATTTTCATTTAATCCTGACATTTGAAGACATTGAGAGTTGAACTCATAGATTCTAGAAAGTCTTTGGGATTTTACTCCTGAGTTTATTTCTTGTCAAACACGTATATTTCAACCGCCAGATTAGACCCTTTAAAATGGCCCGAAAACATAAACTAAAACGATTAACCTACAAATAGGCAAACCATACATTCTAGAATCTGCGGTTGAACTTCTTACGAACCTTTCTTGCCCGCCACAAACAAACCTCAAGTTAAACTCTTTTGATTTAACCCGTTTATCGTCCAGAAACTTGGGTATAAAAGTCAATGTGAAATTGGTCTAAAGTATCATTCTTGCAACTTCATTTGCTCTGTTCACTTTCACCTTAAACATCTTCTAGTTATTACTCTAGTCTTTGTGATACCTAAAACTACCTTAAAAGTACAATATGTATATCAAATCTATTCTCGTTCACATCTTCTTCATGGTTCATTTTGCCAATGCCAATGTGCTTAAAGGTAAGTTCTTGTTCTTATGTTTTGTCTCTTCTATTTTAATTGAAAAGTAACTAATCACATGTTTTGTTTTTCCTTTATTTTGTCTTTTCTCAATAGATTGGTACAGTGGTTTGAATAGCAAATTAGATGATTTAAGTGAAAGTCTACACGAAAAGCCAACAGGTGAATTGGTCGTTGGACTAGCTAAGCCTTCACCCAAGCCTTCATCTGAACCTGCCTACAAGCCTGCTGAACCAGTGGTTAAAAAGGAGGAAAAGAAACCAGAACTTAAAGAAATTTGTACTTTAAGATTAAGAGATTCTGATATTGTGATGCTCACAGTGGTTAAGAAAGCAACAAAGAAAGCCTTTGAACCAATCTCAATCGATCCCCGTGCATTGGAATTGAAGTTCATCGTTGAAAAAAGAAAAAAGATTCAATCTCTCATTGGTGCTCTCAAGTCAATTAAATTAACGAAACATTCCCATGTAAACAAAATTCCAATCAACTTGCAATTGGATCCCAAAGCTTTAACTAAATTACCAAAATTAAGTGCTGAGGACTTAGTTATCTTAACAATCATCAGACAACCCAAAGGAAAACCAGCCAAAGTTGTTTCCCATTTTGTGGATAAAATAAGTGCTGCTCCAGTTTATAAAGCTTATTAAAGGAATAAACTATTGTAAATTGTAAATTTTGAATAGACTGTCTATTCATTATAAATTGTGACTTAAATCTAATCAATAAATAAATATCAAAGAGTATATTTAACAAAAAATTGTTTGAAATTTCTTTAATACAACAAGAAGCTGATCAAATTATTGATGAAAAAACCATCGTCAATGAGAATATTTTCGAATACTACAAATCGAGCAAAGAAATAAGCAACAAAAGACTCTTACTTAGACAATTGAGTTAATTTGTTTAATTTAACTCTAATTGGCTTTTTATCTAATTTTTGATTCAACTTTGTTATTCTATTTGTTATAAGTTATAACATTAGATGGCGTCAGTCAACTTTATCATTTGCCGCAATATTTTAAAACTGATGATAGGTATTAATTTTTGAATGCATTAACAATAGTGAATGGCCAACATGGTAAGTTTTTCTTTGCTTTTTCTAATTACTGGCCCATTTTGATTAATTTTATTGCCTTTTTATTCATTTTATTAGCTAATTACCGATAGCTCAAAGTATTACGTCGAGAGGAACAGGCCCATGATGGTACCATTGGAGTCTAGGAATCAGTAAAGGAGGAGAAAACAATAATAGCGAGAATACGTTCATTGTTACTGGTAGCGTTGATGATACTGTCAAAGCTTGGCAATGGTATGTTAATTGTTTATTTGAATATTAATTATTTTAATCAACAACTCATCTAATTTCTTGCAGGGTTATGATACATTGGCTTAAAATACATCTTTGCTTTAGCTTAGAGTGTAGCTCAGCTTAGCTCTAGCTTCATCTCATGATATAAACCATGAAGGTAATAACCAGAAGAAAAATATAAGCAAAATGTTTGTCTTTATGGTTAGACTAATATCGATCGTTGAAGATAAAAAGGAGCAAAAAAAAGAGGAAGAAACGAAGAGAGGAAGGAAGCTCGACTCACGAGAAGAATAAGGATGAGAAAAAAAGATGATAAAGACGAGGACGTAAACGAAAAGCAGTGGAAAAAAAGAAGGAAACAAAGTTCTGAGATTGAGTTATCTCGTTTGATGTCGATCATTCTCCTTCTCAAGTTGAAGGAACATGTGAGAGATGGAAAAGGGTAAGATGTGGTATGGCGAAGAGAGAAAGATGATAATGATGATGGTGAGGAGGAGGACGATAATGATAATGTTGATGTTAGAAGAGAAGAGAAGAGGGAAAGAACATGTTAAGATAAAAGAATGAAAATTGAAACGATTGTATCGATTGTAAAGTTATTTTTAGTTTATGTTCACTGTTAACATTTAGCTCCAGCTCAATTCAACATTTCCGTTTCATGAATGGACATGCGAATGACTCTTGTTTCCCTCTTCATCAGTCTATTCTTGTCTTCTTTTTTCACCCTTTTCATCATCATTATCTTTTCTATTCCAGCATCCATCTTATTTTATCTCTTATCATCATAATTTCCACCAACAATCGCTTCAATTTCCCTCTCTCCTTTCAACTCTCAACGTGCTCCAAGTCTCAGTTCATCTTTATCAACTTATTTTTTCCCATTTCATTCTTATTCATTTCGTTTATTTCTTTTTTTCCAATTCCTCAGACAATATTCAACAACCAAACCGACTAGACAGTAACCAGCACAAAGATTCAATTGCTATCGAAAAGGATTCTTTAAAGTTGGCAAAAAAGATGATGAACAACTGGTGGAAACTGGCTGAAGAGAGAAGCATCTTAGCACATTCATTTTTGGGAAACCCATTTCAGTCTAGCATTTATTATTGAATTGCTTTCCTAAGATTGATAGCGATGAGGTTAAATTTAGATATGAATGTGATATTGGATAGAAACGCTTTCAACTGGAAGAAAACATTGAAATCCTTTCCCATTTGCTTCGATGTCTGGACTGATAAATCATTGAAGTACTCAAACTGAATGAAAAATCCCTCAAAATTCCCAGTTATTTAAAAGCTGATTCAAATGTGTGAACTGTGTTAGCTATCATTGAAGAATCATAATATCTAAACGAATGTTTTACCAAAACGAATATTTTGATTTTAATTTTCCCAAAAAATCAAATTTATTATTAGTAATTATACTCCAATGGGAAATGGAAATTGCCAGTTTGACTTGAATTGAGCAAAAAATTTTAACGTACAGTAATGGCCAGGGATCCATTTTGATTCAGTTAAAATCATTAATTTTATGAATTTTGATGAAACAATAATTCAACTGCAAAATTTTCATTCTATTTGAAAAATTGGATTCTTTCAATAAGCTTGAATAATCTAATTTGATGGCGACTTTTCTTATTAAAGAGAGTGAACTGAATCTTCTGAGCGTCTTCAGTTTAACCAATTCAATGAATGATATTATGCTGCAAACAAAACAATGGAATCGTAGGTTTAAATAATCTAAATTCAAGATTATCTCTAATGGAGTTTCAGTCGGAAGGGAAGACTAAGAGATTGTAATTTTACGATGATTAGGACGATGGTTCATGATACTGTCAAGATGAGAAAAAAATTGGATCAGAAGAGAGAAAAAAAATTTGCGTTGGTTTTTCCTCTGTTGATGTTGACCACAATCCCAATGAGATAATGAAAAGATGAAAATAATGTAATCAATGATAAAAGTTCACAATGGCAATCAATGATAATAATAGTTATAATAGCATTAATGATAATACGCAATTAAAATGAACTTTTATCATTGAATGTGATCATTTGGTTTCCTTTTTTGATTACAGTCACAATTGTTAACTTGGCCAATTGAATTCAATTGAATGTTATTAAAGGGAGAAGACAAAAAGAGTCACAATAAGACAAGCTCGGGTAAAATGATAACAATGGATGAAAGTGTATTAAGAAGAGAAGAAAAAATTTTGATTCCCAAAAATATTACATTTGGTCAAGTTGTATAAATGAATGAATCAAATGACAAAAGTGTACATTGACATGGCCTTTTGTCACACCAAGAGTGGGTGGCAATGGTTCACTTGTCCCCTCTATTTACCCTTTTTATGATACTTTCATCTTTATCTTGATTAAAACTCATTCAATATTTTTATCTCATCTTATCTAAACAATAACTCCAAACCATTATTATTAAATTTATACACAAATGTCAATACTCTGCATTTCACTGTCTGACAAAAACAAAATTAACCTGAATCCAGAGTAATCTGTGTATTCACTGTTGAATAATTCAAGGGATTGAAAGGAATAAAAATTTTCACTTTGAATCTCAAATCTTTTTCCTTCTCAGTTCGACCTTTTCCAAATTTCTGAGATTTCCTTGAAGCAGAAACAAAAACGATAGTTTCAATGAAATGGCAAAGGATACTAATGAAGCTAATGATGGACTGATGACATCAAAAATAGAGATGAAAAAATGAAGCTTAATTGCAATTACTTTAATAACGAATCAATTCTCTGGTCCATCTTTTGATCTTTTCAACATTCGATATTTTCATTAAGACGAAGGTGAATCCAGTAAAGTTTCAATCATTTCCCATCGAAGACAAGCCATGAATTGGATTCCAGTCCAAAAAAGGTTCAATCATCTTTATCTGTTCAATTTTCATGTTTTAATATAAAGTTTAGCATCGATAAAGTTTAACCCAATAAGTGCCTTAAAACCCAATAAAACCCTTTTTCTGGTAATCGCTTTATTTTTTGTTTTCTGTTCTCAATGAACATCGACTTCTTTGGTAACA
This sequence comes from Tetranychus urticae, assembly GCF_039701765.1. Taxonomy (NCBI): domain Eukaryota; kingdom Metazoa; phylum Arthropoda; class Arachnida; order Trombidiformes; family Tetranychidae; genus Tetranychus; species Tetranychus urticae. The sequence continues at coordinate 11,950,155 of NC_142959.1, read as the reverse complement.
TATTCACAGAATAGGAGCAAAATTCAGTGAGAATTACTGATTTTTTATGGAAGAAAATCTAACATTAAAATGTTGATGAGAAAAGTTCCTATTGATAAAGGATTTTTGTGATTGGAATTTTTATTGAAATATTGTTATGAATTTTAATCATTTAAAGCTCAGTTTGATTTGAATGATCTTAAGTGTTAAAGAAAAGAAAATTTTGTGTGCAAAAAATAGAACAATTGAAGTGAATTGATAAGGCGAAAAATTGATTAATTACGAATTTTAATTAGAAAAGAAAAGAAAGGAAAATTTTAAATTCTTATCATCATGAATTGGAGTTAAATGTATAACTTCAACTCCCAGGAATTCCCTTTGAATAAAGAAATAAGAAAATACTTTCTTCATTTTTACGAATCAAAAATGTTTGAATATAATTATTTACTTCTTGAAAGACGACTTTACTATAATTTCATCGAAAGAAATTGAATATTTTCTTTTTTACACCCAAATTCCAATGAATCTCAATTTCACTTCTGACAACTCGATTACTCCAACGATCCTCCAAGTCTCTATAGATTAAAACTCGATTCCAAGCTCAAAATGATAGAAAAAGAAACAAAATTGAAATAAATATTCCTACTTTGATCCAATGACAGAAACAAAAAAATCGCAAAACAAAACATTCGAACTCAAATTTTCCAAAAATATTCTTTTGATCGAACTGTTTCAAACTCGAAAACTTGGAATATTGATATTCGCACATTTGCATGTTCGTTTGTTTGCCAACTTGTAATAACAAGATTACAATATTGTAACAAACCATTTATTGGTAAATGAACAATTTCATTAACCTTTCGTTTCTAATCTAATTTAACATGATTTCATCTGTTCATTCAATTTCATTACAATTGATCGTTTTCATTCTCTTTAGCCTTACTTTTCTAATCGGAAGTTGATGCTGAGTTTCAGATATTCAATCTTTTGTCTGCCTTTATTCACCATTCTCACTTCCGCTGTGGGTCACAATAATTGTCTTCAATTGTTAAGGAATTGAATAACTTGAGTTTATAAAGAAAATTGAAAGGTGTAAATCGATTAATATCATTCCACCTCTTCACTTGTTTCAAGACACCTAAATATTTTACTTTTTTTGTCCATTCAATATTCCAAGCACAAGTTTTCTCGGAAATTTCCTGTCAACCTTTTTCTCTTCTTCTCATCATACACCTTTCTTATCATTAACATCTTCATCATTACCAACGGCTACCTTTACTATTCACCGGAACTGTTAATAGTTCTTCTTTTATCCAACTGATTATTAGTTCATTTCGTTGGTGAACTTCTTTGTCTTTATCAGATTTTCTCTTTTTTATTCAACATTCTGGGCGATTCTTTTTCAACGGAACTTTGATTTGACATTCTGATTAGTGAAAAGTAAGACAAGCCAAGGGACGATCATGTTTGGATGAAAATGATTGGTATAAGAAGAGGAAGGCAGAAAGTGATAAACTAATGGTTATAACAATTTTTGAATCAATTGATCTGGTTCATGCGTCAGTTTATCTCTTTCTTTATTTTTCTTTATCTTCATTTCCATCATCATCTTGTTACATCCAAATCATGATGATCATGACTTGATCTGGAATGCGCAGTTGAACAACGAACAATCACGAGAAAAAAAGAGAGAAACAGAAACACAAGGAAAACAAAACAAACTCTAGTTCATCTAATGTACAACTTCATTTCAACATTTAACTTCAACAACTACTCATTTTACAACCTTTTTCAACTCACAACAATAAGTTCAACATTGAGTTCAACAACAATTTTAGTCAAAAGATTGTTACACTTTCAACTTTTTTTTCATCAATTTTATGGACAAACAACTCGAACAAGTTGATGCATTCAAGCTCATTTCACGAGCAACCATTTCATCAGTTTTCATCATTTTAGCATTTGCCTTCTCGTGATTATCTGCATTTAATTTTATGAGAAAAAATTGGCCAACTTTAAATTGTTTCCAATTGTAAAACACGAAATGTTGAAAATGTTTCATATTCCAGTATAGTGCAACACCCAGCATCTCATGGTACTTCCTGGTTTCATTTCACTATGGATTCAATATTTTATCGCCCAATGGAATAACAATTTGAGAGAAGAAGAAAAATCGACTAAATACAAAAACAATCGCAAGAGAAGATACAATTGAATCAAATTTTGAGTTAACGAAGGAAAACAAAACAGTGAAAAGCAAGTTTGACTTTCTTCATGTTGACCGTCACTTGCTTTACGAAATGTTATCGCAGCTGGAAAACCGTTCAACTCAACCCACTCTCACTGCATCACCAGCACAACCTGAATCATCATCATCCTTAGCACCTTCACATCGCAGGTCAACAGTCAACTCTCATCGGCAACCTCAACATGGTCACCCTGATGACAACCTTAAACATCAACCTAGAGGCTCTCATCAACAGCATCAAACTCCAGTTGAACCTCGGCTTCAATCAATGATCATTTACGTGAATAAAAATGTTTCCTTGAAAAGTTTCTTACATTTTCTGCTTTCAAATTGTGGATCCACTTTAAGAACATCAATAAATTTGTTATTAATCATTTTATTTCTTCTCTCTCCATGTATTTTGGCTGTTGACGCTAACGATAATAACATTATCAATAACAATAATTTAAATAAAGACACCAATAATAACGACAACAACAATAATGATATTAATATTAATAATAATGAGATTAGTAAGGAAAATCTTTTAACTTCTAGTTCTCTAGGTGAGTTCATATTCAATTTTGATGATAAACATACAACATCGATATTTATCTTGTTAAATCCTTTCCTTTTTCATAACAAAAAAAGTTTTATCAAATTAGGTCAACATTTGAAAGACTAAATAGAAACTGAATCAGTTTTTTTTCTATCTCATGAAAAACTATTCTCATCATGTTGTCAACATGGTATTAGGTTACAATTTTAATGAAATTACCTGATTAGTTGATGATGTAATTTTTGAGCCTTTGATTAAGTCGATGAAGAAAAATAGAAGTTTCAAGTTTGCATGATAAATAGAAATGAAATCTTCTCATGAGGAAACAATGTTTCATGTTGGAGTTGATGAAAAGGATAACAAATGAAAGAGGAAAAAATTTAATGTCTTTTTGTGTTCAAAAATAAACTTTTGTTTACTTTTTTCTTTTTCCTTTTCTCCTTTGCATTCGATTAACAGGTAATCTTGATAACTTTGAAGATGATTTTTCTGCATCTTCCATGTCGCACTCTCGACCAGTTTTATTATCATCCAAATTGCCGGTCTTTCCATCATCATCATCATCATCATCACTTCTATCACAATCAAAATCATATTCACCAATAACATCATCATCAGCATCACTGGGTTCACCCTTGCAATCATCATCTTCACCTTCATCAGTGTCTCCTGATTCCTATTCAATATTGTCATCCAATCCAACTCAATTGTCTCATTACTTGCAAACTAAAAAATCGTTACCAATGAAGCAATCATACGACAATAGCCAAGAAGGAGACTTTCAAAGTCTCTTTCATCGGATTGCACGTCGATCGAGCCGACCTTATGATGTACCACAAATCGGTAAGCTTCACAGTAACATTTCGTTTCACTTATCCAAAGAGTTTCAACATTTTCCGATTTTTACTCCAAAACTCAAAACTCCAAAAAAGATGAAAATTTCGGTAAAATTTTCTCTTCAATTTAAAGTTTTGCAAAAACTTACCGATAACTTGTCTTGAAAATTGTTGCTTTTTCACCAAAATCGAAAAAAGTTGATTTCGAATTGTAAAAACAGAAATTTTGGAAATCCCGAAATCGCATGTCGAACTGTTGTAAAATAATTTGAAATAGAAAAATTAATTCGATATTCGAAATGCAATTTGAAAAGAAATTCAAAAAAAGTATTTCGTTAACATGAAGAAAGTGTTCATTCCAAACTCTTTTATCCAATCGCTTTTAAAGAGTTTCGTTTCAGCAAAAGAATCACTGATTGGTTCATGCAAAATGATCAATCCTGTGAAACACTTGTTATCGGTTTGAATTTGATTAAAGTGCATTTAAGAGGCGAGTTCAGTGAACCTTGTAATGGTGAACAACATGAAGGGTTTGCATTGAGCACTCAACATTAGATGATAACAATAATTGTTTCCTCGAGAAAAAAAAAGAGTTTACTTTCTGTTTTGTTGATTCTGTCAACACGATAGTAATGAAAAGAAACAAGTTGAAAGAATTGATAATCTTGTTCAAGAATAATGATTAACTTGATTGAAAATGGCGTTTCAATATAAAAGGTCCAAAGCAGCCGGGAGTGAAACTGAGTGTTCCCTCAACATTTCCAAATGTTGTTGTTGGGATAAAAATAGTTTTCCGTCTAAATTTTGATAATGATTATCACATTGAGAAGCCTTTTGTTTAATGGATAAACCATTATTCCTGTTTTATTGTGTTGACAGGGTAAAGATGAGAGAAGATGATGAAGATGATTAAGAAGAGTCGAATGAAAATGAGTATAAAAAGAAAAAGAAGAAAAAAAGATTTCCACAAAAAAAAGAAATGAAACGATCTAGATGCATGATTCGGTGATTTTACTCACTTTTTGTACTTTCCCCTGAAATCTTTGAAAAGTTTCATTATTCGATTATCAAGTCATATAAGTCATATCATTGTATTCACTTGTTAACGTCATGTTAACTCGACTTCACGCAATTCATTGTCAACATTCATGGTGACGTCGGTGACTATCAAGAAGAAACTCAGGGAACCATGGAGCGAATGAAAGTGAAAAAGAGAGAGAAAAAAGAAGAAAGAAAAAAAAGAAAACTTTAAATGCATTTTTATCCAACATTATTAATGAATAAAAGTGTAAATGTCAGCAGAAAAAAGACGAGAAAAAAGAAGTTCGACAAAAAAGTTTTACCCTCAATTTACTAATCAAATTCATGAAAAATTTTCATCACCATGTCAACCTCAAACATTCTAATTGATTTACAGGAAAAAGGAACTTTTTGTTTTTCGTTTTTTTCTCCTAAAATCCTTTTCCGCTTACGAAAGTTGAAAAATGCTTCACTAGACTAGAACGACTAACGAACCCAAGAATAACTCGATTCTGCTATTCTTAACCTTCTCATGGCCAATCATCTGAATCTTTTCTTGGAACGAGATTACTTTAAGATCCAGAGATTTGCACATTTAGATGAGAACATTTTCCGTCTAAAAATAACCAACTTGACCAGTAAATGCTTGGGTCAATGAACAATTGAAACTCAGGTTGACCGTCAACTTCAAGTGCGTTAACCTGTCAAATGTAAAGTTAAAAGTTGAAGCACTTGAAGAAAACTTTTTTTTTGCAAAATTTCAAATTCTGTTTCATTTTGTTTCACCAATTCGTCCCAACGATTGATACTTTTACTATGAAACTTGAACAAACATTCGTGTTTATCTTTTCTCATGTTACATGTTGATAACCTAAAGCTATTTAACTTTACTCTTTGGTCAGTTTGTTTACATTTTATTGATGGTCAACTTTCCGTTCGTTACTATGTTTATCAACGGAAATGCTCATTTCAGTTCAACTGGAATTTACTCAATTTTGGCTATTCATCATTCATGGAAAAGAGCAAAAAGTTGAACTTCCGTAATTTAAGAGGCTCATCCTTTTTCCAATGAAAATGTTTTCCCATTTTTGCTCCAATTTTTCCTTTTCCTCAAAATTCTGTCGAAATTTTTTCTCCAACGAAAAAAAAAACAAGAAACAAAATGAACAATAATATTCCAAGATTCAGAGTCTATCCAATTTCTTTATTTACATACAAGTTTCTTCTTCTTTCTTCCACCAAATTATTCTCATCTAAGGAAAGTAATGGATAAAAATAGATTACGATTATTTTTTCATTACCACAATTAGATTATTATTCAATGATATTGCTATTATCATTATTCACTCCCAGTATAGGAACCAGTTTTTGCAAGGGAAGGGAAGGGAAGAAGAAGAAGAAGAAGAAATTTTAAGTTTATCTCAACCCATTAATACAGTTTCAATAAAATCCTCTTCATTTTCACAACAATATTCAAAACCTTTTCTTCGTCAACAGAAAATTGAACCAATAATACTCAGATTATCATGAATTATTGAATAAAGATGGACTTGAATTTAGTGTCTGACATTTCAGACTCTTTCTTTTAAACATTCATCTTGTTGTGACTTTGATATTAAGAAAATTATGAGAACTCATGGAATAAAAAGAAAGAGAAAAAAATAAATATCAGAGTTTAGACAGAACATGATTAGAACGACAGAATTAAGAAGAAATGTAAGCTTCCAAAAAAAGAAATTCATGAAAAGAACAAAAATTTACAGTGAAACTGAAAACTGATATTTTTCACTCCCAGAACTTTGCTTTATCTTCATTAGCGACTCTTACTCAATTTAAGTGCATTCGCAATAATTGAGAACAGAATTTTAAGAATTTTCAATTTTTCTTTCTTCATTTCGAAATCTCTTCAGATTCCTTGAAATTGTCCAAAACCTCGAAAATGACTAGAGACGGAAAATTGATGATTCAATTTAATAACATAAATTGTTGATCTAGTTTGAGCTTTATGAGCCATTAAATTGACCCAAAGTAAATGTCAAGTCAAATTTATCTCAATGACTCGAGTTTTGAGTAAAATAATTTTGTACTATTTGACGGATCAAAGGCAACCTTTGAGAAAAGTGACATTTTTGAAAGCTTGAAATTGAACACTTTCCAAGTCCATCCAATGAACGTGACAAGATTAATGAATCGAATCGTTGAGTAATATTTTTACTGGAAAAGTGCGCAAGATTGATTCAAATGTTTCCTTAAATCCAAGTCAACATTTGGTTCAACTTCAATCACTGGGAGTTTTTCCTCCCACACTGTATCTCAATAAACAATGAGAATTGAAAAATTTTCAAATTTTCTCTGACAAATTAAAAGCTTTTCAAGTCGTTCAAATAAATTCACAAATCAAACAGTCACGGAATCGACCTTAATAGTTGATTCAAAATGAAACTCCAACTTTGGTTCACTTGTAACCATTCAAGGTAGAAATTAATTTATACAAAACTATTAAAATAATGAACTTTGCAATTCTTTTTCGATTTCAATGAAGTTGCTCATTCCATTGTCAATTGAATATTTGGTTTTTAATGAATATTTTTTTTCTCTTTTCTCGTTTTTTCTACTCTTTTATTCAATATTGATGATTATTGATACATGATGAGAGAGAGAAAAATATTAGTTTGGAAAATTCATTTCAACATTCATTATTGATATTAATTTTTCACTCCCAATGATTCTCATTTCAAGAGCATTCATTGTATTCCCATTTTACCTCTCAATGAAAGTCAATAATTTGCTTTTCAAGAAGAAGGCAAAAGAGAAGGAAAAATTGAATTCAAGCCCAAAGGATAGATGAAGAGAGATGATGAAGATGGCGAAATGGAAAAAAGAGGAGAAACTGAAACCTCAAAAGGGAATCATGAGCCTCATAAATTTCCATATTCATATTCATGTGCTTATGAATCGTAAGAGTACAAAGCTCTTCATATATGCATAGGTAAATACCTCTTGAGATTAAGCCAAGTACAGAGGCAATATAATAGAGTAAAGAAATATAATATTATCAATTCCCAGAGATTGAAGGTTTAGTTCATTTCCAAGGTCAGAATTAGCAACATTGAAGAGTAAGGAGGAAAAAAAATGAAACGGAAACAGCTTTTCTCATTTTATCTCCATTTCAGCTGTTCAATATTTTATTCATTTTCAGATTTTTCTTTACTCTTTCAAGCAGCTTAAAAGCATTCTCAAGAAAAGGCGCTTTAAATATTAATATTAATAAAGATAATAACATTAATATGATAACTGACATTCAACTAATTCACTTGCTCATCACAATAACTTTTCAACTTTACTCAACTTTTCATTTCAATCTTTTCATCCATTAATTGTAAATTTCATCGGTAACGCTTTTCTATTCATCAAACAAGTTTAACTTTCAACTTTCGATATTCCCATTTGTACTCGAAATGCTATTGATATTGTTTCGTAAAGAATGTAAAATTTCCTTGTGATTCGGTCAGTTGATTCAGTTCCTGGTTTGATGTTCAATTTTAGCTTTCATCGAAAACATTCTTGTTTTGATTTGTGATTGAAAATTTTAGATCGATATCAAGTTTTTGGTCAATCGTAAGTGGAATTGTGTCATCACAGAGTCAACGTTAACGTTTTTACCACGTTTAGAAACTTTACCAAAAACCCACCAAAAGCCATGTTCAAAAATCAGATGAAGAAACAGACATCATCAACGAAAGACAAGTTGGATTCGTCAGAGTAAATGACAAGCATTGTTGAGTCTGCATAAGCAGAGGTTCGTCTCCAATGTGACTTGTAACAGTTACCACACTAGGTCACAGACTAGGTCTGTGTAAGGGTAATGAGTGCAACCCAATGTTGATCACTTTATTGATTTAATGCAAGTCAACTGCAAAGATGAAAGTCGCATCTGACCTGAGAAAAGTATGCCAACGAAGTCAATTAGAATGGTTTTGATGTTTTTCGATCAGCAAATTAAAATCAAAGTTCAATTCTGTCAAGAAAGTTTGACTTAATCGCAACAAATCCAGAATAAATCGCAGCAAGAGAAATCGAGAAGAGTTGAAAAAGATGGAAATCAAGAATAACAAAATAAATGTAGTTTAACCTTAATTTAGCTTTTCAATTCCGGGAATTTGATTATATCGGCAAAACTCTAAACCAATTGAAAGATAACAAAATGTTATTGTTCCAATGATACAATTGTATAAGCAATTTTACTTTGACCAAAAATTCAATTATCAATTCTACTGAACTTTTTGAAAAAAAATATTCCCAATTAAATTAAAAGTAAAAGCAAAGATACTTCATTCGTTTGGTTTATTCAAGTTTCAAATGTTTCATTTTACTGGTCAATTTGAAGAAAAGAGACTTTTCTTAGAAACAATTTTGAAATGCTATTACAAAAGATTCATTCATATTTTCATGGATCCATTTCAATTTGCATTATTAAGTGCGCCAAGAAGAAGGAAAAGAATAAGAATAAAAGAGAAAGAAAAAAGTCTCAATTGAATTTCGATTATCAAGCAAAAGAACAAGAAACAAATATTGCAATTGGAGTATCTTATTATTAAAGTTGTTGTTGATGTTGGCCTTATTGTTGAGATTATTATCAGAATGACCTTTTTGTCTTGTTTCCTTTTCCCAGGTTACTTTGTGCTATTCATGTAACAATATTATTATTCAACATTAAATAGCCTTTACAAGTAAATTGTATGAATACAAATTATCCCATTAAATGTACTTATTTCAATGCAATGGACGCACCTATTAATAACATTTATAGCCACTGTTAACATGATCACATTTAGCTTTTACATGAACAAGTTCAATTGTTTTTCCATGATCAATGGGAAGCTAGAAAATTATATAACATTCACATTGAAAAATGAACATTCATCAATTGGGAAAGGTTGACTTGATTGCAAACTACAATTTAATGGATTGAAAATTGTCGACAAAAGAGTAATCAAAATGGTCAGATTTTCAATTTCTTTGTGCCTTTCGATTGATTAATGAAGTTTCCTTTTCGATATTGAATCCAAGTAAATAACGATTTTCAGTGTAAATCAACATTCAATTTAACAGTAAATCCATCAATGTCGAACCATTGAAATCTATTTTTGTCAACTTTTCCAATAATTTCAATTTCCTCTTGTTTCAACATTAAATGGTTCAACAGTTTTGACCAAAGTTCAAGCAAGTTCAAAGTTTCATGTTAACTTCAATTTCAACATTTAATACTCATTTGATAATTAAAGCATAATTATGCCAAAGCTCCAGAGTATCAAATTTTTAATTAATTTTTGTTAATCTCTGTTGTTAATTTGTTGAGTTGGTTTGACCGAATCAAGTTAAGGAAAAAATCGAAAGAAAAAGGTTTCAATTTCGATTGCTAAACTTGAACCTTTCAATTGGTTGTTAGTCGTTCAACCTCGACATTTGAACAGCTTTTTGTTCAACTTGAGCTTTGTTGTTGAAAAACATTTACAGAACTTTTTGAAAGAACAATTTTTTCGACTTTTTCAAAAGTTCTAATTTTACAAGCCTGAGCACATGTCAACCTAAATTTGTATCCAATTAGATTGACTTTGAAAATCGATGGATAACTACGAAATTGATGCTTGTTATAACTCCTGAGGAAAAAGAATTGGAAATGGAATAGAATAGAATTTTAAAGTGAGAAAAAATAAGAAGAAAAAAGTGTAAATATTTTGCTAAGAATGAGGAATGAATGTTATCAAAGATATGAAACTTGTTATCCGTAAAGGTTAACTGGGAGTTGAAGTTGTAACCGCAGGTTGGATTGAAACTGAGACAAGAAGACTATTGAGGTGAAACAGAAATCAGATTACAATGAATTGATAGGAATTGATATGGATGAGGTGAAGATAAATTTATCGGCTTCTCGTGGAGTTAACAATAAAAGTGAAGCAAAAAAATTGATGAGTTTGATGTTGATGATGAAGATAATGAAATGAAGAGCAATAATAGTTGCACAAATGGAATCGATAACAGCATGGGACAGAAGAGATATTTTTATAAATCGAAATGAATTGAAGAAAATGATAAATAACGAGAGAAAAAAGAAGAGAGGAAACAACTCGAGTATCTGTGCGAATGTGCCAAATTGAATCTCTTGTTATCATTCATTTGATTCCTTATTCAGAGATAATTTTCTTTTCTCTTCTTTCCTCATTTATTACCTCAAGTCTCCTTCCTGATCCTTGCTAAGCTCGGAATCAGATTCAAGTTGAAATAAACCACAAAAAATGTTGAAGTGAATCAACATTTTTTTCCCTCTTCTCCAGTTAATCTTTTCATGGTAAAAACAGTAGATAAAATTGCTCTTCAAATAGCATCGAAACAAGAGTTATCATGGGATGAAAGGAAAAGTTTATGATCGCAAGAAAAGAATTTTTCACTTTTTCTTTTTTTCTTTCGAAAAGTTCCATTGTTTGAATCGTCGTTAATGTCGAGGAAAAAAGTTAACCTCGATTGATTGGGCCACTCGAATGATTAACCATCTGCCAATGAACTTTACCTGAGGCTGTGATTTTAAAGGTAGGAAGTGGTACATTTAAAGAGTAAATAGTGTAAAAAGGAAAAGGGAATTTCAGTGTGTTTGGTGAAAATAGAAAAAGAAAAACATTGAATGTTCGCCAGCAAACAAGTAGATAAACATGATGATAATCATGAGATTTTCTTGAGCTTTTTTTCCCTCTTTTCTCACTTATCGTTGAGTTTATTTTTCCATTTGTTTCCATTGAAAGTGGAGAAAATTTTAAAAATATTTTCATCTTTTTAAATTGAACTTTTTTCTTTGTGTCTGTGAATCTCCAGGATTTGAAAGGAAAATAGAGAAAAAACCTTTTTTTCTTTCAACTTTTATTTCTCCAAAAATGAAATTCCTTTTATCAACAATATTGACTGTAACTGGAAATGTATTTTGTTTTACGCTTCAATAGCAAATATTGTCCTTCAATTGTGCCAACAATCACAGCAAAATGCGTTACAATTTGTTTAATTTTCTCATCCTAAATATTCATTTTGGATTTGCAGGATTTTCAGAACAACTTTCCAGCAATAACAACATTTTCAGAAAAATCGTGGAAAAGATTTTCTATCTAATGAGATTGAACAGAAGAAATGAATTGAAAAAGCAATCGAACTTCAAAGGTCAATCGTGGCAATTGTTTGACTTTAGTTTAATAGCCATTGTGATGGAGTTTATGAAGTTTGGATTCTATGGCTAGCAATCAGGAATTGAGGTTTTCTCAGCTTCAATTCAAGGAAATGTTCTGTTAGTAAACAAAAGTCAAGACAATAAATAATAACCTAAACATGGATACTTCCACGTGATGTCAGCAGACCATTAAGCACACATGTTTTGTGGTCAATTATTTTCAAGTAATTAGTGTTTTCATATTTAATGTGCCTCAATCCGTCGGAATCATTCCTTTAGATAAATGCGTGAAAATATAATTGGAGCAAAGATCTCGACTGATATTAAAAATACTTTACACTGATGTTTGTCACAAGTTGATAACTTGCACCGTTGCAAAGATACACGAGTTTTCTGAATCAAATTCAGTGATGGCTCAATATCACAATTCAATATCAGGTTTCAGTATGACTGCACATCTCTAGGTCTGCCCTCGTGCCATATTGTGCTTGGCTTAGGTTGGGTTACACCGATTACTTAGGGTAGCAAGATTCGAGCCTGTAGCCTCCAAGTGAACGCCAGAAATCTTAGCCAGGGCTCAGTCTCAATCCTTCAATCAATCCCTTCTCAACTTTGCCAACAGAGAAATATTTTCAATTTTTAATAGTCAATTCGAAGTTCTAAATCAATTTTTGTGTTCGATTGAGAAAATTTAACGGCGTGAATCTCTCTAGTTTGCATGTGCTATAAGACTTGAGTTGCCTGAGTAATATTGAAATGTTGAGGTTGAGTTGGAAGTTTATTTATTTTTCTTGTTGTTTTAATTTTGAGTTGAATTGTGTGCAAACATGAAAAATGACTGATTGTCCACGAACTTGAACATCGTCTTTTTACTTCAATTTTCACTTTCAATATTTTAACAAGCCAATTATATAAATGAAGTTTTCTTTGTCAACTTGATAGTCAATGCGTAACCTTGTCTTGGTAAATAGCTTTGAGCCATTTTTCGAAAAAGGTTTTCAAAAAGTTCAACTTGAAAAGAAGAAAATGTTTTTCTTTCTCATACTTTCAAAGGGTTGTTTGACTTGAAATTGATTTTCACTTCAATAGCTAAGTTCCGTTGAAATTGATGCAACAATTTTTATTCAAATTAACTGGAAAAGTGAGGAACCAAACCTGTAGGCAAATGAGGGATTTAAATATATCAATGAATATTTGATGTAAACTATTGAAGTTTTACAATTGAAATGTTATTTCATGCAACAAAATGAAATTGAAAATAAAATAAAAAAGTCGAGTTTTCCAGTTTCCAATGTAATACTTTTCCGTTTTTGTTTCAGTTCTTTTCATCAAAAAATAATTCTTACATTGTTTCAGAGTTGTATGAATGCTAAACAGGTTGAACAAGTTAACCAAAGCTAATTATGAAACTGTTGATATTTTGCCTTTAACAAGATTCGTGTGAATGTGCAACTGTTGCTTGATTACTCTGTCAAAAGGCTATTTGATTGATGAACCTCGATTCCCTAAAGGAAACTCGAGCAATTTTAATGATGAGAAGTCCATAACTAGCAATAAAAGGGAAACCTGAATCCACAAGTAACGATAAACATGTAATCAACAACTTAATGGAAGGAAAGAATTGAGAAACTCATGAATTCCACTGAAAACGAACTCAAAAGTCAAGTTCAGAAGTGAATAAAAGAGTAAAGCCTCTCATTGAAATCGTTTATTCCATACATTGACCCAAAGACGACACAAGAAAGGTTGCCTTGATCTAATATTTGCCATGAGCCGAATATTAAAGACAAACTTTTTGGTGATTTATTGATATTCATTTGAGGTGAACTTTTGGCAACATTAGCATATGAAATTCATTTCGAACACGATTTTGTCTAAATGTGAACAGTTAGTATCGATTTGCTGATTGAATATTTTAAATCCCAGCTTATGTTTGGTTTCTATTAGCTTTTCAGAAACCACGAATCAGTTGCGTTTCGGTAAAAAGAGCTGACAGTTATCAAAGATGACTTTTCAAAGAATGTTCATTTTAAGTTTGCTGAGTTGATAAAAAGCAAGAAAGTTTCTAATTTATCATTTTATTTCAATTCGCAGTTCATGAATTTCAAATTCAGTTGAAAATGTGACAAAAAATGGTTTGAATTGGAATAAGAAGAAAAGTTATTCAGTAAATAGTCAGATTGCATTGAAATATCTCAAGAATTCAACTTTACACCAAAAGTGCAAAAGTATTTCATTCCCATCTAAAGCTGACTCTGATAAACTTCAAATTACCGAAAAGGTTGAAAAGGCTAAAAAAAGTTCTAAAACTGAAAACTCGATAAAAACAATGTCAACTTTTAATCTTGACTTGAATGTCGATCAGATTTAATCTCACCTCAAGGTTCACCATTTCATGATGAAATTTAAACTCATTAATCAAGTCAATTATAATCTCAACATGGAACTTAAAATAATGAAAATCAATACCTTGCTATTGACTAATGATTTGATACAAAAAATGAACTTTATCACTTTGTTCCAGTTAGTACCTGGGAATGATAATTTATTTTTACCTTTCTTCTTTCCACTCCCAGTGTCATTGTGATAATTATCATCATTAAGATTAATGTTTCTTGTTTTCAGTTGTTGTTCAAGTTGAACATGAAATAATGAAAATTAAATTGTTGTTTCTATTTTAAATGTTTTCATCAACATTACTTTTTCATATCATTCAAATCACGTCACAATAGTCAAGGTTTACATTTCAATGGCTTTTGTTTTATTTTCGCATTTTGTACAAAACCTTTTCTTCGACTTTTTGTTCCCTTTTTTGTTGCATTTAGTGTTTCCTTCACCTTTAGTATTTTAGCATCTTACATTTTCTGCCAACTGAGCATTTTATTATATTTATGTATTTTGACATTCGCTTTAGTAAACTTCAACTGAATAATAATGACACTCAATTTTGTTTAATGTACAAACAAAATGTTAATCATTTACAAATAGCTGTGCACTTTAAGCTGCTTTTTGACCAACAACGTAAATGAACCAAAATATGTGTCTTCATCATCATGTTCATTTTTGCTCTTCAATCGATTGAAGTTTAAAGTTCATTTAGAACATGAAATAAATTTGATTATTGTTGACTAAAGAGATTTCAAGCCTTTTCTAGGAAACAATAATATTAAGTGTTGACTTTTTTTGCTCTTCTTTAGTAAAAAAACGGTGAACCAAGCAATTTAGTTTTCCATTTAATTAACTAAGTATGGTTAACAATTGTTTGCGAATTGAGAAATTTTTCATGTTCTCATGGTTAACATGTTTAACTTCAAACCGACGATTCATCATCAGGTTGCATTACTATTGAAACGAGAAAATTGTTGACTCGAAAAGCGAAAAGCATGAAAATCTAGAGTTGCCTTAAAATTGAAAAAGTCTTGAGTTCACTTTGTTTCTTTATATCGCTAGATTGTCTTGAACATTAGAGTTTGAAAAAAAACTTAAGATTCAATTCAATTCAATTCAATCCATCTGGATGTGTTCAGGCAACAATTTAAACAGTCACTCATCAAGATCAATCAAAACATCGATCGATTTCGACTTCAATAAAAGTTTATTTTTAAGCTCGAACACTGAAAAGCAAGAATAAAGGTTTGACACTAAAGACGTTTGTATTGAGCGATTTGTATTTCATTCAAAAGTTAATGATCGATGTCAATGAGCGAAGCTTTGACGATCAGACTTTGATGTGATCTGGAATGGACTTTTAAGTGTTCTCTTGCAATAATATTGAGTTATCTTTAAACTTGAATAACTTTACGATATACTCTAGAAGTGTGAAAATCTGTTGCTTGTTTTCCGTATTGATTCGTATATTGATACAAAAACATGTTAGTTTAACACAGACTTTATGACTTTTATACTTTGTTATACTTTATCGATGACTACTTCATGATGAAATATTTACACATGAAAATCGATCATTAGACAGAATTACAATCATAAAATTTATATTTGATCTTTGAAGATGATCGCAGGTAGGATTTGATCGTAAGTATAATTGATTGTGGAAGGCTGGTTCAAGTTATATTGTCATTATAAAAGGAGGTCGACATTCAAAGTTAATCAGTTGTCTTATAAAATCAATAATTCTGTGAAGTTGTAGATACTCTTTATTGACCTTTTCAATTCATATTGATTTTGATGTTAATAAACATTTTGTCCATCCATCAGTTTTCGTTTCATCTTTACACCAACAATTTCATTGATAAACACTGTTTTGCATCAACTCTCGACTCTATTCTGATTGTTGACCTTTAACGATTAGCCTTGCTGTCGACCTGTCTTGATGAACCTGTCCAACCCATTGTTAAAGGTTGAAAGCAAACCTTTACATAACAAGTGAATAGCAATGAAACAGGGAAAGACACTTGTATTGTACTTAGATAAGGTTGAACCTTTTCTCATTGTTAAACCTGTCAAATGAATAAAATTTCAATCTTCAATGAAAACTCTTTATTTATCCATTATATTGTTAAACAAGTGTTAAGTGTAAATACAAAGGTTAAACAGCGAGTCATGGTAAGCATGGTCACTATGGTGTTAAACAGTAGACTGGTCAAGATATCGATCATGTTTTTGCGAGAAACAATGAATTTGTCTTGTTCATGTTGATGCTCATTGACTTTTTGCGTGAACCAAAAAGAAGAAGGAAAAAGAAGAAAAAATATCGCAATAAAAACGAAAGTTTCACCAATCATTCCAAGTATTTCAGTTGAGTCGAACAAATTTTTAACCATTTCTGTCCTTTATTCAGTTGATTTCATTTTTCTAATGAAAAGAAAGTCGAAAGGATAAGACTGTATGAAAAGCAGGTATTAATATGGAATAAGTATTAGTTGGTTCGAGTTTTTACTTATTTCTTTTTGATATTATTTCGACTTATCATGGATAATATCAACTGAATCACTAACCTTCAAGTGAAGTATATTCAACTTGAAAGTTGACATTTGCAGTTTCAAGTTGAACCAAAATGGTTAGGAAAGGAAAGCTGAAAGAACGAATAAAAAAGAATGAAAAAGATGTGTCAAAACATTAACCATTTCAAGTATTATCAGGTTTTACAGGGAAACCAAGTGAAACTATAAACTTCCGTGTAAATAAAGGTGACAAGTTGATTATTGTTACATATATTGTTTCAAGAGTAAAAAAGTGCTTAACCTCAAAGAAAAGGAATCCTTTTAAGTAAGAAAATATCTCTGATGATGCATCATGAGTTTACCAGAAAGAAAAACAGTTCAATTCTTAGCCTTTCACAGCAACCAATTCGTAGCTAATCAGGAGTTTCAAAGAGATGAATTTAATCTTCTGAAAGTTGCATCAATAGGATCAGTGATTGCATCGAATCCAGCTTCTTTTGAGGATAAAATTTCTCCGGAAAACCTTCAAGACTGGGCAAAAACTGAATAGAAAAGTTTTCATACAAAGACTGCCCAAGCGTTATGAAAAGACAAGAATCAGAAATCGAATTGCATTGTAAAAATTCCAAATATTTATTTGATTCTCCGATGAAGAACGAAAATTTTGGGGAAAAATGAATATCTTTTTTAAAGAAACTTTGGTTTACTCTTTGCAGCCTTCAAACCATGTCAGTTGAGCTCCGTACTCGATGAAACTTTTGTTATGAACTGTTATCACGATGTTTTGGTAATCAAGAAGAAAGAAATCGTAAAAACAAGAAATTGGCAGAACTATTATTTCGTTTATCAAACTCAAGTCTTTCTTCTCAAAAGATTTTCCGGAGTTTAAACCTTTTCGATTCTCTGCTCAATTCGTGTTATCAAGCCACTGACAGTAGGCTCAAAAGTGACTGTAAGACTCAACTCGACTCAACTCACAACCAATGTCAGTGACTTGACTCAAGGCACGACTCAAGTCTCTAAACTCAATGCACAACCTCAAGACTTGTAGGTTGAGCTGAAGATGACTATAGCATTGAACCTAGTGTGACTTTACAGCCATTCGACGAAGTGCTTTCTTTTCGCTCCATTTCTTTAATGTTTCCAACAAAACATTTTCTCATCTGCAACATAAAATTGTTTACGATGAACGGAACTTGCACTTGAATTTCGAACATTTTTATTTCCATTTTTCAGAAAACTTCTTAAAAGGTTTATAATAAGCTATGGCTCATGAATTGAAGCAGTTCATTCACTTTAGTTTTCATTACTGAAGCAGCCTTTTAATGTATTAGTTAAATATCGTTATTGGAACTGCCCTTAACTGTTGATTATATTTGACATGAACGACTGGACAAATAGTTGATCAAAAAGAGATGCTCTTTGAGCCCTTAGGATAAAACAAAGTTAGGATGCCAATTAAATGATATAATAATTCTGACAGCATACTCCTGCTATGATCGTAGTATAATATTCATATTGAAATATTAATGAACAGTGAATCAACAACAAAATCTTTGTCAGTTGAAAGTAAATATTTGATATTGAAGCATAACCAGCAACAGTAAAAGCGCTCATTATTAATACAAATTAACTTTGCTCATTTTTATTCGATAATAATGAATTTCATTGCAATACATTTACCCAAGCCAAACATTACATTAACAGAAAACACGATTGAAGAAGAAAGAGAAATGTTATAAATTTATCCAAACAGTTTAGATGCGTTTCATTCCAACCTTGAACTTTCATGTTATTCAATTGGTATATTGTTTTACATTAAACTCAACTTTTATTACCTTTTCAACGTTGTTACATTAGATTGCCGATCACGTTGAACATGAAAAGGTAAAACAAGTAATTGAAAAGAAAAATTTATGAAGTTGACATTTCGTATTTGGATGTTGAAAAGATGAAGATTTTTTCATCAAATTTCAACCTTTTCTTCATATTCAGCTTTAGATTTTCAATGAAACTGGATTAAAAGAAATTGTTTCTCAAAGTTGTACAGTTTTCGGTTCGATTTTGTGAAATCTTGTGAAATCTTTTCTTCCTTTGGAATCGCCGTTTCATTCATTTTCTGTCAGATGAAATTCCACAACTTAAATGAACTCTTTTAACTTGATTAAGGATTAATTCTTTTGTCAATATTATCGATTACCATTAGGATATTCAGCTAAACTCTGAACTTCTATTCAATTTTATTTGGTTTATCAAATAAAAGCAAACAAGAAAAGGAAAACAAACTTTCAAATAATTTCCATTTTTATCCTTTTCTGTTATTCTTGTACTTTGGTCTCATCATAAATGTTTCATTTGATTGAATCAGGGAATGAAGAGAAAGGAAAAGTACTTTCATTTGGGCCAATTCAATATAAAAAACTTTCACGATTCAATTAGATGAGCGTCAATTATTTGTGCATTTTTTATCCAAATTCAGTTCCAAATGAGTAGATCAAGAATCAAATCTTATCATATCCTTTTGGTTACAATTCAAGTCTACTTGAAAAGACAATATTTTTGATCGTACAATTATCATTATGCAAAATTATTGTTTATTTTACTTTTATAAAGAGTAAATATTAATAACTCCAAAGTGAGCAATGCTATCTTAAAATTATGCTAATAATCAACTCTTTTTAATGAGTTTGACATTTTCAAATGTCAAACTAGAGTAATTTTGTAACGATTGAATGTGAAAAGACGGAATCAGAATTTGACCTTCTCATGATCAATTTTATCAAGAAAACGTATTGCAAATATCAAACTTTATTGATTTTTAATGACAAATGCAAAGGTTTCAAACATTGATTTCGAGGTTTATTTTCTGGTTGATCATTCAGTGTTAAGAGAAAAGCATTTCTGATCAACAGTTTGACGATAAAATTGCGCTTTAAGTTGAACTTTCATCCGATAACTTTCATCAAGAATGCGTTACAAGTAGAAAAGATATCGAACGAAAATCGAAGCGATTTTGAGATCCTTTCTTCCGATTATTTTCCATCGTAACTGACCGTTAGCTTCCCAACCTATTGATCGTGCTTATTGCCATTTGATGCAAGTAGACTTGACTTGCTGCAAAAGCTTTATGATGTTTGACCCGAAGCCTGCAATTAATCGGTGGAACCAATGTCTTCCAAAGGGAAAGGTTATCAAATTTGACTTTAATTTTAAAACTAAAGGTTCCTTTTCAAGACAATTTTGGACTTTTATCAAACCTAAAAAAAACCTCGATAAACTAAATATCAAGTCAATTCTTTTCTCTTTTAACTGATCGAAAGTCGACTTTTAAACTGATATCCTCAGTTGATCAGACCTAATTGAGTTAGACCAAAAGATTAGGAATGATAAAAGCCATCGATTAACAGTTATCAAGTGACATGGAAGGCAAAGTATTAGCAGACTATATGAAGGTGAATAATCTGGTGAAGTTAAAAGTGAGCTTAAATGGTATAATAAAAGGTTACATGAATCATGATTAAACTTTGTTCGCTAACCAAAGATGAAACACTTTCCAAACCAATAGTTTCTATGAGCTGTAAATATCAATAATATCCTAATGGAAGGAATAAACAAGAATGAAAATAAAAGATAAAAGGTAAAAGGTTGAACTGAACACAATCAATTTGAAGCATTAAGTCAACAGTAAACCCAAAGCCATTTTGATGAACCCTTTAAGGTCAATGAGATGAAACCCTTTGCTGGAGTAAAGCTATTCATTGCATGACAAACCTTTTTTTGCCTTTAAATTTTCAACTAATTAAACTTGATATTTATGATTGAACCATAATCAGTTAATTGAACAATTCAACTCTTAACCAATAAATCATTTACATTTTTACAGACTCAATCTGATTGCTTTAATAGTTGATAAACAACAAAAACTTAAAAGAGAGTGAAATAAAGGATGAAATATGATAACAAGATAAATGAACATCAATATCATATATCATGTCTAGTTATTCACTCCCAGCTTGGTAATATACTTTGACCATTATAGAGCCACAAGATTAACCCTTTTGACTAATTATCCTTTTGCACTTGAATCTGTTTAACGAAAATATTTCAAAAAAATTCTATTCAATATTAGCTCATGAAGGGTTGAAAATTCAAGAGAGGAAATTTTGTTTGCTCTTGAAAATCTTGTTCAAATTGTTGTTTGATTTTATTTTTAGATTTTTTCTTCTTCTTCTCTTCATTCATAATTGATAACATTGTAACTGTCAATGAGTATTTACATGTATTCTTGGCATTTATCATTTACTTGCTTCAGGCTGTTCCAATATGTGTTCATTAGAAATTCAATTACGGTTAAAAGGTAGATTCGTTAATTAGTCAACATTATCTATTCTTTGATGGAAGGAAAAAAAGCGAAAAATCTTTTGACTTTTATTACCATGAGCATGGCTGTGAATGAAATAATCTTACGGTTTAGTTTTTCCTGTTACTCAAATTGAATAAAAAAAATTGAAATATCTTGATAATTTAATCTGGATGGACGATGATTAATCTTTCTTACAGACTGACAGAATAAATCAATATTTTGAGGAGACAAGCTCAATATTTTGACAAGAATATTGACCTTAGAATTGGAACATTTTGCCTTTAATCCAATCGTTGAATTAAATGTTAAGTTAATGGCCATTATCAGACGGATGATTGGATAAACTTGCATTCATTCAAAATTGTTCAACAATTTATTGCAGGTATAAAACTGTCAATTTATTGTCGAAGTTAAATTGAAGACAGTAAACAATGATTAGACCAAGGGATGAGTCAAATGAGATGACTAAATTGAGATAAACGTAACTACAGCATTTAATGAAACTTGAAAACAAAAATTGATGAAGAAGCGCCTTAACTACTATTTATGATAAAACTAGATAATAGTGTGATTGCAACATACGGCTAATGTTAGCGTTATCATAAGTGTCTTCAAAGGAAGCTGTAATGCTTGCCTCTTGGCTGGTCATGTGATTTGCATTGGCTTGCAATCAAGTAATCTCAATTTAGCGATTTTGGTAAACACTTCGAAAGCAAAGCAAAGTTCCTTTTTCCATAGATCTTACCAAATCTAATTTTTTGACTGACTCGAAATCAAGATGGTGATAAATAATATAGCTAAATATATGTTAAGTATTATAATTCACCAAACTTTATTGTGTTTAATGGATCATTTACAGTCTGGTTTGATAGAAGTGTTTCAGTTAAACTATCGAATTTTAAGGATCTATCTTATAGTATTGCTCATCAAAATTGTTGATAGTTATATTTCCAGACAATGTAGAGATATTAATCAAATTATGCGTTATTAACAGAAAAGTATAAGTAGTTTACTAGTTATGTTTGGAAAAGTAAATTTTTAATGCGAGTCATCTTTTGCAGTCAAGGGTGAAGTCCATAAGGTTAACTATGCTTTTTTATGCATCATTGATAATGCAATAGATTTCACTTTTCAAAAACCAAATTATGGTATTTCCACTTAACATTCAAACCTGTGTCATCATTGATATAACACATCATTCAAATTTTAGTGCGAATTTATAATTAATCGCTTCTCCAAATCAAACATCTTTTATGAAAAAGATTCGGTGTTTTCTCTGTGCTGCACGAATGAAAGTGTTTTGAGTATAAAGCTCTCAGCAAAAAATGGAAATGAATGCAAATTAATCAAAGGTAAATTTATGAATGATGTGAATAAAAATGCAATGCAAGTTTGATGCACCTTTTTCGGGCTTACAGTATTAATACATAACTTGAATTTATATCTATCAATGAACATCCATTAGTGAAAAGACGCAGATCAAGTTTAATTTAGTCAAGACAAGACATATTCGAATTTTTAAAATGATACAATATCCATCCTGGCATCAATTAAATTAATTTTAACTATAATTCTAACTGTTGAAATTGAACAACTAAAACTTACTGAACAGACATTCATACAATTTTTTGATACAGTATTTAAAGCCACTGAGACTATATTATTGATGAGTACAGTATGTTATTCATTTTAGGTTAGAAATATATCATGTAACCTTACATGCTGCTCTCACAGCTCAAGATATATTGCAACTGAATGAATGATAAATATGTGAAAATTTCAAGCTCAAATGCATAAATAGGATTTCTTCAGTCAGGGATGCATTTGGCTGACTGAATTGAGAATGTATTCGATTCTTTAATATTTTACAATTAAATGTAACTTGCAATGTATTCTTTGATAAAATCTTAATGATTTAAAATGAAAGATGAAAGTTGAATAAAACTATGATAGTTGATTTTATGTTATTTGATAAAGCGCAACATTTTGTGAGTACTGACATTTTGCATTAAGGTTCTGTACTCTTAAGAGGAATTAATAAATTTAAATGTCTTGTGAAACCGCTGTAGCTTACACAAACAAAAAACCTAAAGATATAATTTTTAGTTAAGGTATTTTTTGCATGCCTTTTCATATCCTTGACCATCAAAAAACTAACAATTATCTAGAGATGAATACGTCAGAAGTTATACAAAATATTTATACCAGTCATAAGAAGAAAACATCATTCGAAATTTAGAGACACTTACATTTAGATCTACTGAAGAGCCAGGTTTTTAACTAAATACGTAATTGTGTGAAAAAGGTTGTTAGATGGTAAATATCACCAAGCTAGTTTCTCATTTCATTTAGTAAGCATAATTGGATCATTTAATTCGCTGAATTTATGGCTGACGACTTATTTTAATCTGCGGCTTAGCAACTACTATTAAAGCTCTTCAACGCAGAGTTGGTAAATGATCGTGTTTTGCCTTTTTAGTTACCTTTGCGTGCTCTGATCAGGTGTGAGTCGATAAGATATTAATTTAATGAACTCTTTCATTTTCACGAATACAAAATGAAAATTTGCGTTATACTGGGTGTATCAATGATATATATCAACTTTCAGAAGCCCATTACTCAGCAATGGCTCTAGATAGAAATTTGTCCTTGAAGTCAACCTTATAGAAAAATGTCAAAGTTTTGTATGGCGCTACTCTAGTTTCAATCAAAATCAGTTATCATGAAAGTGTTCGTTGCCAAAGTCGAGAATTTGTCAGATTTTGCTGTGCGAATTTTCAGGTCAATTTTTTTGCAACCATATCAAACTTCAAAAAGTTTCCTTTCTAATGATGTAACGCAGCATGATTTGAAATCATGTTTTCATGCTCAAATCTAGGCGCAAAGTTGGATATTTCTTCCATTGAAAATCAATGGTGAAAATGCAAAAGTTTCAGATTCGAACTAAAATGCATTTTTCATATCGTCATGTTGAAGAAGACATTTTTTTGAGTCTTGCAACTTCTTCCAATAATTTTTTGGTAGCGTATTAACGAGTTTGTAATAAATGGCTTCTTAACTATTTAGAGTTATACTGAGTTTAGTTGCTGGTTTCAAGTTTAGCCTAGAAACTGATGCGCTATTAAATGGTATTTAGGAGGCTACATCTCTTGATACAGAACTTTTGTCCCATAGTCACATTTTAAAAATTCATCATTTCTTCACATTAGTTATTAATAATATCAACCATTAAGAGTAAAGAAATACATTTTTTCTTGTAATGTAACACAAAAATTTCTTTTTTGTTACCTTTCAATTATTTCATAACCAACATTATGTGAAAGCATATTAATTATTCCGAGTTAGCAGTCTATTTCGCAGTCCTACATGGTACATATTATGACACAAATGAAGATATATCTCTCGCATGAGTTAATAAAAATTATGAAAAAGAGCTCAAATTTGTGAATATGATGTTCATGTTAATTAAAAGTTTCGTAGCAATTACTGGAATCTTTTAACATAACATGCTTTATTTTGACGTCTGTTTAATCGAAATGATTGTGGAGACAAAAAACAAGCAACTATAATAGTAAAAATTGATCTTATTTGCATCCGCAATTTTGCTTGCAATACATAAACTTGTGTATAAATGATAATCGATATAAACTAATATAATTATTATTTGAAGAGAAGTAGTCTGTACTCTAAATGTGGAGATATTAACGTAAATGCAAAATTCTAGCTCTAGTCAATTGAATGCTGTCTCATATTAACATTTTTGCAATGACTACTTTAGAAATACCTTCACTTAAGTGATAAATAATAGAAAGATAAAATGAAAATACATGTCATCATGTAATGTTACCAAGAAAAAATAAGATACTTTTTAATAAGTTATTATTATTATAATATTAACTAACTATATTATGTGGTGATAAGTTGATAACTTCGAGTAAGACCTTTAAATTTTAGTCGTACATATTATTACACAAGTCAAGATGTATCTCTCGAATGAATAAATAATAATTAACAAAAAAATAATTCAAGGTCAATTTGTTACTATGAAAGCTAGCAATGGGAATTATCTAAGTAATTTTTTATTTAGAATTCACTTTTCATACACATTTTCATTTTACATATCACAGAATAACTGGGTATACATCCTCAGACCTGTTTATTCTAAATATCTTTAAATTGAACTACCTGAGCCTACTGAAACACACACCGAGGCAATGATAGTCAGCATGTATGCAAGTTTTCGACAACTCAAGTAAAGATTAGTATTTATTCAAATTCGAATTACCAATAATATGCCCAGTGAAGAAAAACATACAGATATTATTTTAAGAAAAATTTTTCTTAGATATCCGTGAACATTTTAATATTAAGATATTAGATGATGACTAAATAGCAAAATCTTGTTAGATTTTTGTAGCTCAGAAAAGGAAAAAACGTTGCGATATACTTTCTTCAGTCAGTGTAAATCCACCTTGGACATGGGAAATAACTCTAGAGAGTGATTTATTTCAGTTAGTTTTACCAGTCGGTCTAAATATGTTTGAATATTGATTGAACAGACAAAATAATGACAAAATAGATTTGACCGATTCATAAAATTATTCTTAAAAAAAGCTCGAAAAGATATCAATTTTTTAGTTATTTTGAAGTAGAACTCTGTATCATTGAATAAGCTATTCATCAAAAAATGTTGAGATACTTTTTGTGAATAAAGACGCAGAGCTGCTGTCACTGTGATATTACTGCAAATAATTGGTTTGCTAACTTCATACTTTTGAAGTAAAAAGTCAGAATGTTGACTCGATTCACGAAAAAATTAATAGAAAATAAAAATCCAAATGATTAATACATAATAATACATTCGTATTGCACAGTCGATAGCATAGAAGTTAATTTAAAATGATTTTCACATAGAAACCATTCTCATACTTTTTATTATTAACATTAGGATTTTAGGATTTCTGCTTCTATGCATATCAAAGCTAAAAGGCCCAGTATACTGAGCAATACTGTGCGTCTAAAGAACCTGAAATCTATACTATAACTGCTCTGCAGAATGTTCAAATTGTGATGAAAATGTTGCAAATTTTCATCTTATGTTTACATCCATACAATGAAATAAAAAGATTCCCTGGTTAAGGCGATGTCATCAATCTTATTCATAACTCCACCTTAGTCTTTGTGAGTTTCTTGATATTTACTGAAAGAAACTAACTAGGAAAACAATAAACATGATAATGTTGTCTTGGCAAAGACCAACATTTTGATAATTGTCTGTAGATAAATATTATTTAGGTCAATTGCTATTTCCCTGTTTTCAAACACCATTATCAAGCATAAGATTAGTTTTACTTTTTAGCATTTCACTGGTTTTATCAGTCTATTAATAATTTTGCATAGTTTAGTGTCTGTAAACAAAGTCTATCATTCAATTATTTCTAGTAAAGTTGGTAATGTTGACCCAACTTTTGTGTTCCTGGGTAAACAGTAATGTTAAACTGTTGAGTTTTGCTCACATTTTTAATAATTTACAAATCATCATTGGAAGTGTCAACCATTTGAGATTGACAAGAGTCAATGTTTTCTTATCTATTAGCTGTTGGTAAGTTTTTCAAATGTTTTTCCTCTAAAAACTCTAAAAGTCAAAGCTAATGTTAAGTTTGTCTCGATTGTCTCAAAGTTCAAAACAATTGACACAATGATTGCACATCATGTGCGTTGCAATTGTGACACGAAATCTTGAAGTGGTTGACTAATGTCGAAGACTTGCAAAAGACGTTGCAATTCTTCGATGACTCAAGTTGATTTTGATCATTTCGAATTTGTTTGGATGGCTTTTGAAAAGGCGATATTTATTGACCATCAAAATTGACTGTGCAAGTTGAAATTTGAAGCAATGTTGGCAATTAATTGAAGTGTATAACTGTTGCTCAAGTTGTTTTGCAAGTTGTATTGATTCTGATGTTTTGTTCAAATTCCCTCATGGAAATGTATAAATGATCCTGAAAAACGAAAAGAAAGAAAAGAGATAAAATTGGCAACAATCAATGGTGAACAATGAATTTCCCTGAAGAGATGTAACACTTGTTTTCCCCTTGTCTTTTCATCTGTTTAACATCGATTTGAATGGTAGACAAAAACTGGACCCAGAAATGTTGAGGCAAAAAAATGGTACACATATGTAGTTGCCTAATTGGAATCAATTATTTTAATTAGTCGATTGATTGAGTTTACGCCTGTCTGCCTTCAAGTTGGTCAGAAAAGTGTCCTTTTTCATTAATTTATCCAGCTGAGTATAAAATGATCCGTAAACAAGTGAAAAGCTTCTCAAATCTTAAACTCAGAATCACAATTAACCTGTGCAATTAACCTGGAAGCATTTCTAGACAAAAGTTCTTAATTGTTGCACTAATTCATCCTTGACATGTTATTGTTTTTCCAGTCTTGTTCTGCATCTGAGTTTCTCATAATGTTAGTAAGTCAAGGAATCAGTGAAAACAAGATGATAAAGCTCGAGTTCAAATTCATCCATTTCCTGAAATGGCGTCATTTCTGTAAACATCTCGACTCTGAGCGATGGGTCAACCATGAAATACTTTGCATTCATCTTCTGAAAAAAACGAAAAATCAACCAGTAAAAAGAATTAGTCTTTCCAACTATTATAAGTTTCAAGTGATGATTTCAGATGTCGATCAGCACTCGATTTGCTGTCTTTTTTTATTGTGCCCAATACGAACCTTCAACATTTCCTCTTTTCCTTTTCTTCCTTTCATTCAACACTTTGCTATTGAAGCTGTTGAGATAATCAAAGGGTAAAAGTTCATTGGTGAACTTCGGTCTTCAACTAAGTAGATTTAATAAATCAAGGTTAGGTGTGAAAAGGAAAACAATAAATTGTTGGAAACACTTGAGAACTTATTCTTTTTATCTTCTTTTCTCTCTCACTTTCTCACTTACCTTTTATTTCACCAAATGAACATTTTTGATGTTCAAAGGTAATAAGGCAATTGTGTAATTTAATTGGATGCTGTAGCTGAAGATGAGTTGGTTAAGATGATGTTTAGGAAAGAGGAGAAAAGGCAAGATGAGAAAAAAAAGTTAAACGAAAAGGCAAGATTGTTCATTGGTAGAAATGTTTGAATCTGATGAAGATGAAAACAGGAAAAGTTAATTGACATGGAAATAGATTAAATGTATATATACATCTACATGAAGGAAAGAAAAGCTTTTAATGGTTTACTTAATCATCATCATGAGCAATATTTTGACAAGAGTTTATTTGTGGTAATAATTGGTTGACATCTCAGTAAAATAAATCAACTCATAATTGTAATGAAAAAAGAGCTCAAAAAAATCACTAATTGTTGAGCAAAGAATGAGCCCAAAAAGATTTATTCATTTCATGATTAAATCCGATGAATTTCTTCGAGAAAAAATGCTAAATCAAGTTTTAATGGAATTTCAATATTTGAAGAAAACTTGATTTTTTCATCAACTTTTCCAACGAGTAACTCGTTCTGATGGAGAAACTTTTCGTTCATCAAACTTCGTCAGCAACAGTTGATTGAAGAATCAGTCGGAAATGAACTTATGTTAATATCTAAATCGAGATTGAAGGTTGGAATGAAAAAGAAAAACAATTCAAATTCATGTCAATTGAAGTTATTTGATCGAGTGAACGAAAAGAGAAAAAATAAGATCTTTTTTCTCTCTCAACCCTTTTCGGCATTCAAAGTATTTTAATATTATCCAGTTGATTGGTATTGATGTTGAAGTGCAAATGGTTGAGTTTTTTCTGGTTTACATCGGTTGACTGGACGTGAAGCAATCCATCAATTGATGTTGAATCATGTAAAAATGAAAGTTGATTAATGAGAAGCAAATGTAACGAAAAAGCGACTTTTGTCAGAAAATGAATTTTCACTTTGATTTAAAAGCTAAATATTGATGCAACACTAGTTTATGCTCATTACTGGTGGTAAAAGTAATTTGTAAATATTAGTTGAACAGGGAAAAGGGAGAAACTGTTGAGAATCCATTCATTATTGATAAATGTCTTTTTCCCTCTTCTCTTCAATATTAATATTAATTTATATTTTCACTTTCACTTAACCTTTCTGGATACTTTTCATATTTGTCACCATGAAAACTGTCAATGGAAATCAATCTTTTATTCTTGTTCTACTGATTGATCTTTTTTGCTCGAGTTGAACGTAAAATTTTACCGCTTTTGTCGAGACCTTCAATTGTTCAACTGTGGATGTTTTGATAACAAGCCATTTGTTGAACCGTTTTGTGCCTCGAAAAAGCTTATTATTCTAATATTCCATTTACGAATATTACCTTTTCAGAAGTTGACTGTTGGAATATTCAGTTCTCATGGGACGATTATCTAATTAACCAAGAATTGTATTCTTACTGGATTGGGTATAATAATGGGTTTGAAAGATGAATATAAATAAAATAATGAGAAGAGAAAAGGTAAGAAAGGAAAGACGAAAAGGTGCGTTCAGAGAAGGAATTGAATTGAGATAATGTTGATATTAATATGAATGTGAATTGGAGAAGCAGAAGTGATAACAATCGAAAATAGAAATGTACAGATAAATGAAAGTAATAACAATTATTAGGCTTTCTATTAGTGGTGACTCAGAGCGCAATATGTTTGGTCAAAAATAAAAGCCACTTAAATAATTATTATGTTGATTGTTGCGATGAAGAATAATGTTGAATTTATTTCAATATAAAAGGCCATTAATAACAATAATAATTTATTCACACCAATGTGTAAACATTTATTCGTCTTTCTTTTATTTGGGTTAATCGATTCTGAATATCAATTGTCGAGTTCATTCGTTGACATTTCCGTTTTTCACAAAAGTTTGCAAATCTCAATTTGTGACAAAATCGTGACTTGGCAAGAGTAACCTTAAAAGTAGATCCGAAATGAGCTTAATGTCAAAATAGAGGCAAATGAATGCTTTTAAAGTAACAAAGTTGAGTGGTTTGTCTAAAGCTGGAGGTGGATATGCGAACTAATAATTGTTTCATTTCGTAAAAGTTTGGATTCGAAATGAGTTAACTTGATTGGTTGTGCGTGAGCTTCAAAAAAACAAATGAACTAAATTTGATGTTCACTTAAACTTGAAGTGTTTGACGATTTCATCCAAAACATGTTAGAATTGCTTCAATCGATTCTGAAACACTAAATGATCTTTTCTCGTCATTCTGACTAATCCATGCAAAAGATCTGCAAAAATTTTCATAAGATCGTTAAAAACATTTCGTTAAAGGTTCGTTTTGAAGAAAAAAATTGCAAATTCAATTCAGTCAGAAACCATTGAAATTTTGCTCGACTTTGATTGATAGTGATACATTTTATGGAAAGCTTATGAATAACAGCAATGGAAAATAAATTGTTAAACAAATTTCTGGTCATTTTGTGGGCATTACATTGATCTTGATTGGAACGATCAAAAATGTCTTTGAAACCTTTTGAGTTCAATCACGATTTAAAATAAAAATTGGAACTCAATCTATCACTTTTGTTAAAAAAGTTTCACCTTTGAATTGTGATTCACTGAAGTTGAGTTTTCAGTAAATATTTAAAATGATAACTTGTTGAATAAAGTATATTTTTGAATTTTGTGTCAACATAATCAAGCTATTTTCCTATCTACAGGGAAGGAAAGGGAATAGCTTTTTTTTCATGAAAATTCTGCATTGATTTACTTGTTCCTTGTTGGAAGGTTGATGGTTAAAGGTTAACCTTTAACAATGCATAAAACAAAACAACATGCAGCTAGTAATTTAAATAGCGATTGAGAAGTGAATAACAATTGCAGGTTTTGGTAAAGAAGCAAATAAATAACAAATGAAATTCAAACAATTCACACAATCAGCGCATAAATAAGGTTGGATGAAATTGGAAACAAAAGAAAATCTCAAGCAATTCAAGTTGAATTATTTAAATGTTATTTACTATTCAAACTATTCTTTGCACATTGTTTCTCAAAATAAACTACAAAATAATTAAAATAGATTTAATTGTTTCGATTGATGAAAGGTTATGAACAGAAATGAAGCCAAAAAAGATGTAAATTATAAAAGAAAAATAAATTTGAAATAAAATTCGATAAAATTTTGCATGCAAAAGGCGGTCTAACAATGAAAACGCCAAAACCCAAAAGGTTAATTACTATCGACGAAAAAGAATCAAAAATTTTTCTTTCCAACTCACAAATGGAAAGAAAAAGTTTCAAATGTAAAATTGAAAGGTAACATTTAGCAACAGGTAAAAGGTGTAAACAGTGAAATGGCGTTCAACAATTTGTCCGATTTTCACTCCCAGAACAGGGAGTGGAGATAATGTTAACAAGATAAACATTTTATCCATTCATTTAAAAATAACAACTTGACCAACTCTAAATGCTTTCAACAATCATTTTCATTTACAATCTCCAAATATTCAGTGACAATATTAATTTACCTTAATCAGCTCAACTCGGTAAACAAAGAAAAAAGTTTGCTCAGAAAAATAATGAACTCAGGGAAAACTGTTTACTTTAAATAAAAGTTAGAAAAGTTTCGAAAATCAAAATCAAAGAAAAATTTCTTTCAGGTAAATCATCATTATTGGCAAGTTGGCCATCTCTTCATCTCCACCTTGAAATTCAGTTCAGGTTTTCTTCTTCTTCTTCCTATTCATTGACTAAAAAAAGATTGTAAAATTGGAGGAAAAGGTCAATCGATTTGACAATTACACTTGTGATTTGTTATCTGATGATTTTCACTCCCAACAGTCAAAACCAATTGGCAACAATAAAGGTAAAGACATTAACAGGAATAAAGAGAAAGTTGAAAACAAAAGATTTTTCACTTCAATATCAGCCTTTTGTCAAATTGTACTTATAACATGCTATTATTACAAATAACTTTAACTAGACCCAAGAGTGTATCACATTTATCCACTCTTTGTAATGCACTTGTTTCCCTTCACTTATACCCTTTAAACCACTTCTTTAGCACGTAGTCAACATATACTTTTGCCCCTTTCGCCTGTTTCTTTCCTTAACAACCTTTACCTTAATAATCAAAAGTGCTTATTTATTTAATCTGTTTTCAACAAGCAAACAACCCAAACAACCTACTAATTTCAACCTCAACCTGAAGAGTCTATTAAAGAGCCTTTCAGTCCTAACCAAGGCTCAACATCTAACAACCAGCTATTCACATATTCAAATTACATGCCATTAATGTTATATTAAAATGTTATTCTCGTGTTGAACTTTTCCTTCTTTTGGTTGTTCATTTTAATAGACTTGGATTAAGAAGGAAAAAGAAAGGGAGTGAAAGTAGAGAGAAAAAAACATTTTTCTCTTTTCTCAATTAAATGTTGCTTTTTTTGCTCCTTTTCCACTTCTTTTGCTAATTTCATTTTCCTTTTTTTTTCTTCACTTTTGGACAATTTAATTATCATCATTGACTCCATTTTACCCTGTTACATGGTAACCTTTAAACTAGAATTGAACTGTAAATTACAAAAAGATTTCAACTATTATTTGGAGAAAAAAAGTTATCATTGAAATTGTTCAACAAAACATTTCGCTCATTTTGCTATTTTTGTCACAAAACTTTTAAGATTCAAATTCATGTTTCAAATCGCTTTACAAATTGCATAAAATGTTGCTTTAAAAGAGAAGCGATTTTTTCACTTTCATTCAAACAGTTCAAACTCTTAACTTTTACATTTCAGAACTTGTTCAGAACTTTCAACTTCTTTGCATATTTACCAAACTGAGCTTCCCAGTTTCTTCAAGAATCTTTTATTATACATTTAAAATTTCTTTGCCTTCTACAAATGTTTCAGTTTTATCGCTTTGATGACTCTTCAAATCGCTTTCCCTGGCTTAATGACGAGTTTTCTTAAAAGAGATTTTCGTTGAACTTTTCTTTCTTTCAGTGGAAACAATTGAATTTTTAACTTTTATGTTTTATTTTCAATTCTTAGAACTTTTTCTGAACTTTTGATTTCTTCCGATATTTACCAATTTGAGCTTCCGAGTTTGTTCAATAACCTTAGGATTTATTGGACTCAAGTCTAGAAATAGTTTTACGGTTTGTTTTCATTTCGTTCTGTTGATCTTTTCTCGTCTCGATTTGATCTCTTTTCATTTCTTTCACTAATTGTTTGCGATCTACTTGAATGTTCAGAATTGCATGATTGACGAGAAAACAAACCTTTGAAACTCCTACGATGTTCGATTGTGTACATTAGCAAAGGTCAATTGTTTTGGTCTTTAAAAGTTCACTTACGGTTGATGCTTTTCATCTAAAGATGATCAACGGAAAATCAAAGTTTATTCAATTCGCAGTTCCAACATTATAATCTGTAGTTGAAATTGAAAGCTGTTCAGGTGAAGATAACAAAAGACGAACATGATTGAAGCGAATTTTGTATTGAGATAAACAAGAATCAAAGTCATTATTGCATGCAAAGGAAATGATAAAACTTGAACAATGACATGATAAACAGTTTACCAGAACACAATTGATCAAGAACAACAATGAAAGATAAAAAATAGCAAAATTAACATTAACTCTTTTTTTGTGTTCGCCTTCCTCACCCTCACCATTATCATCTAAATGAGCAATTTATTAACATAATAAAAGTGACATTGTTAAGGTCGATTAACTTGACAATCATATCAATGTTTGGTTTCTCATTTTTGTGATAAAAATAATAACTAAACTGGTTAAACTTTGTTCACAAGTTATCACTATTCAGGGAGTTAATGTTATCTCAAGTAGTTGACAGAGTTTTCACATTAAACACTGAGTACAACTTTTATTTCAACGGCCTTTTGCTTCACTCAACCAAAGATTATCACAAAACTAGATCAATTACAAGGGAAAACTTTAATTCTATTTTTGTAAAGGTTAAACAAGATTAAATAATCAATTCATGCAACTTTAAATATCATGTCTAACATTAATCTTAATAATGAAGAAAAATAAAGAAAAGAGGAAAAAAACTAATTATTCTATTCCCATGATGATAGAATTTAAACGAGTATAAAATTATTCGTAATGCGATAATTTGTTTATACGATTGTTAAATGTTCAACTCCAACGCTATAAGACTGTTTTCAATTTGGATTCTTGAACCTCGTCCGGTTGAACTGCAATTTTACAGTGAGAAAAGAGAGATATTTTAAAATATAGAAAGGTATACGATAACTTACATTTTGTGAATCATTTCATCAATGAATACGAAATTCAAGCAGTTTTGCCCTTCAAAATCACTCCCGCTATTCATTCCTAGCATTCACTCCCAGTGTTCATTCCCAGCATTCTTCTTGACGATCGTTCTGTTTTCACTTATCTCATTCACTCCCAAGATTTACTTTCACAACTCAATCCCAGTATCAGAAATTATTGCCAATATTCTTTCTATTCTTTCCTTTTATTCAGTCCCAGCTTTCATATACTGATATTCACCTCAGTAGTCACTCCCAGTGTTCCCTTTCTTTATGGCAAATGTTGGGATCTCTGGAGTAATCAGGGAGTAGATGCTGGGAGTTATTTAGGGATACGAATAAATTTACTGACATTAATTCTAATAACTCTTGTCATTGAGTCCGAGTATTCGTTCCCGACGATGATTCACAACATTCATGCCTAGGAATTCGGTACTATTTTCGGTGGTCAATGTTGCAAGTCCTCGAGTGATCTGAGTAGTGCATGCTAGGAGTAATTTTCAGACCTAAATGCTGGGAATGATCATTGGGAATGAATACTGAGACTCGTCAAAAGAGTTATTAGAATCAATATCGGCAATGATTTTCGTTCCCGGTATTCACTCTTCAGATTACCTCCCAACATTCACCACCAAAAATACTACCGGAATTCACTCCCAGCACTTACTCCCAGGATCCATATCATAGCATTTTGAAATCTAAGGATGTCAACATTATCTTTTGAATAAAATTTCCTAACAAGATATGCCCATTTAAGATTAAAATGAGTTCCAAGAGACTGAAAGATTAAATTGCAACTCCTGTTTACAGACTAATTTTGAGCTACTTTTCAACTCTCTTTCCCTACAGTAGTTTAACCAATTAAGCTTATTGATATACTACAAACATTTCCACCCACACTTGCACTTTATCATGAAGGAAAATAAAAAAAAAGTCGAGTTAGTAAAATAAAGAGAAATTTCAAGACATTTTCATTTTTACTCTGTAAATATCATCAACAGCATCAGATAAGGGCCAACAAAGCATGTAACCTCAACTGCTACTAAAGCCATTAGTGACAAGCAAATGTTGATGCATTTACCGTTCATTTGTTTTTGACGTTTAACCCTAGCTTTCAACCTCCACACTTTGACCAAACCCATCAAATCCCATTATCAATTCAATCTTCAACAATTATCTTTATACCTTCCATGTTCACCATCATTTGCATCCTTGTCTCTTCCATTTGTTATCCATTGATCAATATCTTTTCCTATCAAACTATTGATTCAACCCTTTCAGTGCACATTTCATGTCCTTAACTTAACTTGCATTTTCACATTCTTATAGTTCACCTTTCGTTCCCGGAAGATTTTCGCATTCACATTCTCAACATTCATTTCAACTGACGTAAGATTTGACCATTTATTCAGAGAGCAAAAATTGACAGTTCTGATGACTAACTAGAGAAAAGGTTTCACTCAAAAAATAATGTGAATATATTGAGATAATGATAACAAACAGCAACAGCCAAACGATTACTTTTCTCACTCCATTATCATTATCATTATTCTTGGCACTTCTTTTATACGACCTTTTATCATTCCCTGAGAATACTTTTTTATCTTGATTATTTGCTCAAACATTCGCCTATTATTACATCCATTATCATTACTCATTGGTTATCAGCTTCACTCCCAGCAATTCAACTGTTAATTAGTCAAAACAAGTCAACAAGGGAAGAAGAAAATTGAACGAAATAAAAAATTCCAAATTCTTGAACAAGAACAAATTAATTGGCACTTTCACTCTTAATCAATGACTTTTCAAGTCATAACAATCAACAGTTGGTCAGCCTCTATATTTGATTCCAAACACTTTTCGTTCAAAATTCGTTCAATTTCGATGATTGACACGATTCAACTTTTGAATCTTAAGGTATCTTCATGGAAAATCTTATTTCGGATGAAAATGTAAATAGTTAGAGAAACAAGGTAACATGGTTCACAGCATGTAATTTAATTTTGTAGAAGTTCTTTTTCAGTTTTTTCTCTCTTCATCATGAAAAAAATTCATCAACTTTATTATATTATTATCATTTCGTTTGATTCAGGTGACTGGTTAGTTGACTGTTTACTTGTACATTTTTTCACCATAAAAATGCAAAGCATTCACATGAAAACATTGAATATTGGCAACATTTTTCTTTCTCTTCTTTTTACTCTTTTTTTCATTTCTTGATCATTTTGATATCATTTGATATACATGAAAAAAATGAAATGAAAAGGAAAGGAACAAGTTTCTTTTTTCAGTTGAAAAAATGAATTTTAAGTGAATTTTGAACATGATCAAGACATGATACTATTACCATTGCCTTCATCATTATTGCTCTTGTTAATATCATTAAAAGTGAATATCAAAAATAGATCGAGTTCAACTGTAACCATGCAAATGTTTCCTCAGTGAAAAACTTTATTTATAACTCTTATTTATTATCAAGTGTAGAAAAGGAAAAAATTTTTAGATTAAAGTTTAACCCTTTTATAGCTCTTTTATTTTTGAAACAAAATTATCAATTTTGCATTTCATTATTAATAAATGAAATATTTCCATGCATTCACCAAATCAACAGCTTCACTATTAAACGATAAAGAGGACAGAAGCTTATAAACACTTTTAAATGAAGATAAATGAATTATTAAATGATTAGCTTCTTCAATCATTTTTAATATTCAATACTCTTTTTTGTCAAAAATTGAAACCAATTTCTGGATTCAAATCAAGAATTAGACATTTGTTATTTGCTAAAGTTAATCAGGAAATTGAAAAGTTCAAGTTTTCATTCAAAAGTCTTCTCGTTTATATTGTTCGTTTTTCGGAGCATCGTAATAATATGAATGTGTGTAGTTTTATTCTTAATCAGAATATACTCATGACGAATGCTCGCTCTTATGCTGGATCAGATGATGCTTTTGATGCTGAGTTAGCTAAGTCTCTCAACTTGCTAAGTTGACTTAACAGAGTTACCGGTTGATGATGAATCTGAAGCTATTGTTGTTAATGAGAAATGACAAATAGCGATCATTTGAGCGCCTATCAATTCCAGGCAAAAGATTTGAGCATAGAAATTCATTTTCGACACTTATCTTTTTGCGTTCTCAAAACTTCATCTTTAGAGTTTTCATGGAAACGAAATAACTCAAGGGCTGAAAGTACTCTTTGCATAATTCTTGTAAAATTCAAAGACGGATCGCAATGGAATTTGCAAAGTTTTAAAAATTCATTATAAATCTGAGTTGGCTGGATTTCCTCATGTATCGATTTTTGAATTGAAATTAAAGAAAAGCAATTTTGTAAATTGCCTTTAACCGACTTTTGACATTTTTGTGTGTTTTCACGATAGTTTACGGTTGGCTTGTCATCAGTTGATGAGAAAGGTCAAGGCACATTAGGTTGATGTTAAGCATATTGACTGGGTCTTGTTTGAGTAAAACTTTTGTCTTGTTACGATTTGTTTGTCAACTGATGAAAACCTTTCTTCTCTCTCTCCATCTTCCCTTTCCCTTGATTTCTGTGTGTTTCTTGTTGGTTAATTCACTTAAATTTTGATGGGCAAGCAAAAGTTGACCAACAACACAAAACAAGACCAAAAAAGGGAACCAAGTCGAGTTGACCAAAACTTGTAAATCTAATCACGTACCAATTATTAAAGTCGACCGAAGCAAAGTACAGTCTATTTTTAGTACATTACATTACATTAACTGGTCAAGTAATAATATTTGTTTTTACACTATTAATAACAATGACCATTGATGAAACAGTTGGTGAACCTTTTCCATGATCAAACCTTTCATTAAGATAAACTAAACACTTTTGTTAATAATAAATTAACTCATCAGCAAACAACTTGAATCAGCAAACTTGTCTTTGGTTGCGCTCATTTAAACTCACCTTTTTTGTGGTCAACCTTTAAATTGTTGAATAAATCAAATTTTAACCTTTTCAATTGTCAATTCATCATGTTGTCCATTCAACTAGTCAACTCGGTTCCAGTAAAAAGCCGAGTGTAATTAAATAGATTAAAAATTTCACCTAATCTACATAATGCCATCAACATTAATCATGATGGCAAAAGAACATCAATGATGAAAAGGTAAATTTACCTTTTTGTTCAAACATTATATTGATTTAGTTTTCCTTTCCTTCCCTGGTTCAACTATAATTATTACTATTATTATCACATTAGTTAATTTGATATTTTAATTCCAAGTGAGTAACTAGATGAACATTTATCTCGACTACATTTAATTGATAATTAATTATTTAGTCAACTTAATCAGTTGTAGGTGGATGCAAAGAGTAATAAGTGTTTACCAAATGAAGACATTTCGACTTTTTTCGAGTTCTTTTTGTTAAAGATTTAACCTTTCGTTTCTCAAGAGATTTCATCAGTTTTTTCAACCAAATTATCATTGGAAATTGAATTGAAATTGAGAAATTTTGGGTGAAAATTTCATGGAAAACATGTTTCTCTTTTTTTACCATCAAATGGATAACAATGATTTAAGTGTTTTGACTCAACATCATTAAAGGTTTCATCAGATAATTATTTTTAAATTGATTTATTTTTCTTCTTTTGCCTCAATTCATTATTAAGACAAATTGATTGATTAATTGAAATTGTTTTTGTTGAATTTCCATAAATAGACTTACAGATAAAGTTCAAACTTTGTTTCATTTACTTTGCTGCAAAAATAATTTCTCATGATGTTGCCCTCAACTGGAATCAATCAGTGTAATCAAATTATCAAATGAAAATTTGCAAAATCAATTTTCGAATCAAAATCCGGGAAAAAATGAACTTTGATTTTTTCATTGAACTTTCAAAATGGGTACAAAAGTTTAAATTAGAAAATATCAAAACGATTGATTCCATGAAAAAGAAGAACCTGGAAAATCAGTTCGAAGTTTCTGTTTGAATTAATCTAACCTTTGATATTTTACTTTACCAACAATTTTCCTTATCGATGCCTTTACTTTCTTGTTGCATGATCATCATGAGCCTTAATAAGATTAACTATTGAACGAAATTCAAACTCGGAAAGTCATTGCAAGTAAACTCATTGATCACCTTTGACCATCAATGAGTAACTATTTGTTCAAAGAAGATCAACAATTTTTATTCATAAATTGAATTGGAGTGCATTTAATTGATTGAAACCAATTGATCTGTTGAGTGAAAAGTTTCAAGTTGAATAGCAATTGGTGTTTACCTGAAATCCATTTCATAATATTGTTCATCACCTTGAATCAATAGTTTAACCCACATTATGACAATTACCTAAAGAAGATAATAAACAAAGAAAATGTAATAAAATGGAAAACATTGGACTTGGAAAGAAGTTCGACATTTTCCAAATTTCACGTTATGAAATGTTCGCTCAGCATGCAAGGTAACCTTTGTTCATTTATCTGATGAACATTTTGCATTCCAATTCAAGTTTACCCTTGCAGAATGGATAACACAGTGTTCGCCAACAGTGAAGTCAATCTGAATTGGAACGGAAAGCTCAAAATGAATTTAAAATTTTCTTCCAATGGTTCGAGTTCAACAGCTTTTTGTGAACTTTCATACATTTTTCATGGAAAAACTGCAAAAAAAATTTCACTCAAAGCAAAGGAAAGTTCAATTACTCTTT
This sequence comes from Tetranychus urticae, assembly GCF_039701765.1. Classification (NCBI taxonomy): domain Eukaryota; kingdom Metazoa; phylum Arthropoda; class Arachnida; order Trombidiformes; family Tetranychidae; genus Tetranychus; species Tetranychus urticae. Next base: position 11,910,122 of record NC_142959.1, on the reverse strand, counting down.
GAAGACATTTGAAAAAGTAATTACAATTAAAGTTTTCTTTCTGGTGAATTGATTACAGTATCATATCGAATTGAAGGTTAAAGTGATGATCATTTTGTTCAGTTGAGCAACATTTTTACTTGCAATCTTCTTTATTCATCATGATCATGTCATTTTTCATTAACAGGTAAACTCGACAAATCGAGGTAAAACTTTTGTCACTTTTCATGTTCACTTTTGGTTAAATAACAGAATCAACCCTAACATGATCAAGCTTTTAGGACCAGTTTAACAAGACTTTTCAAGCTCAGTTTTTTTCCTTCCTAACATCAGTTTAAGTAACTTATCATTAGTTGAACTACTTTTAGCTCATCAAACTCATCTTATGTGAAGTCACAGTAGACTCAACATTTTGGACAAAAGCAACTTTTAATACGAACTTGACACATTTAGATGATTCTCATTGTATAGAGATTATCATTATACAGATTTTAGCAAAATTGTTCAATGAAAAGCGAAAGCTTTTGTTTTCGATTCTTTCGTAGCTCAACATTTTTCAAACCTTTTCAGATTCTTTTTTCATTTATTGCAATCAATTTTTCATCCAATTTTTGCTTCAAATATCAGGCTGAAATTTAATAAAAGAACTATTGATAAATGAACTTTAAAAATCAAATATCAAAGACTAAAACTTTTATTAAAGGTTAATTGAAAGGAGACTTAATTTGCTATTAAAAGCAATATAAATCAAGATTAAAACCAGTTAAACTTTTCATCTCTTGTTAGCTCAACATTTTCATCCAAACACTGAAATTCTGATTTTTAATTAAAAACAATTGATTAAAGAGGAATCTATGGAAACTTAAATAAAAGTTTCAAGAAATTGCAACATTTTCTTAAAATTTCAATGGAACAAGAAAATATTTAAAATTAGAAAATTGAAAAACGGAAATCTTCTTAATAGCGCTTTTGAATAGCGAAAAAATGAAAACACTGAAAATTTAAGTAACTCAGTACCAAAAATAGATTGAAAGCAGGTTAAGATACAAGCAAAGTGGGAATCGATTGACAAATGAGTCTTCAAATACAGCGAAAATATCAATTCTAAAGTTTACTTTTCTTTGTGGGACTTGATTTTTTGTGTTATCAAGATATTTCAGGATGTTATGATGATAACCATTTCGGTGAGTTTATCTGGATGCAAAGTCAGACTTCTGAAGCTGAAAATCCTAAAAAATATTATTAGGAGAAAAACGTTTATCTGAAAAACGATTCAGATACCAGACTCACTTGCAAGGGCAAGTTTTTTATCTGTGAATAAAAAGGTCTTATAATTTCATCAGCGAAACTGGACTTTTTTCTGGACTGGAATTGGTCTTCATTGCAACTCTATTCAATTGAAAAGATCAGCTAAAACGAATTTCAGTTTTTTCACTCCATACTTTACTTTACACTCATCTTGGGAGTAAAATTTCTCAGAGATTTTATGTGCTTACTTAATAGTAAACCTGTTCAATTTTTCATGACCAAGTGATGAGCAATCAATGAGAAAAATGTTCTCAGTGTTTTCAGTTGGCAGTACAAAAATACCCAAAGATAACCTGAAGCAAAATTCATCTGAAGCATTTTCAAGGATTCCATTATTAGCAAAAGTAAAGCAAGAAACAATGTTTAACATGAAAGTTGCTTATTAACGTTAATCTCAATATTATGTTTCACCTTAATTCAGTTTCTTTTTTCTGTAACAACAAAAATCGAAATCAAAAATAGCAAAAGCTATGAAAAAAACTCATAAAATCCATTATTGATAGCATATTATTATTTATAAAATGCAAGTGTTTCTACTCAATTATCTTAACTCAATTACGCTTGTTATCATCTTAATATCAAGCAAAGATTTCAAACTGATTATCAACTTGAAAGCAAAATGTTTAAAAATATAATCAACAAAATTGATCGACTTTTCAATGTAAAACAGAAATACATTGAAATTGATTTCCATGTCCAATGTTTTCCAACTGGACAATGCATGACAAAAGTTGGCTCAGTTGAAGAAAATATTGAAACAAATGGAAATGAATGTTTTATAGATAAAAATAGAAGAAAATTTTTTTTCTATTCACATTCATTACTATTCAATGTGACATCTTGCACCACTCAATTTACACTCTTGAGGTATTTCATTAGCAATAACATTAGCGCTTATATTGTTTGACAATCTTGATAACCTGGAAAAGGCAGAAAAGTTATAAATTTTAAAGTTTCCCTGCTTGTTATTAATGCGCCATTTTCACCATTTATTTATTTATGTTTCAATTTTATTTACTTTATATCAATACAAATGAAAATGGATAAGATTCAAATGAAAATGTTCAACAGTCTAGAGAAGTAAAATTTTATTTCAACCGAAATCCCTTTAGATTCCTTTCTTTCAACTGTTTTTTGTTTTCTTTTTTTCTCCAACATTTTTCTCTTCGTTGATACAAAATGCACTTTTTGCTTAACATTTCCTTCTCATATGGAAATTCATATTTTTCAATTATTATCGTCATTCTTGTGCAAGCCCATGAACCACTCATGATAACATCAATAATGCTGGTGAATAATGAAGGATTGAGATGGAAAAATGTGATAAAAGAAATGTGATGAATAATATTGTGATCAATGTAGAGTTTAAGGTCAATTTGGAGGTTCTTTTCTCAGCATTCAACTTTTTATTTCTCCTTCTTTTTTCTACAGAATATTTTTCTTCTCTCAACAGTTTTTGAAACTCTATTTTCCCTCACCAATTCCCAAGTTGATTCTATTAGTTGCCAGTGAATTGTCCAGCGATTCATTGTGAATTGAATAATGTCAAAGTGTAACATGGAATATAACATTTGAAATGAAAGGAGAGCGAGAAAAAAAAGAAAAACTTTTTGCCTTCTTTTTTCTCTTTTTTCTCTTCTTTTTCAGTTTTCCTTTATTCAATGGCAACATTAACCATTATCCATATTAACAGGGTAATTCACTTTACATTTGTCTCTACAGTTTCCTTTATCAACTTTTCTCCGCCTCAACTTCAACCTTTCATGTTGCCTTTAAAAATTTCATCCAAATGCATAAACTTTTGTTCACCTTTCAGAGTCAAGTTTAGGTCTAAATTGTCATTTCATGTGTCATTAACCAATGAATTTTGCTCTTAACTTTAGTTTTGCAAAGTCTATTCGCTAATGATTCATTAGTCTCGAGTTTAAAACTGGAAACGCTATCAACTTGAATCTTTAGACTAATCTTGAAACTCTTTGGATTTTATTAACAATTTTCAGAATTGGATTCGTTGTGGTGCGCCACCTATTGAGGAGAAAATAAACTAATTCTTTTTATTTTTTTCATTTTCTAATTTTCTTCTCGACAGAATGCCCTTCATCTGAAGATGGTATTGATAGATTTGCCTGTCCATCAGCCGATAGAATGGGTCGATATAGGTGCATTGAAGATCATGTGCTTTGCAATGGATTCTATGATTGTCCAAATGGTGAAGATGAAGATAGAAAGTCTTGTATGTTTTACAAAACGGTAAGTTTCACCTTTGCTTCAAAGTCCAATTGTCATTCTCGACCAAACCTGGAAGTGAATCTGGTTAACTTCAATTTTAAAGTGTCTTATAGTGTGATTGACATACAATGATTATGTGAAACGACCAAACTCAAGCGTCAAAAATTTCGAACCAATGTTATGGATAAAGATGTCGAATGTGTTTTGTGGTTAAAAAGACTTAAGACTTTGAGAATAATTATCTTAATTTAATCTTCTTTACCCTAAACTATTTAGTCCAGTCCAAGCGTCAAACTAACCTCACAAGATTAGTCCTTCAGTTACTTGAAAAGTCAAAATTGATTCCAAGCTAAATTTCAATCTTTTCAACAAATCATTTTTATTGAAAATATTGAACCATTTGACTAAAGTCTGACCAAGTAGCTCTGAATGTCAACTTTGAATTTGAAAATTATTGACCAATGAATTTACCAACATCTTGATAGCGTCCACTCCAAGTGATAACTTTAATAGAATTGGAAAGTAGAGTGAAATTAATTTATTAATCAATTTATTTGTTCAATTTTTGTTTACTTTTTCTTCTGTTCTATTTTTTCGTTCAAAGATTTATCGTTATTTTTCTTAACATTTTTTGTTTTGCTCTTATTCAATTGACACTCTCACAACTTATTGAAAAGTATACTCAGCAAGACACCAGAATGGGTGGGTGGTTGAGACAATGCACAGCAATAAGAGCAACAAGAATTAATCAGATGAAACAAGAAAAGAAAGGAAAGAAAAGAGTTGAAAGGCAAAAATTGGAACAAATGATGAATGAACATTGAGACAAACAACATTTGACATTATAATGAAAGTGAACATTGAAAGAGGAAAATATTAATCGAGTTGATAATCAAACTCATCTGTATTCAATTGATGGATCAATTTAAATCTGAATTTCCTTACCTTGGAAATTGTTCATCATAATATTGACATGAAAAAAAGAACAAATTTTTTCCTTTAAAAGTCATTCTTTTCACAAACCTGAGCCTCTGACAAAGTTAATCTTGAACAACTGCAAAAACAAGTATTAATGATGAAAAGACAAAAAAAAACATAAAACCTCAACTCATCACCATGCAACCCGGTAATCCGATAGAAATTCAAGTTTTCCAAAAACTTGTCATGAATGTTTTACAGGAATTATGTACTCATAAATATCCTTCAACATCTAATGAATGTGTGATTACAAAAGGCAAGTTTTCCTCAGTTGACTCCCTGTAGATGATGATTTCATTATCATCTAATTGAATTTCATTCAAAGCTGAAAAATATCATCAATTTGCTAGTTATAGAGTTAAAATGTTTTCCAGTTTTCTCAAATTCTCAGGTGAAATTAAAAATTTGAAAATGAAAAGACAAGTTTAAACAGTTGAGTCTGTGAGGAATCCCAGTCTAAATGATTATACAAAAGTCAAAGATGCTAAACAAATGGAAATCAAAACAACTGAAATTTACAAAAATTTGATTTCTTTCATCCGTTTGGAACAAATAAACTGAATTGAATGTTGAAGATCTGGTCAGTGAGGTTGACTCGTGATTTGAATCTCGAGCTTTTTGTTTCCATTTTTGGTTAACTTGGGTTATGTTTTCATTTCATTGTTGCTCATTTTTCATCAGATTGTGTTTTAAATACCAAGTCTTGGGAATGAATAACTGTTAACTGTGAACGTTGTCAAGGTGAGAAGTGAAAAGGTATTGTGAAAATGTGTTAACCTGAATGAGAGTCTATTTTTAGTAAATTCAATGTTTTTGAATTTATTTACAAAGATTGAAATTTTGAAAACTTGGCAACTGAAAATCATTCAGTTGGACTGTGGAAACTCATTGACGTAAAAAAAAGTTTCAAAGTGTAAAGAAAATTTTTTGTTTGTATCAAATTCGTTCCAATTTCACGTCATGTTATTGTAATGGTCGAAAATGACAATTGACTATTCATTTAATTTTTCTTTTCTTTTCTTTGCCAAATTCGTCACTCATCTGGATTTAACTGAATCTTTTTTTCTTTTCTTTTCCGGTTTATCCACAGACAAAGGCTCATCTTGATGTATTAGCTGATGCTATGCTTCGTATGGTCAGAGGACGATTTTAACCTTCAATGATTGCACTGCACTGTAAACTAATTTGATTGAGCGTGATGCCTAAACATTTTAAGAGAAATTAATTTGAAGAAAAAAAATAAAAACAAAAATGGTGATTAAAATAAAATAAATTGCATCAAAATCAAACAACAAATCTCATGATCGTAAAGTGATAAAATATTATAAAATAAATAAAATCTATTGAATGAATTACCGATTGTTTTGAGATATTGATTTAACTCGCGTTATCCACATTTCCAAATACTCTTAGCAATACTATTTTTACGCTTATTGCCATAAATCATTTCATCACGGTCTCCATCACGGGCACATGATTCCAATTAATGTGATCATTAAACACATTCCTTATAGGTATACACACTTATGCCACGCCATGTCTGAGTGATCAACTTATGAGATTCAGATATGAATTGCGCTTTGGAATGAAGACAGCGACATTGTTTTCTTGAGTTGAGTACCTGGAAATAATAAGAATATCCATTAATCATGAGACAATATTTAGATATGTGTTATACAATCAAAGAAAATGATTTTGCTCAAAGAAATATCAGAAACTGTGGACAATTTATCCTGAGGATTTATTTTCAATGATGGTTATTGTACAAAATATCAAATTGATTTAAATATTTACGCTTTTATCTTATCCCCAAATGTGTCGGTTTGTCAAGATGGAAGGATATTTTTGTTTTGATCAAACTCATTTTCTTTGATTGTATAATTTGTAAAAACATCAAGGTTGGTAACTTTCACATTTTTCAAGTTCAGTATATTTTACATGAAAACCTGAAAATAAAGTAACATTTGAAAAGCGAAGTTCAGAAGGTAATATGGTTTAATCTTACCTTAGCCACAAATGATATTGCAACCAAAACAAAACAACAATTGACCACATGTGTTCAATTAGCAAAATTTAAAAATGAATGACCACTTTAACTATCGAAGTCGTAAAGCTGACATCTGCAAATTTTTAATTTAACTTAATAAACTTACACATTAAGGTAAAATGACTAATTTTTTGGAGAAAATATAAGCCCTCTAAACAATTAAAAAATTACGTTAAAACGATTCTATTAAAAATGCTTGATTCAATAGATGGCGCCAACTGTAAGTTTCAAGTTATTGTATGTAAAAATCATGTGTGTTGCTATGACAATATTTCGCTGGTTAATATTTGTTTTTGTTGGCAAAATTTCTTGATTCCCTTATAAAGGTTTGAAGTAATGGAGAAAGAACAGGTAATTTTTGGTCAAATTGTTGTCGGTCCACCAGGATCGGGTAAAACAACTTATTGTTCAACTATTCACAAATTTCTCAATAAGCTTGGTCGCAAGACTTTTATCGTTAATTTAGGTAAGTTAGTTTCTTTATATTTTCTTACTCGACTTTGCTTATATCAGTTCAAGATTTAAAATTTTCTTCAATTTTTTCATTACTTTCTCTCACCATAGACCCTGGAAATGATGTATCACTACCCTATAAACCGGATATAGATGTAAAAAATTTAATTTCTTTGGATGATACTATGCAGGAACATAGTTTAGGACCTAATGGTGGATTAATTTATTGTATGGAATATTTGGAAACTAATTTAGATTGGTTGATCGATCAAATCAAGAAAGTTTGCTTCTCTCCTGAAAATCAGAGGAAAAAATCTTATCCCTACTTGATATTTGATTCGCCTGGTCAAGTGGAGCTGTATGTGCATAACAAGAGTTTAAAAAACATATTGAAAAATTTAACTAGTCGTAGTGTGGCCGGATTCGACCTCAGATTAACATCAGTCAATTTGGTTGACTCTTATTATGCTAATGATCCTGGTAAATTCATTTCAGCTCTTCTCAACTCGTTAGCAACAATGCTTCACCTTGAGCTTCCACATGTTAATATCTTATCCAAAGTTGATTTGATTGAAAAATTTGGACCCATCCGTTTCAACATTGACTACTATTGTGAGGTTCTTGATCTCAACTATTTGATTGATCAAATTATAGACGACCCGTTCATGGAAAAGTTCAAAAAGCTAAGTCAAGCTATAGCTGGTGTAGTTGAAAGCTATGGTTTGGTAACTTTTGTACCGCTCGATGTAAACGATCCTAAAACCATGTTCAAAGCGATGAGATTAATTGACAAAGCTAATGGACATTTCCTCATAGACATTGAAACGGAAGAAAAGGTTCAAGAAATTTATGAAGAAACTCAAAATGCCGATTTCGATTATGCAAAATATATGGAAATTCGTGAAAGGTTGATAAAATCTGAAGATATTCCTGTTTTACCATCTTGAAATTATCTAAAGTAATTAATTATTCGCCTTTAATGATAATCAATGGATCGCTCCAAGATGTTCAACTCAATATGATATAAGCTTTTCTTAAATGATTTTCTACTTCTCACACAACTTGCTGTATACTTTCTGTACATTATAATTTTCGATTTTTATAGTTCTGAATAAAATTATTAGCTCTCAATGTTTTTTTTGCTTAATCATATTCTTTCCTAGAAATCGATAAAAACACTATTTATAGAAAATATATGAACAATATGTAAAAAAATAAAAGTAACTTCTAAATAAACAACACAATGCTTATTGAGTGTGTTCAGGATCAGCTGAGAAATTGCTCAATAAGCTTTCTTGCTAGTTTGAAAGCTACCTTGACATTAAATCCTTGAATTTTTGAATATCGTCAATAAATTATAAAAAATGTTCAATTCATAAACCAGTTTCTGTCTTAGATATTCATAATTTATCCTCGTCTCAGCCTCACTAATTTACCATTTTTAAATTTTCCTCATTCTTCAAGATAACCCCGAAGTGAAAAATTGTTTCCATTTTCCTTTATTGTTTTGTGTTGCAACTATCATTGAAATCATGTCTAATGATCGGAATTCTGGTCGATCCAGCAAACGAGTGGTTTTAAAACCTGGACATTCTTTGATGGATTGGATCAAATTAACGTCACAAAATAAAGATCTATCTGGTACATTTGGATCAATGCCAGAGGTGACTGTAGAAGAACTGGAGAAACATGACAATTATAAAGATTGCTGGATCTGTCTTGATCGCAAGGTTTACAATGTTACACCTTACCTAGAATTTCATCCTGGTGGTGCAGATCAATTAGTGAAAGGTGCTGGTAAAGATGCTACTGAATTGTTCAATAACGTTCACGCTTGGGTCAACTATCATGGAATGTTAGCAAAATGTTATGTTGGTAAACTTAAACCTGGAACAAATGCTAAAAGAGCTCCTGTGGATAAATCCACCAATAGCAAAAATTCCTGATCATTTTATCCTGTATTAGCTTTTCATATACTCACAGCGAAGAAATAATCAATGGCCAAACTTCTACTGCAATTAAGTTAACTCATTAAAATCAAATTACAAGCCTGTATAAAGTGCAACCCATCTAGTATGTAATATTTAGTGCTTCATTATGCTTCTTCGTTCTTCATTAATCCCATCTTTATTTTATTTTTTCAGCTTTACATGAGTGATCTGCCACCAAGGCTTGATTTTTTCATGCAACATGAACTCCTGTTTGGTCCGACCAGATAATTTTTCAATCCTAATCTAGATACTAGCAAAGGCATACTGGTAGAAATCAACGATTTAAAGGCAACAGAAAACACCAAGTCATGATCTTATACTCTATGCTTTCAACTTCATCACGAATCATGTTTGAAATCACGATTATTCTTAACTTTTCTAATCACAACCTGGGGAACAAATTACTCTCGATGCCAGAATGAATTTCATCTCTGTTATCTGCCAGATGATTCCTAAGATAAAATGAACCAATCGTAACTTGAAGTAGCGCACCGAGTGGAGTTGTGATGATAAATTATCCAATTACTGATGGCCATAAACAATCGATTAATTAAGGATCAACAAATGACCACTATGACCAATGAATACAGGGTACCAGATGATAGACAATGGTCTGAAGTTGATCTTATAACAATCAGTATATTCTCTTAAGGGCATCAATCACATTATCAACATTGCCATTGTCGTTTATTTAGACCATGACTAAATATACGACAAAATGCCCGTAAAATAGCCAAATTGTTTTTCTCTGTTCCTGTTTTTTTAAAAAAATAATGTAAAATATTAATAGTTTTAGATTAATTTTATGATCATTAGATTTTTACTAATGGTTATGAAAAGAAAGTAAACTCAAGTCGTTAATTCGTATTAATATCACGGAAAGAAAAAGTAGAGCATAATGAAATGTTCAAGTGTTAAACTTTTAAATTAATTAATCGAAAAGAGTGTTTTTATTTTGACTTTCCTTACAATTATGTCACCAATTGCCCATCATATTGTTAAAAAATTATATTTAATGTTCTGTGAACAGTAAAAAAAGTGATCCAAAGTAATCATACAATTGTCTTGTTTATAAATTGATTTGATAGACAAAAAGAAGGAAGTTTTCACCAAAGCTCGGTTTTTTCACCAATTCATAGTGTTAACAATTTCCTTGTGGTTCCAAAGGAAGGAGAAGCCAAGAATGGATGATCAAGAAGGATAAAAATCTAAAGGGCAAAGCTGTTGGAAGAGGATAAATGATGAAAAGAAGGAGAAGCTGATAAAAGGAATAAACTACATCCGATTTCCATTGTGTCTCCTGTTGAATTGCTTAGCCATTTTAAAGCAAGAAATTAAAGAAGTGTTGACTCTGGTAATAATCTGGAAATTAAGGGAATCACTGATCTGTATCGTACTCGCCTCAATTCAGTCTCAATCAACGTCCTTCAGTAATCGTCATCATCAATAATCTAGGTACTGCTAAATTTAACCACTAAAGCCACCAATGATGAGCACAGAAGACAGCTTTGGTAAATTTCCTCCTCATCCATCTCCCAATATTTTTCTTCCTCTTTCATTATCATAACCACTATCATCAGTTGTTATTATAATTGTTATTTTTTTATTATTAGATTGGAGTTGGAAATAATTATTGACGAAGCCGGCAATGACAACCGAATGAATATTATATTCAATTGGAGGAGGAGTAGATGAAGAGGAGGACGGTATTGATGGTGATGATGATGGAAGCGATGAAAATGATGAACTGAAATAGAGGCTAGTTGAAATTGGTTCATCATAAAAATTTAATGTTATAAAGAAATGTTGGTTAACTTCAATTACGTGCCACTCTTGCAGCCAATCCACTCGTCAAGTTAATCTTACTGTTTTGTATCTTTGCTTCAGCTAATTAATTTACTTTTGATTGCCAACACCATGGATTTTAATTGATTTAATTGGCTCATTTCGCTCTACATTCATTTGCCATTTGTTAAACTTTACAAGTCAACGGGATCAACACCAATTTTCATCTTTTTTCACTGTATTTCCACCTTTCTCAACTCATTACCAGTTAATCATTCCTTTTCTTAATTGTATCCATTTTGATTAAATGCTGAAAATATGAAACTTCCTGACATTGTGCGTTCACCTCGATTCATACTGGTCTGGTTAATTCCAATCCTTTTTTCGCCTCTTCTCTGTTGTAACCATGATCCTGTAAGTTACCTTCAATGTTTACCTTTTTCATTCCTCAATATTGACCCTTCAAGTTGCTAAATTACGCTTTGTCACTAATTTTCAATCGATGATATCAAACTTGGTTTACTTGGTTTACAATTTATTTACATATCTTTTGTGTTTCCTCAAATCACTTTACAATTTGATGGATTTGAAAAAACATACTTTTCCTGTCAAAAGTAAGGCATAAAATTTAAATTGTTATCATACAATGGTTTGGTAAACATTTAATAAGATTGAAACTCTGATTGTCCCTGAAACTGATTCAATATCGAAATGCATTTTAATGCATTCCATGATTGACACTTGATTATGTATATGATGTGAATTTAGTGAATTTTTAAACTACTTTTTTGATTTTCTATTTTAAACAATTTCTCTTTTTTAATTTTCATCTCTTCATTTCCATTGCTTTTTTTTGTATCAAAATAATGTGTTAATTAATCAATATAAACAAGTAAATAATTGCTCCTAAACGTGATCAGAATTAATATGATTAAAGCATGTTTTACAATAAACAAAGAGTAAAATGTAAATACAAATTTAGACATTATTTATAGCAAATAAAAGATGATTAAAATTGAATAGTATTCAAAATAAGCATCAAACAAAGGTTGAGTTCTAGGTAATGATTGATTTTTACAATTATTTCAGCGTTTTGATTGTCTGAGCGACTTGAATAGCTAATGTAATGATTGATTGTTTACCAGTAATTCAAAACAGATTATTTTACGAATTGTTTTGACATGAAAAAAGTTGATATTGAAAGTAACAACACAATTGTAGTCTCCAATTACACATTGATAACAGGCAATACCGTAATGTTGTGGCTTAGGTTGAATTTGTGTTGTTGGTTAGATCGGCACGAATATTGAAGCTTCAAGATTAAATAAGATTTCAGAAGAATCATGAACTGATTTGCTTGGTGTTTTATTTTTGGCTTGCAGGTTAATCGAGGAGCTTTTGTTTTGCTCGTTATGGGGGCTTATTGGATAACAGAAGCCATTCCGTTGGCGATAACGGCACTGATGCCATTGGTTTTGTTTCCATTATTCGGAATACTCAGTACAGAACAAGCTTGCCAAGCTTTTATGAATGTAAGTTGTCAATACTTCACCAATCTCTGAATGTAGAGACTCGTAAAAGCAAGTGAACTTAATTATCACTAAAACATATTTACACTCGTTCCCATTGTTAAACCACTGTGTAACCATTCCAGCAAACCTTAATGATATTTATTGCCTCCTTGATGGCTGCTGTTGCAGTGGAAAGTTCAAATCTTCATAATAGAATCTCAATCAAGGTATTACTCTTATTTGGAACCTCACCTAAATGGCTTCTCCTGGGCTTCATGTTGAATACAATGTTCCTTTCCATGTGGATCAGTAATACAGCAACAACAGCTTTAATGATTCCCATTGTAGATGCTGTTCTGGTTCAGCTTCGCCATCGTACTCCTGCAAATTCAGATTCTGGTAATCGTAAAGGTAAAACAAACTGTTCAACTAATATTTAAATTCAAAACTATTTTGTTACCATTTTGGTTCGTCTGTTTACTTTAACAGTTAGCATAATATCAAACTTGGACTTGCATCCCACTAATGAGTCCCGTAAAAGATCTGGCTCCTCTTTGGTGTAAGTATTGACAGTAAGTGACAGAATTACAAGTTTAATTATGAAATTATAATGATTATTTATCAATAGAGCTACAGAAGATCCTGAAATCGATGCTAAATCATTTTATATTTTACGAAAATCACTTTTCCTGGGAATATGTTATGCGGCAAACATTGGTGGTATCGGTACTTTAACTGGTACTGGACCCAACTTGATACTTTATGCTCTTCTGTCGTAAGTCTCTTCGTGTTTTTTCATTAAATTGTTTCTTTTTTTAGTATTTTCTTATTAACTCTTTACAATGTTTGCTTTTATTTGTTATTATTTAATCAATTCGGTTAATCAAATTGAAGTAATAAGAAAGAAATGCGAGGGATTCATAATGAGATTACATTTTCAAGTTGGATGACATTCAATGTACCGTCTATGCTTCTCTGTGGATTCATTGCTTGGCTTTTCATTGTTCTTGTTTACATACGAAAAGCTGTAAAGTAAGTATTAACCGTTTCCTAATTTTCTCTTCTTTTCGATATTGTGATTATTAGAAAATTATATTTAACTCGTTTTTGTTAACTTAATTAAATTGCGTCAAACCAGTAAAGATGAAAATAAGGAAAGGGATAAGGTGATAAGATCAATGATCCAAAAGAAGAACGAGTTAATGGGTGATGTAACGTAAGTATTTATGTGCATTTAACATTTTGCTTTTGATTTTAATCACATTTTTGTTTCATTTTCTAGGTTCCATGAATGGTCTGTTTTAATCTTATTTGTTAGCATGATACTCTTATGGTTCTTCCGTAATCCTTCGTTTACCCGGGGTTGGTCTCCATTGCTTATTAACCGAAATGAGTAAGAAATACTAGATTCGATTTTTAGCTGTAAAATTTTCCCTCCAGATCATTCAACAATAACTAGATCAATCATAGACTCATAACATAGTTAAATAATCCGGATATTTTACAGGTTTTGGTGATTAACTTTCCTTTCTGTTTGATTATACGCTAGGAAATGTAAAACAGTTTTAAACTTCGTTAGAATCATAGCAACTTAATCATTTCAAATAATGCCTTGATCTGGTTTGTTTTTATCAATATTTAACTGGCCTATTTACAAGTCAGCTCAACTTGAAATTTTATAGAGGTGAAAATGATAACCAAGTGTTAAAAAGGGGAAAAGCGGATATGATCTTGACCTATCATGGTTTTGAACTAACATTGATCTTGATAATGGCCTTTAATACGATTATATTATGTGTAATGCTTTCTGATAAACTGATTTATGTCATCTTTTAATCTAGAGGTGATTACATTGGTGATGCTAGTCCAGCTTTTTTCATTGTCATCTTACTGTTTATGATTCCATCAAATCCAAAAAATCCAACTCAATCTCGACCTTTATTGGAATGGAACGCTATTCAAGAAAAGCTTCCTTGGAATATCGTTATACTCGTTGGAGGTGCATTTGTTCTGGCTAAAGGAACTCAGGTAATATTATTTGTAGCAATAAATCTGTACATCACAAATTAAGTGATGAACTTACAACCAACATTATTTAATGTGTTTTGTATTGCAGGCATCAGGATTATCCGATTGGTTTAGTCAACAACTTGCTCGAATGCAAGTTTTATCTCCTTCAATACTACTATTAATCATATGTATTATTGCTCTATCCTTAACTGAGATAACTTCAAATTCAGCCACGGCAACAGTTATATTGCCTTCGATCAAAAACATGGTAAGCATTTTTCCAAATTAGTTGTTTTATTTTTTTGTATCTACTAGATCTTAATGAAATATTTTTTTTTAATTTTCAAATCAGGCTCTTAAACTCGGTTTTAGTCCACTTTTCTTCATGTTACCAGTTACGGTTTGCTGTAGTTTCGCATTCATGTTGCCTATTGGTTCGGCCACTAACGCAATTGTCTTTGAAGCTGGTGAACTTAAATCAATGGACATGGTAAACTTTTATCCCACATATTTTGATAATCCTTTTAATCAGATTATAGATGCATTAATACATTGTGTTGGTTTTAATCCTACACAGATAAAACCAGGAATCTTTATGAAAGTGGCTTGTCTTGTGGTGATTTTGGTTATGATCAATACTTGGGGATTTTATGTTTTCAATTTCAACGACTTATCTTCAGTCAACAACTCAACAGGTTCTACCTTATTTAATATGGCCAATTCTTTAAAACACAATGGATCACTATTTTTGAACTAACAAGTTTTACTAACAAAATTTAAGAATATATAAAATTTAAGTTCACTAAAACAATAAAAAATTTATTGAATCCTTTAAGTAACTCAAATTGAGTTTGTTGTTTTAAACTATCGATATCATTAGATACTATCGAAACTTCGAATGCTGTCAACTTTTTTAACAGAAGTTTTGATAAGTTTGAACATTTTGAAAATAAGTGTTAATCAATTATGTGAGTTTATAGATTATTTTTGCTTAAAACCTTTCTATTAAATTATTGTCTTTTATCAATAAAATACTCAACTAAATTGTTATTTATTTCAACTTTATATTATGATGTACATAGATGGCAGCATTGAATTTTACCACTTTTTACCGCTTTTTTCCGTTGTTTGTTTTGAATTTGAAGTTTCATTTGATTGTTTGTCAACTTGTTCAATTTTTGACTTTGTTTTTAATATTTTTTGATACTGTTTTATTATTTACTGGTCCATCAATATGAACAATCTTCGTTATCCAGTTTTGAGTGAAGAAGAGTTGGTTGAATTTTTCAACAGCAACTTCTTGATGAGCATCAATCTCGCCGATTTCATCAATCCAAACAAAGATATGGTGATCAACATTTTAGATAAATTTTTTGCTGACTTTGGTATTGAATACCGTCTACCAAATCTGTCAAATACCGCACACATCACAAACATGACTATGCATCAAGCATCTATACCTTTGATTAATATGAAAAATCATCTTGAAAGGATTCTTGGAAAAGCAGGTTTTGATTTCCGTCTCAGTGATTTAATTCGACCTCAAAGACGTCGCAACCAAATCTTATTTTCACAAATTATTGGCTTTTGGACACAATTTTTTGATGTAATGGAACAGTGGAAAGGATATGTTGCTGATAAAGAGGTTATGGCACTAAAGAATGCAGAACTGAGAAAAGAAAATGAAAAGAAGAAACAGTTGCTAGAAGAAAAGTTACTTTCACTTTCCGACTTGAAAGAAAAGTTACCCGATCCAGAAGGGTTGTTGGTAGCGAAGGAAAAAAAGTTGAACGAATTAAAGGATAAAGCTGATCAATACAAATCTATTCATAAAGCAAACAAGGAGAAAAAAGCTAAATTACGGTTACTGAAAATGGATCTTGTTGAAGAAGTGGCCTCTAACAAAGAAAGAATCGAATCTTTGAAAGGACAGATTGTCAAGTCTCCTGAGAAAGTCTTTGCGAAGACGAGAATTTTGGAACAATTAAGGGAAGAAGCTAGAAATGAACTACAATCATTCCAACAACAATTGCTGGAAAAACGTTCATCATTGGAAGCCCTCAAAGAAAAATCAAAGGGATGTGTGGAGCTAAATAGCGCCTTGGAAGACTTTAAAACTCAAAAGAATCATTTTATTTCGCTAGTCACCCAGTTAAATGCGGCTGAAGAGGAAACTGCTACACGCGATCTGAAAACTACTCAGTTGGATATCAAGATTGCAACGACCAGAGAACTGATTGAAAGTATTCATAAAGAGAAAGCTACTTATGCGAAAAACCATGAAAGACAGATGGCCGTTTTACGAGAAATGAATGATGAAATGCAACAAAAATTGTCCGCAATGAAGAAAGAAAAATCAGAAAAAGAAGAATCAACTGACAACAAAATTAATCATATCGAACAAGAGATTGGCGAAGAAAAGGAGAAACGTGAAAAACTGAGTGAGGAATCTGAAAAAACCAGGCAACTTGAAGAAAAAGAGTTGATTGATTTTTACAATCAAATTAATGTTCCACTGAAAAATATCCTCGAGAATATGAAAAATGAAAAAGTTTGTTAGTAAAAATTTCAGCAATTTTTTAAACTAAGACAATTTTTGTGTTAATTATTTTCGCTAACAATGATGAGTGTTAGCATTTAATTGTTATTGGAGCAGTGAGTGGAAGATTTCAGGGACATCTTCGATCATTGAGACAAAATTTTATAGCTTTCAAGAGCATGTTTAAATATCACGCATTAAAAATATCTTGTGATGAGTCGAATAATTATTCTCAAAATTTTTCGTATCTATAACATAAGTTTTACTATAAATTCTGATCTGAAGACAATTCTTGTCATCAAAAAGACATGAAGATTTTTCTTCAGTCAGAGAATTAAAATTCGGTGCCAATCTACTGAAAGATTATCCATTTCAGGGTAGTTTAAGGTTATTCAATTTACCGTGAATACAACATTCAAAAGGACGAAAGAAATGCTTTTAAATGTATTTTATAGTTCATGAAGAAATAATAAGTCAACCAAATCACTGACGAACATTCATTGATAACTTTAAATGAGATATTACACTTTTGGGATGATAATTTTTAAATCAGAAAGCTAAATATACACACAGATTAAAATGAAAATAAAATGTTGAAATTATAATAATGAGTAGAAGGAAGCTTTTTCGGGAAAACTTAAGATTTTACAATAATGATAATGAGAAACAGAAGAATGGAGAAAGCAATAATCATGACACATTTCATTTTCCGTGATCGCCTAACACTTTTCTCGGCTTTGGCCAGCTCAATAACACCTTGATGGACAGACATTTCAACATTTTCAATATTGTAATCAATCCTATCCAATAGGCTACCTTGATTAATAACCGCTGTGTTAATATCGTGGAAAATAGAGTTCAACTCTTCCATAGATTTAAGGATATTATTCATTTCTTGTTCCCTTTGATGAAGAAATTTGGTATCACTGGCCACAAATGTGTTTCTAAGTTGCTGTTGTTGTCTTCCACCGGACACAATAGCGTCATCTTCACCGGGAGACGTAAAATTGTCCAATAGATTAATATCCTGGTAGTTTGACATGGCTCCTAAAGGATCATTGGGGTCCGTTTCATCAAATTTTATCATATAATCATCATATTCACGGATCTTGTTTAAATAACCTTTCTGGACTTCTCGAAAGCGAGCTGAAAGATTGCTTATAACATGATACTCCCATTGAAGGATATTCCTTATTATCCTGTCTTTTAATCCTTCTCCTCTAGAGATATTTCTCACTTGATTGACAAGAGAATGTAATCGATTGAAAAGGCGACTGATTTCTTGGCACTTTTGATCAATCTCACTCTCACGGTTATCATTGAAGGAATCATCTCCAAATATTTCCTTGTTTTTCAATTTGAGTATATTCTTCTGGATCTCTTCGAGTTCATCAACTATGGAATCATAGTAAGGATATAAAGATAGAGAAAAGAAAGGTATTAATATACAAATTAATTAACATTGATAGATTCTCCAGCTATGTTCATCATCAAAGACCATTATTATGTAGAAATTATCATTCATCTTGTTGTAATTCCGATCATACAAAAATCAATATTTTACTTATCGGCACACAACTTTGAATCATTTTCATGCTTATCTAGATCAAAATGATGAAGTTGTGAATAATTACGAGAGAGATTAATAAGATTGGAATCATTTATTACTCACTTTTTTTGTTTATTTTGCTAGTCTCAAAGCGGAATTGATCAACATAAGCAACCCAATATGGTGAGTCCACAGTTCCTGATTCAATGTAACCGTTTTCTTCATTATTGACCAAAGTGACTCTCTCTTCTTCACTAGCTTCCTGCAATTAACAAAGAATAGTGGCTTTAATTAGAAAATAAAATGAAGAATGGAAATATTATCTAGACTTACATAGCGAGTAAAACTGCGATATTTAGATGCTTTGTTTCGCAGCGTTAGGAATGTTTCAAAATGATTTCGAGTGACCATGATTAATTAAGTCTTTAAAATAATGACGATGTGAGATCAGGAAAGCTAAGATAGCAAAGGTAAATATGGAAAACTTATCGATGATAGGCGAAACAATATGACAAGAGAGTAATTTTCTATTAGTAAATAATCACAGATTTTTCTGTGATCTAACAGCTGGCAGCTCAACTGTTATGGTCATTTTTGGATTGCTCACACCCTGATCAGGTGCTTTAAGTAAGAATTACACATATTCAAAAAATAGATTTCTGTATGGAATCTTTAAAATGTTTGAATTAAACAAGAATAATAAATACTGATTATTTTGAACAATCAGCCAATATGTTGATGTACTGAAGCCGGGTAAGCAAAGAAAGACAGGCTGGTGAAATGGCACCCAAATAGATAAGATAAAAGACGGTTCAAAAAATGTCAGTATAAATTGAATAAGTAGCAATAGATTAACAAAAACAATTCAAGTAATGGTCAAAAGAAACAGAACATATTTATTTTAAATTGTATGAATTTGGTCAACTGTTGCAATTTGCAAAAAAGAGACTGTACAAAAGTAACCAATCAACAGCTGACATATGAAATCCAAAGCGCCATTTACAAAAAGTTGATTAAGCTGAAAGAGAAATTTTTTGAAGCCAAGGAATTCCGGTGACTTCAATTCATTGACTTGAATTCTGTAAATTGATGACCTTACCTTAATTAAAAGATGGCAAATTTCCTAGTCAGTAAAACGGAAGGTTAAGATAAGGTAAGATGAGACGTCACTTTTAAACACGATAGTTTTTTGATCATTAAAAGGTTGTTACCTGATTATCAAGATTTTTAATATCGGTCTTCATTTACATTGGTATTTAAGTTAATTTTGTAAAGCATCATAAGTTAATCTACACAATCCTAAAATTCTCAAACTATTTCCAATATTTATCTTTGACAGTCCAAAACATGTCATCACGTCTTTTGTATGGATACATATAGTAGCTATTCAGCTTATCATATGTACCAGCAGCTTCAGGCCAATCTTTTGGTCGTGGTAATAAACGGCAAGTTTGAGCTTTACGAATTAGGTGCTTGACAATTCCGAATTGGCGATTACAAAGTCGAGTATCTTCCCGAGGCATCATTTTACCATTTTCGTCGACAAATTGTCCGATTATAAGAATATCCTGTAATAAAAAGAGATCATTTTTAATTGATTGTTGACTTTTTTAAATTAGTATAAATCAAGAACAAGGTAACTAACCGTATAAGAAAGATTCTTCAAATTTAATCTACACAGAGGACAGGCCGGATTCTTCTCAACTGATGGAATCAAACTTTGCTTCCTATCAGAATCGATTTCAACTCCTTTGACCACAGTAACATTATCATTTTCCTCAATGACCACTTTGGAAAGAAATAAAAAGTAATCAAATGAATGAGAATCCAATTCAGAAAAAGATAAACAAAAACATGTGCGAAAATTACTAAATAACAACTTACATTTTCGGACCATTTTTATCGATGTGGTAGATATAAATCTATTGAAGGTATGTCCATAATTACATGTTAACTTACAAATTTTATTGATCAACATTTTTTATCAAAATAATAAATATCCGAATCAACAAAAGTGTGAATAAATTGATTTAATTTGCTTGCAACAGCTGAAGCTGACTAGCTTCTAATGAAGAGAATAGATGGCACTACACGACCATAATAGCAAAAATGTATTCAACTAACATACCTTTAATAATAAAAAGCATGAGATTTTATTAAAAATAACTCGATCGATTTTAATCGTATTACTTAATCGTAATTAGCAAATTGGTTGAAAATAGTTCATTCTGCTGATTATTTCAGATTCTTTGCCAAATCAGAATCATTCCAAGCAATCATGATAACCTAACAAGTCATTGCTTCGAGATTTATTTGGATACAATTATTACATGCAAATACTGAAGATTTTGCTTTAAACTGTTTTTAAATTTGGTAACCAACAAATCAGTTTTTGTCACAATTAATCCTATAAATCAACCTTTTTAGATCAAATCTCGGTGGAACAATAGGCAAGCGTCTTCCTCGTTGACCTTTTATCATGACTTACATTTTTTCAAAGTCGAGTTGCGGTCAGAAAATGCGAAGAGTTGGAGAAGAGACAAACCTGATTGATATCATGAAAAGGTAATTTGATTTTCATTTAATCCTGACATTTGAAGACATTGAGAGTTGAACTCATAGATTCTAGAAAGTCTTTGGCAGTTTACTCGAGAGTTTATTTCTTGTCAAGCACGTATATTTCAACCGCCAGATTAGACCCTTTAAAATGGCCCGAAAACATAAACTAAAACGATTAACCTACAAATAGGCAAACCATATATTCTAGAATCTGCGCTTTCAATTTTCTACGAACCTTGGCCACAAACAAACCTCAAGGTAAACTCTTTACGATTTAACCCGTTTATCGTCCAGAAACTTGGGTATAAAAGTCAATGTGAAATTGGTCTAAAGTATCATTCTTGCAACTTCATTTGCTCTGTTCACTTTCACCTTAAACATCTTCTAGTTATTACTCTAGTCTTTGTGATACCTAAAATTACCTTAAAAGTACAATATGTATGTCAAATCTATTCTCGTTCACATCTTCTTCATGGTTCATTTTGCCAATGCCAATGTGCTTAAAGGTAAGTTCTTGTTCTTATATCTTGTCTCTCCTATTTTATGTGAAAAGTAACTAATTTTATGTTTTGTTTTTCCTTTATTTTGTCTTTTCTCAATAGATTGGTACAGTGGTTTGAATAGCAAAGTAGATGAATTAAGTGAAAGTCTACACGAAAAGCCAACAGGTGAATTGGTCGTTGGACTAGCTAAACCTTCACCTAAACCTTCCCCTGAACCTGCCTACAAGCCTGCTGAACCAGTGGTTAAAAAGGAGGAAAAGAAACCAGAACTTAAAGAAATTTGTACTTTAAGATTACGAGACTCTGATATTGTAATGCTTACAGTGGTAAAGAAAGCAACGAAGAAAGCCTTTGAACCAATCTCAATCGATCCCCGTGCATTGGAATTGAAGTTCATCGTTGAAAAAAGAAAAAAGATTCCATCTCTCATTGGTGCTCTCAAGTCAATTACATTAACGAAACATTCCCATGTCAACAAAATTCCAATCAACTTGCAATTGGACCATAAAGCTTTAACTAAATTACCAAAATTAAGTGCTGAGGACTTAGTTATCTTAACAATCATCAGACAACCCAAAGGAAAACCAGCAAAGGTTGTTTCCCATTTTGTGGATAAAATAAGTGCTGCTCCAGTTTATAAATCCTATTAAATGAATAAACTATTGTAAATTGTAAATTTTGAATAGACTGTCTATTCATTATAAATTGTGACTTAAATCTAATCAATAAATAAATATCAAAGAGTATATTTAACAAAAAATTGTTTGAAATTTCTTTAAGATCAAAAATTGAAAAAATGTTTGAATTTCTTTGTTGAACGTGAATGTATTGACTTAACATTTTAACCCATTTAGCCATATCCAAAGAGTAAGATAACTCTTACTCTACTCTTTAACAATGACTTCCAATAAATAACATAGATGGCATTACCATAATATCAAAACATAATAATTGAGATTTTCATTAAAGACGGTCGATTTGTAATTAGCAAATTGAATGTGATAAACAAATGTCTTCAAATCTATCTGTTCTTTAATAAGTAATTTTAATCTGTATCTTTGAACTTATTCCTGACCTCAGACTTCTTTTAAACAGACTAATTTCGTTTTCATTTAGAGACTAACCCTTCATCCAAAGTGAAATCTATCTCTCCTTATAGTGGTGTTTGTCCAGTTTATAAAAAAGTTGAATCAACATATGGTTCATTCTGCTGATTATTTCAGATTCTTTGCTAAATCAGAATCATCCCAAGCTATTATGACAGCCTAGCAAGTCATTGCATCGAGATTTATTTGGATACAATCATTGCATGCAGATATTGTAGATTTTACTTTCAATGGTTTTTAAATTTGGCAGCCAACAAAATCAGTTTTTGTCACAATAAATCTTATCAATCAACCTTTTTGGATCAAATCTCAGTGGAACAATAGGCAAGTGTCTTCCTCGTTGACCTTTCATCATGACTTACATTTTTTTTACATAGACGAATATCACCAACAAAATTTTAATACTCTAAACGCCAAAAAGAAGGAAAATAATTTGTTTCACTTTTTTTCCGTTGGAAACCCGATAGCTTAATTTAACGTTGGTTTTCTCGATTGTTGGCTTATTTCCGATTCGAACCAAGAGAAGGATGATGAGAAGAACCAGATGCAGTTAAGGTTAATTCAATGAAGTCTATCACTCACCAGGATCATCATTTTATCTACTCGAATTACCTTTTCCTCTCATCTTTTTCATTTCATTTTAAAAGTGGTCCAGTTTAAATTAATAATAACCCAAACAAACAATCGTCCATAATTGTTGGTTAAATTGTAGCCAGGGGAAAAGCCAGCCACACGCTGTAACGTGTGTGTGTCAGTATTATCAGACAAAACAATTGGACCTCACAATGGGATTATCAATTGAATGGGAAAATCATTATGCTGGTGGTTAAAAGGATGTCTTCAGGTTAACCAAAGGTTACAGAAATCCATTAACTGGAAAGGAAAGCCGATTAATTATTCCAGTTTATGGTTTCGATTAAAACACTGACCCAAAAGATTTACCATGCATATGTAGCTGTCGATACGGTCAATACAAAAGTCTCCAAATACGCCGAATTGTTATCATAATGGATTGTGTAATAATCTGATTGTAAATCAACCTTTCTAATCAACCTTGTAAATGCGGTGGAAAAAAGTCATTTTGGTTTCAACAAAAGCGACAGCAACAACAAGCCAAAAGGACATGCAAAGGAGATCAAGACATTTTAATTTGCCGTTGACTTTCGATGAAGTTAAATTACTGTTGTACCTTTGACATGGAAGCACAATGCTAACATCATAATCATTGTAATCAACAAGAAGGCAAAACCACTTCCAACCATTATTAACCAATATCATTGTTGTACCTCAAGCCCATATTGTTAGCCCTTCAAGTTTATACACAAGCTTTTGTTACAAGCTCACTTCGCCATTGTATTCAATAATGGATCAACACACAGATACAGACACAAAAATGGTTTCTTCCAGAGCACAAAAAGGTACAAGCATACACGTTTATTGTCCTAAAAAGGACAAAATGTAAGATTCGAGTTTGAAGGCAAAAGAAAGAGGCGAAAAAAACAACAATAATTTACCATTGAAATTTCATTGCATTAACAAGAGGTAAGTAACAATTGAGCCTTCCAGTTTGATCAGGTAATAAACAGTCACAGTAACATATCAGTTTCACTTATCTATTGAAAAAAGCCTTTTTTTTAAAATTGACCCTTTTTGATGTTGAATGTATTGCCATTTAAATCATAACATACATGGTAACATAGTCAATGTCCATTGTTGTTAACAATCAAATTTAATACAATTGTTATTAACTTAACCACAGGAAAAAAAGGTTACCCTGAGACAAGGTTGTCACAACCCAAACACCTTACCAAGAAGGTCAACATTTTTACAGTCAA
Organism: Tetranychus urticae; assembly: GCF_039701765.1. Classification (NCBI taxonomy): domain Eukaryota; kingdom Metazoa; phylum Arthropoda; class Arachnida; order Trombidiformes; family Tetranychidae; genus Tetranychus; species Tetranychus urticae. Next base: position 11,885,740 of record NC_142959.1, on the reverse strand, counting down.
ATGGCAAAGGAGGAAAGCAAAGTTACAACCTGAAAGGTGAAAAGCATTTTGAAAACCTTCAATGGAACAATTTACTCGTCTTTTTTTGCCTTCAAATCATGTTATTCAGGACTCTCCAACAATGTGAGTTGAACAAAAAAAAATATTGACTCCAAGTTAATAATAGTCAATTGTTTTTCACGACAGAAGCCAAGAAGAAAAGGAGAAAATTTTCTCAGCTCAGATTTTTATCCCTTTTTTGGACCAAATCGGAAAAGAGTTTTGAAGCGATATTTTGTTCATTGTCTTGTTTCATGGTTAAACAATGAAACTACTCAAAAGCCGAGTTAAGCGTGACTTTGAATAAAGTGGGTGTAAACTGGAAGGCTGAGATGCTTTGGACAAAAAACCTTGACTTTCCAGGTTCTACCGTTTACATCGTTGTTGAACACATCGAGAAGCCCATTCAATGGTCCAAATGTTTCGCCTTCATTTTTTGCTGTTTCAATGCTTTGTTTTTTGCATGGCATTTCATTTGCATCAATGACAAGTCAATTGATAAAAATGTTGCCCTTTTTTTCAACATCATTACTGGGTATCAGTTTGGACTCGTTTTTTACTCCCTTTTATTGCAATTGATGATGATTTTGAGGAAACTTTCAAATTGATAATTGATTAAATTGATTGTTTGCTCACAAGAGAGGCGTAATTTGATTTGAAGGAGGAAACTTTACAGATGATGATGAAGAAGGCAAAATAGGAGGATAAGGTTGGAAACAACAAGAGGATAAAATGGATGATGGGGAGGAGAGAGAGGAGGTTGAAAGGTGACTTGTAATCTTTATTGTAACCTATTGTCCTATTATTATGTATGTATTATCTTCATCATTATTATTATGGAGCAAAATGAGCAATCATTTGAATATAATCTTGATACTACTTTTTGTGTTATTGACTTTACTTGACTTTCCTTTGACTTTCCTATTGGCCTTTTTTTATACTCTAATCCCACGCCTATTGGCAATAAAATTTAAATTAATACATATTCAAATGCATTCAATGGACTTGCTCGACAAAATTGGTTGACATACTTTAAAAGGTGAAAAGCAAATCGGAAAGTCCAATGCTGCCAATCAATGTTATCATCAAATCACTAAAATTTTCATTATTTTGAGCTGGTAGAGCCAAAAGCTGATTAACACTGGTGGCTCCTTAAAACACAATGAAAATTATTGTAAATCAAAAGTCAGTTCAATGGTTAAAGTAATGTTTTTATAATCAAATCCACTTTGAAATTTCAGCCGATCATTCAAGCTAATCAAGTTGTTTTGTTTTCAATAATAGAATCGATTGCTTCCTTTTTGCCTCGAAAGTAAACATTTTAAATCTTGTTTTTTGTCGCAGCAAAATTAAATAACCTGATAATTGGACTTAACCAGACTCATGAAGGGCCACAGTGACTCTACATTCACATTGACTTCAATACCCCAAGTCTTTCGTTTGAAAATAAATGTTGAAATTAAACTTTGATCAGACGTTTGAATGAAGCAGTAAACTAGAATTTTGTTTTTTACCCTTAAACCTGAAATTCAGAGAATTGTATAGAAATTCTGGTGAATAATGAAAGATTACGTCTGGTAATGTTGACGTTGGTGTAAAGGAAAATGATTATTGATGAGAAAAGCAGAGGTTTGCTTTGCAGAGCAAAGGAAAGCTTTGAAGATGAAATGGTTTGCATTGAGAAGTTGGTTACCCGAATGGGAATATCAAGTTACTCGAGTAAAAACCATTCCCAATGTAAATTGAGAGCAACAAAACAAAATTTTCATTCTTTACTTTTCTCAACCAGCTTTTTCATCTTCCATTTAATCTTTCTCTTCATCATCTTCCTTCATCTTTCTCTCTCTCTCTTCTCTTCTTCATTCTCCTCATCATCATCTTGTACACCTTTTCAGACCATCTCACCGTATTTACCTTACCTTGAGATTTCATCTTAAAAATTGACCCTTTCACCTTGAAGCTATTCTCATCATCATCATCTTTATCCTTCAACCCATCTCATCCTCTCATCTTCATCTTGAAACATTTCGTTTAAACAAATTTTCATTCCATTTCCATCATCATCATTATCATCATAAGTCAACAAAAATGACAATAATAATGATCATGTCACATTTGTCTCGTCTTTACTTGCAACTTGATAAGTTAACAAGAACCAAAACCATGATAAACAAGCTGACAGATTGTTCAAGTTAATTAACATTGCACAAACTATCCTGATAAATTCAACTTTTACATCAATTTGGCTTATTTTAAATTCACTCAATCCAATGCAAAAAAATAACTCAACACTTGAACTCTTCCAAGTTTTTCATCCTTCTTAGAGATTTATCTAAGCGTCAATTTTTCCTGACCCCAACCCATTGGCACTTTAAATGTGAGGCAATTAAATGTACAGAAGTCTCTGATTCTGTTCAATCAATTTGAAAATTTCATTTCCATCTGCTTTGATCTTCAATTTTCATTGATCATTTGACTTGAAATACGTTTTTATTGAAATGTTTGGTCAACCTCAAAGTTGATTTTGAAAGTTGATTGAAAAGTGTTTTACTTTGACTTTCATCTTAAACCTTTCATTTTCATTGAGATGAAATTTGAATTGTCCGTTGACAAGGGCTTTTAAAGAGTTGATATTTACAACGGGATAACAAGAAGCGGCAATTGCGCTTCTTTTTTTCTCGCTCAATAGTCAAGTGTTTACAGTAGCTGTGAATTTATACAATATACATTTTGCCTTCTCATTAACAATGTTTAAGGGTAAAAGCAATGTTTGAGTACAAAAACAAATACAGCTTCAAAATGGACTGCCATAGTGAGTAAATGTTATGTACACAGTGCATGTGTGTCTTCATATTTACCAAGGCATCAGTAGAGGTCAGAGCAACACTTAGTGCCCATTTAATTTGGGTGTTTTTTCAAATACTTTTTTTTCTTCAATGAACCTAAAGTTTGGTTCAACTTTTCTTGGCTGCTTCTTTTTTGGTAAGTTAAACTGGATCACCGCTAATTGGGCTCATCTTTGCATTTCTTGCTTCTCTTAATGTTAACTTTCCAAACGTTAAGACTGACTCTTGAAAAGGGTTTTCTTCCTTGCTTTACTTTGCCATTTCAATGGTAATGATGATGATGATGATGATGGTTATGATGATGAGAAAAGGAAAAATAAAAGTAAACAATAATCTCAAATTTCTTCATTTACATCATGTTCATCTTCATTTTTCTTAAAAGTGTTATAACCTCTTTACCATCTCTATCATTCCCTTTTTTTCCTGGTTCTGGTAAACTGTTAATGGCTCAGTTTACGCGCATATTTAAACTTTAGATTTATATTCATTGTTCAGTTCAATTGGTATTTAGTTTAGCTGAAAGACCACTTTGACATTGAAAATGGTTCCACTTTGGGCAAAGCTAAAGAGCGCAGATTTTTTGTTACATTTGTCCAATCTGTGTCTGGATTTGATGAAATTTGGACAAATCAAGACTGACTTGAGTGGACACATTAACAAGTTGGTGTTTAAAAAAGTTGAAGCTCATTAGTCTTGATTTGGTCAATTGTAAAGTCCATCATTTGTCAGCCAACTTAACGGCAAGTTTTTGTAAAGACTAACAAGCTCGGTTAATTGGTTTTGACTTTAACTTTAAGCTGACAATTTTTTATGTTCATTGAAAGTTGAATGGATTTGGAAGATTTCGAGTTTAATGGAGATTCAGACTGAACAGGATTCATTTTCACCAAGTTATTTAAACCGCCGCATTAGCCTAAAGGCCTTCGACTCTACAAAAGGCTCAGACCAGAGAAAATTTTGGCTCAGCTGAAAAACTTTAAAACTTGTAATTCTACTTTTGTTTCATCTAAACTTTACTTTTCACAAGAAAACAATGAGTTAATCAATAAACCTTTGTCTTATCTTCGGTCAATTGTCCATCAGAGAGATTCAAAAATCACTTTTCCTCACCTTTTCTTCCCTTCTCTTAAAGGGTGTTGAGGTTAGTAAGGTTCAAGCAATCACTAACCAAAATGTTGATAAGGAGATAAAGATGATAAAAATGAAAATATCAATGGCAAAGATGGTTGATGAAGACGAAGACAATGAGACAATTTCATTTTTATCATCTTTATCTCTTTATCAACATTTGGGCAAGTGATTGCTTGAACCTTACTAACCTCAACACCCTTTAGATGAATTTTGTAAGCTGATTCGAGTGTTTTAAATTTTAGAAAATTTTGAAGCAAAAATTGCGACTCACATGGAAAAGTCAAAGACTGAAATCTAATCAAATCAGCTTCACCAATCTCTCTATATTACTGTCATTAGCCATAACTGGTTGAATTAAGCCGATACTAACTCAACTGAGCTTTAAAAAGATGAGACTAGTTATGATCGGCTTAAGTCTTAATGAAATATTGTGATTCGACTTTCAATATTTACTCTTATCCTTAAACTCAGAGCAATAATTAAACTCTTTCGAGTCAATTGAGATGATATTTCTGTAACAATTCAATAGAATCATGATTTTCTCATTACCAAGATTTGATGAGATAATATTGACTCTATTCAACACTTTTATCATCATTCCTTATCGATACTTCATAGGCTTATAAAGCTGATTGAATGTCATTTAGTTTATCCAATAGTGATTTGGAAAAAATTGAATAAAAGAGTTTTGCTCATTGATCTATCGAAATCAATTGAGCAGAGATTAAATTGCATGATGAAAAGGTGTTGCCTTTTATTTACTCAATTGCTATTGTTAACAAAATTCAATAATGTAATAATCTTGAAACTAATAAAGACTTTTTTATTTGACAAGGAAAAGCTTAATATTGAACCCAAAAATAGGAGGGTCAAGTGTTGTTGTATTACAAGATCAATAATGAGATGTTGAACCAACGTCTATTAATAATGTTAATTACAAGTGATAAACATTATCTGATGAAATGTTTGTTCACAATGGATGCTGATCAATTGTAGGTAACAAATTGCAATTCAAATTGAGACAAAACAAAGGTTAACCAAAGTGTACATTGTAATACAACAATCATCATGACGATCATATAATAACATCTTTACCATTTTCCTCCTATTATAGGATCTCTTTTGCTTTTTCATGTTAATAATGAATAATGCAATTCAGTGTTACCTTGATCATCTTGGTTGTTGGGTCGATAATGAATCTTGAATTAATGGTAAAGGTGACATGGGCGAAGCTCACGCAAGTTGCAACAAAAAATGAAACAAAAGCTCATCTGTAGTTACTTGGAAACAATGGAAACATTAATACCTTTATTTGGGTTTAATTTTGCTCTTTTTTTGGGTTCCTTTTTGTTGCAAAGATAAATTGTCAACTTTGTCTTCTAACCTTTTTACAACATTGAATCATTTCAAGGATTGATTGATGATAATTAACAAATTGAACAAAATTTGTTTCAATTTGTTCATCTTTTCAGTTGTTTTGCTGTTGATACAATTGAAATTAAATATGTTTGCTTTTTATGTTTCACTTTTTTTGGGTTTTTTTTGGTTTGCTTTTGAATGTTGCTGCAAGGCTGATTCATTGTCATTACAAACATGGTTAACAAGGTTGAAAGGAGAAAGGTCAGTTTCTCAATTATCCAAAAATCACGCATTCTACAGTGGATTTTGTTTCTTCTCGCCCTTTCATTTGGTTAAAGGTAAAGGTAACAAAAAAAGAGAAACAAAAATTAAAAGCAAATGAATAGGAAAGCGCAACAACAAATTACATTGATTCAATGATAATGCTCAAGATGAGCTTTGAAAGCGTTGAGATACTCAATCATTTGTTGCTCTCAGTTTTTTGGCCAATTTTTCTTGGGCAAAGTTGATTAACTGTTAACTGGATAACACGACATTTTAATCATTAACTTTACCAACTTTAAACAATGTAAAGTGTAAATTAAAATCAAATCAACTGAAAGTTGCCATTGTGAGGTAACAGTTGCTTTAAGGTTTGGTGTTGTTCAAGTAACCCGATCACGGTTACACAGCTAAATGGTCAAGTCGGTTGAGCTTATCCTAGCATCAATCGATAACATGAAATGATCATTAACTGAAATGTCTATTTGAATCAAATCAACTCGTCAAATTGACTTGATGAGTGAAAGATTATTTAGACATTTTATTACTACAGTGCTGGGACACAAGACAGAGACAAATATTGTTCCAAAAAATTGAAATGATTGTCAATGATTTTCATTGAATCTCAATCTCAACGAGTTTAGTGATTTTGGTTAAACTGTTTCAATTGGAAATTTCATCAAAATTTTTCATCTCTAGAAAAACTGAAGATTATCTAATTTTCAATGATTTTCTCGAATTTAATTCTTGGCTTTCTATTGTGACTAAAGATGCTCAATTTAGATCAATAATTATCAACATTTAAAGTGACTTTAGAAGCAATTTCGTTGCAATCTTCAAAAAATCTGTTTCGATTGAAATGATTGAATCTTGATTAAAGTGTCTATTGCTTAAATGCCTTCCTGCAATTGAACTATCAAAATCGACATCAAGTGTTAATGACAATAACTAAACTCTATAAAGAGCATCAATTTGAATAAAAAAGCAACACAAAAAAAGACTTGTGCTGACAAAACTGGACTTGCATTGACCAGTAAAGAGAAGGAAAAATGGGCTCAAAATGAGTGGAAAGCCAAGTGAATCAGTGATGAAGACGGTGTAACAGGAAAAAGGAAATGATGAATAAAGGATTGCTCTGAAAGAAAAGATGAAAGAGTAAAAAAAAAGATTAGGAAATGATGATGATAAAGTGATGCGAATCAGTGTGTGGCAATCAGTAATGATGATGATAAAGATGATGAATAAAAAAGAGACTCGAGTGATGATCCATTGTGAGATGAGAAGGAAAGTGGAAAGATGTTGAACCAATAAAAAAATGTTGAGTCGAGTCTCGAGAGGAACCGCCTTTTGTAAGGATCCTTCAAGTGCGCTGATTAAAGGTAAACCGATTCACCAATGGCAGGCCAACTCTTGACTAGTCAAAGGAGGAGTTTCTCGTCTCTCTTTCCTCTCTTCTCAGGTGAGAAGGCGCACTGTTACTCACTCACTAAATCACTCCTCCAATCTCATCTTCATCTCTCTCCAACTCACTCCAAATGATATTTTTGATGAAAAAAAGCACGACTATCATCAATGATGTAGTGTCACTTAAAACCACGTTTTCGTCTTCTCTTATTACCGTGTTCGTCATCTCTTTCTTTTCCCTCTGTCTATCTGCTCATCATCACTAATTGCTCTTTCTCTTGTTACTCTTTTTATCATCTCTTTCTCTGTGCTTTTGTACACACATTCATCCGCTATCAGCTGCTTCATTAGCATCATGTAAACCAATCAACTTTCAATTCAACTTTTTAATCATTTTTACACAATTTACGATTCTTTTAAACTTTGTTCAAAAATTTGTTTGTTTTGGGTTCCTCTTTTCGTGTATTCACAAACATCAATCAAATTTGATTAATTTTGCCCTTTTGTATTTTGGGTTTCAATTGAAGATCGAGTTCATCTGAATATTTGTCTGAGTGATTTTTTTTCTTCTTGAAATTTCAGCTAATTCTGGTGTCGATTTGTTTTGTTTTTTTTATATCAACCTTTTTGGTGTTTTATTTTTCAATGTTCAATGAGATTCTTCATTTTATTGTTGTTTCTAACTGTTTACTTTGCCACTTTATCCACTCTAATGGTTGGTTCAATGTTTCATCGTAATGATTATGGGACACATTTCGGATTCTGTATTGATTAATCAATTGGCTTCTATGAGTGCCAATGTTGGAGTTTTATTGTCAAATCAAATTGATTCAGCTTCTCACCCTTTTCATTACCATTCATCGTTAGAAACAGTCAACCCTTTTTCATTACCAGGATCTTTATCTTCTTCATCGCCATCTTCTTCCTCTTCATCTTCTCCGACGTTTTCGTCTTCGTCATCATCGTCGTCGTCCTCTTGCAATTCGCTTTTATCTCCAATTCCAAGTGTACCATCTTTACATTCAAAATCTTATCCTTCTTCATCAACATCATCATCTTCACCATCTTCTTCATCATCAATGTTACCCGCATTTCATTTTACCCAGGAACAAGTCGCCTGTGTTTGTGAGGTTCTTCAACAGTCTGGAAGTATTGAGAGGTTAGCACGTTTCCTCTGGTCACTTCCATCATGTGAACCTTTTCAAAAAAATGAGTCCGTTCTTAAGGCGAAAGCAATTGTCGCTTTTCATAGGTAAGTCCATTTGCCATCTCCACATTAACACGGATCAATGAGTTGCACATGAGTTTGGTATTGATAAAATGATATCGAAAATTTAAAATGCAGAACAAGTCTGAGTTCAGGAATAAGTTGAAAGATACAGATTGAAATGACTATTATTAACTTGGAGTCAATATTTTTTTTGTTCAACTCACATTGTTGGAGAGTCCTGAATAACATGATTTGAAAGCAAAAAAGACGAGTAAATGTTCCATTGAAGGTTTTCAAAATGTTTTTCACCTTTCAGGTTGTAACTTTGCTTTCCTCCTTTGCCATTTGACTGTAAAAATGTTGACCTTCTTGGTAAGGTGTTTGGGTTGTGACAACCTTGTCTCAGGGTAACCTTTTTTTCATGTGGTTAAGTTAATAACAATTGTATTAAGATTGTTAACAACAATCGACATTTTGTCCTTTTTAGGACAATAAACGAGTATGCTTGTATGTTGATTATAATACAATGATTATGATGTTAGCTTTGTGCTTCCATGTCAAAGGTACAACAGTAATTTAACTTCATCGGAAGTCAACGGCAAATTTAAATGTCTTGATCTCCTTTGCATGTCCTTTTGCCTTGTTGTTGCTGTTACTGTCGCTTTTGTTGATACCAAAATGTCTTTTTTCCACCGCATTTACAAGGTTGATTAGAAAGGTTGATTTACAATCAGATTATTACACAATCCATTATGATAACAATTCGGCGTATTTGGAGACTTTTGTATTGACCATATCGACAGCTACATATGGATGGTAAATCTTTTGGGTCAGTGTTTTAATCGAAACCATAAACTGGAATAATTAATCGGCTTTCCTTTCCAGTTAATGGATTTCTGTAACCTTTGGTTAACCTGAAGACATCCTTTTAACCACCAGCATAATGATTTTCCCATTCAATTGATAATCCCATTGTGAGGTCCAATTGTTTTGTCGATGCAATGACTTGCTAGGTTGTCATAATAGCTTGGGATGATTCTGATTTAGCAAAGAATCTGAAATAATCAGCAGAATGAACCATATGTTGATTCAACTTTTTTATAAACTGAACAAACACCACTATAAGGAGAGATAGATTTCACTTTGGATGAAGGGTTAGTCACTAAATGAAAACGAAATTAGTTAGTTTAAAAGAAGCCTGAGGTCAGGAATAAGTTGAAAGATACAGATTGAAATGACTTATTAAAGAAAACTTTTACTGAAATTTCGTCAAATAATCAGTGTTACAACAATTCTCGTTTCAATTTTTAAACTCAACAAAATTCTTGGCCAACTGTGCAAGGATAGCTAAAAAGCATTTGTCCGATGTAGATAATCCAATAATCAACTAAGAAATTCAAACTCAGTAAAATGAAACTTTCACACAAAATGTTGATCGAAACAAATCAACTGAAAATGCTTGAATTAGCCAGCACTGTGAGTCCAAATTATTGTTACAATTTGCTAGTTTATCACCAAGTTTTGACCAAAAATAATCTGTTTCACTCTTCAACACGTGCTTCAATCAGTCAAGTCAAAGTGTTGAAGTTTTGAGCTCAACAAAAAACTAGTAAACTGTTGCTTGAAATGGCATTTATTGGGATGAAAGTAATCATCAGTTGCAACCATTTCAAGTGTAATCTTTTTACCACAATTCAAGATCATTGAATGACGCCAAACCAAACTGCAAGCCAGCCAGTCTCGTCTACTTAAAGTCAACATTGAACCCTAACAGACAACTTTATGTTATTCATTAGCTTTTCATCCAATCTCTATTTACACTAAATAATTAATTATAGCAAATTGTTGAATTATGAAGTTCAATAGGAAAGCCTTCCTTTTTTTCATCAAATATCACTCAGTTATAGAGTTACATCAAGTCAAATTGGTACTTTGATTGTTATGAAAGATGAAGTAAAATTCAGTCAAACATTTCAGGCAAAGACAAACAATGGCTGAAACCAGCAAAAAATAATAAACATATTCATTTCTCTAATGATGCTGATAATAATGAAATATCTCAATAATGATGATGAACATGATGATCGATGGTTGTGATGATTGTAAATTGCAATACAATTTTTTCTTGTTTCATCTCTTGTCGTTTACTGGAAACACAACTTGATTAGGATTCTTGATTTAAACCAATGATAACTTTTTGTGCTTTTCAAGGATTCCTTTTTTTCTGTACCAAAAGTAAAAAGATTTAATAATTTTTCAAAATGAAAGAAAAATGAAGAAAATGTTTTTCCTTTATCAATATTTTGACATTGAATGAATAAAAGATGATGATAATGATGGAAAGGTAATATTACATTTCTTTATCAACTGATTTTCGTCGATAATAACTGACAGATCATTTTTTTCCTATTTTACCGACGACAGAGTTTCGTGTTGATAGTTTTTCTTTTTGCTTCTGATTATGATGATGATTAGTTTTGTTTTGGGACAAGTTTACTTCATTTTGGCCTGCAGCTTTTTGAAAGATGATAAGGGAAGACGATGAAAATGATGATTATTATGATGATTATAAAGTAGTATATGAAGACAACATGAAAAGTAAATGGGGCAAAATTTTTTGACATAACCAATAATTAAGATGGATATTGTGATGTGACGACAGCTAATATTTTTGTTTCTTGCATCGCTAAACTGGTAGATTTGTTTCATTAGTTAACCATAATGATTGCATTCATTTATAGCTGATTAAAAATGTTCATTTTGATCAACTTTGGGTTGTTTTGGATTATTGAAACAAAAAGATTACTCAAAGATCAAAGTTTTACCCAGAGATTTGGATTGACCAATATGAAGCTCTCGGATAGTAGAGACGAGCGGTGTGCTTTCACCTTGGCTTTCAAGCTTGCTTAGTCTGTCAAGAGGTGTAACAACTTTATCGGCAGTTATTGTGTTTGACTGAATCCAAGCTAATCCGAGTTATCAAGCTGAACTTTACAACTCTTTGGACTAACCTTTTAAAGCTCTTCTGGATTAGCTATTTGGCGCATTTATTGAAGGGAAACTTGCCTGCTTTTAGCAACTCATGAGTTAATCTGATTAGATGCCTTAGTCCCATATTTAAATTGAGCTTTCACAAGCAGACATTTAGCACAGACTACAGGTACATCACGACTCCTTGGATCACACAATTTCACACTTTCAAACACTTACTAGCAGAACGAAAAGATGAAACTATGTTTACTTTCAAACTCATCAATTACAAAAATTTATCAATTGAATGAAGCATTTTCAACAGATAAATGATAGATGAATTCAAATCAAACTCGCAATGAAAAAGTAGAAAATTTGTAAAAATAAAACATTTTTTCTTCTTTTTTTCACTGAAAACATTCCAAGCTGATGATGATGATGACAACTGAAAATGTTCATTTAATTAAGCTTGAAAGTAGTCAGAGAAAAAGATGAAACATGAAAATTGAGAAAGTAAATGTGAATAAATTTGGATTGTTTTTTGGTGCAAGTGTAATACAATTCAACCATTTTAAATGAATGAGTTTTTAATTCATCAGTCAAAAAGTGCAACTCAATGTTTGAAGCAAAAAAAAAGGTCGACTTTAACAGATTCAATGAATTTCAATATTGACTCTAACCATTTACAAAAGATACTTGAGTCTGGTTTGTTACCATGTTGTTGTAATCAACATGATAATGTTAACAAGATTGAATGTTTCTTATTCTCACAGTTGAACACAGATCTGCTCAAGATTTGCAGTTATCTTTACAGGAAGAGTCAAAAAAGATTAACCATTTAACTTGAGCTTTCCCGGGTTAAAAAGTTACTTTTTATTGAAGCAAAAAGCAAGAAGCAGCAAGTAAACGATAAATGCCAATGTGAATCACTATTTTTAGCACCACAAATAACATGCTTTGAGAAGCATCTTTTTTCTTCGCCTCGCAAGGTTAACATTCATCATCATCATCATCAGATTCTTCATCCTCATCCTAATCTTTGCTCGTATTTTTCCATCTCAACACCAATCTTTTTATATTTATCAACGAAAGAAGAAAGAACTGAAGACAAAAAGAAAATGAAGAGAAAATTTTCACCAACAAAAGCAGATCCGGTGACAAGTTTCACTTTATCAACATTTCACTCCAATTCGCCCTGCACTTTCTCATCATCATCAGCATCTTTATCACACATAATGAACCCAAAAATTGAAGATAAACTGATCTCCTATGGTTTTCAGTTGAACTGCAAAACAAACAAACTCAAAGTTTCTTTTAACAAATAATTTGCTTTACTTTTTTTCTGCCCAATTTTGAATGTTACAAGATATCAATCATAACGATAAGGAAAAGGTTGCACTTGATTCATGTGTTGAGGAGAGTTGAAACTTTCGAGTTTATTGAAAATTGTTTTTTGTTCTTTTTTTCAGGGAAAATTTCAAGGAACTGTATCGCATTTTGGAGAGTCATCATTTTAGTCCAGCATCTCATCAAAAGTTACAGGCATTGTGGTTAAAAGCTCATTATAAGGAAGCTGAAAGAGTCCGGGACAAACCTTTAGGTGCAGTTGGTAAATACAGGATTCGTCGTAAGTATCCTTTACCGAGAACCATTTGGGACGGTGAGGAGACTTCCTATTGTTTTAAGGAAAAGTCGCGCAACATTCTCAGAGAATCGTACAACGAGAATCCGTATCCTTCGCCGAGAGATAAAAAGATGCTTGCCGAACAAACTGGACTCTCAACGACCCAAGTAAGCAATTGGTTTAAAAATAGAAGGCAAAGAGACAGAGCTGCTAACCAAAAAGATGGGTGAGTTCACATTCACATTCAATTCGTTTTCATCAACATTTAAAGCTTTTCGGATAATTAATCAATTTGAACAGTCTAGTGCTTATTATTGCCGTTTGGTCAAAAGATTGACATTTCTTGACCATTTTATTGCTGGAAAATCTTTCCAGTCTTTATAGTCTAGAGAGACTGAGACTGAGTGATTTTGGCAAAACTGTTTCAATTCTGTTTTCCATCTCTAGAAAAACTGAAGATTATCTAATTTTTCAATGATTTCCTATGGAAAATTATTCTATCAAATTTTGATTCTTAGCTTTCTATTGTGACTAGAAATGCTCCATCTAGATCAACATTTAAAGTGAGTTTAGAAGCAATTTTGTTGCAATCTTCAAAAAATCTGTTTCGATTGAAATGATTTAATCTTGATTAAAGTGTCTATTGCTTAAATGTCTTCCTGCAATTGAACAATCAAAATCGACATCAAAAGGGTTAATGGTAAAAGATAAACTCTCTAAAGAGCACCAATGTAAAAAGTAAAACACAGAAATGCTTGAAGTCCTGAGAATTTAAAAAAATGAATAAAATTGAGTCTGAATTTTGGAAGAAACACATTGAACGATGTAAACTTGCCGACTAAAAGATCCTCAAGATAAGATACTTGACGAGTTTAGAGTCGTCCATACGCGGTTCATAAGTCAAAGCTGATCCATTTAAAGATTTCCTTCGCCACTGATTTAGCGTTGAAAATTTTTGAAACTAAATTATCACTTTCATTGTTTAACTCTGTACTTTGACGAAATGAGATATTTTTAGATCGAAGACTTTAAAATGCTTCAAGACAATAAGTGGAATAACAAAAACACCGAATAAAGCTAATAGAATCGAATTTCCTTAGTTGATGAACCAAAAGCCGACCAAAGACGACTGATCCTTTCAAGAGTCGTGAGACGATGTTTCAAACCTTTTGAAGATCAGAAAAGTATTTTAAAGAGACATTAATCAAAGTCAATCTCAATGTACGAAATCGATATTACATGAGTTTCTGGAAACTCATTTTCAAATCTGAATAGATAAAAGATTTATCCAGTAATTTTCAAAAATAAGAAAAATTAATTCAACACATAATTTCAATGGACAATTAACATGGCGAAAAAGCTCATCAAGTTACTTAAAGTTGCTCAAATCTTTAGCATATGATTGACAAAGGTTCAATTGTTTGAGAGTGAAAGTTGGTGAGGAACCAGAAACAGAAAGCAGTGAAGATGAGAGTATCACATGACTTTAATTAGGTTAAAAGAAGCGGAAAATTTAACGATTGACCGTAAAATGTTATCCTCTTTTGGTCCTTTTTTTGGTGCGAAAAGTGAAGTTGAAGGTTTTGCAACAAAAAAATCGTGAAAAAACAACAAAAAGAAACATTTAGTTTCTCTGAGAGAGAAGCAAGAAAAATGAGCAAAATGAAGATGAAAAGGGCAGAAATAGGTTAGCAAAGTGTTTAAAATTGCTTTAATTGTTAACAATTTGTTTTACCTTTTCTTGTTCTCACATTTCTCATCAACTGATTGCCCTTTTTCAGGTAAACATGCATTTCTCACTTTTCTAGTTTTTCCTCGTTTCTCTCTTTTTGTCTTCATTTCAAAAGTGTAATCATTTTCTGCCTTTGGTGTTATCCAAACCTTATCAACTTGAATACTCTGAAAACGTGCGTCTCCCTGCCCAATCGGAATCAGATATACATTTATATGAACACTGACAAAGACACTGTGCAATGGAAACCCTAAAGGCAACTCAACTTTCAGACGCTTTTCAATTTTTACGTTTACCTTTTAGTTTCAATTTTTACACATTTTCAAGTTGAGGAAACAACTGTGCAACTTGTGTATTTGGTTTGTTCAATTTAAATTAATTGAATCAGCAAATAACTTTTCTGTTTTTTTTCTTCTTCTTCTTCTCCTTTTTTCGCCATCTTTTCTGTACTTTTTGCTCTCATTTTGGCATCATTTTCATCTGTTAATCATCAATGAACACATTTTTATTTTCCTTTAATTTCCATGACAAATAATTGTTGTAGTTTGCTCAGTACAATCTAATTTAATTGCAATTACACACAATTAATTATTTCATTTTGTTTTTGCTCAAGGTAATCAATGTTGGACGGATAAAGGTTAACACAGAAGGTTTCAATCAATTTTCAAATTTTGCTTTTCCAGCAAAAAAGTCATTTTTATATATTCGCTTTGTAAATGTGTTTTAAATTAATCATGTTGAAGGTTAATTATTGTAACATTATGAGTTTCAATATGAGCAATGATGTAAGGCTGATTAACATTTTCACAAGGCTTTTGCTGCTTGGGTGGATTAATTAATTCAAGTTTTCAGTTTGTGTAAAGTTTAATCAAAAAAAGATCAATTTGCTTTTCCGAAAGTACATCAAAATGAGTTGAAAAAAAGTAAAAAGTGTGCAAAAGCGAAAATAAAATGATTCCTTTTATCGATTGAGTAGTTTTATCGACTTTTCCAATAGCTGATTGGCGCCAAAAATTAGATGAAAACTCTCGTACAATATCGCATGTTGATAGTTAATTGTCATTTACATTGGTCAATTATAAATCAAAAGTATCTAATTGTTGAAAGGCTCACAGATCTTAATTTATACGGAAAATATCGAAATGGTCTTCGACATTTTCATCTTTCGCCACGTCTGGACTGTTTAAACTATTATTCCTCTCGATCTGTTTTTTCTGCTCATAGCATGTTTGGACCAAGTCAGAGACATCGTCTTTAATACAGGCTTTGGAAACATCATGAGAATTGAAACGATTTTAACAAATCACATTCTATTCAAATCTCTAATCGTAAATAATTTTCCAAATGTGCAGTTTTAGATTTGCCATCCATATCTCGTTGTTAGAACTAGCTTTTTAATGTTCATTAATATTACCGTTGAATTTGAAAGGATTTACCTTTTTGTAATGGGTTTGGTTATTATAATGTGATTGCAAATGGTTGAGTCGTGATCAACGGCAATTGGAGTTTTTGAAAAAAATTAGTTGAGGATACAAAGCAACCATAGACCAATTAACTGGTACCAATACTTGTACAATCATTAACAATTTTGATGAACCAGTTTGCATCATTTATCAAATTGACAAAAATTTCTCCAAAAACATGAGCAAATACCTTTTGTTTAGCCAACATGTCTAACAATTGATTAGATCATTTTCATCTCGATTTAGTTTTGCATTTCAACTGTACCATGAATGACTCAATAATACAGCTTATTGATTATTAATAGCATTTGCACACAATTTACCATTTGTTTTGTACTTTTTAAAAGCAACTCAACATTAATAAACTTGCAAGTTTACATTTAAATGTTGGAGTAAATCTGGTTCTCTGATCCACTTTCAATATCAACTATTGAGTTTATTTTTGTTTAACCAAAATGAAAACACAGCTAACAAAGGCGACAACAAAAGAGATTGTTTTTGGCACTAAAAAAGCATGATAACAATCAAAAGTTGTAAATCAATTTCTATTCTAATAACAGTGTTAGCATTTAATTTAGTTTTGCTCATTGTCATCAAATGTGAACATGTTATTAATGTTGATGATGATGATGATGGAAGTGATGAAAGATGAGAGGAAAATTATTATTGATTGAATCAGGTTATCAAGGTATCATTTGTTGGAGCAAATTTTGTGTAAATGATGTACTTGAAGACAAGAGATGTTTTCATCCGATGAGAGAGTATAAACAGTTTAATGTACTAGAATGAAGATGAGGATAAAGATAAAGTTGGTCCCCAATTTGTGGTCTAATTTAAGCCTCAAAATAAAAAGATTACGAGGTGAACCTGTAGTTAGCAAGTGAAGGACCATTTCATCCATAAATATCTAGTTTCACTGTAACTTCATCTTTCGTCTTATTTTTCCTTCCAACTTCTTCCACTCTGCTTGCATCATTATCATTCCCATCATCATTATCATCTTGCTCTTTGTAACAACCTTCAATAACTGGATATTTTCAACACACAACTGTGCAACTCTTTCTGTCACTTGAGTAAAAGATTTGGAAAAAAATTTCAATTCTTTTCTCAATATTACGAGTTTTCGAGGGATAATTTGCTTCTTTTTGTTACCAATTAATTCTGTCATTTGGAATTATTGAAACTCGAAAGAATTGTTAAAAATGCAAAAGCTCATTCAACCATTGAAATGAATTGCCAGGTAAAAGAACAGAGTGAAAAGGTAAAAAAGGTTCTCTTGCATTTTGGGCAACTTTTTTTTATCCGTTTTATTGCATTTTGTATCTGATTTGGTTCGTCAGTTTTCCAAGTAAACTAAAAGGTAAGAGAAGCTGTTTTTACTGTTTTTGCCCAATAAGGTTATGTCAATGGTTCTGCAAGGTTTGCAATTGTAATTAACGTTAATTTAGCTAAACAAAGTGTTTGTAAAAATTAAATGATCTGAACAGTGAATGGAATGGGAAACAAGTGAGAAAAGGCACTCAATGAATAGAAAAGATTAAACATGGAAAATTCAAGTTTCAGACTTTGAGCACATTTTGTTGCGCTAAAGATTAAATTTAGCCTTGACTTTCAATTGAACATTTCATGATAAACTTTGAACCATTAAACCTCATCAAGAAAACCTTCCAATTTCCACATTAAATTCAAGTCCAATCGAACAGTAAATCGATAGAAAGGTTCATTTCGATGAAAATCGATGTAAAAACAAGCAACAAAAAGACTTATCAAAAGACTAATCAAGAGATTTTCACATTTCTTAGTTTTGCAATTAGAACGAAAAATAACTGAAATTAAGTTCGAATAGACTTGAGAAAAGAAATGAACATTTCTCAGGTAGACCACGATCCAAGTTGTCCAAATACCCAAGTCAATATTCACGAGTTTCTTTGTCAGTCGAAAATCGATGATCAAAAACGAATCGAGGAAAGTCATTAATTTTGAAACAAAAGTGAGTTTTTGAAGTTTTTCAATGTTTGAAGATTTTTCAAGTTTTTCTTTCTTTTTGTTTTGTAAAGTTTTAAGTTTTACATGAAAAGTGAATTGAATTGTGATTTCCTTAAAACTAAACTTTAATTTGTTTCCAACTTTTGATTTTGAATGAAAGCCAACAAAATTGTTGACAATGAATCGGGAACAGAAAGGGAAGAAAAATTATGATGAAAAAGATTTGCTTCAAGGCAAATACAAGTTGTTGAAATGTTGCTTTTTTTAATAAAATCAAATCATCTCAACAATAATCTGATTAAAGGTACAAAAGTATATTGAAGGAGGAGCAAAACATGGCAACTCTGCCCATCATCATTTGGCACTCTTTTTCATCTCTCTTTCATCCATCATCATCATCATCATGTTATAGGACAACAATGTAACTCTATAACAATGAAAATGATAATCAGTTTGATTCACACTTTGACAATTAATAAATGTAACAATTGTTCACTTTGACTCGACTCTTGAAATTACCTCAATTGAAAGTTGATTAGTATTTAAATATTAGTAATTGCAATTGTACTTACAACTGTTTACAGTTGCTACATGATGGTTATCATGATAATGATAGTGAAGATGGTCGAGTAAACAAACAGTCAAACCACAAAAGTTTGTTATTAGCGGTAATAATAATGGCGATAATAACTGTTATTATCATTTATTATGCTTTTCACTTTACTTCAACATTTTGTATCCAAGGTAAGTTAATAATTATCTCACAACCTTATAATCAGATGGGAAGATTTCATCTTTTTTTTGGGTAAAACTTTTTCCTTTTCACTTTTCACTTCAATTTTGTTTCCACATTCAATTGGTGCTTTTTGTTTTGTGGCCAATTTTAGTTGAAACTTTCTTCTTCACTCACTTTGAATAGGTGCTACTAATAGTTGCTCTTTGCCTATCACTTAACCAGGTTGGGTTAATTTGACTGCTTGTTGCTGCTGTTAACCCTTGGCCGCACCTAGGACACCACACAAGCTCTTTACAAGCAATGATAATGATCGTGTGTTTTAAAATTAAATTGGTCCAAAGTGATTATAAATAATACCTGATGTACACCTAAGTGTGCATCTCATTTGCTATTCATCAAGCTTGGCTTTCCCTCTCGATGTTGAGATAAGAAACTCGATTGAATATTGGAAAATATTGAACTTTTCAAATAACTTGGAATAGATAAAAATATGACTCAATAACATTCAGACAAACTCAGTTTTTGAATTTGCAAAATGCTCTTTTCTGACCAAATCTCAATTGAATAATTAATGGACAGTTTTTAGTGCTTATCGTTTTCCATGTGCAAAACTGACCAACGAAATGTTTCAACCTTTTCATCTTTTCTGTTCTTTATCAACATTGTTCTAGATAATAAGAACACGATTTTGGTAATGATAATGAATCTCAAGTTTCTTGTTTATCATTTTGCACTCTGAGAAGCTCTTTAGTACATTAACCAGGGCAGAAGCACACAAAGATTTTCAATATTTTTCTTGTTTATTTTGTGTAATTTTTGTTTTGCTTTTGCCTTCTTTTTGCTCTCTCTTTCTCATATTTTTTACACACAATATTTAGCTTCTTTCTGGTTTCAAACAGTGTTTGAATCAATTATGATAACTTTGGACTTCTGTTGAGATAGTTTTACGCTAAAAGTACAGTTTTTATCTGAAGTTACAGAGAGGATGTAAGCTGTTCATCCAACTGGAATAAAGGTTTGTTGACATAAGCAAAAGCAAAACTAGCCTCAACTAAACGCACTAAACTTTTGAAGGAAATAGATGAGGAGAAGTTGAAGCGAAAAGATAGACACAAGAAGATAGAGATTCTGTATCATCTCTTCTCTCTCTCACTCACTTTGATGTTGAGAAAATATCACATTTCACAAAATCATTCTGACCTTTCAGAGCATTTTGTAACACATATTTTGTTGAGTGAACCGTTTTTAGCCTTTTCCTTGCCCACTTTTAAAAGAGAGAAATGGCTTCAAAATTTATTTCTCCAACTAATGTTCAGTTAAAAACGAGCTCAAAAACAAAACATTTGCAAAGGTAAAACTAGTACAAACAGAAATCTTTCAAGTAGCCCTTTTGTTCGTTCATGCATTTAGCTTAATTTTTGTGCTTAAAAGAGCAACTACTCTGAGCTCTTGTGCTATAAGGAAGCTCAATGAGTTTCCATAGTTTTCATAGTTAAATGGAATGGTTATCAAGATAAAATCAAACACAATTTAATTTTTACTCTCATGCGAAAAGGCCATTTCTTATTGGACATTTCTTATTAGCTCAAAAGCCGAAGTGAGTGATAAGACGTGATAAAAAGGTGAAAATAAAAATCAAAATGATAAGAAAGCTAAAATGAAAATAGGAAAACCCATTGAAAGCAATGACAAATCAAGACAATCAAAATTAACAAAAATTTTGAGATTAGATTACAAATCGGTCTAAATCAGTTAAAGCTAACCTAAGCTAACCTAACCTCAACACTCGCGCTTATGTGTCATAACTTCTCGATACAGTAGTTCAATTATTACATAACTTGGATCGGCAGTTAAAAGATTTACGTCACAACAAATCGTTTGAATATCAAAAGTTTGATTTGATTGGTGACCAGAAAGACTTATCTCATGAACAAATCTAGATTGATAAGAGACTATCAAATCTTGATGTTGCTTGACGCCAACTGTCAAATGTACTGTTAACAAAGTAACAGTTGGATCGATTCATCTTTGAAGTACTGATGATTCTATGATTTCATTCTTGATTATTTCCTCAACATTCAAGAAAATTATTGAAAACTTGAACCATCTAATGAAAGCGATAAATAGCCAAAGGAAAGCAATTATGGTCACAAGATTCAAAACGTTGCCTTGGTTAAATTTTCACAAGATAATCTGTCACCATGATTGACTGTGAAATGTTATTTTTCCTTTTGATAACTTTCTTGTAATCAATAAATGTTGAAAATGAATGTAAAGAGAAGAGTTAATCAGCTTGTTAACTGTGATAATAATCAACTGTTGAACCTATTGTGAGAGGAACAAAAAAATGGAGAGAAAAAAAATTATTTTTTTCCTCGTTTCTCTTTCCTTTACAAAAAGTCCATTCATATGATTGCCATTATTGTGACAGAACAAAAAGAAACATGAAATAGACAATTGATAATGATCAATTTCCTTCTTAAATTTTAGGGTTCCTTTTTGCTTTTATATAATATCGTTATCATTATAAGCATCTTTGTACATTCGGACAAGCTGGTTCCTTTTGTACCTTGAAATGTTGAGCCTTCATCAGCAAATCCAGAAAAGATACAGTTAATTTTGTCCTTACCTTTAAGCCATGTTTCTCTTTTACCTGTGTAAAGATGAAAATGATGATAGAGATAATTATAAGAGTATTGCATTGTGATCGTAGCATCAATCAAGTTACAATTGGAAATGGAATGAAGAGAAAATCAGTTTTTGGAAGAAAAAAAAAAGTTGGATGATCAACGGCAAAGGTAAAAAGGCCTTTCATCCGTGACCGGTGAAGACCAGAAGAGTGAGCAAAGTTGAATAGGTAAGAGATGAATGGAAGGAATAAAAGTTTGCTCAAAGGTGGAAATGTGTTTTTTCTCATCAGCAAAAGAGTGGAGCAAGTTGTCGAGCAAAAAAAGGTAATTCAATATCGT
Source organism: Tetranychus urticae (assembly GCF_039701765.1). Classification (NCBI taxonomy): domain Eukaryota; kingdom Metazoa; phylum Arthropoda; class Arachnida; order Trombidiformes; family Tetranychidae; genus Tetranychus; species Tetranychus urticae. Next base: position 11,864,010 of record NC_142959.1, on the reverse strand, counting down.
TGGAAAAACTAGAAATGATGAGATGCAAGAAAAGGAAAGACGATGATGATGATAAATGAAATAAAAGTGGAAGAGAAGATGAAAAGTGTCAAATTTCCTATTGGATCGATGGATTAAAGAGAGAGAGCGAGAGAAAATGGAATCAAGAAAAAAGTACAGAAAATCAAGTTATAGAGAATGATTAAGAAAAAAGGAAAAATTCATTCATGATGATTAGGATGATGATGCATGTGAATGAATTGATTTTTAGTTGTTATTTAGTATTAAAAGCAAAAAATTTCTCATCAGCTTTTTATTGCTCATTTTATCATTCAATCAAGATTGAGTTACATTCGTGCTATCATGATTTTCATATTGAACAATTGTGCTTTTTTAATGGAAATTTAAATTCTCATTTCATTCCAAGCATCGAGTTTCATGGAAATCTCTTCAATCAATTCAAACGGAATTTGCAAAAAGATGAAAAATTTTATTCCAATATTGAAACAAGAATTTCAAGATTTCAAAGTTTCCATTTTCCAGTGTTACTCAAACATCTAAAATTTTCAGCCAGAATTTATCTGAAACATTTATTGAAAAAAGATCGATATTTTCTTTTTCTTTTCGCAATTTTTGATCTAAAAATGGTTAAATTATCGAGTCAATTTAGGAACGAAAAGACTTTTTTGTTGATATTTTTTTAATGTTTTTTGACTTGGTTTTAATATTTTATTTTTGGTTCTTTTTAGTGGGGACAAGTCGGGTGGAAATGGTTCGGGTTCAAAGTTGAAAAATTTGGACGATTCCTCTAACTCTGGTCATTCAAGTGACGTTACCTTGCGCGGTGAGAGTCCGCCTTTGATTAAAAGTGGAAGTCGCGCTTCTGTATCATTGACTCCAACTGGCAGTCTTACTGGACTGGGTGCCACACTGTTACCCGAGAGTCGTACCAATGGTTCATCGTCTTCAAGTGAAATGGTTGATGCAGTCAACATGGCAGCAAGCTACCATCAATCGGTCCAATCCATGTCCAGTGGTTCAGCTGCAGCAGCAGCAGCCGCGGCCGCAGCAGCAGCAGCAGCTTACCATCATCATCATCACCATCCTCACCACCATTCAGGTTTCAAGTTTACTCATCATCATTCACTTTCAACCAACGGATCAGTCACTGGACCGTCAACTGGAGGTAACCTAGGATCACTTGATGGCAACACTGGAATCTCAGGCAATCCTAGCATCTCCACCGTCTCATCCAATTCAGCTCATCCCTCAAGTCACTCACATCATCATCTTCCTCCTCACCTCCAGTCCCACCATCATCATCACTCACATCACCATCCAAGTCTTCTTTCAAGTGATTCACTAGCCATGGCATATGCTCCCAATGAGCTGAAACGTTTCAATTTCAACGAGCCAATGTGCTGAAAGACGAAAAAGATAAAGAGAAAAAAAAGAAAAGAAAAATTTTCAATTCTTTTTTCTAACCCAAATTATAAATACATATTATACATACCTATCACCACCCCTAGCCCAACCTATCATCATCACCCTTTAATTTATATAAATTCATCCGTTTCCAGTAAAATCGTTTCATCATTGAGCAACAGAAAAAAGAATTATCTAAAAAATTTTGACAGAACATTGGTGCTAATCAACAAGTTCAAGTTCAAGTTTCAAGACACGTTTTGAGCATAAAAATAATTTCCCTGAGCCGTTCATCCGAAAGCTTTTTTTCCTTGCACTTGTCATCATGATCATTACCATCATCAGCACAATCCAAAAACAAATGATGAACAATACTCAATGAATAAAAAATGATGAACATGATAAAAAGAAGCAGATGAATTTGAACAATTTTCCAGCACGTAAAGACGCTAAAACGTTGAAGCAATAATTTTGTGTTCCTTTTCCAACGGTGACCATCAGGGGTAACGTGGCAAACCTGTCAACTGATTAGCACCTTGGTACAGTCACTTCATGATTCATGACCACTCACTGCAATATGACAACAAAAAAGAGGGAAACACTAAACTCGATGTTGAACTGATGGCCGATGAGCGATGATGAAAACGATGTTAACGAGACTCATTTCTTAGGCATTGTTAATTTATGTGAAAACACACACAAAAGTCATTCCTATTCATTTTTGTCACCTTGAATTTAATTTGTAATTTGATCGAGATTCAATTTAATCATTTTATTGTATTATATTAATCAATTGTCAGAGACAAATAAATTGACGGCAAAGAAAAGCCCAAATTTTGAAAACAAAAAGTTAACTAAATGGAGAAACTTAACAGTTCAAGTTATTAACAATTAAAGCGAAACAAAATTAAATTAAAAAATCATTCCACAATGAATTGATATTCATTTTCACCATTCATACCTTTCAATAAAACAGTTATATTGTCAATCCTTTTCTTGCTCATTTTCATTGAATATTCAGTTGAATGCATTTCTGCTTCATTCAGGTTTTTGTCTTTCTAATGAGATTAACATTGAAAAGTTTTGGAAATGGTTTTTGGCCCAACAAACCAAATGCATGATTGAGTTGATTTTACGTGTTATTGAAAGGGAATCAAATGTCGTAATATTATCATGGTTTCAATGAAAGACACTTGACCAGTCAAGTTAATCTGTTAAGCTTTTAAAATGAAGATGATCTGTTTTGATGTGCTTCCAGTATCTTTTAGCTTTCATCACTTGGATTAAATTGCTATTAACTTGTTCACTAAACCGTTATTAATCAGATTAGATTACTTTTTTTTGGTTAACAAGGAGAGCGCAAGGTTACATTGAATAGTGTTAATCGTCACAATTCAGTTCATTAGTTAAATGTTTCACTTTGCTTTGGCTTGAATAACCTTTGATGGTATGAAGAAGAAGATGAAAAATAACACAAAATGCTATTGATTACAAATTTAATTTCAAGTTGATATTGATATTCACTGACTCATTCATTCATGAAAATAACTTGAACAGAACTTTATTTTCTCTTTGCACAGCAAAAGGTGGTCTCATAAAAAAGTCATTTTTCTCCTTGGATATTAGAGATTGAATAAATTTGGGTTTTGGCAAAAACGATCTTTCCATATCTAATGGATGACCCTATCATTTTTATAAGCTCCAGAGTTAACTGCAGTTCTCAAGCATTTAGGTTGATGGAAATTTCACTACTTCCAATCCTCTTTACATGATGTATAGATTGCATAGATGAATACCGTTTATTCAGAAAACTGATGCCTTGATAACCGCAGTTACTAAGTATCTAAACTTACACCTATTGATACAAGTGCGATAATAGAGATCCATTAATTGTTAATTCCCTTCTCGAATAACTTCTCAATGAGAAGTTCTCATCTTTAACTTGTTCGCCGTGCTCGTCCCATAAACTCAAAATTTATATTGAATATAATCCTTATCATGTTTTATAGACTGGGTGAAAGCTAGACTGGGTTAAGCTTAAAGGTGGTTAAAGTGATCAAAAGTATGACACTGGGCAAAAGAATCAGAATCTTGAATATGAATTTTATAGGTTGTACACTGCAATATGTTGCTAAAAATATCTCTTTAGTTTCAAGTGAAGTTTGGCCAAAAACACAAAAAAATGGCAGATCAAAAGTGCAACATGATAAAAAGAAATTAAGACAATTCAGTATTGGAGACGAAGTATTATATAAGAACCAAACGGGTCCTAAAAAATTAAATGCTAGATTCACTGGCCCCTATAAGGTCATTGATAAAATGGGTCAAACTACTTACAAAATCTTACACATGAATCAAAAGGATAGAGTCAGGAGAGTGCATGGTAACCAACTAAAACCTTATCATTCTCCTTTGTCAATTTCCTTAATACTTTTGATAGGACTAATTTGTCTGGTAACTGGACAAATCAATCCTTTTATAACGGGAGATACAATTTTGTGGAAAGAAACAGAACACAAACCAAGAAAAGCAACCCAAGAAATAAGAATAATCTTAGCCTTCTCAAATCCTTGCAAAGAAATGCTGAAGTTTCAAGAAGATGAATATGGGGAAATAAAGAATAGATCAAACCCTCTGAATGGTTGTCCCTTGAGGAACCTGCAATGCCCGGTTATAAGAAAATACTTGTTTACTATTCAGGATTATTGTTCAGAATTCATTGAGGAAAAGTATATTCAGCCAATTAGATTTATTCGAACAGTTATACCTAAAGAGGAAAAATCACCACAGTTGTTGAAAAGAGAAATTATAACCTTAACGACAGTAGCTGTTGGGACAACAGCTGTCGTGGTGGGAGGTGTAGTACTTACAGGAGTAGCATACATGTATAAAAGTGTTATGACACCTGAGATCGATTTTAGACCCGTGATAGAATCAATAACGGCACAAAATGCAGAATACAAGAAAGCTTTAAAAACACAAAACGAATACTTGATCAATGTTACAAAAATTCTGAATAAACAACAACAGCAAATTGATGTACTAAAAAAACTTATACCTATTGTTTCGTTTCAAGCAGCAGATGTAGTAACTGGTTCAAACACTCAGTTAATTCTTATGCAAAAATTTAATGAAAGTATATCAAAACCCAAACCAACAATAGATCCTAATTTTTTCACGTCCCTAAAAATCAATTTGAGCTGTGACGATTGTGACTTATCAGTGATTGAAAGAATTTCAGTAAAAGTTTACAAGGAAGATAAATATCCAATTTTAAGTTTAAATTTTACAACCTTTAGGCAAGACCAAGTTACAAAAATATTCCAAGCGGACCCATTTTTATTGTATAAGACCAATGCGACACATACATGTAAAAGTAGATACAGAGGACCAGAATATTTATTAGTAAATACCACCACATATCAGTTCTGTGAAATTGATGGAAGTGAGTTGAAGTCACCAAACCCTGTTTTCGCTAAAGTGACAACCTGTCCGAATAAGTTTAATAGAACACAGCTCTGGAGAGATGAGCATTGTGTATCTAAAAACGTGAATGAAACAATTGTGGCAGAGAAAATCCAAGTTAAAAATATGGGTGATCATTATTTGATTCATTGTGCAGGACATAAAATTGAAATATACTCAGGTACATATTTATGTCCAAATCAAGTTATCAAACTATCAAAATATACCAATTTTAGTATTGATGACATGAAGTATACTTCCAACAATTTTTTCATTTACGTTAGAGGTCCTAGAGTAACAGAACATACTCAAGCAATTAATTTAAAACTGTTTCAACCAGTTTATCAAGAAATCAATATAGCACCCTTAGAATTTGAACTTCTGGAAGCAGCTCAGGAAAAAGTACTTTCTAGTTTTGAGCAGATCAATCTTATTTGGAGATTTGACTACGTTAAATGGATTTCAATCGCACTACTCATAACCATCTGTTTCTTATTATGCACCCTTAGCGTCCGTTTTATGTTAACTCCAAAACGAACCGTGTACTCAATAGTTAACGATGAGAAAGAAAAACAGAAAAGTAAACCTAAAAAAGGACAGAAAGAAAGAGTGCAACTACATGAGTGTTACTAAACAAAACAAAAAACAAACAAAAAAATTAGATAGGCAAAAATATAAAAACCCTGGTGAAAGGGAGGAAAAAAAATGTGAAAAACCCTGGTGAAAGGGAGGAAAAAAAATGTGAAAAACCCCTGGTGAAAGGGCGATAATAAAATAAATTCAAAAAAAAAATATATATATATATAATTAAAAGTAAATGCATAGCTTTTACTTATTTAGTTAACTCCGGTGAATGGGGTAAACTAACGCATCTATTATTTCTTCACAATTTAGATGGAGTTGATGGATGAATCTAATATCGTTCCTAGAGAGAACGCAGATCTATTGGCTAGTCAACGACGTTTGGAGAGAGAGGTCGTAAATGGCAAATTAATAAAACGAAAATCTGAGTCACAAAGATTTCAACTCCAAGCTCCCGTAAATGCTTCATATTATATTACTCAATGTTATCTGATTTTGTCCATATATGCTAAACATTTCATTGGATATTACGGTCATCCACGTCCTTATCTTGACCGAAGTTATTTCAAATTATCTGGAACTCCGCCTGAAATGAACCGATACACAAAACTTACAGTTTCAACAAATATTTTATTCTACATGAATAAAGCTGAACAATGCCTGAAAAGACACATCAATCATCTACAAAACCAGTTAAGCCATAAACAGAAACAGAAATATCCTCTTGAACTCATTCCATTGTCTAATCAACACTGCACTATCTGTTTTAAAACAAACCATCTTAAGCCGAATTGTAAAAATTGTTCTTATTGTTCAAGCGAGTTACATCTACGAAAATTTTGTCCTGAATTACAAGTTGAGCAACCTTTCACTTTGAACTTAGTAACTCCAACAACTACTAATCCGAGATACAAAGTATATCGACAATTAAGAAAAGAAATACGACGACAAGAAAGAAAACAATTTGAAAATCGAATCTGGTTCAGAACGCCTAATCAATTTAACCCTGAACTAATTTATCAACTAGAACCAATTGGAATAGAACAAATGCAACGAACAGTCGCTCTAGATATTGAAGGTAACGGTAATGGAGGTCTAGGAAATGTCCATATATCAGGATGGTTTGGTAAAATCAAAAGAATTCAAACGGTATATTATGCTGAAATCAAAGACGTAACAGTTGTAAATCCGAATACAAGGATAACGGGACTGCAAATAACAGATTTAATTAATGGTACTCCTTTCGCTGAAGTGAAACAAAAGATATTAACTATCATTAATGGTTTGAGAGTGATTACTCAAGGTAGCAGTGATTTTGAGAAACTACAAATAACTACAGCAGAAATTCAACGACATAAAATAGATCATATTGATCTTCAACAGATTTGGCCTGGACGCCAACCGCTAGGATTGAAAAATATAGATATGTTTTTCTATCCTGATCATAATAAACTGAAACGAGATGATCCTACTTCAGTAATTTACGGGCATTCTCCAGAAAGAGATTCAAGGGTCACCTTGAAAGCATATATGGAATTTATCAGATTAACACAACAAAGCCGAGTTCCGACTACAGAAGAAATCAGAGATATGGTAAAATGTGGTCTATCGGTCAAAGATTGGTGATGGTCAACGCCAGATGATCCTAATGATTTTTACACAAAAAACATATATTTTACTTAGTAACCTATTCATGTATCAGTTACCATTCATTGTATTAGTTTAGATTAATCCTTTATTGTAAAGAACGAGGACGTTCTTCCTTGTACCCCGGAAGAATTGTAACAAGGAAAAAAGATGTTCTTTAGTTTTAACTAATTTGCATGAAACTTAGATTAGATCATTTCCGTAGCCAACCAGGAAAAAAAGAGCTAGAAAAGACTGACAGGAAATCCACGAGGAATGAGCGAATGAACGAGGAAAAGATGAAGAAAATAAGGATTGGAAGGAGAGAAAAGTTAGATGAAAAAGGGTATAAGAATTGAATGGAAATGAATTCTCAATGTACATAAAACTAACCACCAACTTAGTTGATAATCATAGTGAAAATAAAGTAGATTTTATGTAACAACTGTGTCAATTTTAAGTTTACCTTCATCTTAAATCAACTCAACAATTGATCCAATTGTAACTCTACAAAAGTGTAATAATGACCATAATAATGGGGCGATTAAATTGATGATTAACGCGTAAACACATAACAAGCAATAGATTATGATGGTATTAGTAATGATGATGAGTCATTAGGTGCTGGTTTTGCTAAGCTTTACAAGTGCTGACAAGATTGATTAGCAAATTGAACAGCTTTTTACAAGCGTCAAAAAGATGAACACAACCACACACACTTGAACAGCCAAACATACCTGTTAAAATGAGGGGTGGAAAGAGAGAGAGAAGAAGAGCGAAAGAGGAAAAACTTGAAAATGAATTTTATTGATAAAGTTAAATGTTAATCAAGGTGCCAACGTTTCAATGTCTTGTTAATTCCCATCAAACCGTTTACCAAATCCAATCAATTGATTTCAACAAATTTGCTCTTGTCAAAACAATCAAACAAAAACAAGGCGAAAAGAAAAGCTAAATGCCAAAGAAACAGAAATAATGAGTTGAAACAGCAAAAAGTTCACATTAGCGCAATTTGATAATCGCCCGTTCAACAGCTTCAATTCAAGTCAACATGTTGACACCACAGCATCAGGCAAAACATGGGCTTGACCAACTCTGAGCCCCACAAGGATAAGGGTCAAAATGATTGAGGATTGGCTTTGATATCATTTCGAGGTAGGTCGAGTCAAGACGGTTAAACAAGTTTTACCTTCAACGTGCCAAGTAACAAAACTTGAACAGGTAAAGAAGCTTGTTACTCTTGTGATAACTTAATGATAGACTTGGCGAAAGGTAAGTACATTTTTGGATTCTTGATGTTGAACAAAAAAACAAACAAAGAAGGGCAAAAACAAAAGGTAAGTTTCAATTGAAATCCAACGAAGATATTGATTCTTTGTTTCTCTCCTTGTTATACCCTGTAATCAGGTGAATAAGGCCACAAATGAATTCGTAGTTGCTATCAGTTATCAGGTAAAAGAGAGAAAAAGAAATGAAAAGGAAAAAATGAAAAATGAACAAAAATAAACATTCTTGTCTTGTTAACTTTTCATGGTTCATCATGATAATGATATATATCAAATAATAAGGGTATCTTGTTAAACAAATATGTAAACTGCCAAAAAATGTTTCTTCTTTTGGCCCATCATGAGGTAATCAGTTAACACACAAGTTTATAATGTAATCATGTTGAGATGTTTGTTTGCATTTGTTTGGCCAATCAATTGTTTGAGAAACTCAAATTATCATCATTTAGTAATAATTTGATAATTTCTTCGTAGCTTCTTCTTCTTCTTAAACTACCATTTACCTTGGATCATTCAACATCATGTTATTATCATGTATCACTGTTAACCTTATTTGTGCATCTTGCATCGTCTGTCAAAACGTTCAATGATCATTTCCATCAAAATATTGATTATCCACAGTTGCAGGATATAATATCATGTTTAGTTCATTGAAAACCAACAATTTAAATATTTTTTTTCTTTTTTGCCAAATTTCTACCTTTTCTACCTTTATTCCCGTTTTCATGGTCACTGTTATTTGATCAAGATAATTGCGATAAACTGATAATGCGATACTTGTTACATTGTTGGATAAGATGGTGATTCGCCAAAATGTTTGTCGACTTGGAAACTCGAGAAACTTTACATCAAAGATATTGAACAGAGTTGGATCTTTCAGAAATGTGCCGTTAAATCGACATTCAGTTTGATGTCGAAGAATTGTGAATCTTGAAAGTTTCGAGGTTGACTTTTTAGAAAAGATGAAGGGAAATTGATCGGTTAAAGACCAAGAATCGTTGCCATATAATGACGGGATTCTGACTTAGAGGCGTTCAGTCTAATTGCTCGATGAACCGTGATGCCATTGGTCGAGCATGCACATGTACCATTTGTCCGAACCAGTTCCTCTCGAATTGATCTGGATTTCTTTTGCAACAAGTCATCAGTAGGTTAAACCTACGGTCTCACGGCGATCTAAATGCTTGCCTTAAAGTATTGAATTTTAAAGATTTAAGGTCGAAATTGGGAGAAAAATTTGCCAAAAAAATTTGAATAAAAAAGTGTTTACAGAGTCAAGTCTGAAACAATACCAATGTGCTAATGAATATTTAACGTTTATTGTAATAAATGTTGACATTTAACAATTTGTTAAAATATTGAAACAGTAAAAATGGTTTCAAAGATTTAGTCAGTTTTGGTTTTGTTTTTTTTTACTTTTTTTTGGGAATGAATAAGGTTACCAGATGTAACAATATCTGTCTTAAGAGGAGAGAGTCAAGAGAGCATTCAAGGATGCAGAATCTTGTTGTTGAAATGGTTAAGGGATGAGAATAGGAATGAGATGATGAAGAGAAGAAGAAGAAGAAGATCAAGTATGAAGATGGTGAAGAATGAAATAGATGAAGATTACGATAAGGATGATGATAAGGGAAAGAAAAGGCCAAAAACAAGAGAATCCAAAAGGGACTAGTTAAAGTAACTTGAGCTGATCTTTTATCTTTCATTAAATGCATTATTCTCTTATCGTACATTTTGTATTCTTTGTTTTCTCTCCTATCATCATCATCATCATCATCATCATCATTCTCTTCATCATCATCTTGTTTCCTTAAAGATGGCCACTTATTTGTGTTGAGAAAACATTGATTTTGTCTTTTCCTCACGAATAACTTTGAAACTTTTTCTCCTTCTCTCTTCTTCTCAACCCAACGAAATGAAACTGAAAAAAGCGATGTGGGAAATGAGAGTAATAAAGAGGAGTGAACAAGGATGATGAGAGGAGGAGGAAAGGAGGAGGTGGTTATCAAGATGATAATGATGATGATGATACAGAAAGTGCCTATAACAAAGTATCTAGTTGCAAATGATGCAGTGAAGATGAGAAAGGTGATAATCATTAAATTGCTTTTTTCCATTTTTTCTCTTTTTTTCTTCTTCTTTTCGCGTTTTCATTTGAATCTTTATTTGACTCGACCTAGCTGCTTGTCCTTTGCTCACCGTGACAAGCGTACAGGCCAATGGGTTGAGTAATTCATGGGACAGAGCATTTGGTTAACGATTGGACAAGTTGCAATCGTTTTGCTTCTGTTTTGTTTCCATGTTTCGCTTTTTCTTGTTTAAGTGCAATCATGTCTGTAAAAGTGAAACAAGCAGATGAAGATAAAGGATGAGGAAGGATGACAAAATGAGAAAACAAAAAGATAAAGAAAAATCATTGCAAGGAATCAAATTACATTCTTCTAAAATGTTCCCAAAGAAGAAGAAAATTGCATTCTCAGAATGTGAATCTTTTTGTTAAAGATTGTCATCTTTCCTCATCAGGCTCGTTATTTTGGTCGTTTCACTGCTTCAATCTTGATTCGTCTACCGTTGTTTCATTTGACATTATTTTGATTCGAGCAGTTACTTCATTTACTTCTTCTCTGTGTTTTTTTGCATCTTTTTTACCTTCCTTTTTTTTACTTGCCTTTTGTTGTTGTTGATGTTGACCTTTTTCCTATTTTATCATCACCATCATCTTGTCCTTCATCTTGTATTATTACTTGGCTTGAAAAGATTGTCTTGCTGTCAATCATTTTCAATGAATGATGAGTAAAAAAAGTGCAGTGGAAAACAAATTTTTGTCAAATGTCTTGTATTACTTATTATTATTATCATCATCACAGGCAAGAGACCTTAAACAAAGTGATACTGTGTTGGGCTTAACCTTACGGTTATCCGATATGTTACCTCTTACAGGGTCTTGTCTCTCTCTCTCTCCTTCCTTGTTGACCAGCGATCAGTATCAGTCTCAGTCAGTCTCGACTCATTTAAGTTTACCAACAAAAAGCTCAAACGATTTAGACTAATGTCAAAATCATTATTATGACTATCATTATAATTGTCAACATCATCATCAAGTCCACACAAAAGGCCTATTAGCGGACCAAACTTATTAGGGTTTCATTAGTATTAGTGGGTTGAGTAGAGGCAAAGGATGCCAATGAAAAGTCGATCATCAAAGTGATCAAATTTAATATGTAGATTCATTAGGTTATTTTGCATCATTATCTTGACAAGAAACGTTTAAACATCCAAATCGATTAGACAAACAAAAATAATTGTTTAAATTTTTAACGCTCATTGAGGTAGCTGTGACTGTCTTAAGTAAGTGTAAGTGTCTTTAATCCATCTTTAACTCAACGCTGTCCTTAATGCCATACAACGCACTCAAATCTTTTCGGTGTAAACTAATCAAAAAATCGAAGTGAACTTTTGAACTTACTTCAGGGTAAATGGAAATTATCCAACTGAATATTTATCCTGAAAGCATATTGATTTGATTCTAATGAACTTTTCATCGGTCTTTCATTTTCACATTTCAATTTAAAAGAATGGCACAAAGTGTTGAACTAGCGACCAAAGTTTAAGTTAATGTTACGTTCAAGTTAACATAGATTTGCATCTAACAATTCTAACAACTGGCATCATCGAGTACTTGCGAATTATTATTGCGACAAAAAACTGATTAAAATTTCACAGCTTTCATGGCTTCCAGTTTTCACCAATAAGTCAATCAATCGCCACCGAGTTTGAATGGTTAAATGCTGAAAAACCTAAACACTGAAAAATTCAAATGTAAAATATAAAAGTTGATTTTATCCTAATGAACGGTCTTTAACCTAATGTCAAACCTAGTCTAATCGGTTCCTTGATGACAAAACTTTGAAAATATTTCATTCTATATCTTCAGTCAACTCGATTCACTTTACCAAATCTTTTACACTTCCATATCGTTATCATGATCATGCTCAACAACAAATGTGATTATCAAAATTATCAGCTATTCTAGATAATCATTGGAATGGAACCAGTTTCAATGTATTAAAAATGATGTATCTCTCATTGTTAACTGAATAAACAATCCATTAGATTATTGCGTGAGAATCATTTCATCTTTTTTCCTCTTCTTCTTATTCACAATTATCATCATCAGTAAAGCAATAAGGCAGAGTGAGGCACACTCTTGGTCTAGCAAAATCGCAAACACACAACAAAAAAGAGCAGCAAAACTGAAAAAAAATAACACAATGACAAAATGTTAATGAATAAAAGTTTTGCCCGAAAAAAAACGAGCAAAAATAATTATGAAAGTAACAATGAGAATGTGTAAAAAATAGACTTCTTTTTACATTCAGTGCATTTCCGAATACTTAACATGGGTTCATCACTCATCATCATTATCATCAGAAATGAATGTTATTAAGACTCAATTGAACAACAGTAAACATTGAATAAAAAAGCAAAATTCATAACTTTTTTGTGCTCAGTTGATGTTCATTGTTGTTGCTTGCTGTCACCGGAACAGCACAAAAAAACAGCTCAACTTTTCACCCATCAAGGCAATTCCAGTTGATTTATGAACATTGACAATGAAAAGTTAATTGGCTTGTAGTTGATGAGCATTTGTTGTTGCATTGTGACAACACAATTGACAAGCCACAGGAATAAAAAAGCCGTGAAGCCAATAGCTCAACAAAAACACACAAAAAGCGAATGTAAGATTGGACAAAAGTTACTCTTGAAGTGACTATTGACTTATCACTCCCTTAACAAAATGGGAGTGAAAAGTTATCACAATAACAACGATAATAGGATAAAGTCGATTTACTTGAACATTATTTTCTTTCATTTGCGGCCCTTTCCACCGCCTTCCTAATCATTTCCATTGTTGTTACTTATCATGAAAATGATTCCAAAAGAGGAAAACTTGCAACTCCCTGTTGAGCTGGATAATGTCAATGAAGTTTCTTTTCCTTGGAAAAAAAAAGAGTTCAACTTTTTCTATAAGAAAATTTTCATCTTTTCCCCTTTTCTGCAGGTTCCGCCCAGAATCTGGTTCATGATCAATCTGATCATTGGTCAAGACCACACTGAGATTACACTTGAAGAGTAATTGGCTTTTGTTTTTGCCCATTGCTTTTGGCTCAGCCATTTCCGATCAATTAAAAGGTTTGGAAAACAAATTAACTCTGAAAAACTTTAACCTCTAATCAAATGGTAAATTAAAGTTGTTTGAATCAATCTCTCTCTCTAGCAATCATTGAGTCTTAATGAGAGTTGAAAATTAAAAGTCAAAAATCAAGGTGAAAATGGAACTTGAAATATCATTTTGGAAATTTCAGTTTTTTTTGATCAAATGGCGGATAAAATGTGCTCATCATTATTAGTTTGCAGCTAATAATGAGAAAGATGAACTGATAATGAGGGAATGAAGAAGCTGAAATAAGCCAACAAGGTTGATGATGAAAGGTAAAAGACGAAAGTATCCAACAGAGTAAAGCAAAATAAGTGCTAAAATCCAATTAATTTGGGGTAAAGAAAAGGAGCCAAAAGAGAGGAAAAAAAGTTATTTCAACTTTTCAAGAAGATGCTTATCTTCATCCTCATCATTTTCATCATTTTTTATTCAGGTAAAGGAAAGAAACTGTTTGCAAAGTAAACAACTTAACAGTGGACATTTAACTCTGCTCCTTCCGATCCAAGGTTTACACCTTGGAAGAGAGAAGCGAAGAAAATTTTTTTCCACTTTTCTTCTCCATTCATTTCATGTCATTTGATTCCCTGATAATCTTTATTCTCATCATGATAATCACCATCTTCTTGTACCAATCCTATTAGTACAATTTTCATTCATTGGTAATCAATCTCACTCCAAGATGTTCAGATGAACAGCGAAAAGAGAGAGAGAGAAAAGGGAAGAAGAAAAGTTTCAGCTTTACCTTGTATTTGCCAGGTAAAGTGTGACTTGAGACACCCAGGGTAAGAGGATGATGATGATGACTCCATGGGCACTCAGCGTGAGATGAACCATTCTGGTTACTTGAATCACACTTGAAGTTGAAGTGAAAAATGTTGAAAAATGGTTATTCGTATTACGCTTGGAGTTGCTCTTGATTGTATGTTGTGGTGGTTGGTGGTAAAGGTGCGGCTCAAGGTTGCTTGATGATTATTGAAATGAAAATAGTTTTACATTTCCAATGATCAAGATAAATATTGACATGAACAACCATGTTACTTAATCAACGTGTGAATAATGATGATAATATACAATCGTAATGTGTAAACTTGAAATGTTTGTCGACCAATTTTTCAATTTTCATCCTTAAAGATCCTTCCATGTTAACGGCAAAATGTGGACCTTTGATGAGGAAAAAAAAGTTAATTTTTTCGCTTCAACTTTGACAAACCATTAAATCATCTTTACTTTTTTGTATCAATTTTTGTGCTAATAAACTGGTTAATAGGCTTCAGGCCTTTTGTAAATTTTAATCATTTCGTTTGACTATCATAATATTGTGATCTCTTGTTAACCTTTGGTCGTATTGACCTCCCACTGGTCATTTAATAACCACATCGTATTGATTTTAAACACTTTGCCCATTTTAGCAACATTAAAACTCTCGTTTTCACGCTCATTTCTCAATCTAATTGTTTCATTAGCTATTCATGGTTTTGGACTGCGATTAATGGCCATTGAAATGCTGATTACAAGTTGAATAGGAATCATTAGACTATTTTTCATTATTGTGACAAATCTGAGTTTAAAGCTTTACTGAAGTATCAACTAACAATAGCAATAACCTTGCGGCCTGAGATGACGGTTTGATTTGATTTGAAAGCAGTTGAAATTTATAGTTTTAAGGACTTGAGTGACACAAAGGTTTGAATTGATTTTGAGGTTGATTTTGTGACCAACGAATCTGAAATAGCGTTGAATTTTTTTCAAAGCTGTGAGTTGTTAGGAGAAGGTTGACTTCAAAGGTTAACCCATTTGACTAGCATTAATATTCATCATCGGATTATTTTGCATTATAACATTATATCGATTACAATGGTGTCTAGAGAGCTTCAATTGATTTGATGCCAGTATTTCATTTTAATAAAAATATTAATTCATTTATACATAATGTAACAGCTCAAGTCTCTTGACAAATCAATCAAGGTTGATGAGACAATAAATAAAGGTGTAAATGTGCAAATGAAAGTGTGAAACAAACAGGTTGAAGGTTAATAATTGGTGGTAAAATGATGCATGAACAATTGATTGTTGTCATGTAAATTGTTGAATCACCTAATTGGCTTTCAAGTTTACTTTTCCAGTTTCACATCTATTACAAGTGGAACAGGTACAATGTTGCAAACTGCAAAAAAGCAGTTCATCACTAGTACAGCGGCTAATTGCTGAAGAAATCAATTAACATTGAAACAAATGGATTTTCAAAGTTTTTCGTTTCTTAGTTCTTTCAATTTCCAAACATATTGAGACTTCAGAACAAAGAAAACCCCAAAAAAGCTGTCATTCGACCCAAACTGTGAACTGAATCAAAAACACGATAAATTGAAAAATCAAAATACTAATCCAATATAGAGCCACAATCGCGATTTAAAGTTTTGCGTGACTTTTGACTCACCTGGTATTCCAATCGAATCCAATCTTCGAGTGCTTTCAATAGAAGTTTCAATTTTTCTAAAATTCGTATAAAGTTCGGCATCGTAATCTAATCCTCATCAAAATAGAATGATATGAAAGTCGAAAAATTTCTTTTACATTCATTCGAAACAGTCACTTGAAAGAATGAACATTTCGAGCATCGGTTTGATCTGTTGAAAGCATCTTGAGATTTCGCTCTTGGCTAACATTGTCTTTCGGTTGAACTAACAGTTTCCACTGAAACCCATTTTAAATGCATTTGCACATTTTAAGTTGAATTTTGCCTTTTATTTAAAAATTATTTTCTCTCCTCTTTGTTATTCTTATCAACATCTGATTTCGAGTGTTAACAATCAACACACAGAGAGTGAGAGGAACCAAAACAAAGTGTCCAATTTTGAAATGAGTTAATTAACGTTCAACAAATAAATCATTTTGCCTTCTCAGGTTTGGGTTGCGTTTTTCCTGCCTTTTTTGCATTCCCTTTGCTGTTCCTCACACCATTACAGTGACTTTGTTTTTTTATACTTTGTGTCTTGAGCAGTTTCAGGCTTGCCTTGGCGTTGTCCTTGTAAACTTGTGTTAACTTGTTAGGGCAACAAAAGTCAATTTATTTAAATGTCAAAAAGTGAAGTGAAAAATTGTTTAAATTTGATTAACTTGATTTGCTTTTTGCGCCTTTCTGCATCTCCGTACATATCGATGGGCAAATGGTTCAATCTTTTTCATTATAAAAACACTTGAGCTTTTATTGCTCAAAACAAAACGCAAAACCAATGAAAGTTTAATGTTGCAGTTTCATTAGCAATCATAAAAGGGACCAAAAATGTATCAAGTTGACTTGAGCTGTCAATGGTGAAAGGTTGATGTCAGTATTGAACAATTGTCTGGATTAGCTGTTAATGTTCAATTTGTCATTGATATTACAATGTAATGATACATTTGAAAAGAATCAATTGAATGACTGTCACTGGAAATCAGGTAAATTAATCATCCAATTGATTAACCAATCAATGGACATGAAAACATGTGAACATGAAAATGGCCATGATTTATAGTTGCTTTCAATTGATTTTCTTCCAAGACAATTCAATTCCAACATCAGCTTTCTCCTTTTTCTGGTCAAAAACCAATTTGACTTTACCAATCAAACCTTCAACTTGAACAATTTTGCCAAACAGAACAGAGAAGATTGAAATGAAACGATTAAAATAGTTGATTGCAATCAAGAACAAAATCAACACCTTTGACGAGTTGAACCATTGTAACCAGATTGTTAGATGCGTTTGAAATCAATTGGACTCACACTTGTTGACCAAACACAAGCTATAAGTTTGAACCTTCTTAAGTCAACCTTAAAAGACGAACTTAACCAACAATTGATCTGGATTCATGATCGATGAGTTTCTCAAAGATAGCATTTTGAGGTTATTTTATCAAAAAGATGTTCAGAATATTCATCTACTAATTTGGAATGAAGTTCACTAAAAAGTATCTATATTTATAGACTCATTATTTCTAGTAATTTTGGATTGATTTTAGTTTTGAAATTGAATTCATTTTGAGTGACTTTGGGCTTTGATTTGCATCTGATTTTTTTCATCAAACATTTTTTAATCTTACTGGGAAGCTTTGAACCGCTAATAGAGCTGTTCAAAGTGTTATCTGTTTGTTGTCCAATAATGCCGGATAACCCGATGATAAAAGTTGAAACAAGCGATAACCTGTGAATTAAGGTTAGGTTTATGAATAAGGTCGAGTCAAAGACTAAGGGTGAATCAATGGTAAAGGTGAAGGAGGTGAAGAGGGATTGGGAGGAACAGGAAAGGTTTGTCTATTAAAAGGTAATTCATGGTTTGTTTTCCCTCATAATCATCATAATAATCATTTTCATCTTTTCTATTCATTATTATCTTCTTCTCACTTTATTTTGTTTAACAGTTGGCTCCTCATCAATCAGGATAATGAATGAAATGAGAAGAGCATATAATACATAGATAAAACTCATTGAATGAGAAACAATTTATCATTCTTGTTGAGTGTCAAATCATACCTTCTATTAGAACCCAAAATTCTCACATTATCAGCTTTTTCTTCTCACCTTTATCATCCTCATTATCATCTGTAATCATTCAGTTCAATGTTTCATGTTAGCCTTTAAAAGGATCCAAATTATGATTACAATTAACATTAAAAATAGTCCAATAAAATCACACAAAACAACGATTCTTTCACCTTAAAACGCTTTCATGTTAACCTTTTTTCATTCATTCTTTGCTTCCCTGATTACATTAATTGGTTAGATACTAATTACCATTCATGTTAATCATGAATCATAAAACTATTTCAATTTAACCAAATTGCTTCTTTACCTTTCAATAGCGCTTTCAAAAGGTAAATCCTTTATTTTATTGAATCTTTGCCTTCATTTTCAACCTTTTTCAATTTAATCTTCAAAATGAATCTGATTGTTTAAAAGCAATCAAATTGTTATCCTTCATTGTGACATTAAAAGCGTGATTAGCGGTTAAACAATGAATTGAAACATCTAAATCAACTCATCCATTGCTTTACATTTTCAATGTTTTACATGATTTTACAATTTACCTTGAATCAATCATAATTTATTTGTTTAGTTTCATCTATTTTTTACTCCCAAACATGAATTTTTGGTGAAATTTTCTCAACAATTAAAATTGAGTTTGAATCAAATTGAACAGGTTGAGTTAAAATGCGTTTAATTGCTTTTCAGAGCTAATTTGTATTCGTTTAGGCTTGTATTGAAATGTATTGAATGATTGATTGTATTTTCATCAATCTTGATGTATTAATTGTTGCATTTGTTTGGTTTATTTATAATCTTTTCTTGTTATTTTATTTGCTTTTTTGATTAAAGTTGATTTATTTTTTGCGCTCATTTTTTGTGTGGTTTAGACGCCATCTGTAGTTTACTCTTGCTATCAATTTGTTTGCCTTTACATTTCAAGGTCGGTCAAATCAGCTGAACTTGTTAGATATCCAATTGTGGTTTTTAATTGTTTTGGTTCGTCTTTTAGTCTGTTGTTTGTGTTATATAAACTTGTATTTTTTTTGTTTGAGTTATTTTTTATTTAGTGTTCATTAAGTTTAACAATTTTTCTCTCTAATCATGTTGAATTTGCAAGGAATTTTGCTCAGTCGATCTATATCACCGGTAAGTTTTGATTAGTCTTTTCATTTTCATTTTAAAACCATTTTAACCTTTTCTTTTGCACCTTTCTTTTTTTCTTCATCTTTCTAACAGGCTACTTTTCAGATCTGTGCTAGATTATTGTCCAATGAGGCCACTTTCCAAACTAAACCTTATAAATTACACAAAATGGATGAAGGACCTAGTACTGAGGTTACTGTTACGAGGGACGAGTCATTAGTTTTATATAGAGAAATGATGAGGATTCGTAGGATGGAAGCTGCTGCTAATGCTTTATACAAAGAGAAAGCAATTAGAGGTTTTTGCCATCTTTATTCGGGACAAGAAGCAGTTGCTGTGGGTATGGAAGCTGCCATCAAGAAAGATGATGCCGTTATCACTGCTTATCGAGCTCATGGTTGGACTCTTGTTCGTGGAGTTCCTCCAAGTGCTATTCTTCCTGAATTGACTGGAAGAAAGTCTGGTTGTGCTCGAGGTAATTGCCTTTAAAATCTCTTGACCTCTAGTTATTGAATTTTGTTGGGAAAATAATTTGAAAACAATTTTTGACATCTCATCTCAATTATTTCAAATCACAGGTAAAGGAGGTTCTATGCATATGTACAATTACAATTTTTTCGGTGGTAACGGTATTGTCGGAGCGCAAGTACCATTAGGAGCGGGAATCGCATTTGCATGCAAATATAAGCAAAATGGAAATCTTTGCTTAACTTTATACGGAGATGGAGCTGCCAATCAAGGACAAGTTTTCGAAGCCTATAACATGGCCAAACTTTGGAACTTACCTTGCATATTCATCTGTGAAAACAATGGATACGGTATGGGAACCTCAGCTGATCGAGCTGCTGCTAGTACCGAATATTATACCCGTGGTGACTATGTTCCCGGACTATGGGTAGATGGTATGGACGTTTTAGCAATCAGAGAAGCAACTCGATTCCTTGGCGAAGCTTGTCGTCAAGGTAAAGGGCCATTTGTTGTTGAAGCAGCAACCTATCGATACCATGGACACAGTATGTCTGATCCAGGAACCAGTTATCGAACTAGAGAGGAAATTCAAGAAGTTAGACAGCAAAGGGACCCAATTACTTCATTTAAAGATAAAATTTTGAATGCTGATCTAGTCTCGAGTGATGAACTCAAGCAAATAGACAATGAAATCAAGAAAGAAATTGATGAGGCTGTGAAATTGGCCAAGACTGATTCTGAAATACCTTTAGATGAACTTACTGCTGATGTTTATGTTGAAAATTACGAGCCATACATTAGAGGTACAACGCCTTTCACTCCTCTCCAGCATAAACGAATAACAAAACCTCTTAATCTTAATTAATTTAAAATGTAGAGATTTATTTGCAAAAATATTGTTTTCGCCCTTCCTGATTTTTTCTGGACGGTTTAAATTTTATGGAAATAAAGTCTTTTGTTTCGGACGTAGTGTTAATTTCTGCTAAGATTGTTTTATTGGGTACTCAATAAAGTTTTGTTTTTAATTTAATATCTTTTTTAAACTAATTACAATAGAAATGCAACAAAATTGGAACCAAAAATCAACTCCATTCATCTGGATTAACATCATAATCAATCATTTTTCTATCCAAAACTCTCCATCTACCAGCAACCCCAATATCAACCAATCTCTCGGTCAATAGTTCCATATAGGTTGGTTTCAAAAAATCACACTGGTTAATATAAAGTGCACAGTCTGGGCTGAGGTCCATTCGCAGTAATAAACTAATCACACCAAGATCAAGACGTTTCAAAGTTCTTTCTCCTTGACATTGATTAAGAAATGATACAAATTCAAAGCTCGATGGATTCCTAATGTTATCGCCAACCACGAGTAGATCATTACGAGCAGTAAGTAGTTGATCAAGGTAACATTGTTCGCTTGGATTATTATTCAACAAGTAAATAAGTCCAGTTAAAGTTGACAGCTGAAAACCTGATTTAATTGGACGTTGAACCATTCCATCTTTAATCTCGACCAAAGTATTTTTATACTGGTTAAATAACAAACTAATGAACTCGGTTATTTTCTTAGATACTCTGGATAAAGCAATAGCCATCTTCTAGAAAGCAATTTCAATAAAAACATAAAAATTTAAGCAAATATTGAACAAAAACAAAAACACATGAAAACAAAATTTCGCAATTGAAATGCTTTGGTTACTCGTACGATTAATTGCTTGAATTATCGATACCGAATCGACTTTGAATTCTCAATAAATATCGATAGTTTCGATATAATATAATAACACATGTCTTACCTTAGCATTTCAACTTATCTTTTTGTTTTACTCTGATAATTAAATTAATCCAACATGGCTGTAGAAGCAAATCAGAATTGTGACCTTCTTGATGTCAGTGAAATCATCGATGTTTTAAAGACCAGTACTACGTCTTCTGAAAGTGCGTGCTCCATTGATCCAAACAAGCTCAAATGTATAGCTACAGAATGTCTTCAAGCTTTCATAAAATACAATTGGTTTTGCTCACATTGCCAATATCCTCTTTTATCTCCAGAATTGATTGAGCTTCTTAACGAAAGTTTTCCCGATCCGTTCAATTACTTATCTCCTAATGATAAATACATTCCAGCCTTTTCGAGACTAAAATACACTGTTCTACTCTGTTATGCGACATCTCTTCTTCACCATTTTAAGGCTGAAGAATCTTTGGAAGACTGTTTATGGACAATACGTATTTTGATTATCAAGCAAATAATAATCCACGAGTCATGCAATGTTACTTACGCATCGTTGGAGAAAAACATCGCAATCTTGGAGAAACATTTGGAAAACTTGGAAGAAAAGAAAACTGTGATATTAGGTTATTCATTGGCTGCTCAAGTCTACCTCTGGTATGGTTACGTTCAAATAGCCTTTCAATTTCTTCAAAAAGCAATTGATCTCAGCAATTTAAAGATTGATTTGGAAGGAAAAATGGGAAAAAGAACGAAGTATCAAAGCGAATCAAAATCATTGTTAAGTGTCTCAATCACTCGTAAAAGTGATACAGAAGAGGCTGCTGGAGCTTGTAATTTAAATGAAACTAGTTTGGTTAGTTCCATTGCTAGTTGTAGTTCGACCAATGGAAGCTCAAACTCTGTTATAAGCAATTTCCTTCCTAAAAATGTAAAACTCATGGATGATACTCTTCTCACAAAGGTCACTTTTGATGAAGAAGTTGGCCAATCAAGTGCCATTGTTTTACGAGAAGAAGAAGAAACCATAGTGTGTGGATTAATTTCTTATCTCATGCAGTCTACTGGCTCAGACAACAATCTTGTACAAGAAGAGGTATTTGCTTACCTCGATTACCTCATTGAACATAGTACAGTATGGTCTGTAAACTTCAAATGTTTATACCTCCGAAGTCTTTTGGAAAGATCAAGATCTCGAAAGCTTGAAAGGGGCATGATGCAATTAGAAGAATTGGTTAACTCCACTAAGAACGAATCGTGTGCAGGATGTTCATGGAAGCTGCATTTATTCTATCCAATTTTAACAGAACCAATCTGGAAGATAGAAAAAGTCTTGGCTGATACTTTATTTTCAATGGGCTGCGTCAAAACTGCTCTGGACTTTTACAAAGACCTTAATCTATGGGAAGAAATGGTCAATTGTTATTGCAGGTAAATTTAAATTTCTAATTTGGTCATTGAATATTTCACGTATTGACATTAATCAACTTTTTTAATTTATAAATTTAGGCTGGATCAGCGAGGTAAAGCAGAGCTAGTTGTCAGGCAGCAATTAGAAATCCAAGTAACTCCTTACTTGTTAAACATTCTTGGTGATGTTACCAACGATAAGGATTGTTACATTAAAGCTTGGGAACTTTCATCTCATAAAAGCGCACGATCTCAAAAATCACTAGGCGACTGGCACTTCTTTCGTAAAGAATATGCTGAAGCAATTCCATATTATGTCACGTCGCTGGATATCAATTCGATAGCTTATCCTGCTTGGTCTCGTCTGGCATATGCGGCATTAGCTACAGAGGACTTTCCCCTTAGTGCAAAAGCTTATCGGAGGGTTCTTGAATTTGAGACAGACAATTTCGAAGCGTGGAACAACTTGTCCAAAGCATATATCAAAATGGGTGATAAACACAGAGCTTTCCGAACTTTACAAGAATCGCTCAAGTGTAGTTATGAAGAATGGCGAATTTGGGAAAATTATATGCTTGTTTCTATTGACGTTGGAGCATTTGATGAAGTTATTCGAGCCTGGCATCGTCTTATTGATATCAAAGGAAAACATGAAGATGATCAAATAATCGAGATTTTAATTAATTCCATTATTGCTGATATCGATTACAAAGAGGGAGAGAAAACATCGAAACTTGTCAAAAAGGTTTTACAATTATTAGGTAGAATTGTTGCCACCTCACCTGGAACTGCCAAAACTTGGAAAGCATATGCTAAGCTTCTGATTTCAAATAATGAACCAGTTGATAAAATTGTCAATTGTTTAAGCAAATCTCATCAGTGCTGTATGAGACAAATTAATTGGGAAAAGGATTCTTCAAAAACTTTAGAGATTTTGGAAAATGCTAAAGACTTAAGTGATTATTATTTAGATATTTTTGAAAAATGTGATGATCTTGATAAACGGAAACTATTTTTATCATCAGTTCGCCTATCCTTGCGCAGCTTATTAAGTATAGCCGAAAAAAATGCGCACTATTGGAACACAAGTGAAAACTCTTCTGCAATTGAAAAACTGTTTAATAGTCTTAAACAGCAACATGAAACCATTTGTGCAAAATTAGACTTGAAATTGGAAATTTAATTTCAAAACACGATAAAGGATCAATTTTTTTGGACAATAGACAATCATTCTAGAATCATAATTTATATAAATTTTAATTTATATCAAATTTTCAATATTTTCAATACGAATATGAATGATTGCTAATAAATTATTAATATTGATACAAAATCAAATGAAAATGACTGCAATTAATCAAAATAATCTTCAATGTCAACAGTCGGGTTCAAAAGATCATCTTGTATGTCAGTCAAATCTAATTGATTAATGATAAGATTTTCGAATGTTTCTTCAAGATCTGTTTCCCCGATAAGTAGAGCTCCTTGCATGTGGCCATCCTTCATTATAACTTTGACATATTCGTCACCATCTTTAATTCTTAGAAGAATTTGATATTGATTGTCCAACTTTTGTCCTAAGTAAAGTCCCAAAAGAACGACTTTGAAGCCAAAAAAAGATGTCATGTGCGTGAAAAGCTCGAAAGGAAAATAAAGGGAAGGGTCAGTCTTTTGTATGTGCGATGTTATACAATAAGCTGAGTATATTCCCATTTGTCGAGCTTGTGTCCAAAGTCGCATTTGAAACCAGTGAGGAGCCAATTGCCAATCAGCTGAACAGACATCGCCTGCTGCATATACATCACTCTCTGTTGTTAACATTTGATCATTGACCTGCGATAAAATTAAATGAAACATAAATCTCACAAATCACACCAAAAGAAGTATTAATACTCACAGATAAACCAAGATCTGAACCCACTTTGAAATTGTTACCTTCCAGAAATGGTTCAACATTAGGAATGACACCAGTTGCACTAATTATCAAATCACTGCCGTAAATTTTTCCATTATTCAGTTCTACATAGATAGGCCATTTCAAGTCTAAGCCGAAGAGAATTGAGATCAGTAAAACAAATTAATAGATTGAAAAGCGCAATAGAGTCTTGTTATTTGTTATTTACCTTCACTTTGAGACACTTCTTCCTCAAAGACAATAAATTGATATTTAGATAGCGGCAAATCTTTTTTAAAGTATATCTGGTTAACTTCGCAATTGTATTCAATTTCAATTGATCTCATTTCTTTACTAGCTCCTTTCATTTCAATATTATCACTCCAATCTGGACCAAGAGCACTTCCGTATAAATTTTGTAAATATTTCCCACTAGCATCGTTACTGGTACCGGGCTCAGCTCCTTGTGAATATTTGATTCTCTTGATTATTGTTTCCTTTGATCTTTTCTCCTTCTTTAAATATTGAGTGAAAAATTGAGCCGCTCCAGGGTCTAGAAATGTAGAGCCGAAGGATGAATCCTTGATTGCCCATATTATTTGACAGAATTCAATTGAATAAACCAGTTCAGTAGCTATTCCTCCATTACCTACAACTGTGAAAATAAATTAAAATAGAGATATTAAAATACTATTGAGTCTAAAACAATAGCATTTGTCACTGTGATGAAACTTGAAATACCTACAACCCTCGAGGCACCAAGTAATCGTTTCTCGAAATCTTTAACAGTTGATGTATCACGAATACCAATTAAATGATCAGGAAAATTAGTGTCAATCAATTTAGGACGAGCGCCTGTGCATATACAAAGCTTGGAATACTTCAGCTGGTCGTTATTTTTCGTTAAATGAATAGTCTTCTTTGCTGCATCTAAACTGATTACTGTATCACTGATAACTTCTATGTTACTGTATTGTTGGCTTAATTGGTCTGATGGTTTTTCCGTTACATCAAAAGATTGCAAATAATTGCCTTTTTCTTGAACATTTGTTATTACTTTTAAAGTTGGAGAACAAGAAATGAGCTTTATTGGTAGCGCAGGATCCAGTTGGGCCAAAGTTGAAGCACAAGAAACTCCACTGATTCCACCTCCAACAATAATCACCGGATCAGTCATTGCATCACATAACAGATGATCACAAACGATGAGAAATACTTTAATTTCAAATTAATATAGATAAGCCTAGAAGTGTAAATAATTTGAAATATAATGTCTATTTCCACTGCAAATTTAGTAGAAACAGCAAACAAGTCCAATGTTTCTTGATGAACCGAAAACAGTGAAAAGGAATGAAAAACAATATCAATTGAAATATATTTTTAAATAATGTCTATTTTGATTTAATCACTGGTGAGAGTCTAGTTATACGGACACAGTATAATAAACAGTGCTATAGATTCAAATAATTAATCGTTTATTATCGCGCTCTAGGTTAGGTTAGGTTAGGTTAGATTAGGTTAGGTTAGGTTAGGTTAGGTTAGGTTAGGTTTGGTTAGGTTCGGTTGGGCTTGGATGGCCTGGGGCCTCAATTAACGCTTTTGTTATTGTTTTGTGTCCGTATAACTAGACTGTTACCTAATCACTATTAAGTTGACTTGTACAATAAAATGGTGAGATCTTTATACAATAAACGAATGTAACATTGTTTGGAATGGGTTACACAGCTTCCCCAATTACGACCAACAATACAGTGCCAAGTTGGTTCAAAAGCTGCATCAAAATCTTGTTTAATACTTTCAGCAATTAACTTTTCTGTAGCATAAATGGCAACTGCTTGAGATGCTATTTGAAGAGCTTTCCGTTGCATGTGCATAGGCATATCAGCCGCCTGAATTTTCATTTCCTTTTCAATAACTTCAACATCAGTCACTGCAGTTGAATTTGTCGTTGAATAGTGATGTCGATCTCCTCTATCTTTAGACCTTTCTTTATGCCTATCTTTACGTCGTCCATCTTCAGAGGGCCTGAAATGCGAAACAAATGTAATGATAAACAATTGAAATACAAAAATGAATAAATGTGAATAATACTTACATGTAAGGAGCTGATTTTTTAAAAAATTCATCTAAATGGCTTGAATATCTATCACTCGCATTGTCTGTGCAATAAACTACACCTGAAATGGTAGCAGAAAAAAATGAATTGTTAATTTATTATCTTTTCATGATTTGAATATTCAATTTTTGTTAACCTTAAACTTGCATCTAAAACTGTTCCGATATAATTCAAAGATTAACCAGATAAAAGGTTAACATGATATTGAAACATTTACTGGAGCAAGAAAACAATCAAGTTAACTTATCTATACAATTAGTTAAGTTTATTAAGTACTAAACCAATGAGTTGAAAGGATGAACAAGAAACTCGTTATACTTCATTAAACAGGAACAAATTGTAATGCATTGATTAACAGGCTGCATAATGGAGATAATTTGTTCAACGGAATGGAGAAGCTCTTGAAATTTAAATTAACTGATAGCATCTAATTATTAACATGTAAGTGATTTTAAATTTCGTTCGTAAAAATTGGATAAAAGATCACAATCAGTATTTTCTCATGTTCAAAAGTTACTATATTTTTGTGTGAAAATTTAACGTGAAACAAAACGGAATAAAGAAAAAGATAAGAAATTTAAAATCAGTGAATTTTAACTGTAACTTTCTAAAGAAAATGTATAATTTATCTTTTTACATCCAGTTACACATTGCATAAAGGTGTGATGAGCTTGAATACAACACAATGTTCATCCCCAATTAACAAAATCTCACAATGAGAGGATGAAAATCAAATTTTCACAATAAATTAATACACTTCATTATTTCAGTTATTGAACTCGCACAATAACCAATGGCAATTATTTTCTTAGCATCACTGATCAAAACAAAAGGGTCACTGAGTTTGATTTCTGACATCATTAGTTTCTTAATCGTTTCAAACTGATTTCAAGTTAATTGTTGATTTTCCTGAGGTCGATCATGACTTGTTTGAGAAGAAAAATTGATTACATATTGTTTTCCTTAGATTGGAAGCTTAATGACAATGTCAATCATTTACATGTACGATGAAAATGCGGAAAAATTGATAGAAAATTCACAGATTATTACAATAGGCACTCTTATTAAAGACAAGACAATAGTTGCACTTATTAACGAAAAGTCGATTACTTTCAAAATTGGTTCACATCACTGAAGTTGAGCTAAAATTGATAAATATTAATGAATAACTTGATTTAGTGGATTAAGCGATCTAAAGTTACCTTATGACTGTTATGCAAAAAGCGGGCAAAAAGAGCTCTATCTAGTGTTGAATTTTTCAATCTCATTATATTTTTTTATTTTGACACCTGAGTTTTAAGTTTGATTTACCTTTGATTTTGTGAATTTTGACTAGTTTTTGATGTTGATTAACTTTTGTTTAACCAGTGATAATATTATAAACCTCCATTAAAACTAAACTCACCCCAATATAAAGCTATAAGCGTTTACATTATTACATTTGAATAGCTGTAAATGTTATGACCCTTTGTTTCAAATTTATACTCACTTCGTTCCTTGGTTGCTACCAGATGATTGGATTTGAAATCACCTTTTCGTACTTTATTATAAAATGATACAGCACAGACCACACTGTAAACTCTTAATCCAGTTAGAAAGCCGATTATCACGGAAACAAATATATCAGTATTACCTGGACTAGACTTTAATTTATGGTTGTTTGTTTGTGTGTTTACAAAAGGCCAATATTCCACCGATTCAACGATGATCAAAATGGTTACGGTGATGGTATTGATGATATAATCATAATTATGGATAAAAAAATGGAAAATGATAAACAAAATCGTATGTTAATCAAGTGCAAAAAAGAAGACTCTTTTACATATTCTTCCATTCTCGTCACGTCTTCATTATTCTGGCAACATTTGATTACATTTTGATGAGATTCAATTCTTATTAACACAGATGAGGACAAGCTCAATCATTGTCTTGAAAATGTAATTTGTTTATTTTAAAATCAAATCACTTTCTTGCCCTCAAACTGGATGGAGCCCATCAAAATTAATGTACCTGACGTAATTTTACTATTTACAGTGATAAAGAGTCATTTTTTTCCTGCTAGCTTACTCATTATCTGTTGCAGTTAATTCAATTTCAACGCTGTTGAATGATTGAAGCACATGAAGCCTTAATTTGAAATTGGTCCGAGAAGAAAAAGAATCAAGCTGTTAAAACAATGAAGTTATCAAACTGCAATCAAAATGGTTTTACTTACTTGAAGTACGGCAATCCTAAGTGCAGCATAAGCCGTTAGTTGATCGTGCTCAGTCAAACCAGGTATTCTCATGTCTTTCGGAAAATGATGATCTCGAATGAAAAGCTATCAAAGAAGGGAAAACAAAATCAATATCATCAATTGATTGTAAATTGGATATTTAATAGCCCATAATTTATATCTCATTTCATTATTGGCAATATTACCAACAACCAGTAACCGGCAAACAGCGCAACACGCACACAAGCCAATCATTAACAACTATCTAATAGTTTCATTTCCACAGTCAATTATTAATTAAACAAATTCAACCGTCTAACTGCAATTAACTGGTTCTATTTGAAGTACAGGCCAAACCATAACCATACGTACCATTATCATCCGAACCATAACAAAACCAGAACTGGCAGCAATATCAACTGCAGCAAAAACTGCCAATAACAAGACTGTTGTTAAGGAAACATCTTTCTGTAAAAAGACAATTAGATTAATCGAAATTGAATCAAAAGTAATTATCAATTTTGTTTGCCAAGAATCTCAAATGAACAGTTAGAAGATGTTATCTGTTAAATTGTTAAGAGTTGAAAGTTTCAAAAAAATCCAATTTCCAATTCCACCTGATTTATTGAATGCTAATTTGCTCTCATCTTTTGGTCACATTTAATTTCAATTACATTTAAACTCTTCAATTTTTCATCTTTGTTAACCCTGTTAGGGTCAAGAGTCTTTTTTTTTCAATTTCATCCCAACTAATTAATTATTGTAATATTGTTGTACCAAAAGAAGATTGAAAATTAACAAAACAGTTGAAGGTAAAAGGTTGCAATGAAATTGTCTCAAGATGAGTTGAGTTTTTTTTATACTTCAGGAATCAGGAACTAGGCAAGAGCCATGCAAACAAATCAGATCAACATTTATAATTTCAACATCAACTTAATCATCATCATTATAACCAACCTTTCTCTCTCTCTCCTTTCAGTTGCCTTAAAGTTACCTTTCAAATATTTCCAGCCTAAGGGACCTAAAAGTATGGCGAAAAAGGACTTCGTTTATATAGGAAGATATTCATTATCATGGCGATTCCATTTCAGTTTGACCAATATTTGAATGAGAAAGGAAAATTGTTCAATCTCGTTAATATAAGTCACCAGATTCAGCATCAATTGATTCAAGATTGGAAGATTAAAAGAAACATAAAATCACTTAAAAAGATACATTTTCCAGTTTAACCTTTAGAGACAGAGTTTATCGACTTTCAGCTCAAAATCTGGTTCTTTTTTGTAAAAATTCACAGTTTAACATGAAAAAAGGTTTCAAGATTTTCTCATGATGGATTCAAAATTTAATGGTTTAGCAAATTCCGTCTTAAAACAATCCCACAAACTGAAAGCTAAAACCTTTCATCAGCTGAAAGACTAGACTATGGTTACTATTAGATTTTAAAGTAATACAAAATCAGTGGTTATGGTGATCAAGTTCAAGTTTCTTATGTAAATACATTAAAAACAATCGTGTTTAAAGATGATACAGAAAAGGCAAATCTGTGATAAACCGGATTATCGGGTCAATACAAGCCTCAAGCAGATTCCTGTTTTATTAACCAACGAGAAATGAAAAGGTTAATTCTTGATGATGAAGATGACACAAAAAGAGATATTCATTGAGCAATCAGCAGGACTTATTTGATGAACAAGGAGAAACACCATCTCATTATCATCATCATCATCATCATCATCATTATACGACTTATCTTTGAAATCTTAGCCAATACTTTAAGGAAGGTAAAATGTTTCGATTTATGCTTGAAGCCATTTGAGAAACTGAAATAACATTTTCAAGTTTTTCTTGGCCAATAACATTATTGATTACAAGTTGCCCTTTGGTTTAACAGTTAATCGTAACACTAAGTTAACTGTTAATTGTAGATTCATTGGTTAAAGATAATTGGTGTAAAAATGGTTAAAACAATCAAGGAAATAATTTGCTCAATTGTGTCCAATAACTGGTTAAACCTATCAACTTTGGGTCTTGTTGCTCTTGCTTCTGTCAAGTAGCTTGCTTAGCCCAAATTGATTTAAACAATTAACTTTTAATGTTAAACCTGATTTGATTGATAATCGTCATTAAGTTTGACTTTTAATTTCTAATTGTTGTCTTCTTTTTGTCCCATAATCATGATATTGAGATGGTTTCAATGGCATGTTAAGTCTAGACAAAAATTGGGTTTTGAAAGGTTTTATTGGACATCTTTTTGCACTATTTTAGGTTTTATTCAAGTCTAATTGCGTGATCAATATTTTGATTGATTTGCTTTCTATCAAAATAGACATTTGATTAGTTTTTTATTTCTGATAAACTTGAAATAATGATGAAAGTTTATCCATTGACTAAGTTAACCAGAAAAGGGTGAAATTATCCTTAAAAATGAAGAAGAAAATTTGATCTTCAATTGATGATGGCGATGATTATAATCATTATAAGGAAATATAATCATTATGTTGTAATTTGTAATACATTAAATGGATAAGTATTATATTTATATTTAAGTGTTGATATCATTAAATGCATTATAAATGGCAGAATAAAAATTCAATTCAATATTTGATTGAAAATTAAAACCAAATTTCAAGTTTAAAACAGGCAATCAAGATTCTGGAAGAGTTTACTCTGCAGATTATTGACAATTAGAGTCTATTTCAAACTAAAGAGAGCAACAAGACGTCAATTAACATCCAAAATCAAGACCAAAAGACTGTGCTTATTGGAAAGGTTTTGATTGCTGAGGTCAAATCTCATGACTTGGAAATTTCAGCAACTGAGACTTCTAACTGTTCATTTGGACGTAAAAACAGAAGTAAATCTTACCACATTGCGAGTCTCTCGAACAGCATAAGCCATCCAAGCCCAACTGAAAATGTAAATCAAGACAAAAATAACACTCAGAATGAGGGTTGTTCGGGAAGACCACAATTCGACTGGTAAAAGAGAAAAGAAAATGGAAAATCCGGTGAATATGAGAATGGCAATGATCGTGAAAGGTTGAGAAAATGTTCATTTACCAATGAGAATGTCAAAATCGGAGCGTAAATTTTCAATGTGAAATGATCGACTTTTATCCTGCAAGGTTGTCGGTTCTTCAATTTTATTTGGTAGCCAAACGGTTGACATATAAGATAGAAAGGTAACTTCCTTATTAACATCGTATAATTTGGCAGTTAACAGGATGAGTGCTAAAAATGATAATCCCTGAAAAGAGAAATGAGAAAATGTTAGAAGCAATATTAGTTGATATTAAACAGTGTTAGCAACAGTTGAGGAACCCAAATGAAAGCGCAACAATCTCAAATTAACAGTGAAAATGAAAACAATTGAGCTGGCTAAAGGTTAATTAATGAATAATACATAACTATTATTAACTAATCATCGCCCTAAAGAGTCACGAACAACTGATTGTCTCATTTTACACTTTAAACAGACTGTTGAACACATTTTGTTTAAACAACCCTATTGTTGCCTGTAACATGATTGTTGATGTTGTATACAAGTAAACACACGTCTCTTGTTAATCAATCATGATGAAACTTCAATTAGCCAATAATTAACTGGGTGTTTGGATGAGATTATTTTGCTGCCCATTTCAAGTTTACTCAATTTTCTTGGTTACTTACTTCTGGATAATAAGCGCTGAGGTATAAATTTTTAAGTAAAATGTAACAGAAGCTTTTATGGTTAACATCCATTGCATTGTGATGAATTGATGGAGGCGATGAATTTGATCTCATTGAACGAGACATGATTGTCTTGATTGGTTAATTCAATAAAAGTGATAAGTTTAGAAGTGTAAAAAAAATAGAGTTTCAATCAATGGACACGAAACATCACATGGAACATGATAAATGAGGTTAAAAACACTGGACACACATAGAAGATGGTTAACGACAAAATAAAGCTAATGGTTGGTTTAACTATAAATTTCAATATTCCTATTTTGGACACAATTCACAATTGTTCACAACTGGTAACTAATCATGAGAAGAAACAATGTTTAGATTCTGTAATGTAGTGTTTCGATAGCTGAGCAAGTTTCAAGATTAAAGCCAAAGCCATCGTTTTTCTTTGGCTTTGTTGCTGTGTGTTTTATGGGGTTTGTTGTATGGACAAATTGGTTTGTTTCTTGGCTCCTGGATTAGCTGACCGATCAATCAACCTTTTGAAAGCACTTTTAACAGGTGAAGTAGCACATTATACACTGGAATCAATAGAAATGAAGAAAAAAAAGAAAGATTAGAAGTTAATTCAATCAAAAGACTAGAGATATAACAAAAAAAGGATGAATTGGTTGATGTTTGTGTTGATGTTATAGGAAACTAATGTAAACAGTTTTTCATTATTATTGCCATTAATAAGCTCATGTTACCAATTTAAGCTACCTGAAAGACGAAACACTTTCTGAATCAAAGTAAATGGCAAGAGTCAATGAGTGAGCAAACAGGTAAGTGAGAGATGACTGGGAGGTAAAGAGAGTAACTGTGGACGTGACTTATTTTAAAATTCAATAGTGTTTGTTTCTTTGTTCAGTCTCAATTTTTTTTCCTTCTTCATCAATTCAATTTCAATAGATGAATGAATACATTCCCTATCAACACTTTTCACCCTCAGCTTGATTACAATAGAAGGAAAAAAAACACACTGAGAAAAACCTTTTTTCATTCTTCTTCTTCTTCTTCTTTGTAAATGTCTTGTTGATCCTCATCACCATGATACTTCTCAAGATGAGGATGATGATGATAAACTTAACGGACAAGTTGAAAAAGGTTTGGTTTGAAGGAAAAATGATGAAATCAAATACACATAAGAAGAGAAGAGGAAAAAAAGTTCCGAGTCTTGTTCTAGATAAGGTTAACGTTGAGTAGTAGCCTAATTAGTTTACCTGGGGCCATTAAAATCAACTCTTGCCGATACATTGACCTGAACTATTGATGATGATGCTGGCGAGTCTTCATCATAATGATGATAATCATCATCTAATGTGAATTTATTCTTTCATTGGGCAATCCTTTTTCTTCTTCTTTTTTTTCATTTTTTCAGAAATAATTCTTTAATCGATATGGTTAGATAATTTTCCAAATTATTATCCAGTTTTTCAAACACCAAACAGCATTAACTTTCAATTATCCTGAGGTTGATGTGACACTTTTGGCAATAACAACAGGTTTACACTTTTCGACGCTTTCGGAAACACTCTATCTCTTGGAATAATTAATAACCTTTTCTCTTATTTCAATTTTTCTCATTCTCTTCGTTTTTGAACGCTTCTCTCATGGAAAATATTCAAATGAAAAGAAAGAAAAGAACAAGAATAAAATATAAATTATTCCAAGAGGTGAAGTAACTCCAAAAATGTCGAAAAATGTAAACTTGCTGTAGCTAAGCTGGAAATACCAATCGAAATGGAAATGTCATCAACTGGCTTAAATTATCACAAATGAAATGGTGATTGACCAGTGCTTTGCTTTAGTCCATTAAGCTTTTGATTTTGGATGTTGAATCTTTAAATGGGACAATTGCTAATCTTGATCGCTTCCAAGCCCATTTACCCATCCTTAGTGACTTTGGTGACTTTTCACTGCTGCGTTGTCATGATCTAGAACATTTATCATTAGAGGCCAACTTGAATTGTAATATCATCTGATTGAATTGCCTTTGACAATGAAAGAACGGTTTAATCCTGAACTGTTGTTGTTCCCTTGCTTGCTTTAAACCATTTCAAGTTAATCAAGATCTGTAAACAAGATGAAAACACCATTAATACAACAAGTGGAACCCCCGATCATGACTGATCGTAATTTTTTCACTGAAACACAATAAATTCAATCCATATTTAAAGACTCAGATTCTTGATGAAAAACCATCGTCAATGAGAAAAACTATAATAAAATCTGGTTATACAGCTGAACAGAGTGAAATCTTTCTGTACAGTTAAGTACTATATTTTTCACTTAACTCTTTACTCGAAAGACAGTTTTACTTATCCTTCTAAACCAACAATAAACCATCAACCTGATTAACCAAAAAGTTTTTCCCCCAAAGTTAATAGTAAAAGATACGGATTCTGCGTTTTTTCCCCTACCCTGTTTGAACACTAATTTCTCAGTAACCTGAATTCCGATAAAGTTCGAACTATTTTTTGCGATTGTAGTTTAATCATGGCTTTCATCCTATGCGAAAATTTTCTTTAGAACCCGTTTGGTTTGGCCACAATCTTCCCGCAAAAATTTCATAGTTTGACTTTATATATTGTATAGATGTATAGATTAGGTAAACTCCAGTAGTAATAAAATAAACACTAAAGTAGCCGTTATTGGCAATCTTTCAAGCTGAGTAATTATTATTCCACCGAAAAATGTGTGTTGCAAATTGCAACGATAATGATAATGATGAACAATCAATATGTTTTTAAGCCAAATAAATGATAATGTTGATGAAAAAATAATATTAGGATGGGCTCAATGAAATCCATCAACATATCATCAAGATTCATGTTAACTTGTTTTTCTTGGATATTTTTATGATGATTGTTCATTACGCCATAATCCCAAAAACCTTTAGGGTTAATAGAAACATAAATCATTTACTCTTATTTCAATTGTAATAACAGATAACTTTTTATCTCTTTGCCATCCTCATTATTATCTCCATCGATCTAGTAGTGAAATGGATCATCATGATTTTTGCCATCTCGTGAATTTTATAAGTCCAATGATTGCAGGCCTGTGATTATCAACTAGAGAAATGCTAAAGGAAGAAAAAAGAAGAACGAGAAAAATGGTTATTAGAAGAGGAATGATGATGGAGGACAGGGCTGATGAACATGATGATGATCATAATAAAGCAAATGTGCCATGGGCTAAAACAAGTATTGAAACCGTGTCGCTCATCACGTAATCAGGCTTACCTCAAAGATTGCGAAATCAAATGGTTTGCCCTTTTATGTGAATCAAAGTAATCATGGGTCATTGCAAAGTCATCAACTTTTGTTGATTCTTGTCTTGTAGGTCTCCTTATTTCATCGCTAATCAGTTGAATTTCAGTTTGTCAACTGAAAAATGATTACATCGTGGTCAACATCTTTAAGGCCCATTTATTAAACTTGCTGCTTCAATAACCACCATTCCAATTATTCAATTCACAAATGAGATTAAAATTTAGAATTGTTGACCGGTTGTTCATGATGAAAGGTAAGCTCTAAATAATGTTGAATCTTGCTCTTTCTTTGATTACAGATTATTGAGTAGCTTCAATTGAAATGTGTCAAACGTTGAGACAATTTTAGTAGCTAACAGTCAAATCTCATCAAATATTACTACAGTTGAAAGCACAGCGACGCTATTCAATTCGATTCCATCAATATTTAAAACGAGCGTCTAATAGATAACCAGAAAGATGGACAGCAAAAGGCACCATTAGCTTTAAATTGAATAAAATTCAATGAAATCAAAACATGACTTTTCATTATCGAGATCCAAACGATGAGCTGTTGTTACATAAGAAGTCACTACTACATAAATAGAGCAAGATAAATCCAACGAAGGCGACAACACACATTAGGTATGAATTAGTAGTCAATGAATAAACAAATTAAATCAAATAAAAAACGGTAAATTGCTAATTAGCCAAAAGATAGTAAAATTAATAAAATTAAATACCGTAGCTAGTGAACGTTAGCTGACTAGCGAGCTACACAACTATTTTAGTGAGCCCAGCCATTAAGTAAACAGCGCAGTGAGCTAGCGACTAATCTCTATCCAAGCAACTAAAAGGTCTCTAAAAAAGGTTAAAATAAAAATCAATAAGAAATTAAAAAGAAACGAAAAAAAGGAAAAAGTATCAAAATAAATCAATTTTGCTCGAAAATTGATCAAGCTTAGCCATTTCTTGCATTTTATTCACTAAAGAGTATTCACTCACTCGCTTTAGTCAACTAAAGTGACCCCGAATCTGCTAACTTAATTTTTTAGTGACGACGTGACTCTGGGCTAACTACTGTTAGTAAAAATTAAATTAATGGGTTTAAAAAATGTTTAAATGACGGACTTTTAATAACAGGAAAATACAGATTGTAAAGAAAGTTTTGGCGAAGGCGGGACTCAAAGGTGCGTATGAAAGAGCGGTTGTTTTAAAATCATCGTCTGATACACATTAACAAAGCTAAAAGGATCTCTGCGCAATGAAATGGGCTGAACTTACTTTCCAAAAGTTTCTTTACACCTGTATAGTAATGCCATCTAAATTTATTACAATTACCTTTGAACAATTATTGAGTGGAATGATGCAAATTTGAAACATTATTGCCTTGTTTTTTTGCAACTGTGTTTCTGTTGTCTTGAGCTTTCAATAGCAATTAGTTGAGCAATCCGACTTACAATTTATCATCTTTAATGATTTAGAGGAACAAACAATCCGTTAATCTATTTAAACAGTAATTGAACTTCAAGCTCACTAGTTTGTCAGTCTGGTTAATCAAAAGTATTTATAAAGCGTAACTCTAACGTTTCCAATCATAATTGTTGATACATCAATCTGAAATGGATTATGTTTCTGGTTTGATCCATGGCGAATGCTTAACTGTTAGCTAAATCTAGAAGTGTGATTATTTAACTAACAGTTAGATACAGCAACGAGCAAAGTTAAAAAATCATCTTAATATTGAAATGCAACAAAAATATTGATGTTTTATTGAGCCGAATTTAGTTTACATTTTTTTCTCATTGAATGTAATTAAGAAACGGTTTGTGAGTCATATTGTGATCTAATAAAATCACCATTTTCACCTTGAAAAAGCAACTCAGAAAATGTCAGTAAGAGAAGCCAATTTTGAATTTCATTCACAAACTCGAAATGGCAACAGAGAAACTGAAATCACATTGACAAATACTTTCACCTTCTTCAAAGCAATTTAATGGTTAGCCAAGTTTATTAAGAAAAAATTGAAACTGATACAATTGTACGATCTAAACAAAGATAATTAGATGAAAAATCAATCAATAATTGAGCAAACAATTGGTAAACAAAAAAACAAAGGTTTTGTGAACAAAGGCATTCATTATCCTAAACCTCTAGGTGGCACTGATATTAGTTTAGCCAATTGTCAAAGCAACAAGTGATTTATATGCATTCATTTTAAAATTTGGCTCGTTTAATTTAGGAAACTGAGGAAATTTGGCCCAGTGGTGGTTTAAGTTGCGTTAGTACTTGGTCAAGCCATTGGAGTGGTCCGTGAAGATGAATTTCAATCCAGGAAGGAGTTGATGTAACATCAGTTCGATGATATTCAGCTCCCCATCCTTTAACGAAACTCATTCTGATTGTACACATCTTAGTCAATTCGTAAACCTTCTCATATCCGTACTGAACATCTCTATTCAATAAATGTGCAAATACAGAGTTGTCGAAGATCTTTAAGGAACATGATGGAGGGATTTTTATGACAGTCGTAGGAAGGAAACCGTTTGCAAAATTACAGTTACGGCTTTGGATGAAGATGGGTGCATCACTCTGACAAATGGCGAAAACTTTTCCCTGTTCGTACACAAGTTTAACACCTTTTCCTATGTGTTTTCTGGTTTGTTCAATTGTCGAGTTACGGTTAACATTTGACAAAGATCCTAGACAGAAACGATTGGGCGAGGAAGGGTTGGTGAAACCATCGATTGTAACATAACTATCAGTTGCCAGAAACACTTCACCGACTCTAGTGTTTAATTCATAATAACAAATTTTGCACCAAGAATCTGGTTCTGAGTGCTGAACTAGCGATGCGTTGAATGGAGCATCCGAGGTGTCCATCTGATTGGCATCGTTTTGATTGCGATTCTCGTCCTGTGGACTGTAACCTGGAGGTGGTGTCTCTGCCATTGGAAGATGTGGAGAGCTAGGTCCATAAGGGCTTGACATATTGGATGCGAGGGAGGACGGGCTAAAGGTATGCTGAAGATTCAAAATTTCATTTGAAACGTCATTGAAAACGAATGAGTTATCAGTATTGTTATTGGTGATAGCATGATTATTTAATAATCGTCCTGATGGTGGGCCTTGTCTAACCGAAGATAAATCAAATTGTTGTTGCTGATGATATTGTGGTGCTTGATGATATTGTTGAGTTTGATGGTATTGTGGAGCTTGATGGATGCTATGCTGTGAAAGGTGAGGTGCACCAGGAAAAATCGATGAATTGGATGAAGGGCTGATTGGTGAACCGAGTGGATTTCCAAGTAAACTTGCATCAAGATTACCATTATTTGCACTACTTAAATGGTTACTTGTATCATTGAAAACAGAGTTATTATCATTAAGGTTATTATTATTATTATTATTGATATTATTGATAGCATTGATATTATTATCATTAAGGATGTTACTATTATTCAATGAAGTGGATGATTGTAAATGACCAGGCGGGTAATCACTAAACCTAGGAACCAAGACAGGAGGTAAAATTGGTGTCTCCACTCTTTTGTAATGGTACGGGTTAACACAGACATGGGGTTGTTTGGCAGAGAAAGGAAATTCACAAATTTCCAAAGGTTTAAGTTCATGGTGAGACTGTAAATCAGGCCATCTCCAGACACGACAATAAATTACATGAGGTAACCCTTTACGATGGGAAACTTGCAGACGACCATCAAGTGATCGCGGGATAGTTACACATTTTGACGGTTCCCCTGGATAGGTGAGAGCTTTCTGCAGTTCTTCAATGGCACCTTTCTTCTTTTTCAACTTTTTAACCAACGAGTCAATTGCTTTGCTAGCCCATTTTTCATCTTCATCACCTTGTTTCCAACCAAGAAGTTTTTTCACTGAAGGATTGGTAAAACTAAATAAACTGTTGAACGATGACATAATAATATGAAAGAAATAGTAACGATAGAATTGAGAGAAGATTCAGAAGGAGGGAGAGAAAGAGAGAGAGGATAGAGAGTAAGTGAGGCAGAGTAAAAGAGAGAGAGAGTAAACAGGCAAGAGATTGCTAAAAGTACTTGACTAAAACATGGCGGATTTTTACAGTGTTGCCAGAGTTTGCCAAAGAGAGCTTCAAGAAAATGTTTCGATGAATCGAGATAGAAGGAAGAAACAACCTAGGATAACATAGATGGCAGGGCCATCTACATGACAGTATTTCCGGGTACCGCCATGTTTAAGTCATGTTGTTGTCGATGAGGAGGATAATTTGTCAGATAGGTAAACATCAACTTTACTCTCTATCCTCTGCTTTCTCGGAGATTTGACTAGATTATCTGTAAATTGAGGGATTAAATGGGAATCGTGTCGGTACGTATCAAGGGTAATCTCAACATTTTTCAAATCTTTGGTCAACTTTGAAAGAGTCATGGAAACTTGTTGAACCATCTTTTGAGATTTAATCAACTGCTGGGAAAGTGAATCTATCTCTTTGGTTGCATTCAAGTAAGGTTGGCAGGCCAAGTTTACCAGTTCTTCTCGAAGAGCTTCATTCTTTTCCCTCAATTTTCTATGTAACAGTGTATCATATGATGATGAAACAGGTGAAGATGGCAAGGATTCATTCTTGATGGGAAATACTTTAGGTTGAGTATCAGTTAACTGTCCATTTGAAGGTTTAATACGAGGATAATCAGGACTTGGTGAAGGGGGAGTTTCTGGTCGACCATTAAATTCATCAAATTGGCTTTCAATGGTGTGAGAATCAATCTCATCATTTTCTTCTTCCTCTGATTCAGGTGCTTCACCCATTACCACGACTGCTGTCATCTTGTATTAAATATCAAAAAATCCAGAATAAATCACAGGTTGATGCAAAGAGATTCTATCCAATTAAATTGCGACAAAATAGTTACATTTAGACACTAAAAAAACATCAACAAAGAAAACACAAACCAGGTAACATTAATTTAATGCATCTGTCAAGTTGGCTCTCAAGCTTTACCATCAATATCTAAACCAGCAGATGGCGGCAACAAACAAAGAGATTAATATTAATATCGATAGAATCGTACTTTTAATTGTAAACTTTTGCTGAAAATTATCAAAAAAAAGTCAAATCAAATCGAACGAAAACAAACGAAATAAAAAAATCGAAAGAATGACAAAAAATAAAGACTCTACTTACGTCCCTTTGACTGCTTACATCAAACACTTTATTAGATGATGAAATGGTCTAAATCATAACCATAAGAAAATAACTGAAAATTAATCACCAAATCAATTATTGAACACTTCAAGAATTTCCATTAATCACCAGGGAACATTGGATGCATAAATTGTTATTAATTACAGTTAAAGTAAACATTGTCTTCAGACGAGTATTATGTAAATGATTAATCTGGTTAGCATTAATTTCGGTAGACAGATGTTGGTTAGCATTCAATTTGCTAGATGGCATTAGTTCTTCTTTGGTTTTTCGCTTCTCTTAAACTTTGACAAGTTTCTCACTAAACTCACTTTTTTCGTTCGTCTTTAGTTTAGTTGTTGTGGGAATTTTATTAAGCTTACTAAATAGCTATGTGTTACCCTTAATGTTTGTTGTTTTGTTTATTTTGATCGATGCGTCTTTTAATGCATCATCATGTTAATA
This sequence comes from Tetranychus urticae, assembly GCF_039701765.1. Classification (NCBI taxonomy): domain Eukaryota; kingdom Metazoa; phylum Arthropoda; class Arachnida; order Trombidiformes; family Tetranychidae; genus Tetranychus; species Tetranychus urticae. The sequence goes on along the minus strand of NC_142959.1, from coordinate 11,822,331 downwards.
TCCAAGTTTACATCAATTTGTTTAACCTTTCTCATTGTTTTGACCCTTTTATCTAACCATGTTAGTGGGAAAAAACGGTTAAAAGACATTTTCCTCAGTGTTAAGACGACCCAATCTAACCATCGGACAAGACTTGCAATTATATTGAAAACATGGTTTAAACAAGCACCAGAGGATACGTATTTTTTCACCGATCAAAAGGACGATGAGTTTAACCGGTTAACCAATGGACACCTTATTAAAACCAATTGTTCCGCATCACACCATCGGACTGCTTTGTGTTGTAAAATGTCTGCCGAATTTGATACTTTTCTTGCAACATCTAAAAAATGGTTTTGCCATTTTGATGATGACAATTACGTTCATGTACCTAGTCTGGTTAAACATTTATCTCGTTACTCACCAAATAAACCTTGGTACTTAGGTAAACCAAGTACCCTTTCACCTTTGGTAATACTCAATCCAGATGATCAATCGTCCAAGATATCATTTTGGTTTGCCACTGGAGGTGCAGGTTTCTGTATTAGTCGTGCCTTGGCCAATAAAATGGCTCCATTTGCCAGTAAAGGTAAATTTATGCAAATGGGTGAAAAAATTAGACTACCTGATGATGTTACCATTGGTTACATTATTGAACACTTGCTTTCCATTAATTTAACTGTTGTTGATACATTCCATTCTCATTTGGAACCCATGAATCTCTTTCCAAGTAAAACCTTAAAAGATCAGGTAATTATTTCGCATTTTTTTCTATTTAATTAATATTCTCTTCTGTTTCACCTCACTCTTTAACTTGATTTTCGGTGCATTTTTTTTCTACCTTAATTCATTCTCTTTTAATATTCCATTTATTGATACGAACCTGTTCTGATTAGTTGCTAATGATTGGCATCTTGTTTACTCACTTTATGATCCTCATCTTTAACTTTTCTTTCCCTACCTTATATCCCCAATAATTATCAGAAAGTAAAAAAAAAATATTTGCCCGCAAGTGACAGTCAAGCAGGCAAGTCTTGCAAGTAAACATTTTATTTGATCCCATTAGAGACTAAAAAACAGATTCAATTAAATCTTAAAAGCGGATCGTCTGTTCTTGTGCTCTTAAATCCCCTTTAAGCTACTCATAATCGTTCACTTTTCTGGTCTTTTGTTTTATCGCCTTTTCGCCTTAATCCATCTCGCGATTATTGAAGATTGTCAAGACGGAAAAGGGCGGTTAAATCAAAGTTTACACATTGAACATTCATCCATTACTCACTTTTTGAGATCAACTAAACCCCTAAAAATTAACCATAAAAATATCCATTTATCTCATTTCATCTTAAATCCAATTACTAATTGCTTATTGTGTTTCCTTTTCCATTGCTTACCATTGTTAGTAAAGCTTTCAGTTTTCTTTGCATTATTATTTCAGCTTAACAATTTTTCTTGAACAAAATTTGCTCACATTACTGGATTATCATGATTTAGAAACAAAAACCAACTTTTAATCTATTGAAATTGTAATTGATGAAACAAGGAAGATGAGACACAGACAAAGACCAAAACAACAACAAGTAAGAGAGGGAAAAACAAAAGGTCAGCCGAGGTTACCAAAGATGAAAGTTAACATTATTTTTGATCCATTAAGGATGTTCAATGATGAGTTAAACTAGCTATGATAATGCATTGGAAAAACATGAAGAATAAGAAAAAAGTAGAAAAGAAAAAAAATAACTAAACTTTCTCATTCTTTTGCTCATTTTTACCCTTCAATTGCAATCTTAATAGAGTTTTGCTCTTTTCTCTTCACTCACCTTCAAGATAAATACATGTTTTACACTATTGATTGGTGGTAAAAGGTAAAAAAAGAAATGAATGAAGGTTCATCATCTTCATCATCTTTATCATCACATCATCTCGATCATCTTGATGTTGAAGCTTCTCATTTACCTTTATTTCATCTTTCAATCTTTGTGTAAAGGCAACTTTGCCCCTGGATCACGCCAAAGCCCCGGGCCAAGGTTTCTTACCTTTCACTAGCTCTAGCAAATGCAATCCTCTATTCATCATCATCATTACCCACAGTTGCTAGAGAGACTTGTAGACATGAAAAAACTTAACTTACCTACTGAGAGGTTAAGTTCAATGGTTATAGTTTTGAATACACTTTTGTACATATTTACAGGCAAAGTTACCAAGTTACCTTGTAGGCCGAAGGTTAAATCAATAGGTAACATCATTGTTAACTTACATTTTTCTTTCCACCCAACAACATTGACCAGTTATTACCTAACACAGCAAAGGCTACTTATTGTTGTTTACCTCCCCGTTGATTTTATCATGTCTTTACTCATTTCACTCATCTTACATTTAAATCATCATCACTGTTCATTTTGTTTAAAATTAATCTTCACAGTAAGTTTCTAGAGATTGCAATGTACTTTCATGTTCAACTTGGGCGGAAAGAAACATAATTCATCAGATTACTGAATATTCTAGTCATCGCATTTGATTAAAATGTTCAATTATTTTTCACTTCAACATTGGTTTCCAAAATGATGGGAACAAAATGAGGAAAGTTGATGATTTCATCTAATCACTCTGTTGATCACCAAACAAACCTGTTTCAAAAATGATTCCAGTCTTGAAATCAAACTGATACATTTTGATCAATTTGGTTCATTGATTAGAGTCAAATTGATTTGAAACATTTTCCCACTTGAAATTCCCTATCATGTGAACATTAACCTTTACTTCTTGCCACCAAACTCGCCAAAAATAGTATCAAAGTTAACACCAAAATTAGTGTAATGCCAAACTTTGTTTCCGCAGATTAGTTCAAGCAATTGTTGAACAATATCAACATTATTGTTGCAATTGATGATTGACAGCAATTTAATTTTTGCCAATTATTTACCAGATTATTCAATCATTCTCATCATCTCATGAAAAATTGTAAACTTGTTGCCTTACAAGCTTCAATTATTGTTGACAGTTTTGTTGAAACTTTGCTCATGATAATCACCAGATTCCCTTGCCCAACCAACCATAGTTAATAACCTCGAATTTGTTTATCGCAATTACAATTGATTTCAACCTTTAATCAATTTCAAGTAAATTGTAAATCACAGAGAATCTCTTCAATCTTGAGATCTTAATGATAATTTAATTAAACGATGCCAAAGTCTAAAAGCTTGATCCATCAATTATCATCTTTTTCATCAATCTTTAGTTTAAAACTGCAATTTGAGACTATTTACTTGTGCCGTAAGGCAAAAAAAGATCTTCAGAACACTTCTGATGAACTTACGATAAAAATAAATCTTCAGAGTTGGACAGGTTTACCTTAAAATTGCGATTTATCCATTAATTTACCTGAATTTAAAAGTTAAACTGACATGAAACTTGAATCTTATCTCACTTTCAAGATACAATGAACGTAAATCCAAGCTTCTTGAATCTTGTAATAATCAAAGTCCTGATTCCTTCAACTAATGATGTTAATGTTAACTGATTGTCGATCAATTTTTGACTTAATTGCCAAGTCTATCACTAAGTGACTCGTAATTAAATATCGACTTATTGTTTCCATTGAAATTTCCGGTTTCAATGTTTCAAATTTTCCCATCAATGTATAACATCTTCTAATGATTTATCGATAAACAATAAGTTATTGATAAAAACGGTTCAACAAGAAAATCAGTTTCGGTTTCCGGTTTCTCTGTTCAGTAAACTTTGAAAAAAACAAAACATGAACAATAACAAAATTCCCAGGCTCAGAGGTTCTTAATATATATCAATGGATGGATTAAGTGGAGAAGAAAATGTTGACTGAACATAACATGATGAACCTTTTTCATCCTTCTAATGATGATAATAACCATTTGCTATTGATGATGGCGATGATTACGTTGGTTATTACAATGATGATTGACATGGTGAATCAATGAAAAGATGAAATTTGGCCAAGTAAAAAAATGATTGTTACAAATGTTTCAATTGTTATAACTTGTTGAAGAATTGTCAGAGCGTCAAAAGATGAAATTCATCATTTCTTCAGAATCATGATCATCTTCATCATTTTCAGTCTTTATCTTTACCTTTTCATCATCTTGTCAATTCAATTGTTATCAGCTTTTGTTGTCAATCCAAGAAAATCTTTTCAATCTTTCAAAATTGAGAAAAATTCTAGTTGAAAGGTTTTCCATTCATTATCATGATTGCAATTACTGTTCATCATTTGAATGTCATGTTAGTCTCTCATTATCTTGATTATCAAGTTTCATCCCTTTCCTGGCTTTTTCAATCAAATGACCTGAAAATGCAAAAGAAAAAAATTGAACCAAGAAAATGTCTCGACTTCATCAGTTCCAAGTAACTGGTTAATCGAGCGTCACAATCAGCTCACTGAATCATTGAAGCCTTTTCATGTTAATTGTGATCAAGTTAATCTGATGAAAAAGCGAGACAAAAGGACGTGTTTACAATGATTCTGATTAACTAATTAATTCTGATGCTAAATTGATATTGTTGTTCATCTTGTAATTGATTTTGTCAGCCATTCCAATTGTATGAAAGTGATTATATCGTTTAATTTACCTGAAACAAAAACATTGGTTAATTAATTTCAACTTGATTGATTGCAAACGAGTAAATGAACAACAACAAAACGATTAACAAAAGCAAAAAACAGAATCACAGTTATGCAGTTGTTGCACTTGCATAATTTAAACTCAATTAACTTTCAAAAGCAATTCATTTTCACTTTGCCACTTACCATGTCCAACCTTGCATTTTTTGACCACTAATCGTCCATAATCTTTTCTCTGCAAGAAAATGTTTTTTCAAGTTACTCGATAACCTTTTTCTCGCTTCCCTGCCCATCATTATCACCATCCTCATCTCAACATCAACATTATTATCAAGTGACGGTTATGTACTTTGTCCATTGACATAGTCTGTGTACCTCACATAGATGCCTGTTTTCATATCAATTGAACCTGTTTTTTTTATCCTGCCTTTGCCAAATTGTTTGCCCACTTTTTGCTTGACTTTTTTTTTATTGCGGAAAAAAAGCCAAAATTATTATTGAACAAGCACGGGCCAAAATGTAGAGGCAAAAATACCAAAGAAAAAGTGAGAAGAGGTGAAGATTTTTCTCTCTCTCTTCTCCTCTCTTTTGAGGTCCAAGGAGGAGCAACAAGTTTCTTAAGGGATAGTCTAAGATGCTTTCGGGCATCTGGCTATCGAAGAGCAGATGTGTGTGCCTTAAGTGAGACTGTAAGATGAACAAAGATGAAGATGATGACCCTGGTTGTTATTATCACTCTCACTGCTCTGTTTCTCTCTGATACCGTTTTCAATTTGAAAGGCAGAGAGAGAGGAGCATAAATGGTTAAAGAAAGTACTTGTTCATCTTGAATGATGTAAATGATGAAAATGATGAAAAGTCAATGTTCTTGGCGAACTGATAAAACAATGATAAAGAGCAGATATTTCAAGTTGTTTAAACACTTAACAATACTTATACAAGAAGCCAGAAAGATTTGAAAAGTTGCAAAATGTAAATGATAAAATTGAATATTGGTCATTATTTTTGATGCTCCTTTAAATGATTACCATTTGCAAAGAAAATGAATAACTTGGAAAAGGAAATGAGAAGATGATTAGTTTTCCATTTAACACACAAGTATCCATTATGAACATGAATTTTTTAACCTTCAGGGGTTGAGAGAAAAAAAAGAAGTCAAAAATTTGCTGATGAATATTTTTTACCTTTTCTTTGGAAATAACATTTTGCCTTTTCATTAGTCTTTCCCAATTTATCTTGTTTACCTTAACATAAACGTGATTCAAATGTATCTTTACCTTTGACCATCCTTTCATGATAACTTACCTTTTGTCTGTTTCCATCCCTTAATCATACAATGTTAATCACGATTTAGATCATGTTCTCACCAATTCATCTATTTTTTAGTCTCAAGCTTCTTGAAACATTTTATTCAATGTTCAAAAGCGCACTCAGAATATTTCACGAAAAACTCAATCTTTCTCATAAACAATTCATTTTCAGTCAAATTTCCTTTTCTCGTTTGATTAAATTCATTAACTCAAGTTAATGGAGAAAGCTTAACCAACTACAACCAAATTACCTTTTCATTAACCGCAAAGTTTGTCATCATATTTACAGCCAGGTGAAGTCAGTAATCTTCCCATGAAAAAGGGAAGAAAAAGATTTAGTCAATTTCGCATCTTTGTCATCACTTTTTTTTCGCGCTAAAACTTGTCCATTGATTACAATAATGGCTGGTCATGGTCAACTTGTCATCTTTCTTTATCTTCTTTCTTCCATTGCAAATGAGCTTTGATGATTTATCATTCAACCCACTTGAACAAATGACTTTTTACTGTTGTTTACTGTCCAAAGTAGCTTTTCATAAAGCTTTACATTCCTTTTATGCAAATGCCAAGAAGTAAAAAAAAGAGCTTCAAATGCCTATCATTTATTGGCCCACATTTATCTTTAAAACCATCTCTTGGCCATCTTCCTTCATCATTATCATCCTTCTCCAATTGCTCTGGTCTTCGTCTTGTTTATAAAACGCCTGGTTGATCGTTAAACTTATTTTCTTCCTTCTTCTTAAAACGCAACTTTTCCTCCATTTTCAATCTTTACAGCCCATCATCTTTACCGTCATCTTCATCACCATTTTCATCATTTTTCCCTTTCAATTTTACCCTCTAACCTTTCTTACCCTTCACTCTGTGTGATCCTTTTTTTTCCTTCCAACGTTATTATTCCTCTTGACCCATCAATAGACTTTTTTTCAGTCACCAACTTTTTCTCTCTTCTACGTTTTTCTTCCCTTTGTAAGGTCACTTCTTTATCTTCTTCTTTGCCTTGTAAAGACTACAGGTTCGAGGTCAGGTCATCCAGACAGAGCGAGACAAGTTTGAAAGAAACCACTTTTATAAATCTTTGTTATCCAGAAAAACTGTAAGCACAACAAAACACACAAAAAAAGTACACAACTTAATGATTCCTTTTTTTGTTACTCTTTTCCCCTTAAAAACTCTCTCTTTTCCCTTGTCAACTTTTCGTCCAAACTTGGTACAATGTACAAGGGCAAAAACTATCCTTTTGTTGTCCGTTCATGTCTATTTTTATGGTACAACGTCTTGAACCTTTATGGTTTATTGGTAAAGATTTGACCCAAAAGATAATCTAATAACACAATAAGACTCGCAATAATAACGATAATAGTTATAAATATTACCTGAAGAAAAGTGATTCAATTGTTAAACTGCTCTTGTATTTACATGTATTTAGTTTCACATTTTATAACCATTTTTCCCATTACATTTGTAGCCCTTTTCTGTGACTCTATTTACCTTATTCATTGTCCACTGAACTCCCTCTCTTCCTTGTCCATGTTGCCCATCATTGATATTCACAAATCCATTGGACAAACAAGTTGACAGTATTTTCCCATTTACATTTGATCACAAAAGTATTTACTCATTTGTATGATAATGCAACGTTTACTCAATACGTTTATTGCTTCCTACTATCTTCATTTTTACCTTTTCATAAATGGTAAAATTGATTCATTTTTCAATGCATGAAATGAAAAAGAGAAATGAAAAGATTCCTTAAATTGTATGCAATCAAAGTTTACAATGTTATTCAATTTTCTCTGGGAATTTTTTGCCTTCCACAATCAAAATGATTACTTGAAATAAGCTGTTATTTTGACGCCAACCTTTACCAACCTTACCACTTGGACTAATCTCGTAATCTCGAGATTAACCTTTTCTGGTTAACCCAAAGTTGCTTTTTTATTCGTTAACAATTTCGTCAATTGTCAACTTGAATATTACCTTTCAATGATTGCTATAATCATGATCAACTCTACACATTCAAAGGAATCACTGTTTTCATCTTAAAGATGCTCTTTGATTGAACTCAATAAAAAAGTAAATAATATTAAATTGCATTCTCCAGTCACTGGTTAAATTACATTGCAAGAGTTTACACAATTGAACAGATCCATTGAAACATCAATCAAGCAATCAATTATCTTCATTATAATTCCTGTTGAATGTTTACTCCTATTACTTGTTCATCTTCTTCATCAACATAATTTCTGAATTTCTTTTCCTTTTTTAATGTTAACTCGTGTTTACTTATAAGGGCAACAATTTTTTTTATTACCATTTCTATTGCCCTTTCCATTAATTATCAACTGTACACACTCACCGAATCAAGTTAAAGCATGATGTTTAATTATTTTCACATTAATTGCCAAATCAAATTGAAATTAATGTTTTTCTTGCTTTCTTCTTTGGTTTCAGATTACCTTCAGCTATTCTCGTTCTGGAACTGAAATGAATGTTGTAAATGTTAATAGTACGATTGATTCTTCAAAAGATCCAACAAGGTAAGTTTACTGCACGATTTTGACCTCAATTGTCAATTAACTTCATCAATCCTTTATTCTCATCTTCTTTTTTTCTCCCAAAATTAAATGCAAATTATTAATATTTTTGTTCTTTTCTTTTGATTTCCAGGTTTATGGCTTTATATTGTCACCTTAATGGATGCTGATGCAATAAATAAATTAATAATTAAACACACTTGTTGCTGTTTGGCACTAAATTCAGAGCTTAAAGAAAGATGAAACTGATTGGATTAAACCTTTAGCCATATTCATTAACTAATTGACTGTCCAATTTGATCCAGAAAAATCTTTCCCTTGTTGCCATATTTCAGATATTTGTTCACATATTTTTATATAAATTTCATCTTCATTTGTCTCATATAAAACTTGTCTGCAACTAACTGCCTCTAGTGGAGTCGAATCCAATTTCAACTTGAATATCAACTTAACTTTACGCTCAACAGGCAGCCACTCGACCTCACTTAGTCCGTTCAACTTGCAACTTTCGATGGCTATCAATTTTCACCGAAAACTCGAGTCAACCTATTTCGCTATGAGAGCCAATTTGGGTTCACAACTCACATTCGTATATTGACTAAATTACGATGGCCCTACTGAAAACGATGGGTGGTTCGATGTGACATTCACCAAACTTACTGTCCTTACTTTCATGAGAAGAAATGAAAATAAACACAACTAATGTCCATGGCAATAAAGACATCAACTTCACAATCATTTCTAGTACTAAACTTGTCAATTGCAAACAAGATTTTCTCTCTTTAATTTAAATTCGCTTTTGTTGTGTAATTAAGTATTACACTTAAATTGATTCATATAATTTTGGCAATCTCAATTCGCATCAACTTCATTCTCATTGCTGCTTAACCAACGATTCAATCCAATAGTTTCAATGAATCCAGTAGATGGCAGGTGGACAAGTTTAATTGTATGAGATAAATTAACTTCATTGTATACTTTGTTTAATGAAATGTCTTTAATGTATTTAAAATGTTTAATTCTTAATACATTTGCGTTAAAAAGCTGAACAATAAATCTTGTTCTCAACTAACTCGTTTGTTCTTATTTCTGGTTTTCTTGGTTATAATGATTTTCCTCCCAATCTTGTAAAACTGTTTACTAATTTAAATTTCTTTTCTTTTATAGTCATCTGTTGATCAACTTTTGGCCATTCAAGTTTCAACGATAACATCACTCAAATCTAACACTCAAACTGAAGAAGATCAAGAATAAAATGAAATGAATTCATTTGCATTTTGAATCGCTTGTTATTTAAGCGTATTGGTCGATAATGCCAATTCAAGATCAATGGTTACTTCAATAGGTTATTTATCGATTAGGAAATTTGATAGCTTTCATCCAATTATAGATTGGTTTTTAATTGTAAAATATTTGTTGCTCAAGAATCAAGCAAGTTTCTCTCGCGAATACACTCAGCTGATTCTTAATAATTTGATTCACATTCACTATTCAGTAGTTAGCCATAAGGCTCGCTATATTTATAGCCGAACTCTCTAAACTCCAAACTCCAAACTCTAGAACGGTTTATTAAGAGTATCGACTAGAGTGCACATAAACCATAAGCTGCGTAAGGGAATCAAATATCAAGTAAACATTTCGGACTCTAAGTGCCAAAATTCATCTAATGTAAGTATCTTAAGATTAAATGAGCTGAGAACTAATTTTAACCTTTTTATTTCTTGATTTCTATAGAAGAATTGTTCCAACCTCAGGCGCTATAAAGATCAAAGTGAAACTGTATTATTTGGGTTCATCTATTTTCGATTTCCGATCCAACTTTGAAATTGAAATTTATAGCAAGAACGAATTGATCTCTATTGTGCTATGCCTCTCGAACCTGAAAAAAGCAACTCGATGTCTTTCAGATCTCTATTTATTGCATATTTCGTCTCGACTTGGCATTATAATCGCTCTCCTGCCTAGGCTACCTCCAAACCGGTCCAACCGATCAGCTTCTTGAATACCAACAATATTTGAACTACTTTATGGTCATAAAATGAAATTTGCCATCTAAATTATGCCAATATCATCAACAATCTTGGAAGACGCAAAAATCCAAACTTAGCCAGCAACTCTGAAAGAGGATGAATCAAGCTTGAAACGTTCACCTAGACTTATGAATTTTAATTGATAAATTTATTCAAAAAATGAATCATTACTGAATGGCTCAACATTTCGAGCTTAAATTGAAACAATTGATCCAATTGTCCGCAATCAAGGGAACGATGAGACAAAAATTACTTCACTTGACGAGATTCAATACAAATGTTAAAGTTGACTATTTATTTTCAAGTGTTTACAAAAACTGGAAAAAGTCAAATTCTGAAGCTGCTTTTTCTTCTTTTGAATTGTTCTTTCATGGTTGAAGATAACCATAATAATAGGTTGATTTAGGTTTATTTAGCTTCAAAAGAAGACAGTAAATAAATGAAAGTAAAGACAAAATGGTGGAGTAAATAATTAAATCAAATTGAAGTTGAGTTGAACGTTTAACCAAACTGAAAAGTAAACCAATGAATGAAGTAAATGCAAAAAACAATGAAATGTAATAATCTTCAGAAAGTAAAGAGATGAATCCAATGGCAAGGTAAACCAAGATTAGAGCAGATTTAATCTGAAACAATTCAATTTCAATGTTGATCTGGTTCAATGTTGAGGCAATCAAATTGGCATTTGGACCCTCAGCCTGGCCAAAAGTAAACCTGATTCCTTGACCATTGAAATAATCTTCAACTAAAGACGATGAGGGTGTCAGAGATGAGGGTGAATAGGACAAGATGGTTGCTGTGGTTGACTCTATCCATGAATCTTGATTGAAGAGGAAAACACAAATAACGGTCAACAAGTAAATCGATGAAACGAGCAAAATGGTCAGCAAAGTGTACTTGATTATGTTGAGGAAAATCGATGAATAATCTCGTTGATGAGATGAAGCAAGGTAGTCTCTTGGATCCATTTACAATGGCAATTCACTTTGAATCGCAGTTGAACACAACAATTTGTATTGAAACGAAATGCAAGTAAAGACGAAATGTTTGTTTATGAAATGATGATGAAAACTGAAAGTCAACAGTCAAGTTATTTTACTTTTCTCACTAATTCAATAAAACAATTGATTCTGCGATTAATTTTATCAATCTTTTCATTGTTTTCCTTCTCAATTGTATTTCACTTGATTCACATTTTATCAAGATTAATCTTTCAAGATTCCTTACAAGTTAACCATGTAACATTGCATAGGAACAAGTGTGTAACAAGATGATCAAAAATGACAATAAATTGTATTTAACAGTCTAACCAAATGAGTTTACGTGTAAATCGAGAAAAAAGGTGAAACTTGAAGGGAAAACTCGAGGTGGCATGGAAAGGATAGATGAAGACAAACTGGAAACTGCAAAATGCTGAGCAAAGTGATCAACTAATGGATGAAACGTCTAACAATCATCTATCAAACACTTATACAGCGACTTGGAAGAGTAATTAATGTTAGTCAGTGTGCATAACATTTATACATGGAAAACAATTAACATCTCAAATGGAGTAAAAATATTCCTTAAACCTTATTTTGGTAAATCACTTTGGTAAATTACGATGAAAACTGCGTTCTATTTGAAACGATTTTGCAATTTGATAGAAGCGAGAAACATTCAGGATTGAAAGAAACTATTGCAACTATTGAAACGATTCGGCGTTTTCCTATTTTCGGCTCTTTCCTATTATGGTCTCTGATGTCGGAACGTAATTTATATAATCTGCTAGTTTTAAATACTCCATGTATCCTCTAAGAGTAACTCGGGCATCTCTTTCTGGAGAATGTCCAGCGATTGTATTTGTTGGATCATCGCGTTTCAGTTTAGGATTCTCGGGGAAGAAGAATTTGTCAACATAATTTAACCCTAACGGTTGCTGACCAGGCCATAATGATTGTAAATCAATCCAAGTAATATCGTTATCCATTAGGTGAGTCGGAGTAAATTTTAATAATCGTAAGTCGCCATCTCCTTGTGTAATTACTCTCTTTCCTCTTAATATGTTAAGGACGGTTGAACGGACTTGATGAAAAGGTAGACCTGTTGCTAAATCGATAGGTTGCAGTCCTGTGATTTTGGTATTTGAATAAAACGAATTTTCAGACTTAACTTCGGCATAATAAATTGTTTGAATTCTAATTATATTTCCGAACCATCCAGATATGTGAATATTACCAACACCTCCACTTCCATTTCCTTCCATGTCTAATGATAAAGTAGGCAAAGGTGGAGAACCAATTGGTTCTAATTTCTCTAGGATTCTCGAGTCATATTTTCCAGGTATCTTGTACCAAATATTTCCTGTAAATTCTCTTCTTAATTTGCGTCGAAATTGTCGTCTTTCTTCTCTGCGGGCGTTAACAGGTTTGATAACAGGTTGGATTTGTAGAGTGACTTGGCCAACTCTTTTAATTAGCTCTGGACAGTTTTTTCTAAGGTGTGTGTTTTTAGAGCAAAAGGAACAATTTTCACACTTAGTCTTATGGTGGTCTGGTTTAAAGCATAAACTGCAATGGAATAAGGGAATCGGAGTCAATGAAATCCATCGAGATCTTCCTGTTTTTTGCTTAATTCTTTTAGCTATCTCTTTGATTTCTTGAATCAAATAATTGTGTGCTCGATTTATTGCTCCTTTTGTATGTGCAGTTACTGTTAATTTAGTATATTGATGCATCTTGGGAGGTGTACCTGACATTTTACATCCTTCTATCCTTTTCTTAAAAACTCCATAACTGTTGACGAAATTCCAGGCATAGCAGGACAGGATTAAATAATGTTGATAAAGTAAAATAGATTTCTTTTCATTATCGCCATCTGAGTACTTAGGATTTCTCCATCTCGGCTGATTCCTCTCCATCCTGTTAGATAAAAGAGAAGAAAAGAAAATGATTAATCAGTCCCAATCACCGGGACTTTATTTATGACCCATCTCTGGTCATTTTAAACTTAACCCAATCACCGGGCTCTTATTTTTATGTTTTTTTTTTTTTTTTCAACCCAATCACCGGGTGTTTGTGTTATCATTCATTTTTTTTTTCAGCCCACTCACCGAGCTTTCATTTTTATCTTTTTTATCTTTGTCATTTATTGAATTTAGTTAGTGTTTTTTTTTTTAGCCCAATCACCGGGCAGTTTTTTGTCTTATTAATTTTTGTTTTGTTTTTGAATTTTGTGTTTTTTTTTTGTTTTTATTCAATTTTATCATTTCCCATCACCATGATTATTTCCCAAAATTTATTTTAATAGCATTTATGTAAAGGTATTACTTCTGGTTGTCTTTTATCTCTTATTTTATCTACTCTGTTCGTTCTGTTATCCCTCTCATCGTAAACTATTGAGTATACTGTTCGCTTTGGGGTGAACATAAAACGTACGCTAAGGGAACATAACAAGAAGCAAATGGTTACTAATAGTGAAATTGAAATCCATTTAACATAATCAAATTTCCAAGTAAGAGTGATTTTCTCGAAACTAGAAAGTACTTTCTCATGAGCTGCATCTAGGAGTTCAAATTCTAATGTTGGTATATTGATTTCTTGATAAGTTGGTTGAAATAGTTTTAAATTTATTGCTTGAGTATGTTCAGTTACTCTGGGACCTCTAACGTAAAGGAAAAAATTAGTGGAAGTGTACTTCATGTCATCAATACTGAAATTTGTATATTTTGATAGTTTGATAACTTGGTTTGGACATGAATATGTGCCTGAATATATTTCAATTTTATGTCCTGCACAATGAATCAAATAATGATCACCCATATTTTTAACTTGAATTTTTTCCGCCACAATTGTTTCATTTACGTTTCTAGAGACACAATGCTCATCTCTCCAGAGCTGTGTTTTATTAAACTTATTTGGGCAAGTTGACACTTTGGTGAAAATAGGGTTTGGTGATTTCAACTCACTTTCCTCAATTTCACAGAACTGGTATGTGGTGGTATTTACTAATAGGTATTCTGGTCCTTTGTATTTAATTTTACATGTATGTGTCGCATTGGTTTTATATAACAAAAATGGGTCCGCTTGAAAGATTTTTGTAACCTGGTCTTGCCTAAAGGTTGTGAAGTTCAAACTTAATATTGGATATTTATTTTCATTGTGAACTTTTACTGAGATTTTTTCAATCACTGATAGGTCACAATCGTCACACTGCAAATTTATTTTTAGAGACTTGAAGAAATTACGATCTATTGTTGGTCTTGATTGTTTTATACTGTCATTGAATTTTTGCATTGTCATTAACTGAGTATTTGAACCAGTTATGACATCAGCTGCTTGAAAGGAAACAACAGGTATTAATTTTTTTATCACATCAATTTGTTGTTGTTGTTCATTCAGGAGTTTCGTAACGTTGACTAAATGGTCAAACTGTGTTTTCATCGCTTTCTTGTATTCTTCATCTTGTTTTGTAATGGATTCCAACACGGGTTTAAAATCGATGTCAGGTGTCATGACACTTTTATACATGTATGCTACTCCTGTAAGTACCACACCGCCCACCACAATAGCTGTTGACCCAACAGCTATCGCAGTAAGAAGTTCTCTTTTTATTAACTGAGGAGATCTATCCTCCCTAGCTGTAATTTGTGGGATGAATCTAATTGGTTGAATATATTTTGTGTCAATAAATTCGGAGCAATACCCTTCTAGAGCATGTAAAGAAGTTCTCACGTATGGACATACGCGGTTATTTAAAGGACATCCGTATTTGGGGTTTGACTTATTCGTTATTTTTCCCCATTCGTCGCTGTCATAAGTTAGCATTTCTTTGCAAGGATTTGAGAAGGCTAAAATTATTCTTATTTCTTGTGTTGCTTTTCTAGGTTTGTGTTCTGTTTCTTTCCATAAGATTGTATCTCCAGTTATGAAAGGGTTACTTTGCCCAGCTACTAAGCAAATTAGTCCCATTAAAAGTATTAAGGACGTTGATAAGGAAGAGCGATAAGGTTTTATTTTTTCTACTCTATTAATACTAGTTACCTTTTGTGAATTTTGTATTGGTCTATGGAAAGGTTTAAGTTGGCTTCCATGAGCCCTTTTTATTTTTCCCTTTTCTCCTAAGGGTAGAATTCTGTAGGTTGTTTTTCCTAACTTTTCTATTATTTTGTATGGACCTGAGAATTTGGGAGTTAACTTCTTTGATCCCTGATAAATTCTATACATTACTTCTTCTCCTACATTGAAGTCTCTAAGTTTTTTCATATCGTGTTGAATCTTCTGGTTTTCTTTTGATTCTATCGAGTAAAGTCTGGCTTGATCTCGTAATTGAGGCCATTGGGAAATGGATTCTCTAACTGTTTTTGGTAAACTTTTGAATGTTTTCGTATTTAAAATAATGTCTATTGGTAGCACAGGGTGTCTCCCATACAATAGGTAAAAGGGAGAACTTTTGGTAGATTTATTAACGCTAGTGTTGTAAGCAAATCCCATCACCGGGATTAATCTTGCCCATTTTTTACGGTTATCATTCTGACAATAGTGTGTTAACATTGTACAAACGGTTTGATTAGCTTTCTCAGTCAAACCATTTGTTGCTGGATGATAAGATGTTGAGAAGGACCATTTACTTCCCATAAAATTTTTAACTTCTCCAACAATGGAAGAGATAAAGTTTCTACCTTGATCACTCAGGATTGTTTTTGGACAACCATGACGAAGAAAGATCTTATTAACTAAAAATTCCGCAATTGTTTCAGCCATCAAATCACCGATAGCTTCTACTTCTATCCATCTAGTAAAGTAGTCTGTACAGACAACAATGTATTGCTGACCGTAAGACTTTGGTAACGGACCAACTAAGTCTATTCCAATTTTATCAAATGCATTATTAACAACGATAGATTGTAAAGGAGCTTCTAAAGTTCCACTTCCTCGTTTGTCTAATTGACAAGTAAAGCAATTTTTAACATGGTTTGTAATGTCTTTAGTCATCTGTGGCCACCAATAAAATTGTTTAATTTTATTGTAAGTTGAAAACAAACCAGGATGACCAGAAATCATTGCATCGTGGTACTCTTCTAGAACTTTTGGAATTAGTTCTCGAGGGAGAACGATGTTCCAAGTTTCTCCATAATGATTGGTTGTTAGTCTATATAAGGTTCCATTTTCTATTCTAAAACGATTCATCCGTTTTCTTTCCTTAGGGGCTAAATTAGCTAAATTCTCCATTTGATTCAGTATTTTACTACATCTAGGGTCTTGTCGTTGTTTTGTAATCAAGTCAAAATTTTCTGCCGTAGTCTCCTCAACTAACATAGTAAATAGTTCCTCGCATTCATCTTTAAGGTTGTCTACGGGAATGTCTGCAATAGGATAACGTGACAGGCAGTCTACATCTGCATGTTTCTTGCCTGATTTATAAGTAACTGTGAAGTCAAATGATTGCAACGCCATCGCATAACGTTGTAATCTTGCGGGTAAATTCTTTTTTGAGTGAATGTGACAAAGTGCACAATGATCTGTTACTACTTCGAATTTAATTCCTTCTAAATAGACTCTAAATTTTTGAACTGCCCATACAATAGCTAAACACTCTTTATCCGAGATCGGATAATTTAGTTCAGCTCCTCTAAGGATTCTGCTTGCAAAAGCGATTGGATGCCACCCATTATCACTTTTCTGTAAGAGAATTGCTCCTAAACCATAACCTGAAGCATCGACTCTTAATTGAGTTTGTTTGTTTGGATCATAATGGGCAAGAACAGGAGGTGTTGTTAACTTCGTTTTCAACTCATTGAAAGCGTTTTCCTGTGCAGGACCCCACTCAAAAGGTAAATCCTTCCGAGTTAAATTAGTAAGTGGTCTTGCAATCAATGCGAAGTCTTTTATGAATCTTCGATAATAAGAACATAAAGCTACAAAAGATTTAATGTCCCTAACAGTTCGTGGAGTTGGAAATTGTTGGACCTTTTGGATCTTCTCTGGATCTACTTCTTGTCCCTGTTCACTAACAATATGTCCTAAGTAAAGTATTTTCTGTTTAAAGAAGGAGCATTTATTTGGTTTAAGAGTTAATCCTGCCCTTATTAGTCGTCTAAAAATGGTTTCAAGTCGTTCCAAATGTTCTTCTTCATTTTTCGAAAAAATAAGTAGATCATCAATGAAAATCAAACAAGTGTTATAAATTAATCCTCCCAAGACAATGCTCATCATTCTCATGAATGACGAGGGTCCATTTGCTAGACCAAAGGGAAGTCTAGTATATTCATAAAGACCACTAGGAGTAACAAAAGCTGTTTTTGGTTGATCTGCTGGATCTAATGCCATTTGATGGTAACCTGACCTTAAATCTAATAAGGTGAAATATTTCATTCCCTGAAGACTATCTAAGTAATCCTGAATATTTGGTAAAGGGAATTTATCCTTAACTGTAATTTCATTCAATTTGCGATAATCTACACAAAGTCGAACTTCTTCAGTTCCCTTCTTAGCAACCAAAACAATTGGTGAAGCCCAAGGGGAACAAGAAGGAACGACGATGCCTTCATCGATTAACTCGTTTATTGAATTTTCTGCTATTTTCCGTTTTTCTTCTGACATTCTGTAAGGCTTTTGTGAAATAGGAGGGTGGTTACCCGTGTTTATTTGATGCACGAAGACATTGGAAAACCCTAATTCTTTTGCAGTTGCTGCAAAAGCAGGTCTGTATTTTTGAATTAGTTTTTCCAAATTCCTTCTAGTTTCTCTTTTTATTTCGTTGTTAACTTCGAGCTTCAATTCTTGTATCATACTACTAACTACTAACTCTTTTACTGATGGTTTTGATTCACTAATGAGTGAAAAATTGTCCCCAAAATCACCGGGGTATGTAATGCTTGATCTTTCACTCATTCTAGTTGAAACTGTAGAATTATCATCTCTTTCAGCTAATAATTTAGCCAAGGTTTTTTCTAGCAGTTTGATCTTTCTTGCTGGAGCTTGATTAATTACCAACTTAGCGTTTTCACAATCAATCCAGAATTTGCCTGTTTGTAAAACATCAAATCCAATTATTCCTTTGATGTTGCAAGGAAGTTGATTCAAAATGATAATTGGAGTTTTTATTTCCACTTCATTCAATGCATCATAAATAATAATGTTTTGGTAAGTTTCACCTAGAACATTCAAAGGAGCATTTCCTGCTGTTAGATTTGTTGGACCTTTATATTTAGAATAGTCTAGCTCTAATTTATTGATTATTTCCTTAGTGAGGATTGTGATTTGTGATCCTGTATCAACGAGGCACTCAACAGTTTTACCTTTTATTTTCATGTTTGCAAAAGTTAGATCTCTCTTGCGTTTATGGATTTTACTAATGATGGACAAAACTTGTCTTCTGACATCACCGTCATCATCATCTTCGTCTGAATATCCTCTATAAACTGCTTTTACTACTTTTGTTTTTCTTTCATTGGTAGGAGATTTAGATCTTGATTTAGATCTACGTCTAGCTCTGGGGCTAGGCGATCGATATCGTCTACGTGCTGTAGAAGTTGAAGGCGATTCTTCTCTTGAAGGTCGCATCGATCTTGGAGGAGATTTACTCAAATTTTTATCAGGTGTGTAACCCCTTCTTCGGTAGCTAGAAGAAGTCTGAGGTTGTTCTTCATAAGCTTGTTTTCGAGAATAATGTGGAGAACGCCACGATTCTCCAACATTGTTCTCCCTTGACCAACCAGCGCTTCTAGGTGCTACTGGTCTACTTGGGCAATCAGTTTTCTTATGCCCTACTCCATTACACTGGTAACAGTGTAAGCTTTGATTGAGGTTCATTGAGTTTTCGTCTGGAGTAAAATTTACTCTTTTGGGTTCAGTTTGTGTATATGGAGATTGGTATCGAGGTATTGGTATTGGTATGGAGATTGGTATCGATGATACCTGTTCTGATAAGGTTGGTTTGAATAAGAGTGGTTTGGATACGATTGGTTTGGATAACGTGGTTGATAGGTTGGTCGAGGCTGTGGGGCCTGATATTGATAGGTTGTTTGTCGATATCGATTATCGTTTCGACTGTAATCTCTTTCTCGTCTTCGAGATTCTAAATTCATTTGAATACATTCAAATTGTTCAGTTAGATTGGTTAACTGTTCGGTTAATGAACTGATTTGTTTATGTAGAGGGTGATCTTCACCACTATCCTCTAAGAATTTAATTTCTCCCACCGATCTCTCGGCATGGGACAATCTAGTGTCAAAATCTAAATCATTATTAGTTGATAATAAATCCATTCGAGTCTTGACTGCTGGATTCAATCCTCTATGGATAAAACTATGGACTAAATTTTCATCCATTTTTGGATTTATTTTTCGACATAAGTCTCGAATGTCGTAAGCATAAGCAAAAGCTGACTGACCAGGCTGTTGCCTTTTCTCATTTAGTTCTCTCATCAAACTATTTCTGTAATTGGAAGGGGCTAACCCTTTTACCATTTTTGCTTGCAATTTAGCAAACGTGTCAGGTTTCTCTTTTTCCTCAAGAGTTTTAATGCAGCATCTATACCACTTTGCGGCGGTTCCAGTTAAATAAGCTGGAAGAGCTTTTAATTTTGTTTCATCATCCCATTCTAAGGCAGCAGCAGAAGCTTCGAATGACTCTAACCATTCAAGTAGATCTTCTCCTTCATCATCTCCAGAGAAGTTACTTATGTGAATAAATTGATTAACTGGTTGACGTTCTTTTGACTTTTTAGTCATAGTGCTTACTTTCGTTTCTTCGTTTACTGACATCTTAATTTAATTTTATTTAAGCTGGCTGATGATAAACTGTGTACATATAGTAAATGTCCGCAAATATTTTGTAAATAAGTACTAAGATTGGAAAGCTTAAAATGATTAAAACTATTACATTAATACTTGATTCATTAATAGTAAAAGTTAAATGATTTTCTTCAGGTTCTGATTCTTCTAATGAGTTATAAGAATTCAATTGAATTTCATATATTTTGTCCTCCATACTAAAATTCCTACAAAAATCCAAAATACTAAAATGATGAAACAACAAAAGGTTTTACACATTTTACTTTTGTTCACTCATCACCGAGTGATAAATAATGCACCCAATCACCGGGTTTTCTAGTTTGATTCTAATGCAATAATGTTCATTAAGTAGTACAAAACTATGAATAATATACTTAAAGGTATAAATACTTGAATAACTATTTCGTTGTCAATGAAGAATATTATTGTAGTTGGGCTTATCATTAGTCTAGTTAACTAAATTCAATTTAATCTAAATTAATTATCAGTTAATTCAGTTTAATCATGAGTTAATCCAATTCAGTTTAATTATCAATTAATTCAATTTAATTATCAGTTGATTCAGTTTAATTATCAGTTAACTCAGTTTAATTATCAATTAATTCAATTCAATTATCAGTTTATTCAGTTAAATCATCGGTTAATTCGTTTTAATTATCAGTTAATCAATTGATTCAGTTTATTATTAATTCAATTCAGTTTTAATCAGCTTAATTAGATAATTTAATCAAATTGATTCAGTTCAATAATTAGTTGATTCAATTCAATACTTAATTGATTCAGTTCAATTGAGTCATTAACTCAGCTTAATTCTTCCCTCTAGTTTAAATGGCCTAATCAATTGGCCAATCCAATTAATAATCAATTTGATTTATTTCATTTAATCTATTACAGTTAATCAATATTATTCAATGTAGTTAATCTATTGTAGTTAACTAATTATTAAATTCAACTCAACAAATAAATTCGATTTGATTTTTAGTGGTTGTTCCGTTTACTGTATTCAATTAATTCTGTTTCAGTAATCCAATTGTTCAGTTCACAAGATTCAATTCCTTTTAATCTACTTAATGGGCTGAGTTATTTGATTCATTGTAATGAATTAGTTCAGTTTAATTTATTAATTTACTTCAAAACAATAATAGCTTCAATTAGGTTTAGGTTAATCGTGGACTCATTTCAGATTATTCATGTGGGCAGTTTATTTAGTTGAGTATCTCAAGTTTGATTCAACTTCTAATATATTTAATTTGGTTTCAGGTCAAAGCATTAATTCAGCTCAGTATGAATATCCTGTTTATTTTAATTCAGGTGATTCAATGTAGTTACTTTTAAGTTAAGTTGAATTTACTTAATGTGATTAAGGATTGAGTTCATGAAGAACCATTATCTAACTTTAACTTAAGTTGACCTCAATTCAACCCATGCACCGGGTTTTAGTTATCTGGTTCATGACAACAGGTTAATTTAGGTTAATGATTATCTTCAATATGTTCTATGAATCAATAGATGGTTATTAGGTTTGGTAGTATTTTCCTTTATCAACCTCGATAGTGGTTACCAATTGCTATTTAATTATTTTAATTTCATAATTTTTGAACTAAACTAAAATGTTACCAATATTATGAGTAGTGATAATTGCTTACTATTTACTACCCACTATTTGGTTTCAAACAAGTGAAATTTTGTTTTAAAATGATACTTAACTTTAGGACATGTAAGGTACAATTTCGATTTGTCCAATAAGGTTGGTTTACCAAGAGTTAGTGACCAAAGTCCATCCAGGAGAACTTACGAATTGAAGAATCCCCGCAAGGGTGCCAATCTGCCGCAGCTGGGACTATAGAGAGTTGGTTTTGTTATGGAAATTTTATTCATTTATTTATTACAATCAAAATAAAAATTAACTATCTCATAATAGATATAACACCATTCACCACCGGATGAAAATCGGGATCACTATAGTTTTCTTTAGGCTAAGATGGTCAGGATGAACACTGTTCACCAAGTTGTTCACTGGATAGTGAAGTTGCTGATCCTTAAGGTCACAGATTATGATTTAGGTGATGAACTGAGAATAGATGGGTCCTAGATGGAGAGTTAGTAGATGGATGATCTGTGTCCTTATAGTTACACGACCACAATTTTGATACAGTTGTATATTGATGTAGCGTTGTGAATACGGTTAAACTAGTCACTTGTAAATATGTAAATACAATAGTTGTTTTACCCACCGTTAATAATTTCACTAGTCACAAAACACCTTTGAATAACTTCATTTTAGAGTACATATAGTCAATTAGAATTTACTAATATGGTGAAAATGTAAGAGGTGAAATTCACAACATCAAATAGTATTTTACTTATATCGATTACTGGTTGACCAGGGCTTCCGCGGGTGGCTAGATACGCACTCAAACAAAGAAATGGTCGGCCATTTTATGCTGGATGAGGGAGAAAATCTTCTCCCGTTTAAAATGGCCGACCTCCAAATTTCAACCAATTATGGCCTTTCCCTACCTACTTGAGGTAGGGAAAGGTAGCACCAAACCAACCTGGTTAAAACCAGTTTTTTGTTACACAATTAACATCTCAAATGGAGTAAAAATATTCCTTAAACCTTATTTTGGTAAATCACTTTGGTAAATTACGATGAAAACTGCGTTCTATTTGAAACGATTTTGCAATTTGATAGAAGCGAGAAACATTCAGGATTGAAAGAAACTATTGCAACTATTGAAACGATTCGGCGTTTTCCTATTTTCGGCTCTTTTCGAAGATTGTCGACTTGTTGAGATTATTTATGTACCAAAGTCTTGAAGTACAAAGTTTTATCAATGAATCTTAATGCGATTTTCAATTGGTCTCAAGTTTCAGTTTTGTAATTTTTAAATATTAATAAAGTAATGAGAAAAGTTGGTTCTATTTCTTAGCTTTTGCATTGATGAATGTAGAAGAAGAAGATAGATTTTATGAGAAAATTTCAATGTTACATCGAAAAAGCACACGGTGGGCCAATCTTGCTTGACGGACAATTTAGTGATGAAATTTGGTTGAGGAATTGCAACTTCTAAAAATGAGAGACTTCAACTTTCCGTGTTTGTGTCTAATCATGCTTGGGCCAGAAGCTGGATTTTGGATTTTCATCGATTTTTATGCAAAAAGCTAAAGCTTTTGAGCGACTTTTCATCCTTTTAGATGCTAATGAAAATTAAAGTTGCATTTGGAGCTTGAATGATGAAAGTTTATGTCAACATTATGTTGTTCAAGTGTTTCTTGATTGTAATTGAGCTTGTTCTTGTTTCAAAATTATCATTTAATTGGTACAAGTACTTGTGTGTGTTTTCACTTTAATTATTGTCTTTTTTGTTCTTTACTGTTTGTATATTCTTCTATCATGGTAAAGATGAATTCCTGATTGAGAATTAACCTGAGAAAATGAAAATCATTATTTTGTAGCTAATTTTATTATATTATTCAATACAATGCAAAATCATTAAATTGAAGAGTCTTTCAAACCTGCATTTCCAATGTAAAGAGGAAACTCAATTTATATATGAAAGGTTTCCATCAGTAATTGAAGAGTCCATTGTTTAGTAATTATCATCTACTCCAAACAATATGATAAGGTGATCCTCATAATCATCATGTATCAACAATAAACAAGAAAATTAATTGAACATATTTTTTGCGTCCAATTTCCATGAAACAATGATAATATTGTAGACAAAATGAACAGAAAAATTATGTATCAATTTGCTTTTGTCAATCAAAATGTTCTCAAATCAAGATCGTTCAGTATTTTGGTTTTAATGGTTACTTGGTTAAACTTGAAAAAAGTCAGTTTGTTCAGGCAACATGATGATGGCATTCATTGCTAAATAAAGATTATGGAATATTTTGAAATGGAATCTTTCTCTTTTATTGAGTTTATTCTTTGATTCAAATTGTCATATAAACCAGCATGATTGGGCGATGGAATGAATAATGAGCAAATGAACAATATAGTCGAGTTTGAAGAGTCAAGTTGAAGAGTTCAGGACAACTTGTTCCAATCCTTTGAGTTGTGCAATATCCAACTTCACCATGGAATCATTTCGAGACAAAATTTCTTCTCTTGTCATAGTAACTGGAATGATATCTTGAACTTTGATAGAACTGGCCAATGCTTTAATAGGCATTTGAAGAAAGCAATTCTGGAAACTTACGATTGATTTTTGAACTCAATGTCAACTTTTTTTGTTGATGAAGAAGTTTAAGGCTGAATTTCATGTTCAATTAGAACCAGTATACCGAGTGAAGCAGATGAATATGCAAAATTTACTCCAAATAATGGAAGTTTACTTTCGCTTCAGAAATATTTCTATTTAATATTTCAAGAAATGAATAAGTTTCAGTATTGAGTCAAAATTTTTAATAAACAAAAAAAGAAAGTTCACAATTTTATATATAATTAGTGTAACAAATAAGTCGATATTTACAAAGATTAACTGGAAATCGGACTTTTGATTACATTTAATATCTACAAACAGTCGTCACTCGAAGCATTTTCATTTGTGTCAATTCAACAATTTATGCTCATTAACCTGAGAGGGTAAATTATGGACTTATATGTTTATATCTTTCAGGTGAAAACAGCGATGGAAACAGAATTAGGTTAATTGGGAAAACCTTGAATTGAGATTTCTTCAAAATCTTCTCTTATAAATAAAATCTTTGCGAAATGACTTGACTTTGATCAGGAAACGATAGTTGCAAAATGCTTCACTTTCAACGTTTGAAACAAATGCTTCAAAAATAATCAACTTTTTGTGAAATTTCTTCAATCTTGTCAACAATCTAACGATAAATATATTCAAATTGATGGACATGAACAAGTGATGAGAGCACTTTTGTTCAACAATAGACTTGCACAGATCATTTGATGGGTGAAAGTTGAGTAAATATAAAATGATGAAACAACTCGAAACTGAAAGGCATTCAATGTACACTAATATTTAAAGTGGAATCGTTGACAATAGGTTCCAGTTTATGATACAATTATACAGTTTGGAAGTAAAATTGGTGCCAGTCATTCGACTTGGTAAACTTGGAATTCGCCGAATACTTTACTGAACCAATAAGACTGTGCCCAGGGTCGATGAAAAAAGTGGAAGAAATTTTCTGGTGCTAATCATAGCCACTCTCCTAGTCAGGAATTTGTTTTAATCTGATTCAGATGGTTGCTGTTGTATGAGTTGACGAGTGGAATCTCTTGGTACGAAATGACTGGTGATGTTTGAGTCTGTGAATGAACCTTTTCAGGTTGACAGTCATGGTTGGTTCGATGACGATGCAACATTTCCGTTTCTAAACAAGAAAAAAGAAAAAGAAGAAAAATGTTAGACAAAAAGAAGACTAAAAATGCTTTTTTGTGTACAAAAAAGATTCCCTTTTCCTGTCATTGGAATAAGGTAAAAATAATTGATGAAGAAAAGATGAACAACCCTTTTCTTCACCTACACCTTCACTTTTCATTGTCACCATTCAATATCACAGTTTGATGTCAACTTGCTTTAGTTGGTGAATATAACTCCCAGATCAACAGAAGACCAAATTGGCAAAGACTGAAATTTGTTGAACTAATAAAAAATTAACTCTAAAAACATTTGACTTATCGACTTGAAACTAATTTGTTGGATTTGATGATTACCAAAGACAGACTAAATTGAAATCAGTTCAAGTCAATATAAAATTGATAAATCAATCACTTATTAAGGAATCACTGGAACTAAGCGAACTTTCATTTTGTCTTTTGTCATTTCATGGAACTCAATAATCGTTTCATGGAAGGCAACTAACATGCAAGTCGATAGCTTCTATTATTGAAAAGATGTGTAAACTTGACCAAGGAAATGCTAGTTCCACTGTTTAATATTCAATACAAATAATTTCCCAACAACGCGAGAATCGTCGAACAAATCATTTAACTAAGAATCTCTGATTCTCTGGTGAAATGCAGTCATGTTTGAATACCCAACACATGTCTTGTTAAGTGGTCTAAGCAGAACATTTGAAATTGAACATCTCGAATTGAAATTGCATTTTATGGCCACAAATGTCTCGAATTTATCATTTTTTTCGACAAACTTTTTTGCAAACAATTTTTTAACCTTTTAAAGTCAAGCAAGGTGAACAGGTGTCGTTCAACTCACGTTAACTTGGCATGCATTTTCCAATTGAAATCACTCAATGAATCATAGTTGATCTGTTTACTCAGTTCAGTGTTTATTTAACTTGTTTCTCATGTTTAAACACTATTCCATTAAATAAACAACTGATGAAACTTTTTAAACAATTTCATTTTATTTCCTTTTCTCGAGAAGTAAACTTGTATTTTCATAAAAATAATCGAGTTTTGATGTAAACATGAATATCATTGCAAATGGAGTTGCAAACATGACAATATATTGAATATCCTTTTGAGAAGTAAATTCATGAAAAAAACGAGAGGAAACAAATGTTCAAAAAATTGACAGAAGAATCAAAAGTTGATCTAAAAACGATCCATTTTCTGAATTATTAACATTTTCAATTTTCCACAAAATTCCAAAAAATAAATTGAACATAAAATATCCAAAAATGCACCAAACTTCAAAGTCAATTGAACAATCATTAATAGAGTGACACATTGACTGCAAAATCGAATCCTATTCAACCCACGAACCCAAAAAAGTTTCATTAAATCGAATTTCGAAAAGTGAAAAAAAAACATTTTCAAATCTCGAAGCAAATGAACAAACTTTTCATCATTAATTTAAATACTCGAGCAATTAGTTTATTAAAGCAATTTGTTTCCTTTAATAAGATAATTGAAAGTGCAAAAATGTCATTAACTGTAAATGCAATTTCGAGTCGAAAATAAATCGAAATGTTGTTTTCATTGGAATCATCAACAAATTGGACCATTTAGTAATCAACAATTAGACTGAATAATTGGACAAATTGCTGGCCATTGATTGCACAGACAAAAGTGAACAATAAACTTCTGAAAATATAAAGACAACAGCAATTTCAATCTACTTTTAATGATGGCAAAGGAAACAAGTTGCATCATTATCTCATCATCATTATTATTGGCCATTATTGGTCAGCTTTTGTCGACCAGTTGAAACACTTTTACAGTTTTGTCAGTAAAAGTTGAACTTTCTTTTTTTTATTGCATGCATAAAGACTCGACCAGTAATGTTCAAAGTTATTTATGGTCCAGTCAATGGCAAGTCCAACAGCATTTAAAGCCCAAAGTTCAACTCAATTTTAGTCTCATTATTGGACATTACTTTTGATTACTTGTTTAGTCTGAGTAAACACAGAGTCTTGATCAAGATGATCAACTAATGTTGACTAGGTGATGACAGGAAGACATTAGATGCACTTGTAGGAGGTCTTGAAACGTTGTTCCCAACGAAAAACTTGCAATCTTTTCCTGTGTGTCTCCATGTTCACAAGAGACAAAAAGAAATTCATGATTCCATCCGAAATCCATTATTCAGGGAAAAGAGTAAATAGTCGAGACATAAAAAGCATTCCAACAATGGTACAACAATTAGTGGCGAGAGAAAAAAAAGTGTGTTTCTAATAGCCAATAGTAACCATTAGTGATGATGGCACAGAATAATTTCACTCCATGAGAATTTATCGAAAAAAATGTTCTTCATTATCTGATTATTCTGTATATCAATTTTCTGTCTCTCAATTCTCTATGGAAATTATCTCGATATTGTTTCATCATGACTTCATCTTCAAATCATTGGTAATGATTTCGCTTTCATAACTTCTTCACTCCAAGCCTAACTGGGAGTTGTCAGAATATGATGAAAATAATTTTCCACTTTTTCTTCTCAATTTTTTTTCTCTTCATGAAAATTCAAGATTGACAGTTTGAAAGTCCGTCAGAGTTTGGAATATTTTTGACTCGATTTTTCGCCTTTTCTCAATTTGCATCTCGAATGATTACAAGGTTACTTGGTTGGCAACTTGTCAGTTGTAATGTGTTTTCAATGTTACCTCATGAGATTTTAGTCAACAGATAAAAGACAATTTACCAGAGTTGATCGAGTAAAGAAAATTTCAATCAAAATAATTTAACAGGAAATTGAGATTAGATAATCAATTAGAATGAAAATTTTACCTTCTTAGAACTGGGAGTAAATTTTGTTTCGTAAAAATAGAAAAAACTTTTTTCTCTATAAAATTGAACTTTATCAACTTCTAAAGGTTGCATCATGTTTAATTGCTGTAATCTGATGATTACAGGAAACAAAGGAAATGATGGAAACGACAAATTCAATTTAATGTTGAACCCTTTACTCATTCATCCGTTGTTATTACATTTAACCGACAAATGGATGACTTTTTCCGTTGCGATAATTTAAGACAAAACTCATCATTGACTTTAAATGCTGTTATTATTGTTATAATGACAGTTGAAATTGTTTGTTCATCAGAATTGAGTGAGAACCGAAAAAGGAAAATAAGAAAAGGAGAAATTGGAAAAAGAATAGAGAAAAAAAGATTCAATTTCGTTAACAGGATACTGGAAGCTGATGCAGGGTAAAGACACGCAAATGATTGTTCAGTAATTTATCTGTATTCAATTTGATGAGATAAGCGTGAAAATAATGAGAAAATTGTTATTTGATACAATCTAGAGTCGAAGCCAATCTAATCACGAGAACCTTTTCTTTTCGAAAAAAGGGAAAAAATTCTCCATTCATTACCTCTCGATTAGAATTGCATTTTAAACATTTTCCATGTAATTTCATTGACAAATGGACAATGAATTTCGAAAAAAAATCTCGACTTGGAACTTTTAATTTGTAAATTTGAGACGAAATTTTATTTTCCTTCAAAAAACTCGATCACTTACAAGTTGGTTAAGTGAAATGGAAAAAGGTCAAAAAGTCCAAGTTGACCTTGCCTGAGTAATTGATGAGTTTCATGTCATGTAAATGAAACTAGATGGAAAAAAGAAAAGACTAAAAGACAAAAAGAGTTGACAATCAAGTTGATTGTTTCATTGTTCCATTAGAATAATCAATCAAGTTTACAATGAAGCTCGATTTAATCAAATTCATTCTACAATCAAAGATTATCTTGATTTCAATTTGAAAAGTTCAATTTGTGAAATTGCAATTGCAAATGCAAGTTTCATGGAAAAGGAAAAGTTCATGAAGATATTCAATTTGAGTTATTTGAAATATTAGCAAACAAAATCTTTTTTTGCTCTTCTCTCAGTTGTTTGTTTTCCAAATTCAAAGTTCATTCAAAAGTTGGTCAATCATTTTGATTAAAGTTTTGCAAGTTTACACAGAAAAAGAACTTTTTTCGAGTTCATTTTTCTCTTTCAATGATTCATGGAACGGAAAATGTTGCAGGTAATCAGGTAACGATTGGAATAGCTTTAAATGTCATTTTCTTTTTGCATCATCGTTAGTTTACTTTTTGCCTCCCTTGACTATGTGATGATATTAAGCAAATCAAAAACCAAGGAAAAACAACAAACAAAAGTAAACCCATTAATCGGATTAGAAGCGTTTGTTTTCATGAAGCAACAAAAAACAATGAAAAATGTGAATAACATGAGCTTTTTTGTCTGAGAAAAGCTTAAGTTAATATGGGTTGATTGTTTGAATTACAAAGTGGCATTACTGGAATCTCATCAATTCTGCCTTCTTTAATTGATGCAATTGATGCAGAAGTAAAACAATTGAACAAGACAAAAGTTTGAGTAAATCATTTTGGAAAGTTGAGAGTAAATGGAAGGTAAAAAATGATTAAAATTTTGGCAAAACTCAAATTTCAATTGCAACATTGGGTTAACTTGCAAGGTTAGATTGATTGATTAAGTTGCAAGTCGACATGATTGATTAAATATTTGCATTGTTTTACTTTGTTAACTTTGTCCATCAAAATATGATTAACGAAAAAAGAAGAAGAAAAAATCTGCATTCATCAGTGTCGTTACTGATGGCACAAATGTCAACTTGTTCAAGACCAACTTGGTGACACTAACTTATGCCTTTTTGTGAACCAGTTCAAGATAAGAGTTTCCAGTTTTCATGAATAACCATAACAAATGACACTTTAATGGATCACTTCATGTTGAGGCAAAAAAGCAAATATGAATCCAAGACATTTCAAGTTGAAACGAGAAGAGGCTCAAATGAAAAGACTCAACACTGTCTAGAGAAATGCTTTATTCCAATTATTGTGCAAATTAGAGTCAAAAATAACATCAAGATTGAAGTAACGGTCAACTCTGAAAATACTGAATCAATGCAACAATCAAGAGAATGTTCAATTTGAAAAGAAAATTTTTTTCTGTAAAAATGATGATTCAGGTCATCAGAATATTAAATTGAGATAAAATAAGCTTGGATTTGGAGAGAAATCGAGTTTTCCCATTTTCCATTCACAAAGCATTTACATTTTAAATGCAACAAAGTTGTGAGTTGAACTTGTGGTTGAAGTGGAGATGAAATCTCGTTGCAGAAGAGGTCAAAGTTGGAAAATTAATTTAGATTCAAAGTTAATTTTTAGTCAATTTTTGGTTCGAGTTTCAAGTAATTTTTACTTTCAAGGAAATGTCTTGGGAAAAATGTTAAACAAGTTTTAATGAGCAAGGAAAATGTTCTTAATGCATTTCTCTCTCATTGTTTTGTTAATTAATTTCCATGAATAATATTATTTTTATCTGAATTTTGTTTTCTTTCTTCTTTACCCTTTCAACTAGATTATTTGATTACTCTTGAGGCTAGTTCAAGATATGCATACCTCAAATATAATTATAATAACACTTTGTTTGTAAAACATTAATGAGTCGAGTGAAGAGACGAGAGGAAAAAAGTTGAAGTAAAATTGGTTGAACAAGATGAAGATTCTGTTGAATTTGAAAAGAACGAAACAAACAAAAAAATCTTCTTTTCTTACATGGTAAACATGTTGGATGCATTTACATGTCAATCGGTTGTGAAAACCAAAGTGATGAAGTTTAAAGTTAACATCAATTTAGAGTAAGATAAAGGAGAAACATGAAGAGGTAACGTCAAGTAATTCAAGTTGAATGAGATTTGTTTTAAAAGGATTCCTCAAGGTGAAACAAGTTTACTTTCATCTCAAGTTACGGATAAACTGGAGATATTTTTAGATTATTTGAATCAACTAAACATTTATGTTAACACTTTTCCCTTGCCTGGTAAAGTCATGCAATATTATTCACTCCCTGTGCATGATAATTTGATAAAGTTCACATTTCGTTCCTGTTAGGGAACTTGTGTGATGGAATGAAATTTGAAGATTATTGAAATTGATTCAATATGAATATAAAGAGCTATTACATGTTGATCATGTTAATAAAAGAGCCATTTCTTTGGTTCACTTTTTGTTGCAAACAATTTTCCTTTTCATGGTTTCAGTCTCATCAATCATGATTCGGAAAACTTTAATTGTAATTCGATTCCATTTTCGACTTGACTCTCAAATTTTTAGAAAAAGTGATTGATTCTTAAAAAAATGCAATAAGCAGTAAGAAAGTGACTAAAGTCATAAAACTTTGATAACGTGAAAATCGCCCAAAGGAAGTCGATAAAAGAATCAATGAAATTGGGGAATCAAAGTTGAACGATTTTCTCAAAAATTTATTTCTAATGATTACGATTTACTTTTTGAAGCATTGACTGTTGTTGGACTTTGAGTTGGTGAGAAGGATTTTGAAGAATTGGGAAGAATTTTAGAAAATGAGGAAAATTTTTCGTACCTTCAGACTGCGTCGCTGACTCCATTCGACCAGACGAAGTGCAGGTTATCAATGTTGGTGGATTTTGGACTTTTGTTGTACCGTATTTGTTGTGAGGCATCATTGATTGTCTTATATTTTTCTCTGGGTGTAACAGTATAATGTACAGTTTGGGTGAGAAAAGGCAAGCTACTGCTATTGTAGCTGAACAGTTGATTGAATAGGAAAGCGTTGTAATGTTTAATGTAATGTCTTGGCGAGTTGTAAAATAGATGGGAATGAATGCAATCCAAATTACACAAGTTGTATACATAGTGAATCCAATGTATTTTGATTCGTTGAAAGCTTCGGGAATTTTGCGGGTTAAAACGGCATAAACGGTGCACACAAAGATGAGTATAAAAGGATAAGCAAAGGCAAGGAAAAAGTCGACCGACTCGTTGGATGAGCAAGTGATCAAGTTGTCTTCTCGGGTTGGATACATGTGAACCGATTTGGGTGGATGAAAGGCAAACCAGAGAAGAGTGATAATCACTTGGATGAGAATCATGAAGATGCAAATGCACAGTTGCGATTGTGGACTTATAAAGCTGGGTCGTTGGGCAGACTTTTTGCCTGCATCAAAGATGCGTGAAATGCGATTGGTTTTGGTGAGAAGGGAAGAGTAGACAATGGAAAATGAGCATCCAATCATGGTGTGAATGAGGCCACAAACAAAATTGGTGGGTCGAAGCATCAAGAGGTAGGTAATGGAATAGCAAAATAGTAAGCCAACAAGTAAAACGAAAGACAATTCTCGACCTGAAGCACGAACAATTGGAGTTTCTTTGTACTTTATGAAGACACAAATGATCCAGAGGACTGTCAATGCTCCTGTTGAGCTAAAAGTTATCGCTCCGATAACTAGGGAAGAGTTTATGTTGACGTATTCTTCGGGAATTGGAATGCAAACGGATTGACTTTCATCTGGTAAGTAACCATTGGCACAATTGTAACACTCTGTTTCACTTGCCAGTATCTGGTATTTGCCACAATCGGAACAGTGCCAGCAACACTTTTCTCCGTCAATGTACTTCTTGGCTTGACCCTTCGAACAAGGTGGACTGCAAACTGATGACGGAATTTCAGGATTTTCCTGTGTAAAACGAACTAAATCCATGTTTAAATCTAAAATTTTATCCTCGTATTTGCCCACTTTGACCCAGGCCCATTCATCGGTTGAGATTCTCTTGAAGTGCAATATGTTGTAACGAATGGGTCCGTTCTGGTTTTCACTGAAACGAAAATCATCACCTGAAAGACCTGAAATGGGCAACAAAAATGAATAAATATCAATAGAAAATGTTACGAGTTTTATTGTCTTTACTAACAAGTAAGTTGTTCAAGTTTATTATTCAAAACTCTAATATTTCATGTGCACCAAATACGATCAATTTTAAGATTTACTTTAAACTCGAATCCACAATGTTTCAAGTGCAATGAATTGTAAAAATTTTGAAATACTTTGAAGCAATTTGGACAATTTTATGTTCACTTTACTTGCAAAGAAAATGTAAATTGTTAAATTGCTTTGCACCGACAGTCGAGACAAAGGTTAGGCTTAAAAGTTGAAAAGTAATTTCATGTTGAGCAGTGGACTTGAAGGGCAACAATATCTCAAGATTTACCTGTAAATTGAACTTTCTTCAAATATTCCAATAAAATGTCTCCATCATTAACGTTCATATTATCACATATTCCAGGCTGTCCACCACAGCGTTCCTTGTGCATTTCACGAAGTGCATAACCAAAGACAAGAACTGCATCACTAACGAATTGCAATTGACGTTCAGATTGATAACCATTTTGATAGCTCATTCGTTCCTCTCCAGTACAGAATCTAGTTTTTCGAAGAGAAGAAAAAGAACAATTCCAATTGATCGAATCAATCAATGTCACCAAGTAAGAAGCGGCAAAAGTAGAGATGCAATTAATAATTGCATTTTCATAGCAAAGCTTTTGCTAAACGATTAAATCGCTCAACAATTAATCATAAACTTTATCATTAGCGATTCACCCATGTAAGGAAAGCTTCCGTTTCCTTCAAAATTCATTGTTCATCTTGAACTATTGCTCAAACAAGGTTGGGTTAATTAACTTTTGATTAATTATCCCGATTAACAGACTTGTGATTGGCAAAATGATTCCAATATCCTTTTAAGCTTTCAACTCTTTTTAAAACTCGATTTTCGATCAACTTTAAAGCAATCTTAGCAAGAATCAATTCTTAAAAAGTCATCTATTGCGCTAATTAATCTTGCCAATTAAGCAAACAAGCAAAAAGTGAATCTATTTTGATATTGTTTTTGGCTTTTAGGGCAATTTCATGTAAAATAGTTCAAGTTTTAGATGGAAACATAAGTTGCTTTTTTCGATTTTTTCTCAGCTTTCTATTTAATGTGTAAAAGCTATTAGTTGTAACCAATTTTGATGCACTTAATGCGTTTTCAGGGTAAATTTATGTGTCTGAGTTTGCCTACCATTCAGTGAACCTTTTTACACTCAACGAATCTCAATATCTTACTTTTCATATTCTTGGTTAAATGGTGTTATCTGACTATTGTTCCATTTACAGGCGAAATAATGTTCCCAGAATTCAATGAACCAAGGATTTCGTTTGTTATTTTTAGGTGTCAGACTAAGAAAGTAATCGTCAAATCCTTTCACAGGATTGGCCATTGGCTGCACTGAAAGAGTTCCCTCAACTTCAGCCTCATTACCAACATGAACCAAAGCACGGGCAGACCATCCATCACTCCCAATCCACTGGAATCTACCAGTAACCTTATTACGTCTAACACTTTCCATCAAATCTTTAACCTCTTGATCGGAGCCAAAAATGACAACACCTGCAAAAAAGAAGAACCAAAAAATTAAATTAAAATCCAAATGTTGTAATTGTACGATTGGTTAATGACTTTTTGAAGTTACTAACCTCTTGCTCTTGGTTTGGCCAACAGTTTATGCAAAATGGAATCGTATGTTTTCTCATGAGCAACACCAGAATCCTTTGGAAGTTTTTCACGAACAGCAATGCAAATGCCTCGGGCAGTGAGTAAATCATCGAGCACTTCGAATGCCTTGCCAATTAATATTACGAAATACAGAGTAAAAAGGGAAAAAAGAAAAGCAAAATGAACTTGAAATAGTAAATAATAAATAAGATTAACTTGCTTTTCAACATTGTATTAATTTAATGCCTTTTGCTGTTACTTTCAACCCATTTCGACCATTTCTTTAACTTTCAAGTTTACTTGTGGGCAAAATATTGCCAACTAATAAGCGTAATAAATGAGACTTTGAACGGAAGAAAAGAAGATGAAATAAGAGTAAAAATAAACTTACCTTTGCTCCATAATTTGATTCCTCGTAAAGCACACTAACATAAGTCCAATTAAGTCTCAAAATTATATCAACCATGGCTTGAGCTTGATTCCTATCTGATGGAACAGTTCGCAGGAAATATTTGAATCTCTCCTTATTACTGAGTTCAGGTGAAGTCGAGAAAAAGCTTATCTAAAAGTTGAATAAAACACAAAAAGCAAAAGAAAAAAATTAAACCTCATGAAACGATAAAATTATTATCGAAATTCATGCAAAAGAAAATGCAATTTCTGTTCGAATTTCAAAATTTTCGACATTCTTATGAAGTAAAAGAACATGAAAATCAAGTTTGAATACGAAGATAAATATTTCATTGATATTGAATGAATGAGCACTTTACTGAAATGCCAACTTACCATGAACCATGAAAGCGAAAAAATGTATTTTCATCATTTTCTCTTAAATGTTCAAAAAGTAATTTCGAGCAAAAGGTGAAAATGGACAGTTTTTGTTCGGCAAAACTTTGTTCGAACAAAAAATGGACATATTTTTTATCGAAAATTGCAAACGAACATTGACTTTTTTCACTTATAGTTTTGCTATTGAATATTGTCATATTTTTTTATCCCTTCAATGATATCTCCTTCAAGACATTCATCATTATGCCTCATGCCATGAACAGTTTTATGTGAATTTTTTTATCAGTTTCTCTTCTCTTTGCTTGAACATTTCTCAGGCTCTTTTCATTCTTTACTTTAACGTTTTTATCTTTATCCTTTATCCATTTCTAAGCGCTTCGGTTGAATAATACAAATCGATTCATCATTATTCAAGAAAAAAAATGACAAAATGCTCTTTTCCAGTGAAAACCAGAACTTTTTTTTGAACCAAAAATGCATTCACTTTTTTCAGTTGATTCAACAGATAAAATGAAATGTGTGATAAAAGAAGAAAAAGTTCATGTAAAACGACCAATATTCTTGTATAAATCTCAGATTTTTCTTGTTATTCTACTTGAAAGGAACAGAAAAAAATTTGCTTTAGATCTGAAAATATCGTTATCCAATGAATGAATGAATCCAACACAAATGTGAGATTAAAATTTTTACTCTTTTTTTGAGTGCTTTTCATTGTTTTACATTGTTTGCTTGTGATACATTAAAGGCTAAGTTTACTTACTTGAGGTATTCTGAAGAGTCTTAAAAGATTTGCAACCTGAATTGAGGTAACACTGGATGCAGCACCAAGAACACCAGAGATGACTCGTTGTTCAAGTGCTGGAGTTGATCCGTCTTTACAGAAGTATGTTCCTTCACCAATGTTACTAATTGAACCTGAAAACGAACAGAATGATAGAAAAAAGTTATTAATTGAAAAGAATTTAGTTTTGAGAAAAATTCGAAATGGAACAACAAAAATAATGAATTCTCACTCAAGTTCATCTAACATGAAATCAGAAAAGATTTTGAAGGTCCTCAAATCAAGGTAAACGAAAATACTTTTGACATTTTTTACAGATTTTTTTGCAGAATTTGTTTTACAATTGAAACGATTGTTGGAGTCAACTGTTGATTCCTTATGTAGAAATCAAATGAAATTTTTCTGCAGAAATTGAATTTCCTCAATTTCCAACAAAACTTGCTTCACGAAATTCTGATCGGTTTACATTGCAAAGGGAAAAACATTTGGATCGATCTTTAAAGTTCAATAATGTTGGAGTATCATTGAGTTAGCCTTTTGTTTGCTCATCAAATGTTCACCAAATCAACTCAAGAAATGGATGAAATGTTTGAACAGCAAATTTTTTGACTTTACATTTAGCGACTTTTCCTCTTCTAAAGATTCCATTGTTGTTGTATAATCACAAAAATGGAACCAGTCCCAAGTGAAAATGAAAATATAATTCTTCTAGTTATTCACATTTTCCAGGCTGAACTGTTTACCTTTTAAATTGAACTTTATTGTACTTCGTTACTTATTAATTGCTAGGTTAACCTTTCAATTGTATAGTTTTCTGGAGTCAAAAGGTCAACACAGTTTATCATCAATTTTATTGCAATGAACCCTTCGAAATTGAATTTACATTTAAAATCAAATGAAAGATCAAAATTGTCAGATTTTTTGCCTCAAAAACTTGAACCATAAATCAAAAAAGTTGATCAAAATGACTTTCCAAGTAAATTCAACAAATAACTTACAAATCGATTATTGGTTGAATCTTTTCAAAGGTATTTGCAGC
Organism: Tetranychus urticae; assembly: GCF_039701765.1. NCBI lineage: Eukaryota > Metazoa > Arthropoda > Arachnida > Trombidiformes > Tetranychidae > Tetranychus > Tetranychus urticae. The sequence goes on along the minus strand of NC_142959.1, from coordinate 11,784,728 downwards.
CATCTAAAACTGTGAAATTAATGGTCGGCTAAAGAAAAGCAAAATGTTTCACTAAACAAAAACTACAAAACTGACCATAAAAAGTCATTAAGTCGATAATTTATTTGAAACATTTCAATGATTTATGATGCAATTGGATTTAACCAAACAAGCGATCAATAAATTATCCTTTATTCAATTCAACTGTTGGTTAAATGCATATTTTCAATCCAAAGCTAAATTCAATTTTCAATTTCGATTGCATATTTAGCAATTTTCGAAACATTGCATGTAATTTTCAGGCTGAAAATGGGTTTGTTTAGAAATTAAAAGAACTTTAAAAAATTCGATTCATGCAACAGAATTTATTTTGAATGCCGATACAATAGAGGATAAATATTGACAGAAGTTGTTTCCTCTAAAAAGTGTCTTTAATGTGATAAAGGTTTTAAACTTTACTCGAAGGAGTTCCAACTTGAACTAACTATTTTATTAAACATTATTATACTTATATTGGTATACATTCAACCCTTATCGATCGTAATATTACATCAATCGATAAGGGTGTAGGCATTCCTTAACATATTCTAATTTTCCTAATGAAAAAGGGTGTGTTACATGTACCGGCCGCCATTCTGAACAGCCACTGTTCAGTTACATTAATAATGTGTGCGAAGTGTCAATCTGTTGTTCGTTGATTGGTTCTAATCTTTGAAGATGAATGCCATCCCTCAAGCTCTATGAGAGGGGAGTTTATCTCCGTTCCTATGGTATATGAAATTTCACCTTTAGAGGATTTGCTCTTAAGTATGATCCCACTTAAACTTCTAGAATCTTCATTCCCACAATTGCGACAGCAGTTTGGTCCAACTGTGCAGAATTCAGGTTGATAAGTTTCTGCCTCTGTGAGGGGGGGACCAAAACAGCATCCTTTATTTTTTGTTGGATTATCTGGTCGAAATTTCTTGCAACATCCCTTGTAATCGGACTTGTGGATTGGTATACAGTCGTATTTAGTGTCCCACTCTTGGCAACACCATTTACAAGTGATTACAAATTGACTACGAAGACGATTAAATGGACTATCATCTAGTTCAAAGCTTGCGGGATAATTTTCGAAATCCAAAGGGGGAATTGAGAGAGCAGTACGAGCAAGTTCGGAGTAGTGTTCATAGAACTCGCTTATCTTTGCATCACTGGCCAAGATAAACTGTTTTTGATTATGATCTATTGGAATACCTCTATGGCAAGGAATTTTCGTCATGGAAGACTGTATCCAAGATTTTTCAAATCTGCTGACCGGAGAGAAAGGAATAACATCGACGAAAGCAAAATCATAAGGTTCTGGTGGATCGCTACAATCTTCAAGATAATCATACTCGGGTTCGACATGTGCATGTTTAACTTGGCATTGGGATTTGACAGACTGTGCAAATGCAGACTCATTAGCATCATGGAATGAACCGTCGATTGCATGGTCCATACTGACAAAGAGCCCTAAAGCAGCGTAGTCCACATTATCTGCAAATTCTTCATAAGAAATTTTCTTAAGTCCACCTTGAAAAGGACAACAGAAGGAGTAGGAGGCACCTCCAATAATGCCAACATACTGGATGGTTCCGTCCCAAACTGTATTTTTGAGACCCAAGTCACTAGCATAGTGTATTATATATTGCCAGAATACTACACTTTGTCTACTTCGGCTGCAGAATGGAATGAATGCCTTGTAAGATTTGTCATTCATCTCAGGGCCTTTATTGTAAGATAAAGAGATTTTGTTAGTTGGATTTAGGATAAGGGAATTACAATTATCATTATGTTCAATAGAGTTACATTCGTAGTGTTACATTTTTTAGGAATAAAACTATGTTCTAAGGATCTAATACAATATACCAGCCGCCATTCTGAACAACCAATGTTCAGTTACAAAATTATTCAGATGGTTCAATACCTAGAATATTCAGCTTAATTTTTGACTTTTGGTTTACAGGGATGTCTACAGGTAATACAGTAATTACAGTGGGTTTAAAACAATATTGGTGCTGTCTGAGGAATTTAGTATCATCTAACAGAGTATGGTCTAACCTCAAGATCGCACCAACTTTACAACCTATAGTTTCTTCGATCTTTTGCCTCAAAACTGCACCGGACTCAAGTAGGGACAGGTTATTAATTTGGAATGTTTTATCTAGATATTTAATGGTAAATTTAGTGTATTTTCCATGCGGGTTATTAACACTGTTCATGGGATTGGATGTAGATGGTATTGGTATCATGGAATCACTATGTGGTCTGGCTGATTCTAATTGAATTACTTTATTTTCTAATTCTTTTATTCTTGTTTCTGATCCTGCTGTAATTTGTTTTCTGAGGGTATTTTCTAAAGTTAATTTTTTAATTTCTTCATTTTTAGATTTAAGCTCTGCTTGGTTAGAAATGAGTTCCTCCATGCAATAACTTGAATGTATTTCTTGATTCCAATTTTTGGAACTACATCTCGTGCAATTTTTAACATTATGGGGGCAAGTATTTGTGTGTGAATCAAACTTTTCGTTGTCTATGATTTCTCTACATGTAGGGAATCCACAATATACTTTTAGTTTATTCCATTCTTTTATTGATCTAGGACCCGACTCGGGCCTCTCTATACATCTAAGTGGCTTCCTACAATTTGGACATGGTCTAAACTTTTCACCAGGTTTTAAGGTAAGATTATAAGCTCTTAAGCAGGTATTGGGGCACATGCAAACTCTACAAAAGTTACAGGTATGTTCACTAGAATGATTTGAAATTAATTCTGTGCATATGATGCAAGTGAAGTCCTTGTATGCTTCTGAATCTACAAAATCTCTCATAACTTGAGGTTCAGGAGCTTGTTCCATAATGGATAATATTGCTGGATTTGGTGGTGTTGGTGGTCTATTGTACAATGCGTCAATGTCAGCGTCAGCCTCAGTGTCAGAGTCAGTGTTAGCGTCAGAAGTTGAAGGATTCCAATTAGACCAATTCAGCTCACGGTGAAATCTTCTTTGCCAGTTCGATGAATTAAAGCGAGAAGTGGATGGAAGCGGACCAGAATTTCGATTGGAAGAAGTATTTCTAACACTAATACGTCTACCTCTACCAATAGCGTGACCTTGCCAATCCATCGGATTGTAGCGAGAAGTGGATGGGACTGGATCTGAATTATAACGGGATGTGGATGGAACTGGATCTTGATTATCACGGGAGGTGGATGGAACTGGATCTGGATTTGGGTCTGAACTTAGGTCAACAAATACTGGACTTTGTGGCCGTGGTCTTAGACGGTTGTGATACATGTTGAATAACCTATATTTGGATAGAATACGATAACACATTTAAATGTTTGAATAATAGATATTAGTAACTAATATAATCTAAAGTAGATGCTAAATCCATTAGGTCTAAATTTATAATTAATATTATAGTATATCAGCAAAGAACAGTCATTATTTCGTTAATACAGAGAGCTCAGTGGAATCGAAATCGGTGCTAATTGCGTTTTGTAATCTTGGTAATTTGAATCTGGAACCATATTTACTGCAATAATAGGCTTTTTAATGCAAAATAATATCGTGTTGAACAACTTTGATATTATCAGTAGCATTATGCATACGGTTATGACACCCAATAAAACTGTTATTAGGCTTCTTTTGATCCAAGATAACCATGATTCATCGCGCTGAATCTCTGTTTTATGTTGAGTTATCAGTTCTTCTAACAATCCAAGATCATAGGGTTTTTCCTCGACAACCGGTCTGATGTTTGTTAACTTCCAGTTAATCAAATTAGAAATAGGTGTCATTTCAAAATGTTCCAACGTGGCAAGCTCACTGAATGGATAAAGTTGACCATCGATGGAAAAGTTCTGATCCATTGAAACTTTAGTAATCTCATTCGAACACGGTCCAGTACTGCCATATTGAGTCAAGTTATGCCCAACACAATAGACATAATAATAATCATTAACAATCTTAATCTGTGGTTTCCTTATTTTGAATTTAGTTGCTTCAATACAGTTTTCCTTCTCCCAGAGTTCCACTCCTTTCGATACGTCACAATAATTGGGGAAGTGAATTAAGTATTCTTCTTTTAATTCGTCAGCTTCAATACTACACATTTCTTTTGAAGTTAAATTAACAGTGACATACTGGGGTCCTTTGTACTTCAACAAACATACTGAACCATTATTTTTCTCAAGTAACGTGAACGGGTCTGCTTTCTTAACAATCAAATCAGTGGCTATCTTTGCAACTCTAAATGTGAATTGCAAATAAGTCTCTTCTGATGTTTGATTTTCTTTCTTAATAACTCGACATTTTGCATCTGACACTTTCGTCAATAGGCATGTTTTTCCACATGGCAAAGTAACGTTGAAAAAGTCAAACGTTGAAATCGGAATAGTTTTATTCGTCTGAATGGCCTTCATAGTTTCTTGCATGACTGAGATTAATCTATTCACTTGAAAGGATATGTCAGCTGCTCGGAATGAATTCTCGTAGGCACTATGCTCTAGCTGGGCGACTCTTATCTTTAAGTCTGCTAATTCGCTTGACATATGCATCATTTTTGCTTGATGCGCCTTAAGAGCATTTGAGATTTCGGTGAGAGCATCGTTGGTAATCTGATCTACTGTTTTTGAACCTCCACTGAAGCTATTGATCAATGCACTTGTACCAACAATCATGATAGAAGAGATAAAAATCACGGCCATCAAACCACCGTCTCTTTTGTGTCTCGACGAAACTTCATTTTGACTACATAGCTTTTCAACTGTTTGCATCTTTTCTTTGATGTATTTTAAACAAGTTTGTCTTGCGATGTAGAAAATATCATTCACATGCGTATATTGAAAGCAAATCTCATCCGCTTTATTATAACATTGAGTACGATTTCCCTTTTTGATGAATTCTTTACAGCCTCGATAAGTTTTAAGTGGTTTAAGTGAAGCTCCCATAGTTAGTGGTGAACTATCCCAAATGTAACGTGGTTTAGTTTCCCACACTATTTCACAGTCTGTTGCATTATTTTGAGTGTCTTTCCAATCAATATTCACTTCGTCAAAGTAACTTTCATATTCAGGAATTTTCTTGCATGGATTTACAAGAGCAATGGTATGGTTGACTCGAATATACCCTCTCAAGTATTTATTATGAGTAGATTTCCATATTAGTGAGTCAGCAATGTTGATTGATTCACAAATATTTGTCATTAAAGGCAGGAAAAGTAAAAACAGTAAACTAGTTGATAATTTACTAGTCTTTTGACCACCAGAAGAAGATCTAGTCTCCTTAACAATATATGGTTTGATCTGGGATCCATGTACTCGTTTGGGTTCGTAACCTTCGTCCTGCTGTAAAAGATAGGTAGTTTCTCCTATCTTCTCTATAATTTTAAATGGGCCTTCATATTTTGATTCTAACTTATTGTTTCGCACTTGTTTTTCATACAATACTAGATCTCCTACATTGAAGGTCCTAAGTCTGTGTCTTTTTTCATAATTCTTAGTTTGCTTTTCCTTTGATTCATCTGAATTTATTCTTGCTAATTCTTTCACTGATGCCCATTCATTATTGATGAACTCTACATATTCAGTGAAATTGACTTCTTTATTTTCTGGGTTTAGTTTTAGATCTATTGGTAAGTTGGGCTCTCTACCATATAAAAGATAAAATGGTGAGTACTGGGTACTCTGATTTGCGGCGCTATTGTAAGCTAAATTTATCAATGGTAGTATCTGAGTCCATCTCAAACGATTGGTTTCTTGACAGTAATGAGATAACATCTGAACAATCGTTCGATTCACTCTTTCTGTCAATCCGTTAGTCTGAGGATGATAGGTAGTTGACAGTTGCCATTTTGTGTTCATGAAATCTGCAATTTCTTTTATTGTGTCTGCAATAAAATTACGTCCTTGGTCACTAACGATCGTTTTAGGACAACCGTGGCGTGATAAAATGTTTTCAATTAAAAATTTTGCAGTGCTGATTGCATCCTTCTTTGCTAAAGCTTTCATCTCTACCCACCGAGTAAAATAATCAGTGGCCACAATGATGTATTCCTTTCCTGAAGAAGGAGGCAAAGGGCCAAGAATGTCAATGCCAACTTTCTCAAATGGAACTGTGACATAGATTGGTTTTAATGGTGGAACTGCGTTCCCTATCCCTTTTTTATTAAGTTGGCATTCCTCACAAGAGTTAATGTACTTAGCAATATCTTTAGTCATTCTTGCCCAATAATATTTAGTCTTAAGCTTTGCATATGTCTGGTAGAGACCACAATGACCTGAAGTAGCGTCATTATGATAAGATTGTAAAACCTTTTTGACTAAAGTTGTAGGTAAAACTGGAACCCAGTTAGTCCCTATATCTGTTACGATCTTTTTCTCAAGGATTCCATCTTTTATTCTAAAACTACGAATAATTCTATTTTTTACTCTAGGTTCTAATTTGTCAATATCATTTAGTTGTTGTATTTGGGCTTGTGTTGTTGGGTCATTTCTCTGTTCCTCAATAAGGTTAATATTTTCCTCATCCTGTTCACTAATTAAAAGTGCGAAAATATCATCGCCTTGTTCTTTATCATCATCATCTATTTTGTTGAACTGAGGATCATTGGTCGGATAGCGACTTAAACAATCGGCATCGGCGTGTATTTTCCCAGATTTATAAGTTATTTTAAATTCGAAAGCTTGTAGCGTCATGGCATAACGCATTAGTCTTGGGGGTAGTTTAGTTTTGGATTTTAAGAAGCATAATGCACAATGATCAGTTACAACTTCGAATGTGATGCCTTCGAGATAATGTCTAAACTTCTCAAAAGCATAGATTATAGCAAGACATTCTTTGTCCGAAATAGGATAGTTAATTTCTGCGCCTCTTATTTGTCTACTTGCAAAAGCGACAGGTTTCCATTTATTTTCGTGTTTTTGTAGCAGAATTGCTCCTAAACCTACATCAGAAGCATCTGTTCTCAACTGTGTTTCTAACATGTGATTATAATGCGCTAAAACAGGTGCTTTGACTAGACAATTTTTTAGGTATTCAAAAGCTTCTATTTGAGTTGGTCCCCAAATAAAAGGAACTTCTTTTTTCGTTAATTGGGTTAACGGTTGTGCTATTTTAGCAAAATCTTTGATAAATTTACGATAATAAGAGCAAAGAGCTACGAAGGCTCTAATATCTTTCAAAGTGATAGGGACAGGGAAATTTTTTACTGCTCTGATCTTCTCTGGATCAGGCTCTTGGCCAGCTGCACTAATAATGTGTCCAAGATATAGGATTTTCTTCTTAAAGAAAAAGCATTTGTCCGGTTTTAAGGTCAAACCAGCTCTTCGTAAACTATCAAAGACAGCTTCTAATCGCTCTAAATGTTCCTTAATTGTTTTGCTAAAAACTATTATGTCGTCAATGTATACAAGACAACACTTGTATTTTAGTCCTCCAAGACAGCAGTTCATTAGTCTTTGGAAGGTTGCGGGTGCATTACAAAGTCCAAAGGGCATTGTTACATACTCGTACATGCCAAAACTAGTCACAAAAGCACTTTTTTGTCTATCTTCAGGTGCAAGTTCTACTTGATGATAACCTGATCTTAGATCTAAAAGACTGAAATATTCAGAACCTTGCAAAGCATCCAGTGAAACATTTATATTTGGAATTGGATATGAGTCTTTTACAGTTATAGCATTTAATTTACGATAATCAACACACATTCTCCAATCACCTGTCTTTTTGCTCACTAGAACAACTGGTGAACACCAGGGGGAAAAAGAGTCGACTATAATACCATCTCTTAAGAGTTCGTTAATAATTTGTTTCGTTATTTCCCTTTTCTGTGCACTTTGCGAGTAGGGAGACTGTGAGATCGGGGCATGGTGACCTGTCTCAATTCGATGCATGAAAAGATTGGTTCTACCTAATTCTTGTGGTGTAACAGCAAAAACTTCTCTATAGTTATTGCATAACTGATACAATGCTTGCTCTACACCACCTGGAACATCTTTCTCAATATTTAATTCTAATTCAGGTATTTTTGATTTGTCAACAAACGTTGTTATCGGTTCAATTTCTAATTCGACATCTTCGGTCAATTCTGGTAACTGATCTACATCAGAAGACACGAAATCATTCAAATCATTCAGTAAATCATTTAGATCCTCAGATTCAGTTGAAGTGTCCATTATTGGTTCACTGTCTGATGATTCTTCTTCGGTAGTAACTATTTCCACAACTGGTTCTACTCTGCCTATTTTTATCTTTCTATTTGCACAATCAATGTTTACTTGGGCTTTTGTCAGTAAATCTTGTCCTATTAGAACCTTGAATTTGCGTGGCAAGTTATTTACTACTTGCATTTTGGTATCTATTATAGCTATTTTTCGGCCGTCTGTAATTTTCAACTGGACTTTTACCTTTCCTAAAATTGGTAATGGCTTATTATTTGCAGCAAATGGTGTAGGACCTTTATATTTACTCACATTTAGGTTAAGTTCATGTACTAAGTCTTTAGTAATGAGAGATATTTCTGATCCTGTATCTAGCATTGAATCTACTTTGCAGCCATTAACTTTTACAAATTGTTGAATAAGATTTTGGTTGAGAAGGTGAACAACCGGATTAACAAATGTAGCTTCGTCTGATTCAATGCAATAGTCAGAGTCTACCTCTTCTTCAGATTTATCGTCTCGATAAGTAGTAATTCTTACTTGTGGAGCTTTACCACGACCTCGACCTCTACCTCTATCTTTACTAGGTGGTCTACCTCTACGTTTAGGTGAGGGTGATCTCTCCTTTGTTTTACTTTTATATTCAGAGCCTTTAGGTGGATCCATTTTTACTTCAGGTTCTTTAATAGATATTGAAGGTCGATTTCTCCAATTATCAGGATCAGCATTATTTCTAGGGAAAGTTCGCTTTGCAAAAGTTTGATTACTAACACCTGGATTACCTGGAATAAAGTTTCTGGCCGCTGTCTGATAATTTTGATTGGCTTGTGAAATCACTCGTTGATAGTCTTGGTTATATTGTGCCATGTTTGGATTATAACTAGTAGTCGGATAATTATTTAACTCTTGATTTCGATTGCCATAATTGTTTTGTCTTATTTCGTTTTCAGGTCTCTTAGCAAAATAGCATCTTTCTTCAGTATGTCCTAATCTCTTACAAATATTACATCTTTTGAGAGATTCTAATTTTTCTTTCATTTGTTGTACTTGTGTTTGCAGTTGAGTTACTTCTTTACTGGGTGCATCGAACGGTGTTGAGCAACTATGCATGGCTCGTTCAGCCAATCTAGCCGCTTCAACCAGTTCATGCAAAGTTTTCGGGTTTTGGAGAGCAATTCCGTATTTAATTTGTGGTAACAATTTCTCTTTTATCATGCTAATGATAAAAACTTCAGGTGTCTGTTCATGGATTCGTCTGCATAATTCATGAATTTCGTAAATGAAAGCGATGGCTGATTGACCAATCTTTTGTTTAGATTTGTAAAGTTCCTGTGAGAGGTAAGACCTGAAGTCTGCAGGACACAAATCTGCAATCATTCTAGTTTTAAGTTCATGATAGTCTTGGGGTGAGTTTTGTGATGGCACCACCATACCGTTTTGTGTATCAGGTACACTAGCTACATTAGGGACAGGTGAAGTTATGGCATAATACCACCTTCTAGCAGTGCCCTGCAAATAAGCTGGGAGTACATTAAACATATCTGTTTTTGACCAGCCTAAAGCTGCAGCTGCAAACTCAAATGAATCGAACCAGTCAATAACATTTTCATCATCGTCGCCCGAAAAAAAGTTGATATTGACTGGAACATTCGGAAAGGTAACATTAGCTGTAGTAAGGGGTGGTACTAAGTTATTAGTACGAGTTTCCTCATTACTTGTCACATTTGGCTGAGCCATTTTAGTATTATTTATTATGTATTTATTAATATGTTTTTAAGATTGATAGCTTTTTCTAATTTCTACGTCTAATTGTGTCGTTTGATTCGAAACATATAAGACCATAATCTATTACTGTTTTGTCAGCGTGATGATAAAACATTACTATCGGTTGATGGTTAATAAACCAAGGGTGGATTCTTAATGCAGTACTTATTGCTTTAATCTTTATATTTTGATTAGGTTTAGTCATTTAATTTATATTTTGCATGCGATGATTCATTAAATTAATACTTTACAACAAAAGATTTTGCTTTCAATTTTTTTTTTCTGAGTGTACCCTGCACTACATCAAATAAATTGTAATTTATTCGTGACATGTGAATTTAGTTAATGATATTTACTTTTACTATTATGATAGTGATGAATGTTATCAGTGTCAAGAAACAAACTGTCGACAGAATAAACTCTTCTAGAAACCAACGCCTTATGTAATTGATGAGGTTATTACAGAATTCAAGGAAAATTAAGTTGAAAAGATAACAATAGAAAAACCAATTCATCAATATAATGAATAAGTAAAGTGCCTTTCGTAATTTTTATAATTATTATTAAGCACGCAAGATTGTGAATATTTGATTAAAATATTTATCGTGATCACGAAATAGTGTGTAAAGTTTCACTAAAAGAATTAGTTTTATCTGATTAAATTGTAATCTTCCTTCGTGTGAGTTTGTAATAATTCAAGATTTAGCAGCAATACTCTTATAAATCTAATTAAGTGAGGTGCGGTTCTTCTGAAAGTAATCTATTAGCTATTATGATATTAGCTTTAATCTATTAATTTAGATGTAATTTTCTTTTGAATTTAATTTTGTTAGTCTGGGTGTAGTCTATTTGTAGAATTAATTTATTTAGGTAATGATCAATCTTCAAAAGTTGACTTATGTGATTTTGTTAGATCTAATTCATCTCTTTAAACTTGATTTATTTAGACAAGCACACAAATTATTTATTGATTTTTTTTTATTTGATTAGTTGCATATATTGTAAGTGGTATTAGGATTAGATCCAAATATTTTATCGCTAATTAGTTAGATTATTGGTTAATTGTTTTTATATCTTAAATACTCCTCTTGAAGATTATCTTTAGTTAATCGTAATTGTACAGGGCTATTAAGAATTAAATCAAGAATTCATTTAAATAAATGTATAATTTCTCAATTATGCAAGCAGTAAATGTAATCAATTGGTAAGTTTTAGAATTAATTAAACTTAATTTAGAATTTCAGATAGCGAATTAATCGAAATGTATGAAAGATGGCGAACTGGAAGTTCATAAACCATGAATCAATACAGTTTAGGTATTAAGATGGAATTATTTTCAGGCAAATTAGGAATATAGATTGCGAAATGTATGAAAGATGGCGAACTGGAAAATTCTTAAACCATGAATCGATACAGTTTTAGGTATTAAGATGGAATTATTTTCAGGCAAATTAGGAATATAGATTGCGAAATGTATGAAAGATGGCGAGCTGGAAGCTCTTAAACCATAAATCGATACAGTTTAGGTACTAAGATAAAATAGTTTTAGGTAAATTGGGGATATAGATTGGAAATGTATGAAAGATGGCGAGCTGGAAGCTCTTAAACCATGAATCGATACAGTTGTTCAGATATTAAGATGAGATTATTTAGAGGTTAATTAGGAATATGGATTGGAAATGTATGAAAGATGGCGAACTAAGAGTCCTTAAACCATGAATCGATACATTTTGAAAAAATTAATGAAGATAAATTTAGGTATTAATATGAGATAATAGTATTTAGCAATCTAACTAGAAAAATATTTTCAGATTAGATACTAGTAAAATCCTAGTGATAATAGAAACAAAATTAGATGTTAGTTTCTATTGAATCTCAAGCAATTTGATTCTTATATTATACATGCATAATGTATCTTTACTTACGGATAGATTTTCCTTGTTTATTAGTTAAATCGATCGTATTTAAACAGAATATTAATACTAACGCCTTCTTGTCTTCCGGATATGATTTAATGGGAATACTGATTACTTCGTTTAATGTCGCCTTTTAATTGTAGTCAATGGTAATGATTGTGTTGAGGAATGAGAAGTTATAATGTTTTAGTGAGGTCGATGAAAAAGATTTAGGCTTAGTAGGTAAAATTATCAATATATTTATGATATGATGATAGGTCGTTGTGTTGAATTATTTGGAGAATAGGGTGATTAATGTTACTGGCTTATTAGTGTGAATGATTTAGTGTTTCTCTTCACAAATTAACAATATTGTTTACGTACAATGTTCACTCACAATTAGATTTTACTTTTATGGTAAGATGGTGTAATGTTGATAATACGGAATCGATGATCACAAATCACAATATTATTCACATAATTTCATTCGAGATTATCTGTTTCTTAGCAATTACAAGTAATATAACTGATGGTTATCAAGCTCGATAATGTAAATGGTTTGATGAGAAATAGGAGCGAGAACACCTTTGAGATGAGATGATCAAATATTTCATATGAATGTATTTTCCAGTTGATGGTTTTGCTTAAACACTGTTCAATCAGGAAACAAAGTTGTTGATAGAAACGAGAAACATAGTTTAATTAAATGGACAATGGTTAAAATTAATGTTATTGTTGGTAAAGATGATCGTCAGAAAACAACAAATGAAGTAAAAGACTGAATAGGAAAACCACTTTTTTTTTATGATTAAATAAAGACACACTAATATTAACAATTGGTAACTTGGTGAAATAATGATATATTCACAATTTTCAAGTATGGACTTATATCAAAAACTTGGACGTTAAGAAGTATCGTAAGTTGCTTTAGCCAACATCGGCCTCACTTCGGGCACCAAAATGATAAAGGTTTTAAACTTTACTCGAAGGAGTTCCAACTTGAACTAACTATTTTATTAAACATTATTATACTTATATTGGTATACATTCAACCCTTATCGATCGTAATATTACATCAATCGATAAGGGTGTAGGCATTCCTTAACATATTCTAATTTTCCTAATGAAAAAGGGTGTGTTACAAATGGTAAACCAAAGTTGCCAAAAGTTGAGCGATGAAACTTGAAATGTTTATCACTGTCAATATCGTAATGATTTACTGAGAATCGTCTTTTTCCTTTTTCTTGGTTCAGAGTTTTCTTATCATCTCAAGCATGAGGTTTGTCAAGCAAGTCAAGCAGGTAACAAGTTGAAAAAGGCGTAAAAAGAATGACAATGAAAATGAGAAAAAAAGAAAAGCAAAAGAAACGAACAAAAAGTGTTTTTGTGAAATCGATTATTTCGTCGATTGAAAAGAACTGAGAGCAAATATTGATAAGTATCTATATAAACTGATGAAATGATGGCTGATTAAAAGTTCTGATAAAACCTTAAATAATCTTGAGCTTCATTAAACTTGATGAAAGTTTAAACAAAATGGTCGACTGTTGGACTTTTGTTCATTTTGTCAAAAATCAATAAAAGATGATAACAGAAAAGTAGATCAAAATTTTTGTCTCAACTCGATTCAATAGAGCAACCATGATATAATTGGCTCAACGATTCAATAACTAAACTTGGTTTACAATTGATTCAATTCAAGTTGCAAGTTGAACATTTTTATTGTCCTTTCCCTTCCGATGCAACATGTTATTACATTTTTTTGATACAAAACTTGATGTTCATTTTAGGTTGACAATCGTATCAGCTCATGATTTTGTTTCAAGATTGAACCAATAAAATGAAATAAGAAAATAAAACAATTCTAATCACGTTGGAGTATAATAATGATGATAATGGTAATGATGTGCAATCGCAATGGGGAAATAATAATGAACGATAACTTTATTGACAATAAAAGTCGACTGGAAATTGAATCAATTTCGATCATGAGCTCATGAGTTTCGATTCTTTACAATTTAAATTTTCCGTCTTTTGTTGATTAGAATATTGTTTTAGCTGGAAAATGCGCGAATTTGGTTGATAGTATTAATCAGAACAATTGGTTTTCTAACGAATTGTACATCGGAACAATTGAACAATATTGTTTCACATCAATCATTTATTGGTAACGAAATCACGTATTATTGTTATCGATAAAAAAGACTAAACATTTTTGTTCATTTATTGAGTCAAATCTGGGTTAAACTGTGAGGTGATATTTGATTGATAAAATATGGGCTTCCATTTATGTTCAGAATTGTTCCCGTGATGTTCATTTCAAGATTTCTCTCCAATAGAGCAGATACATTCATATAAAGAATTTAGTTCGTTTTATGAAAAATATCATCTATTCCGGTTCTAATCAAGAGTGATTCATGAATCATTTGGGCAAAAGGTGATTTATTTAAAAATTTAAAAAATGACTTCAATTAAAAAAATATTGCTTCTGTAATGTCCCTACAGGGATGAGGAATAGAGGATTATAACTGGCGATCAGATGCGTAAATATCCTTCAATGATAATCAACAGAATAGTATTCAAAGTTATTTATTTATTAGTTGAGTAGGTTTTTGGGACACAAATACAATGCAAAATATATTTCGTTTCAGCAGCACGAGAAGAGAGGAAGGGAGTTGAGAGAATAGAATTAATTAATGTTCAAATCAATTAATGTTAATCACAAGAGAAGAGAGAAAGGCTGATTCTTGACTTGACCAATATTTACATTGAGTAGAAAGGAAATGAAAAAGGATCGATTAAATCAAAGGGGTTTACATTAAATCAAACTGTAAGTGCAGAGAATCTGATTAAGAGTCGACCTTGAAATAAGGAAGGTGATGACCACCTGGTGGTGGAGTTAAACTTTTCTCATCAAAACATCACTGTTAACCCATTGTTACCAAAGTGAATTTATTTCCTTGCATCTCACGCCTTATCTTCTCACAACTGCTTTACTTGCATATTGTAACATAATGGTATCTGTCTTTCAAAATAAGTAAAAATTATAAAAGATGATTCGTTACATCTTCATTGATGAGTTATATCACCACCATTGTTTTTTTGTTGGTGGAAAGTTGAATAGACATTCCGGACAATTATGAACAATTATGAATTCAAATGGGTAAAATCATGGAAATCTTCATAATAAATGCTCATTTAAATTTAAAATTATGGCAATCAGATCCTGTTCTTAATACTATTGGACACAGTGTATCAAGTCTGTTGAACTGTTCTTTGGATATGACCATAAATATGCGGAAGAATTAGTTGAAACGTTTTGTGCTATTATTTGAAAGCAGGCTGCAAAGGAATATTCGAGCTTAGTTTTGTTTAATTTCATGTTTTACTCTATTCTTTGATTACAGAGTAAAATATTGTTTCATTTGCCTTTCCATTTTGGCAATTCAATTCCCAGTGTGAAAACAATTAATTAACTGCATAATAAAATGGTTAATGATGATAATCAGCTTTGTATGCAAAGAATGTAAACCATTAAACTGAAAGTCATGATGAATAAATTATGCTGATGGAAAGACAGAGCAAAGATAAAAGCACTCAATTAGAAGCCACAATTGGTTAAACCCTTTGCCTTGCATCATTGATTACATTCATCTGTTTACCTCGTCAAATAATAATGATAATCTTTATTGTCATTAGAATTGGCAAAGTAAAAGCTTCTTCTTTAACCAACAATTGTATTACTAATGAAACTGGCAGTTTTTACTCCCTTGATCAATATCAATATCATTATCTTGAGCAGTCCAATCATTCTTAATTATAATATCTCATGATTATCATCTTATCTAAGCATTTGCAAAGCCTCAAGCTACAAGAAAAAGGATGAAAGAACATGAAGTTTCTTGTAACATGAAGATGCTCATGAATGTTTAAAGAACAGATATTCGGTTCGAATGTTGAGAATTGAGAAAAATCCTTTTTTCCGAGCTGAGCAACTTGATAAATAACTCAATACTGGATAAATTTAAGTCTAATGTTCTGACCAAACTGTTTCAATGTTTATAAACTTCAATAGATGAACCAAAAAGAGTTTCAAAATGTGAACAAAATTTGCCTTTAAAAATCGAGTAACACTTCATTTGAAAATATATTACTTTTTGAGAAACAATGTTCAGCATGAAATGACAAATATCAAATAACATGAAATAATTGAATTTTTAAGAGTCGACACGAGAAGAAATTATTCCTTTGTAAACTTGTGATACATTGTAAAGAAATGTATTGTTTAGTTGTTGAGTAAATAATGGTTCAAACAGGAAAAAAAATAAATTACATCTAATACAAGATGAATTTACATTTGATTAGTAAAATGATACATGCAAGGAAACAAGAGAAACAAGAAAAAGCAACTCCAACGAAAATGACTTCGTTTTATTTGAACAGCAAATTCGAGCAAAACAATCAACATTTGTTTTTGATATTGGATTATAATAGTTGATATGCAAGTGAAAAAACAAGTCTCATTGAATACCAAAAATCAAAAAATGACAAAAAGATATCAAAAGGAATATTAAGTGGAAATGAATTTTTTTCACGACTTATTGTAATAATGGGTGTCAAAGTCAACATCGGAAGTCATACTCAGTGATGGAAACAAATGTTGAAATTTTTTCGAAGCATTCGATGGAAAATTTTACTTTCGTTTTTTTGGAAATTTTTTGTTCCAATATGAAAGTCACTTTTTCGAGTCAATTTATTTTAGTTTTTCGATTGTTATATTTCCAATTTGTTGGTTGTCATTAATCAGTTTTAGTGGCACAAAACTATCAGAATTCATGTTTCCTAATGTATTTACAGGACTTTAGAACTTTTTATTTTTTCGTTTGACGATTTTGTCATTCAACAAATGTGTATAATGATATGTTGACATGTCAGTAATCAACCAACTTTGAATGGAAACAAAGCTTTTGCCATCAAATCATAAATATAACTTTAGCCTCATTTTACTTGTTCTGTAATACTCTCTGGTGAATTTAGTTTTATTTTCACATTTCCCATGTTATCTACCTTTTTTCATCATTATAATTAGTCGCTTTGAGAGAAGATAATATTGTAATGACTTTTTCTGTCAAAACGTAATATAACATTTATATCTTTGCATACATCAAAAGTAATGAAACTGTTTACAAACTAGAGAATCAATTACATGTTTGACAAAATAATCTTGTCACATTGTTGTAAGTAAATTGCCTTTGCAAGAGAAAAATCTTTTTCTTCATCTTTTCGTTGCATATTTAAGTTCAAAACTCAATAATCACAATGACAAAGTTTTCCAATTTTTCTGTTGAAAATTGCATTCTGCATTCTGAGATGGTTTGCCGTTCTAAAGATGAATACTGATTAGCCATCTTCAATTTCAATTCATTCATCTTTCAAGTTGAGTTTAAAGGGGAACTCGTAAAAACAGGCACAAAAAGAACAACGAATAATACAAGAATAAGTTTAAAAGCGAAAAAGCTAATCAAAGAGAAAAATGTTTTCCAGATTTCCATTTTACTCCATGCTAACCTTATAACTGGAAACAAAGTCTGTTTTGAGTAGATAACCTTATATCAATCTACTTTAATCTTCAAGCCTTTTAGAGGTTGCATCTGCTGGAAAACACCAACCTTACATGAATAGTTTCAAGGTTTTCTTTTCATTCTTTAAACTTTTAAATCTTATAAAGATATAAATGATTTCATTTAAGGAATAAGACGAAATTTTCATAAAATGAGTCCATTTGCTTCTTTACAAATCAGACGCTGGAAAAGGTACAAAACTCGAAGCCTTCTGGTTATCTGGAAATCTTTTAGCTTAAATTTTATTCAATTTCCATCACATTGTATTTCATTGCGAAATTTTGACTCAATGATGAGAAAGAAAGCAATCAATTGTGTGAATTGTCATATTTTTTGAGTCCAGAAAAATGTTTCGCATGAATTTCGACATTAAAATATTTTCAAAATTTGTGTATTTATATGGAAATTCGTTTCATCACTTTTGATAGTGTATTCATCTGAATTCATTATTTATCTATAATAATGGCTTATGCATTTCAATAACTGTAATAATCGAAAGGAAATATTTTTTCAGATTTTATCTGATATATTTTTCCGGGGGTTTTTCACTTTCAAGAGAAAGAGAATCACAAGAGAATCATTCAATTGTTATTGAAAGTCAGTTTATCTTAGCATTTTGGTATAGAATGCAATTCCGATCAGCTTGGATTCCGAAATGGTTCCAGTCTTAAAAAAATAAAGATGAAAAGTAAATTTGAACCACTCTTAAATTTGTCAGTATTCCTTACTTAAATTCAACATTGATTCCAATCATTTTGCAATCTACAACTTGTTAATAACTCATGCTTGACAAAGAGTACTCTTCCTCTCCGCTTACTCCAACTATCGTGCCTCTCCTGTTTCTTATCAGCGACGTGTTATTGACCTCGATTGGACAACGTGCGTAATCGTGGAAGATACAATCGGAGGAGAACACGTGAGCTTGCAAGAGCTAGAGGGGACGTCCTGTCAGGAGGCCATTACATGAACCTGCCTCGGATTTAGCAGAAGATGCCGCAGTAGTTATGTTGAAACGAGTGGATCCCGATGAATATAATATAGCTGAAGTTGTTAACCCCATTGAGCCAATAGACTTGGATGATCCTCAGCCTGGGCCGTTTGGAATAATGGTGCTGCCAAGCTACAAGATTGCTATAAATGCAAGTATAGTGGACGTCCTGATAGATATCCGGTGATTAATGAAATCTTATTATATACTTATAAAGAAGTGTAAGTGTAATAGATGTTTTGCTTAAGTAGACTGTCTTAAGCAATATAACGTTGCGGTTGCTTGTGAAGTCTTTGACCTCATCTTAGCTGTGTTTCCGACTCTGTGTCTGAACTATTATGGTGTGTATCTTCATCCTTCTCACGGGACGTCCGGAAATTTTCTTCCATGTTAATGTCTGCAGTTTGAGTGGCCGAGGGGTCCGGCATCGACTCTTCTTCTTGAATGATTATTTCAGTAGCTTGATAGGACGTCCCGTGAGATGGATAAAGACACGCACCCTAATAAGGTTCGTTAGAATTAACTTATTCAATCATTCATCGCTCTTATCAAGATATTTTACACGTAAGATTCTTTTTGTGGATGTTAGAGTGTAATTCAAAAGAATACAATAGAGAGATCTCATGTGAATATGAGGGTAAAATAAAAGTAAAAGATTCAGCTCTTGCTCATCTTTAAAGAGTCGCGGGATCTCAATGGACAAATAAGCAAAAAGAAAAGTTCATTTTATGAAAACAGAGTCAGTAACAATTACTTTTGTAAACTGACAATCATTAGATTATTTTCACGTTTACTTGAAGACATTATCATTGTAATACAATGTAAGATCTATTCAGTTCATGGGAGCACTTTTTGTGTGTTTGACCTTATAATCAACCTTGAACCAACTATTGATTAACTTGCCATTATTATCTTGTGAACAATAGACAACTAAAATTGTTGATGACAGAATATGGATTGAAAGGGAACAACGAAACGACTTTTGTGTGCAAGCAAATTTCAAAAGAAAAGGAAAATCAAAGATCGCCTGATAATAATTAATGATATTTTACCTTCAATTATTTTCCTTACTTTCCCCTGATAATAACAGTGATAAACTCAAAGACGATTAACATCAGAACCAAAGTTAAATTGAAAATTCTTTCGCCAAAAACTGCAATTTCTTACCATTCTAGTGATCTTATGATTTTCAAAGACAGAACCAAAGTTCAGAATTGAAGCTTTCAACAGATTTCGACTTCAAAATCAAACTCTATTCGACAGAAATTCATGAAAATTTTCGAAAGAAACTTTTAATACGTGAACAGTTTCCACTTTCGAGATTCATGGCCAGTTGCTAATTGCATATTATATGCTTTTTGATATTGAAATTGGATAACTTTTTTTCTCAACTGAATGAGTTCTAAAGGTTGCTTCTAAAAAATGCACTTCCATTTCGCACCAGACTCACTCCATGAATCTCAATTAAACGTCTTTACAAAGGTGGTGAAACTTGGCATTACAGTTATTGAAAGCTATATGTTCATAAAAGGACAAAAACGTTAGACAAAAGTGGCAATGAAAAGTTGATTTAGTTTTGAAAGGAAAACCTTTCAAGTAAAATATTAATACCTCAACAGGCGCAACATTGAATGCAATTTGTATTCACTCGTTTTTATACTCAATACAACTGTTTCGTAAAAAAAGCTATAAATAACTAACATTTCGACATTTGCATACTTTTCAAACTAAATTAATCATTAATATTTTACATTAAATTAAACTCGAAACTTTTTTTCTTCTCTTTTCTCCACAAATCACATTCATCATTTAATATTCTTATGAACTCTTCTTTTTGCCAGAAAAACTTTCAACGCTTCAATCTTTTTTAATATCATGTGAATAATCAATTTTGTGCAAACATTGAAAAAGTTTAATCACTGAAATCGATTCAGTCTTTGCCAACCAATAATCCAAGTTTTGCCTTTTTTTGCCATTTAAAAGCAATGATCACTTTGAAAAGCAGAAAATTCATTGATTAAACTCGAATGATTAAACAGCTGAAAATAATCAGCTTTCATTGAATGTGTGCAAATGAGCCAATCCAGATTATCCAAAATAGAAACTTGAAAAAAAAGAGTTCTAAAGCTATTCGTCCATTTTACGTGCTTTATCGCTTCAGTATCAAGGAAAGTAAAGTTTACTAATTTTTATCTTGAACTTTGAATTCAGGAAAAGCTGGGAAAACTCATTAACATTGGAAAATTAATTTCTCGAGACTTTCTCAAAAAGATTCAATTTCCATCTTTCAACATCAATTTGTTCGCCCAATTAGCCAATCAATTGAACATTCAGTAAACTTTATCCATACTCTTCGGTCTAATAACTATTTTCAGTTGTAAACGTTTAGCTAATGTAAAGTAATAAGATTGTAAAATGGAAAGAAAAAAAGTGAAAAAACTTTTTCTTCTTTTCATGATTCAACCTGATCTTTCGTTGATGATTCTTTTGATGGAAAATTTTGTATGTCAAAGTGCGAGCAAAGCTCATTTGTTCAATTTACATCATTATTTTGCAAAAGAAAATGCCTTTTTTCTCTCATTTTTTCGCCTTTTCCCTTTTCCCTACTTACATGCAATTATTACGCCATTTCAAAGGTATAATCTTGTTATCATTAATTTTGGTTCCTTTCAAGTTTAAATTTTTTGATGCTGCAAAAGCGAGCAAAACTGTTCATCATTTTAATTTTATTATTGCAATAAAAACAGGCTTAGTTTCAAGATTAAAATCTTTTTCTTGCACTTCATCCAGAAATCATTTCATTTAAATCTCATTTGTTTTGTGTTTGCAGATGTCTTGAGTCTGTTTCACTTCAATATGCTATCCAATGGCAACAAAAAAGTGCACCTTTTTTGTGATTCCTTGTTTTCAGGCAAACAATTTTCAGTTGTATTCATTAGTAGCTAACAAAAGGATTGCATTATTTTTGCTGAAAAATGAAGTCTAAAAGTAATGATAAAAAATAATGTTTAACTTTTCTATTAATACATGTATTATGCATTCATAGTGCTATCAAAACAAACCTCTTTCTTTTCTCTGTTAATCCAACACTTATGAACAATTTGAGTTTAAAATGAATTTAACCAATGAATAAGTATGGTTTTGTTGGGCCTTTGAATAATGATGCCTTTGTGCAAAATAATGATGCAAGATATGAATAACGAGGAATGTTTATTTTGAATTTTGAAAGAGCAACAAATATTACATTGCAAACCAATTAGCTACAAGATCGGCAGATTTCAAGATTGCTCATCAACTGAAAACGACCTTTCCCAAAAAGCATTAACTAAACGGTGCATAAACACTCATATCCTTATACCAACAACCACTCATATTTCACTCTCAAGAAAAACCTTAAAATGTTATTCAGAGGTCAAATAACCAAATGACCTTGAATGTCCTTGAAACTTTGGATTAATGTTCTTCAATTTTAGGAATTCTACTGACCGAATATCATTAAGATCTGACTTCTGATTCAAGAGTTATTAGCACAAAAGATTGTCAAAGATAAAAACTCCCAGGATACTGACATCTAATAAAAATGAGTTAGATGGAATTGGTAATTCTGAAAGTGTATTTTTAATACAAAATTTACTGTGGAAAGTAAGTTTCGAATCGAAATCGAATTAGAATATTTGATTTCTTTAAATCTTTTACTAGAAACGATATCAAATCACTGTCCAATTGTAGAGAAAATTTCTGATAAAACTCATAACGAAGTTTGAACATTTTTGTTGAAATGCATATGATGTTACTTTATTTGATGCACGCAAAGCATTAGTTTTTTGCATCTAAATCTTAACATGAAACGTGTTGTTTTACATTTATTGGTATTTTCATGGTAGAGAAAAGTTATGAAACAACACTTTCCGGAGACTATTTTAAATAAAACAGATTGTCTTTTGTTGAGCAATGAAAATGTTTGATTTGGAAAATGAAGCAGAAACATTTTGTTCCAAAATATTTAACATGCATTTTATGTTTTCCCCTCGTGAGTTCATCAAAATGTTTACAGGCACGTTCTTGAACATGAATGAAACAGTCTAATAATGATTAGAAAATCATTGTTGACAAAATGACTTATCAAAGGAAAAAAAATTCCATTCATTTTCTGTAAATGTGCGAGTTTCAAAAGTGCTGTTGGGTTAAATGTTATTCTGGTAATGGCAAATCCCTATTTTTAGGCCTTGTCTTGTCTTGTCTCTGAAATTTCAGTTTTTTTAGATTGATTCGAATCTAATTTCCATTTTGAAGCCTTTATTATTGTTCAACTGAAACTCTGATTACATTGTATCATTAAACTGTCACGAAACTTTCCCATCTGTAGGTTTGACTTGATCAGAAAACATGAAACAGATTGACAGTCTGCTAATCAGATTCCAATTAATATCACAAGTAAATTAGTCTATTGCCATTGATTTTCATTAATCAAACTGTGGGTTGGCATAAGAATGCAAGCGGAAAAAAAGAAAAGGCGAATCAAAGAAGAGCATAAAAGCATAAAAGGATTGCAACGAAAAAAAAGATACAAGTTAATCAATAATCGAATGTCAAAATGAAAGAAAAAGTAAAGTTGATTCCCTGTGATTAAGAGTCACGGTAACATGAATATGTTTAAAGAGGAACCAAGTATAGAAATGATAACAAATCAATTCCCTGAAGAAGTGACAAGCACAAATAATTCGTTTACTCGAAATGTGAATCTAATCAAAATTTGTACATATTTTACGATTTGTGAATATTCATGGTGTAAAACATGAACAAAATGAACAAAAACTGAAACAGTAAAAACAATAAATCATAATCCCAATTGGTTGACGAGTTTTGCAACATTTGATCAATCCTGAATGTTTCATGAGCCTCGCGAGTCTGAACATCTACAATATTATCTATCATTAACAATCGACCTTAAGCTTTGAGCTTCTTTAAACCATTGATACCTTTGCATCTCTTGTCTGCATCTAACTCTTGGTGAATATAAATATTTCAACTTTACTTTTACTGTCAGTGCTTTGAGCCGACTGTCAAATTTGAATAAGTCCATTGGGCCAGTTGTCATGTAACAAGTTGAGATCAATTCTTGTCTTGAAGAAGCGTTAAGTCAAAGTTATAAGTGTACAAAACAATTGAGATAATTGATTATAAATATTATTACGATCATATTAATATCATTATGAAATAAATACTTGATGTTAATACAGTTTATTAATAAGTTGGTAAAAGATAATAACTCTTGAGGAAATAATCTTGTTTCGCATAAATATGGCTCCAACAATGCAAATGTACAATTGGCTCAGTTATTATTTTTATTGACTTATATCATTATTAAATGGCATTATTCTCATTATGAGTTAGACAAATATTTAAATAATAAGCATTAATCAACTTTTATTCAATGATATGTTTACCTTCCCATCAAATCTTTATTCAACATTAACTCGTCAACTGTCAATGTTTCAATATTAACTTTCGACAGTTCATTCCAAATGAATCAAATGTTGAATGTTTTCCTTTTCGTCCAATTTTCTCTTTTCGAGTTGAGCCTTTTCAAGTGTTCAAGTTTACTCAAGTTGACCATTCATTATTGGAATGTACAATTAAACCAGTGAAAATACAGTTGAACAAACTTAGGGTTGGAAGAAAACTCAGCCATCGGAAGTTCATTCAGCAATCACATTTCATTAAAAATTGAAGTTCAATTCAAGTTATTTTATCCTTTTGTTGATTCACTCCATCAACTCTTCTTGCCTCGATATTAAAATTTGATTTGTTTCTGTTGCTTGCTACTGAAAGAGTTGCAACTTTTCCTCATTTATGGTTCAATTGAGAAATGATTTCGACTGCTCATTAAATTAAATTAACTTGGATAATTAAGTGGACCAATTATTGAGCATTTCATTTTTCTCGAACATTCAAGTTTCTCATTATTTTCAATTATAAATATTTTCCAGCTCTTAATTGTGTTTTTATTTCTCTTTTTAAACAAATTAAATTTTTAAATTGCAATTGCAACATTCATAATTAACCAGTTGTTACCATTTAATCTGTATTCAATATTTACTTTGCTTTCTATGAGCATTTCAAATGGATAAAGGAAAATTTTATTTATTCAAGTTTTATTGTTGTGTATGAATCAATTTTTCGTGCAAGTTAATTGCTTACTAATTGGTTTTGTTTTCTTCAATTTCAAATTCGCGTCTAAATTTGACAAATTATCATTTTATTCAATGTAATTTGATCAATGTAAAAGTAAAACCATCTTCAAAAACTTCCGTTTTTCTCTATTTAATGACTGAGACTTGCATTTTTGAAGCAGCAAAAACTCGTGTTTCAATGAAATTGAAAAATTAGGAATAAACGCAGCTGATGCCGATGCTATCGACCAAGGAAGTGATAATCTCTAAATACCTCATTAGTAAATATTTATTCAACAGTAAAATTATGATGGTTATTGTCGAATTCAATAAGATACATTGAATAATGTAGCACAACTGATTCAGAAAAAATAGCGCATTTGTGCAAATTCGCATTTTTGCGCTCAGCGGGACCCAATTACACATTTTTGGCAACAAGATTGTATTGCATGCTGTTAAATTGAATTTAACCATGGAAAATAAGCTTTTTAATCCCATAAATGTAAAACGCTCTTTGGGCTGTTTTGGATCAATTGAATCGTAAGAAAGTAGTGATTGTTAGCTTTTGTGAATGTCTCGTCTGGCTTGTGTCACAACAAACTGATTTTTCTTCGAATTCTGAGCAATTGTTAGGACTTCTAACATGAGTGACAGCGATTTCCGAAAAATGAATTTGAATGTCCTTGTCCTTGAAACATAAAAAATGAATGTCTAGACTCACTATATTCGATTCCAGGCAAAATGCATACTTAGTTGCAAAGTCATTGGCGTTCAACATAATACAAATCAGCTGAATCGCCCTGTATGATTGTTCATTATGGTCAATAAAGGTTCATCAAATCGTATAATCCATAAAGCAAACCCTTCTCATTTAGCTGATGTGCATTCGAAAGGAAGTTTTTATGTGAATCTCATGACACAGTTATTCATTGGGGCGATAAATATGAATGGCAACAGTAAAAACAACAGCAGCGCAGACAGGTAAGTCAAATTTACCGCTCAATTATTAAGCAATAACTTAATTCCTACTATATTTTTTGCAAATTAATAGCTTGAGCCAATAACTGTTGTAGCAAGCAAATATATTTATGAGCTTCTTCTGCAGATCCTCCGAGCACCGTTGCAGGATGAACAGCCACGCGATGACTCATATCATTATACAATTAGGAACTATACTAGAAAGTAATTTATCCTTTTTTCATAAATTGAAACAAATTAAATATTATGTTTTAACAGATTCAGTTTTATTGCTTTTCAATTCTTATAGCTACTGGTGTCTATAAGTACGAATGTTTTAGTGCGATTCGCTGTGCCGAAAATCGTTTTTATCTCGCTTATGATGTACAGTTTGATTAGATGGTTTCTAGGCAATTTGTGAATAATCGTTTACATTATCGCCTAATACCTGAAAAGATGGTCCCAAAGGAAGTATGCAGATATAGTTTCCGTCAACATCGAAATACTAAAAGTATCTTCAACAGAACAAAAGTGAGAGAAAACCGCTGGTTTTTCAGTCGGTGCAACTGACGCAGCCTTTCCCTACCTCAAGTAGGGTCTACCTCAACCCTTGTTCGATTAAATAAAATAAACTTGAACTTAAATCTAAAACTTATCAGTTTCCCAATTACACCACTAAAGGAATTAATATCGATAAATTGAATTCAAAAATTTTTCAAGTCTCACGTTTACCCAATACGAGGACTGATGACAAGACGAAAGCTAAAATTGAGCTAAATATGCGAAAGTAGTCAGAGGTCCATCTAATTTAAAACATGCTCATCAAATCACGATTAACTGTGCCGGTAAATTCTTCACATTGATTCTCCACATCAAGAATCATTCGATAGTTATCTTCATCGTACTATGTTGAATTTTCTTATAATCCATTAAATCATGGTAAAAAACTACGTGACGGCATAATTTAGTCGACTTACATCGAGACAAGAGGTACATGGAACATGATTTTTGGGGTTTGGCCTCAAAAAAAGAATAATTTGCTTGTTGCTTTTTCATTTGTACACACTATTATGGGTTAACCATGATTGACATTGAGCTGAGAAAATAACTTGAAAACAACAGCTTTTCAAACAAAACATAACACCTTGTCAAATGTTCATTGGTCTGGACCCTTCTGTTAAAAGTCTAAATATTTCTGTTCTACTCTTCATGCTGTACAAACTTATCAACTTATTTCATGCTTGTTTATTCAATGCCAATACAAGCATTAATAATGACCTGTCGACTTTAATACGTCTATTCATTGATAATCAGCCTTATCCTTGTCATAATGATGAATTTTGCTAATTATTTTAGCGAAGCAAAAATCAAGACTTCACCCTTTTCCCTTTTGTTTTTACACCTTTTACATGCAAAACGGTTGAGAGTATTAGCAATTTACTCTCAAATAACTGCTAATCTTAGGTAATTACTTTTTCTTTTTCTTTTTAAACACTTTTCCAATGTTGGCAACGAGTTGATTCTTGGAATTGATTTAATTAAATCGAATTAGCTTTCAGTTGCATTTCAATCGCAATTAACTTACAATCCCAAGATGCAAGTTAACGTTTCGTGACTCGATTAAACCATTTGTTGAAATTGCACAAAAGATGGACAAACATCTGGAATCGGAAAAATTCTACATTTTATTAAATTCCTCGAATGCTTCGAATCCATCAGAATCGATCAGCACAATCAATCCTTGAATTTCACCTCATATTCCATCCAAGCAATCAAATTGGTTATTGCGTCTGAGAATCTAAATGACTATGAATCAAATGAAAAAAATATTCCTAGACTATGAGTTTAATGATGGCTGGAAGAGTCTATCGACTCTTTGATATCTTCAGAATCTTCATAAATTCAGAAACAAATTTCATGAGAAACTTTCCAACCTGAGATTAATTTGCTCAAAAAGTAGGAAAGGTACTTTGAGAAATGGCCAAAGTACAATTCATGAGTGAACCTTTTCCTGCTTCAAAGTGCAAACCAATTTTTATTGATATTAAAAATTTTTATCTGTTTCTTGTTTTCCAGAAAAACCAAAGTTTCATCATAAAGTTAAGTGAGAAAAGAAAAAAATAAATGAAAATAAAGTCAAAACACATTCGTAAATCAAGGCAACTCTTGTTTCTCTAGTTTATATCAAGTGATGATGCCAAATGAAATTTACCTTGAACACACACAATGAAAACTCAAGTCATATTGTTAACCTGATTAACTTTTACCACTCGAGTGGTTCCTCTTTAGCTTTTTCAACAATTTTATTCGAAAAATTGAAACTTTCAAACTTTGATTGGTAAAGCAGAAAACAAGAGCCAAAACATATCCATTAGAACCTAATAACATTGAGATCTCGAAGGTTCACATTTGTCGAGTAAACAATTGTTCAGACAAGGTGGGTGGAAAGGCAGACCAATTTGAGACGGAACACGTCAAAGCTTTAGGTGAAGTAAACGAGACATTGACAGTAAACTTGTTTCAACAGTCAATCAAGATTAACTTTCAATCATATTTGATGTCGCATTGTATTCAAAGTCAGTCCATTGTTTCATTTCCAAGTTAAAACTCGCTCATTATTCCAATTACCAATTTCAATATTACGTTTTATCTCAGTCAGTCAGATAGCTGAATATTCAATGAAAACATTTTCATTTGTTTTCTAGTTCAAACATTGAACAAAGAGCGCAAAAAAACTGTTGAACGAATAAAAGATTATGCCAAAGATATCAAATTTTTATCCTTTCAAGAAGAAAAAGAATATTTATTTCCTGGAAAATTTTCTTTTCGATTGTTATTGCTATTCTTATTCAAGAATGGAAATGGCAGTCATGAGAAGAAGAAGAAAAGTTCAGATAAAGGTGTTATTCTTATTGTATTACAAGTTGATTTATGCAAACACAAAAGTGAATTGGAAAATGTAAAACACGAAAAAGACACAAAACTTGAAGCAAGTGTTGAGAGTTTTTTGAGGTGACGAATTATTTTCCAATCATTTTTACAGTTTTGTTTCAAGTCAAGTTGAAACTCGAATGTCATTTCCTGGATTTTATCTAATCAAGTTTACCTTTTTGATGAAATTCATTTTCATGTTTTGACACAAATGTTTACATTTTTCTGAGTAAATAACGATTGGATGTTTTTTTCCATTTTTAATCTTTTCTGTTGAAACATTGAACTTTCATGTTGAATTAGGCAATTTTGGTTTAAACACAGAATAAAGATTTGAGACATTTTCTTCTCACAAGGGAAGTATCTCAGGTGTCTCAGCGATTTCCGGTCGAGACTATGTTCATTCGATAGAGCATAAAAAACTAGCGATAGGGTTTGTCGGCTTTAGATAGAAAACTTTCGGGTCACGAGAAAATTGAGGTCAAAACCCGTTTTCTTGCAAAAAATGCAAAGTTTCCCCAAATTTTTTTCGAACTTTGATTCATTTACCAGGGTGTTCAGCTCTGAAAAAATCATTGGAAATATTTAAAACGCTATAAAATGTCTGAATTTACAAATTTATTTGATTTTTCTGATTTTAATTGGAATCATCATCAATTTACTCTTATTTTGAGTTTCTTCGTGATTCGCAGACATTTTATAGCATTTTAAATATTTCCAATGATTTTTTCAGGTCTGAAAACCTTGAAAAATTGAATCAAAGTTCGAAAAAAATTTGGGGAAACTTTGCATTTTTTGCAAGAAAACGGGTTTCGACCTCAATTTTCTCGTGACCCGAAAGTTTTCTATCTAAAGCCGACAAACCCTATCGCTAGTTTTTTATGCTCTATCGAATGAACATAGTCTCGACCGGAAATCGCTGAGACACCTGAGATACTTCCCTTGTCAGTATTTTCCAGATAAATTGAGTCTACATGATTACCTTTAATAGCTTGTTTGAATTCTCATGGTATTCCAGGAAGAAGAAAAAGGTTTGAAAATTAGAATAAGAATAGTTTGTTCTTGTCGACGAAGTTATATTTATCTCATTTTTTTGCCGTTTCTTGTTTCAGTTAATCTCGATTTTATCCTCTATTTCACCATTTTCATTTCATTTCATCTTTTCTTCTTTTTAGTTGATCTTTTCTTTGACTTTGTTCTTGTTTGTTCATGATAGGCTTGGATTTGTTTTGAATTTCTATCAATTGTACATTTTGTCGTCGTTCAACATTACAACATTATATCTCGTGATTATGGGTAAAACAAAAATGGATAAAATGTGAACAATCATTTACTTCATCAAGTATGTACTTGTACTTTTAAAGCCTATCATTTTGTGGGTTCACTTTTAGTTCTGTTTTTCAAACATGAACAGAATATACTGAAAGACTTTATAATGATGAGCTCAAAGTCTCATGAAAACTTGAGACAACTTGGGGTTGATTCAAATTGAAAATGCAAGCATTTCTTGAAAAATAACTTTTTCGCTTTTTGAAGGAACAACTTTTCAAAAATGATTACTCAAAGATCAAAGAAATGTTATTTGTGTGGTCAACAGTCAAATGAGATTTCAGACAATTTTTATCTCCTATTAGTAAAGATAAACGCAAGATAAGACAGATCGAGACAGGAATGTTATTTATGAAAAAATTTTCGGAATAAAAAGTTGTTCCATCCTTGCAATTTGAAATTTCTTCCATCAGTCATCGCTCGATCACCTATCACCCCATTAGCCTTCCATCATCAGTACTTAGTATGCACTTGATTCATAATAACTGTAATAATTTTAATAATTAACGCTTTTTCTTAACCTTAACTTTCCACAATTGCTTATCTTTGCGGCTTTTCACTCTTTCTTAATCCAATAATCTACTTTATTGTCACCGATCCTCTCTTCTTAAAAAGCGTCAATTCAAGTCAGAGTTTAACTAACCTTCAACCCGTAAACATTAGTGTTGATTTTCAATAAACTGCACACTTGTTGTGTTACCAACCTTTCATTTCTTTTGATTACTTTATTTTCTGGATTTTGAGACATACAAGTCTTGAATATTCAACTTTTTATTTGTTTAATCAACCAGAATTGTGAAATTTTATCATTTCTTTTATGCTTTTGTCTCATGATTTTGTCACTGCATAATTTTGTTTGATAATTGCTAGTTCATGATAACAACAGCAAAAACTGATTAACTAACACCTTTATAATAAATTAAAAGATTAAATTTCCCAGTTGTTTTAGTTTTTTATCATATTTTTACTCTTTAGCTAAAGAGATTTACCATGCAAGGGATTTACTGTTTGCATTAGAAGCAAAGTGAAAAAACAAGTCAACAAAAAATGGCACTTGGTTGAGCAATAGAGTAAACTTAAAGTTGAAAATAGCAATTTGTGAGAAACTGAATGTTGGAAAGGTTGAGACTTGAAAGAAAAAAAACTTTGCTGGAATGGCGAAAAAACAAGATTCGTTGCTTGAATCAATCATTAAATTACCTTTATTTGGTCACTCACTTGACTCATGTTTAATCGGAAGAGAAACTTTTCTTCCCTCATTACACAAGACATTCGATGTTGAGCAAAAATAAACAAACGCTACTTCTAGAACTGTCATCCTGATAATATTGCTGTCCAATCAAACTTTCAATTTTTCATTTTTTCTTGTTCACTTTCAATTTCCAGCTCGTAATCAATGTTGACTGAAATGCCTTCAAGGTTAACAATGAAAGTCGACAGTTTTGCAGTTTTGCTCAATTCTAGTACAATTGCTATCAATACTGTTATAATAGATTATTAACAGAAACTAGAAAAACCGAAATTTCAGGCTATTCATGAAAATATATCGACAGAATTGCTCAAATTTTATCACTGAATCAATTGCAAAATATTCATAATAAGTACATTTTACTTCAACATCAACATTCACTGTTTTAGTTTTAGTTTCTTTCACTTGTTCGCATCATTTTTTGCTCTTTGCACACTTCATCAGTCATTCATCAACGACAGATTTATTGCCTTTGAGGTATTTCGATCGATGTTTATGTTTAACACGAGTGAGTCATATGCACCACAAAAAAGGATGAAAAGTTACTTCTGAAGTAATTCTGCAAACAGAATTGATATTTGAAAATTTTCACTGTCTCTTCTTGCAAAGGAAAAGTTTGAGTTTTAAGGACAGTTGAAAACTCAATGCAGCAAGAATACTTATTTTGTCGCTCTAAGCTTTTCCTGTTACTTTTTCACATACCGGTATTTAACGAACTAGACTTTTTTGGTATTTTCGTTTTGTCTCATTTCATGACATTTCATTTCATGATAACTCGTATTATGAGTCATTATTTTTGAACGAATTTGAAGGTAATTTTAACTCCACCGTTTTTCATTTATAGATTAATAGGATCACGTAGTCAAGCGTGCTTGGTTGAGTATAAATTTTAGTGATTCTAATGCTGAGACAAAATGAAGAGAGATTATATCATAAATCAAATACTGATAGATTATCAAATTTTTAAAATAGACCTTGAGCTGGAGCAGATAGCGAGCATTTGAAGACTCGATTACTTGATTATTTTTGAATGCGACTAGAATATAATTGAGTATTACAGATATTCAGTACAAGACCTGTTTGAGGATATCCACGACGATTGCAGCACCGGAATAGGATATTTGCTTCTTTTACTTGCTATTAATAGAATGATTAAAATTCAAAATTGTATAGAATGTTCATATTTTTGTTAGTAAATATTAATAGATTGCGTTATATCCAGGGATTGACATAAGTATCTTGGGTTTTAACCTGAGGTTGGAGTTTCTGTTTATTTCAATTCCTTTGTTGGCATTGTGATTTCATTTTCTTCTCAATGAGACATCCATTTAAAATTTGATGGCCAAAGTTGGAGTTTGTTTACAATTTTGGTCAAAAAGTTTTAGTTACAAAACAAAAGATGCTTAAAATTATCTGATTCAATAAAAGTTAAAAAATGTCTTTTATCTGAAATGAAATAAAAATTAACCTTGCAGGCTCATAGAACCATAATAAGCTTTTTCTTTGTAAGCTTATTATTTCTTCACCCATTGACTATCAAACTAAAATTTATTATTTTGCTGCATTATCCTCTTGTGTTTAAGCTTTCATCTTAAGCTTTCGACTGCAAAAATATTTTGCTGACGAAATCTTAAATTTTTCAGCAAATAAATTTTCCACTGTCCATTTACTCAGAGTAAACCAACGATGGTCATCTGTAAAAAATTGCAAAATTACGCTTCACAACTAGCTCCATATCTATGATTAAATACCAAAGGGTCAAAAATAACATTTACTTTTCTGATGAAAAGACCGTAAATTTTTACTTATTGTACTGCAATTAGTCTGACCCATAAGTCTTTTTTAATGGCTAAAGTTGAATTCCTTCTGTCAAGATAATTTGCTGTGTAAAAATAGAATCCAAGCAAAAGTATGCAATAAAAAGTCCAATTCCTAGTTCGAAATGAAACTTCTTTAGAACTGAGTATTAATCGTCGAAAATACAGTGAAATACTTTTCATGTGCATAAATCAAATAACGAATTTCATAACCAGTGATTTTTCTCAAACATTTTTTGAAGTCGAATTTTCAGTCTCATTGTCAAAATTATCGACAAAAATATTCAAGAGAACTTCGAAAAAAAGGAATTCGAATCGAAAATCCAAGTGATTTGAATGCATATTAAACGATTAATCTTTTCGTTTTCAATGTTATTCTTTTTTCAATTCTTATGCAAGATTGCAATATATGAAAAGTCCCTGAGTTCCGACTCGAACGCCATCTCTTGGAGTTCATTTTATCACTGATATAGCATTCTGTTTCTCCAGCATACAAAACGAAAAGAAATTATCCAAGATTCGTTTCCAGTCAATTCATTCACTTGTTCAATAAATCTTTTGTGCTCTTGATATACGTGAACGTGGAAAATGCAACCTTTTATTCCGTTCATCTCTTTATTATATACTTATCAATATATTCATCAAAATGAATCCACTTTTTAACCTTATTCTGGTTCAGCCATTCTTGAAGTAAACAAAATCATTTGTTCCATATTGAAAGGCAACATTCTTCCTGTAGAAGCAAAATCCCCCAAAATTCTTACAAACATATACACAAATACTGACACTGATTTGCTCAGCATTTTCTTAGGTATGCTTAATCAAACATTTCCTATCCCATTATATTATCCTTGTGGCTTTACCTTTCCTTGTTAATATCAATATGCAACTCCCTGTTATCTTAATAATGCAATGTCGAGTATAAAGACAACAAAAAAATTCATTCCCAGTCAACTAAACCTGCTTGATTAAGGTTCTCAGAATTCATTACAAGGATTGTCTTAACAGTAAACAATAACAAGATAGAGACTTAGCATTCACCGGTTATAAGCCAATCTGCGCATTGGCCAAGTTGAATGTTGAAAATTAAATGGAAAAATATTCAACATTTTGCTTGGAAGATTTCAAAATCAAGGTTTAAATAAATTTTCCAATGAAAGTGAGTTAAGCCTTTATCAAGGAACTATCAAAGTTTCCAAGGAAAATGTTGCTGGGAGGATAAAAATATTTGAAATAAAGCAAATTTTCTGTGATATTTCCTCATTTCTGTTTTCTGTCACATTTAACTTGAAAATATGGCGAAAGGAAAGGTGATAATGAACGTGGAAATGGGCGCAAAAAATACAATCAAATTAGTCGACAAAGAATAAGTTTATTTTTAAGCAAAAGAAAAAGACTTTTATCGACTGTAATAATGATTCTCAATATGGTGGACAGGAAAAATGTTGAAGAATATAAATTTTCGCTCTTTCCTTGGATTTCCTTTCAACTCTTTTATTCCCTTTTTCACTGCATTTCCAATCATTATTACAACCTCGTTTTGTATTATTTACTTTATACACCATGAAAATCAAGAATCACGCACCAACAATAGATTATCTGGAATATTCATGAGCAAACTTTTTTCATTACTTATATAAATATTTCAATTCATCTTCCTTTTTTTTCTTCTCTTGAACCTTTTCTTTTCATATAATTTTTTTCAATAAACTTTTCATTTCTACTTTCCATTAGCTTATAATGAACTACTTGTTGAGCAAGGATCATACCTTTGGTAAAGTTATGATTGCAAGTCCTGGGAATGAGAAAAATCAAGAACTCAGATGAGAATTACAAATGATTCATTATCAGAATTGCATCGATAAATTTGCCAAAGAATGTGTTTCCATTTTGATATTGAATTGCAATCCTGGGTCCAGACTTTAGCTTTTCAATGCTATGACAGAATTTGTTACATTCGAAGAATAGAAATTCAATGACAAGATTACCTGAACATTTACATGGAAAACATTTCATGTAAAGCAATTTTGTGCATTCATTTCA
Source organism: Tetranychus urticae (assembly GCF_039701765.1). Taxonomy (NCBI): domain Eukaryota; kingdom Metazoa; phylum Arthropoda; class Arachnida; order Trombidiformes; family Tetranychidae; genus Tetranychus; species Tetranychus urticae. Next base: position 11,749,794 of record NC_142959.1, on the reverse strand, counting down.
TAGCCAATAAAATTGCTAATGTCGTACCTTTGATTAGAAAGTGAAAATCTGTTTATCATGATGAATACATAAATGAGAATATTTCATCGAAACTCAATTTTTCGTCAACAATATTCCCCACTATCTCGGATCGATAAGTAAAAAATTGATATTATTTCATTTTTCACTGAACTCCATTTACCTTGGAGTTTTTACTCCAGTTTATTGATATTGATACAAGCGTCAACATTTTTGCACAACAATGTCATCCATCAAGTGATGCTTGAGGTTTTACATTTGTAAGTTAATGTTTTGTCAAAGATAGCAAATGTGAAAGTAACGAAATGAAAAATTGTTTTTCCAGCAAAATTCAACCATCAATTTATTCTAATAAATGCAAAAATCAGAATCAAACAGAAACATTGAAATCGATGAAAGATATAGACGCATGAATTCAATTAAATCAAGCTAAAGATGAAATGTTTGATTTACTTTGCCAACCTTTTAGTCTAAGATTTTCATCTAAACAGAGAAAACATAATTCAGTTCAATTATTTATCTGTTGAAAGATTCTTTAATCAACTTCAAGATTCAGCTTAATTCTGCTGAGAAATGAATAGGAAAATAGGCAAACCATTTGAACAAGAAGAAGGCTTAAGATGCATTAAAACATTAAACATTGCAAATTGAATTGAAATGCATGAGGAATTGAAATTTTCTAGATTCGCCAAAAAACCTGGTTTCTATCCATCTGCTGAAATGATCACTTCCAGGATTAAAATTGTCTTTGAATTATTTTTTCCTCAAAATTCGAAAAAAACGAAATTAAAAAAAAGATCAAAAGTTGATGTCCAAACGGACAATCCGACTTGACAAGTTGCCTTAAAAAGCAATTTGAGTCTAATTTTTAGAGCATTTACTTTTGTTGTCAAATAAACTCCAACTGAGATAATCACAAAATAATCAAATAAAAAACCTAATCAATGAACCATGAATATTGTACATGATGATGATGAAGGTTGAAAAGTGAAAGATGTAAAATAGCTGAAAAGATCAACTGGAAAAGATGAAAAGTGAATGTGAAAAGAAAATTTTGATGAAGTGAATGATATTAAAGCCCTAAAGCTATTAAGTTTGGCCTGATAATAGAGTGAATAAAAGACGAAATGAAATGGATAAACAATGTTGACATTGTTAATTGTTTCTCCTTTTACCTTGTTTATCAGCGTCTGAATCTTGACTGAAAGACAATGAGTGAAAAAGTATTCAGAATAAATTGAACTTTTTACTTATTTTCTCATTAAGTGATAAGTGAAAATGAAGTTGAAAGGTAAAGAGGAAAACGGTTTCAATAAGAAACAATCTAAATCTTTTCTTGGTTCCTTCTTCTTCTTTTTTGTTTCGCTTTTGATGTCTTTTCATCAACATCATCATCTTTTTTCCTTTTCTTTCTTTATTCAATTCTTTTCCCAACTTTTTCTAGGTTAAAGACATGGAACCTGAGTCTAGTGATGATCAACCTAAAAGAAGGCTGATTCGAGCAAACATTAGTCTTAGGTTATCAACAAGCTTTGATGATGATGAAACTCGAGGCTTGTCTGAGGCTCAATCATTGGAAACAACGGATGATCCGTTTTCAGAGGAAGAACCAGAGGGTGAAGAAAATGATGAACTAGAAAAAGATGATTTACTTAATGAACATGTTCATCTTGATGATTCTCTGATGGAACAAGGAATAATGCACAAAAGCAACATTGAATTGGAAAATGATTATGAATATGACGACGATGATGATGATGATGAACATCAAATTGATTCGCATAAAGATGAGCTCGGACAAAAGCCTGATGTGACCAGTGATTCTCCAGCTGTTAAATTTTCTGATCGACTTTGTAAGTACCTTTGCAACTTCGAAAGCCATCTTTTCCTTTTTTTACTTCTCATCACTTAACTCTGTGAATCAGATTATTGTTTCAGTTGAAGCCATGATGATATATTTACTAATTGCTTTGTTAAACAAACAGCTTTAAAGCTTGAATGCAAAAGTGAACAAGAATGTTTCATCAGCCAATCTGATGACAATCAAGTTAAAGGCTTTAAATGGATCAAATGAATCATTAGTTTTTAATTGGTTTAAATGTTCAGTCCACTGAGTTTGTGTTTAGACGATAAATCTCTGTCTTGTTCAACTCGATGGAATCTGTTAATTGTCGAGATTAAAATTACGAGACCATTTTCTTGATGTTCATCATGAAAGTGCTGTTGCAATTGTCTACCTTAATCAACAGCTAATCAGATTGGAATGAAGATTTGAGAGGAAAACGGAGAAAGGAAGAGAAAAAAAGAAAAGCGAAAGAATTGAATTTAATCAAGAAATTAGCTTGTCACCGTAATGGCTAACAAAGTAATTACTCTTCTAGTGTCACATTAACATTATTAAAAGCGTATAATTCTTTTGTTCTCCGCTAATTCAATTTAATTGTGTTTGGATTAATGTTGAATCTGTTTACCGTTTGCTATCATTTGCTAAACAGCTTCAACCAGCATTAAGTCGTGTTATTGTCTTAAGTGACAAGTGGATGTTGAAAGTAAATGAAAAATTTTGTTGTTTCAGTGTTTACGCTATAATGACTGAAACCATTTGGTCCAAGTTTAATTGCTTGAAACGTTAAAATCATTTTCTTACAAAGTAAATGAATAAAAGACTTGATGATGGGCAAGGGAAGTAAATGAGAACCAGAAACTGACTTGAATGAGTTCAACTCTTCCTCAGAACAAAACTTCGAAGTGCAATAGTTCGAAAATCGAAGGTTTAGAGTATTCTGTACTAATATGCCAGAGAATAAAAATTTGACTCAATTTCCAAAAATAGTGCTCATCATGATCGATTGACATTCAATTGATGGTCCGATGGTCGAACCTTGTGGCTATATTGTTTCACAGGTTGGAGTGAAATATTGGAAATTAATTTTTGTGCCATTTGACACTTAATTTATAAAACTTATCATGAGATTTGGCAGCTTAACAGCAACTTTAAAATCGATTTGCTATTTTGCCTTTTGGCTTCAAAGTCCATCTTGCTTCATCTTTTCATAATTTGCTCTTTGAAGCTTTGACCTGTCATCGTTACATTTATTGAATTTGTCATGAAATTAATTGCTTTGCAAGTGTTCTTACAGCGGATCAAAATTTTCAGCTAACAGTTTCCAGTTTAAAATGATTGGATTGGGATTGGTACGACACTTGCAGTGTTCACTTGAAACATATACAATTATGGTGTTGAGTCAACGACAAGAAATGAACAAAATTGAAATGCATTAAGCCGATGACAGTAGTTTAAATTGGTAATCTGAAAGGAATAGTAAAAGAGATGATGAAAGAAGAGGAAACAAAAAATGAACTTTTACGATAAAACCTTTTATAGCTTCATAGACAAGGCATAGACTGGTTTGATGAATGAAAAAAGGTGAACAAAATAGGGAAAGGATTTAAAAACGTAAGAATATCAAATGAATGTAAATGAATAAAATAGACAGAAAAGGAGTGATTCAGGGAACATCGATTGGTACTTAACAAATTTGAATATTAAACCATGAAATGCTCAAGTTTGCTGTTTCTCGCACATTCTGTACCATTAGTTGCTGCTTTAGTAAAATTGATCAGGATCAGACGAAAAGAATACATTTCATCAAAAATTCTTTTCACTTCTTGCCAATTGGGCCGTACTCTGCTTAAGGCTAGCATCTTGATCTTAAGTGTACAGCTCGTCATACTGGACATTAACTGCTATTCATCTTTACAACATTGAAAATGTCAACATCGTTCCATTTGTATTGAATGTGAATCACAATGACTTAAGCAATAATACTTGAATCAATTCTGGTTATCTAACAATTTTTTTAAAAAATGATGAATATCGATATGCTTGGATACCAAATAATGGGCGAAAAATAAGGTATCGAAGTCTAACTCCAATGTATATCGATGCACTAGCCTTTTAACGAAATTTCAAAGTCGATCGCATTAATCAACATTCTAGGTGCATTGCGATGAAATGATGAAAATTTAATGAGAACCTTTTATTGCTTTTTAATGTGATATTTTGTCATATTTTGCGCAATTCTTACACAACTGAATTGAATGTGGAATGAAAGAAGAAATTAAGTGTTCTAGGAATTTGAACATTTGCAATGTTCAAGAAAGCTGAGCTAGAAAGAAGAAATCAACAAGGAAATAAAATGGTCATCTCAGGATTTCTACAAACAGAAAAAAAGAATGTTGATCGAAAGGACATTGTATTCTGAGTTTGTAGTAGTGTAGTAAAGTCCTACTCTGGGCCAACTTGTCCACTCTAGGCCAAACGCGTTTCAAAACCTACATGGCTTTTTTTAACTTTTGTTTAAAATTTCGGCTGGCTTTTTGCTATTTTTGAAATTTTATGGCTTTTTTTAGCAAATACCATAAGTAAACCAAAACCTCACCATTTTACTACATTGTAAGTAGTCTTCATCTTTAGTACCTCGTTATCTATCGCTAACACTCATCAATTGATTGGAATCAATCGAATCAGGCTTATATTAACATATCGGAATATACCATACGTGCATGTATGCAGTGACTGAGTTACGTACAGTATAAGAGGTTGTTGCGAATATTATATTTGATTAGTTTATTACTAGTACACTATTTTTATATCATAACTTTTGGTTTACTCAAGCAGATGGACAAGCTGAAGAACAATTTGACATTAGTCAAGAAACCGATGAAGATCTTATTTCCACCCTCCAGCGTTTAACTAGAAGATATGATGTCGACAAATTTCGTGTGGCTGCCTCGATAACACAGTTTGTTTCTTTGAGAGAATATAGACATAGACAGTACCAAGTTAGTATTGACAGATTTGGACGACAAAAGCTACCTCATTTCAATTTAACTCTTGTGGTCTAACCTACAGAGTGTTAAAATCTGTGTCTTAAATATTATTTAAGTTTTTCTATTATATTTTGTGCATTTGCATTTTGTTATCTGTATAACTTAGATGCATACCTTGATTATGTTTACAAAAGAATGGAAACATTAGTTAAGTTTCCCCAAGAAGCTTTCAATAAACAATATATGGAAGCAATGCAGAAAAGGCAAAATAACACTTAATAATTATTTATATTAAATTGATTTCACTGACTTTTTCATCTAATCTATAGCAAATTTGCACATCTTTAAAAATTCAATTCATTTGCTAACAAAAGCCTTACAATTATTTCAAAAATAGCAAAAAAGCCAGCCGAAATTTTAAACAAAAGTTAAAAAAAGCCATGTAGGTTTTGAAACGCGTTTGGCCTAGAGTGGACAACTTGGCCCAGATTTGGAATTTACTACACTACTGTTTGTGAATGCGAGTGAAATTTCTCCTTCTTCAAGCAGAGGCTTATTCGTTACTCGAGCAAGTGTTGATTCCCACAAATGACGTTGAGTGAACTTGATCAATCATGACTTCATTTTTAATTACAAGTGTGAATAATGAGTTGAATAGTAGCGGAATGTTTTCGAAAGTTCCGTTAACGAAAGCGTGATTTGTGCCTCAAAGATGAAGAAAACCATCCGTAGCAAATTTGCAGTCTTTTTCGAGGTTGATTTGTTGGAATTAGGTTCCTGAAAATGCTCAGATTTTTATATTCTTTTGTCTGAAAACAGTTAACTTGCCTGAGCAATTTCCATGAACCCAGTTTCAATGTGTTTTAGAAGTTTCTTTCTATCCATTTTTTCTTACGACACCTTATTTATTTCAACAACACTTTGACCACATTTTCATCCACCAAGTGCTGGCAAACAAAATCAATACTACACCAGAACTTTCACTTGAAACAATTTTTTATGAAAATTCCCAGTTCTAATTCATAGTTACCATTTATCGATTTTTAATTTTCAACGAAAATCTTATAATCAATTTAGTCTTGTCCATAGATGGTGACTGAGAAAGGATTGTTTTAAGTGGAGGTTGTAATGTAATCTTCTTAAAGTTTTATCTTTTCTTCAAAAATGTTTACTCATAGCCATGATAGGCTTAAACAATAAAATGATGCCACAGAAAATAACAGAATACAATTACATGTTAAGAATTGAAATCTTAAAAGCTAATACAGAAATCCAAATTTTTGAATCTTTAATGTTAAGAAGCTGCGATTTCCGTTTAGATTGAGTTAGTTTGATGACCAATTTGCTTCCCTTCATTAGACTCATCATCAATAATATAAATAAAAATAAATGACGATAAAAATTTGATCAGCCTTTCGTATTAATTTTGCTCAATATTTTTGCTAACAGCAAGAGTTAATATAAGTAGCTTTGATGCTATGAAAGGTTGAGAGAAAAATGTTTAAACATGAAAATAACGGTAAATTTTTTGATAAGTTGAATATTAACGGTAATGATACATTTGAGCAACGAATTTCTCATGTTTTCTCAAATTCATTTATTGACTTGGAGATTCAATGTTATGTGCAACTTGGCTACAAGTATCGACTATTCAATCATTGATTTCGTTTCAACAAGATAAAGTCTATTTTCTCGAATATTATCAAGAATGATTATTGATTACATGTTAACTATTGTGCAGGCAAGAAAAGAGCAACATAAAAATTAAATGATGAAAGTTACCTGATATTGCAACAAAAAGAATGTGAACCGAGAAGAAACAAAAATTCCAGTTGAAAGGGCAAAAAAAGGTGAATTGAATGAAAAATGATTGGACATTAAGAAAGCAAAATGCAATTTTGAGCAACATTTTGAATAAATTTTGTTTTTTTGTATCAAAAAGCCTCATTTTCAGTTTCCATTCAAATCAAAATATAAGTCGATATATTGAAATGCAATTGAATTGAACAAAATGTTGCAAAAAGAAACTCAAATAATTGAAAATGAAAACGCATCTAAATTTTCACTTCACTTCGAACACCTTTTCCTTCTCATAACCAATATTGGTTTTCGTTTTTTTCCCTTTCTTTCAGTCCATTACTTTATCCTGAGCACAAGAATATGTAACATGCAAATGGACAGAATGTTGCATGAAAACGAACAAATAAAATTGACTCAATTTGTCCTAATCTTTTTGTCCATTTCAATTTCAATTCTTTTCTCAACTTTAAAATCCTTTTCTTTCGACTTAATCATTACTTTAAACAAGAAACTGATGCGATCATGGCTGATCGCAAGTTTCTTTCAACGACCCATGCTAACCGTCTTTTCACCGTATTGTCCATCCCCCAATCTAACACATCCACCAAATCATTAAACTAAAAAATGCTTCCCTGCTTTGCATCAATGCTTCCAATGCTTTTGGATACGAATTTTTTTCCTTCCACTCTGAAAATAATTTTCTCAAAAATCTGAATTCTGTGGCGTGGATAATCTCACAAAAAATTTGTTTGGAAAGACTGAAAAAAGTGGTGGATGAAAGTGATGGACAATTTTGTTGGGAAAATTCTCTTTAAAAAATTTATGATTTTTGATTTGGTTATTTTGGTGGATGTGGTGGATAGAGTGGTGGACAATATGGGGGCAATACGGTGAAAAGACGGTAAAAAAGTGGTGCAAAAAAAGCCGGTCATCTCTTCACTCTTTACTCCAAAAGCTAAAGTTTTTCATAAAATCCTGGTCCAACAATGAACCAAAAACATGAATAACAAAAAAGTTTTTCCCCCTCTCTCAATGTTATTGAATACGGATTCTACAATTTTTCCCCCAGCCTCTATTTTCATGAATTTCTCAAAGATCTGAATTCTGAGGTGAGGTTTCCTATTTTTCGTGGATGTAGTTGAATTCGGGCTTTCATGCTGTGTAATTTTTTTTTTATAACCCGCTCAGTTTGCCCACAATCTTGACACAAAAATTTGATACATTGACTTTATATATTGTGTAGATGAGAGAACAATTTCAAGGCGAAATTTCAAACGTTCAATTGTTTATCGAAAAAAAGTTCCTTGATTTTGCGTTCATAGTGAAGTTCACTTGAAATTGAATTTTTGATCAAAATAGATGATGAAGAATTTCCAATCAAATAGAGAAATCAATGAATTTCATTTTCTTGTAGATAATTTGTCCAATGAATAGTCAGTGATGTGAACATTTTCATTGAAATGACGATTCGAAATTTCGCTTAATATACAGTTTGGTGTGAAAATAAATTGAAAGAACAAGTTGATATTCCAATTGAATTAAATCTCGACTCTCAATCAACATGATCAATGATTTTTCAATGATTGGTCAATATGGTTGAGCCTAGTTTCACAAAACTAATGGCCAACTGGGAACCGTAAGAGCAGAAACAATTGACCTCCAAGGGTTATGATAATTGTTGACTTGCCATGTAATCCCAACAAGGTTGGAGTAAAGATTATCATAGCATTTACTATTGAATTGATTAATATTAAAACTGACATTCTGTTGAGACTCTGTTTAGATTATGATTATGCCCAAGTTGACCATTGGAAGGAGAAAAAAGGATTCAACATGGAAAAGGTTCTGACACAGGAGCGATTAATTGAAACGAAATAAAGAAATGAAAAGATCGGAAATGGAAATGTTTTCTATTTTCTAGAGAAGAAGCAACCTTTCAATTAATATTATAATAGTTAGACATTATTGGGTGAAATTAGCTTGAATGGTAATGATGATCATGATCATTATTTGTAAAGAAAATTTGCGCTTTTCTTTTTTCAAAAAAAAACCAGGAAATCAACCTTATTTCCTTGAGGTGTTGTCCTTGCCCAGTAACTTGAACCATGTAAGAAAACGGAAGTTGGAAATTTGGACCTTTTTCTTTTCACTCTTTTCGTTAATCAATTTCAAGCTAATTGAGGGTAAACTAAAGAGTTATGAAGTTATTGTAACTTCTCTATTTACAAGTTCCGGTAACAAATGATTATGGTTTCATTGAAATTGCCAACTAAAATGGCAACCAAGTTCACTGAAAATGTAAAACAAAAACGCTCAAATATCAAAAGGTGCAACGTCAATGTTGAACTTTGTCAAAACTCCAAGACTTCCAAACTCAATAACTCAGAAAATGCAAAACTCAGAATCTTGAAATTTTTTTGCTCATACATAATAAATCTTATTTTTATCATCGTTTGCTCATCAGTAATTGCAATCAAAATATCACAAAATATCCTAAGAAGTCCATTTTGAGCCATGAAAATTGTAATCAAAGCCAAATTCATGTACGATGCAAGACTTGTCACTATAGACTTTCATAATTTACTTTTGCCAAACAAAGGATCAATTTTTTCTCACTTACAAGACCGATATTAGTTGTCGATTGGGTTTCAATTAAAGCTTGAAAAAATCTGAATTCAGCTCTTGTTTCAAGTCAGGTAATGTACTTCTGTTAATGAGTAAACTGATCTCTTGTTTGTTTACAAAAAGTTTCTTCTCTTGCAACACAACATTGGCAAGTAAACTCAAGGTCTTTTTATTACGCTTTAGCTTGCAAGTCTTGCCAATCTGACATCATTTCATTATTCGTATGTTCAGCACATTACTGAGCGGAATCCAATCATCAGATTTTACATGAAATATACAAGCAAATATGAATCATTTGAATTGTTTTCTGACCAAAAACGCTAATCTTGGCTACCTTCAAATTAGTAGTTGGAGTCTTTATTCAGATTATTATTTGATTGAAAATGCAGGGAAAGGTGAGAAGCTTTGAGTAGCTGAAAAATGATGAACCTGGCATGAAATGCGAAAAATATTTTGTTATTCATTATAATAATGGAAATAATATCAGACCAGGAATGGTGAAATATTTCATGTTCACCGTTTACACCATAATCACTATACACCAGCAACCTCTTAAGGTTATTATTATATTTATTATTAAGATTATTATTAGCATCAACTATTCCATTATCTCTATTGAGAATAATATTTCATTGCCTTTCATCTCAACAGTCTATCCTTTTGCTCTTTACCGTTGACCAAATCTGTATCTCAAATAAGCATAAAAAGACTGACAATTTGCAATTCCTTGCCATTATTATTTCACTTTGCAATAATGTTAACTTTGCCTTTTCATTTGCAACTTTTTTAATAATAATTACAGTTCTTCAATTTATCCATCAGTGCCTAAAGATAGAGGAAATGAAACAATCAAATGAATCCATGTTTGCAATCTTTTGTTTCATTGTTAATGTTTTCATCACTCCAAGTTTGAATCAATTTCAACATTTTCCTTGAGCTAATAATGAATGCTATTATAAATAAATAAATATTGAAATTCCTTGACTTGCAATTTTTTTTCTTTCATTTGTAGAATTGTTTAGCAAAATAAACTTTTTTTGCCGATTAATTTGTGATTCATTTATTATTGTAATCTATTGATATTGATGTTCATAAACATGTGTCCATGTCATGCGATTGAAAAAAGTGCAAGTTTACTCCAATGTCTAGAGAAATGCAATAAAATGTTTTATTTATAAGCCATTGATGATTCTGGAGAAATGATTTTCATTCTCTTTTCTCGAGTAAACTTAATTTCTCAAATGGTTCACATGCAATCTATTGGAACATGATCTCATTAGCTAATCGAAAATCAGTCACAACAAGATCAACTAATTTTATTGAAAGCATTGCCATCATTGAGAGGCTAATTTTCGTAATTATCAAAGAAACAAGTAAATCTTGCAAAGCAAAATTTCCAGACATGTTCACACTCATGCACAGAAAATACTTTCCGAAAATAAACTCATAATTAAGATTTGCAAGATCGATCAATGTAAAGTTTTCTTCGTTTCTTTGGTGAAATACAACCTCGGAAACTACGATCTTCTTTCGAGAAAAGTTAACGAAGAAAAAGCGAAATCCAAAATCTCTTTCACTGTTTTCGCAAAAGCTATCAGAACAAGATTTACAAGGAAATAACTTTACTCTTCGGCTTTAACTTCTCTTGTTATGTTCCGCTATTCAATCAGTAATGCTTGTCATTTTTTCTAATAGTTTGGTTAGATAAATTGCTCAGGAAGGATTCCATGTCAAAATCAAATGTTGATCAAATGAACAATAGTTTTGAGAAGAAAGAAGTAGCCGCAAAACAAAAGGCATAAATACATAACTAGTGATAGTAACAGTTCTTATAAATATTTTATTAACCTGAAATTGATTCATTTATGAGCATTGAAAATGTCATCGACTTTTGCATATTGATGTCCAGACTGGCGAGACTAGAGAATCCGTTTAATGCAAATGGACATTGATATTGATACAATATTGACTGTGGCTAATCTTGTTTTCCCAAAGTTTACTCGAAAGTAGAGAAAGGAAAATGTTTATTGCATGGTTGAATGATGAGATGGATTCTCTGAAAGTTCACTTTGATTTTGCATCGACTTTGCTCTTCAGACGTAAAGAGTTAAACTCTTTTCAAGTTAATGAAATATTGAATGGAAAACTTTTTTTTCCACTTTATTAGCTGAAAAGACTCAGAACGATAAACTGCTAACTGCTTTCACCGTATTTTTGTGCATCCAATTGTTCAAAGTTTCTTTATCAAACTAAATCATTTACAGAATTGCATAAAACTTTTGTACTTTTTTTTCGTTCTGTTGCTTCTTCATGAACTCCAACAGTGAATCCAACAAAGAAAGTAAACCAAGGGTAAACTGTCAGTTGAACTAATTACGTTTTATGTAATAATTTGTGTGAAAGTGAGAAACAAAAGGTTCGAAAAGGATATTGATATTATCATTATACTCACTGTTATTATTAGCACTATTATCATTATCAATAATATATCAAAGAAAAGTAAAGCAATTTAGTGCTCAATAGAGAGGAAAGAAAAGGTATAAACAAAAGACTGATCAAAATGGAAAGCAATCTCTTGAGGCAATGATTCTTGTTCAGAAAAGTATTCAATAGTAATACATCAATTCATTACAGGCAAGTTCAATGTCATTCAACTGGTCGACTCGACTTGCTCATCAGAGATGATGATAAAGCACAACAATGTTCAGGTGAATTGCTAAAAATAGATTGAATAAGAAAATGAAACTTTTCTTGAAGCTGTAAGTGACATTGCAAAAGTAAATGTTAAACTTTCAATCAACTGTGTTAATAGCTTATTAATATCAGCTAATTGTGTTGCCTTATGTGATTCCTTTTGCACTCCCAAACTTGAATGAAAAGTGAAAACAGAATTTTTTATTCATAAATTATTCAAGTTTTAAGTTTCAAAGAAACATTTTCCTTAGCCTTCTGTTCATCATCGATTAACAATCATCTTGAAAGGCTCAATCTTACTCATAGTAATAAGTTGAACCGTAATTATTAACGAACCTTACATCAGAACATCTTCTCGATTCTAAAAACAAAGAATAACTTTTGTCTCTCGAAATGAAAACTGAGTTAACTATAAAGTTAAAAGCTTGTTCGTTGAATCATTGAATACTAACAAACTTTTATTGTTAGTACTTGGAATTGGTTCTTGGTTTGACTTTAATAGTGTTTCCAAAAGCTCGCTAATATTTACAAAAGTTACTTTGATCTACAAAGTTCAATACTCGTTGTATCATGTTGAAGCGACTGAATATAATTTTTGATTGTATTCTGTTTACTTTGACAGTTTTCCTCTTTTCGTTGTTTCTCACTTTTGACTTTGACTTGCAGAGTCTGTGAGTCTTTTCCAGCTTAACTGGGCTTTTGGGATTACGTTAAATTCATTTTCAGATAGTAAAGTTTACAGATGAATTTGGGTTAGTTTCAAGAGTAAGCGAGTAGGCAGAGTTGAAAAGTCATGATAATGTTCAAATGATGATAATTTACTATTGAAAAGGTTGACACATCAGTGGACCATGAGTTGAGGTGTGATGATGAATGAGAATGCTGATAATAGATTTGCATCTATTGATCAATTTAGACGAAAAGGTTTGTAAGGAGAAAATGTTGAACAACGAAAAGAAAGAGTTGAAAATTGTCATTAGTCAATAGATGTTCAACTCATTATTCTCATTCTTTCAATGAATTTCCTTTCAATAATTCCAATGGTAGACATGATAATGAGAAACACTTGGATGATAATGATGCTACAAAATGGTGCAAGGTGAACAGACAACAAGAGAAGCTGACTAATGGTGCGGTTGAATAGTAATGTAAAAGTTAAATATGTTTAGTTTCAACATTTTAATTCAACTTTTCATCAAAGGCTACAAACTTTTTTAATGATCCAAGTTATACGACTACTTAAGATGAGTTTTCATAGTTTCCTGACTATTCAAGAGCTCAACAAATTGAATACTTTTATATTCTGTTCTGTACGCTTCACTAAACTACAAATTAAAATGTCTAAAGTAACTTGGAGAAAGAAATCGAGAAGAAATTGAGTTATCGAAGCAACGAACTCTGAATACATTACGAAGATTGCGCTCATCAGATTATCGGTCAAAAGCCAACTTATTGTCTTCTTCGATTCAAGTTATCAGTTCGTTAACAGACAGATATTCTTGCCAGAAAAGTTGACTTGAAGACACAAAATAAGACTGGGAAGCATTGAAAACAGAGTTTTTTGGTTTAATTTTGAATGAGAAAGAGTTTAGGTTTGCTGAAAAAGTGGAATGAACTTTTTGTATAAAACAGAAACGTGCCTTTTGATCATTTGAAAGCGCAAAATGGTTTTGTTTGAAACTTGCCAAACTGATTGTTCATTTGGCGAAATGCTTGCAAAAGGAAATGAGAGAAACAATATTTTGTTTGAAACTGCAACTGTTTTCGAGCATTCATTGTCTTCCTGGTTTCCTCTATCATGAGAATACCTTTTGTAATGGTAATTAGAATGTTTATTGGTAAATTATACTTTACGCTAATAATGATGATGTTTAATAAATGATGAAGGGAAAGATGTTTCGAACTTGATTATTGTACAAATCAAAATGTATCAATAATGTAACAATGGGTTACACTTTATTGACCCATTAAGAGGAAAAGAAAATAATGAAGATGATTAAAGAAGAAACAAACTGCTAATAATGTTGCATGATATTGTAATTGGAAACATGAAGTCGTTTCCAAGGTAAACTGATGATGTAAAGAATGTACTTTATACTCTGATGAATTAAAGTTGAATGAAACCAGTGACTTTGGACAGAGTTAAGACAATAAGATGGACTGACATGAGGCAATTGATGTGAGAAAACAGAAAGTGTAGGCAGAAAATTGACCAACATGAAACTAGTCCAATGCATTTATCTCAATGAATTTCGATCAAATTTAGTAGGATTATTGAGCCAAGTTGAGCATACAAATTTCATCAATTTCGCCTTCTCTTTCATTCGTTTTGATTAACATTTTAATTATATAACACATACAAGCTTCACAAACTCGACATCTACATAAGAAAAGCCTTCAAAGCCAATATGCAAACGGCAATCTCCAACTCTCCAATACTCGAAGTCAACATTCGGAGGGAAAAGTCCTTTTCAACTTGACTGTGAAACTAAACTCTTCTGTGAACGATTTCAAAGCATTTCGTTGGAGATTTCATCGAAGCTCAAAATTAGGAGTAAATGATAGACGACAGGATAATAGCTTTTTCTGGACAACTTCTAGAAGTTTGAAGAGAACATCCAAATGCTCTCATTGAAAGCGTCAATATTGACTATTAGTAGATTAAGTGATATAAAGCTTTTGTGATTTGCAATAAAAACTGCTATTAATTATGAATAAATAAAAATGCATTATATTGTGTATAATGTAATATTAATATTTTCATCGTTGAGGCTTATCAGTTTATTGTAACAATATTAATGCAAAATAACTCGAAGCTTTTACATATTTAATCAGTCACTTTGTTTTAACCAATTTCTTTGGAAGCCTCAACAAGTTTAGTCTATTGTTAATATACGAAACCTTGATTAACTAATTGATGCTAAATGATTGAACCAAAACATTGTAATAATGAGTTGAACAAACGCTATGCAAATCGAAGTAAAAGAGTTCGAAAAATAAGTATTGCTCCAAATGATGCACTTGAAGTTACTTCGATTGCCATTGAAAGATTATCGCAATAAAATAATGATGTGAATAGTTTTAGCAGTCATGTTCAATCAAATAATTTCCCAAAATATTATTCAATTGTTGGTTCACTTCAAGAGTTAGAAAACTGAATTAGAAACAGAGATTGAAATAACTTATATTACTTTATTGATAATAACGATTGAGTTACAAATGGCACAAAATGCAAAGTAAACTAACGATCAAGAGTTGACAAGTTATGGATAACATGGAAGGAAGTTTGAATAGTTTGTGAATAACCATTGCATTTGAAAAGGTTCATGAATGCTAATGTGCTTTGAAGATGGAACAAGAAACCTCAAAAATGGATTCCAAGTTTTCCCCAGTCGAGTGTTCAAATTGGTTTTGGTAAAGTGGTGAGTCGAGGGAAAGGCAGGGAATTATATCTTTTTCAACATTGAAAAGTTGAAAAAATGTGGGTTCGAAAGAGAGTCAAGCATTAGAAGAAGACAAAAAAACCTGCAAAAATGATCGTCATTTTACACCTTTAAATTATCTTGTAAAATCATTTCTTGGTTTTTGCACTTTTCTTTTTTCCTCACTACCGAATAAACTAAATTTATCTAACCCAAAAGGTATCAATTTATTTCTACTTTGGTGGCTTATTTTTGTTTCTCTTTTCTCTTGATTCTACTTTTCTTTTCAAATCTCACCATGTCTTGGTGTTCCTTCAAGTTGAAGCTTTTTCTTAACCCTGAAAAAAAGAAGTGAAATCCTTGGAGAGCTGAAAATGAATTGACAATGAAAAAAGTTTCTTTTAGAGTAAAAAATGTGAAAACATTGAAAAGTAATGTTCAACTTGCTTCTTGACATTTTTCGTCTTTACCCTTTAATGCCGTTTCAAAGGTATTATTACAGGTTAGAGGAAAAGTTTCACTTTGCATGAAGAATTTAATTTTATGGAAAAATATTGCACAAGTTGAAAAGTCGACTTGAACATCAAATGATAAAACTTAATTGAATTATGGAAATTTTGATCAACTCAAAAATTGTTGGAATGTTGCAAAGTGAATGGAAAAAGGAAAAAGAAAAATCATGTTTCAGTCTGAGGTTTCAATTCGTTTGCTTTTTACATTCAACTTGTAGGTAAAGCAAACAGTTTATTGCCAAGGAATGGCATAAAGCTGCATCTTTACCAACGAATCATCAAGTTGATCACTTCAAGTATTTGCCATTTACATGACTGAACAACTATTGATTCAATTGTTATGTTTAAATAAAAAGTCAATAAAAGAGTTTAAAATGAAACCAAAATGAAGATGAAACATCAACTGTTGGCGAGTCAATTTGTGTCACAAAGCAAAAGATCAACTCGTCTGTCGATTAAACTTTTCAACCTTTTCACGATTGATTAACTCTTTTGTGCCATTTGATATTTGCATGTGTAAAAGCGGATAAACTTACTCTTTTAACTCCAAGTTTAAAATAGAAACTTTTTGCAACTTCGATTATGATTGATCAACTCATTCATAGCAAAACATACAAATACTAATATCCAAGCTCAGTTGGGTAAGCAAATGATTCAATTCTTGTTTCTCCAGCAAAGTTTTCTCTTCTTTCTGTGTTCCATTGTTGATAATGAGGCATTTTTGCAGCATTTTGCATTTAAATTGTAAACTGTCATATTGGATTGAAAGGGCTTCCAGGAGGAAAAGATTTGAAGAACAATTTGATTTGACTTTTTCTGGTCAACTACAAGTTTCAACTTTTCAACCTTTAATGGACCCAGTTTGGAGTGAAAAGATTCCAAGCAAATCCTTAGTCAACTTTTATCCTTCAAAACCTTGAAGTTTGTTAATAGAACGAAAAAAGGAAAGTTTTGCAGATTGATTAATCCAAATAAAATTAGGGTTGTTAGTAACATGATAAAATGAGGATAAAGTTGATGCTCTGTAATAGTATTCCAGTAATTGTATATAATTTTTTTGTAACTGGCATAATTCTGATGGATGATTGTTGGGTTTAGGTGAAAATGTATTTTGGCGAGTTTCTTTATTCACTTTAAAGTAATTGACATTCATGAAAGTCTCGAGTAATAAAAAATAATAACCATGGATTATTGGACCATTTTTGCAACGAAATGATCAAACGTTTTTTATCCAAATTGAAGGTTCATTATAATCTGAAAGAATAATTGGCTTAGAATTTTGTTGGGTCCAAAGGGATTTTCTTGTAAAGAGTCAAGAATTGGGTTCACAGGCTGACCAAATAAGGAGCGGCTATAAACTGGTCTCATAATGATGTGTAATTGCATGTTGGTCAGAGCTTAAAATTGAATCTTTTCATTTTATAATTTTCTTTGCTGCTTGCAGTCAATCAATCAAAATGAAAACAATTCATCATTTGCTAACAATATTGACACATTGTTCCTCAACAAAATGCATGAAATCATGAACTTTTTTGGATTAGAAAGTCAGACATCAGAAATTCTGGACATTAGAATCGAAGGTTTTGAAAGTTTTATTTGCTTTTATCTTTTTGTATTCTTTTGTATTGAACAATTGCAAGTCGAGTGTAAACAAAATTTTACAACAAAAGTTGATGTTCATTAAACTTTTAAATCAACTTTTAATTAACTTTGAGTTTGTAAATTTATAGCTAATTACTAATCATTAACAGCTTATATCTTGCATTTTCAGCTTCATTTCCCTACAAAAACTCTTTGCATTCATTAAAACAAAAAGGAGAAAAAAATGAAAACAGAATTTCATTTTTCCCCTGAAATAGAGTAGAGTTGAACAAACAAAAGTTTTCAGTGAATCGTTTCTCTTCTGTTTATCATTGATTTACAATTATCTTTTCAAAAGGTTAACTTGTTCATAATAACCAGCTAATTAGTCGTAATTAGTTATTCAAAGAAAATTAAGCTTACACTAATATCTTGAAATGGAAGCACGACTCAACTTGAACAACAAAATTCATTCAATTTTGATACATGAGAAAAAGAAAATTCAGAAATTCTCTTTTCCATTCCATATCAACTTTTCGAAGGTTTATATAAAATCTTTCTATGAGAAACATTGGCTTTTGTCAATAGAATCGTTTTTTGACTTCGTTGCGTTGAGTGAAAATAGAGGAAATCTGTTGGAGTAGATGGGGAAGAATGAAGAAAATAAGTTTGCGAAAAGTTCATTTGCAGTGAGAAATGAAAGGTGCAATTGTATTCTCAAAGTGACAGAATGTCCAAAAAATGTGCTTTTCACAGTAATTATCGTGATTTTGTCGTTTTCTTTTCAATCTTTTCTTATTTTCTTCCATCAATTCCTGTAACTCATTCACCTTTTGTTTATTTTTATCCTTTTTTTACCGTCACTTCTTCCTCTTGTTACTCTACTTACTCTCTCTCCACCTATTTTCCATGATGGAGAATCAAATTGAAATTGAGTCAATGAACAGGTCAAAATGAAGCTGAATCTGTATTGTTTTACAACAACAAGGGAACAAAAAAGAAGCTGCAATTCAGTGTAAATAATGATGAATGCAACCAAAACTAACAAAAACAGCAAAATAATAGCAAATAAGTTATTCTTTGTTGAACGGAAAAAAAAGTTATACAAACTCTGATGATCAGATGAATAAAGCTCTTGGATTTTTTTCCTTCTTTTCTTGCTCGATACTTTTTTCCATTACTTTTTTTCCTTGGGTCTTTTACCAGGGAAATGATAAGAAGATACGAAAAAAAGTCACAACATTGACCAAAGGAAATATCCAATAATTATTTTCTCCAAAACCTGATGTTCGTTCATTATAATTAACTATTAATGTCAACATTTTTGTATCGCTCATTTTATCCTCTTCACCATTCACTTGATAATTATTTTTCACATTCAACTCCAGACGAAACATAAAACCTTTTATACTAATAAGAAGTGGTAAAGTTGATCAATAAACATAATAAAGATTCATGTTAAAGGCAAAAAGAAATGTTTATTGGAATCAAATCAACTTACAAAACGAAACTAAATGATTTGCAAACGAAATTCATCTGCAAAACTAGAATCTAGAAAACAGAAAATTCGAACGAAACTAAACATCACGATTCAATTAGACTTGAAAGATGAGAAAAACAAGTCTTGAATAACATCGAATCGTGAAGAATCACAAAGCTTCCAAGTTTGTCAAACTTTGGTTACTTGTCGAGTAACCAACGAATCCCATTAACTTTCAAGTTCGTACTTCTAATCCTAATGGAAGCAACTTTGCGTGCTTGGATAATCTTTTGGATCGCTACTTGAAACATGAATATTGAATCAGTTTACTTTTTTAGCCTTTGAACCTGGGAAGGTTGTTCAACAGTTTCAAGGCTATTTATAAATTGTCAAGGAATCAAGAATGCATTTGCAAGTAAATTTTAAAATTCAATTTTTCTTCAAAATTTCTTTCAATTTCTTGCAATATGTTAATGTTTATTTCATTACTTGCTCATTCAACTCGAGTCTTTCCAATATGTTTAGATCTTTTTTTGTCTTTACCTTTACTGTTACATTTCATTGAGCGATTCTAAAAATGGTTTATTAAATTATTGGTAATCAAGTAATGACATTGCAAATGAAATCAAGTAATTTGATAATCAAGTGAATAATAATTTTTATTATAATGAAATGAATAAAAAAGAAGAGATGAAACAGCCAACAGATTCTAAAGTGATAGTCATATTCAGAGAGAAATACTTTATTCTGCAATAGGAATGATGGTAATGAAATGAACTCATCATGCCATTTGATTGATTATGCTTAACCCATCAAACGCATTCTACTTCGTTATCCTCTGCTGCTCGACTATTACAAACTGCTTTCATTATTAAATCAAATTCTCAATTTCATCTTCACTTTCGATTCACTCCCAACATTTCAAACTTTTGTTCAACAAAAGTTTATGAAAGCTGGAGCTCATTGAAGGAAATATTATTCAATATTCAAAGTTAGCCAAATGAGTTGAGCCAAGAATAGCAAAACTTTTGTCGAAATTGTTTTCAAGTTTGGAAAATTTTCGATTTTCTACTTTTTCCTCTGGAAAAGTTTGAATGCTAAGTTTTCCTGATTGTCTCAGAACTTGAGTTGATTCAAACAAACGTTTTTGTCGAGAGTTGCTTCAATTGCTTCTAAGGTCCAGCCTCAAGATAAATGTCAATAATTTTGAATAGACTTATTCGAATGGAACATTTGTTAAAGTCAAAGAAGACTTGGTTTCGTTCATGTTTATCAATATTC
The DNA here is from genome assembly GCF_039701765.1 of Tetranychus urticae. Taxonomy (NCBI): domain Eukaryota; kingdom Metazoa; phylum Arthropoda; class Arachnida; order Trombidiformes; family Tetranychidae; genus Tetranychus; species Tetranychus urticae. The sequence goes on along the minus strand of NC_142959.1, from coordinate 11,729,548 downwards.
AACTTTTATTGTCATGAAATCGTCATTCACTCAAATCAGATAATCACAACCATGAATCTCTTTCATTGGCTCATTGATACAATTCTACATTCAATTGAGAGATTTTCTTTTTTCCTTTTTCTTCCCTCATTCCTCGATTCGCCAATTCAATTTTCATAAGTACCATTGTGATTTATATTCCAACTCATTGTTCTGAAACCTTTTCTTTTCCTTCCTCCCTTTCTCATCCTCCCATTCAACCTTCACCCGCATCATCGTCAACAAACTCTTCACTGAAAAGTTCATCATTTCTCGTCCTTTTCCCTCTTCATCATCATTATCATGTTCATTCACAATGCAGGCGATTCAATCTAGATTTATGACTTTTACGTTTTCTTGCAAGAATTGAAAGAGAAGAAGAAAAAAAGTTTGACAAATTCAACTTGAATTGTACAATCGTTAATCTTGGTTTGCCTTTTAATCACAACTTGAATGGACAAGTTTCAAAGCTCAAGTCGAACCATATTTTATCGAAAGAATCTTTGAATGTTAAAACTCCCAAATTCCAAAAAGAAAAATTCTTTACAGTTTCATGTTCCATGGTTTCATAAAGTTTCATCAGTTTTGCTATTCTTAGTTATTTGTTCATCTTAGACACTTGCTTTGTTGAAATCAAGTTGAAAAGGTTTACCAAGTTTCCTTGTTTTACAACATAATCAGAAAATGATTTTTACCTGTTTTTGTTTCACTTCATCTCGAGTTTCAATGTTTTACTTTGGCTTTACTTTTTAATCATACAATGAACGATTCTCAAATAACAGGTGAAAAATATTTCTGTTGACAAAAAGAATCACAAAAAATCTCAACTTTCAACCATTCAATAGTATCTATTATCATGTTTTATTGCCTCGACAATTGAGCAAATAATGTTGCAGTTATTTTAATATTTCAATAATAATAAACTTTAATGGACAGAGAAAAATGATGTCAAGCGAACATTAAAACATTTTCAACTTTTCCTTTTTCTTTCCTTTTTCTCAAATTCCATATCAACTGGACTCATTCAACTTGATTCATGGGTAATAATGATATCAGCAAATAAATGGTTTGCTCAAGCAAATAAACAGGGAATAATATGAAAAGAGAGTGAAAAATTCTTTACACAAATTTTTATTCGCATAAAATGAATGATGAAAGGGACAAATGAAAATATTTGTACAATAATATCATCTAAGAGGGCAAATAATGGTACATTTTGAAAGCTTTGAAACTTGCCATTTCAATCCTTTCAATATTCAAACATTGACAATGTTTATCCAGTTTGAATGTTACTCCAGGCAAATTTGGAAAACTCAGTGTATTAATAAAAACAGATACAAAATTGGAATTAGATAATGTACACACAATATCAGTGTATTTGCTTGATGAATCGAATGATTTTGGGAGGAAATTATTTTTAAATTGAATTCGCCAATTGTCAACTCGGCCATTTCAATGCAACCTGGACTAGACTGGTTTACAGGTTTAACTTTGCCAAGTTAATGGTCATAATGTTGCACATTGATATTCAATAGTATTACGTCAATACATTCATTAGACCAAGGCATTGAATGAGTCCTTTAAAGATTTGCAAACATTGGAATGACGTTTAAAATGTTTATTTTCTTTGGAATATTTGTTCCAAGTTTCCTCATCAAATGCATCGATTATCGATTCTTCAAAAATCTTTGAAAGTTTTGGACAAAATATTACGAAATACTCAATCGGAAAAGATTTCAAGAAAATTCGTTGCAAGTTACAGAGGATTCCCTCCCAGCTTGCAACACTAAAGTCTGACATTTTTAACGAAAATTTCGTCTTAACTTAAAAAATTTTTAGTTCAGCTTTCATTCGATCGGTATTTCGATTTATCATTGACTGGAATTGAAATTCTTTCGGTTACAAGTTACTTACGGTTATTAACTTCGAGCTGAGCTACGAATGATGGATCTTTTATTTGCTTCTAAGTCAATGATACCGACGAAAGGTTGAAAGTCAATTTGATTGTCGAGTTGAAAGGGCCATTTATGACACATTCAACTGATTGTCAACTTTTGACGTTTGTAATGATAATCTGGAAAATAATGTTTACGTTGTTTCACTTATTCCCTGTGGGTTGCTTGTTAGACCAGATTGTTGAAAGAAGGTTGAATAAAAAGAAAATCAGAACTAAAGCTAAATTTTATTGCATACTTTTGGTCCTTTCGTTTGCTTACTTTGCTGCCATGAAACTAAAAATAAAACGATAAATGAATAACTTATTATAATTTATTGTGTGACCAGAATTAGATGGTACCACAAATGTTTAAATATAAATATCTGTTGACATTAAATTGAAAAAGACAGAGATTTTTCTTTCTCGTGTTCCAAATTATCTCGACTCATATCATCTTTTATATCGTAAATATCATCTCATAGATTATTTTTATTCTCACTTTTATTGCCATTTTTATACCTTTATTTTATTGCCCGGACAAAGTTGATTTTTTCGTGAAAACTCCATTTAACTGGGAGTATTAACTGGGAGTGAAATCATATCCCAATGTTTATACGTTTTTCACATTTTTTATTCTCCTTTTCTCGATCTCAATGGGAAAATGTTGTTAATAATTTAAAATTTAAATCCTAAACAGAAACTTGACTGATTCGATTCATGAGCTAATCTATTTTCTTGGAATCAACATCAATGAATAACTATCTTGTTAATTAATAATGAACTCTTGGACTGATAACAGATAATCAAATAATATTGTTTTTGTTTTTCGCTCATTTCATTACATTGAGTAAAGTTGCTTCTCGATCGATCTTCTCGATTATTATCTCAATTATTCATTCACGCCATTCGAATAAATTGTTGGGATTAGATGAGCAAATTATTCATCAGTGCATAACGTGTTTACATAAAAATGATTTAATGTTTTTTTTCGTTTACTTTTACAGTTAGCAAAATATTGAAACTTTCAAAGGAAGCCAAAAGTTCACCGACTGGGAGTATAAAGGGTTCGACTTTAGCATCCAAAATGCGTAAAGTATTGGAAGATTTTCAAACATCTTCAAGCTCACGTGGACCCTCGAAGGCTGGTATCAATTATAATCAAGACACTAGAGGATGGTACAATGATTTGATGAGCTTTATAAGTTCACAGGATAACTTTGATCCAGCCACAATGACTCTAGACAATTTGCAAAAATTGCGTTCAGTCATGTGTAAAGCTGAAAGAGCCAGTCTCAGTGTAACCAAAGAGATGGAATCTGATCTCGTTAACCACAAAATTTGCTTCATTTGTCTCAAGGTGCGCTTCAATCTAATCAAATGGTCAACTAGGTGTAAAATTTGCTCACAGACCATGTGTGACAAGTGCACAGTCTTTCTGTCCCTTCCTCACCAGCCATTTAGTGAAATAACAGTTGATCAAATTGAAGCCTCCCAGTCAGTCCAACAGCTTTCAGCGACAGACCCAGGCTCTAGTCCATCAACTTCAACCTCACCAAGTTCACTCTTGGCATCAGTCAATGAACAAGAGTCAGACCCTTCTACGGAGCCAAGCTCAATGACAGGCCAAGATGAAGCAAGTTCCCCATCGGTGTCACCCTTACCTTGTGCATCAACTTCAATACCTCGTTCGCCTCGTCACTTGGCGAGTAAAACTCTGCCCAACATTTTGCGCTCTTTATCCATCAAAAGCTCAGATTCCCTTGAGACAATCAAAGTGTGCAAAGATTGTAAACTTTTCATCGGTAAATTGCGAAAAATGAAAGCCACAATATAATTCATATCATTACTCTATGGTGCGCATAAAATGCAAAACTTGAACCAAATTTCTTTAACCAACAATAATGTTATTATACAATATTCATTCAAATTCACTCCCTGTTTTTCACTATCTCATAATAATCTACTTGAAATAATTTTGCCGGAAAAATGAAGCCAATAATTGGATAAGTAAATGAACCAATTAAACATCATCAAAGACTAACAATTGATACATACTGAGCAGCTAACGAAATAACTAACGAGTAAAGTCAAATTTTCTTATCTACCAAAAGCTCTTTACATGGTAAATCGGATTACAATTGATGACTCCAATTATTATTAAAATTGAAGAAAACCATTATTTAATCAACATTTGTTTGCATTTATTATAATTTATTCATGCAAATTTTGATGCAATGCAATGAAAGTCGAGATGAAAAAATTGATTTTTAACCCTTTCGTCTTTTCCTTCCTCACTTGAAATAAAATTCATTTCTTTTTTTTTCATTTAAAATTAGCATCACAATTTATTAAAACTAATATAAGATAAATTCATTTCACAGAGAAAATCATTTCAACTCTTCATTCTTCTTTTCTTTTTTAATCAATACAACATTCATTTTGCAGCACAACTGAATGGGATAAGAAATAGGTAAGATTGATTAATCAATAATCCATGGTTGATTAATATGATAATATCTCATTGGAATAAAAAGGAAGAAAAAAAGCAATCATTTATCATCTTTGTGATTATTGTTGTTAGCATAATCCTATAAGGTGAGGTCATCAATTTGTTGCTTATAATGATTGTATGAAGAGAAGAAAATAACCTTTCATGAGTTTTGATGAGCGACAGAATGCTGACTCACTGAATGCTTGGAAGCTTAGCACAAGTTTATTAAATTTTTGGCTTATCATTCAATGCAAATGATGGAACAGGTGAACTTTGATGAGCTTATCACAATTTTTGGCAACATCTTTTGACTCTTAATGAGTGACCTCAGCAAGTGAACATTTGGTGGTACATTTTAATAAAGTCTCTGCTTAGCTTCATGCTAGGTGATGATAATGCTCTGGTGAACAATTTTCATTACAATTTTGATTAACTTGTTGATGTGAACATAATTATTTTTAGATATCATACAATCTTTATCACTAGGACGTCTGAGTCGTGGTCTCATTTCACTCTTTAGTGTTTTGAGCAGATACTTTTGGACCAATTAATGCACTAGGCCAGACGATCGTTCGCCAATATCGGAGCGTTAGTAACATATTCAATTCAAAGGGATCGACACTTCATTTAGCCTCTCTTCATTCACAGTTTATAATTCGATGTCGATCCCTCTTACTTGTTAGTTTAATCTTAAATTTGTTTGCTTCTCTTTCTTTCCCTTTTGCTCAATCTAAATTCTGGACAATTTAATCAATATGATTGTTCTCTCTCTCTTTTGTATTGATTGTGAACATCTAAAAATCTAATTACTTATTAACTGTGTTCAGGTGTTATTCGATTACGTATTTATCATATCAACTTAAATAAAATGGTTGACCCAAAATTGATACACAGGCTTGATTATAATTGAAGTTATTGAGAAACTGATCTCAGATTCAAGTTATCAGCCTCTATTCCTCATCCCTGAAGAGATGCTCATTCAGTCCCTCAAGCGCCATAGCTTATTCAACGTTGTGTAAAGTGCAAAGAGTGTGAAGTTTTATTGCTTAATTTTGGAGCCATATTATGCTGGCTATTAGTAATTCAATCTATATGAGAGTTATCAAATTACATCAAGGCCTTTAAATGAACTCTGAAGGCCAAAAGTAAAAATCCCGAAAAATGGCCTTTGACGCCCATGATTAAGTTTCAACTCTTCGAAATGCTCTTAATCATGCTTCGAATATCAAGTTGCTAAGCGTATTTGTTAATGAGATATAGTTGCAAAAAATTGCATTTGCACGAAATTTTGATTTTTTCGTGATTTGGGCATAATTTCGATTACTATTAGTGTTGTAATGACGAATATTTATGAGAGTTGTCAATATAGATAGAAGAAATTCAAACGACCTTTAAATGACCTCTAAAGGTCAAAGATCAAAATCCCGAAAAATGACCTCCGATGGCCAAGATGGTCCAATCAATTCATCTTCACAAGTTTTTAACATTCTATACAAAATTTGAAGATATTCGGACGAGTCATTTAGGCGCTAGCCGTGACGAAAGAAATCAAAAAGTGGTTTTTCAAAATGGCTAAGCTGAGTTAAAATCTTCACTTCGTTTCACTACGCTCCGATAACTAGGATTTTTTTGAGGATTTTTCGAACTTCAATGCAGAAAAAATAATTCGGAACAGCATTAAGATTCAGCATTAGAATATGCTAGAAGTGGAAATATAAATACATATACCTGGATGATGGCATTTGAGTCCAAAGTTCTTTATACAGTGGGAAAGGCAATGATTTCAATGAGCATCCTACAGGATGGCAAACTACCTAAACTAATACTTACAAGGAAAGTGCCTTTGCTGGTACGATCATTTTCAATTTTTTTCGGGCTTATATTGTAGAGGGCAAAAAATAATTAGACACGTATTTTTGCTTTTGTTTCGCTAGTGCGCGGTTATTGATATTTAAGCACTTTTTATTAAAGATAAAGCATTTAGTAATGCACTGCAGCCACTGAAAAGTACATAAAACAGATGAAAAGCAGAAAATGAAAATCTCATAATGAAAATTGTAAATCATTTTTCAGTAACTCCAATAGATTACAATGCAATATCCTCGCTTAAAAGTGCTTAAATATCAATAACCGCGCACTAGCGAAACAAAAGCAGAAATACGTGTCTAATTATTTTTTGCCCTCTACAATATAAGCCCGAAAAAAATTGAAAATGATCGTACCAGCAAAGGCACTTCCCTTGTTAGATTTCGTTGCAGGCTTTGTCTTTAAGTGCTTCAGGTTCCTCTGCTTTGGTGCAATTCTGCTCGGGCCTTTATTGGTGGTATATTTCTGTGTACCACTTTGCACCCCATGCATTCATAAGGAGAACATACTAAGATGTCAAGATCTTTCGGAATCTTGTAGTTTATCTCAATCTTTGCCGCGATTGGGAAGGGAATGACACGAGAATATCAATCCCAATCCTATCAGCAACTCTGCTGGCAGAATAAATAATTAGACAATCTTCACAAGTTTTATGCTGCCCTAAATGGCCCACTAATAGATCGTCTGCATTATCGACTGACTATATTCATATTAGCTCTATCTCAGAGTGGATTAAAGTCCTGGAGCTGACATTATTTTTTGTACTGGAACCGGACTTTTAGCATATTACTAATGATTAAACCGTTGAGCAGAAAACATACCTCATCTAGGCGCATCATACTAGAAATAAATCAGTAAAATCAACATATCAAGCCATGCATAGTAAGTTTGGTAACCTGCCTCTGATTCATTTCTGAGAAGGTAATTTCAGCCAAAATACATCTTTCATTTAATCATATGTAATGATTTGCAGAAGCATCATGGATTTTGAGTTTTAAATTTTTCGTGCGCTTCGCAAAGTATTTTGAATCAAAATTGCCTTAGAACTTGCAAAGTGTTGATTGATTCTGATATCCTCGGCTAATCCATTGATGAAAAGTACAAGTCTTTCAGCGATTTATTCTTATAAGTAATGTAAATATTATTTGATGTAAAGTGATTTAATATAAGAATCAAATGCATCTTCGCATCGAAATATTTTTTCATTGAGGCTTGAATGTGTAAATCAAAGCGTCACTGGAGCGTCTTGAAGCTAACCAAAACAAAAGCAAAACTTTTCATCCAATTTTGGTTTTATAAAAAATTTGATTCACTTTTATTTTAATCTTGAACTTTTTTATTCAATCAAGCATGGAAATAAATCTTTATCTTCTTTTCTCACCTCAACCTTAATAGATTCAGTATTGATAATAATGATCAATACTTCTGATGATGAGCATAGTTTTGTGAGCATTTTTCTTTACCTTTTCACGTTTTCTTGCATCAACCTAGCAATCTTTTCAGAGACTTTTCAATCAATGGGTTAAACTTTTCTGCTTCAATCACTAGATATTTATCAGAAAAGATTAAATCGAAATTCTTGCTCAAAAGCAATTTGATAAGTTGAAAGTTTGTCGCAAAAATTGTGCCAATGAAATGGGGTATGATTACGACAATTAAACTTCTGATGAGCAATCTTTAAATCAACTAAGTAACTCTTTTTTCCCGGTTTTACCCATGACTTTGGAAACAACAATTTTGACACATTTCAACAAGCCAAAACCATGCCTCAACTTTTATCATGAAAAGTCTGGTTTAGCTAAATTGAATGATTCACTCAAACTCAAGTGCTGTCAGTTCAGTTTACGGTTATCAGAGCAAAATGTACCTTTTAAAATTCAAATATTGTTTTCTCGGAAATCAAATTGATAGGAATTGGTCCTTGAGATGTCATTTTTGTCAAATATTTTTGAATAAAAGTTCAATAGAAACAGAGAGAAAAATGGTTCCACTCGAAATATTTTTCTATTTACCTTCAAGAGATGTAAAAAGAGTTCACATGAAATTCAACTTTTTCACGACTTCATCGACTCGTGGACGATTTTCTCACTTCATAAATAGCACTTCATTGTGTCTCGAATTAATAAGTATCGAGCAAAAACGAGTTTTTATGACATTCGCTTTTCTCGCAAAGTAACTCATAGTTATTGGTACAAAGGTCTTCTCGAAATGAATGAAAAGATATCGAGAGACAAACTATTGAAACAGGCTAGAGGTGATGAAGATGTTCAGTTGAAATGAAAAACAGTTTATGAATAAACAATGTTTTCATCTTTTCCATTGAATTTGATATCAAAATATTTCTGATGTTATTTTACTCATGAAATGAATTGACATTGATAAACATTGGTTATAAGTTTGCCGAAGTATTGATGTTTGATTAAATAAAGATTTACCTGAAAAAGGCAAAGCAAAATTGACTTTTTCATACTTTTTTCTTGTTCCATTTATATGGTTGAAAAGAGGAAATTTGATCTTACCTTTGATGAAATCTACAGCCTGTTCAAGACCATAAGTGTCTTTGTCACAATCATCAAGAATATAAGCACCTAAAGTTATTCCAGGAAGAAAATCTTCTTGATTATTAATCCAATCAAGTGTGTAAAGCATACACTCAACCACTTGGATACCACCTTGAGGCATTATCTCACCACAAGTCATCCTGTCTTCACGTTGATGGACCATCATTAAGCCACCCAGGATAACATCTCCATTAACCTCGGCTGCTCTCTTAACCGGCCAACTGTACACTTTACCATTCTTGGAAAGGTAACTGAATCGTGAACGATTAAGAGGTTGATCAGCCGTAATCTCACTTTGACCCAGTAAACTTGAAAGGGAAGTATTTCTATCAAATCTTGCTTTAACCAAACTATTTAGAGGTTCATCATTATTAACAATAAAATTATCACTTTTTGCATGAAAATTTGTTGATGGCAAAGATGAACCTTTGCCAGCCTCTAAGCTAATTGGTTTGGAAGACGGTAAACTATTAATATGATTGTTTCCATTGGCATTGCTTCTTACATGGTGGTGATGATGATGGATTGGATTAGCATGTTCAACATGTTGCTGTATTGGCTCTTGTTTAACACTAATTTTATTGATATTGCTTTCATTATGTTTACTGGGATAAACATTGTAACCAAAATGGTTGAATGTGGTTGAAGAAGCCGATAAAGATGATGAAACTGGCGAAGATGAGGAAGAATATGAAGATGATAAAGGGATTGATGAGGGTGAGGAACGTGATGATTGATCGGTGAGAAATCGATGGATCCAAGTAAAGTGATTGGTTGAACTATTAGTGATTAAATTGGTAAACATGAGCAACACTAAAAGACCACTGAAACTCATGATTTAACCCAAAGAAACGATTTTTTGGGAAAAATATTTTTCTTTTGTTCACTTTTATTGATCAACTTTTTTGTTGGCACAAAAATCAAACTTTGCTGGCCTTTTGTTTTGTTAATCCTTTGAGAGCACAAAATGGATAAACTTTGCTTGCTAATTGATTTTTTTTCAACTTTTCATATCATTTGGTTGGGCGATGATAATGAACAGGTCAAGTTTGATGGTAATTGGAAACGAGAGATAAATTGAGAAACAAACTGGCAATGAATAAACTAAACTAATTGAGCAAAATTCAATTTGTTTATAGTTGGTTAAACATTTTGTATTGTTGCAACTTTTGATTTAAACCTTTTTCACTTTTTACTGTCAACTTTGCACTCGACTTTGAACATTTTCATTTTTTTGTTTCTTCTAACTTTCCAATTTGTTGGTTCACATTTCAACTTTCAGTTATGAATATCTATCTATTCAGCTCTGAGTTGTTGGTTGAAAGGGAAGAAAAGGTAAAGTTTCAAAGGATTTCTGCGAGGTTATCAAAACAACGATTCAGTTTACATCGAGAGCATGAGCAGTTTTATTCTGTCTCATTTAGTCTGCTCATTATTTTTACACAGTTTTTTAGAGATAAAACGTTGAGATCGAAAAAACAACTTTAATTCCAATGTTTTCCACTAAGAGTTGTCAGCAAAAAGTCGTTTTGTTTGTCTATTAACGTTAAGTAACAATGGTCGAAATTGTGAAACGAAAAGAGAAAAATGCTTTTTCTAGTCCAAAAAAGTATACAAACAGTTTGACTTTCGAGCTAATAATTAAGTCTTGGTGGTCTTCAGGGAATGAGAAGGAGTAAGTTTGCGCTATTCCTGTATTTCCTTGAAAATGAACAGATTTTGTCAAGCTACGTTGAAACTCCGAACTCAGGTTGTGTTGTACAGACATTTTCGTCGAATCGCTTTTCGAAATGCAACTTTTTATTATGAAAATGAACTTTGCTAAATGCTCGATTGCTGGTCAGCAGCAGTACTTCGATTTACGGATATTTCGGTGCCTGAGATAGGATGTCACAGTACAAATCCTTCGCTACGAGTGCTACGCATTTTCACCGAAGAAGGAAAGGTTGAATGATACGATGAATGATGGTGAATACTCATTATTAAGCATTTCTTTGAATTCCTCGATAGTTTGACCATTTTAATCTTCTTGCAAAGGCATAAAGTATGATCAACTTATTATGGCTTATTCAACTTTACATGACAGAACTTCTCAATAGAACGAGCTTGGTTTCGAATTCGGACAGTTTTCTTCTTTCTATTTTCCTCAAACCAAGTAATAATTAGCTTTGAGTGATGAACTATTTTTCTTACAGATATGAAATTGCTCTTTTTGAGAGCGTATCGCGTTTAACCTTATTTAGCTCGTTGACTGCGTAGGAAACATAACTTTGTATTCAAAGTGTGTTCATTGATTTAAAATGCATAAAAATAATGAAGCATAAAAAATGCATTCATTCATTTTTCAACTCAACTTTTTAATATTTCTGTGTAAAAGAAGTTATTCTTGAATTTATTCCAAGTATTTAAAGAGATAAACTCTGGGACTCTTTAGTTTAAAACCTCACTGACACGTTATTCATGGCTAAGTGTTGAAGTACGAAGAAATAAAATCGGAATAAAGTTACGAAGATCAATATCGATAATCAATGTTTTAATCAAAATATAATTGCAAAAACAAGTTAAAGAGTACAAAATATGTTTTAGAATACAAAAAAAGTCGACATACACATTTCATGATTACTTTGAATTTGTTTCGGTGTCACTTTTTTGCAGAAAAAGTTTCCTCAAAGTCTTGATATATCGTTTGGCTTGAAAGAGTTCATTTGTATCTCCGCATTAATAGGCTGAAATGGCGTCAAAACTTTCATTTGAGATTTTTTCACATTATTTCGCGCAGAATAATTTCTAATCGAGTTGACGGTTGAGCTTCGACCCGCATAGCCCCGTTTAATCGTACATCGAATAGCTCGTTGAACTTCCCCATTGCCAAAGCAGTAGAAAAATGAGACGAAAATTCCCTGAAAATAAAAGAGTTAAAGTTCAGTTTACTCCGAGTTAAAGGTGAACTTATTTTATTACAATTGTGTACTATTGAGCTGAAAATGATATTTTTAATTTGATACATAATTTGTGCTAATGAAAATAAGGTGTCTTCAAACAGACTTCAGATGCAATGCTTTTGAAATGTTTGCTGCTCCTAAAACTGATAGAAATATTTGGAACTAAAGATCATCCCCAAGAGCCGACTACTCAACTAATCATTGAAACGGAACAAAAGAACAGTGGAAAATCGATTACTGCAACTTAAAATCAAATTATCAAGAACCGATAGGTGAAGATTTTCAACAAATATTTGGAACCATTATAAAGATAAAAAAATATTAATCATGTTGACTCTGTTGCCGTTCAGACCTTAATAAAGCAATTGAACATATTCATGAAAATATTTCCCTATTTATTGAAGCTTTAGTCAAGCAACTTAATTAGGAAATTCATATTTTGATGTCAGAACATTGAACAAAACTATTCAAAGAGCAAAAAATCAATCAATCTCCACAAGGTTCTAGGTTTAACCGCTAATTACATCGAAGACTGAATATATCAGATTAAGTTCGTTGATGGAGTGAAATGATTCAGCAGTTTTTTTGATTGATTTTCCTTTCATAATGTTATCCATATGGTGGGTTGATCATGAAAATTCGAGATATTTTGAAATAATCAAGTTATTCAAACTGTTATTTATTATGGATATAATGAGCTCAATGGAAATCATGTTTTCATTCCACTGTGATCTGCCTTGTGATCAATAGAATTTTCATTATCCGTTAGAGAATTCAGTGAAACGCAATGATAATGATTGAGAATCGAGGGATTTTACAGTTACTTATAAACGAGTTTCAGAATGAATTGTACGAGCTTTAATTAACTTGGTTTATACTAATCCGTTTTCAAAATGATTTGGAAATTTGTTGCACAGTAAAGTTATATTAACATGAAAATCTAACAAAATAGCTCATGCCGCTTCAATGCACTCACGCTCTACTTGAAAATTGTTTTGAATTTTCTCTTTGTTAACTTATTTGCAATTCAACTGAAATCCTGAATAGTCCTGAATTATCTTCTTTTCAATTTGCAAAATCTGGTTCATCTTCAAAAACCCTAAGCAGATTAACTTTTTTTCCTCAATGTTGACCAATTCACTTGGAAAAGTTTCTGTTCAAACTGATTCGAGTGTAATTCTGATCTTTCCCATGAAACTTGATAGATGGAGCCTCATTACAGAACAACAATGCCATCTAGTGGCACATTTGCTGTTTAGAACCTAAACTTGATTCAACAATTTAGGAATTAAAAGTTACTTTCTTGCAATAAGGTTTTTTCAGCTCAATTTACAACTTTTCAATCAAGTAATTCTATAAAATCTTGTAAATTCCAAAAAACGGATTCGATTTTAGTGTAACTCTTTTTACCTGAGACGATTGAAGAATGGCATTAGTTATCATATAAGCCATCTCTAGCTGCTTGTTATCCTTTGGATTGAAACAAAACAAGAGATGAGTGATTCCCAAAAGAGGAAACAACAAGATTGTTGCTTTGAGTGCTTTTCTGCTAGAAGAAAAAAAGGCCAAAAGATGGGAAAGAAAATTGATTTCAATTAATAACAATGTTTATCAACATGTTGAATCAATAAAAGTAATGAAGTATCAAGATGTTTGTTTACTAGAGAATCAGATTTCAGGTCAAGAGTGGTCAAGAGGCTTTCCAAGAGTAAATAATATAATATTGTATCACTATAAACTGCTATCAAAATTGGTTAAAGTAAACTGATATTCAACTGTAACAATCGATAATTACGTTGATTAAATCAAGCCAAGTGCATTCATTCGTTAGTTTGGCTAATCGTGAAGAGCATTGAGAAACATTGGAAAAGGTCAAGCAAAAGAATAAAAAAAGTTGCACTTGACATGAATGTTTAAACTTGCATCAACATTCAATTACTTTAATTGTTTCATCGATTCAGTAGTGTTGATACACCACTTTGCTTTATATTAATGGGTAAATCACCTGATCTTATTAGTTTCCTCTGATCGATTACGGCTCAATTGGGTAACAAGGATTCGAATAATGTTTACCAAAAAAGTCGAGTTTATCTGGAAACGAAAGTTGACACGAAAAAAAGAAAAGAAGGAAAAAAGTTAAAAATTTTCTGGTAAAGTTTTTTGGGTTTCGGGTTGCATTTGTTGCGACATTTACCAGTAATGCAAGAATCATTGGTGCTGTGATTATCCATATTGTAACCCGATCACCATAACCTTCCCAGCATCGAGAGTGCAACGTTTTATTGACTATGTAAGCCCATGTCAAAATGATGAAAAGTGGAATGCCTTGAAGGAATAGAAAGTTGCAAATAGAAAAAAAGAGATGAAAAGAAAAGTTTTTTCCTTTTTGTTCATGCTGCAATTAATTCAATTAAAAGTTGATGATGATTGATATCGATGAAATAATTACTTTGGACTTGGATTTGTCGTTTAATTTGTTACAAAATTTGCATCTACTTGTCATTAGGCATCAACATCAACAATCAATTTTGTCAACATTCAACTCACCCCAGCCAATGGCGTAGTATAGTTTAAAAGGGAAACTTTTCCTGAAAATTCCAGTTGTAACTCGACTGTGAAGTAAAAGTCCTTCAATGAACATCCAATTGATGGATGCAAGAGCAGAATACATTTTAAGTGACAATACCAATTTACACAGAATGGGCTGAGAAGAAATTGATAGTTGCAAAATTTTTGTATTAAATAATTTTCTTTGATTGTTCAATTTGTTTCTTTTCTCTTTTCGACTCACATTTTCTTTTGTAAAATTGAATTGGCCGTCAAACACAATGGACGAAGATATTATCAGTAGAGAGACACAGTGGATAATCAAGGCAAATACAAGGTTACGATGAACTCGAAGTCTTGGACATTCGAGTCTCCTTTACCAAACCATTGTGATGAAAAGTGAAAAGTTGAAAATTGAGAAACAGAGATGGCGAGAAAAAAAGTTGAATTGAAAAGAGTAATTCAAGCGATTGATGAAAACTCACTTGAAGTGGAGAAATATGAACATTGTTGTAAGAAGAAGGACGATTGAAATTGATGAGCACACAAAGAGTATATAACCAATTGCATAAGGTACCGATTTATCAGAAGACTTTAAGAAACGGAATGAAAAAGTTAATTAGAAATGTTAAGGGGTCGAAACAGTAGTACTTTATCGAAGCATTTTCTCAGAATTTGATGTAAGACAACACAATGCATTGATTACCATGAACTGAATTTGTCAGTTGATGCATTTTTTACTTTTGATTAAAAACTATATCAATTAAATTGATATTCACATTTACATCTAAATCTGGATAGCACCTGAAATTTTCTGCTTGACTATAGCTTGAAAAAATAGAAAAGTTTTTTTATAAACATTGTTTTTCTTTATGGATTCGTGCTCTTAATCAAAATAGATTAATCAAGCAAAAAAGAGGGACAAAAATCCAGAGAATTCTGTTGTCTCTCATCATGATAATTAATTCAAAATCTCCTAATTACGAAGAGAAAAAAGACTTGTTTATCTTTGTTTTTCAGCTCAACTCTGAATGTATAAAATACTTTACAATCAGTTAAATGTCAACAATTAGAAGTAAAATCATGATTCAGTAGACAGATTCAATAGTGAAAATGTACTGATGAAGCATTGTAGCCTGGAGAATTCAAGAGGAAAGGAGAACTGAAATTGATGGAAATAATTCATTTCATCTTTTCAACTCTTTAACTCATTATTTCATCAAAGTAAATCTCTTCAATTCCTATTTGAGCCAAGCAACTCTTTGCTTCTTTAAAGTAAGACCATTTATCATGCAGGTTATCGATCATGATGACATTCTCATACATTTTAGTTGTCAATTTATTGCTTTGCGCCATTAAAATTATCAATCCACAATCAATATAAACTCAACGAACAGTTTCATATTGAAACATCAGTGAACAAAATTCTTTCTTTTCCGTTCTTCGATTGGTCAAATTGAAATATTACAAATGTATTTTTTCATCACTCTCATTTATTGAAAGGTTGAAGACTAACGTAAGATTGATGTGATTCTGATCATAAGATTCCTCAAGCAAGTGTTTCTTTTTAATGATTGATTCTTTGCAGAGTTTAAAGTTTTGCTGAGCTTCGATGTTTGTAATTACGGGTGATGAGCTGACCTGAGTAGTTAGCAACTTACCGATGAAAGTAGACTTAGGCACTGAGTGTAATTGGTCCAATTCCCATTCGCCCAATTTCCAGTTGAATCACAATAACGAAAGGCTTCTGGCTCTGTAAGATAATACAAATTATGAATGATAAAATGAGTATTGAACGTGTTCCATAAGAGTGGATAAAATAAACTTAATAAAATTAATGGTGAGCAAAATTATTCTTAATTCATATCATTACGTGCATAACTTTATAGCTAAATTGGCAAAGAATAAACATTCAAAGATGATTGAGGCTGATAAAAATGTTGCCTTTCATGCATAATACATGCATAATGTAAATAATGATAAAGGTTAAAAAAGTGAGAAAAAATGGCCAATTTGAGGTTATTATCTGATTCAAAAATCAAAGATTGATCGTGAAATTATTGTAATGAAAATGGTTGATCAATGATAATGGCTGAAGTTACACTTCAAGTGAATATGATTTCTTGTTGACTAAGCAACGAAAGGGTCCATTAAAACAGCATCTTGAGTAAGCTGGGCTCACAGGATTTTTTGCCTTTTGACTTCAAGGTTCAAAATGAAAACAAGATATTTCATTTTATTCAATATAAGTTGGACTGAACATTTGATCTGAGTTAATCCATTTAGTTCAATGCAATCTATGGGATTTCATTAGGTAAACCCAAAACTCTTCACCGATAAAAACTTGGGTTTACTTAATATTCATATGTTGCTCATGACTATTCATCATTTCTCGTATAATGAATGTACATGACATATAAATATGAGCTGCAATATCAGCTATACTTTATTGCTAGCTTATACACTACTAGAGATGGACGATAATCCTAGTTATCATCACCATAACCAATTGTGATTGATGAGGTTCAATAGATTTTTGTGGTTAAAAAGGCTAGTTTAGAGAGCTAGTCCATCATGGATTAGTTATTAACGATCATACTATCAATGCAATTGAAATTATCGAAACTCATTTGTAAACTGAATATTCTATCTGAAAACTTTTTGACTTTTCCAAAGGTATTACATTTTGCATTACTTACATTGTAAGAGGTATTGAACAATATGTTTAAATTTGAATTTGTGGGAACCTACATTTATTGCATTTCCATTTTAAATATGAAGTCAATTGTGTTTGGCAATACGGAAAAAAGTATTTGCATGTTATCAAGAAAAAGATTAGCATTTCCATGTAGTTTCACTCGATATTTTTTCGAGGCAAAAAATCTTGAAATAGATAAGAGAAAAAGCTGAATTGCATGATTGATTCAATTTCCATGATCATTAATAATGAATTTGTTTATGACAAACAATAAAGTTGGCCCAAAGTGTGTGTATTCGATATAAACTATTTGACATGTAATCATGACATGACATTTGAAACGAACTCTAAAGGAGGTTAAAAAGCTCATGGCGTTGAATTTCACACTAGCATTTCCTGATACTAAAATGATGCACATTCAATTGCATGATTTGAATGGGTCTACTTTGTAGATAATATTTACGAATAAATGTTGCATAATCTGAATGTTTAATTCCCAATGGATCATGAACTTTTAAGCAAATCTTTTGATGATAAATGTGAAAATCTTTAAAGCAAATTGAAAACAACTCGAATGATATAAAAAATGGTTTTGAAAAATATTGAGAAAACCAGAAAATGCAAAATGATGAAAATCCAAGATACTCTTTTTTGGTTCTTTTTCCTAGTTTTTTTGAATGAAAAATTCTTGAAATAAGACTGTTTCAGATTTTTCCTCCTCAGGCAAAACAGTTGATAATATTTTTACCTTTGTTTGGAAGGTCAATTTAGCCGTGCAAATTTTTTCCACTGTTGAACTCAAGACAAAACTTGAGGTTGAATCAATGGTTAAATTGTTTTGCTTACCTGAGTAAATGTAATCTGATTGAATTTCCAATTTGGAAGTCTCAAAAATAGTGTGACACGAGATTCGAATTTTACTGTTTGCTTTAACTGGAGGCCAACAATAAACTCCATCCCAAACTGCTTTGCACCAATTTTCTGAATCGATGAACAGTAAAAGAAAATGAGGAAAGAAAACATTACAATTAAATAATGAAGATCAGGCATGAAGATGAGGAAGTTCAGTGAAATCAAGAAAATGAATATCAAGTGAGTAAACATTTGGAAAAGAACAGTTTTTTAGTTTGGAAAAAAAAGTTTTCCCTGAAATAATTTTTTTCCTCATGAAGCGTCATAATTCGTTGAGCTAAAAAATTAAAAATTTTCATCCTTTTGTTGAAAAATTTATCTATTTATGTATCTTTAAGCTAATAATGATGCTTAAAAAAAGCTTTGAGCAAATAAATAGACTTTTCAGGAAAAAAATATTGATAAAGTCAGATGAAGGAGTAAAGAGAGGAATAAATATTTACTCTAATGTGAAAATGCATTACGTACAAAATGTTAAATTGTTTTAACCATTATGATGTGCTTTTCATTTTCATCATGAATCAAGTTCTACATAAATATTTGAGATAAAAGTTTCATTTGAATAAGGCTTAATCTGATTTACATTTGATTACCGATTTTGTGCAAAATAACAGCAAATGTTTCATGTCTTCATTGATTCACATCTAAATGTTTATCACAAAGTTGTTAAGATCAGCATCTTGTATCAACTCTTTTCGTTGGTGACCTTTAAAGATAAACATTGTTGCATTTCAATTGAAACGAAGTTGCTTGATAATGTTTTAAAGCTCGAATAAATGTTGACATTAAGTCGAGTTTTGTGCACTGTTTTTTTAATTGTTTGTTAGACAATCTGATTGACTCTGATTTTATCTAATCATAAATTGGTTCATTACTTTAATTTCAATCAAAGTGATGGATAAACAGAAAAAGTCATTAGGTAAATAAACTTGTACTTTACTATTTAATGGGTTAATAGGGAAAAACTATTCAATTTAATTAGTTTGCAAGGTTTCTTTGATGAGGGCTCATCATGACTTCTGACTGATATGCTGATTATTCTACGCACTACGTTGGAATTGTGTCAATGTATGATGGATTGATCTGTGAGTGTTGTAAAGGTTAGATGGGTCAAAACAGTAAATTACGTGATATTTTATTTCAGTTTCAGGGAACAGAAAGAAAATTCATTTTGTTTTCTTTTTGCTAGTGCTGAGAGAGATGAAGATTAAGATAGTTTTTGAAATGCTTTTCTAAGAAAATGAATAGTTTTTTATTGAATGAAGTTGAGAAAGTTATCTCTTGATTTTATCAGATATAGGGTAATGGACGTGATGGAATCAAGATTGATACACATGCTGAGAGTCGATTGAACAGGAAAAAGGCTTTAGGCACAAATCTAAATTCAGATAAACAGAGAATGTGAAGATTTTTCTCAAGAATTGATTAAAAGCCACTTGAATTGTGGATTGGTAAATGAACAAAGAAAAGGGAAAAGGGATTGTGAATTTGATGGAATCAGCTTTTCAAGATTTACTTTTTACGATTCAATTTCAACTGTGTTCAACCTTCAAGTTAGCACATAGCAGTGAATGTATCGAAATGTTGCCTTTTTAGACAAACATTCACAGAAATTGATTCCAAAAAATAGCTAAATAAATCAAATTCAGGAAACTGAATTCGAATTTTTCATCCGATTTGAAATTGTTTTCAACAGCGTGTACGATGGGTAAAAAAGTAAATACTGAATTTTCTTTGACACATTTTAGTCTATTACTAGAGAATCAGCTAAATCTTTATGAGAAAAACTTGCTTTATTATTCAATTTTTTGAATGTTTTGATCGCGAGCCAACTAAAGCAAATTTTCTCAAGGATTTTCAACCTTTCTTTTTATTGAATATCAGATAACAGGACTAACTTTAAGGTTGAATTGTCAAGTAAATAGCAATTTATAACTTTTCGCAGAAAACACTGCTGAAATCTCCATGTGGTTCATAGTGACTGAAAATATACTATAGTTGCATGAATTGTGAGAGTCCAAAAGAAGCCTACAGAGATTATGCATCTGAATAAGCTGTTTGCATGTGTATGGTTGAAACTTTTTTGCATTTTTTCGCATTGTCTCATGCGAGAGAGAGCAAAATTTTTTCCTTAGTCAATGATTGTATAATGACATTTTGTATGAGCGAGTAACAATGGGCTAAAAAATAGATTCCAGATTATTTTGATTGTTCAGATAATGGCAATAAAATGTGTTGGGTTGGGTGAAAAAATGAACTTGTAGTTTGATTGTAAAAAACATCTACTGCCAAAGAATGATGGATCTCTAATGAAAGGTGAAAAGTGTTTCAAAATATTTACTCTTAATATTTGATACAAAATGACTTTTTTGTCCAAACATCAAAAACTAATGGATTCTCAGTCTTGTGGAACTCAGAATTATCAAGCGCCAATGGTTAAACACCAAGTTCAAGTTATGAATCTTGAAAAGTTTTTTCGTGCATCGATTCAATGCCATGGCCTTAGCTCTGTAAACTCATTATTCAGCTGTTAGCATTTATAAAAAACGTCAAACTTTTACTCAAAAAAGAAACATTGATCAATAACTCTGATGAAACAAGAAATTTCATGATCAACTTTTTTCCCTTCCATAGTTTATCAATTAATCACTCTTCAACTTGACGATTCAATCTATTAGCATTCAGTTCCACATCATTTAAATTTCTTGAAGTGAAATAACAAAACAAGCTGAATGATGTGATTATCATGTTTCACTAGATAAACATGCTCAAGTTGAATCCACAAAAAGGCCTTTCATAAGATAATTAATTATTATTAAAGAGTATTCATTAATGATTTTAAAATGGTTTACACATTGGAAACATAATGATAGACAATGAAAACAAAATGACGAGAAATTAACAGCGACAACTATAATTCCATGATGGGGAAATGTGGAAAAGAAAATTATTAGGTTAAATGGTTACAGTGATGGATGTGAAATGAGACAAATAATGTGATTAAAGAGCGCAGTAATATTTCGAATTAAAACCTTTTTCTTTCCTGTTTGTCATGCAATTTCAATTAAAGGGAATCCAAGATTTACTCACCAAAACTCGTCTGAATTGATTGATATTGAACCAAATCTCCAGCTCTTCCCTTTAATTGCAATATTTTCATTTTTAATACTCTTCTCATTCATTGAGGTTATTACCAAACATGAGCAAAAATTTTCAAACAGTAACCTTTGAATGTCACTGAATTTGTTCATACACTAGTCTGGTTCAAGTAGACCAATGTTGACATGAACTTTGATGGAAACTAGAAGTTTAATAAATTTCCATGAAACAAAAATTTCCATTTCAAATTATCAACTCAAACCTTTTGATCACATAATTTGCTTTCAATTTTCCATCTTTCTTCTTCTCCATTTCAGCATTTAGAGTGTTCGATCATATGAAAAGCTTGAAAGAAAATCATTTCAAGGAAATTCATCATTATCAGAGATTAAGTTGCACAATTTATCAGTAAGTGCATGGTAAATAAAATTTCAGTAAAGCTTCACCTGCATAAA
This sequence comes from Tetranychus urticae, assembly GCF_039701765.1. Taxonomy (NCBI): domain Eukaryota; kingdom Metazoa; phylum Arthropoda; class Arachnida; order Trombidiformes; family Tetranychidae; genus Tetranychus; species Tetranychus urticae. The sequence goes on along the minus strand of NC_142959.1, from coordinate 11,708,023 downwards.
ACTGTTCATTCAAACTGAACTTTGCAACTGTTCAATAAGTTTCCAAGTTTCCTCAAAGCATCTTCAAAGCATCTTCAAAGGTAAATCTGCAAACATTTGTAAACATTGAATCAAACGAAAGTAACTGTCCATTTTCAGATGGGCCGAAAAATTGCTGTCAACTAAAGTCGTTTTTATGCAAATATTTCATCAAAATTTCAGGTCAGTTTTGCAGCCAAAACTAGACTAAAATCAATACATGAAATTTTGAATTCACTCTCATAATCCATGAACTCTCAAGAATAATAGCTTTTCAAAGTTTGACATTCAAATGAAAGTTGAAACTCGAGTGAACAGGAGTGTAAGAAGATCATGAAAAAATGAGATTTCTCTTTGAGATTTTATTTCCATTTTCATCATTCTGTCCATAATTCATTTTCCAAGACAACCGTAAAAGCTTATCCAATTAAAAATAAAATTATTTTCATTGTAAGTATTCAGTCGACCACCATTGATAACCATGTTTCTGTGAATGAATTACAGTTATTTAATGCTAATTAATGCATTATCGTTGGTTTGCCAAATTGTAAAGCAAATTGAGATTCAGTTATTTGAAGTGTTAAACATTTCATGAAGAAAACAAAAATAATAGATTTTCTTGCTTAATTATTTGTTAATCATTACATAATAAAAATCATAATTATACATAATTACATTGCAATAGTTTCTCAGCTCTTTTCAAGCATAAATTGAAATTCAAAGTTTGAATTGCTGAACATAATTATCTATTCAATTCTTTGGACGAGATGAAAAGAAGGAAAAGAGGTAAAAAGATGAAGAAAATTGGATGAAAACAAATATTCTGCAGATGATCAACATTCTGATTGTCACCAATTTCAATGACAATTTCATGAATCCATTCATTCGCAATTATAAAGACTCGTTAAACTGATGATAAACTGGAACAAAAGGAAATATTTTTCGGCCATTTTTCGTTCTTTTCATTTTATATTAATGATTAAATGCTGATGCGATCTGCCAATAAATAGTTCATTATAGTACATGATCAATTGTAAGCATGTTTACCCATTTATACTTGGACCATTTACGCCATTCACAAGCACCTTTTTTATTGCTGATAACACATTGGAAGACAAATAATGTGATTTTAAACATTAATTTATCCTTTTATGTGCTCAATAAACTTCTTGTTTTCTTGACTCATTGCAATAACTATAAATCTAATCGAGTAAAATATCAGTTTTTTGGGTTCAATTGTCTTCTGTCCAATATCGATGGTAATAAAGATATGTAAGAATCTGAAAAGTCAATTGCATTATTTTCTCATTAATTTAATCAGTTAATTAATCAAAGCAATCATTTTCAATTTCATGTCTATTCCGTTGAGATGCTTGAATGGTGACAGGAAAATGTTGAAACATCAGAATGGAAAATGTCGTTGGGCAAAATTCAGGGTTGGTCATTCATCAAGTTCAGGTCAATTTATCAAAAGTTGAATCAAAATTGGCTGACAATTGATCAATTTTTTAAAAGAAGCAACTTCTGTAATTGAATAAACTTTCATTTTTTTGTTCAACTTTGATTGATATTTTCATCTTCTTTTATCGACTTTTTCAACTCAGTTTCTATTGAAGTAAATAACTTGAAAATCTAGTTTCATCAGTTCATTTATTATTTCCTGATAATGTCTTCATGATTACAAAGAATTGTTAAAGAGGATTAAATGAATAAATACCAAACACATACTTCAAGTGTGTATGATCTCTACAGTGATGAGGAATAGAAGCTTACAACTGAAATCAAATATCTCAATATCCTTCAATCAACACAGAAAATAATTTGAAGTTCATTTGAGTTGAGTATATTTCAGAACACTGATACAAAAAAACGAAGTTTAGTGAACAATATGAGATAAGTTAGTAGTACAGTAAACCCTCTCAAATTGTCACTTCGTTGGATTAGCTTGTTCTTTATTTTTACACCAAATTTCAGATCAGCTAGCAGTTCTGAGTATAAATTGTCCTCAAATCCATCCAGTATTTTGAATAAAAGCTTTTTACGAATTTGCTTTTAAAAGATTTGCTGACTCGAGAGTCTAAAGGTTGAAGAAACTTGTTGTTTTTGGTAAAAGCCAGAAAAATTCAATCAGAGGAAAACTTTTTTCGTCAATTTTGTACCCAGCAAAGTTATCTAAAATAAAAGCAACTTTAACGTTAGTTCCATTTTTTCCAAGTTCTTATGCCATGTTTGGATGTAATTGAAAAAATGCTTTTGAACATCCAAGTTGCTTTATTTGATTCCAATGAAATGCCTTTTTGAGTTGGTTCATTTCCTCTACCTCTAATTGATCTCGGATTCTTTGACTTTCTTATTATTAAAGGTGCAATTTTTCTCCAGTTTGGTTACTTCCAAGTAAAGTTGTTATCTTTTACTGTTGTCTATTGTTGATCTAATTGCTAAAGTGTTTATTATTTTTAGTTTAAAACGATTTTGTATGCAATAATCGGCAAAAAAGATTCGTTTCATCAATATTGAATCGTCTTTCTGGAGGATATTTTGTTTTACTAAAGGCAATATTTCTGCTTTATATTTATCAACAACACTCATTTCAATTCTAGCAGATTCACCAGATGAATAGCAAAATTTAACATTGCAAGAACCTTAGTAAATAGTAAAGCCTTAGGTGAGTTATTCTGAGCAAAAAAGTTACTGATGTACAAAGAAAAGAGCGTGGGTAAAGAAGAAAAGCAACGGTATTTAGAACAAACTGTTGGAGTAAAAGTGGATTGGCCGAGATCAAAACATTAGGAATCAATAAAGATTGTTCGTCAACAAGACGGAGTCATACAATCAAAAAATGATACATCAGTAGAGGCACAAAACACTATCATGAATCAACACAAAAATATTCGATGTACTGTCGGGGAAATAAATACTGCCGTAAGAATCAAGGGACAAAAGTCTTCGGCCTCATCAAGGCTCATTTGATACTATAATTACTTTAATCACTTTCATGTGGTGACATTGATTCAACCGATTTTATTCAATTATTAAAATTAATACATTTATTTCATTTTTAAATAAACTTCATTTTTTTGCTACATTTGTTTATATCAGAAATCTCATTTGTCATGGTAATTCATATCTCAGAACTCACATTTCCTAACTACTAGTACGTAGTTATTGAACTTTGCAGAATAGATTTCGTTTGGAAATTCAACAGTAGAAAAAGAGAGAAAGAAAGAGTTTGAGAGAATAAGCTCTTCAAGTCAACTAATCATGTTGACCACAATAGGAGAGAGAGAGACATGATCTGATTTCGTGATTGACCAATATTTATTTGTCTCGAAAAGAGTCTGTTTAATTCAGGATGTGACCTTCCGTTTCCGAAAGGTTAGCCAGACATTGCTGCCACTTTTGATGGCATTGCTGTCTAGTACAAGTTTGAGGTTACATTTGTTTTACATTACTTTTGTTATTTGTTACAGTCATTGTTCATTGCATTGCATTATTGTGATGTTTGGTTCAAGGTTTTGTTATTGTTGACTTGTTTTCGTATCCTTTGTTTGTTTCTGGTAATTGTACCAAGTTTTATGAGAAAAGGACAAAAATTTTTTCTTCATTTTACCTGTTATTTTTGTAAATCGATAGTTGAGTCTATTTTGTGACAGAAACATTCAGATAATTTAATAATTTAGAAAATTTTTAAAATTGAACAAAAAGATAAAGGAACAAAAGAATTGAACATTGAAGCCGGAATTGAATAACAAACTGTGAGTGAAGAGAAACTGAATTAAGAGTTGACTCCTTACAAGTTCAAATGTACATTGAAATTTATTTCTGTGCAATTATGGTCGAACGCGACACTCTAGATAAGACATGAAATGGTCTGTTGATATCGTTTTTCATACAATTTGAACAAGGAATATTTCGTAGCAGTCACGCCTTTCTGAAATGAATTTTCAATTTTACAATTGTCATGGAAATCGGTGAAAAAACTTGTTAAGATTCACTTGAATTGCTTTTTGAATTCACTTGAGCACTTGGATGGAAAATTTGATTGAAAATCAATGATAAAAGAAGTTGAATTTTATTCCAAATTGATTTCGAAATATTAGTCATTGCAATATTTCCAACAAAAGTAAGACCTGGGATTATTAGTGCTTACAGAAAGTTTATAAATAATCACTCCCAGTGCTGAGCAATATCACGTTTTAATTATGAAACCTCAATTCGAAGAGATAAAAACAACAATTTCTGTCTGAGGTTAAACTATGTTTCTATATTTTTCCAATTCCCAAGTTAACTTCAGGATGAAGAAGCAACTTGTCAGGATAAATCGTTTGTCTCTAATAAAGATCATGTTCTGATAATTGAGCAACTAGTCAATGTTGGGAAAGAATCCTGTTAACTTTGAGATTTTTGTTACAAAATTTTTGCCAATTTTCGCTAATCGTTGAGAATCAGACGATTTTCATGGGAATTTCTTTCAAGTGTTTTTGTATTCAAGTATAGTTGTATTGTCTGGTTGATAAACTCGTTGATAATTGTTACGATTATTGCAATAACAATTTCATGACAGCTTCCAAGTTTCATGTCATTTGTTTATTCAAATTCAATCAATGAATGAGTTAAGTTGAAATGACACTAATGACATCTGAAAAAGGCTAATGTAAAATGTAAAAGTTAATTACATTGAAATTGAGCTTTTTTAGTCAATTGAATAAAGGCAGAAAAGATTGTATTATTAATGAAAAAAGAGTTTTGAATGAAAATTGAATGAAAGCTAAAGAGCTTGAAAAGCTCGCTTTCCATTAATTTTAAAAGTCAAAGCTATTGGTTACTTGGCTAAGATAATGAAATTTGAGATTGTTTTTGAATGAAAAATTTTTCAGGTTAAAAAGGTTTCTAGATCAAGTTTACCTGTGCAACATTTGAGCCGAATGTTGATTGAAAAAGGTGATAATTTCATATTGACTGGGAAGTTGAACTTTGATAGAAGAAATTATTTTCTCAAAATTTTGCTAACAATATACTTTTGAGACTAGACTCTGTTTTACTTACAGATTGTAATTTCATCTGAACCCTTTCAAGATCTTTTTCATTTCCTCTTTCCTGTCTCTCGTGCATAAACATAATCCAACAAAATAAGTCTTTGGCCTCAATGTTTATTGTGACGTAAATGTTGGCCATATTTAATGGTTATCCAATAAAGTTCATGAGTTCAATCGAGGATATTAAAGGTTGATCTGTTAGTAAAGTCCACACGAAGATTTAGAAATTTCAGTAGATTAGACATGTCATAGAGAAATAAATGATACACCATTTTGATCGAAAAACCCAAGTTCTTCATTTCGATAATAATACAGCGTAACTGAATCGGCCATCTTTTCTTGAATGGCCTTTAAATGAGCTTTTTAAAAACTTATGCCAGGTTAAAAATTCGTAGATGAATTGAGATAAGTTGCGAAGTTCGCAACCTATTTTCGTCGGTTGAAAAACTTTTGAACTCATTATAAGAATCAGCATTGAAAAAGGTTGGACTGATCAAAAAACTTAGGATGGAATTCCGTACCTCGAATCTCAAGTCCCTACAATCATTGGTTTCCGTTCATATTGAACAAAGTAAGCTTAAAATGAAAATGAGCCTGTTCGAGCATCTTGTATGAACAATGGTTAATATTGATGACTCTTATTTTCATTAATATTTAACTCCAACTTAATGATTTTCAAGCAACACTTATTGCTTCAGTTCTTCCGCCTAACTTGTTATTTGTCTACCTTTGTTTCAATTCATCAAGCAGATTTATATTCCCACATCCATGTTACAAACGAGTCTTTCCTTATGTTTCATCTTCTAATCTCATTTTACGGTAAACTCATTTCTTTACGATACTCGATCTCAAGTTTCGTATTATTGAAAATTCGATGTTTATCAATTTTCGTTCATTTTCTGTGGATTCGTCTAGAATTTCTAGATTTTTGGCGATTTTTCAATAACCAAAGACCGATGCGTAATACCAATAAATCAATGTTGAATATATGGGTGAAAAAATCGATGATTTAATGATCTTGAAGAAACAGTGAAAATGAAATTGAACGTCATTAGTCAAATGAACGCTTCAATTGATCACAGCTTGACTTTGCACCATTGTTATTCTTGGCTTAAAAGATGCTGAATAAATACATTATCTTAATCATGATACTCTTTTGTAACAAGAAGAGCAAAAATCTTACATTGTTTCAGTTGGATAAACTGTGTCAGTCAAAATTCAGACAAATAAGCAAATTTTTTGTTTCCATTTTCAAAATTTTCAACTTTTTTCCTTTTCTTCCTTTTTTGCATTCTCTTGCCATTTTCTGTCTGCCATTGTGATATTCCCAGGGTAATCATCATTTACCAACATTCAACATTCAATTTCAGTGAAACAAGACATTACTTGTAATTTAGATTGAATTCATGAAAAGGAAAGGGTAAATGGTGGCATGAAATGAGAAAAGACTAAAACTTTGTGAAATGAAAATGTTGATCTTGAGGTTGTGAGGAGGAAACAAAAGGAAAAAGGTTTCAACATTTCAATTGATTACATGAATTTGTGAAAAGAAGAAGAGAAAAGGAAGAAGAGGAAAAAGGCGGTTGGAACTTGTTATCTGATAATCAACTTATATTATTGATGCTTGTCCTTCTTTCGCTGTTGTATTACAACTTATTAGCCTAGTGAGAATGGACATGGTAATCTTTGAATCTTTGATTGACACTGGACAACACAACAAATCTTGAACCAGATTATTTCCAATGGATCAGTTTTACATTTATCTTCTTCTTCAACTCACATTCAGTCTTATCTCTTTTCCAATGGATTCAACATCATCATTATCATGGTCTTGGTTTGCAGCTTTGATAACATCGAAGGGACCAGTCAAGTTTGCTTTAGTAGCTGAAAAAAGAGTTTTTCATGAACATAAAGACTGACGACACAATTTTGGCTTTGCTTGTTTTCATCAGAAAGTTCAAGAAATCTAATTGAATCAGATTAAAGCAGATTTGATTGACGTAAAAGTGACAACAAAATGGTGAAAGGCAACAGAAAAAGTTTACAAAATCAGACTATCGACTTTGAATTACTGAGATTGACGCTTCAGCCAATTTCATCAATTGTTCAGGTTAACCGTCAAAATATTGTAACTTTCTATTCTGTTATCTGTAAGTTAATGAATTTTTGGACTAAACTTGAGAGTTAATTGAAATGGAATACAGAATTTGCAAAGTATTGGACAAAAAATTCATTTTATCCGGAAAATGAAAGGAAAGGTCATGACTTTTTTGTTTTTTACAGAGACCATTTAGACTTAATGGAAACCAGGTTTGATTTATTATTTATATTAAATAGTAGCTATAATGGCCATGACATGCTACACACGGATTCCAATATTACATTATTATCCTTGGGTATTGGGAATGGTTTTCATGTCCTTGATATTGCTTTAAAAACATTCATTAGTGGGAATTGAATGCGTTATTTGTTACTCATCTACCAGTGATGAAGGAAATTATAGTTGCTCGCAAGTTCAAATAAATTTTAGGTCATGCGATCTCTGTCGATCATCGTTACCTTGAATGCCTGTTCGACAATGAACTTTTTGATTGGACCTCGTGGTTTCAGACGATCTAGAAAGTGAAGAGGAAGTATAAAAAAATCGATCCTAAGATCAGACTGACTCTCGATTAGTCTTGATGCAGGACTAGGGATGTTCGATTTCCGATTTTGACAGGAATCGATTTTTCTAATCAATTTTCCTCAGTAACCGATCGATTTTCGATTTTTAAAAACAAAATTAATCAGAAAAATTGACAGAAAACACTTATCCTTGAAATTTGCAACACAAAAAGTATCATCAGATCTACAAAATTGCCTTCTGGCTTCAATGCACAAGTTTTTAAAGAGATTCTTCCTGGGTTGAGATCGATCCATTTTCGGATGAGAAAAATCGATAAGATCGATCTTAAAGTCGGATCGGAACATCACTGTGATAAACTCTTGATCTTGATTTGTGAAAAAACGAACTTAATCAATTAATCTGATCTCAAAATCAAGCTTGATTTCGGTGGTAATGCAGGCCTCAAACTAAAATATCTCTTCCAAAAGAGGCTCATCCAGCCAAAAAATCCTTAAAAGTTACCTTTATTTAAATCAATACTTTGATCAAATAAAAAAATCATTGTTAATTTGATTTTCATCATGTTTGCGATCATTGGAATGCTTTGGATAGGAATTTTGCTTAATTAAAAATTTGATTATTTCTCGACTTTCTTTGTAAATGTTCAACTCTCTCGAAATAATCAAATTAAACTTGACACTCACTTTGTCTACATTAATCGTCAATTCGCGTAATTGTTAAACAAACAAAAATATCACAATAAAATTAACATTGTGCGGTTCAACTTGATAGCCAAAAATAAGTTGATTTATCATTCAATTTGACTAACAATTTCATCTATTACATGGCATTGTATTTACACTTTGTATTCTCAAGACTCGTCAAAATCTTCTCTACAATTTGCTCAATTCATTTACAATTAGACTAAATTGTTAGACAAGACTCCTGACAAGTTTGGCCTGAGCAAGAAGAAAAAAAACTTGTTGTCAACCTGATTAGCATCAAGTAAATTCATTAACGTTAACACTTTGATCAATTGCAATGAGAAATGAATGCCATTGAATGCAAACTAAATTAACATGTTTTAAGGGTATAAACAATTTACTAAGTTGACTGATTAAGTGACATGTTGATCTTAAACAGACAATTTCAAATGCTATTTATAAATACATATTTACTTTATATCATTATTATTGTGTTTCATTCAACATCTTGAAAGGTTGCAAGAAAATGGTAAAAACGTAAAAAAAGTAATTACGATTCAAGAGTTCGAGAATAAAGTCAATTAAAGTTGTCGAAATTGTTGATTCAATTTACAATTGAAAACCTTTTCAATTTTGAAATTTGTCAAAATTGTGGAAATTTTTCCCCAAACCGAGTCCATTGACAGTTTCATGTTTTTACAATTTAAATTGTTCAATACTCATCAATATAATCAATCAAATTGAAACGTTTCTTCTCAATCTTTCATCTTTACAAGGTGATAACTGAAGGCAACTTTTCATGATAAATTGTTTCATTCTTGTCAAAACATTATCATGATGTTAAAATGATTGGCCAAAATTTGATGGCTTTTCACTTTCAACTACAAGATTGAACAAAAAAATGTTTTCAATTCAATTGGTGTTAAATAATGTATTAATAATGCTTTATATTCAATTGAACCATTTTTTCCCTGTCTTTCCTTGTATCAATCTTTACTCACCATTTTTCAATCCAATCCTGACTTGAGAATTCTGATGAATCTGATTCTCTTTACCATGTTGAAACTTCTCGATTCCCTCCTTTTGTTTGCACCTTTTCTCATTTCTATTATATCAATATTTCTGTTTCATTCAGTAGATAACATTTCATAACATTATTTAGCCTCAAGTTGCATTCAAGTTATCAGTATGCAATGTAAACTTGCCAAATGTAATTATCTTTTGATGAGTTGAGTGGAAATTGATTGCTAATGAAAATTTCAATTACCAAGATTGATGTTTAGTTTGACAATTTGAGTCTCTTTTTTTGCCTCATCGATGGCTTCATGGGATTAATCAGCGTTAATTATACACTTGATGTTCACCGAAAACGCTGAAAATTTTACTCTTCACTTTAATTGAATAAATTTTGACTAAAAGCTGAGTCACTTTGATGGGCAACTACGTCACACTGAGCTCATTGTTTTTGTCACAATAACCTGATAATCAAACTGTGAAATTAACTCGTGCTGTTAAGTCAGTTGGGTTAATCTGTTAATCTGTTAATTATCAAGTTGAGTTTCAATTCATCAAAGCTCGCATGGGAAAGTCATCCATGGATTTAAATGACTTGATTTTTGGAGCGTTAAGGAAGCTTTATTTGTTTTTCACCGATTTTTTCGAGTAAAAGTTCGATAATTTGCCAGTAGTTAAAACTCAATGTCAGGAAAAAAACAAGTAATTTGGTTAACTTGTCATAGCATATCAAGAATACCAAGAATAACAGAAATGAGAAAAAATATCAACTTTCAGTTGCTTCCAGAGTCACTGGGAATCATTCCCTTTATGAGTTCACACTTTGGTTATACTCATTATACATCTCGATACTTAATGGGTTTACATCGATACTCTTAAGGACAACTCAACTTCACCTTAAACTTGACTTAAGCAGCCGTTTCTCAGAGTTGGTTCAACAAAATTTACAAGTTTTTTCAAAAAAATTAAAAATTCTTTACATGAGATTAACTTTTTTCTTGGTCATCTTGATTTGAATTCCTGATTTTGAAACACTTTCATTTTGATTCTTCATTGGTTATCGAAATTTTCAAATTCTAAATCAATATCGATGCAGGGAAGAATCTCATTTGAAATGAATATCATATTTATATTGTGTCACATTAAATTAAAAATCAATGTGCAACATTGTAATCACTAGTCAGCCTCGAATTGTTTTATTCATTGGTAATAATAATAAATATCATTAGAAGTGAATATTTTTTTGCTCTGTATTGATGAATAAAAAAGGAAAGATTATTATGCCAATAAGTCACAATTTGATTCCAAGGTTGATCAAATCTTGATTGACATGCTTTTCTCCTTACTGATTAGTCTAATGTTTCACACAAATCTCATTATAGCTGATTTATTCATTATGAAAATACATTTTATTGGTCATTTATTGATTCAAGACTTCTAGAAGATTGATACTTGTTGTCAACAGAAAATAAGATTGAAAAGAAGGCAAAAACAGAAACTGTTTTCATTTTCATCAATCAATTTAGGCAAAGTATTGAGAGACATTTTTTTTCATCAATACGCGTTTTGGCCCACTGTACAAGAAACGTTTAAGGGGTGTGCATCAATGGCAAGGAAATTGATTGATGTTTATACTCAAGTGGCATCATTTTCTTGGTCACAAATGATAAATGTTATGGCAAAGAGAAGTAGGTGAATCAAAGGAACCCAAATTACTTACCAAAAGTGACATTATCCAGCTTATCAGAGTGCTTGTTGAGGCATGATTGACGAAGTACATCTTCAGTGTCAATGCTCATAATGGCAGGTTACAACGACGACTGGACCAGCGTAAAACACGGTAAAACTTGCACATCAATTTGATTAGCAAATTGATGAGATTAATTGGCACTGAAACTTTGAATTGAAATTTACTCCAAATGTGCAACTTGATATATCCAAGTGTAGTCAAAGGACACAAATTTACACGAAAAACACAATCTTTAGTTGCAATGAGAAATGAAGCAAAAAATTAATGGAAAGTAATTCATTCCGATTGTAAATTAAATGACAAAAAACAGATTTTGTATTGTTTCGAGTTAATGTTATTCAGTTGTAAGTGTAAAACTTTTAAGGCAAATTTGCAAGTTGAAATTAAGTGTTGATTCACAAGAGAACTGAAACTTTGCTATCAAAAAAAAGTCAACTTGTCTGACTGTGTGCTACTGTTTGGAGTTCATTTGTGCGATTTTACAGTCAACAGATTCCTAGTTGCGAGTGCGCAAAATTTGAAGACAGATTTTATACTCAACTTGGAGTTGGATCGAAGATGATGAAGTGAGGCGGAAAAAAAGAAGCCAAAGATAATATAATGATGATGATGGTGATAATGATTAGAGTGATGAGGAAAGGAGTAAAAATGTTTGGATGAAAGTTGGGTTATAAAAAGGTTCTCAACATTTTATTTCTCTTTTTTTCCTCTGACCATATCATGATTGACCATCATTTTCATTGGAGATGAAAGCATTTCTGTTATTTCTGTCAACCTGAAGAGGCAAAAGTTAGATTGCCTTCGTAATCTTACCATTCATCTCGAGACTCGTTTATTTTGCAACTGCTTTCGCATTTTCTTCCTTTTACCTCTTTTTTGCTTCTTCATTAAAATTATCATTACATAATGTAAATTCATTGTATTTATGGAAAAGTAAACATTTCTTCTTTTCATGTCAGTCGACTTGTCAGGTTGGTTACCTTCAAGGTAATATGTAATATTGCATTCTTTGTAGAGAGTCGTTTTTAATGTTTACAATTAATTCTGAATTTGTTTTGGGACTAATTGATGGATTGGCTTTAATTTAAATTTCTGGATTTATTGGAATTTACAATACGATACATTTTATTGTCTCAAGTTATGCTTTCTTATGATAAATTTTACGTAGCCACTTCTGTTCTAGAAATTGGCAATTTCATTGCTTTCCTTTCGTTTTTGAGATTTAAAAGGTAAAGGAGGAAGGGCAAAACTGCCTAAAAACAAATTTTCTTGTGATGAACATCTATAATGTAAAACTTGTAAACCATGCTGAATTCATTTCTTTAATCCATTTTTCAAAATAATTTTTAGTTTTCGAGATATCATGAAATAACGTTGAAAATGCATGGGGTAGGGCTGATAGTTTTGCGAATATTTACATTTGAATACTCATTCGAATATTTGCAAGTGTTTAAAATACAGGGTGTTAGAAAATTGACTGCCGACGTTTAAACTTACGTAGAATTTGAACGGAGCGGAATTTTTTCATTTCATTCGAAAGCTGAATGATTGCTTTATTAGGGTAGAACATTTTCAAAATTTTGGCCTTCAGCGTTATGCAGCATATCAAGCCGATTTGCAAAGTGCAAAATATGTCTTTACACAGTTCATGAGACAAAGTTTCCGTCGCTTTTCTTATGGCCGCTACGAGTTTATTTTTGTTTTTAGGAGCTGATTTATAAACATGCTCCTTGAGTATCCCACAAACAGCAAAATCATAAGGATTTAAGTCAGGGCTTCGAGGTGGCCACTTGATCTCTTGAGCGCCTTCAGATTCGAGGCCAAGTCCGATAACTCGATCTCAAAATTTTTCTCTGATGGCATTTTAGACCAAAATCGTTCGATGTGCTGTAGCTCCCTCCTGTTGCCACCAGTAGCCATTCATTCCATCCCTCTCACTTATAGGGACCCGATAGTGTTAGTTACACGTTCATTATATATACCATTGGAAAGATGGAATGAATTTTTCCTGATCAACTGAATGATGCGGGATCACCCATATCCTTTAGCCAGTATGAGTTATGAACATGTAACTAAGAATATCTGGTCAGAAAATGTTTGCGATTTCAGAAAATGACCTTTCAATATAAATTAGAGGTCAAATGAAGAATTGACCTTTAATAACCTTGAGCACTTGAACTAATCGTTGTGCAATCTAGATAAGCTCATGGTTCAAGTCTGAAGTCTGTAGCACTAACCGTTCGTGAGTTATGCCTGCATGAAAGTTTAAAATGAAAAAAAACGCCCGGTATGCTTTGAAGTTGAGATTTTCGTGAAGGATCTGCCAGACCGAGTACAAATTGATGCCAGTAGCAGCTGCACGAGCACGCAGAGAACCTTTTTCGTGGTTTCTAAACCAGACACGAACCTTCTCAATATTTTTTGGTGTAGTTGCTGTCACAGGGCGTCCAGCCTTTCCAACAAAATCATCGTTGACTGATCCATTGGCCAGAAATTTATCATGAAGTGATTTCACCGTTTTTGGATCGGGTGGATTAACACCGGGCCACTGTTGATTAAATCTTCTTATCACCTCTGCACAATTTCTGGTTACATGGTACTCAAGAACGCAGAAGGTTTTCATTTCAAGGGGTACTCTAGATGGCGTGATTACTTGATGAATATTCCGAAATACAGTAAAGTACCAGATAATGACAGTAACTTGAAATAGCTTATTCCTACTATTCGCCGGGCAGTGTATTGAAAAAATACAGATTTTTTAAACCCCTCCTTAATTAGGGACCATTGACAAATTTACTGTCACTATCTGGTACTTTACTGTAGGGAAAAAAATTTATTGATAACTTTAAGCGGAAAAATGGACTGTCGGTTGAAAAAGTGCACTTTAAACTTAGTAAAAAACGTTGAAAGACAAAAGAAAAAGAAAGCACAAAGAGAGACTTTGGGCAAAAAAAGAAAATGGCGGCCTTTGTGTCCGAAATACCAAGCATAAACTCTAAGTTGACAAAAACGCTCCACGAAAAACTTTGTATGACCTCTCTTCCCCTACCGGTCATCGCGCAATCTCATTTCAAACCATTGACATTTTAACCACAATATATGATCTTAAAGCTCGTCTGAAGCTCTTTTTGACCAAGTATTCAAAGCTGCTATTAGTATAAAAATGAAGAGAGTAAAGGCGTAAAACATGTGATTTTTAAAAAGTAATAATGGCAATTTGGACCAACAAGATCAATCAATGAAATCTAAACTAACGAACATAGCTAAACATGGCAAATTAAAGGTCTTGTCTGCCTCTAAAAAACAATGAAACAACAGTAATCTAAAGTGCAATGATAATGGAGGTTTTGGGTAAACATGGAGTAACATTTAGTGCTGCTGCTTCAAGCAAGTTTTACGATTTTTGAATTTAACTATTGAATTGAAATCATTTACTTTTATTCTTTAAATAAGCTTTCTAATGATATATGTTAAGCTGCAATTTGGATGAAAATGAATGAATAGGATGGTCAACATGTAAAATTTTAAAAATTTGAGAAAACTTGTGCTTTCAATTGTGGACTGGTGGACAACAAAACAATGGACTACCAATTAGGGAGAAATATTGTAACCTATGTGATCACTTGGCAATACAACCAGTTAAAAGTAGTTGATGCTATCTGTTTCATTGTCAAAAATGTGCAATTTTACTGACAAAGGAAGGTCCTCAACCTTACCTGAGGGATTTTAATGAGACATAGCGCAAATGATAGGGCCAGGCTCCAGTATCACTGGGTTAGTGGCTTTTTTCTGTAAATTTAGTGGTTCCTTAGATTTTTGGGTTTAAAGTTGAGCCATTTTTGTTTTATTCAAAATTAAAATTATGTAATTTCAAGTAGATGCGGTGGCGCAAGGGTTAAGGCACTTGCCTGTTAAGACTGTCCCTGAAATCGGTTAAAACAATTAAAAATCAAAATCAATCAAAAAAAATATCGAAAAAATTTTCATAAAAATTGCCCCAAACGTGATTCGAATCAAAAGAACCATAAACCTTAGCAAGTGCCTTAACCCTTGCGCCACCGCATCTACTTGAAATTACATAATTTTAATTTTGAATAAAACAAAAATGGCTCAACTTTAAACCCAAAAATCTAAGGAACCACTGAATTTACAGAAAAAAGCCACTAACCCAGTGATACTGGAGCCTGGCCCTATCATTTGCGCTATGTCTCATCAAAATCCCTCAGGTAAGGTTGAGGACCTTCCCTTGTGAGTATTTTGAAAAAAGCAACGAATAACCATGATATTGACATCATTGACCACCATAATCTAATTACGAAAAATTCAATTGCATATTCAGTGATTGTAAATGTCAGCAATACTTCAAAACCCTCGATTTGGATCAGACAAATGAAATGCAGCTAATAAAGGTAAACTGTATTCATGCTGACTGTCAACAAAATGATTATTGCTTAAACATGATAAGCCGTATATTGACCTATAACGTTGATTCAAATTACCGTATTGATCCAAATCTCTTAGAAAATTTCAACGATGATGATGATGAAGTTGAACCAACATCAAATGAGTTTGTAGATAAATTAGTTAAATTGTTAGATGCATCAATTGAAAATGATAAAACGAAACGAGTTTGGACAGACAAGTTAACCAAATCATTTAACGAACTATCAATGAGGATAAATAATATTGATATCAATTTTAGTGTGAAAAAAGTAGTCGATCTAGCGAGTCAAAAACCTAAGAATCAATGCAAACAAACAGAAAAAATTGAGTACAAAGTTGATAGTGAAGCAGCAATACCATCTTATGTTATACCAATAAAACAACAACAAAAATTTCCTAGAATAACATTAAGCAAACAAAGTCAGTAACAAAATAAGAGCATTGAAACAACCAGAAATTATGAATTTAATGAGCATCAAGTGAATTCAAAAGGAAGTGTCGAAGATGATTGGGGTAGTGATGCTTACTGTAAAGCAAAACTTAATGATGAGAAAGCAAAATTCCTAGCAAATGAATTCAACAAAAAGAGGAAACTTATTCATTACTATTCTTCATTCGAAAGGTCAAATAATTCAGTTTTCAATGAAAAGCAATATTGAATCAAATATCAATTAAGTTAAATCAATTATAATAAAACCTGATCAAATTAATCGAACAATTGAACCAGAAACAAAACATGTTTTTACAATTGAGTTGAAGGACTATCATCCTGTTGGCAGCAGAGTCGAACCCAAAAAGACGATAAATGATTTGAAATGTAGATCAAAAAAGTTAGGCTGGAAATACAGGTAACGAAGTGCAGAGAAAGTGAACCAGAAAACTGAAATAAGAGCAATGAAAACTTACCATAAAAGGAAAACTGAATTTTGTCAACAGCATTTAACCAAACTTGGACCAACAAAACATTTTGCCGAGCTTATTTCACGTAATGTAATACAATTAGGTAAAGATGGCTTAAATGCCTGTGCATTAGATATCGAATAAATTGAAATTGAGAATGAAGAAGAAGATGGATCAATCTAAATAAAACTTGTTCCTTGCTGGGTTGCAATCATTAATTCAAATGGTGAAGTCACTTTGCATAGATTCATAAGATATCTACAAAAATAAAAAAAAATGTATTTTTTTATGGTTCTGATGCTTTATTTTACACTTTAATTGTGTAAATCAATTGAAATAAATATTATTGTGAATTGATTAGCATATAATTCGCTCATATGATCTTTAATTAAACATAAAAAACAGGTTCATCAAAAACTCTGTATCTTGCCTGTTCTGTCACAGGCAAGATACAAAAGATGTATCTGTATCTTGCCTGCTCTGTCACAGGCAAGATACAGAATTTTGATGAACCTGTTTTTCATGTTTAAAATTGAAAAATCAAACACTTTAAACATTTTTAATCGTGTATATTAATCAAGAACTCATGATTGATGAATTCATAAACCATTAAAACATTTCATCTTCATCAGTTGAAAAATCAAGTCAAAAAATGAGTTTTTTCTACAATAACATACAATGTCATGAGTCATGACTTATATTAACTGGTCTATCTAATGGTTTTATGTTAAATTCATTCGATTCCAACTGTCGCCAGGTTCGCAATCTATCGCTTTTCTAAAGAAAGGGCTTCGCCGGTATCTCCAAATTTAATAGAAATGATTTATTTTTATTAGAAATTCAAATTGCGAATCACAACTGTCGCCGATAACTTTATTCATCAAATTGGGATTAAAAAACAATTAAAATTTTGCAAATGTGGCATATATTACATTTTTAAAGTCTTGCCAGTCAAGGTCCTTGTGTTCGCCGAAAGGTGCTTGTTTTATTTCGATATCTACTAGCTGAAACTCGCTAGCAATAACCTTATGGTCGCACGACAGATTATCAAATTCTTCTAGCTCTCGTCGCCATACAATGTTTTTCGTTTGCAAGATATAATCATACCTTGCAACGACTCCATCTTTACCAAAATAAGTGTTCTCTGAACTCACTGGCAACAAATCAAACTCTGCTATTGAATTTTTCAAATAACGGTCGTTCCCAACATATTTATTCTCAATACTTCAATACAATACATCAAAATGTCGATTGTCTTTATCCTTTCCGCCATGGAGTAAGCGAGAAACTAAACATCGCATTGTCGCCCAGTATGTTTTCGCAGCACCTCTATTCATATTCGGGGACCTGTGGGTGTTTATAAGGGCAATTCCTTCGGGAAGCACGAATGCTTGCATCATGTCGTGAAAAGTATTAAAGAAGTATGATGCTGTAGGGTCAGTTGCTTTGTACAAACAGGCACAATCACCTATTTGATAATGTTCAATCTTATACTGTTGGTTTCTTGTTGTCACAGCACTATCATAAAACTTCTTTTTAGCGTTCCAAACACTTTGGGGCACCTCTTGTAATCCAACAAATAGGTGGCCTTGATTAGCATACTTTAGAGCACAATTTTTTACACAATAAAAATATGTTGAATTTTGGCGTACATTGAAAGTTATGACAAAAACCTTATTAATGTTTGATGCAGCCATTGAAAAAGAACAGTAGAGTTACATAGAACTACATTTCGCGCCTAATGAGGATATTTAAGAAAAAAAGTTAACAAAAGAAAGAAGTCATTGTTTCATTGGTTCATTTGTTTATTATTCGTTTATTGGTCTTATTGTGAACCAGTTTCACATAGTGTTAGAAATTTTTAAGGTGTGGTACTACAGATTGTAGTTGATCCCAATCGTCCATTAGCGATGGTATACAATTGCACGTAAAATTAGGATCAAAATCAGGATTAAAATCATCGAAATAAAAACAGCGAAAACCATCTCAATTCACCGACTTGAATCCATTTTATCTGACACCCTGGATGCTAACGATGACAAATGTCATTATGATGGCTGCACCTGCGAGAACAATTTCGAAAATAGCGATAAAGACATTTAGCAGGCCATATTTTATTCAACAATATTCTGAACATGTGTGCTGCTTGCAGAGTTGGGTTCCGTGATTTTGAGGATTTTGAGCGCCATATCAAACCAGATTGTTGGATCAAAAGAAAAGCTTTTATTAAAACGCAGAAACGCCAGAAATGATTGATTATTATCTTTACACTTTATCTTATTACCTCCGATTTATTTTTCGATTTTCAAACCATTCTCTTTACAAAACCATATGTATCCAGTAATTTATTCTGAATTTTTCAGAGACTCATGAAAAATTTTGAATTTCATGTTGAAAAGCATGTGTGGGTGATATCGAATATATTCGATCTATCTACTACATAATCAGCTTAAATTTCATACCAAAAAAGTTAAGTTAAATTATTAAAAAAATAAACTAATTACAATCATTTGACCAGATCATCATTTGAATCATTTGATTTTTCACCAGCTTGCTGTTTTATCTTCAATTTTCGTCCTCTTGGTGGTTCACTTAATGAGATTATAGTCGACCAATTTACTTCAAATTTGATACTTAGCTTGTGTTAGGTTGTTGGCTCGATACCTGAAAAAATGGCACCTTTAAGTCAAGATATTCTGTCTAAAATTTCATTTGAATTATTAAATATGAATGTGTCTATTTTTGTTGCACTACCTTATATCCAATGGATCGGTAATTCTAGTTTTTAGAAGCCGCTGTGGACCTTGTTATTGGTGCTGATGATGAAGGGTGTACTGATAGCTGACCTTCTGGTGAAGGTATTTTAGTTTCCATATCAGTTTCATTTATTGACCGCATTTGGTAATAATTATTTGACTATAAGTTGGACTGTTATACTGATCCAATCCTCCATCATTTGAAACGGACTTTATGCAATAAAATACATTTACTCATCTAATAGAGTCGATTTAAGTCAGACCTTTTTTCACACAATTGTAATAGTTGCAACAACAATGATACCTTTTTAAACGTAAAATTAATGAAAAGATATGAATCCTTAAATGGAATGAAATTTTCACGAATGAATTGATTATTTAAGAGGGAAACAAGTTCATAATCATGAAGTGGTGTGAATAAATTAGCAAATGATGAAAAGGTGATGATGAAGATGATGAAGTAGTGGAAGCTGGCAAGATGAAAAATTAACATTAGATGCATTTGTTGGCCGATAATGTAAACTCCCTCTCTTCCAGTTGATCTTACCTTACCTGTTGTTATTCACTTGCCTCCCTAAAATAATGAAAAAAATGATGAGTTTCACTGATAATGATAATAATAGTGAAAAGACTTGAATCAAAAAAAGATGATCATCAAATAGCCACAACAAACCTAGAAACAGGCAAACAGTCAAGTTAACCATTCGTGCAAACCAAATATCTGGTTAAATAAATTGTTCATCATCATTAGTTTTCCGTTAAACATGTAATTGTCATCATCATTATCATCACCTTATTGGCCATCATGAAGATGCCCATTTCATCCTCATCTTTTATACCAATCAACACAAATTGAAATTTTACTTTGTTTTTCCTTCTTCTTTACCTTTGAGCTTTTGAATTTTTAATTCAATTTAACCATTAACCAAGTTTGATTGTTATCAATTTAATTAGAGTAAAAAATGGTAATTGCAACAAATTTTTATTAATAATTAGCTTTCAATTGTGATTGTTAAACAAAGGTAAACCTGTTTTTTTGTTAACTGTGAATCTGTTTACAAGTAATCAACAAAACAAGAAACATAATTGTAAATGAAAGTGCCGTTTAATTTTGTGCAAATTAACAACAATGGGTTCAACCGATATCAACCATTTTAGCCTCAACATTCAATGATAAGTTGCCAAGTTGTTCAATAATTGGTTTTAAAAACAGTTAAATTGAAAGTCGATGAATGAAACAGCTTATTTACACAACAATAGGTCAGTAAAAGAGGAACCAAACCCCGTTACGTCCATCAAAGGCTCTACCATCGCCAAGAGTAGTTACAATTATAATAACAATTGTAATGATAATAATGATAAGAAACAAAATAGCTTATCAACGGAACAAGCTTGCACTGTAAGACCAAGTAAATTGAATGCTTACACCAACAGCAACAACAACAACAACTCCATCAACCTAAGTATACCAGACGTGAGTTTATTACCTCAAGTGACCAGTTGTTTATGTTCATCTTCATCTTCATCCTCATCATTTACCTTTTGTCCTTCATTATCTTCATCTTCTATTTCCAGTATCATCAGTGATCATCCAACACTAAATGAACCCAATCAAGAGCAGCAACCTTTAACCGGTAAAAGCCTTGCTCCTTTCAAGAGACGTTGTTTTTCCGACCTTGGATTAGGATTGTTTAAATGTTACCCAAATGACCAGGATGACCGTGATGGTGATGAAGGTAATGCCAGCCACTGTTATGGACCAAGATTTGGATTAAAGGAAAAAACTGCTCTAATATTGCCTCTACTGATTGGTGTTGATAAAGTGTCGACTCTTACGGAACCCTTTTTATTGACTACTGAAGATATTGCTCGTCGTTCAGTCCAACCACCAACAATGTCTAGATCTTCACATCGAGATCGAAGTCAGCGTAAAACTTTACCCGTGATTGGCAAGAAAATTGGTGATCTCGAGAGTTATGTTAAACCCATTAAAGGATCATCTTCTTTAAATGCTCCGATTGACAGTTTTTCTCGTCCACCATCTTATGAATCTGAATCTTGGGCTGTCCCGGTTCAAACCATGACTCAATCAGATTCAGATGATCAACAAGACTCTAGTGAAAGTGAAAGTTCAAAGGTTGACTTTGGTACAGTTCATCATTCATTGGCAAAGGAAAAGGTTGAACCAACGGATAAAAGTTCAGCAATGGAAACAATGGAATATAAATTTCAACAAACTCGAAGGAAACGTCAACAAGTTAAAAAGTCGAGCCGGTTAACACCAATAGCCACAGGTATGTTTACCATTTACATCATTTTCTTTATCAATATTTTTCTATTTCTGAATTGATTTGCATTCTAAATGAGATAATCATTGAAAAGCATGAAGTTTCAATGTTTCAAGTATTGATAGTCACGCCTATGGCTTTTATTGGTTAACAAAAAACTGGTTTCTTTCCAATCGTTTAATGTTTAATCAATGAAAGTTCAATCATTTTACATTCCTTATTAGAATGCAATGTTAACTGTTAATGATTCACCATTAAATTGAAACAATTGAACAATACAATTTCAGAGAACTTGAGGTTAAAGGCTGAAAAAAAGAATCAAATCAATTCTTCATTTCCAATGAATGGTCAAGAAAGGTTGTGACAAGCTTTACATTTTTTGCTCGAAATGATTCGAAATTTAAAATTCAATTTTTCCCCATGAAATCAGCTTCAAGATTCATGAGATTCAAAGTTGATTTTCAAATGTTTCACCAAATGTTTTACATTCAATTTTTGAGCAAATTTTCCATTTTTGGTAAAAAAGAAAATTGATTTAACCCAAAATTACCCAAATCTTAGCAATGACCCAATGTGCATTAATCAAGTTTGAAAACTAATTACAATCAAATCTTTAATGTTACATAGCTGTAAACGCATGATTAGTAAATTGAGAACAACATTCAACTGTTCAGTTAATGTCTACAAATGTACAGAAGAGTTTAATTTAAACCAAATACGAGTATTAATTGTAATAGTTGGAAATGTTGGGTTCAAATCAGGATTGTTGAGAAAAGTTATCAAGCACAAGTAATAATAATAATAATAATAAAAATAATATGAAATGCTGGAGAAACAAACAAATGAAAAATACTGGAAACCATGAAAATAAAATTGAAACTTAAATATAAAATAATAATTGTTACAACAGGTGAAGGAAAATTGTGATCAAATCTTAATTTGTTGGGCCTTCCTGGTCATGAGTTGCTTGCAACTACAAGCCATTTAACAACAAGCCAAAACAATAACAGTGAAACAATTACAATATGATTTCAAGTTAAACATGCTTATATTAGCTGTTAGCGTGGTTAATACAACCTGATAATGTATTAGTTGCAGTTTACATTAAAATGATGGTGAAAAAAAGTGTTAATGTTAAAGATAACATTCCATTGGAATGCTGATGATGATGTAAAAGTGCGCATTTACAGCTGTAAATTAGTGGGCCATTGTGTTAATAATCATTTCAATTCCTATTACAATCGTGAGTTTACCTTTATTAGGTAGAAAACAAAAAATGAAAGACTTGCATTTTACCATTCACTTCATCATTCATTTGGCGTCTTGATTACCTTCTTTGTTTTTCCAGGTAAAACAAAGTCCATCAATGATCATAATATTAAGGTTGGCCTAATCATGTGTGAATGTTAACACTTTTATTTGTCATCATTTTACCCAATTTTATGTTAATTGTTACATTTCAATCGTTACTTTGGGCTTGTGATTTAAATCATGAATTTTCATGTTTCTTTATTTACATTGTTATTTGTTGCCAATGTAAATTGATGATCATTAAGGAGTGTTGCTTTTTGTCTGATTAATAATGGATGTTGATGGCCTTTGAAATATAATTATCACCTAAATTGTAATTGAAATGAGATGAAATACAATTGGAAATAAAAGAATCACATTTGCATGTTTTCTGGTTTTCTGGTTTTTTTAGGTTTTGGGTTAAATCTTATTGTGACAATTTTGTTTGCCTTTTTGGCTGTTCAAGATTTACCATTGATTTATGCCTCAACCTGTTTTGATTGTTCATCCTTTACCCAGTTTTACTCAATTTTATCTGAAGAGTCATTAGTCTTGATCAGGTTTTACTTTTACAATCAACCATTAAACCAGACAATTTAATGTTAATTGTGCTATTGATACAGATGGTGTTAATAAGGTTGATTGGCAGGCAGGAGTTGCTTGGTGAACAAGGTGAAAAATAGTGAAAAATAAATAAAAATTTATTCCCAATCAAACTAATCAATTGTGAAAACGTGAATATTTCAAGTTGCTATCAATGATTCAAAATAACATCCAAGTCTCATCGCAATCAACTCAAACCATTATGAGTGATTTAGTTTGTGATTAACAACAAAATGGCAAAATTTTAATTTCTTTTTGTTACAATAATGAAAAAGCCATTCAATGATTTAAATTGTGAAAATTTAAACATTTACTTTTGTTGATCAACAATCAATTTGTCCATCAATAGTGCATGGCTGTTGACATTTGTACAATTTTATTAACTTTGACAAAAATTGAGAAAGGTAAAATTGATTGGAAATGTAAACAAGCGACAATTTAATTTTCCCTTTATGATTAATTCATTTTTACTTTGCCATTCAATTTTAGGTCTAAGTGGCTCCAAGGATTCCGAGAGAGCCAAATCAGTGGACAAAGAGACTGGACAAGTTATTCCAAGTAATCCAGGTAAACCTTTTTGTGTTACTTCAATTGATATTCCAGGTAATCTTGCATCTCAATTGTCATCAGTTTTACACTCTTCACCTGGACCTGTTCACTTACGTCAACCAGCACAACCGTCTTTACCCGAACCAAGTAACAACAGTAAATCAACTTACGAACCTTATACAAATTTGGCTTCAACAAGACACAAGTTGACCCGTTTGGGTTCCCGGTCAAGTCCAGGTTCTCAAGTACTTGGTTCAAGCCAGTTTTCCGATGAAGATGATGTTGCAAGTTCAACCCGTGAACCTGATGAGGATGCCAATGATTCTGGGTTTGAATTTTCAGAAACCCTGGCTGGTGGTGCTTCAAGTGTCTCGGCTTCATCGTCTTCATCGCGCACCCGACCAGTCAATGTGAACCCTCGATGGAGGGAAAAACTTCTCTCTATTCAATCGGATGTTTCTTCAACCAGTGACTTGTTGTTGGCTCGATTGACTCCATCAACTGCAGAGCCTTCAAGGATTACCACACCGAGTTCAAGTCTTGCTCTATCTCGTGGTAGTCTGGCAAGTTCAATTAGACCCACTTCATCTGAACTGGAATCGGGTTGGGGAAGTCAAGAGTTGATTGAATCATCTTCAACCGATGATCGGTCTTACCCTAACCCACTTCAAGAAAAGGAATCCTTTGAATCTGATTGTGAGGTTGATCTGGTTGAACCTAGGCAAAGCTTGGAAAATGTGCTTCTTGGAATTGACGAGAATCGAAATATAATTCGCTTTGAAGATATTCAAGAAGCTGATCTGGAAATTGAACCAAGTTCACTGGTTTCATCTTCAGATTTACATTCACCTGAACCTGAAAGATCAACAGCTCGTCCGGATAAACATTCATTAACCAATTTAGTGAACGTTAAACTAAGTGATGCTACAAAATCAAAGGTTGATCAAGGTGGTAATGTTGATATTGATAGATCCAATAATGAGGATGATGATGATGATGATGAAAAAGGGGGTTTATTTATTAATGAGAAGTATGTTGTTCACTGCAGACGATCAAAGGATCGTGATTTAAAGCCAGCTGAGTCAATTGATGAAGGTAAAATAAAAGTCTCAAAGGTTGATGAAAGCCAATCAAAGGAGATTTCAGGCGATATTAATTTATCAGATAGTCAAGGTTGTACCAGCGGTAATCCAAAGATCAATTGGTATGCTCGATCAGTAAATGAGAATGTAAATGTTCGTGGTTTATCAACACGAATAAATAAAAAGGAGGAGAAACCTGGTCAAGAGAAAGATAAGGAAAAAGATGATTTTGTTAAGCGAATTAGTGGAACTAAGGATCAATTTAGTGATGATGATAATGATGATGGTAAGGATGATGATGATGATGATGAAGGTGGAATTGATCAGGCATACCTGAAATCTCCTTCAAAATCCGTTGCGGTGTCAACAGTAAATTTATCTGATTGTACACCTGCAGGTTTACCTGAATATTCATCAATGAATTCTGAGCAAGCAGACAGTAAACTTTTGTCTTCAACTGGGAGTAACAATGCAAATACCAACAAAAATAGTTCTAGTACAACGGCAACAACAACAACAACAACAGTAACAGCAACATCAAGCTCGGCCAACAATAGGCAAACATCAACCTTGAGACCAAGGAGAGGAAGGAGTGGAGGTGGGGAAAGGCGAAGCTCATCTGATCCTTTTGGATGTAACCAAACTTCCCAGTCACTGAGTAAAACTGTTACAGACCACTTGAAATCACGAGGAAGTATAACGGTTCCTTATAGTGGTATAACCATCTCAAGAGGTTTAGCATCGGGTTATTTGAGGCCCTCAGTGGTTAACCTTTATGGTGATTATGAGCCAGAGGAGGGATTAAGAGGTTTAGTCAAGAGGAGTGAGGTCAACAGTAATGAAGATTCAATTTGTACCGTGAAATCGTTTAAGGATAATTGTAGTACTGGATCTAAGTCAACCAAGTGCCAACAACCTAAATCACAATCATCGTCATCTTCATCATTATCATCGTCTTCGTTAATTCCTACACCATCTTTAATTTCATCAACTACTGTGACTACTTCATCTGCATCAACTTCAACTACAACCTCAACCACAACCACTGTCTCAACCATGCGCCTCTCTCGACCTAAACTTGATCCGGATCAGTTGATGAGTGCTCTTCTACCTCATCGAAAAGAAGTGCCCAGTTCATCGACAACTACTCCGCCTCCACCGCCTCCACCTCCACCACCACCACCACTGCCAACGGTTAGGTCAATTGGTTTACCAAGTATTACCATGTTTCCCGTTTCACGGAAAACCCAGACTCGAGAATTGTTTTCTCCTGAAGTTCGCTCCATTGGATTACAGCGAGATTTGAGTGTGGCTCTTCAAGCCATTGGTATCAATACTGATATTGACATGGATTTGATGAATCGCATTCTGGATAAAATATTGGCTCCAAAAGCATCCATAGCTATTCAAACAGATGATATGGTGAAACCAGTTAAAGTGCGTAAATGTCGTGATGCTTCGGTTGGAACGGAAAAATTTTCCCGTGAACGATTCTCTGCTCTGCCTGAGACACGATCAAAATATACACAAACGGAATCATCTTGGCTTAGATCCAAGACGAAAGCCGTCTCTACTGAAGATGATTCACCGTTGCCAGTTACACTTCAGCCTAGTTCACCAGGGGATACTCGTCGGTCTCGAGGTATTGTACGAATTGTTCGTGATCGACCGTACAAATTGAGCTGCGAAGATATTCAAACTGATTTATCCGATCACCATGAAGTTCAAGTTGGTGTAAGTAAATTTACTTCAATTGACTCTGATTATTCTGGTAAAACAAAGACTGGAACTGATGAATCAGGTGATGCTACTCAACAGCAGATTTGGTATCAACCTTGTATTCAACAAAAGCAACAACAATCAACTCAAGTTTCTAGGCCAAGGTCGCCACAGCATTCAATTAAGGCATCAACTAAAACAGCTTCCAGCCAAACAATGAACACAATCTCATCTAACACAATCCAACGACCAACAAAAATAACAGCAACTGCCGATCGAAATAAACAAATTCAAACAGATCCACCAATAGCATCACAGCCAACTACCATTGAGATACCGTATTCAGGTACAGAGACTCGGCCTGTATCTCGAGCCACATCAATCACCACGGATGGCAATTACTCTGATTGTTCATCCAAACAATCGACTCAAGAAACCCAATCCAATTATCTTCCTTCACAAGCTCAGTTAGAGCGTTCGCTCAATCAAAATGATCGTATGCCAACCTTCAACTCGGCACTTATGGAACCAGAAGTTGAAAGGACGAATCAAATTAAACCAAGGACTCCATCGCCATCACATCGACAACAGACGCGATTCAATGCACAATCATCAATACCTTCTTATAGTCCCAACCTTTCTCCTCAACATTATCAACAGCACCAAATGCATCCAAATCAAGTTCCGATGGTATCTCAACCAAACGATAACTTGCTTTATAACCAACCAACTGCTAGACAAAACCAGCCTGGTCCATCAAAAGATCAGCTAATTGGTGAAGCTAGGACCAATAGAGATGATAATAACAGGACAACTGATAATAAAGGAACAACTGATTTAGTTCCTTGTTCACAGTCTGAACGTTTAATGAAAAATTTTGCTCAACAGCTGCAAACTCATTCAAAAGTAATTGTATCTATCAATAAAGAGAGTCAACGTGAAGTTTCGGAAGTTTCCTCAATCACAACAATGGATCGAGATGGTAAACTATCAAGGAAAACTCAAGTCTCAACTAGTCGAAAGATTCCCGTATTTACTGGTTTAAATAGGGGCAATCATTTAGTTGGAGAGGTCGATGATGATCAAGCAAGTCAAAGTACAGTTACACAGCCTGTAATAACATCACCAACATTGTCCAAAGGAACCTTTCCTTCAACACCAGCTTCACCTTTAGGTAAAAAATATTTAGAAACCACATTAAGCGAGTCATCGACACGACCATCATCAGCCTTGGATGCTCATTACATACAATCTGTTTCAACTCATGGAGGATTGGATCAATATCGATCAACTTCATCCAACCTAGAGTCAAACAATTATTACCAAATGCGGTCAATAAATGAAACTGATATGGCAACTAGAATACCTTCACCTGAAGGTCCGCTATCAGTACACCCTTCATCATCAGCACCAATAACAAGGTCCACAGCGGCTTCTAAAACTAGAATAACCGATCCATTGCATATAGTTATTAGTGAACCTGGTCAAGGAGATGACATTTCACTTCCTTCACCTCCTGAATCATCATCTTCATCATCACCTTCACCTCTTCAAATTAGGTATCCTTCGTCATCAGCAAAATTAACAGAAGCAGGTGAAACAACGGCTCATAGTCAACAATCACCAGTCCAGTTAGTTCATGCTCATAATCCTATTGTTAGTCGGAGAAATGTTAAACCTGGTTTGGTTGGTATAACCTGGGAAGAGGCAAGTAGCTCAACCATTTGTAGCGAAATGTCAACTGAGCCCTTTAAGGATCCAAGCGGAACTTTACATCGTCCTAAGGCAGTCTCGGTTTCCAGTGAGACTGTTATTGCTAGCACGGGAAAGGATACTAAAGTTGAAACTCGATCCAGAGCCAGTCGAAAGTATGCCAATAATGCTATAATGGAACCAGATATTAAATCGGAAACTATTTTAACCGATTCTCCTCCTTATCCAGTTGCTCCTTCAAATCGAAATGTTTATCCTAATCAAAATCCACTCCATCCTTGTACATCAACATCATCACCATCATTACCAACCGTTCAAACTGCCAAACCAATGGATACTTTAAACAGTTCACCTTACCAACAATACAGGAATTCAGCATCAGTTTCATCGCCTCCACCACCTACTGGTCATTCCAATCCTCTTTCACCTCAACCTTCATCTGATAGGAAAATGCATGAACCTGAACGCCATCGTCAAAGACACAAATCTTCAAACCACGAAACGGGTAACTCATCATCTGTTGGATTGATTGAAGGAACACCGAGAAAATTAAATCATCATTCTTTGTCAACTACCAATTTATTCAACGAACCTAATTCAATTGTAAATTCACAAAGATCTGACAGGATGATGCATTATCCTCCAGCTCCACCTTCGTACACAACATCACCCGATCCTCGTGATTCTCGGTCTATTGGTTTGGGTTATTTTCAACCAAGTTATACGGAAACACATCTGCCAACCTTTCGTGATGACATGAATCTGCGTAATTTGCGGCAAATTGGTTTATCCAATTCAGATTCTGTTGCTGCTAAAAGTCAAATGTTGATTAGTTCACCTCAGCCTTCAGTTGATTCTGGTTTAAAGGTTGATGGTTCAAGTGTTGATGAATTTGGGTTACGGAGTAACGTTGAGTCTCGTGAATCAGTGGCACCTAATGCTGATTCACGACCGATCTCTAGAGTTGCGCTACAAAACCCTGGAATGGACTCTAAAATGACTGGCCAAAGAACATTGAAAGAGTCAAGAAGAGACGAAACGTCAAGAGTCTTAGCACAATCTGCTCAAGCAACGATTATGCCGAAAGACTCGAAAGAGTATGTAAACAATCAATCACATCAACAACAATATCAAAATCAACAACTAAGGCAACAGCCACAAGCAAAATCACAAGGTGAAACTGAGATCACGACCAGTATAACTAAAACAACGATTCCCGAAGAAACTGAACCAGACGGAATTGGTGGTTTAAAGGTTAAAAGGCCTGCCATGTCTCGTTTAGTACTTGAACAAATGTTACAATCAGGTGATCGAAGTAAAGGTGTTTCAATGGGAAACCATAGCGGTGGTGACACAGGCAAAGGGAATCAAAGTAATCCTCCAATTGGTGGTGATGGTTGCACCATTTCATCATCCGTAACCCTTGAGTCACCTTATAGGTATCAAAATAAAATGGCATCGATGAAAGATTTAACCTATTCACAGAGAAAAGCCAATGAAAATGAAAGAGAAGGCGAAAGGGAAGGTGAAGAGGAATCAGTTAAAGGTGGAAATGTATCCAGAATGAAATCAGCCACATCCATGGATTCAATACCAAAGAAGAGATCAAAATCTTGTCATAGTTACACATTTGGCGGGTCAACACCAGGAATTGGCTCCAATGAATCTAATCGAGCTGGTGGCGGTGGTGGTGAAGTGGTAACAACAAGTAAATTTGAGAGGCACAAAAGTCCACAAGATGGTAGAGGACGTGAAGAGACTACTTGGGAATACTCGATGGAATGTAACTGTGTAAATGGTGTTAATACGTCGCTTCGGTGAGCAACTATACAAAAATGATTACAAACAAAACACAAAGACAAAAATATGCATCAAATTCCCTTCCTTAAAACCAGCCAAATATCCGCATGAAAACTTATCAACAATCACAAATTTAATTATAATGAAACAAAATAATCAACTTTCTTTTGGTTTACCTCAACCTTGCTGTCACCCACAGTTAACCCAAAATACCAGTCTAAATTTCCTTGGTTACCCTTTTACTCACTTTTGTCAATCACATTGTTAACCATTTTGTCTCGCCTTTTTGTTTATAATTTAATCCTTTTATTTGCTCAAACAACTAAAATGTTCTTCTTTTATATTTTTCTCTCTTTTTTTCTCTCACCATCATAATTATCATCATCTTCATCACCAGAACAAGCGTTAAACATAAGCGAACCTATTTACCCTTTGCTTGTACTATGTACGAATCATCTGTTTAAATGATGAACCACCTACTTGAACGGCTCAAAATTACCAGTAAATACTGTGAGGACTCATTACCATCATCTTGAAATCATCATTATCTTCTTCTTCATGGATTTTATACATTAACATACATTCAATTCTTGAACCTTTCCCAAATTTTTTATAATCAATTTCCAATTTTTCATTTTATCCATTGTTTTGTTTTATTACATTTTAATATTTCTGTCAATCTTTAATTCTTAATGTTTACACCTTTGTTTTCCTTGTTTATTCCATATTTGAAATTACAAACCTTTATTTTGTTATTAATACCATCAACAGTATACGCTTTTGGTTGTAACAATCAACTACATAAAAAATACTAACCAACTGTTTAAATTATAATGGTGTTACTTGAATAAACAAAAGTGAAATCATCATTACTATTAGTTCAACATCATGACAAAAGTCAGTATTGAATGTCTATCAAACTTGGAGCCTCTTTGAGTCTGGATTATTGCTTAACTCATAACCATTAGTTAATTAGCTGCTATTAATTAGTAAACAAATTAATGATAATCCAACAAATGTTGCTATTTATCACTTCTTTTATATCAATAGTAAACAGATCAAGACAGACAAGTCTTGTAAGTCGCTACAATATTGTAAGGTGGCTTTTAGTAAAGCTTTTTGCTTACCTCATAGATCTTTTGGAGTAAAACGTTTATATTCTGAGGTAAACCCAATTTAACATTGATTTACAGCTGAAATTTATACAAAAAGTGCTATTGAAAGGAAAATGCATTTCCTGTAAATCAAATGTCAGACGCTTTTGATTGATACCTTCAATGTTAAGGATATGACGCCAATCAAATGTATTTTTTGTATTACCTAAATTTGAAACATTTGAACCTAGCAAACAAATTTTCAATAACTCGAACTCACAAAGATCGTTTGGAATGTAATCATTGAACTAATTTTGGTCATTATTGTAAACTCGTCATATTTTAATCAAGAGGCCATAAGTCTAAAGCTTTACTTACTCAATCAACAATAAACAAAGTATCTCTTTAGAAAGCTTAAGATCCAATGTATTTCCAATTTGACAACAGCTACAGATTTCAATTCTGATAAAATGAGCAAACACTCTATAAAGTCATTCTTATTTCATCGTATTTTGGTCAACATCTGTAAATTCATGTCCATCTAGCTCTACGGAAGTTTCAGTTGGTTTCAATTGATTGAAAGTCATCACCTGGACTTGTTGAACCATTGGTAATCGTCCGCAGAGGATTTTCAAGTTTCGAGGTTTTGAGTTGGAAAAAATCTCGAGAATCAAATTTTGTTAACTAAATCATGTTAATTTGAAGTTTATCTCAAGTAACCTTCAACATTGATCTAAATTAGTTAATTTCTTGTATCTTAATCCAGAATGATTGCAAAGATTTTGTTTTTTAATAAAGAAATTGCGTTTTAATTTGATCTTTCTTTCATTTAATCTGATTATTATAATTGACAACTTTAGATGGGGATTTATCCGCTCGTGTGTTATCAAATGAACGTCAATTGTATCGGAAAATATTCCATGCAAGTTATGTTGAGCAGTTTGTTGATCGTTCACGATTTAACTGAAATACACCTTTGAATAACACAATTGGAGATACAATTATCATTACCAGAATTGATGTGGAAAGCCAATTTAGTTGTCATTAAGGTAAACTTGGTTATCACATGGCTATCAAGCAACAATGACCTGTCACTATTATAATACATAGATTTTCAATCTTTTCAAATTCATCAGTTTTCACTTGTCTCAATTTATTATTGTATTGTTTTTACCATGTAATAAAAATCTGGACGAGTAAAATGAAAGGGATTTCACTAAGCCACAGATTTGATATAAAAGTATTAGACACTAATCAGTAATTTCAGTAAATCTGATTTATCAAACGAATCAGTTTAAATCAGCAAAAATGGTACTGAAAATGTTTAAACTTACTCTTGTTTTGCTCTGCATTTCAGCCAGTAAGTATTAACGGTTAAAACAAAACGCCATCTTTTGTTAAATTAAATCCTTTCTCACTTTCATTTCTGTAAAATTTAAGTAAACAAAGATAATCCGTTAGATAAGAAGACTCTTCTTAACTCTTTGAAAGGGTTTATTTAATTACAAAAGATGATGATTATTTTGTTGAAATTGAATCTTTTTATGTTTTACTGTGAATTTATTTGATTTAAATTTAAAGCAGTTGTCTTATTTTAACGATGTTTTATTTTTTGTTACTTAAGTTACTGTGAGTGAAGGTCGAGCTGTTCAAAAACGAAATGTCTTGGATGATTTATTGGCCAACGTTCAAGCTACGATAAAGGTTGAAGATGATGGCAAGTTGTCGCTTCCTGCTGTTGGACAAATTGAACGTGCTCGGTCAAGCTTCCTCGAATCCATTTCACAACTGTATGCAGCCGCCCAGCAAGGTACCGATAATTTTGAATCATACCTTCCAGATTTACAAAAGATTTTGTCTCAACGAGTTGACTCTGTTGTTAAAGCCCTGGATAAACACTTGGTTCAAAATTCTCGTAAAATTGACGAGATTAAAAAGTTCATGCTCCAAAATGATGGTAAAACATTGAGATCACTGGAAAGTCGATTTGAAAATCTTATCTCAATGCCTGATGTGTCCACTGAAAGTATCTTTCAAATCCTTGGTACTATTGATAAGATTGAAAAACATTTGATTAGTGAAGTTTCATCTCTTAAATCTCGGGGTCTGTTCGGAATCAATTGGGGTTCAGTAAAGGACACTGTTGTTGATCGAGGAACTGCCATTGCTGAGAAAGTTGGTGATACTATTAGATGCTTCTTTGGAATTGGCTGTGGAAATAGAAAATCTAAGGCCGATGAAGAAAAGGATCAGAAGAAGAGGCAAGAGGAAGAAGAAAAGAAGAGGAAACAACAGGAGAAGATTGAAAAAGAGAAAGAAAATGTAAGAGCGGCCTTAGAGAAGGTTGAAAAAGCCGATAGACTGTCCAATGAAGAAAAAATTGATACATTTAGACAAGCTAGTGCTGCACTAGACAAAGCTGAAAACTCTGCGGATCAAGTAATCAAAGAAGTCAAATCAAACTCACCAACTAAAAATGGTTCTAGTGCTTCATCATCTTCCAAAACTAACACTAAGCCAACTTCAAACTCTGAAAAAAACACTAAATCTCAGAGTCAAGCACAACCTGTTACTTTGAAACCTGACAAAACTAAAGAGACTGATAATTCAAAGAAGACTTCTTCTCCGCAGAAACAATCTCAATCTTCTGGTCCTTCTGCTGCTAAAAAACCTGTAGACTCAAAGAAAGATTTATCTCCACAAAAGCAATCTGAATCTTCTTCGGGTGTACAATTAGTTGTAGATTTGCCAGTATCCGCTTCTCAAAATACTAATTCTGGAACCTCGAATGATAAAAAATCTGGACCTTCTACTAAACAAACTGCTGAACCTAAGAAAGAATCTGAAGCATCTAAGCAATCGAAAGCAGTCGAATCAAAGAAGGGTTCTTCTCCACAGAAACAATCTGAATCTTCTTCGGGTGCACAATTGATTGTAGATTTGCCAGTATCCACTTCTTCAAATACTAATTCTGGAGCCTCGAATGAAAAAAAATCTGAATCTTCTTCTACTAAACAAACTGCTGAACCTAAGAAAGATTCTTCTTCACAAAAGCAATCTGAACCTTCTTCTAGTGCTCAAAATGCTGAACCTAAAAAAGATGTTGAATCGTCTAAGCAATCGCAAGCGATAGAATCAAAGAAAGATTCTTCTCCACAAAAACAATCTGATTCTTCTTCTGGTGTACAATTGGTTGTAGACGCGCCAGTGTCCACTTCTTTGGATACTAATTCTGGAACCTCAAATGATAAAAAATCTTCCGACTCTACATCGGACCCTTCTGCTACTAAACAAACTGCTGAATCAAAGAAGGATTCTTCTTCTGGTGTACAATTAGTTGTAGATTTGCCAGTATCTTCTTCTCAAAATACTAATTCTGGAACCTCGAATAATAAAAAATCTGAACCTTCTTCTGAACCTTCTTCTACTAAACAAACTGTTGAACCTACGAAAGGTTCTGAATCATCTAAGCAATCTGAAGCTTCTACTAAACAAAACGATGAACTTACGAAAGATTCTGCTCCACAAAAACAATCTAATTCTTCTTCTGGTGTACAATTGGTTGTAGACACGCCAGTATCCAATTCTCAGGATACTAGGTCTGGAAATTCAAATGATAAAAAATCTTCTGACTCTTCATCTGAACCTTCTTCTACTAAACAAACTGTTGAACCTACGAAAGATTCTGAATCATCCAAGCAATCCCAAGCAAGCGAATCAAAGAAAGATTCTTCTTCTGGTGTACAATTGGTTGTAGATACGCCTGTATCCTCCGGCTCTTCTGATAGAAACCAACCTACAGATACGAAAAAGGATGTTGATTCATCTGAAAAAACCCACAACTCTGAATCCAAAATCAATGAGCATGAAACTAGTACTAAACATTCTGATCTCTATTCTCAGACCGTTACCCAAGCATGGAACGCCGAGTCTTTATCCGCAGGTCAAGATCATACAACAAAACCTAATGCATCGTTATCTGATGAAACTGCTGTTGAATTTTCAAGTGATTCTTATGAAGATGTTACTGTTGGTTCAGCAGCTTCATCAGAAACAAGCAATCATGGATCGATTTCAGTTGCAGCTACATCTGAAGCTAATCAACCTACAACTCAGTCCACAAATTCTAGTACGTCTGATGGTAACAAAGTTGTCGTCATAATAACTTCAAATGATAACGACTCTGGTTCATCTGAAATACCATCACAATCGTCCAATCAGCAAACTAGTTCTAACTCAGCGTCTGCAACTAATAATCAAACATCTCAAGAATCCAGCTCAACTATTACTTCCGTTCATGATGGCGTTAACGCTGGATCTGACCAAGCAAAAGATCAATCTGGTTCTCCCTCTTCTCAAACTTCGAATCATGAATCAAGCTTAAGCTCTACTTCCGAATCTACCACTCAATCTTCTCAAGCATCTTATGAATCTAGCTCAATTAGGACTTCAGATACAGAGTCTAATAGCCCAGTAACACAACAATCAGGCGGATTATCCATAGATGTAACTGTTGGATCAATTGTTCCAGTTTCAACTGAAACTAGTAGCCAAGCTACCCAATCAACCTCGCAGTCATCCAGCAATGTATCAGTTTCAGTTTCAACTGAAGATGACGAACCTACAACTTCAAGTCCCTCTGATGGAAACACAGTGGTCGTAATCGTGACCACAAATGAGAGTGACTCTGCTTCATCTGGTACTCCATCACAATCTGCAAATCAGCAAACCAGTTCTAGTTCTTCGTCTGTAACTAACAATCAAGCATCTCAAGAAACCAGCCCAACTGTTGCTTCAACTTTTGATTCAATTTCAGAAGTCCAAAGCACTCAATCATCTTCCAGTGCATCTTATGAAGATACCACCGTTGGATCATCAGAGGTTGTAGATCAATCTGCTTCTCAAACATCCAGTCAAAATACAAAACCTAGTTCTTCAGCCGATTCTGGTTCAATCCGGACTTCAGGTTCCGATTCTCCGTCTTATAACCCAGTTACTCAACAATCAGCTGAAGCATCCATAGATGTAACCGTTGGATCAGTTGATCCAGTTTCAACTGAATCTAGTAGCCAAGCTACCCAAACATCTTCACAGTCATTTAGCAATGTATCAATCTCTGTTGCAGCTTCATCTGAAGGTGTTGCACCTACGACTCAGGCAACTTCTAGTACCCCTGATGGTAACACAGTTGTTGTAATAATAGCTTCAAATGATAATGACTCTGTTTCTTCTGGTACATCATCACAATCTTCATCTTATGCAACTAATAGTCAAATATCTCAAGCATCCAACTCAACAGTTACACCTCTTAATGAAGATTTAGGTCCAGCTTTTACAACATCTAGTGAATCATTGTCTGATGAAATTGCTTTTGAATTTTCAACTGATTCTTACGAAGATGCTACTGTCGGATCATCAGCCTCATCTGCAACTAGCAATGTATCAATCTCAGTTTCAACTTCATCTGAGGGTAATGAACCAACAACTCAGGCAACTTCTAGTACATCTGATGGGGATACCGTTGTCGTAATAGTGACCACAAATGATAATGACTCTGCTTCATCTGGTACTCCATCACAAACTTCAAATCAGCAAACTAGCTCAAGTTCGTCGTCTGCAACTATTAATCAAGTATCTCAAGAGTCAAACTCAACTGTTGATCCTATTTCAGAAGTTCAAAGCACTCAATCTTCTTCCAGTTCATCTTATGCCGATACTACCGTTGGATCTTCTGAGGTTGTAAATCAATCTACTCCTCAAACATCCAGTCAGAGTTCAACACCTAGTTCTTCGGCTGAATCTGATTCAATCAGGGTGTCAGATACAGAGTCTAATAGCCCAGTAACACAACAATCAGGCGGATTATCCATAGATGTAACTGTTGGATCAATTGTTCCAGTTTCAACTGAAACTAGTAGCCAAGCTACCCAATCATCCTCGCAGTCATCCAGCAATGTATCATCTTCAGTTTTATCTGAAGGTAATGCACCTACAACTTCTAGTACCTCTGATGGAAACACAGGTGTCGTAATCGTGACCACAAATGAAAATGACTCTGCTTCATCTGGTACTGCACCACAAACTTCAAATCAGCAAACTAGTTCTAGTTCTTCGTCTGTAAATAATAGTCAAGCATCTCAAGAATCCAACTCAACTGTTGCTTCTCTTTATGTAGATTCAACTGTTGGCTCTGCGGTTACCGAAAATCAATCCGTATCTCAAACATCAACATCTAGTTTGGAGTATAGCACACAAGCTTCATCTCAGGAATCTGGCGAAATTCGTACCTCAGATTCAGAGTCCAGTAACCCAGTTTCTCAACAATCAAGTGAAGTATCAATAGATGTAACTGTTGGATCAGTTGATTCAGTCGCGACAGAAACCAGTAGCCAAGCTTCGCAAACATCTTCACAATCGTCCAGCAATGTATCAGTCTCAGTTTCAATTACATCTGAAGGTAACGAACCTACGACTTCTAATACGTCTGATGGTAACACCGTTGTGATAGTCACCACAAATGATAATGACTTTGGTTCAGCTGGAACATCATCTCAATCTTCAAGTCATCAAGATGTCTCGTCTCTTAATGAACATCCAACTGAGAGTCAAGATCTTACAACAACTAGTGAATCGTTGTCAGATGAAATCGATTTTGAATTTTCAACTGATTCTTATGAAGAAGTAACCGTCGGATCATCAGCCTCATCTGCAACTAGTAACTACGAATCACAATCATCTAACCATGAATCAGTCTCAGTTTCAGCTACAACTCAAAGTAACGAACCTACAACTTCTAATTCAGCTGATGGTAACACAGTGGTCGTAGTCGTGGCAACAAATCAGAATGACTCTGCTTCATCTGGTACTCCATCACAATCTGCAAATCAGCAAACAAGTTCTAGTTCTTCGTCTGCGACTAACAGTCAAGCATCTCAAGAGTCAAACCCAACTGTTGCTTCTCTTTATGAAGATTCAATTGTTGGCTCTGCGGTTACCGAAAACCAATCCGTATCTCAAACGTCAACATCTAGTTCGGAGTATAGCACACAAGCTTCATCTCAGGAATCTGGTGCTAAGCGGACCTCAGATTCAGAGTCCAGTAACCCAGTTTCTCAACAATCAAGTGAAGTATCTGCAGATGTAACTGTTGGATCAATTGTTCCAGTTTCAACTGAAACTAGTAGCCAAGCTGTCCAAACGTCCTCGCAGTCATCCAGCAATGTATCAGCCTCAGTTTCATCTGAAGTTAACGAACCTACAACCTCTAGTACCTCTGACGGTAACACAGTTGTTGTAATTGTATCATCAAACGAAAACAGCGAAGTTTCATCTTCGCAATCCGCTAGCCATGAATCAAAACCATCTGATGACTCTGTTTCTCAATCAGTTACCCCAGCATGGAACTCTGCTTCTTTACATGAGGGTCAAGATCTCACAACATCTAGTGAATCATTATCTGATGAAATTGCTTTTGAATTTTCAACTGATTCTTACGAAGATGCTACTGTTGGGTCATCTGCCTCATCATCAATCTCTGTTTCAACTACATCTGAAGGTAATGAACCAACAACTCAGGCAACGTCTAGTACATCTGATGGGAATACAGTTGTTGTAATAGTGACCACAAATGAGAATGAGTCTGGCTCATCTAGTGCTCCATCACAAACTTCAAGTCAGCAAACTAACTCTGGTTCTGCGGCTAATAATCAAGCATCTCAAGAATCAAACCCAACTGTCGCTTCAAATTTTGATTCAATTTCAGAAGTCCAAAGCACTCAATCATCTGCCAGTTCATCTTATGATGATACAACCGTTGGATCCTCAGAAGCTGTAGTTCAATCTACTCATAAGATGCCAACTCAAGATTCAACACCTAGTTCTTCAACCCAATCAACTTCAAATTCAGATTCAGAATCTAGTAACCCAGTAACTCAACAATCAGGTGGAGTATCAATAGATGTAACAGTTGGATCAGTTGATTCAGTTTCTACAGAAACTAGTAGCCAAGCTTCGCAAACGTCTTCACAATCAACTAGCAACACAGCAAATTCAGCTGCAGGTTCTTCTGGTGCAGATGCTGTTGTTGTATTTGTCACCTCAACTGAAGCAACTACTGGTTCTTTTGGAATTCCTTCACAATCAACAAGCTCATCATCTAGTTCCTCATCTGAAATTAACAATCAATCTTCGGAGCAAAAATACGAATCATCCTCTTCTGAAACAATTACTCAAGCATGGAATTCGGGTTCTTTAGCTGTTGAACAAGATAATACGAATGCATCTGGTGGATTGTCTGATGGAACTGTTTTTGAGTTCTCAACAGATTCTTATGAAGATCAAACTGTTGGATCTGTAGTAACCCAAGACCAATCCGTATCTCCAACCTCATCATCTAGTTCGGAGTATAGCACACAATCTTCTCAATCATCTCAACAATCTGAGTCAACCCGTAACTCAAATTCAGAGCCTAGTAACCCAGTAACTCAACAATCAGATGAAGTATCCATAGATGTAACCGTTGGATCAGTCTCGACAGAAAGCCAAGATCCCCAAACATCTTCACAATCATCCAGCAATGTATCAATATCAGTTTCAACTTCATCTGAAGGTAATGAACCAACAACTCAGGCAACTTCTAGTAAATCTGATGGTAACACAGTTGTCGTAATAGTGACCACAAATGACTCTGCTTCATCTGGTACTCCATCACAAACTTCAAATCAGCAAACCAGCTCTAGTTCATCGTCTGTAATTAATAATCAAGCATCTCAAGAAAATCGCCCAACTGTTGCTTCAACTTTTGATTTTATTTCAGAAGCCCCAAGCACTCAATCATCTTCCAGTCCATCTTATGACGATACCACCGTTGGATCATCAGAGGTTGTAGACCAATCTACTTCTCAAACATCCAGTCAAAATACAACACCTAGTTCTTCAGTCGAATCTGGCTCAATCCGAAATTCAGATTCAGATTCACAGTCTTATAGCCCAGTTACTCAACAATCAGGTGAAGTATCAATCGATGTGACCGTTGGATCAGTCGACTCAGTTTCAACTGAAACTAGTAGCCAATCCACCCAAACATCATCACAATCGTCCAGCAATGTATCAGTCTCCGTTTCAACTGCATCTGAAGGTAACGAACCTACAACTTCAGCATCTAGTTCTTCAGCCCAATCTGGCACTCAATCATCCCAGGAATCTGGTTCTATCCGTACCTCAGATTCAGAATCTAGTAATCCAGTTACTCAACAGTCAAGTGCGATAGATATAGATGTAACAGTTGGATCAGTTGATTCAGTTTCTTCAGAAACGAGTAGCCAAGCTTCGCAAACGTCTTCACAATCAACTAGCAACACAGCAAATTCATCTGCAGGTTCTTCTGGTGTAGATGCTGTTGTTGTATTTGTTACCTCAACTGAAGCAACTACCGGTACTTATGAAAGTTCTTCACAGGCAACAAGCTCATCTTCGAGCTCTACATTTGAAGTTACTTCTCAAGTTTACCAATCTGGCAGTTCATCTAGCTCAAGTTCATCAGCAAGTTTCCATTTTACCAACCAGACAAGCCAAGTTAATGAAGACAATGAACCAGCAGTATCAACAGAAACTATTCAAGTCGACCAAACATCTACTCAGTCTTCAAGTCAAGAGGCTGTTTCAAATTCCAGCGCTGCCTCTGAAACAAAAAATCCAGTTACTCAACCAGCTGTTGACACTTCTTCTTCCGAATCCTCTCATGCCTTTGACGAGATAACGCGTGTTTCTACTCCTCTGGAATCGATAACCGAAGCTGTGAATGAAGTTAATAATGAGTCTGACAGTACTGAAGCCTCTCAAATAACTTCAACTGGAAATGCTTCACATAATCACACTTTATACGTTGCTGTCAAAGTATCTTCAACTGAACCTATTGTCGCTTCGTCTGTCGCCAAAAAGGTTAAAACGGTGCTTTCTAGTTCCTCAAATTCAGCTGATGTTGTAGTTATCCCTGCAGCATAATGAAAGATAAATTTCAAACTCTATTTCTATCTTATCCAAATTTCCTTGCAGCTTTTTTAAATTCAATAAATAATTATTGAATTATAATTCTGTCCTCACTCGAAAAAATATATTGGTAAAAAATTAGAATTTCATCCAAAATAAGACTTTTTCATTAGAAGATTATTCTGTGATATGTAAATATTGTTGCTCGGGTTTTGTTCAGTTTGCATAAGTTCCTAAAACGGCCATTAGTCAATTCAATAATATAAAATTTTGTAAAAAATTTTAAGACTTTATAATCAAGTGGTAATTAAGATAAAAGTTTATCCGGCGTCTGTTAAAATATGTATTAGATACATTGATTTGCAACCAATGAAAAAGATAATAAAAGTAACACTTACCAGGTAATCATGATACCTAAAAATGCTATCTATACACCACCCAATTAAAAGTGTCATAAACATTTTGAAAAAGACCTAACGGTTTTCAACTGACTACTCACCGGTTCAAGCTTTCCTTTGTTTTATTTTTATTGAAACTGTAAATCTTCAATCTAGTGGGCTAAAAATGATTGTTTCAAATATTAATGTCACCTCTTTTGTGGTCTTTCAACTGTGTTTCTCTTTGGTATCACTCACAGATAAATAGGTTGATGAATTGATAACAGCTTTAGGTCCCGGATAACAAACGTCGTTATTGTTCATTTGGTTTTTGTATTTTGCTGCATTTTTCATTGAAATTGCATGTGTAATTTTGGCGGAAACGGTAAGTCAAATCGGATAACTTTTGATAATCATTTCCACACTTGTATTTTTCATCTGAACGTTTGTAAATCACGCAGACATC
Source organism: Tetranychus urticae (assembly GCF_039701765.1). Lineage (NCBI taxonomy): Eukaryota > Metazoa > Arthropoda > Arachnida > Trombidiformes > Tetranychidae > Tetranychus > Tetranychus urticae. The sequence continues at coordinate 11,665,829 of NC_142959.1, read as the reverse complement.
ACCTGAATTCCTAGATCGCCATTCTCAGACCAAAATCCACTTCCATTAGTAAAAAACAATTTTCTTTATCTTGTGTCTCTTTTCTCATCACTGGCAATGTAAACTTGACTTCATTGACAGTTTTCATCATTATCACAAAACTGTATTATAACATAGATACATCAATTGGGAACGTGATAGAAAAAAATAAAGACAGAGAGAGACAGAGAAATCAGAGGGAGTTGAAGCGCCTTGAACAAAAGTCTACTACACTAATTGTTAGTCATTATTTTAGCTAAATTCATGTTAATCAGTGCCTAGTGTTTAAAGTTGCATGCTACTGCCAATTATTTATTACTTCAACTGTTAATCTTAGTGTTTCACTTTTTTCAATCAACAGTGAAAATTGTTAAAGCTCATCTGTTGTGATTAAAGATGCTGCTTAGTGAACAAACGCGCCTAAAATATCTAGAAAAATTTGATCGACTCCTTGGAATAAATCGAGCCAAATTTCCTGGATTCAAACTAGTTTTTCGAGTCAATTTCGCTTTAACTGTTTTGCTTTCATTTTTCTTATCAACTTGGATTACATTTTACTTTGCGAGTGTCATATTGGGACTATTGTTTATGTTAATCATATTTTAATGGATACAATTATGGACTACAAACCATCAAAACAAGTAAAATGGATCTTGTTAAGATGGTTTAATATGGATAGTTAAACTTTAGCCTTTTTTCAAAAACAGCGTCAATTTCTGGCCCTATTCTGGACGATGATGCCTTTGGATACGTCGGATATAAGTCGACTATAAGTACCAGTAAAATGAAAAATAGTGTAACACTATTGAATTTTATGGTAATTACATGTATAATACTTAAATATTTGAATATTTCTTACCTCAAGAAAAACTTGACATGAGGACAAATTGCTCTTATAAGTACAAAATGATGACACTAGAATTTGATTTAAGAATCAAAAATTTCTCTAACAGATCTCACCCTTTAACGAAGGTAAAAAGCAAATATTGATTTCCATGACATAATTATGTTTAATGATTAAAAACTAAACGATAACCCAATATTTACTTTAATAAAAACACAATGGTAATCATTTATTGAAATTTAAAATTCAACCTGAAATCTATTTCTTTATTTTCAATTTTACACTTCGTTTGTAAATTGTTTTGCGTTTACTGTTATTTCTTGAACTAGTCAACTGTTGAAAGAAGTAGACTTTCAGTTATGTCTATTTTATAGATATTCATCTATTTTTTAAAACACATTATGAAGTACTCGAATGTAGCTTCTAACATCACTTTGGACAGATCTTCTGTATTCAAGATGACTGCAAGCTCTTGTCTGACTTTGTTCATCAAAGAAACATGTTTATCAGGATAAGCGTCGCGAAATTTAATTGCTGGTCCAAGAGAGTTAATCAAGTCAATAATATATGTACCAGGGCGTCTTAGTGTCACATCAAATGTATCTTCATAACAGAGCCTATCATATGGTAATTTGATATTACGATACTTGGCCATCAATTGGTCGGTATAAACAATGTAATCAAAGCCATGGTCACGCCAAATCCGCTTAGTGGCCTCAATCAGATCCCCGATTGCATCAAGATTAGCATTTGGATCGTCAACTCGAATGAGTTTCTTCGGGATTTGATAATAGCCAAGAGTTACAAATAACCCGCCTGGGACTAAAAGGGCATCAACTTTAGCTAGAAAAGCTTCAATATTGAAAAAGTGAAGAGCCTGACAGACAGTAACCAACTGGACAGAGCCATCTTCCAATGGTATCTCCTCTCCTGAATTGACCTTATCATAAAAAACAAAATTATGCATTTAATTTAGTTTATATTAAAAAACAAAAATTCAATCAAATGTAATTAGTTAGTTAAATATTAAATGTTTGTTTACTCACCTTGAACGTGACATTGTTAAATTTATTGCGTCGCTTTGCTTCGTCAATTTGTGTTTCACTGATATCAAAACCAAAAACTTGATCAAAATAGTCGGCCAGTAAAAAGGTGGCTTGACCAGATCCACAACCAACATCAACGGCTCGATTCCATTTATTATTAGTGGGTAAACATGATTTTGAAAGTTGATTTATAATCGATTTAACAAGCTTCTCTGGAGGCGTTGGACGAGTTTCAGCATAAATAGATGAGACTTCAGTTGAATCGTAGAGTTCAGACATAATTGTTACAGCTTTTGAAATTGCAATACAAATTTTAGCAAAATTGATTACGTAGATACTCTGTTACGTAGAATTGCTTGTACTAAATTAAATGGCTGCAATTAGATTTGGAAAATAAGGTTGCATTAATTGGGCTCTGTTATAAACAGATGTACATTTGAGGTTTCAATAACTCTCAACTTGAACGCAGCATGAAATTAAAGAGGATTGATAATTTGATAAACAAGAGATTGTTTGATGAATAGATTGAGGCGATTAAACTAGTCTAGCAACCTGTGAGAAAAATACCTTCTCAGCGCGAATGATATTTTCTCTTGTCACCAACGATTAAAGAATAATCATTAAAACAATCTGTTGTAATATCGATAAAAGATATGATCTGATCTATGTTGATTCTGTATAGTCTGATAATTGTGATCATCAAGATAATGGCGCTTGAGGTATCTTGATTGATCTTGATTTACCCAATCTAATGATGCTATGCATTTGGATTGGATGGGCTAAAATTTGACAGCGAGTTTTCCCATTAAATTGATTAATCAATCATCAATTGTTTTAAAAAGAAACAATTGCTTCTATTTGTTTTTAAGGGACATAACCAGCTAACGCATCATTAATTGCAGGGAAAATGAAATCTGAAAATAAATTTCTACATACCTCTGGTAGTCAACTGTAGCCACAAATTTTCTAGTAAGTTGGTTTTAATTAATAAGGTGCTAGTAATAAACAATGTAAGTCTTTGAAACAATATTTGGCATAATTATTTTGATCAAGTCAATTCTCAATCTCCTTTTCAGTTTATGTATATGAGTCTCCAATTCAATGCGCCAGATGAATTTTTTAACGTTTTTTGGGATACTTTTCCTTTCAGTGTTTGCTTTTAATTTTCATTTCACTACGGCTGATCCAGATGATACTGTTGATGCTGCAGAGATTATTGAATCTCGAGGATTTAAAAGTGAGGTTCACACCATTGTTACCCAAGATGGTTACATTTTAACCAATTTTAGGATTGTACATCCATTGAGTAAAAATATCAACTCTAAACCGATTCTCCTTCAAAGTGGTCTCTTTGGATCAGGCGATGATTTCATTGTCACTTCACCTAATGGGTTTCTTGACGAATCCATGATTAACTTACGGGACTCTCCTGAATCTATCGATTATAAAAGACAAGGAAGTAATTTAGGATTTCTGCTGGCAAATCTTGGCTATGATGTTTGGCTAACCAATTTCAGGGGTAATTATTATTCTCGTAATCACACAAAATTTGATCCCGATTCATCAGGTAAGCCATGAGAACAAGTAATTAGTGAATAAAAAAATATGACCAATTTACCTAAGAAGCAAAGAAACATTAAAGTTTAATAAAACGTCCTAAACAGAATTTTGGTCAACTAATTTTGATGAAATGGCAACAATTGACTTACCAACCATTATTGATTATGTTTTAGACGAAACCAAAAAAGGTAAACTGACATTTTCTCAATTTTCGTTGCTTTGATCGTTCCAGTGTTTAGATTTTGATGAAGCCACTAACACATGGTGTTTAGATGTAAATTAAAACACAAAAATAAAAATAAGTTAATTAGTCCAATTACAAGAAAAGATTTGACAAGAAATGGTCAATCGATTTAACCAGTCGCCATCTTACGTAAAAAAGTGTCAATGAAAAGAGCTTGTTTCTTTAATCAACTGTAATTTATAATAACGTGAAAGCTTTAGAGATGGCGCCAAAAATTGCAACTTGCATTAGTTGATATTTTTTGTAGATTAACATTAAATTAATTTGATAATTAATTCTGTTCTAATTAATTTTACTGTTAAAATGCTATTTTTTTCTTGCTCTTTTAATTTCTTCAGAGACTGTGGGCTACATTGGTGTATCTCGTGGTGGAACAACAATGTTTGCTCTTTTATCAGATAAACCCGAATATGCTGATAAAGTAAAACCCTTTATTGCCTTGGCTCCAGCTGTGTTTATTGGAAGATCTTACCCAAGATGGGTACGTCCATTCATTGAGAACAATTTTCTAACTTCTTTGCTACTCGATCACCCATCTGAATGTCTTCCGCGTCGAATTTCAAAGCGACTCAGATCTTGGACGAAAATTCCCATGGTTAATGCAATCTTCGCTATGATTAAGCCATCTTTAAACCTGATTTTCAGAGTAAATGAGTCTCGAGCTGAGGTGTATTTGTCTCATTATCCTGCCGGTGCACCTTGTTGGGACATCGTTCATTATGGACAGTTTGCATCGAATGGATTTCGAAAGCTAGATTTTGGTGAAAAACTAAATCTAGTAAAATATGGAACCTCCGAACCGCCTGAATATCATTTGGGGAAAATCAGGTCCAATGATATAGTTATAATTAATTCTGTTGGTGACAGAATTGTGCATCCCGACAATATTGTCAAATTGGTTAACAATCTTAATGGTGAGTAAATATATCACTTTTTTATTTCTTGATCGTAAACTTTCATAAAACAACTCGTCTAATTTTTCCTTTCCTTTTTTCTTTTTCTCTATAATCGTGCTTTATTTAGTTAAACCAAAGAAATGGATTGTAATTAACCAAACAGACTTTCGGCACGGTAATTTCGTACATTCTGATGGTACTCATGTAAATTTTTTTGCGTACATTTTTCAGATTCTAGCTGGTTATTAAGCTTACGTTGCTACTTCAAAATTTAATGCGATTTTTATTATCAGCTTGGTTAATGACATTTTAATAATATTGACCCTTTTGGTTTCATATTTTCCTTTGTCGTAAAATTAAAAGCTGTCGATATCAACTTGATAAATGGTCTCGTCTCAATTTTCCGAGAATTGTCTTTTGTAATGTTACAATTACAAATGTATTGTCAAATAATACCATGTCAATCAGGATAATTACTTGCCATTAAAACATCTTTTTATGTTTTCTTCGATAGTCAAACTTATTCCTTCTTGATTAATGGACACTTGAAACCTCTAGCTCAATCAACTGAACCTTTATTAAACTTTATGCTACAATTTAAGCAAGGCTTTCAAGTTAAAAGCTTTGAAGTTGCTATTATAATATTATAATTCAAAAGCATTATTTGAAGCAGATTTTGTCTAATTTTTATTTCAACATGTCCATCTTTAGATTATAATGTTGAAACGGGAAAATGGAATGATTCCTCATTTTAACAAAGATTGATCACCAGCAAAAGAATGATTAAAATAAACAACAGAAAGCAAAAGAGGTTAACCCTTTACCAGGATAATTATCCAATGACCAAACAATTTGATTGAATATGAACAGGCAAACAAGCAAACAAAAAGCACCCCGCAACTAAATGACAATTAAACAACGATACAATCACTAATATCAACACTAAACAATAAGAAATAATAAAAGCTGAACTTGTTGAGAATCCATGCAATTATTCTGGTTTCTTATTCCTCCTCCTCTTCCTAGTTTTCATCCAACCCTTCCTACAGGGTGTAATCACAGTTTAATCTAGAGCAACAAACTTCAACCAGAGAGCAAAAAATTACAGCCAAACCTTTGTGATTCACAAAGCAGACTTTTTGGTTTTTTTTCCTAACTTCTGGTCATTTGAGTTTCAACCAAAAAAGACTGAATAAAGGGATTTAATTCAAGATTGGACAAAATTTTCAAGTCTCAATCAAAAATTAAGCTTTGCATCAATAATTATATCTATGTATTGACCATTAAAATGCAATAAAATATCAAAAGATGAATCTATTTAAATTAGACAGATTATTGACTCCGATTTATTGTATTGTAATAACAATAGGAAACCCTTTTATGATATAATGAAATGAGGAGAAATAAAAATCTCATCATTTAAGTATGAATATAGAGTTTGAATGTGCATCAAAATACCATGATAATTTGTTAACCATAACCTTAACCATATAAAATGCCAGTGACAATCAATTTAACAAGACCCATATTCCCGTATCTAGATGTTATCAAGCTTTTAAGAGAAACCTTTTGTTAGATATTTTTGCACTCCTTATAATTATCATTAGACTGTAAAAAAACTGGTAAATACAACAAACATAACTAAGATTGAACTTAATTTAACATGTTAAATATGATTATACACATGAATGTATTGGGTGAGAAAAGTAGCTCTGAATTGAGACTGAAAATGAGCAAAAAGGATAAGTAAATAGTGATGAAGAGGTTTCCTATTGTTCAATGGATTCCTCCAGTTACTAAGTGTATACTTTTGCCTTGTCTTGTTTCTTACTCCAGATCAAACTGTGCATATACAGTGTACATTTAAGGGAAGGAAGAAAAAATAGGAAGATAAAGATGATGATAATGATGAATGAGGAAACTAGGCGAGTTAAAATTCATGTCTATTGATTCTCAACAAGTTGAGTATTCATTGGTGAAGTTGTGCTTTTAGTTGAACCTTGTCATTTAAGCTTCTGCACATTAATTCAAAAATGTTAAACTATTTTCACTCATCAATATGAATAATATTGTCATATTTATGATTTATTACTGTGCAATGGCCAAGATTGAAGTTAAAGGATTACTTTTTTGTGTTCCCTTGATGGTTCTGCATTTACTTGTGATCCACAGTTTAAGGTGCAATGGTGAACAGTTTATCCTTGGTTATATCACCGGCAGTCGACGTCGACCAGGCGATGAAAAATATCCAAGACCAGGAATCACAATTTCAGGTGCAATCAGTCTGGCAATCAATGATATTGCAAATTCTCATCCTCTGGTAAATAATCATTCCCTTGAGTTCGTTGTCGCTGAAACCTTTGGTGAAGAGTCGGAAAGTATCAGGCAAACGGCAACACTTTGGGCTCAGGTTAATGTTACAGCTTACATCGGGCCACAAGAGTCGTGTGTTCATGAAGCTCGGATGGCTGCTTCCTTCAACTTACCTATGATATCGTACGTAAGTATTGTCAATAATAAAAGCATTTCCAAAGAGACTTCACCTCAACAGTTATTTTAAGTTTATGTCTTTTCCTCAACTATGATGTGCATTTCTTGGAGCATCCAATATTATTATGTTACAATTATCAAGTTAGGATGATTTGAATTTAATGTTATCAATTTTTAATTCCTTGACTCCAACTCCTTTCTTTCCACTTTACAATATTTTGTGAGAATCGCTGGTTTAATTGATGAAATTTGAAGACTTATTTTGTTCTAGTTATGATCGAGAGCAAGTAGAATGACCTAAAATTTTCTAGAATATAATAGCAAAATGAATCTTGAAATCGAGAACAAAACAAAGAACAAGAACAGAGCAAATCAGGATATCGAGTGGTCAAACAATTTGGCCATTTAATTACTTTGGTTACCAAGAAAAAGGTTCAATAAAAGCATCAATATGAATAGACAAAAGCAAAAATCAGATCCCAATCAGAAGCCAAATCAATCTTTTCAAATTAGCTACACATTTGCTTTTAAATTTAGTTTCGATCATAAAATTTGAAAATATAAATATTTTATATCATTTGTATTCAACTTTCAACAAATACATTGGGAAACTTTTAAGCTGCTTTTCTTTCAGTTGAAATTGGATATTCAACGAATTGACTGAGAATATATAAACTTGAAGAAGAGAAATGATTTAATTTGATTTAAAAGTTAATCGAAAGAAGTAAATAGTTGACTTTTTACTTTTGACTTCAAAGCGATCGAAGTAAACTCGAATTGCATTTAAAGACTCATTTGTTTACAGTTTTGTACTCATCCAGGTACTTCAGACAAACAGTTGTTTCCAACCTTTGCTCGTACTCGACCACCTGATACTCAAATATCCAAATCAGTGGCTTCTGTTTTATTGAAGTTCAAATGGTCCAAAGTTGCTCTTCTTTACTCTCAAAGTGAAAGCTCAGAACGAGACTTTGAAGCAGTTGCCAGAACAATCCAGTCCACTTTGACCGCCAACCGGATTGAGGTTCGCTTTATAAGTCGATGGACAACAACTTACCATTATGGTTACACTGACAATCCATTTAATGATCTTGTCGAGAGGTCTTATCGTCAAACTAGAAGTGAGTAAACAAAGCAATTTGCATCTGAACATTTCAAGCACTTTATTAAAAACAAAACGGCCACTTTGACCAGAAACTGGATCGTTTTCAACTTGATTTGAAGATGTTATAACTGCAAAGAACATAATAAGCACATTTGTTGCATCTTTGCATCAAACTTGTACACGAATGAGCAAAACCGAGGTAAAGATTGATTTCTTACAGTTTCCGACTCTTTAAGTTTGTAAAGACATAAAAACTGAATTCATTAGCGTGATTTAAAGGTTTCTCCGATTGTCAGTTTTCGAAAAAATCGAGTTCAAAGTTTGAACTTCGATCGCATTTTGTACAATAATGAAAGCAGATTTTATCATAAAACTCATCATAACTTATGTGAATTTTTATGAGCAACCAGAAAATGTAATTATATTGAGAAATTAAAGTTTATTTTTTCTCTAAAACAGATCAGTTCGATTTTAAGTAAATCCGATCTATCTCTGTAACCATATGATTTAGAGATCTGAAACTTATGATAACCTCATTAAAAGCAATTTCACACATTATGCAATGAATACTTTTTTCAATCTAGCAATAATTCTCTTGCTATTGGCCGTTGACCTGAAAACTTTGAACCTCGATATTTCGAAAAGGATAGTACCTACAGTGATCATTCTTTGACCTAGCATTAGGATTTATTATGGGCTAAAATAAAATATATCTTAATTTATTTAATAACGAATATCCTTCTAACAAATATGATTTGTGTTTGAGTAACCATTCGACTTTAACAATAAAGTCTCGCATCTGATAACAGAAGTAATACATGTTATAACTTTCTTTGTAGCATCTTGAAAAATTTTATATTTATAGCCCATTTACAGCATTATAGCCCATGATAGCACCTAATGATAAGTCAAAGAATGATCACTGTGGGTACTACCATTCTCGAAATATCGAGGTTCAAAGTTTTCAGGTTAACGGCCAATATCAAGAGAACTATCGATAGATTGAAAAAAGTATTCAATGCATGATGTGTGAAAATGCTTTTAATGAGCGTATCATAATTTTCAGATCTCTAAATCATATAGTTGCAGAAAAAGATCGGTTTAACTTAAAATCGAACTGATCTGTTTCAAAGAAAAAATAGAATTAAATTGCTTAAAATAATTACATTTTCTGGTTGCTCATAAAAATTCACATAAGTTATGATGAGTTTTATGATAAAATCTGCTTCAATAACTGAACAAAAGCCGATCGAAGTTTCAAGTTTGAACTGGATTTTCTAGAAAATTGTCCATCGTATGCATTAATTAATAGCGCCGATGGAGACAGATTTTATGTCCCTACAAACCCACCTACTCTCAACTCTTAAATCAAATGTTCGCGTCTTTGGCATCACTCATTGCCTTTTCATTTACAACTTTAACCAGAAAGTTGGTTTATTTACCAAGATATTGGTTGATATGAGTTTGTTTGGTTGAATAAGTTGTTTCTCGCACACTTACAACCCAAATATCATGACCAGAATGCGCTAATAGAAACTTTTGTAATGGAATTGAATTATTAGTTAGTAAACAATGAAATTGGTGTAAGAATAATGACCGTAAGTGCTAGTATTCTCGAAATATCGAGGTTCAAAGTTTTAATTTCAACGGCCAATATCAAGAGAACTATTGATAGATTGAAAAAAGTATTCAATCCATGTTGTGAAGAATTGATTTTGCTGGACTAATCTTAAGTTTCAGATCTCTAACTCACATAGTTCCAAAAATAGATCGGTTTAACTTAAAATCGAACTGATCTGTTTTACAGAAAAATTGAAATAAAATTGCTCAAAATAATTACATTTTCTGGTTGCTCACAAAAATTTACATAAGTTACAATGAATTTAATGAAAAAATCTGCTTCAATAACTGAACAAAAGCCGATCGAAGTTTCAAGTTTGATCTCGATTTTCTCGAAAATTATCGATCGGAGGAATTGTTTGATAGCGCCAATGGACTGGGTTTTCATGTCTCTACAAACCCTTTTTAGTCTCAGCTCTCAACTCAAATGTTCGAGCATTTCGCATCACTCTTTGCTTTTCATTTGCAAACTTAACCAGAAAATTGTTTAATTTACCAAGAAATGGGTTTAAATGAGTTTAGCTTGTTAAATAAGTTGTTTCTAGTCCATTTACAACCCAAATATCGACACCCAAACCCTCTAATGGCAATTTATTGAATTGAATGGTATTAGCAATTAGTGAATGAGCAAATTGGTCAAAGAATAAAGGTTGTAGGTGATGCCAATCGCGAAATATCGAGGTCTAAAGTTTTTAGGTTAATGTACAAAATGAAGAGAACTGTCGATAAATTGAAAAAATAATTCTATCTGTGATGTTTAACCTTAATTTTTGTAAACGAACAATAAGTTTCAGTTCTTTAGCTCATATAGTCACAGAGATAGATCGGTTTAACTTAAAATCGAACTGATCTGTTTTACAGAAAAAATAAACTTTAATTTCTAAATATAATTACATTTTCTGATTGCTCATAAAAATTCACATAAGTTATGATGAGTTTTAAGATAAAATCTGCTTTCATTATTGTACAAAATGCGATCGAAGTTCAAACTTTGAACTCGATTTTTTCGAAAACTGACAATCGGAGAAACCTTTAAATAGCACTAATGAATTCAGTTTTTATGTCTTTACAAACTTAAAGAGTCGGAACCTGTAAGAAATCAATTTTTACCTCGTTTTTGCTGATTCGCTCAAGCTTGATGCACAAATGCAACAATTGTGCTAATTGTCTTTTTAGTAACAACCATTTGAGAAAACCTTAAATTGCTGCTAAAGTTTCATCAAACTAAACTAAGCTGCTAAGTTTAGGTTTTAGCTAAAATTCTTAGGTGTTCTATGAAAGATTCATTTTGAAAAAAGAACCCAATTTTACGCTGAAATTAGGTTTGTTACAAAGCTCTATGAAACGATAGTTTTTGATTGATGGCCCGATATATGATTTAACGAAAATGCATTTCAATTGATAAACTTTGCTTTTTGTAAAGTAACAAATTACGAGAGCTTGTCAATTGTTTTTAATAATTAAAGATTAATATCTTGAAACAAACTGTTCTAGCGATTTCGAGGCAAAAATGTTGAATTATTGAATAGTTTTCAAAGAAATCTAATAAATTGAAGGCTCTTTATTTTCATAATCATAAATATTAGAAACGTTGAAAAATTTTAGCAAAAAATTTTAATGAAAATACAGAAACTCTTCGACTATTGAAAACATGGTTTACAGAATTTGCTTTTTCTTTGACATTCATATTGATTTACTAACATTTCAAGGGTTTTTGAAATATTTTTAACTCATTTTTGGTCTGTTTATTGGGCTAGTCTATGTAGTTGTGGGCCATTATTTTGAACATCTTGGTTTCATGTTGAGTCTTGAAGAGAAAGGCTTACTCCAAAGTGGACAATACTTTGTGGTTGGAGTGGATGTTGAACATTACAATAGCCAAGAGCCGCAAATATACTTTAAAGGTAAGTCAAAACATTTATTTCAAATATCCAAGTTTCATTCAATAAAACATAAAAGATGATTTTTGATTGTCAATCCAAATCTACTTTAAGGGCACTAATTGTTCAGGATTGTTATTATAATATTACAACTTGGATATCGAAGGGAAAAATTGTCTTTTTTGACCTAGTGACGCAAAAACGGAAATAATGAAAGTCACGAATTTGGTGATTTGTTAATTTGTTCATTTTATTCTGATAGGATTATTAAAGGATCAAATTAATCAAGTTGCTCAAAAAAGTTTCCAGTCTTATATTGGCGTCGTCTCATCACCTTATACTGGATCTGAATCATTTTCATTGAAAGTTAATCGTTACCTGCAAATGCCTCCATTTAATATACCAAACCCTTTGGGTTCCTTTGGCGGTCTTAAAAGGGTAAGTTTTATTCAGATTGTTGCCATTTGTGATTAAAATTAAACCAAGTTTACTTAAGATGATCAAGTGACCAGACTGCAGAGGATAGTTGAGTGGACAGATTAATGGCTGATATGGTAATTCAAATAGTGAAGTGACCCACAGACAAATAACATTTCACATCTCAATTGTTTGGCATGTCAAGAAATTCAATGCATTTTAATATTGCTACAGTCAATTGACTGTTTCATCTATTCATACAACATTTCAGAGATGCTTTTAGTGCATTATTTTCACATAATTCATTGACCCTATCAATTTGAGATTTGAACAGCAAAAATTTATCCTTTATTCACTTCAAAATTTCATTTTTCTTCATGAGTAGGAAACAGCAATGAAATATTAGACAGATATTCTGAATATTAAATTTCCATCCTTCTAATCAAACGGCGTTAATTATCAATCTGGTTTGTCTTTTCTTTTTGGCTTCAATTTTGGTTCTTTCAGGTTCCAGCGGACGCTGCTTATCTCTACGATGCTGTCTTTATTTATGCCAGAGCATTGAATGATTGTTTAATTAATGGTGTGAATCCTCGTGATGGTAAACTATTACTTCAATATATCCGTAACCGTCCTTATCAAAGTAAGTTTAAATTAGTGGATAATCAAAGAATGACTTATTCCATTTGGATTGAAATTTAGGTGCCATGGGTTATCTGGTTTATATGGATCAAAATGGTGATGCAGAAGGAAATTATACTTTGATTGCCAGGAAAAAGCGTGATGATAAATATGGCCTTTATCCTATTGGAGTTTTTCAAATGCCTGCTAACTCGAGCGATTTACCGGTAATTACTTTCACCGGCTTCACAATCAATATCAATTGTGCAAAAATAGAAGATAATATTCTTATTTCCATTTGATTTTCTTGTAAAGTCTCTTAATCTAGTTGATTCAGTTGAATGGATAACTGATGATCCTCCTTCAGATGAACCTCATTGTGGCTTTGATGGTGACAAATGTAAAGGTAACAATCAATAATTAAGCAATTAATCATGGCTTTGACATCATTGATTAACAACTCTAGTCTGTAAACAAAAGTTCAATGCTGCAGGTTAATCAGTCTGTTGCTAATTTTTTTCCGACTTTTCTTTGTCTACTTTGGTTCATTCAACTGGTTTGTTAGAGCCATCATTGGAATGGTTATTTGCTTTGATCGCAAGTATTATTGCTGTAATGGCAATTCTAATGATGATTGGTTATCGAGCATGGATTTATGAACAAGAATTGGATAGCTTATTATGGAGAGTTGATTTTAAAGATGTTATTGTCCGAGAAATCGGTCCGCCCACAAAATTATCAAAGGTATGATTAAATAAATTAAATTATTCGCCAAATATGGAATTAATAATTGCTGTTGATTATTATTCACTTTCAGTTTAGGTACAGTTCCCAAGTATCACTCAATTCAGCCAGTGACATCCTCGAATTTCGCTATTGCCATTTGTATACTCAAGTAGCCTTTTATAAAGGACGATTAGTGGCACTGAAGAGGATAAACAAGAAAAATATTGTCATTAACCGAGAGTTAAAGATTGAAATGAAACAGGTAAACGCAATTTTCAATATAATCTTACCTTAATTGACATCCATTGTGAATTATAATTACATCTCAAACATTTGATAATAATAGATGAAGGACATTAGACATGATAATCTAAATCAATTCATTGGTGCTTGTGTCGATGCACCAAATATCTCAATTTTAACTGATTACTGTGCTCGTGGAAGCCTTAAGGTATGTTTAACTGGATAATTGTTGACACGAAATTTTGATAACTTCTCAATTAATTTAATTGATCGATATTGATCTTGTTGTTTCTCTTTTAGGATGTGCTTCAAAATAATGAAGTTCATCTTGATCATATTTTCATAGCTTCAATGGTCGGGGATATTATCAGGGTAAATGGTTATTGATAATGATAATTAATGAACATCAAGTTAATCTTTATTGTCCTCTTTTCTTTTGTTGCTGCCATTATTGTTCATATTGCCTTTTGACCTTTAAGGGAATGATTTATCTTCACGAATCTTCTATTCACGTCCACGGCGATTTAAAATCATCAAATTGTCTGGTTGACAGCCGTTGGACAGTTAAAATATCGGACTTTGGTTTGAACGAGTTGAAACAAGGGGCCACTTTGAAGGTTGCTGATTTTGAAAAATATTGTGAAAGTAAGTACCATATCGACGAGCATTAAGGCAAAGTGCTTACAAATAAGACTTATTATAAGCACATTCACAACCATTGACATATGTGATAAAAATCTGTTCAAATTGGGACAATAAATGTTGTATTGATCGAAAGAAAGCCTCTTCGATTAAATTCTTGCTTTTCAACGACAGTAGTCTCTCAGTAGTTCTGAATTTCAAGTAAAAGTTGAGGAAGCTCAAAAATTGAAAATTGTTAAAGGTGATTCGGTCAATCATTGCTGAATTTAGCGTCTCAATCAATAGTATATGCGTCTGCTTGCGAATATGCTGTGCTTTTAAAGTTGAGTTCGTTTCACACAGAAGCACTGTGCCTTAATGTTCATTGTGTTGCGTTCATGTTAGTTGTCTAAGTACTTGTGTAATTTCCCATATCCTTTTCAGCTATCGGTACAATCAAATTCAACAGTTAACTGAAGTAGTTATCAATGATATTTTTTTACGTCGAGATAATTCAATATTCATTCAAAATGGCAAATCAGAGTTCATTAAGGAGCTTGGAAATTTGAGTAATCAAATAGTGATCAGTTCCGGTTTAGGTAATCAATCAGCGAAGGTGAATTTATAATACCATATTCAATTTCACATTGATACTAGTTCAAGACGGATCTTGAAATCTGCAAATTTTATGCACCATTTTGTATCCTCTTTTGTTTTGCTTGATTTTTGAATTGTAATTCAAATGATAATGTTTGCGAATGTTTTATCATCACATATTTTGATTGATTTTAGATATTTTTCAACATTGATTAAGTAAATTGTTATTATACTATGTAACAGGTTTGTTATGGAGAGCTCCAGAGTTGATTCAGCTATCTGGTAATTCATTCACTGGAAGTCAAAAAGGTGATTCATATTCATTTGGAATCATTTTATATGAAATTT
The DNA here is from genome assembly GCF_039701765.1 of Tetranychus urticae. Lineage (NCBI taxonomy): Eukaryota > Metazoa > Arthropoda > Arachnida > Trombidiformes > Tetranychidae > Tetranychus > Tetranychus urticae. Next base: position 11,650,553 of record NC_142959.1, on the reverse strand, counting down.
TGGGTCGACAAGGTCCTTGGGGAGGATCAAATCTAACAGCTACCGAGATAGTAACTTCATTGATCAACCCAAAGTTTTCTGGTAAATCGATAAGGCCACCAGTGAATTATCTCCGTGATAAATTAAAGTTGACTCAATGTAATGGTCTTGAGGGTAGCAATGGTGGCATTGGTATTTTTAATGCAAAAATTGATGGCCATGATTCAAAGAATCAATTGACCCGTGATTTATATGATTGTTGCATTTTTTGTATGGAGTCTTGTTGGTCTGAAAATCCAGAGGAAAGGCCAGACTTTAAAGCAATCCGTAACCGTCTCAAACCAATAAAAAGAGATTTAAAAAACAATATTCTTGATAACATGTTGGATATGATGGAAAGGTACACTACCAATCTTGAAGCACTGGTTGACGAAAGAACTGACCAATTGGTACAAGAAAAGAAGAAGACTGAAGACTTGTTGTATGAAATGTTACCCAAAGCGGTTGCAGATGAGCTTCGACGAGGACACAAAGTGGAAGCCGAATCGTTTGAATCAGTAACAGTCTTTTTCAGTGATATTGTGGGTTTTACCAGAATGTCGGCTCAATCAACTCCACTTCAAATTGTTGACTTTCTTAATGATTTATATACTCTTTTCGATTCAATAGTAGAGTCTTATGATGTTTATAAAGTTGAAACTATTGGTGATGCTTATATGGTTGCTTCCGGACTGCCCATCCGTAATGGTGATCTTCATGCATCCGAAATCGCTTCAATGGCATTACACTTATTAGACGCTGTTCGTAAATTTAAAATTCGTCACATTCCAGATGAAAGTTTATTGATGAGAGTGGGTATACACAGTGGACCCGTTTGCGCTGGTGTTGTTGGAGTGAAAATGCCTCGATATTGTCTATTTGGAGATACAGTCAACACTGCTTCGCGTATGGAAACAACCAGTTTACCGTTGAAAATACACGTAACAGAATCATTCCGATCCATTTTGATAAAGTTAGGTGGTTATGATTTAATGGAACGAGGTCTGATTCCAATTAAAGGTAAAGGTGAACTTAAAACATATTGGTTGACTGGTGAATCCCGGGAAAGATTGAGTCGTCGATCAATGGTCTATCCCAGAGATTCCAGGTGCCAGTTTAAAAGTTTAATGTCAACTACAACTACATCAGGTTCTTTGGCCTCGTCAACTGTTGTTAGCCCGAGTAGCTTAAGTCATGCAGGTGTAATGACAAGGAAAAGTTCGCCAGTGACTTTACCAAGTAGTCCAGTTTGTAGTCCATTAACTCTTTCCGATAACATTGGAGAAGTCGGAAAGTTGGGATCGATTGAGAATGAGATAAAAAGGGCATCTCATTTTGGGTATAAAGTTGTCGCCTCTTCTTGTGAGATTAAAATGCTTCAAAAAAGGTCAGTTTCTTCGCTGAATCGTCTTTTTCCTATGAGACCAGCAAAAAAGTACAAGACGGGATTCGATCTATATGATTTGACTTCAGGATCCCCTAAAACATCAGCAACTTCGCCGTCATTATCATATGGAAATGGCTCTACCTCCGTTAGAGTATCAAAGTTAACCAACACAGGATCAGTGAATGACATTGCTTTTGATTGTGACCAAAAAAGCCAAGAAAAATTAGGATCTCGTTCCGTTTCACCAAATTGTAATCACCAATCCCTAAAAATGGTTTCAAGTGAGAGTAAAATTTGTGTTAATCGAGTTAGTCTTGTTTTAGACCCATTTAAAAAATTTCGTGGTTCACTGAAGGATATTTTCAATCAAAAAATATCGACCTCACTTCATTCATCTGAACTTAATGATATCTCTAGGTCGGAAAGTTTTCCTTTCTTGTAATAAAAAAGAAATGGAAAACATGATAAAATGTGATCATTTAATAGTTCACAAATCATTAGTGAGCTGATGATTTATTGCGTATAATCAATACAACATTACACTAGCAACAACAAGCTTGGCATAAGTGTCTTAATTGTATTAAATGTAATTTTGTTTTTTTTCTATCAGTATTAATTAATAAGTAGAAAGATCTCAATCGTGTTAATGTATTTTGAATGTAAATACTGTGCATAAAAATATTGAAGAGTAAATGTTTTTCAGGTAAACATACATGTAATGTATAATGTAAATAAAAATTGTTATTAAAGCTTAAATTTTGCATTTTTTGATTTTACGGTAATTGATCACCAATCAAGGTAGAAATCAAAATGTTCAACAATTTGAAGGATTTTTACATAAAGACTGTAAAAATGTTCAACATGTAAACACAATTTCAACTCTCTTTCTGCCTGCAACAGCTCAAGGTTGGAAACAGTTGTTTTCATGTAACCAAACAATGTGGGGAATTAATTAATCGAAGATTAATTAGGTAAGAAAAAGCAAAAGTTTCGATCAGAATGGGATTCGAACCCACGCGGGCAATGCCCATTGGATTAGCAGTCCAACGCCTTAACCACTCGGCCATCTGATCTTTCATGCAGAACGAACGATAAAACGAAAGCACATCGAATGAGGTAAGTTTATGTAACACATGTAAATGTTATTCTGCTATCATTATAATGTAATTTGTTACTCGGCCATTGTGTTTAGATTGAATAATAATTTCTCGAACCATTTCTCTCGTTTAATTTTCGATCCACCTTCCTGTGAATCTCGGATTTGTGCTTTAGGATTCTTACATCTTGATCGATTTCTCGCTAAGAAAATAGCAGCACTCCGTCTTTGTTTCATCTGAACGAGAAAAGACGAGTTATTACAAGAAATTGAATGCGAAAATAAAGGTGAAGAAAAGATGAATCAGAAATTGATTGAAATAACTTACATTTTAAGATGATTGAAATGGGTCTGAAGTTAGGTGGAGGGTTCATCGTAGAGGCCTGGTTATGATTGAGATTCAACAGTTTAAAGGTTGCATTACCATTAATCTAGCTCAATTTAACGATATACTATCTTGATAGGCAAGATTTGTGATACAATAAATATCAATGTTTGTTGCCAGGAATGAGTATGAAAAAAAAGAGGGAAACAATGAAGTGAAATGTCATGATTATGTTGACACTTTAGGTTGAACAAAAGAAATCTGAAATACAACGGATTTGCTGTTACAAGGTAAAATTAACATGCTACTTTTGTCAACATGATTGTGCTGTACAGTTTACAAGCTTACGTGATTAGAAATATAAAAAAATGAAAATGATGTAACTTGGTGAAACTCGGCCATTGGAAAAGATTGACGGATCCATTTTATGGTGAGCTTCCAGTTAGACGTTTCCCTCCAATCAAAATGAAGTTTCCAGGTACAGAGGTACTCTTTCCTTACAATGGTTTCACTAGAGGAAAAGAAAGAAAAACATTAATTAAATATCTTAAATCAATCAAGCAAATTATCAACAAAATAATACTAAAAAAAGCCAAAATGGTCAACAAAAGATAAAAAAAGTATATCCTGTATTTTACCTTCATCACTTGATTGATCAAACATCAAGACAGAGATCATTGCTCTTGAATTACTAAATATCATATAAAACGTCAATTTAATTTCAATTAATTCCCGAGAATCCAACAATCCACCATTTCGAATTAAATATTTAACAAGAACAATAATTCAAACTATTATAAAAATGAGTTAAAAATGCATAAGCAAAAACATGGCTAAGAGTTCAACAATAACGGTTCAACACTTTCTCTGATGTCATCATCATGTGACCATCCATTTGGTAAGAAAGTGAAAGAAGCGCCTTACCCTTTTTACCGGAAAATTTTGCTATCTTTTGCTATTTTTAAATGTGCGTTTTTTACCATCACCAATTTCATAACAATCAACATTATCAAATTTAATATTTAATAGTCTTGTGGCTTCCTTCAATCTAATTATTTAAAGTCATTGAGTTATATAAACGCCCCATTACCAGTTTTCATGTTCAATGTTTTGGGCCTAAGGCAGCTTTTCCTACCATCTTGAATACATTTAATAATTTGTTGTTTCCTCTTTCCCCAGCAATTCACTCATTGACTCATCATCGCACCATCTTTGTTTTTATTTTTCAATTGTTAACTCTATTTTAATTGATTGATCAAGTAAACACTATTCTGTCAACCTTTAACTTTCATCTGTTAATCGTTTTTCAAGTTTAACGTTTTCGCATGCATTATTTTTCCTGTATTGTTTGAACTTCAAAAGTAAACACTTTACCATCATTTATCGTGCTAACCAATTCAAATCACTCTTCGATAAACTTGAACTTCATCATGTTCTATTCAATTTAATTTCTATTTACACCTTTACGTGCAATAAATATTATTTTCATCATTAACTCGCGACTCACACCTATTGGATCATCGGATATTTATAATTGTAAATCGACTTGTTGAGAATCCTCTTTTAAATCACAATTTCACCATACTCGGACTGTCCATCAACTATTGTGAAAACAAGGTAAAGTCTTGAAATCTTCCTAGCTAATCTTCAATTTACTTGACCATAGTAAATCGGTTTTTGGTACTATTTACTTCATTTTGAAAATTCCTCATAGGCATATTGAAATCAACTGTCAATTAATTTCTACTTTTCGTTATATTCCAATTGTTTCTAGTTTAGGTATATTTGGTAAAAGTGATTGAAACTTGTTTGGGTACATTTTTGCTATTTTAATAAATTCTTAAGAAGCCAACCAAATCAGCATCCATAGCTTTAGGGTTTGTAGATACAAATTAGTAACTCTTTTCGTCCATTTACATTTTAGGCTTTTATACCTTTCGAATTTAATTCCTTACTCAGCCTTTCTTAAGCCTCAGGTCTTAAAGATTAAGTAAGATTCTCAAAATTTCGAGCTTTAAAGCTTAAAGCATTATTGATCAGTCTTGACTGGATGAAAAGTTCAACATTGAAAGTTTTCAAAAGTTTACATTTCTTGATTTCTTGATTCTTCTGTAATCTGACGTGGCGCAACTAATCAAATTCTTACTACCATTCAATTGTAAGCGTGAAATGCTCTCTGACAATCTTTCTGTACTTCCCAAAAGTTAAATCAGGAAAGTAAAATCATTTTAAACTTGTTTATCTGAAAATTTTACCAATCGATGATTATGCTTGATCAATTAACCGATATCACATTCATTCACTTATATTTGAATCATTTCAATATGATTACTTTTATTATTTAATTTGTATACATTTCCCTACTTCATGTACATATGGGTATTGAGATTTAAGATAATAATTCATGTTTTTCTTTCTTCTGTCCACAGAATATCTTTCATTTCAATTTTCAGCCTTAATGGTAAAGTGAAACCCAAGAGGAAAAAAATATTTATCAAAGGCCTTTCCAATGTTTGATTGAATTCCAAGATCAGAAAAGAAGCAAATTGTTTACTCAAGGCATCATCAACATTAGGGAAATCAACGAAACCCTCGCTCCTGTCTATGTCTATGTCTATGTCTATGTCTATGTCTATCTGTCTTTCTCTCTCTGTCTCTCTTTCTCTCTCTCCTTCATCTACTCAAACGCTCTCCCGTGTGTCTCCCTAAGTGCTTTAATTTTCTTCCCCCTCTGACTCTCTTCTTCTCACGCTTTCTCTCCTTTGCTCTATTCATATCTTCATATCTTTGTATACATTACTAGTTGAAATGTTTGTCCCAGCAATACAGCCCAGCCTTAGTGTGAAGCGAACCTAGTGCGAGCAAAGATTCCCCTGTAGATAGTGCATGTCGAACACTCTTCTGTAATCATTCAAATCGTCAACAACTAAAAAAGTTTATCTCTCAAAGCCTAACCATATATGTTTAATGATGTTTTAATAATGACAATTGAATAACAACTGGATAGACTTGTTGCTCTGTGCTCAACGACTAGTTAAATTTTGTTGTTTGTTTTTGTTGATAATAGCTTGTTGGTATTCCTATTTTCTGTATCCATCGACGTTCAAGTCTTGTTTTCGTTCTACATATGGAAAACCCTTATGGTGTTTTGAATCATCCTATTCCATCCAAACGCGCTATCATCCATGAAGAAGATGATCAGCCATCTTCATCATCGCCACCTCCGCTACCACCACCACCAAGGCCTCGTAAATCTTTGGAAAAATTAAGAAAAGCCAAAGAGGAAAACATTTATGTTAATTTGACCAATGTATCATTTCAACAAAATAATGTTTATGATGAGCCTGTTAAAAGTTCGCCTCCTCCACCTTATCCGCCTCCTCCTTTACCTCCTCGTATTGTCACAAGATTAAACAAGAGTCATCAGGTTTTAGGTAAGATATTTTCAACTATTTTTGTCTTTATAAGTGGGTGGTTATCTCGCAACGTTAATAACATCTTCATAACAGATGATAGTGTTACTAATGGCCTATCCTAGCATTTTCTTCTCTATAATACTATAGAAGTTTTTTTTCTCTTTTTAACTTCATTTTATTAATTTATTTCTTTTTTCCCCTCTCACGATTTCCTTCTTATCCAGAACGAGTCTCAGAAATATCTACTGAAGGATCAGATGTGACTGAAGAATCATTGGAAAGTGTTGAAAGGTCCGGCGAAGATACAGAGAATAGGTCCGACGACAATGACATTGACAGTGATGACATACATGGAGGTGAAGAAATATATCAACAAATCACTACGGCCAAAACTCGACCAAAATTTGATCAGCCACCTCCCTTACCACCTCGTTTTCAGCGTCAAACTTCTGATCCTGTTCACCCTCTGGATAAAAGCAATTTCAGTTCCAAGCTTGAAAAAGCATTGGTCAATCAATTTGCAGCTCTGAACTCTCCTGACAACCGATATGGACTTGTTCGAGCTAATACATTACCTACCAAAACATCTAATCATGTAAATAATAATAATAATAATAATAGTGTGCCTTATGACATAGAAAAGATCGAGAAGACTGGTAAAGCAGCATCAACATCATCATCTCCATCATCTACAATGACTGAATCACCAAATGGACCCAAAAAGCCACCACGAAAGCCTGCAAATGATTCAGAGATTATGAGACCAACTGAACAATTGCAAGATAAAACTGGGTATCTGTACAAAACAGGACCAACTCGTAAAACGTTCCATCAAAGATGGTGTCTTTTGAATAAAGAAAAGTTTTCTTACTACCATGATGAACCAGTCAGTGATAGTGGTAAAGAGATTGAGCCTAAAGGTGTGATTGATCTATCCAACATAGTATTGATTGGAACAACTTTAAACCCGCCTGCAATTACTACCAAATCCAGTAAAGGGATCCCATGGAGAAATCAATCTAATAGAAAAGATGACTCTTTGAGTTCTACTAATAGTAAGCCAGCAGGCTATGTAGATATCGGTGTTTCCAATTCTTCTGGAAGAATGTTCCTATTCGCTTCCGAATGCCAAGAAGATATTGCTGATTGGATGGAAGCCTTAGCTCTTCGTGTTGAGCCTCAGATTCAAGCTAGTCTTGCAGTGTATCGTGATTTTACTTTTGCAGGCTATGTTCACATGAAACTTGGTATCTCAGGTACTTGGATACGGTGTTGGCTAGTTTTGAGAAATCGTGAATTGGCCATTTTAACAGATTTAGATGGCTCTGAATCGGAAAATTCTATCATGACCATTGACTTGAGGAAAGTCATGTCTATTTGTTATTCTTCATCTCACCAAATTACTCCGTGTGCAGACGCTAAAGAGCCTGGACAACCTGTCTACTTGAATCGTAATCATGACACTGGACTTTTTATTCAAGGATCTTATAAAGCTCACACTGAATTATTATACACTCATTTAACCAAATCATGGATGACACCTGTTAATGGCTCGTTTAGTGATCAGTTATTGACTCCATCAGGAATTCCCATTGCGATTGAAAAGTGCCTTAATTTTATCTGTACCTATGGCGGTGTAAGAACAAAGGGTATCTATAGTACACCTGGAGAAGAATCAATGGTTAAAAAATTAATTGAACCATTAATGTCAAACGCTGTTTGGGAACTCCATATCAGACCTGAAGATGGTTACACTGTACATGAAGTCGCTTCTGCTCTTAAACAATACCTCAAGTCTTTTTCGGAATGCCTCTTAACAGACCTGATGTATCCTGAATGGTGGGACAACAATTCTATCAAAAGTCGGGATAAACGTTTACGTAATATAAAAACCATGTTGAAAAGACTTCCTACAGTTAATTTTTCCATTCTCAAGAAACTTATATGCCATATTTATTGGTAATGTCATTTTCCATTCACTACTTCCTTTCTTTTGCAACCTTTCAAGATATCTAATGTTTCTTTTTTTCTCTCTCTTTTTACAGTATAATAGAAAACGCTGAATTCAATGAGATGTTTCTCATTAAACTTGCTCCTATCATGGGCCCCATTTTATATTATTCAACTTTAAATCGTTCCTCAACTGAGGAAGCTGTTGCCGTATCTATGGATATATTTGCTGACCTGGTAGCTGGATTCTCGTGGTTATTTGACGTTTCACCCGAAGAGATGGAAAAAGAAAGAAAAATTGAAAAAACCCTGACAACCCTGCGAGAGTCTAAGATGATGTCAAATAAGACTGGTAATGATATCCTAGTAGGTGTTTATATGTTTAATCGTGATTGGGATCAATGCATAAACGTCCCTTTAAGTCCAAACATGACAGCTCAAGAATTAGTCAATTATGTTCATAAAAAGTCAAACCTTAAAAGACCAGCCTCAGACTTGGCCGTTTTTGAGGTTGTTTGCGCTGGTCAATTGGAGAGATTTCTCCATTACTCTGAAGTTGTTATGTCTGTTATACTTTCATGGACCACCAAATGGCCCTCTGAAGATGCCAAAGTAAATTATTTAATTGTTAAAGAAAACGACTATGAGAATCTATTGGAGCCTTATTTTGATCAAGCTAATACACGCAGCGGAACAATTTCCCTTTCTCTGTTTAGTGAACTAAAATTCAGTGATATCCATTCGGGTAAAGTGTTCAAAAAGTACCTTTTCGAATTTATTGGAGCCAAATTGAGTATATACAAAGATGCAAAGGCCAGCAAATCCATAGGCCAATGGAATATTGAAGACATTGTTTGGTACATTGGATCAGAAAGCAAACGTAATTCACCCAATCCTAAATTAAGTTTTACTTTTATTGAAAGATCAAGCAAAATTGTGAGAAGCAAAGAAACCAATTACATGGTCGGTCGTACAGTTGTTTGCAATACCCCTGATGAATTTTATAAATGGATTGCTGGTATGATTATCTCACAATATCCTAGTGGTTTAAGACCAGCTAAAAAGCTCATTGACCTGTTGGATTAAACAAAGTCACGAGGAATTGTATCAAATTAAAAGATAGGAGAGTGAAAAAAATCAATGTAATATTTCAAAGTTATTGGATATGGTAAAATGTTGGTTAAAAGGAAGCAGTTTCAGCATTACGATTTAAAATTACAAATAAAGTCTAAAACAAAGATAGATAAGAAAGATCCGGAACTTATTCAACGCCTTCCATTCCCCGAATTATCTATCTCACTCTTTCTCTCCTTATTCGTCTTGTTTACCAACCCACCTCATGAATCACTGATCCCTCGATAACTCAAATCATTGTCGCTATATTTTCACTTATAATCTCTATTTGCATCATGCATTGTTGCTCATCGTATTATCAAATAACTTTTTTTCATCATTATTTTCGCAAGCCATCCATCATGTGATCAAAATTCCAAGTCACTTCCATCTTCATCTGGATCGATTAACCCTTCAAAAAAAGTGAAACTATTTCTTGCTTGAGTCTACCAATCTGTTGGGCCAGAAAATGATTCGATCCAGAATTAAACTCCATGAACTTTAATAAGTTGCTATTTTCTGCCTTGATAAATTATATTATCTTTATATTTTACAAACAAACAAGTTGTACAAAGAATCAAGAATGTATCATTAAATCAGACCAAGTGACCTTAAAAATGATTATATTAAAGAGCCCTATGATTTAAAGACAGTCGCACTAAATTATTTGAATTTTCCTTGTCTTTATATTTAATTATCTAACAGTTGAACTCTTTGTAAACATGATTTCATGTAAAAATAGTAATGAAGTTTGCTGATCAGAAATTGATTGAAAATTAGCTTTACGTACATGAGTTGATTAGTAATCGATATTTAGTTAATGTGTCAATAGTAAATATTACTTTAGAATAGACAGTTTTAAGGTTCGTTCAACCAAATAGTTGTCATTCCCAGTTTGGTCAGATTAAAGATGGAATAATCATTAAATTGTAAAGGAATAGTTGGAAGTTTCTGAAAAGTTGGCCTTGACTTTTGTTTTGACATGAATTTTAGGTTACCCTGAGTGATAACAATGAAAACAAATATTACATGAAAAACTAGATCATTACCATGTTACCTAGGTTTCTGTTGAGTTAATCAGTTTTTGAAAAATATTGAGCTTTAAGTTTCATTATGTCCCAAAAATTGAAAATACACAAACACAGGAAATAGAATCTTTTTCAATGTCATCCTTGTTCCTGTCTCATCTTTCCTCATGACAAATCACCATGGTATACCATCGATAACCTAATTGTTTCATTTGTATCATCTAAGAATCAAAGAATGGGCAAAATAATGAAAACAAATAGGATTAAAGATAATGGGGTAAAAGTAATTCGGCTAAGTAATAATTAGATTCTTAATCTAAATAGATTTACAAAGATGAAATCTCCCGGAAATACAGATTTGTTCAATTTCTTGAATGAAGATTAAAGACGAGAAAGGAAAAGTCGAGCAAGTTTGGAGATTAAGTTTGGTTAATTTGAGCAATTCAGACAAATAAAGTCAAAGGGTCACCAAATAGTATTGCAAATTAATGATAGACAATAAAGTGAAGTAAACCCAGGCCCAGATATTAGTCAGATCATATGATTTGAGATGCTGACAGGTTCAGATAAAGATTAGTAACAAGTTTATAATGGACGATTTAATTTTAATCATGCAATCAGCGTTATAATACTGTTAGAGTGATGAGCAAAATGTCAAAGAAGTTAGGATAATCATGTAATCGTACAGACACAAGATACAAGGAAAGAAACCAAAGACAAATGTGATAAAACCTTGATTATAAGAGATCACGAAAAAAGGAAATGGCTTAAGCTTTGAAACCAGAAAAATCATGAAACCCAAATAAATAGTGACATTGACGAGATTCATGAGAGCGCAAAAATGGATCAAGAAAAAACAAATAGGAAAAGCAATGTTAAGTCAAGACTGTAAGATGGATTAGCTAATATAACTGGCCAGCGATTTATGAAGTGTAAAGCAGACATAAAGGATTCTAAAATTCAAATCTAAAGATAACGACTTGGGAAAAAAAGTGTATCACGGTTTTACCAGGGATGATGATGATGATGATGAGGGTGACAATGATGATTAAAAGAGGGCTGTAAGGTTCAAGGTTAGTCGAAAGGTCCGAGAAAGAGGAAGAAAGTATGCCAAATGATATAGCGGGAGATTGGTTTGGAGAAAGAGGGAGCAGAGAACAAAGTTTTACTTTTGATATATCAGATGATCAACATCGTTTCCACTTTCTGGTTTATGGCTAATTTTTGTTTTGTTTCAATTGCATTTTCAATGATTTTCTCTCTCACTTATCATCACTCTCATTCTGCTAATCTGTTTCGTCTGAAGAGAAGGTTACTCTTTAGTTTGGTCTGACTCTTGTGCTTCTTCTGATTTTCCCTATAACCCAAAAGTGAACCAGTGTTTTGGGTTTCTCTCGTCTACCATTGTCACCCTGTGTTAAACCTTTTTTTAGTCTTCTTATTTCAACTTTGTTCTTTTATTTTGAGCATTATTATAATCTTTAATGGAACCGGATTGACTCAAGGATAACCAGTTTTGTCCGTTCATTGACATTGATCAGTTCGTCATCACCATCTTCAATCATTTCTTCCACCTTCGTCAATTTGATTTTGTGTCTTATTGAAGCAACATTAACCTAGCATTCGATTGCTATTGACTGCAATTTAAATTTCTCTTTTTTTCGTTTCTTTACAAACTCAATGTGAAACCATTTATGTGTTAAACTCTTTACTCTTATGTTTCATCTTGCATCAGTTGATCTTTTCGCAGCTTTATCTTCATTATAATATTGGTATTTCGAATCCTACCAAGTTTACATTTTTTGATTCAACTTTCTATCATCCAATATTTGCATGTGATTTATTTTTTTAATTGCTGTTATCATATTCAGACAACGAAGAGTTTGGCTGTTTGCCCATTTTATTTTGTAAGGTAAGTTATTCAACCATTTTGTATCTTGTTTAATGTTTCCTTTGACCATTAAATTACCATTTTAGTGGGAAAATATCAATATTCTACTAATTATGTTAGCATTGAATTTTGTCTGAATCGATTTTTGTCAGCCTTGCAAGGTTTGTTGTCAAGTCGATGAGCACATAATTGATTCTACTGTATTTAGCTATTATTTGTTTGTCCATCTTTCTACATTTTCTCTGAAATTCTCATTAGAAATATTGCATCTTCAAGTAAATTCTCGGTCTCATTAAGGGTAATCGGAACTATGTCGGCTTACTTTGACTTACTTAGATTTTTCTGAATAGTTTTTCTCTTCATTAGCTTAATAAAGACCGCCTTTAATAGCCTCGTAATTATATCAAGAACTAGCAATAGATATCTTTGATTAAAATCATGTACCGCTAATCGATTAACCCCAGTTCCTAGTCTGGTTCTTCCACCAGAAGACTTGACTTACTTTCGTTAGGCTATTTTTCAAATCTTGAATCGATGACAAATCAACAGATGGCACTTGCCAAAAGAAAGAAAGAGCAGAATTGACCTGCTTCAATTTGGGTAAACACGACCTTTGATTGGTCAATCATTCAAATTTTACAAATAACTTGAGAGTAAAAATTGAAGCCTCTTGTCACCCAAAAGAGCAAATGTTAGCTCACTCGTTATTTATTACATCACTTATTTGACAGCAAGCTTCATCTTGTTTTTTCACTTGCTTGTATCGCGCCTTTTTAGTTACCACTTATAAGTTGATGCCATTCAAGCTACCTTGCAGCCCAATCTATTTAAATCTGGTATTGGACTTTTGTTACAATTAGAAAGTTATTCAACATTGATAAATATCACCGATTCAATCTTGATTATTCTTTAATCCTTCCTAAAATAGTAAAATTGATACATTTATCTACCTTAGTATTTCTTTTACCATTGTTCAATTTCATCTGATAAATCTATTTATCCATACTCTCACCATCTTTGCGGTTTCACAGGTTTTCTTTGTTGTTTTCGATTGTTCATTTTTATCACATTATTTTTTTCTCTCTCCCCTTTTTTAGTTTTAGGTTCAAAGCAAGTCACTCATCAACTGACTAGGAAACAAAAGGTTTGTCCATTGCAATTGCTGTTACCCCATGATGCTAATCTTGGCTATTTTTTCTCTCCACTTTTTATTTAGGTTTTATTCGGAAAGCATTTACAATTAATCAACTCTGATTGTTCATAGGAATCTATTTCCACCAAAGAAACATGTCTTTTGGTAAGTGATTTAACATCAACTACAAAACCTGCAAGTGATCTCATAGTTGAACAAACTTAATCATGAAGGAGCTTACATTTGCATTCTTGTAATGATCTTGTTTTTAGGTCACTTAGAATTTAATTTATTCTTTTTTTAATCTTTTAGTCAACCAAGAGCTGGACCAATTATCTACTAGATTCAGGTAACTGCATTTTTGAGCACCCCTTTCAACTACTTTTATTTATCACAACTTACGATCTTTCAAGTATTTGACTCATCGTTCACCTTTTATTTACATTTCATTTATTGTATGAGTATTATTGAATTAGTCATTGTTATTATTCAATTGAAATTAACTTTTCTGCATTTTAATCTCTAATTTCTTATTCTTTCTCTTTTAACAGCGCATCTATTGGAATTGGAGGCGATAATTATGTATCTCAAGTTGACAGTGGACCTGCTGAAATTGGAAATTCGCAGCTTCCAGGCTCCGTGAATTCCGCTACACCTTTAGAGGCTCAAAGCTCATCTAGTTCATTGTCTAGTGAAACAATTGCTCTGGAAGTTGAGGGCTGCACACCCAGCTCGTTGCGACGGACTCATTCGTCGAATGGTTCAACCAATGACAACTCAAACGCAGGTTCTCATTCAACCAATGCTACTTCCAACTCAGATTCTCCAATTATTACTGCTTCAATTTTGGATGAAGAATACGCTATGAACCACAAATCCCGTGGATTGTGCCTTATTTTTAATCATGAAGAATTTGATAACTGTGGTCGGCGATCTGGAACTGAACAGGATGCCTACTGTCTCAAAAAAAGCTTCGAATATCTCGGATTTGAAGTCCAAAGATACGATAATTTGCGTTGTTCAGAAATAATTGAAACATTAGCTTTAGGTTGGTACATATTTAAGTCTCTAGTGCTATTGTTTTGCATTTGGTTTCTTAATTTCTGTGTTTAAATCACTTACAAAGTGTTAATCTATTTCGTCTATTTTTTAGTTTCTGAGAGTGATCATTCAGACGCTGACTGTTTCTGCTGCTGCATATTAACTCATGGAGAAGGAGAACACCTGCATGCTCGAGACCAGCCTTATGCAAAAAATAGTGTATTTGGTTTATTCACTGGAGAAAAGTGCCCGACTTTGCGTGGCAAACCAAAAATATTTTTTATCCAAGTTAGTATCTTTGATTCTTAACAATCTCTGAATTTGTTTTTCCTAGTAACTAGTTAATAATCTCGTTTTACTTTCTAGGCTTGCAGAGGTACCAACACTGATCATGGTGTTCAAGTGGATTGCCACCATGATGCTGTTCAGCAACCAGGAGTTAAAATAAATCAAGTTCAATGTATCCCTGTCTGGGCGGACTTTTTGATCTCTTATTCCACCGTAGAGGGTTACTATTCCTACAGACACACTGCCAAGGGAGGCTGGTTTGTCCAAGCCTTAACTCCCATTTTGGAAGCTCTTGGAACTAACTATGATTTGGTTTCAATTTTAACTGCAGTCAACAAAGATGTCGCGTTTAATTTAAACGCTTCTCCAGGGAAACAAATACCTCAAATTGTCTGTACTCTGACAAAAAAGCTGATATTCCGCAGTAAACCATATCCTGTAAGACGATTAACTCAGTTTATTGCTGGTGATAGTGACTCGCAACAAATTCAATCACCAAACAATGCATTACCACCTGATAATAGCCGAGTTACTGAAAACTCTTAACCATAACTTGACGTGGATTTTTTCTTGATATTTCTCAAAAATTTTCATTATTTATTTTTTTTTTTGAAGCCATTCTTTTCATTTACTTGATTTTACATGACTTTTTGACTCGATTTTTTGAAACAGCCTTAAAACACTTATCTTTCATGTACGCCATTCAAATGGTACCAATTCTCTGATATCAGAAACATCCTGCCATTTTTGATATAATTATTCCATGTAACCAATAATAAAAATAATTATCTAACATTAAGACCATCTAAGATATTTTTAAACTGTTCCTTAACATGTAGCAATCAAAGTGCATCAGAATTTTAACAAAATCAGGTGAAAAAACTGTCATTTACACCACACTGAATGCTGTATAAGTAGTTTTAATAACAAGTAAAATAATAATTATGATATTGAAGAAATCAATAGCTTTACTTGTTTCATAATTGTTTTACTTTTCTGTCAATTTAATTAAAAAATATGTCTAATTAGTATCATAATCATCAGTTCAGGTCAATTATCCTCATAACCATGAAAAAATTGATCAAAATACTCAAAATGTTACTAACCGGGATATTTTAAAGGCTTAACAGTTATGACGATTTACGCCATCTATTGATATTTTATTGTTTCAAATAGCATTTAATAAGTGCACAAATCAACAATTTAGTTGCTAATTTGCTCTTAAATTTTCTTAATATTACTCTACAAATTTGCTGATATTATTAGTTGAACCGTATGTTATAAATGTTTGAACGCAATTGTTATTTAATGCAAACAAGATTTTAATCAATTTAAATTTGACATTTGATTTGTGAAAATAAAAAAAATGGATGACAATCAAATGGCCAAAAGAGGGTGAATAATAAATTGTAAATAAGCATCACAATCTATACAATTTTTGTAAAGTAATAATAATATACATATTGCATCTTGTCATAGTTATAATATAATTTGAACAATTTTTTCCTTTGGTTATATTTTGCTCCATAATTTTGTTTCATCTATCAGTTGAAATGGTTAAGAGCAAGTGTTAAATGAACACATAATGAAGCCCGAAAAACGCACCAACCACCACTAAATCCGTTTTTGTAATTGTTTTCAATCGTTCTCATTTGCTGTCCACAAAAGTATAATATGATGAAAGTTAATATGATTGGATAATATAATAAGAATAATTAGCGACCATCAATTTTTGGACAATTGAAATGATGCTTGATAAGGTTTCCTGAAGTTGAATATTTATCCAATTGAACTGTTTCTTTTTGTTCCTTTTGTTTTATCCAATCCGCTAATCTGATTAATGTCCATGATCAGTGTAAGTTGATTACAAATTGTTGCCAACAAACAGCTGAAAGTGTCATTTTCCCATTTTTGCTTTGCTTTTGCTTTCGCTTGCGCTTTGCCAATTGCCATCAACCAAACCATCCAATTAATAGTGATATTGGCTTGATATAATGTGACATGATTTTTAATCATGAAATGGGTTAATTTGTCAGGACAAAGGTTAACGTCTTAGACGTCTGTGGATCAACAGAAAGTCAAAATTTTGTGCCTAAATCAATACAAATAAGACTATTAAAAGCCTATCGCAATTGATTTGATGAGGTAAAAAGCTCATCTTAATGGGGACTCGAGCTGAGCTCAATTATAACAATTTAGTGTCAAAAAGAGAAAAAAATTTATCGTATTTTGAGACAAAATTATTTACAATTAAATGCATTTCGCTATAACATTAATTGCTAGCGAAAAGCAAGAAAAAAATAAAACAAAACAAATGATTAATGAATAGTCTCAGATGTGTGTATATATTATGATTTGTATATTATTACAATTTGTTGTTAAAGTATTGAAATTAAATTTTTGCACGTTTACTTTGTCATCATCTAGTGTTAATTGTAAGTAAACAATAATAATTTAACTTGGATAGCACAATTAAGAGATTACTGTTGCTAATTGAATATCATTATTATCATCAAAATCATTTTGCTTCAACATTGATTGACAAAGCATTTTTCATTTTTTCAAGTAAAAAATCAGGTCAAAATGATTTCAGGCAGTTTTGCGTTAGGGTTTGTTTTTTGTTTTGTAATATACTTTGTAACAATAATGGTAATAATAATAATGATAATAATGATAGTTAGTAAATGATAATATATTATGTGTGATGACAGTTGTATTGTGATATTAAAATTAGCCTGGTAGATTCAAATGTCACAACTGAACCTCTCAGTGATGCTTTCAGTTGGTTTCCATTGAAACACACACAATTAGGCAAAGTTATCTGAAGAGTTGGTGATGTTTGAGTCATGAAGATGCTGGTGACTTTTGGTAGTGATAGTAGTGATGGAATCCGTGAGAATGAGAATGATTCTGATGAGGGTTATTGTTTCTGCATACCAGGTTAACGGGGATGAATATGAAAGTTGATGTGATCTGATTTATGAATCCAAATATGCTTTTTTATTGAATATCTTTCGTTTGTATATGTATGTAAAAAATGAGGCGATAAATAATTGTTAGTGAAAGATGTAAAGTGTATTAAAGAGGAACAAAAAAATGAGACCAATCCTAGGCTTGAGTTTACGTTAAAGACTGTAGTTGGCCGTACTGCTGGCATTGCTGTTTGTATCCTCTTCAATTTGTGAGGTTGATGTGATGGAAGCCGTGTCACTGGCTCCGCTTCCAGTGCTATTGGATTTAGCTTCGGTCATTTTTAATCGACATGAACATGGTTTGAGCAGTTTCGGGTAGATAAGCAGTTCATTGTTGGGTCCTTTGAAAATTATACCGCAACAAATTTTCTCTCTTTAATGGATGAAAGGGAAAAAAAGATCAGAATTAGTTGAAATGTTTTTTCTTTTGAAGCAAAAAAAAGTGGATAAAAATAAAGCGGAAGAGAATCGGGTTAAAAGATGGTTTAGGTAAGAAATTATTGAAGTCAGGTAGGAAGTAATGGTGTGATTTGATAATAATAGGAGAGGGTGGCAAGAGGAGAGGGTCTTGGGTACTGCACGGATGATAATTGATAAGCTTCAATGTATGCTTACTTCCTCCAGAAAGACATGTCTAAAAAGGAAGATACTTTAGAGAGTGAGCTGGTTGGAGGTTTGGTACGCTTGGCTAAATTTCGTCGACTGGTCGATGATGAAGATGAGGGTGACAATAGGCCATTTGATATTGGACTTTTACTGCTGCTTCGTAGCTTCTTCTTGGGTGAGTTGAAAGCACCTTCGGCACCTTGCTCTTTACCCTCATCGTCAAGATCAGAAAGATAGTCATCTTCGTCTGAATCACCATCCAAATCGGATGAGTCACTTTGTATGGGACTTGGTATTCGTCGACTTGGTACATGAAAATTATCACCTAGAAAATAAAAGTAAGAGAGAGAAAGAGAAAAAGAATCAGTAAAAACGTGTTTCAAAACATTCATATTAGAGTTGCTCGGAACATAGTGGTACCAGTGTACCAGGTAAAGTGGAATTGATAGAAATCCGGAAGAAAAAGTCAGGTTCAGTGAAGATGATAAAGTTAATGATGATGGTTGAAGAAAGAAGCTAAGCCCTGCAGGGTTTTCACAAAGTAACAGAAATGGTAAGAGAATAATTTGATTGTAGAAACAAGATTGAGTTATTTCTCAATAAAATATCAACAGTTGACTTGTGACCAGATTTTGAAAGTACAAATGCTAACCAGAAAAGTGATAAAAATGAGCTTTTCAACTCATCTATGAAAGTAAATATGAATTTGTTGAAAATGAAGCAAATCTATTGATTTTCCATCGATAATTAATGACAATTTTTCACCCTATCAATTGTAATTAGTGAGAGGATAGGATTGGACAAAAAAAGGTGTAAAATATTCACCTTGAATGTCTGAAAAATCAATCAATGATGATTTAAGTTTCTTTGGTTTTTGGTGCTTCTTCGCATTGGTTGAGCTTGTTAGTGGACTTGAATTGCTGTGGTTTAATTTTGCGTATTTCATTGATTTGGTTCCTGGACCAGCTCGAGCATCCACAACATGCCTCCAATTACGCGCGGTTCCTGGGGGCAGTTTTTTCCATCTTTTCACCAAAAGGACACATGCATTGCATATTTCACCTGACCTTTTCTCACTGATTCGGAAACACTTTTCAAATTCAGCTTCGTACTTTTTACTGTCCGTGAATCGGGAACTGGAAGATTTAGCCTTGCATATACAACAACCCGAGATTGATCGGTAAATCTTGGGCTTGTGGAAACTGAACATGATGAGAGAAAATTAATTTAAATTTTGAAGATGATTGTTGCACAAAATGTAAGTAGACTTGTAAAGGGACTTTAGGTTTGGGGACAAAATTGCACGAGATTGCACTTAAGAGTTGACCAAAAGGTTTGATTAGAGGTTTGACAGTTTATCGGTTGATTGTTGCCGTTGTTGTTGAGATGAACAAGTTGACAGTTGGACTGAATTGGGATAAATAAAGTTGCTTCTCATGGAGACTGAAAAGTGACGAAAAAAAAGAGTATCAGGAAGGAGGAACCAAAAGAAGGAAGATTTCCTGGTAAAATAGCTTAACCAATACGTATTTTATGGCTTATCCTTTCTTTTTCTTGATATTTCAAGAGCAATCTTGTTGTCGTTTCGTCTTAGTGTTTTAACTGATTAAAGCGTTAAATCGTATTTATTTGAGCCAAATTTTTCCAGCTCATGAGAGATTAAGCTTTGGTCTTATTTGTCTTTGCACTGAAAAGGTTAAAAAATAATGGACACTGACTAATTATCGGCAGATTATGAATAAATGGTAAACAGAGATTTCCACTGGTAAACGATAAGATGATTGGCTTGACTTGAATCCATTCAAAACAAAAAAGAGGCGATTGCAAGAGTTAATCACACAATTGGGTTGAGTAAAATTTGTATTGCCACGAAAGTGATTTTTAAAAATTGTATCCAAACAAAATTCAGTTGAAAAATGTCAAACGAGTAAACTTGGTCACTGGAAAAAAAGCGATGAAAAAAGATTGAGAATTAGATTAAATGAAGTAAAAAAACAAATGTTTAGGTTTTGATGTTTCATTGAGTTGTGTTGTGTTGTGATGCTCAGGTAACGTTGTTTTCAAGTTGACATGAGAAAGGAAGAGATAAGATGAAGGAGAAGTTTCAAGATTCAGGATGATAAGAAAGAGAAAGAGAGAGAGAAGCAAGAGAAGGAAGAGAAATATTTTTGGTATTACAGTTAAAGTGGTAGCAGATTTGGTCAGTTTTGATTCCATGAAACGGAATACAAATTACATTTTACTAAATGCCAATAGATTAAGTCAATTTTGACGTAACTAGTAGTTAATGTTGTTGTTGATTTGTTGTTGTTGATGATGTTGTTTACTTACTCTTTGCGTAATTTTAGAGTGGGATGAATGAATGAAGGTAAATAAAAACATTGAAAATGACGTTTTTTCAGTTGTTTTTGTCTTTAACTTTCACTCCTTTCAAGACATTTTGTTTTTCCCTGAATATTTTGTTATTGTTTTACACTGAGATCGGGTTAGGAGGACATTTAAGGTAACGAAACATTAATCTTTTCAAGTTTTATTCTTGAGGCTCGATTTCGTCAGAGGAAGATGATTGTGATGACGATGAGGAGGAGGAGGAAAAGGGAATGAATATGAGATGAGTATCAGCCAAAAGTTTCTATCATCTGTGTTTTGCTCTTCTAAAGATGCTCTAGGAAATGAAAGGGAAATGTAGATGAAAAGGGGAAAAGCTTGGATGATGGAAGAGGAGAGATGTTGATGATGAATTAAAGAGAGCAGAATAGATTTTGCGTAAATAGGACATTTATTCGTGACCTAGTTTCGAGTTTTTCTCCTTCTTTTCCTTCTTCTTCTCTTTTTTTTTTTACTTCAACTTGTGTTTTGGATCAAACAAATATATCTTTTAATAGAGCAAGAAGAATGGCGAAATAAGAAGTTGATGATGAAAATGAAGATAAAGAGGTTGGCAAAGATGTTGCATGGTGAAAGTGGTAAATATTTTGAAACTATTGTGAGGTTCCTCATTCTGGTTGTTGCATGATTAACAATTGTAAGTATTTTGTAGGTTTGTGTGATAATGTGATGAGCTAAATTGTATCCAAGGTGAATTGGGAAAAGTTGAAAATTAAAATCTCTCTTCTTCTGATGACATTGTTCAAGATGAAGGTTGATATTGACATAGATGGAAGATGGCGTTTTGTGTGTGTTTTTTTTGCAAGAGTGAAAGTGAAATGAAAGGGGAATAATTGGGATGAAATGATGGTAAATGACGATGAAGGAGAAAGTATAAAAGTGAAGGTGAAGATAAAAAAGGTGGAGGATATAAAATCGATGAGGTTTATTAGGTCACTGGCAAGATGTAGGCTTGAAGCATCTACAGTTAAGATGGATTCAGATGCAACGAAAAAATCTGGTTAAAAAGGTTACAGAATGGGTAAAATCGATGATATTAGGTCATTGACAAGGAGTTGGCTAAATAAACCAGAATGAACCAGAAAAAGGAAACAATGGTAACAATTTGTTCTTTTCAATTTAATTGCTACAGCTTTTTCAAATAATTTGAATGCCTGATAAACCAGAACTTTCATGTTTGCCTTGTGTTAATGTTTAAATTAACACTCGAGATATTCAATGATGATGTTGTGCTTTTTATGCTTTCAATGTTTAAATCAAAAGAGCTTGTTCCTATTTTTTTATGTTTACAACTAATGGTTGACATTTGATTAATACAGTGAGACTAAGGAAGAATAATGATACTTCTGGTTGATGAGGATGATGAGGATGATGAGGTTGACTAGAGGAATGTAAAAAATGATGACTTTTGGGTAAGGGAGAGAAGACAGTATTTAAAGATGGATACAATCAATTTGGTGATGATGGTTGGGTGAAAACTGAGCTTGTTGGGTGATTTTAGTGGCTTTAATTGACAGAAGGAAAAAAAGATGAAAAAGTTTAAAAACAGAAGAAAAAACAAACAAAATTTGAAAGTTAAATTGTCATGATTAAATTGATTAATTAATTCAGAGCTGGTATTGGTAACAATTAGTGAATGACAAGAATCAACGAAAAAGAAATAGATTGCCATGTGATTATTGATTTGAAACAATTAGCAAGAAGAGTTGGCAAAAATTACGCTTGACAATAAAAAGTAAGTTAACCAGAAAAGGTTGATTCTAAAGGAAACCGGAAAATAACCAGAAAAGTATAACAACAAAATCAACCTAAAAATTAACCAGAAAATTCAATTGCATCATTTTGTCAGAATGGAAACCAGAAATGAAATGTTTTTGGAAAGGTTGAAGAACCAGAAAAAAAACTCTTTCTGGTTCAACATGTTTATAAAACATAAACAAAAGGTTAAAATTTTGTTAAATTGTAACCATTTAATTGTATAATTTACAGCTGATATGAAGAGGTCAATTTAAGGCTCTGACAACATTTCAAGGTCAAGGTAACAAAGGCCAAAGTAACAAAGGCCAAGGTCAAAGGCCTCTATTTTCCTGATAAATTTAACGCTCTTCTTGTTGCTCTTTTTCAGAGGAGAAACCAAAAGTTTCTGTTTTTTTTGCTCTCTTTTTTGGGTTTTTTTGGAGGTGGGTTAAGGTAGAGAGAGGAAAAATGGAGACAGAAAGAGAGGTTTTTACCTGATACAGAGTTGGTACTGATGGGAGTTGAAAGTATCATTAATCGGGTATCAAATGTTGCACTTGTTGGTTGTGACGATGGTAAAGGTTGGGATGTTGATAATGATTTAACGTAAAGACATATGTAACAAAAGTGATTGCAATAAATAAGTAAAAACAAATGGTAACAAATGTACAGAAATAAATTAATCAACAAGTTAATTACGACAAAAAAATTTCATAAGATTTGTATGATTTGAAACACAAGAAGCAAGAAAAAGGTTGAATGTAAACAAAAGGCAAATCAATGTAATAAAATATTAGTTGGGTCAAGTGTAGAAAGATTGCGATTACAATTGCTATTATTTGATCAAAGTTTAAATGATATTATTGTATGGTTGTTTGTAATGTAAATTGTTGAGTGGTTATAATTATCAGCATTAATGTGAAAATGTTGATGTTGATTATAATGGTTAAAACCATGTGACCAATTGTCAGGATTAACCCAATGATAAAACATGGAGATGCAATGACACTAATGAAGAGAGAGACAGAGAAAGATGAACCAGAAACAATAATGTTGATGAAATTGATGATGATGTTGTTGATCAGATTGGTGGATGATAATTGTAATCACAAAGAAATGGATGTAAATAATGAAACTGAGTTTAAGCTGTCACAGAGGTTATGCTTTACAGCGTCAATGTTGCACAATGGGAAGAACCAGCAAAAAGCACAATTTTTCAAACGTTTGGCTTTTGATTAAACAAACCTTTGTACCAAATTACAATTGTAGATAAATATATTAAATTGTTTCTCCTTTATAAATAGATTGATTAACTAATTGTATAATTGAACTTGAAAAATTAAATGTTGGTTAACAAAACAAAGGATCAAAAAGAGAGGCAAAAAATGGTAAACACTGTGATTTTATTTTACCCAACTGTGAATACAATCAAACACAACATCAACAAGAAGAGGTCGTTGATCTAGAAGCTGAGATGAGCAAAAAAGTTCATTGAACTTGGAGATGTTGCTATAGTTACTCTGTCTTCTCTTTCTTTGCCTTTCTTCCACTCTATTTCGCAATCTTTCTTACTCAAGTCTCTCTTTCACTTGTCAACCCAAAAAGAGGCCCAATTTTTTGGGTAACTAAGTTTCTTCTTCTGTCTATTTATCTTTCTATTTTTCTATTTTTCCTTGTTTTCTTCTTCAAGATTAAATTCATGTTTCAGGCTATTGAAGCTGCTCATCTTAATCATCGCCATCGACATCACCATCTTCATCACCATAATCTTGAAATTTTCATGTTTATCAATTGATTTGTTCCCTTACCATTGACCTAGACATTGGTTAATCTGATTTCATCTTTTTTTACTGTATTGGCTCTTAACCTTGATTTAATCAATCTTGATCAATAATTGACGGAACTCATGATTAACCAAATTTCTGGTCAAACAAAATAAACATGACCATATTTACATGATGGCGATAATTTAAGTGTATGATTAAGATGATTAGAGTAATGATGAAGATAATGAAAAGTGAAAATTGAGTGAAAGCAGAGATGATTAGATAACCAGCTTTTTAAGCTTCAATTTTCTGGTTTTCACTTAACCTCTTCAATTTCATTGTTTTTGTTTTTCAAATTTTGTTCAGCTTTCATTTCATTGTTACATTTTCAGTCAATTTGAATCATGATTAATGACTTGGATCATTACTTGAAATTTGACCAACTTTGTCATGATCAACATTGAAAAGTGAAAAGTAAGTCAGTTTGTTGATCAACCTTATCTTTACCATGCAAGTGTGAATCTTGATGAAACATCATTAAGGAGCAACAATAATTTCCAGTAAAGATTATCGATGAAGGTTGATTCCAACGATCCAAGGCCAATTCGAGGTTGAAAAATATCGTTAATAACATTATTTTACCTCTTTTCCCTCTCATCATCATCATCATTTGTCTCTCATTTAGTGTCTACAAAAGAGAATCTCTTTCGCCATGTTGTCTCCCTGTTTTCATCGCCAAGGTCTCATCATTATTATCATCATCTTTTCAACTTGTTGATAATAATTATTACAATATTACATTTACCTATTTATCCATCATGACACTTGATACTCTTGTTTAAATGACAAAGACAATTAAACTATAACTGTCTCTGATTTAGAGTGATTATAATCATTATTATATTGAACCTTTTTTTTATTTTGATTTTTACCACTTTTTGATAACCTTTTCAATTGATATTTACAATTAATTGTTGATTACCTTACAACATGATTACACTTTCTCCCAAGGTAATCAAACTTGAAATGATTAATTTTGTAATGCTAATAATAATGTAATATTTTTAAATAGTTTTTTTTCGTTATATTAACCATTCCACCATCTTTATTTGATGACAATTTATCAACAGTTTAATATCAGAGACAGGATAATCAAGATTAAGGCTGAATTAACTTTGAAATTAACGTTAATACAAGCGTAAATGATAACAACAAATAAAACAAGCAGCTAAAATGAAATCAGCAAGTTATTGCAATCAAATGAAAACCTTGATATACTGTGTTTAAACCTTGCAAATTGCCAAGCTGATTGTGCTGAATGATGTTCAAGATTATTGGTTATCATTTACCAGTTTTTATGCTTACAAATCAAAAACCTAATCACGATGATGTTAATAGGAAAACAATTTTAAATGAAAAGTCAAATTGGACCAGAAAAATGAGAAAACCCAAACTCTATAATCTGGTGAAGCCACAGAGGATGGATCAACCAAAGAGCAAGACAACTCTTTGGATCAACCTAACAAAGTCAACCTCTTAGCATCAAATTTAACACTCCTTTCGGGTTGTTTTCACGGTCCTTTACATTTTTATTATGATTGAGTTAGAGCCAAAGATCATGCATGTCTCAACCTAACAAAGTCAACCTCTTAGCATCAAATTTAACCGTCACTTGGGGTTGTTTTCCTGGTCATTTACATAATAATCAAAGATTATTGTTATGATATTTATGGTTAAGTTGAAGCCAAAGATCATACATGCTTCAACCTAACGAGTCAACCTTGTAACATCAAATTCAACACACGTTTTGGGTGATTTCACGGTGAACAATTTTTCGTTTAAATGATCATCTTTGTTGCACCATCTTTCATTTTGTACTTGATGTTGAAATTGATTGGTTAAGCTGAACCAGAAAACCAGAAAATTTAAAAAAATTAATCTGATCATCTAACGTTTTTCATCCGATTTCTAGCTTATCATTAATTTCATCCTTTCCCTCATCTTGGTCGTCTTTATCATCATCATCATCGTCATGAATTTTCATATTTTATCCTTGAAAATTTATCACCTGAGTCAAGTGAAAAATTACAGGAAGAAAAGGAGAAAGAAAGAGGAAGATGAAGATTGTGAAAGAGCGTTCGACAGAGGAAAATATGGACGAAAGAGAAGATAGAAAAGTCTGGAATGAAGGTTAATATAAAAAAAATATACATTTGTATTTATATACTTTTCTGGTAAATTCAAGGTAAACGATAGATTCTTTACTTTTTAAGGAAATGTTGGAAAAAGGATTTAACTGTTAACGAATGTTAAATTACACTTTGCCTTTGTCTACAATACAATGCAATTGGTCATTGATTGGTCAAATGATTAAGGTTAACTATTGAAATAAAAAACCAAAAATGCTCAAGTTTCAACTCAAGGTAAACCAAATTTAGGTTAAATATTTTTCATTTTACATTTTCTGATGTATTTAACTTTCAATTGTAATTAACTGTTTAACCACGTTCTTGTCTCTCTCACTCTCTCATTGCCATGTTGCTGATTGCTGGTTGATTGTAATACCTGTTTAACACGGTTGTTGACAGTTATCAAGAACAGGTTAGCCAGTTTTACAATCAAAAACAACAGTTAGCATGAAACAAGTATTTCAAACCTTCAACATTCTGGTTTGTTGTTGTTTTTTTACATTCACTTTGCCCTAAATAATCTCGCAAGAATGACAGTTAACAATGCTTGAACATTGAAGTTACAATCAAGTTGATTTTAGATTGAAACTCAATTTTTAATCGACACTCTGTATAATATTTACCAATGACCATGTTTAATCAGTACAATTAAGAGGTGAATAAATGGCAATTGTGAATGAAGCAAGTTGAGGCGAAACCGTCATCAACATCGTCATAATGAACCACGTTTACGTTAATTTTGTCAACACATTAATCACATTTAGTCCACATTTTTATTGTATTCATCAATTGTTGATGGTTATGGTTAATGAAGATTGAGAGTTGATTCAATTTTCACTTTTCAATGATGAAGTGTTCGGGTTAAAGAAAAGGTTAAATGACCAGAAACCAGTGAATATACCAGAAGTAAACAAACGACTCTTAAATTAACAAATTTTAGGTTTCAGTGAATCTTGTAAACAAACCTGAATCTGATAGTTGCTTGTTCAAATCAGTTGAAACCAACATGGATGATGATAATGGCGATGATGATCAAGTTGGCAGGAAACAGTTAGTTGAACGGAAATTAGATTCCTTTTAATTCACTTTCAATGACAATTGTTCACCTTTTTTGTTTTAAACGTCAACTTGGGCCTCAACTTGCCCTCTAATTGTTTCACCTTGATCAACTATTATATCAGAGATGTTGAACAATTTAAATAATGACAATCAAGGAGGTGAAAGTGAACAATTCATGATTGAATGGATAACAATGAATAGAGAAGGAAAACGCAAAGAAATAGTCAAGGCTATCAAGATTTCCACACAACACATACACAGTAATATTGATTTACCATCTTTAAATAACTGTTAATTGTCAGTTTTACTGTCGATTGGTAAAGGTCAGTAGATGATAAGGTCACTCGGTGTATTTGATAATGGTAAAGGTTAAATTGAAAGTTGAAAGTGAAAGGCCAACAACAACAACAACACATTTCCAATGGTAACATCAATGGGAAGAGGAAAAATTTGTTAGGCTTAAAGGATTGGGTTAAATTAAAGTGACTGGTTAAACTTACCTTTACTGTAATTGATGGTTTTATTTGATTATGTTTGTTTAATTTAATGATTATGATGATGATGCTGATGATGGTGATGGTGAAATGATGGTTAAATTAATGACAATAATAAGTGATGAATGGTTAAAACAATAGGTTTAATCAGTCAGTTTAATCCTTGACTTTGAAGGTGTCACAGTCCGTCTTTTAGGATTACCAAATGTTGGTGTTGATTGTTGTTTATCATGGTGTTGTTTATGTTGATTGTTGCACTTCGTTGTGAGCAGGTTTAAAGTAATGACGATTTTTGGGTTAAAATGAGAGAGAGAGAGTCACTCAGTGAGAGGATGATTATTGGATAGAGTGAGTGAGAGGCTGAGGCATATAAAAGGGGAAGGTAAGGGAGTAAGATGATGATTAGGCAGGGAAGGAATCAGGTCAGAATGTGGGTCAACTCAATCAACCATCTTTTTCATCATGACACAGTGAACTTACAGTTTGACAGATACATGGAGTTGGAAGATAAAAGAGAGAGAGAAAAAGAGAGAACGCTGAAGATGAGCAGTATTTCATGTCAAAATGTATTTCCATGAAAGTGGATGATTTTCATGATTCAATGTTGCTTAATATCATTCAGTATGATCGTAAAAATGAGTTGAAATGTAATCGACTAAATTATGTATTAAATTCACCTAATGATACACAGGTAATTGGATAAACACTGGTAATGTTGGTTAAAGTTTAACCTTTGGTTAAGCTTGGCTATTGATTTACTGGTAACCCATTTTTTTCCTGGTAACTCTCCAATGATTCCTTGTTTTTTCCTAATCGATTCAATTTTTTTTTCCTATCCATGCTCTTTAACCACAACAATTGACCTTTCAATTGTTGATAATTAATTGTGTCAACAATCTTTAATTGTAGATAATTCATGATCAAATTTGTTTCAACTGTCATTTTCTGGTTCACATTTAACGTCATATGTTTTAGGTTGCTTTTTGTATTACCATTTTGTTTTTTCTGCCTTTTTCTGGTTCTTCTTCTTCTTTGTTAATTATCATTATTATTTTCAACTAATTAAGTCTTCTCATTTGATTTGTATGTTAATTAATGATTTAAAAATAGCTGGCAAATGCGGCAAGTTGTTTGGCTTTTTGGGTAATCATTATCTCTTGAAATTGAATTTGACGAAAGATTTCTGGTTTTAGATTTTTATTTTTAATGCTTTCTTTGTATTTCATTTTCAGTGTTTACCTTTTCATTTATTATTTAATCATCTTTTAATCATGAGCTTTCTAATCAACTCAATTATCATTGGCATATTTAACTAATTACGTTTGGTTGGTTAAAATACTGATGACGCTGCATCGACTTTAAGGCAACCTCAAGTTGACAACAATCTGGTTAACCATGATAAACGTTTAATTGTTATCAAAAGCAATTCTGGTGTGTTCAACATTACCAGCTTCATCACCATTATTATTAGCATCTTTGGCTTCATGGTTTATCCCTTGAAAATGAAGGAAAAGGTGAGCAAAAAACAGTGTGAAATAAGTATTGATCCGTTTTTGGGGAAAACCCGGAAGAAACTCTTTCCTACTCTAGGATCCATGGATTTCATCCTGGCAAGTTGATCAATAAGTCTGCCTCTCTTTGTGTCTTCTCTGTCTATTTAACTGTCTTAACCTTGTTATAAACACTGAGCCTAAAAAAGGAGCAAAACCAGAATCTCGATGAATCCCATTCTGGTTGATGTTAACACACATTTACCTTCAATGCTAATTTTGTTAGACTTTTGGCTTTATTTTAATCTCAATTAACCTTACAATTGTCTCTAAAACTAATTATATTTTCACTGGTTAAATCAAACAATTGCTATTAATGTTGACAATCAAAAAAGGCTTTTAACATATCAATGGAAACTGAAAGTACTCCTTTCAATACATCTTTTGTGTATATTTCATGTTTCATTTTTGTTTCAAATGTTGATTCTTTGGCCTTTCCTCAGCCTTAATCAATTCAATTTAATGTCTATTGTTGTCATTCAATTTATATTATTAATCTTATATTCACATATGAAATCAATTATTTTACTGTAACTGTACAATGTAAAATTATTAATACAAATCCATTGGTAGGAGTAAATAATGAAATTGTCAATGTAATTTTGTCCTTTGTTATTGTAATTAGCTTACAATGTGCTTATGTTTATCTAATTGAGTATTGATTTTTGGGTAGAGTGATGGATTCATTGTAACTGGTTAACCTTTGATTCGGGTTAACCAGCCAAAAAGTGAACCAGCGAAGTTGAAAAACTGGTTAAATAATGGTAGCCTATTTTGGTTCCTCAATTGGTTGGTCAATGATAATTCAAGGTTCATGCATTTACATCATTGGGTACCTCAGTACGTCATTTGACTTTGGTTTATCGATGTGAGATGAAAATGCTGATGAAAAAAACTGGTTATTGTTTGGGTTTGACTATCGATATTATGATGTTGATTCATTTGAAAAGGAAGGAAACTGTTATCCAAATTGAAAATTAACCAGAATATCATTGAAATGAACTTTTAAAGCGGAAATTGTTGATATATTTTAGTCTAAATTTCATGTTTGTCTTTGCTTTTCCTTACCTAGTTGATTGTCAGGGAAGAGAAGCCATGTTTTGTTGTTGTTGTTGCTTTTT
The DNA here is from genome assembly GCF_039701765.1 of Tetranychus urticae. Classification (NCBI taxonomy): domain Eukaryota; kingdom Metazoa; phylum Arthropoda; class Arachnida; order Trombidiformes; family Tetranychidae; genus Tetranychus; species Tetranychus urticae. The sequence goes on along the minus strand of NC_142959.1, from coordinate 11,619,986 downwards.
TCCTCTGTCAGCTGACTTGACTCGCTTCAGTTTCAAGAATCATCTCTGATTGTTATCTTGATTAAGGATTTACTCTGTGACTTAATATGTAAACTGATAATGATCGTCATAATAATAGCAGTGGAAAGATGTAAAGTGAAACTTTCCCTCAATTCAACATCTATTAATCAGATGATATATTTGTGTGTAAAATAAATTACCCTTGAATAGTTAGAATGGCAAGTTCATCTCGTAATCTGATTAATATAAAATCAAAGTGCAAGGCATCTCGATATTTAAATTAACTTTACATTGATGCCATCAACACAACTGGGGTTGAATAATTGATAAATTTAATCAGCAATCAGCTAACTAACCAAAAATGAGAGCAATGGCTTACAGGTGAACAAAACTTTCGGGTTAAACATGAAATCTGCAAGGAAAAGCAATAGATCCTCCACATGAGTACATTGTGTATCTATTATCATGATAACATGTTGAATTGAAATCTAAATATGTTTTAAATAAACTCAGAATCGGTAGAATTGGGTTTAAATATTAATAGAAAGTAAACAAAAATTTTGGTTCCATACCACACGAAGGCATAGTTTGGATCGATCTTCAGATAAATCAATGATTTTTGATCAAACTCAGCAGTTTGAAGGTTGAATCAATTCTGGTCAATCAAATGTTAATGTTATCAAAGAGGTAAATTAAATATAAATGATGAAGAAATGGCCAAACTCAAAATGAAAACAATCAAATTTTTTTCAACTGGCAATTAATTTTCTGGTTTTCTGATTTTTGCTGCCATCTAGCGTATGCGAATCGAACTAATTTATTTGTATTTGAAGCAAAAACTTTATATCAAATTTTAATTGAAATGAAAAATCTTTCCATGAACTTTCCATTGTATTATTAGTAAATCTTTATTTCATGATCCAGAGGTATACAGATTACATGTGAGATTATGTTGCATTTTCTGAATTGAATTGCTTCGTGTGGTAATGTTAAGCTGCCTTGATTCATGAAATAAATCACAATTACATTGCTTCTTATTGTCATGTAAAGGTGGAAAATCCATACAAATCAATAAATGGATACAAATGTGAAAACTTTCACTCTTCTTTTCATTTGATGAATCAAATTTTGAATCAAATCTAGAATAGCTGCAACTGTATCGACGATCATCAAGGAATATCGTTGATAGACCTAGAAGTGAGATTTGAGGTAGACCATCTCACAGTTGTACTACCACAAGTAATGTTTTACCAAATTATTAATTCTTTTATCAAATTGTAACATTTTAAATTTCCTGAGAAGACCATTAATTTTTGATCTTCAGACGGCCTTTTGCAATTAGATTTTTTGATTTTTCAATTCATTAATTGTTGTTCAGTGTAATGGTATGTTATGATCTTCTGGTTAAGCCTTTTTATTTGAATTTTACAGCATTTTTCATTTAATTTGGTTATTTAAAACTGTTTATTGTAACAAGTAAATATTTATAATTGCTAAATGGACGTTAAAAGATTTAAGTATTATGATGAACATATTTGTTTGATAATAAATTTTTGGTGAACAAACTTGATTTTTGAGGTTGAATGTTGTATGTTAGTAATATGAGAATAAAAATGGAAATAATTATATATTATTATTATAATCACTAATAATGTGATGAATTTCATCATTGAAACTTGATTTCTCTCATTTATTCTGACACCAACCACAGCTATTGGGCAAAGTCATTTGATCATTCAAAATCAGTTCTAATCACTTTATATTTGCTATTTTTAATTGAACAAATGAAATCATAAGTTCAGGACTTTTTTAGTTCCTATCGATTCCATCTTTCCACAATTAGTCAACCAACAATCAAAGTACACTTTTCATCTATTATTTTCATTTTTATTCCCCAAGAGTTAATTGTAATGAAAGGATTTTTAGTGAATGAAATCAATTAGCAGCAGCCAAAATCCTCATAATTTTATCATATGATTGACCACTCAATTGGCCCTTTGATCGCAGTGAATCCAAAGTTGTACAATTTTTGGGCGATTGTCGGTATTGTTTAACTGGTCCACCCAAATAATCAGGCAATTCCGACTTTGGAATATAATCAGTTATCTCTTTACTTGAACAAAACTTGATTCGGTTCTTAACCGCTGCTGGATACCAAGTGAATGCTAGAGATTTGATTGCTCGAAGAACCCAATTTAAGTTGATTATGACAATGTACTTCTGTCCTGATGGAAAGTAATTTTTCAAACTGTAATTAATGAAGCTCAACATTTCTGGGTCACCCTGAGCCAAGGAAGCATTTGAACAATCAAAGACAAGAATCCAACCTCCAGTTGAGGGAAACCGTAGAGAGCCCAGCTCATCAGCCTTGTACATGTGATGGACAACAAATTTTTTAACCAAATCAACCAATTCTGGTATCTTGTAGAAATGAGAAACTCGAATGTGAAGAACAGAGTTACCCTGAATGTCTTGTCCCGAAATGAATAATCCTCCAGATTCATACAGTTCCTTTGGAAACGTCTGTTCATCCAAATTGTCCAAACCCAAATCGTGTCTCCACTGCAGTGTATTGACAATGAATTTGATGGATTCACTTGGATCACCTCGACGACGCTTCATATAACGACACAGTAAATTGTCATCAGACATTAATCGAGTCAACAAACCTTTATCGATTTCATTTGAATCTGTAAAGGACCTTAAACCATCTCGAACCGTCTTCATGGCTTCAGTTGAATAGATGTTAACATTTTCAACAAATGTTTCAATGTTTTCAATTTGAGGAGCCATTTTGATCAGGACACAAGTTTAATCACAGAGTAAATTTTGGGACACAAATGAAGACTTGGGCTTACAAGTGAATTGAAATTGATTTGAACAAAACTGTGAATCAAATTGAAGTGAGTTGTTGATGAAAATTGTGAGTGATCATGAGTTAACTCTAACCAATCTGATTGGAGACACTCTCTGATTAAGGACACAAATTAAATTTACCAAACCTTTGATTGTCTTTACTTTACATTTCACGTTCTTGACCAATGTCGTTACATTGATAAATAGCCGTGAGGAGTAATCTTTTGAAACTTTCACTCTAATGATGATCAACATGAAATGATGAAAAAAGCCTTGATCAAAGAATCAACAGGAATCTCATTTTTTTTCATCAACAGTTTTTTGCTCTTCTATTCAATTCAGCCAATTGTACAATCAATCACCAATTGATAATTAACTGCATTCTTTTGATCAACTTATTGTTCTTCATTTCATCTTTTGTTGTTAATGGAAGGAAGTGCGAAAGAACAAAGTTTATCGAAAGTTGTCAGAATTTTTTCTTCTTCTATTTCTTCTATTCTTTCTTTCACTATTTATTTTCCGATGGATAACGATTAAAGACTCAAGTAATTTGCTTTTTCGCCAATTTAATCGCCGTTTACCCATTTTCATTGACACGTTAATACGTCTTTCCGTTTCTGAAGGTAAAAAAGATTATTGTGCTTTTAAGGTCTGATTATGAACTGAATCAACTTACAATCAAGTCAAGTGTTGTCTATTAATTGTGATAAAGGAAAACGAAGATGAAAATTTTGTTTGTCCAATGATTTCGACTGAATTATGAATTTAAGCCGCGGGTAAAACCGGTTTATTGTTGAGCCTAGCGAAGGCAAAAGATACACTAGTTAGCTAATGATTCTTGATCAATGAGAGTCATTACCTGACGTATCATCAAAAAAATAAATTATATAAATTGAATAAAAAATCAGTTTCGTTAAGAGAAACCAATTTGTTTACATTGTAGCATCCAAGGACCAAAATCACCACTCATAATAGTTTAGTGTGTAAATAGTGAAAGGAAAATCTAATTGAATAATTTTTCTTGATTTTTCTTGAATGATAAGTTGTTGATCATCATTTTAGGCCGATTCTTAGTTAGACTTTCATTTTGATGCCTTTTGGAGCATATTGCTTCAGTAATCAAATCGATATCACGAATTAGTCTTCTACAGACAATACCACTTCTGGTATATTGTTTTGGAGTAGTGTGTCAAAATGGACTGCTTTAGGAAGCAGAAAGGAAGAACCAGAACCAGATAAACGTTGCCAAATCAATTTCAACGCCAACTCAGAATGTACAATCTCGAAATTGTCATTAACCAAATAAGATTATTATTATATCAATGCCCAATTTTTGACAATTGGAACAGGTACACTCAGTAATGTGAAAGCTAACACGGTTGTATTAATACATGTAGAGTAATGGTTTATTAACAGTTAAATAAAGTCTATTTAAAAACCAAACTCCAGGGGAAACAAATCTCAAAGCATAATTGTACTCAATAACAATTAAACTCTATGATTACTTTTAGATCAAAAATCAATGATTAATCATATCTAAATTCATGTATTACATTTTGGAATACCGTGCCTCAATATTTAACCATCTCTATTTTGTTTTATTTGCTTACTGTTCATTATATCTCTAATAACATGACACGATTATTTACATTTTTAAATTATGTAGATCGTGCATCAGTCCAGAGTTTTGGATTGTTAAAGTCAAATGATACAGTTTAGTTTGTCGGCTTCAAACCAAGTTTTAGATGAATCTTTGAATCAAAGTAAAAGATGGTTTCACTGTCCAGAATTTTACATCAAAATCGTTTGCTTCGCGCAACAAAGTACCATAAAACAATGGATGCGCTATTTCGATCACAATTGCTTTACTCTCCATATTTGGATGTTCCCTTTAACCTCAAGATGTTCCTCATTTCAACCCTTTCATTGTTCAATTTGACTGTAGTCACCGCCAAATGCCTTGTTCTTTACGATACTGAATCGTATTCCGATTTGAATTTTCTCATGGGTGACCCAACATTCCACCTGGAAGAAGCTCGTTCCTTTTTGCTGCTTTTACTTTTTGATTGGTTAGCAGGTTGTATCCTTCAATACAGCATATTTTTGGTACAATTAGCCGGCTCATCGACTGATAAATACATATGGCTTTGTATTGGTGAGGTATTAAAGACTGGTCAATACAAAAATTGGGGCTCTTTCCATACCATTGTGAAACTGTTTTACCGGCAAATCAAGTTAAATTGTTATGCTTTAGCCGTTGGATTCCTTTTTCTTGCAAACCTACCAGCAGTCATTTCAGCACCAAGACGCTTCATTCTACCAATGTTCATTCACGCTTTACTCCATAGTTGGGCCGCTTTTATTGCTAGTTCAACAACAGTCAATTTTATTATGCTCTATGCTCTTTATGTGCACGTCTGGTCCAATTATTTGACTCATCTTTCATCGGAATTGGCCAAAATTTTAATACCCGAAAAATATTTACTCAACCAACATAACTTTAGTCTGGATAGCATTAGATTGCCGAGCAGACAGATACGATTGACTTTGATCCATTTAACCGATCATTATCAGGAATTCATACAAAGTTATCGATTTTATGGACTTCGAAATGGTCTCATGTTCATGTGCACCTTTTTTGCCAACACGTTTGTCATGTTTCTCGTCTTCTTCACGCCAATGCCGTCCCTTTATAAGCTTGCTATTGTTTTATGTGGTATCTTTGCCACTCTCTGCGGTCAAATTATCCAATTTTATTCCGGAATTTATGGGCAGTCCAGGGTAAGCAGAACGATGAAGCTATTGGCAGATTTTGACAAAGATTAAGTAAATTTTTTTAATTTTAGTCTGACCAGGCCATGCGTATCATCCGAAAGATACTTTACACTAAATCATCAACACGCTCAAGATTGATTGTCTTGCTATTCAGTGATCATTTTGTTGAACGCCACTTTTTCACAATTTATGGTTCATTGCAACAATCATCCAAGAATTTAATTTTGGTAAGATGTAATTGTTGACATAACGATATAATTCATTAAGTACTAATTGGATTGATATTTTACTAGACTATAGCTGAATCAAGCACTCTTTTGCTACTCTTGATTACCAACATTGGAAGGCGAATTAACTATTCATGATTATGATTTAAAATGAAAAGGTAAAATGATAATTTTTTTAATTTTCTTGGTTGTAATTTAAATACGATACACTATTGAAAAAACAAGATTAGGATCGGTTTTGACGTGAACAGTTCAATTGGTCAGACAAAAACCAAAGTTGATTTTGTGTGTTGGTGATAAATAATACTTACATACTTTTAGTAAATTATAGTCAATTTAAATCATTGGGATTGATTGATGTTAAATTATGTGTGGATACTTTGTGAAGTAAATTTTGCACTCTCTTCAAAACTGCATCAGGAATTGTTCGTGTACTAAAACTTGATACTTGATTTTCTGTCGATTCTTCCGAATCAGCTTCGTGTTTAGGACTTGAAGCTTGTGATTCTTTATCTCTCTCCTCTTTACATGTTGACAACAATTCACATTTAACTTTTCCCTCAAGTCCACAGACACATCTTTGACAAGGTTTGAGGGGATTAATTGTTATTCTTTGTCCGGGTCTATATATTTCCTGTCCATATTTACAGGTAACTTCTTTAGTAATACTTGATAATCCTAAAGATGGCAAGGATAAAGACGAATCAGAGGTTAAACGAGGCTGGCGTCCAGTTAAATCTTTTACCGCAGCGTCTTTGGCAGCTAAAGCTATAGCATGGTAAATAACCAACCGAATTAGAATAAGAATGAAATAAAAAATGTATTAATTTAACAATGTTATTCAAACGAATGTAATAAAATGGTAAAATTTGATAATGTTAGAGTGTAACTTACGACATTCCAATATCGGACAGCAAAGGTCTTTAATTTTTATCTCTTTACATCCTTGACGACCCAATGATTGTGGACAGTTGATATTCCAGCAAAGGATCGATCCTTTATAACAGAAACACTTCTCACATGGATCATCTGAACGGGTCAAGTTAGATCCATGAGAATACATGACTCCTTTAGAGTAGCAACTATCAAATCCAGAGCGGCTAGTCCCATATTTGGATGAGGCTTTTTTAATAGTCGATAACTTGGCTGTCTCTGGTAATCACAAAGAAAGGATAAATGAAACATAAATGAACTGACAAATGTTGTGAATCATTGATGGCAAAAACTCTTGATGTAACATGTGTTGTTAAGGGCGCGTTAAAAAATTTAATAGTTGTAAAGTTAAATAAGAAAAGAGTTACCTGGAAATGAATTGACCATCGAAGTACAATAAGTCAATGTAAGTAAAACAATTATCACCGAAACCATGGTTAAATTCAGGGAAACAGACATTATTTAAGTGTATGAAGTTGAAGATTTGTTGAAAATAAATGGACGGTGGGAAAGATTATGATGACTGAAAGGTTAAGGTTGAAAGATGAAGATAAAGAGTTTGTTAGACAATGAAATTGAAGATTGTGAGCTTCTCATTATTCATCATTATTAGAAAGGGTATAAAGTTGATAATGATGATGAGGAGGAGACGCATGAACCATTGAACTATACCCTAAAATAGTAGAAATGGTTTACGTGATTAGTTAACGTTAGATTGGCAGTTGACTGATGATCGGGACAATTGAGACAAAATATTAAAGACAAGTGAAGATGAGGAATCTTTAGGACAAAGGAAGCGAAACGATTGTGAATGGTGATGATAATGATGGTTGATATTGAACAAGTGGTTATAATGGGCTTGAATTTTTGACATTTGCATTCCCATTTAATTGAAAAATATTGGTTCACTTAAAAAAGTTCATAATTTAACGTCAATTGATTCAGTCTAATTATTGGACAAGTTTGATCTTGATTGTCTTTTCCATTAACTGTATCACACTATAATAAAAATTGGACCATTTCATGATTGACTGTGAAGAAGTTATTGATTTTGGAAAGTTTGCTTTCACTTAGCAAAACCATTTAACTGTTGTGAGTCTAAAAATTTAATGATTCTAGATGATTTATTTGATAACAATTATTGTCAGTCAAGTAAATCAATGGCTTTACATTGACACTTACATTCAATTCAAAATTAACTTTTCAACATCTGTTTGATGATCAAAATATACAAACTATGTTTATTTATATTTGCTGTTACATTAAAAAGTTTCATTTTACAATGAATCAAGCTCTTGGGTTTCAAGTATTAAAGTGAGTTTAAATTGTTATTGAAATTGACTTTAAAAATTACAATCAAAGGTAATATATAATGTAAAAAAGACGTTTACAAATTGATGCAAAAAATTGTAAAACGCAAATTCGGACAAATGCAAAGCAAGATTTAGGATAATTTTACAATTTGTGAAGTACTGCTTCGCAATTTAAGTTTATACGATGAAAACAGTTGATTGAAATAAGTAGATATTTATAATTGTTAAATGGACGTAATTAAAAAGGATGGATTTCGTTATTTTGATTATTGGTTATCTTGAATAAATGTCAATGTCTGAAATAGATTTTTGGTGGACAAACTTGAATTCCAAGGCTTTATAAGGCATTCACAGTTGAAGAGTTTTGTCTTGATTCCGTTTCATCCAGGTAATATAATCTGAATATCATTAAATATATTTGATAGAATAAAAAAGAAGGATTAAAATAATACTGATTAATCAGGATTGACATCATTGTCTAATCATCAATCCTTCAATCAATCTGGTCATCTTGCAAGGAACCATTCCAAGTGTCTTTTCAGTGTTTTCAAATTTCCGTTGCCAGTAAATTTATCAAACCAAGCTTAGTTAGTGCACTGACAGTTGAAATTATAATTGATTTTTATGTGTCCTGGGCCAATGTGAGTCCATAGTGAAAAATTTTCCTTGATTGCAGTTGAAAAAATAGGGAACCAAGAAATTCATTAGCAAACTAGTGATTTTGATGATATTTTTGAATAGATAACATTCAACATTTGGCTGAGTAACTAAGAAGAGTTAACAAAATTTGATATTTGGTGGTAACTGTTGAAAATGTATAAGTATTATGGCAGTCATGCGATAGAGTTATAATTATCACAGGCTAAGTGTCCTGTAATTGATGACATTCAATTGGAGCTGAAAATGGATTGCAGCTGAAGCTATAAATTTTTGTGTACAAAATAATTTGCTTTGCTTTTCAGTGTAGAAGTTGAAAGACAGGTGAGCATATGTAGAAGAATAGATGAAAGTGTTGATTAAAATTGGAAAATTCAGTAAAGGATCAGCTATCGTCAGAGTCTTCAGTTGGCACCTAGAATGAAGAAGAAAGAAAAAGTATTGTAAATATTTGAGTAAAAAATTAATAAAGTACAAGCGTGAAAAATTGTTGATAAATTGATCAAATGAACAAGTTCAAATCTTTTCCAAAGCTATGTCTCAAGGAAAATTCAATTTTAAATCAGTATTCGTGTAAAATTACTGTAAATTGAAACTTTTTTGTCTGAAATCTATTCATTGTTTGTACGTCATTTTGGTCACTAAAAATTCAATTATGCTAAAAATAATTGAACTTGAAAAGCGACAAAAATGACAATCATTTTTGTAGTTAGTGTCAATTTTAAAACAGTTAGCTATTGAAATCTGGTTAAAAAAATTACCAAATGATGTTTTTCAGTTGAAAATAATTGAGATCGATAAAAGATTATTGTAATCATGAAAACAATTATAGCAATTGATGCTTGGATGGCTGCCGAAACGTTAAGAATCAATCCAAGAGATTGCAAAAGTCGCACTTGACTAGCCATTGATTCATCCAATTCAGCTCCCTATTATAATTAATTAAAAAATAAATAGTCAATAAAAGATAAATAATAAAATTTGAATATAAATCTTACCGCGCTGAACCAAATCATAGGGAAGTAGGAACTTTCAAAAGGTAAACTCCTAGCATATTCAAGATTATCATCTCTTTCCAGGAGGACGTTTATTTGCATTGCTACTTTTACTTTCGTAGGAATACCAAGTGTCTGAAAGAAAAAGAAAATAATTGTTAATAAATGACCACAAGAGTGTTTAATTCCTGTGAAAAGCTTGAAAGATTGGTCAAGTAGGATTCACCACAATTACATGTATCGGGTGAAATTCAAAAATTTTGACTTTTTCATCAATCCATTGAAAATATTAGAAGAAATTCTGAAAACTATGGTGAACCATGAGAAGAAAGAATTGAACAAAACTATTGATTATTATCATTGCTAAAACTCAAACCATTAACAATTAAGTTTACCAGCAATTAACTTATTTAGATTTGAACAACAGTCATAATTGTCATTGAAAATGATTTAAGAGTTAATGGTTTGTTTGTTTGTGTTTGTTGGTTGAAAGTTTAATTTGCAGTACAAGTCGTCATGAGTTTCACTTCTTTAACAATTAAAAGTTTAGGAATCTGAAATTGTGAACAATTTACAGAAATTCAACCTTGCCCAGGGCTGACTATGTGGCCACTGAGGTTAGGCATGATCATTAAACATATGAATTAAATTAAGTTAACATCAGAAATAACTTAGCAATAGAGATTTCAAGAAAGGCTAAACCAGAAATTAACATTTAAAAGATTCAGAAGAGACAGAAAGGAAATGGTAAGCAAAATTTCCCGTCTGTAATGATTACAAAAAAACAAACACAAATCGGTATATTAGGAACGTAACCGGATTTAATTATTAAATTATTATCATTCTTTATTTGTATAACCAAAGGATTCAATTTTAGAGTTGATAATAAAAAATCTATCAATGTCAGAATATGCTAATAGGGAAACTAAACCAAGAAGAAAACAAATTGCTGTGTTAAAAAGATAATTAGCGTTAATTGAACCTTTAATAATAGACTTGAAACGTGAAACAAACATTCATTATTATTAATAATCTTAAATGGTCTTATAAATGAATCATTCAATGTAATCAAGTACACCTTGAGTGCAAGTGATTTTAAAATTGATTTTCAAAATTATCCAAGTGATAGCCTTAAGATGATCTGATGGCTAATGAACAATCATTTTTCAACTAGAGAATCCAATTTCCTTAAATCAAAATGACCATTGAACATTTTCCAACCTATTAAATCTGTTAAACTGATAACTTGGCAAAAAATTTGATGGGAATATTAATTATATTCACACCATAACACTGAATTTAAATACATTTTCAAGTGTCATTTGATAATCAATTATACATTAATGTATGCATATTGAAATCAGATATTGAGATCAGGTTTGTTGGTTAACAATAGCTTTGAAACACTGTTTGAATTTCAATCTAAATCTGGTCGATTGTTGAATTACATTGAATTGGAATCAATATCATGGGAAATCCAATAATCGATAGACTTTCATGTAAACAATCGGTCTTTAGTTTTGATTAAAAAATCAACTATGAAAGGTTCAAAGGCTCGAAGGTTACAAATGTATATTTTTTTTATCATAATGAGGCTAATTGAGGGTTTAAATTGTGTAATAAGATACCTTTGTGATTCTTGAGAGGTGACCTGATAGTTGATGAAACATTAGATTGAACAGAGTTGAACAACGGCGAGATTTGTCAATTGTTGATACAAATCATTGGGAAAATGAGGGATTTCATTATTGCTGCACTAAATAATTTCCTTAGGATTGATAATAATTGATTGACTGTTCCTAATGGACTGAGTGATAATCAAGTGAAAATAGGAGGAATAACGATAAGTTACCAGAAATAAAAACATTTATTGTTTACTATTAGCAGCTAATGAAGTATCAACACACTTTTATAAATTTACTTGAGTGTGTCTAAGAAGCTATCAGCCTCGAGTAATAAATTAATTTTCAAGAGGCAATCACTAGCTGATGTTATCTTTAAATTATCATTTTTGGTACATTTCGAGATGAAATGAGGAAGAAACAATGTAAATGGTTTGAAACATCAAAATGCTTACTGGTTCAATGTCCATGAAAAACTCATGTCTATCCAAGTCGGGATGGAGACCGTGGACTCGTTCGTATAACGAGGCATCGCCAAACAAAAAATGGGGCAAAGATGCTGCTGCAGGTGATCCATGTTGACATGGTGATATATCAGCTACACCATCAGGAGGACAACTAGAGAGAGCAATCAGAGAAGTAGAAATATTATTAATTTGGTAAATAAAGGAGTAATGATTGTTATATGTTTGAAATCACGTGTAATATAGATATTAAAAAGGGTAAAGTAATCAAGAAGAAAACTGAAATTTTGTATTTCAAGGCTAGTCAGTTGATTTATCAAGTTCATTTTGTATATTAACCAAACTGTAAATGCCTTTCAAAAGGTCAACATAGCATTTTAGTTGATAAATGTTTACATTGTTGATTGCTACTTGCTTTTACTCAGATAAGAGCCAATTGTGCCTTTACTAAATGATATAATTTTTGATAATTCACGTGATTTATATTATTTTTTCATCATTACTTACGCATTGTTGTTGCAATAGCAACGATTGTTTTTAACTGTATAATTGAATAAATTTGAGCTGGCCGCATATCTGTAAGCTTTAACTCCATGCTTTATCACAGTTTTGTCATATGGAAGCTCCAAGGATCGGCAAATATCACCGACAAATATTTTAATCGATGAAAATGGACCTTCTTGCAGAGGTGGTTGAAAATCAGAGGCAGAAATGCCAGACAATGAATTACACTTGTCGCCCCACCAAAGGCTTAAACTGGTTTGATTATTCCAGGAATACATTGCATCAAGATGATTGACATTTGAAAGGCCAGTGTAAACTCCAAAAGTGCCATCAGAAACGGTTCCATTTCTGCCATAAAACCAACCAAATTTATCATATGGCACAGGCATCCCAATGGTACGTGAAAATGTGATTAAAGGATCGTCATAGCCTTCAAAAAGTAATTGTCCAACAGTATGAGAAGGAATTAAACGACTTTTCGTTGCCTTGATTATTTGGTTAAGTCCAAAATAGGCAATTCTAGATCCGCCCCAGCTTTTAATTGAGTATCCAGCAGCCTAGAATCAATGAAAATGAAATGAGAAGAAATTGAAAATTAGATAAACTGAATAAAATATAAGCTTAATTGTGATCATAGACTTGTGTCCGTTATTAAGATTAGCAAATAAACATAAGTACATTCAAACTGAGAACATGGGTATTTTCAGTTGGTAAATGAACTTTAAGAAACTTTGTATTGTTTGAAAAATTGGATGCTTAGCTTTTGTAGATTCACTCATATTTCATGAATATTTAATTAGACCAAGGAAATCAAAATAGCTGTAAACAACTGCCTTTTCTTGCACAAACAAAAACACGTGTAACTCAACACTAGAGCATCAAGATAAATTTTGATTACTATTAATAGCATCAACTGAGTTCAAGCACTGGCGAGAGTTGGCTTGAACTTAGTCTCATGATAACCTGTTCAGTCAGAATAAAAGGTACTAATCAATGACAATTTACGAGTAATTTTTATCTTAATAGAAATGAATTCTGGTTAAATAGTTTCCTACGATATCATGTAAAATTTACTTTACAAAAATCAAATAAAATTATATTGAATCGAGCTTTTTGTTCAAATAAAAAATGCATGAACGAATCATTTTAGCGTCAATTTATTTTGTTGATCATGTAATATTAAACTTTGTCTTTTGATTGCTAGGATATTTTATTAAGTTTATTGAGTTGCTTATGCTTAATTAATAGCTATTTGCTGACTAATTTATTTGGTCTCAAATTTAAAAATAGATTTTATCAATTCCCAAGATCTGTCAAATGTTTAACTTGCTCAAAGATTCAGGTTGATTAAATAAACAAAAAGAGAGGCTCCAACAATCAAATTAACTGCTTAAAGATTGATATCATTTTGATCATCTTACAAGTAATTATTAGTAAATGTAATTAAGAACATGATTCGTGATCTTCCAGCTTAACGATTCCAGGAAAATTTCAAAGTAGTCTCAATTTATTTGAAAAATGGTTGGTAAAGTGAAAGTGTTATCACAACAACAATGAAAAAAATTAATGAATACTTGATATTGAAAAGATATCGATAAAAATTGCATTAAAAGTTCTGTGAAAAAAATCTGAAAAGCCGATAATGTCATTATAATGTAATATCAAATAAGGTATTTGCTAAAGTTTCAAAACACATCTCATATGACAGAGATGAGTTTTGATTTAAGTTGAAATAATGGATTGGGATAATCATACACTGATTTAAGGGAAACAAGGTTGAAATTGTGATTTACAAAAACATTATAATCACAAGCGATAACACAATTTAACCTAATTTCTTGGGGTATTTAAACATAATAACTTGATAATATTACAATATGTTGAATGCCTCTTATTTCATCTGACTGAATCAATCTATCCAAGGTAATTTCCAGCAACAAATGGCTGAAAAACCTAAATACCAATTTGTCTAATTGGTCAATAGGGAACTCACAATGGCATCGAACTATTGGGTTAAATAAAGTACAAAGTAATAACATTAATAAATTGGTGCAATATTGGGTTGTTGTTTGATATAATCTAATATCGCTTCTCATCAGCTATTATTATATTAATATTTACACATTTACCAAAGATTGATAACTAATATCAGAGATTTTTAACAGAGGTTTAAAGATTAGCTTAAAATCGGCTGTGTTGCATAAACAATTGATTTATTGAAGTTTCATTTGAAAGTTTGAAGGGAAAAAGTTTCAAGGATTGTAATTTATAAAAAATAAATATAAAATTTATTAAAATCTTTAGTCCCTGTCAAATTGATAAGATTCATGAATTCATATACATATATGAAAAAGGCTTTCTTTAAGCACCCGTTAAAATTTTACCGTTTTAGCTGAGAGTTGGTACTTCAGGGCTGACTTTCAGGGCATGAAAACAATTCAATAGTTTAAGATAAAGTTATGCATTTCTTCCACTTGCCTCAACTCATCTGAATTTCTTAGAACCGAATTTGAGAAAGCCTTGACTATTTTTCGTTAATGTAGTCCAATCATGACTTTCATGAAAATTTTCCTTATAACCCGCTCAGTTTGACCACAATTTTTAGGGGAAAATTTGATGTTTGGACTTTACATATTGTGTATTTATGCATATAGATTATGAAGAAAATCAAGTTTTTCTTGAAATAGAGATTATTCTGAAGAAGTTTGCACCCGAATATAAAACAAAAAAGTTTTTTGTTTGCTATTAAATGTTTGCAATCGACATAAAGTCAACATGAAAGATGTAATTAGCAAATGGTGACCCAAAAAATTAGACTTATATACGCAAACAAGGGAGTTGATCATATTTTGAAGTAAACTTACCACCATAGGGACGTTAAGGTGGTAAATATTGTCTTCGAGTGATCCATTTGTTAAATGAGGTAGAAAGTGCCAGGTCCGTTGCTGTCCATATTCAACTAGATTAAGATCATCCGACCAAGATATGTTGATCTTTTTACGAGACTCGGAAAATGTGTATGGACCTTAGAGAAAGAAAAAGGATAATTTTTTATTGGTAATCAATAACTTGCAGGCTAATTGTTCTATGTATCATTCAACGAAATGGGAAGTAGATTACTGAATATGCAGAAATTGTAGCCAATCAAGAATAACATTTTTCAATATTATTGACTACTTTGAAAATCTATTGCTATATTTACTAATAGACTAACAACAGTTAGATTAAAAAACAAAAACTTGCTTTGAAGTTGAAAAAAATATTCTAAGTGCAGGCGACATGGGAAAAGAAGCAACCTTGAATAAAGAAATAAACACAACAATTACCATTACAAAGCTACTCGGTTTGCCAGTGCAACATGCACATCATTTGTTGATAATTTTCTTGCAACCCTAAAATGTAACTCTAACGAACCATGTTGAAATGACAAAATTTATTGCTTTCGACAGAATAAGATGAAAAAAAGAGTTTAGATAATAGGTTCTAGGTAGATGGATCAATTTTAGTTGTTGATATTTTTAGGTAAAAAAGTAATTTCGAACCAGTTTTGCATGTAAAAATAGATTGACTTACCCAGCTCTTGGACTGTTGGTGGTCGCCCATGTTTTTCAACTTCCTCTGGATTTGTAATGTTGAACAGATAAAATTTGGTAATAATTGATATTGGAACTGATTCCCATTTGTCGAATGTACGTGAAGATGAACTGTTGATTAATGGAAGACTCTGGGAAACCAAAGCAAAGAGACGCCACAAAATGTAACCGAAAACAAAAGGGAAAACATTAATGGGTTATTAAGCTTTCATTATTTAAAATAACAAAAGGAGTGAAAGTTGAATTGACAGGGAAATGATTTTAAGTAACTTGCGACGCAGGTTAACATAATAAAGAAGTTAGTTTACCTTGACAATAGATGATTTAATCACAATTGGCACAAGAAAAAATGTAACAAAACTTGAGAAAATAAGAGCTAATGAAACAAAAAGTAGAAACTTTGGTCGAGAACTAAAACAATTAAATAAACCCATAATAAAAAAGGTGAACTGACTAAGAAATCAAGTTTCTTTGAACTCCTTATAATTGTTGTTTCTTATCGTGGTTGAATGTTCAATATAAACTAGATGACAGAATTGAATTAAATAATATCCAAACTTATCCATCATAAATAATTTTATCGCCATTAATAACACCCTAATCTCCCTTTCTCTATCTACGACTCTTTGCTCCTTTCTCTTCGCTCTTTTCTTTTCTCACTCTGTGGCTACTATCGATTCTTTAATCGATAAATCGAAGTTTCGTATTATGATTCATGCAACGAGTAATATTGTAACAGTATTACTGTTATAGTTATACTTTTCATGTGTTTCTGTTGAAATTTTTTATTTTATTTTTTGGCCATTTGTGATTTATTTGTGATTAAGTTTTTTTCAGGTCTTTTAACATGATTTGTCAATTAGTCAAGAAGATTGCTTGGACTAGATATCATTCAAGTAAGTATAATCTTTGTTTTCATCTGTGTTTTATAGAGAAATGAAATTTCACTGTGAAATTTTCACAGCCTTTTAATTGAGATAATGAGAAGAATTTCAAAGTTTCAGAAAAGATGAATCACTGAATGATCAGAATTCAGGTTATTCAGAAAAAGCTAGGTTATGAGACGAGACAAAATTCTCGTCAAAACACTTGAAAGGCAAAAAACGTGAATTATTCTAATCTGACGTCGGAATCATTTGTGATTTATTTCAAAAAAGTATCTGAATACTAAATTTGCTAATTTTTTTTCTTTCTTTACAAGTTTTTTGATTTAGTAAGTGCAAACTATGAAAATAAAATTCCCAACTCTTTTTGTTTACAGTTTCAATGAGCATTATAAACTCTCATGATTACGTATGATCACGGAATCAACTTCTCCAGTGAGGATGAATTGCGAAGGCTAAGGTGATCGAGGATGATCGATGGATTCCATTGCACGTTTTTCTTGACTTGAAGAAATTGGCTGCAGCAACAAGTGGTTGTTGAATCGATGAAAGACTCTACTACAGATATGGGCAAAATTGATCAATCTGGAAATAAGATTAGACGATGTACTGCTCCAAAGCCTTTCCAAACATTAACAGAATGTCCAACTTGGTCTTTAAAAATAAAGTTCATGCCAGGTCTTCGAGGATCAGGAACTCTATTCAGCCAGCTTTGGCCAACTTTACCAATCTCTTAATGCATTTAATCTTTAAGCTTTGGGTATTTTACCATTTTGGGTATCATTTGCAATTCTTTACCAAAGAGTGCCGAAAGATTTAAATTTAAGCAGCAATCAGCTCATTCTCTGTGAAGTCCTACTTGAGAAATAGCGACTTATTTTTTCGATATTTCTATTGCTCTTAGGTTAATTTTGATCCGATTCATTTCAATTTCTTCTAATATAAGATAGTTCAATTTACTCTCTCTAAATATCAATCAGAAAATTTATGTAATCGAATCAAATGATATTTTAAATTAAACTTGGTTCATTAAACAAGATTTAAATTATGAAATATGTCCTACGAATATTTAATGTTCACGATTGTTTGTTTGACGGATTTGCTAAGTAAAAATGTATACATCACACTTTTAATGCTAAATATAATAAATATTTAATAAAACTGTTAAATCTCTCAATAGCATATTTAATATTCACAATAGACAGACACTGGAAACACTATTTACCAAATAATTATTGGTTAGTAACTAGATGATAGAGTTTAAATTATCTTAGTTCCTCTTCTAAACTCTAGAAATATTGGTCTTTCATGCTTCTTTTTGACGTCCATCGTAAACAAAATCATGGAAAAATCCGACTTTTGGGCTCTGAGCGATTAAGGCCGCATCTATACAATTTTCAGTACAAATATTAACTCGAAATTTTAGGATTAAAAACTAATCTCTTCTCTTTCCTCTTTCTTCCTCTCTCTCTCTCTCTTTCTCTATGAAATTTTTCAATCTATCGATTCAAACATCGATATCGTCTCATGATTCATGTGGCTCTTTCAAAGAGCCTCTTTGCACATTCGGATACTTTAAACAGTGCAATACTGCATGTGCTTCTGTTGTTATTTTTGATTTTTATTTTGTGATTTAATTTTATTTATCAAGTTTTAAACATGACGAATACTGAATTAAATGAGAAGATCGCTTCTCAAATGAAATATTATTTTAGTGATTACAATTTAGCTAGGGATAAATTCATGAAGGAAAAGATGGCCGAGGACGATGGCTGGATTCCATTGCACGTTTTTCTTACCTTCAAGAAACTTGCTGCGATGACCAGTGATCCACAAGTGCTTGTGGAATCAATTAAAGCTTCTGCCACTGACCTGATTGAAATTGACGAATCTGGAAGCAAAATTAGACGATCTCCTAGCAAACCTTTACCAGATCAAAGTGTCTACCAGGAGGAAGCCATCCAAAAGACTGTTCACATTAAAGGATTTCCACTAGATTCTACGTTTGACCAGCTTTGGTCATTCTGTAGTGGTTTTGGTGATCTTGAGTCATTACAAATGAGGAAAACACGTAAAGGCGGTTTCAAGGGTTGTGTACTCGCTGTATTTAAAGACAAAGCGGATGCTGCAAAAATTCTTGAAGTTTCATTAAAGTACAACGACAAGGAACTTTTAAAAGAAGCTGAAAAAGCACATGTAGAACGACGACAAGCATTTTTCAACAAGAAAAGGAATGGGAAAAAGAATGCAAGAAAGAACGAGGAATCAGAAGAGTCAAAAGGAGTTAAAAAGTTGAAGGTTGATAAAGCAGAAGAATCAGAGGAATCCGAGGAACCAGAGGAATCAGAAGGTGTTGAAAAGTTGAAAGTCGAGGAACCAGAGGAACCAGAAGGAGTTAAAAAATTGAAAGTTGAAAATATTGTTTCTTCAACAGCTTGATTAAACATCAATTATGCTTAACTCCTATTTTTCCTTTCTCACTCATCAAATTTCATATATCTCTATTTATCATTGTATATCATCTTTTTTTTCTTCCCCTTTCTCCCTTCGCTTGAACACTTTTAGAGTAACACCAATCCTTGTAAACAGAATCAATCTAATCTGTCTTTCCTTTCTAAATAATGTTTTTGAGTCTTTGAGTCTTTCATTTCCATCATACATCACTATACATAGAGGAGGAGGTGGAGCGATCATTTAACAATCTCAAAGACGTTGATACGATCTGTGAGTTACTATGGATTTAGATTTTGAAAGTCTTTTTCCGATTAATAAATATCTAATAAAATAAATGGAAGATTTAAGATGACCATAAATTAATTTGTTTGTCCTACTTGAAAGCCCATAAGAAATCGCGGGAAAATAGAGCACACTTGTGAATTATGGGTTGATTTAACCGCCCTTTTGGTTGAACGTGGCATTTTTGTAGACTTCTATAACTCTAGTAAGTTAAACCTCAAGCTTGACTTGAATGGCGCTCAAGATTTTTTTGGAAGACAAATTATCGAGTTATATTGGTAATTTAGTTTAATTTTAAATGATTTAAAGAATATTTAGGATGCAGAATGGTCAACTAATAGTTAGCAAAAAGTAATTTTTTTTTAAACTGAAATAAATGATGCAAAGTTAATGATGAAAAAGGAGGGAAAAGGAACGAGCAAAATTTTTTTTCCTAGATTCCAAGAAATAAGGTCTCAATGAGACTATTTCTGGTTACAAAAACAGTTTTTAACAAAACAACAATTGTCAAATGAAAGTTTGTAAAGACTAAGAACGTATAAGAGGTAATAGAGAAGGAATCAAAATTATTTTTTGACAAGTAGTGTTGTTAGGGATGATGATACGAAAAGGGATAAGATAACCAAATTTATATTTTTCTCTTGACTGCTTGTCGTAATGAATGTTTTTTCTTGGGGATGGAATTCTCGGTAGTAGAGTGTCCGTTTGTTACCACTTCGTCGTCAAATTTTTTGACCTTTCTGCCTCTCGATGAGACTCTTTTTGGAGCTGTGGTTCTGGGTGAGGTTTTTGCTGCAACTGCAGCTCCTCGCTTGGCTCGGGTAGAAGGGGCTACTGGTGGTGGCTCAGTAGTTGAAACTTTGGCTGCAGTAACTGCTGCTGCTGATGTTTTCGCTTTACGTCCCCTTTTAGGTTTAACAACAATTTCATCACCACTATTCTGAATATTGGCGGCTTCTCCACTTCTTCTATTTGCAGATCTCCGGGTAACAGTTCCATTTCCGTTAACTTGATCATCAGCCTCTTTTGAAGTACTTTGGCCAGGCTTAGCAGCTCTTTCGCGCCGTTTGTAATCTTCGATTAACTCTGGACATTTCAAATTATCGACGGGTTCCCAAGTATTATCTCGTTCACCGTAACCTTTCCATTTTAGCAAAAATTCAACTTTTCCGTTTTTGATTCTTTTATCAACTATCTTTTCCACGATGTATTCACTTTCACTGGTTGTAACCTTTTCATTTGATTTCTTCTGTCTTTTGTTTGGTGACATGTTTGTTTTTCTTGTAGCAAAAGCTAAATATTATGAAATTATGATGATGGTGGTGATGGAAATGGTGAAAATAACGATGAAACAGAATTCTTCACTCTTAAGGCACAAAAAAAAGAATTAAAATCGTTCGCACTGGAACAGCAAGGCAGAAAATCAGATGAAAGGATAGAAATGAGAAACAAATAGATGAAACAAATACGTAATAGGCCAAATAATTAACCTATTAGCATAATTAACTAGTAATTAGTTTATTTTGTAAATAAAGTGGTTAAAAAATTGAATTATTGGACAGAAAAAGAAAGGAAAGTTGCAGGCTGTCTTAGTTAGGCTAAAAAAGAGGGAGAATTAAGAAGAAAGACAAAAAACAAGAACATGGTTTGTCGATATATCGGTTTAGTAATTGCTATCGATGGTCATAAAAGCAGAAGAGGAGCTTACTCTTTGAGAAGAGGGCAGGACATCTGCTGGAAGTTACCAAAAACAGTCGAAGGATTAAAAATTTATCTTGAAAATGTTGATGAACTTATCAGATTGAACTAATAGCCTAAAATAATTGAATAAAATGATTTAATACACTGAACTTGTATTCTGATAAATTGATAGATCAAATCAAATCAACCCCAAGCTCAATAAATTTATATTTTTTTGAAAAATACTTGTTGATCTTTAACTTGAAAAGATAATTGAACAAATTATTAGTAGCTTTACATGAATCAGAAACATAAATTCATGAAGACTTTGAAAAATCGTGAAAAATGGCTAAATAGGAAAAGCGCGATTTATCGATGATAATGTAAGATCTTCTTATAATATTGAATTATTCAAATTAATCTTGTATTTATGAATCTCAATCGGGTTTATCTGGTTTAGGTCTGGGTTTTGAGTGCTATACTAATCAAAAGATGGCAACACTTAATTTGTTTGCTTTTCGCTTTCCTTGTTTCATCCCACGGTCGAGTTTTATGATTTAATCCTATAAGAAACTTAATTTTTAAATTAGTTACAATTGGACTTTTCTTTGTTTTTCATATTATGTTTATTTGGTCTTTAATTGGCCTTATGAGAGACTTGTTGAGACATAGATGTGATAAAGAATAAATTGACCGAGTAAATAAACAGCAATTTCTTGCTTGTAAACTTTCATTTTATTACAATATTGTATTTAAATTTCTGGTAAAGTCTCTCAATCCTACCTATTACTGACTTTGGTTGATTTATTTTTATTATTGGTGTTACTATTTTTTTCTAAAGTTGATCTACAATTAAAGCTTCACTTATCCATGATAATCGCTTTACTGAAAGATGTTGGTAAATACTACTTGTGATAAATAATCTTGCTCTTCATGGAGAATGCAAATGTTTGTTTTGTGGGAATCCTCTAACCTTTGGATCGAAAGTTCAAAATTAATTGTTAAATTGATTTCATTCACAGGCTGGTATTTACAGTTAATTGTTGATTTAATATTTACGGTAGCAATTATCATCATTACAATCATGGCAAAAGCCAAATGGAAGGTCAATTTGAAAGCTAGAATTTCAAAGTGAAGTAATCACACCGGGCAACTGTTAGCAACAGCAATCAGAAACCTAATCACTGAAAACTTAAGCCTGTAGTGTAGCCACACACACATATGCACTAAACAATTAGCTACAATAATTGATTGTTAATTTATTTAGTTACCAAGGGATATTTAAGTATGTTTGTTTGACCAAGAAACGATGAAAATAATGGCAGACAATTGCTGAGCATAAATAAATATATGCATTGTAAATGGAGAAGACTTATTTTTAATCGTTTTTTTCATCAACCAACCCTCATTTTAATCCGATTCAATCTTGTTCTAACCTAGAATTGAAATGTGTTTAATGATAATTTATTTGAGATTAAAATCATTAATAAATCAGTGATAAAAAGTAGTGAAAATATTCACTAAATCAACCTGAACCAATCTATTCAAAGCTCAAACCTATTCAACAAAAGTAGAGATCAAGTAAATTGATGTTCAATTATGTACCCGTTAAAAAATGGCATAGGACAATCAACTTTTGTTCATTTTTTAACCGTTCAAGTTTATAATGCAGAATCAAGATAAGGTCACTCAACTGGTCATTAGACTTTTTTGCTGGTTTTTAATAAAGTCAAGCCTCATCTCATGACATGAACTCAGCTATCCTCATTGGAATCCGGAAATTACCTGAATTTACAAAATGATGATACATATTCAATCATAATTTAACGATGAGAGCATCATTTTTAACAAATAATTATTTCCTTCATGGAACAACTTAGCTAAATATTCCTCATCTTGATAGGCTTGACTATTGTGTAGAAATATTTCTCAATCAATCAGATTGTTTATCTTTTCCATGAACTGATTGTTATTGTAATCGGGTTCCTGATCCTTGTATTTGATGGTTGAATTTATGATGGAAAATTTCATTGGCATTGTAAATCATTGGTCGGTATCTTAATTTTTCAGCATGAGACTTTTGTCGTAATATAATAATTAAAACTAGTCCATTTAATCTGATTCGATAAAAATTAATACATCATTAAAATATTTTTATATCAATTCACAAAACAGCTGAGAGGTGTGAAGAGGCAGGTACGGGAGGTTATTAATGAGGCTATATAACTCTGTCGTGAATGAGATCAGTTTGATGAAAATAATTAAGTGAAACAAATAAATATTTGCTGTCCAGTTTTCACAGATTTAAATTGCATTTATATCTCCAGCCATAGATAATAGGATAAAAACAATTAAAAGAAAAGCAGTTCCTAAGAAATCACCTAAAGCTGTCAAGATAGGAATCGAAAAATTATCAGGATCAGTTCCATTCCTCCACAAAAGTGTAACCAAATTATGAGCAAAGTAAAGGAGAAGAGCGACCTGGAAAATGATAGAATCATAACCCAAATTAACAACAAATAAATCAATAAATCAGAGGAAATGCAAATAGTGTTCTATTATAATTTAGGTTGACTAGATTCAAAGGAAAAATTACCTGAAATATTGCAAATACAAGGTAAATCGAGAAGAAAAGAATGGTGATTTCAAAGCCAGTGGCACCCTTTATCAATCTGAAGACGATGAGGTACAAAATGTGAGCCGGTAGTGATATCGTAAGTAACATTCGAGCAGTGCTGATATTGATGTTGGAACCAATGAAGACTCGATATGGTATTAATAAATATTCAATACTTATAGGCAGGCGACCTGGTTGACCCTGTCGATGAAGATATGTCGATATTCGGCTTGCTTGGACAGCGACTAGATTACCACCAACACCATTAATAACCGGTTGGAACATGGCTAAACGTTCAAATCGATTAGTAGCCACATCCAATATGTAACCTCCCAGACTTGAAATTAACATTGCCAAAATTATTGGGAGCCAGCCTGAGTTGGTGAATAACCAAGATAAATGAATGGAAAGAACGAGAAATGAAGAAGTATAAATAACTTACCGCAAGTAACAACATCAAATGTGTGTTCATTTTTCCATGCAGTGTATATCCAAAAGGGGAGAAGAGCAAACAAAATTGCTATAATGATACACGAAGGTATTGATATTGTTCCTGGAGGAGCGTGATTTTGAATTAGTTGAGCAAATGAAGCTAATAAACTTAAGGTAACTACATCGCCAACAGAAGCAGCTAAAGGCGTAGCAACATTATCTGGATCAATTTCAAATCGGTGGGAAAGAACGATAACACCAACCATGCAGGCACCAAGAAGAAAACAAGCAACATTTGCAGTCAACAGGGATGATGCGAGGAGAATTAGATTATTTTGCATGTTGAACGATCCTTTAGTGATTGCATTGGTGGATATGGCAAAAATAGAAGCCAGGAAAGCAACTACAGTAGCTTGACATTGGATTAGAGCCATGTTACCTTTGGCTAAGGAAAGGGTTGATTTTAAATCTTTCATGTTGCCCAAGTTTGCTTGTGTTGATAATCGAGCAGCCATGGTCATTTCTAAGTTGCCCTTAAGACCTAAAAGTGATGGAACTAGGATGAAGAGTTCACTAATTACTTTGAAAACGGGCCAATGTTGAACAATGTCAAGGATGAGACCAGCACCAACGTTACCAAACCCAGCTAAGGTAAATGCAATGCAAACCTGTAAGCTAGTCGAGAAGAGGGATTCAGATCTAGTTGAATCATTCGATTCGTCAATGGGTATTCCACAGTCTCCACATATTATGGTATTGGGTTCAACCAGGGACAAAATAGCGGTTTTGAGTCGAGCGGCCACTCGACTAGGTTGGTTTGTTCGAGCATCATTATTAACATGTAATAATGGAGCCTTTACCGTGGGAGAAGACATGGCTTTGTTAGATTGACCATAGAGGATAACAGAAATACTGAGGATTTGTTGAAGTAAACCATTGAATGGTTAGCAGACTACACTAGTAAACTAAAATAAACAAGCAATCAACACAAACTGCACAAGCAAACTGCACAAGAAAACAAGAGGAGTATTCCTCACGTGAACCCACTTTGCGTGAGCATAAATCCTGATCAAAGAGTAAAGGAGAAGAGGTTTCTCCAAAGAGTAAAGGAAGAAGAGAGAGCAATTCAATAGTAAGTCTGAACCAAAATTTTTTTTTGGTGTCAGAAGATGGCGCAAGAAAGAGACTCTTTCCTTTTACTTTCTTTACAAATTTTTTACTCTCTTTTTCTCTTTCTTTTCTCTTTCTTTTTTTAATTGAAAATTTAATTAATGCAATTGATATTAACTTTGGAAAAGGCTTTTTTGATTGTTTTTCAATGTTTTTAATGTTTTTTTAATTGATTTTGATGATTTTGATGCTTAGATTTCTTATAAGTGACAAATTCATGACGATTTAACAGAAAAAATGCCATTTCAACTAGTAAAGTCTGAATTGATCAAGCAAAAGTCTATCAAAACGTTTTCATAGTCATTGTGTTAAGGTTTCGGTAATATTTTGGTTACGATAAACTTTCCCTGCCAATAAATTCTGAATTTATTCTTTACAGCTGTTAGATTCATAATTTAATGGTAAATTCGTTAACCGATAGATATGTCCAACATTATACTAACGACAATTCATTCACCATTTGCTTTATGTGAAGGTGAATTCCCGTAAAATCAATGAATTCAGAATTTATTCGAGTTTATATTTATTTATTAGCAGAGTAACCAAAATAGTCCCAAACCTTAATTGATTGACTATGAAAACTTTTTGATAGACTTTTGCTTGATCAATTTAGATTTTGTTAGCTATAAAGACATTCTTCTGTCACAATCATCACAAATATATCATTAAATAAGAAATCATAGCATCAAAATCATTAAAATCAATTAAAATGACATTGAAAACATTGAAAAGTTGTCAAAAAAGCCTTTTCTAATGTTGACATTTATTGTTTTAATTTAATTTTTGATGATGAAAAGAAAGAGAAAAGAAAGAGAAAAAGAGAGTAAAAAATATGTAAAGAAAGTAAAAAGAAAGAGTCTCTTTCTCGCGCCATCTTCTGACACCAAAAAAAAATTTTGGTTCAGACTTTGTATTGAATTGCTGTCTCTTCTTCCTTTACTCTTTGGGTTTCTCTCAATACAATTTTGTGAAGCTTACAAAGTGGCTCTGGCGAGGGCGCTTTAAAGGTATTTTTAATAGATTAGATAAAAAATTAGATTAAAATTAAATTGAAAGAGATTGAAAAAGTGACTGATTTGAGCGCCTCTCGTTGAGGACCGCTAACTAAACTTCTCATTGAATCCTATGGAGAGCTATCTCTTCTTCTTTACTCTTTGATCCTGATCATAATCTGAAAAATGAAAAGTGCATAAAACAATCGATAGATGGCACTGCCTATTTGTGACGAACTGTAAAATTTACAGTGTAAATGACACTGAACCAGCCGGTATCCGTCGATCCCAATTCACATCGGCAATGATTACAAGTGCGGCTTATGAATCTTAATCACACATCCTTTGGTTTTTTTGTGGATACCAATTTTGTTTTTGTTTCTTCTTTAAATAGACGAAAATTGCTGAAAATTTTGCCCAAAAAATATGCCTCGATTATTCAGAGCTGTTGTCTGTGTATACACCATTTTGATCGATTTGTGCTGAAGCTCACGTCAATACTTTCTACAAGTACTTTTTTGTTTCTTCGTTGAATTTAATTTGGTGTCTCACAAGGAATTTGAGTCCTAGTAAGTTGATTATAATAAAATTACGTTCAATTTTTAATCTTGTTCTCTTCATTTTCCTAAATAGACGCAATCAACCCGGAAGATTTGTCATTTGCCTTGTCCAAGTTATGATAATCAACAGAAATAGATAAACATTCTTCCTTATTTGGGGCATCAACTTTCCATTGTAACTCCAATCTTTCAATTGTACAGAAGGTGCAATTAAATCAAGTCATAATTATCACCTTAATTGAAATTTTGATCTTCTAGCACTTTTTACTTGCTACCATCCTGATCACCTCCACCAGCACTAAACTATTCATCATCATTAGTAAAAATAATAAAATAATGATAATAAAAACATTAAGCAATAAAACCCAAACAACAATAAAAACATGCGATCAAGAATCATGTGAAATAGATTTGAAATGAAATAATTGTAAATAGACAATAATTATATCAATTTTATCAACAATATTGTTCATTAATAAACCTTGCTATAAACTTACAATCCACATTTATACACTATTGATGTTGATATTTTATTAATTAACTACTGAAATCTTGGTCAAGATACTGGTTTAGTGGGTAAACCAGTAATATCATCATTTGATGGACTGTAGTTAAGTTCATTACGCTTCTTCCCACAGCTTTTTGGTCGATTGATATTGAATATTTTTAGCCTTTAAATGGTTGATTAGTCGTCAATTTATTAATAAATTTTCCTCGACAATCATCAAAAAATTGCAATCATTTACATTCAAATAGCATTTTCATACGTAATTTCATTCAACGGGACAATTGTCTGTTTTATCATATGATATCATAAATTCATTCAACTTTGAGAGATAATCTGTAAATAATTAAAGATCATATTTACACCCAAATTGAGATCATCAACACGTGAAAACTGTTCAAAAGCTTGTATAACCGTAATTAGCCAAAATCATTGCTGATCAATTATGGACTGAGATTGAGTTGGGTTAGGAAAAAATGCAGTCTATTGGTAATTTAAAATTCTAGTTGTTTTTCAACAATCGGTCACAATTTAGGAGTTACGTGGGAACATATTAATTAAAGTTTAGCCCAACCGAGTCTAGAGCTGGTTCATTACGCATTAAAGGTTATTGAATCCATTGAAGTCTCTATATATGTTTATAACTTCAAAGGAGTCTGAAAGGTTGAAAAGTGCCCTGAAAAACAAATGGAAAGATGGAGGATGATTAATTGTATCAACCTTATCGGTCAACCTGGAACGGGGAATAACCTTTTCTTCATCTTTTCCCACTCTTATTTGCCATCATCAACATCACCGATCATAGAGAAATGGTTACTCTTATCTTCATCACTTTCCATCTCAACCTTGTTAACCTGAAGACCCTCTAGTTAAAGCTAAAATAAGGTTGACTGGCCATTAGCACACAAATTGACTGGACAAGCCCATCTTCAAACCGTCATCTTCTCGTCTCAACTTTAACTTGTTTAACCAGTAAAATATTGCCTTCTCTCTTCCACTCTTACTCATAATCCACTCACTCTCATCTTATAGAAATCACTTTCTCTCTCGAACTCAAAGTCTCATGTAAGCTTTTCTCTAATTCACAGAATCTTGAGACTTGAGAATTTTTAGTTCTAATTCTCGTTTCTTTTCAACTAACATTGTGATTCCCACTAATCAACATTATGATTATATTATTAATCAATTTGCTTCTTTTATGCTCAACAACTGTTCATTCTTACATTACTTGGATTGAAGCTCGAGTTCCTCTTCAGGTAAGCAAACTTATTATCCATTCATTGTTACCAGATTTTTGATTGTTCACAGCTGTCAATTTCCTTCATTTGATTAACTATTGAATTAAATTAAATTGTTGATTATGCAGCTAAAAGTAGCGTAAAAGACTCTTTGATTTAAACTTTGCAGACGATATGACAAAAGATCTTCTGCTTGTCTATTGACAGCTTATTGCCAAACTATCAGCTCTTATTTTTGATTATTTGTACAATTCAATTTACAGGGCAATCGACCAGCACCAGGAACACCATGGCCATTACCAAAACAGCTAAACCAAACAGAGAAAACACTCTTTTTAAATCCAATGGAGTTTTATTTCACTACAAATGGACGATTCTGTGATATTCTTGACGCATCTTTAACTCGCTATCGACCCATCATTTTTCAAGATTTCAACGTATCAACAGTTGGCTTCTCGGATAGACCTGAGTTACGATCATTAATGGTTAGAGTTGATAATCCTCAAGAGTGTGGCTATCCTCAATTGGGTGACGATGAATCGTACACACTGGTTATCCCAAAAAATTCAAGTCAAGCAATCCTACAAGCCAAGACAGTTTGGGGTGCTCTAAGAGGTTTGGAATCCTTTAGTCAACTGGTTTACCACGATGATGGATCAAATCAGTGTATTGTAAATGAAACTTTCATCGATGATTGGCCTGAATATCCATACAGAGGAATGATGATTGACACGGCTAGGCATTTCATACCCTTGAAGATATTGTTGCTCAATTTGGATGCCATGGCTTACAACAAGTTAAACGTTTTCCATTGGCATTTAGTTGATGATCAAGCTTTCCCTTTAGAGAGTAAAGTGTTTCCTGAATTAACATCATCGGGTGCTTATACCTCTAAACATGTTTATACACAAGAACAGGTACAATTGGTCATTGATTATGCTCGAATGAGAGGAATCAGAGTTTTACCAGAAATTGATTCACCAGGTCACACCAAAGTCTATGGTAAATCTCATCCTGAACTGTTGACTCCATGTTTTGTTGATGGTAAAAGTGGTGTTCCCAATCCTCCTCATCATTCGGATGCTGATATACTTAACCCAATGAGAAATGAAACTTTCCAGTTTATGCATCAACTGTTTGCTGAAATTAAGAGATTATTTAAAGATCAATTTATCCATTTGGGAATGGATGAAGTATATTATGCTTGTTGGACCTCTAATCCTGATATACAGGCTTTAATGATCGCAAATAACTGGACCAAAGTGAATCAAGTTGAGCAACATTATGTCCGACAAACATTGAAAAACATCAAAGATCTGCAATATAAAGTGATGATGTGGCAAGATCCAGTGGACAATGATGTTGAGGTCGGTTTCAATTATTTTTTCCGAAAGTTTTTTTAAAGGTAAAATGTATTCTAACAAATCTTTTGTTCAACAGCTTTCACCAGATTCAGTAGTTGAGATTTGGAAAGATTCTGAACTTGGGGAATTTGAAACTTGGGATAAATACGCAGCTCCAATCATTCGTAAAGGTTAGTTTACTGTGTTTCATGTTTAAAATGTTTTACACACAAATTAGGATTACAAATAGATTCAAAATTTCAAATTTTGGTTTATTTAGGTTATCGAGTTGTCATAGCTGCTTGTTGGTACCTAAATTATATAAACTATCCATATCCAGGACAATTTTGGGAGAAACATTATCAATGCAAACCCCGAGCATTCACAAGTAAGTTTGAGTCATTTTACTTTGAAGGCAAAGAATATGTTAAGAAAATGAATTAATTTTCGATACTTTAATCATGACGATTTTAACAGATGACGCCGATGAGAAGAAGCGAGTTATCGGTGGAGAAGCTTGTTTATGGAGTGAATTTGCTGATGGCACCAATATACTTTCACGAATATGGTAATTGTTACAAAATGTCTAGATTCTAATAGAGTATTTAATTTAATTTGTCTTCAATTTTGTTTTTGATCAATTATTAGGCCTCGAGCTGCTGCTGTAGCAGAAAGACTTTGGACTGATCCTGTTAATGATGACATTGATTCAACGAGATTTAGACTGGATGAGCAACGTTGCCGACTTTTACAAAGAGGTAAATGAATTTTGGGTCCATGATTAGATACATGAATTAATTGAATGTCAATTTGGTCTTTCACTTGTACTTTTAGGAATTCCTGCTTCACCTATTCTTCCTGGTCATTGTGGTAAACATGATTGGGGATTGGAAACTGTACCACCGATTTATCCCGGCGATAGACTGGCTCCTTGATAAACTCAAACCAAATCGATTGAGTCTGGTGATCAATAATTTTTTAAGCGACAAATCAAATTGTAAACCTTTTTTGTTCTCATAACCAAACAATTGGTGTCCGATTGTGTGATATTTTTTGACCTTTCTTTTTTTGGTTGCTCTTTCATGATTGTTGGTTTCTGAGGCCAACATAATTCCATGTCTAAATTAATAAAAAGAGGTTCTTTCAATAAATAATTTGGTTGTTCATTTGATGCTATTGCATGTAAAAAAGTGCATACAAGTTGAGACAAATGGTCAGCAACGGATAAAAATTTATTTCTTTCAAATTTAAACACTGAGTGTTTGTAGGAAAATAAAAACTGAATCTATTTGAATGATTAAAAAACTTCTATGATCAATGGTTTTCGAAGAAATCGAGTTCATAGTTGAAACTTTGATAGCTTTTTGTGCAATCATGGAACCAGATTTTTTCATAAAACTCATTTTCCTGATGTAACTATCAACAACAAACCATAAAATGCCCTTATTTTGAGACAAAAAATTTTCTGTTCGAAATAAAAAGAATAAGTTCGGTTTTGAGTTAAATCGATTGATTTCTGTGACCTTATGTGTTAGAGATCTGAAACTTATGATTCGTCCATGAAAATTATTAGCACACATCATGGATAAAATACTTTTCTTCGTTTATCGACAGTTCTCTTTATTTTGACCATTGACCTAAAAACTTTGGACCTCGATATTTTGAGATTGGCATCACCTACAACCATTATTCTTTGACCAAACATTAGACTATATTATGGGCTATGATATGAATAGGTTTTATACAATTCAAGAAACTGCTAGAAAAGTTATAACATTTTATTAATTAAGTTGTGCGGTTTAATAATTGATTAACATATGATGTGATATGTAGAAGAAAATTCACTATAAGATGAATTACCTCAGATTTCTTTGGTTTTCAGTCATCTTATGCTATAGCCCATAACAGCATCTAATGTTTGTTCAAAGAGAGATGATTGAGATTGGGCCATTCTCGAAATATCGAGGTTCAAAGATTTTAGGTTAGCGGCCAAAATCAAGAGAACTATTGACAAATTGAAAAAAAGTATTCATTGCATGTTGTGAAGAATTGATTTTTATAGGCGAAACATAAGTTTCGTATCCCTCACTCATACAGTTACAGAAGTAGATCGGTTTAAACAAAAATCGAACTGATCGGTTTTGCAAAAAAAATAGAATTAAATTGCTCAAAATAATTACATTTTCTGGTTGCTTATAAAAATTCACATAAGTTATAGTGAGTTTTATGATAAAATCTGCTTTCATTATTGTACAAAAGATGATCGAAGTTTCAAGTTTGATCTCGATTTTCTCAAAAACTATCGATCGGAGGAATTATTTAATTGCACCAATAGACTGAGTTTTCATGTCCCTACAAACCTTTATTAGTCTTAACTCGCAACTCAAATGTTCGAGCATTTCGCATCACTCTTTGCATTTCATTTGCAAACTTAACCAGAAAATTGGTTTATTTACCAAGAAATAGGTTGAAATGAGTTTAGTTTGTTAAATAAAGTGTTTCTTACCCATTTAAAACCCAAACCTCGACACCCAAACCCGCTTATGCAAATTTATTTAATTGAATAGTATTATTAATTAGTGAATGATCAAATTGGTCAAAGAATAATGGCTGTAGGTGATGCCAATCTCGAAATATTGAGGTCTAAAGTTTTCAGGTCAACGGCCAATATCAAGAGAACTATTGATAGATTGAGAAAAGTATTCATTGTATGTTGTGAAGAATTGATTTTTATAGACGAAACATAAGTTTCAGATCTCTAACTCATATGGTTACAGAAATAGATCGGTTTAACTTAAAATCGAACTGATCTGTTTTACAGTAAACTTGAAGTTTAATTTACCAATATAATTACATTTTCTGGTTGCTCATAAAAATTTGCATAAGTAATAATGAGTTATGTTAAAAAATATGCTTTCATTATTGTACAAAAGCAGATCGAAGTTTCAAGTTAGACCTCGATTTTCTCAAAAACTGTTCATGAGATGAATTATTTAATAGCACCAATGGATACAGGTTTCATGTCATTTCACAAAACAACCAAGTCTTAATCCTGCACTCAAATGTTCGCGTCTTTGGCGATACTCTTTGCATTTGATTTGTAAGTTTAACCAGAAAATTGGTTTATTTACCAAGATATTGGTTAATATGAGTTTGTTTTGTTGAATCAGTTGTTTCTCGCACACTTACAACCCAAATATCATGACCAGAATGTACTTATGGAAATTTATTGAATGGAATTGAATTCTTAGTTAGTAAACAATGAAATCGGTGAAAAGATGATGACTGTAAAGTCTAGCATTCTCGAAATATTCACAGTTACATCAACACATTTATGCAATAAAAATGGGCAAAAACGAGGTAAAAATCAATTTCTTTCAGGTTTAGACTCTATAAGTTTGTGCCGACAAAAAATCTGAATTCATTAGTGTGATTCAAAGGTTTGCCGCGATCGACAGTTTTTGAAAGAATCGAGTTCAAAGTTTAAACTTCGATCGCATTTTGTACAATAATGAAAGCAGATTTTCACAGAAAATTTATTATAACTTATATCAATTTTTATAAGCAACCAGAAAATGTAATTATATTGGTAAATTAAACTTCATGTTTACTGTAAAACAGATCAGTTCGATTTTAAGTTAAACCGATCTATTTCTGTAACCATATGAGTTAGAGATCTGAAACTTATGATTCGATTACAAAAATTAATGCTACACATCATAGATAGAGTACTTTAATCATTTTAGCGACAGTTCTCTTTATTTTGTACATTGACCTGAAAACTTTAGACCTCAATATTTCGAGATGGGCATCACCTACAACCATTACTCTTCGACCAATTTGATCATTCACTAATTGCTAATACTATTCAATTAAATAAATTTCCATTAGCGTGTTTTGGTGTCGATATTTGTGTTTTAAATGGACAAGAAACACCTTATTTAACAAACTAAACTCATTTCAACCTATTTCTTGGTAAATAAACCAATTTTCTGGTTAAGTTTGCAAATGAAATGCAAAGAGTGATGCGAAATGCTCGAACATTTGAGTTGCGAGTTAAAACTAATGAGGGTTTGTAGAGACATGAAAACCCAGTCCATTGGCGCTATCAAACAATTCCTCCGATCGATTGTTTCCGAGAAAATCGAGGTCAAACTTGAAACTTCGATCGGGTTTTGTTCAGCTATTGAAGCAGATTTTTTCATTAAATTCATTTTAACTTATGTTGATTTTTATAATCAACCAGAAAATGTAATTATTTTGAGCATTTAATTCTATTTTTTCTGTAAAACAGATCCGTTCGATTTCAAGTTAAACCGATCTATCTCTGTAACTACATGAGTCAAAGATCTGAAACTTATGTTTCGTCTATAAAAATCAATTCTTCACAACATACAATGAATTTTTTCCTCAATCTATCAATAGTTCTCTTGATATTGGCCGTTGACCTGAAAACTTTGGACCTCAATATTTCGAGAATGGTAGTACCTACAGTGTTCATTCTTGACCTAGCATTAGGTTTATTCATGGGCTAAAATAAAATAAATCTTAATTTATTTAATAACGAATATCCTTATATTAAATATGATTTGTGTTTGAGTAACCATTCGACTTTAACAATAAAGTCTCGCATCTGATAACATAAGTAATACATGTTATAACTTTCTTTGTAGCACCTTGAATAATTTTATATTTCAAAGCATTATAGCTCATGATAAAAACAAATGTTAGCTGAAAAAATGATGGTTGTAGAGTCGACCATTCTCGAAATATTGAGGTCCAAAGTTTTCAGGTCAACGGCCAATATCAAGAGAACTATCGATAGATCGAGAAAAGTATTCATTGCATGTTGGATAGAATTGATTTTTCATAGACGAAACATAAGTTTCAGATCTCTAACTAATATAGTTACAGAAATAGATCGGTTTAAGCAAAAATCGAACTGATCTGTTTTACAGAAAAAATAGGATTAAATTGCTCAAAATAATTTCATTTTCTGGTTGATTATAAAAATCAACATAAACTTCAATGAATTTAATGAAAAAAACTGCTTTCATTATTGTACAAAAGCAGATCGAAGTTTCAAGTTTGACCTCGATTTTCTCGAAAACTATCTATGTGAGGAATTATTTAATTGCACCAATAGACTGAGTTTTCATGTCCCTACAAACCCTTATTAGTCTTAACTCGCAACTCAAATGTTCGAGCATTTCGCATCACTCTTTGCATTTCATTTGCAAACTTAACCAGAAAATTGGTTTATTTACCAAGAAATGGGTTGAAATGAGTTTAGTTTGTTAAATAAGTTGTTTCTTGTTCCTTTAAAACCCAAATATCGACACCCAAACCCGCTTATGGAAATTTATTTAATTGAATAGTTATATTAATTAGTGAATGATACAATTGGTCAAATAATAATGGTTTTAGGTGATGCCAATCTCGAAATATTAAGGTCTAAAGTTTTTAGATTAATGGACAAAATGTTGGGAACTGTCGAAAAATTGGAAAAATGATTCTATGCAACATGTGTTCTAATAGTATTTGCAAACTAATCATAAGTTTCAGATCTCTAACTCATATGGTTACGGAAATAGATCGGTTTAACTTAAAATCGAACTGATCTGTTTTACAGTAAACTTGAAGTTTAATTTACCAATATAATTACATTTTCTGGTTGCTCATAAAAATTTACATAAGTAATAATGAGTTTTGTGAAAAAATCTGCTTTCATTATTATACAAAATGTGATAGAAGTTTCAACTCCAACTCGATTTTTCAAAAATTGACATAACTTTCAAATTTAATGACACTAATGGATTCAGTTTATTTTCCTACAAACACTCAGTGTCGAAATTTGAAAGAAATAAATTTTTATCCGTTGGTGACCATTTTTCTCAACTTGTGCTTAAATGACAATTGATTCAATTGTTTCTTTTATCGAAAAGTTTATTTTCTAACAACTACAATACAAACAGTTACAATTTAAACACACGGAAAATCATGACATTTACGTTTCTAAAGTTAGATATTTGCGTTTCTTATTTTCTGGTATTTACTCAGAATCCATCAGGTAAGGTTGTTTAAATTAAATTGCTTTAATCTAGCAATAAATTATACAGATTGATACAACATTTACATTAACAATTTTTAATAACAACTTGACTTGAAAATATGTTAATTAGTTAATGACTTGTTGAATCAAAGTGTGGTAAAGAAGCTGTTGAGTTTATCCATATCCTATTGAGAATGGCTTTGTCTCGATTACCAGATATCATTTGTGTCGGTTATGGACCACAAACCTCAGAATGTCGGGCACTTCTTCCACCACCTGGAACACCACCAAGAGAAGCTAGAAGCAACTCAGTCCTTTCACTATTATTTTCAGCCTATTTTCAGCTTTTACACTGGACATTTATAAATCCAAATCCATAGTATTGCTTTTAGGGGGGTGGAAACAGGGAAACACTATCCTACACTTTGGAGAGGAATCCTCCTTTTGTTTTATTGTGTAGCTTGTGTTTTTGCTTGTTTAGTCTGCTTATGTAGTTTGGTTTTTTAGTTTACTTGTGGCAGTTTTTTGCTAATCATTCAATGGTTTACTTCAACAAATCCTCAGTATTTCTGTTATCCTCTATGGTCAATCTAGAAAAGCCATGTCTTCTCCCACGCTAAAGGCTCCATTACTTCATGTTGATAATGATGCTCGAACAAACCAACCTAGTCGAGTGTTTACTCGACTCAAAACCGCTATTTTGTCCCTGGTTGATCCTAATGCCGTGGTTGTAACAAGTGGAGACTGTGGACAAACTATGGACGACTCGGCTGATTCAACTAGATCTGCATCCCTTCTCTCGACTAGCTTACAGGTTTGCATTGCATTTACCTTAGCTGGGTTTGGTAACGTTGGTGCTGGTCTCATCCTTGACATTGTTCAACATTGGCCCGTTTTCAAAGTAATTAGTGAACTCTTCATCCTAGTTCCATCACTTTTAGGTCTTAAGGGCAACTTAGAAATGACCATGGCTGCTCGATTATCAACACAAGCAAACTTGGGCCACATGGAAGATCTAAAATCAACCCTTTCCTTAGCTAAAGGTAACATGGCTCTAATCCAATGTCAAGCTACTGTAGTTGCTTTCCTGGCTTCTATTTTTGCCATATCCACCAATGCAATCTCCAAAGGATCGTTCAACATGCAAAATAATCTAATTCTCCTCGCATCATCCCTGTTGACTGCAAATGTTGCCTGTTTTATTCTCGGTGCCTGTATGATTGGTGTTATCGTTCTTTCCCACCGATTTGAAATTGATCCAGATAATGTTGCTACGCCTTTAGCTGCTTCTATTGGCGATTTAGTTACCTTGAGTTTATTAGCTTCATTTGCTCAGCTAATTCAAGATCACGCTACTCCAGGAACAATATCAATACCTTCGTGTATCATTATAGCAATTTTGTTTACTCTTCTCCCTTTTTGGACATACACTGCATGGAAAAATGAACACACATTTGATGTTGTTACTTGCGGTAAGTCATTTATAAATCTTTATTTCTCTCTCTTTACATTCATATTCATCGTATCTTCATACACTCACCAGGTTGGCTCCCCATAATTTTGGCAATGTTCATTTCAAGTCTGGGAGGTGTCATCTTGGATGTGTCTACTATTGAATTTAAACGGTTAGCCCTGTTTCAACCAGTTATTAATGGTGTTGGTGGTAATCTAGTCGCTGTCCAAGCAAGCCGACTATCAACATATCTTCATCGACAGGGTCAACCAGGTCACTTGCCTATTAGTATTGAATATTTATTAATACCTTATCGAGTCTTCATTGGTTCCAACATTAACATAAGCACTGCTCGAGTGTTACTTATAATATCTCTACCGGCTCACATTTTGTACCTCATTGTCTTCAGATTGATAAAGGGTTCCATTGGCTTTGAAATCACCATTCTATTCTTCTCGATTTACCTTGTATTTGCAATATTTCAGGTAATTTTTCCGCTAAATCTATTCAACATTTTTCATTTGCCTCTGGTTTATTGATTTATAATTATTGTTGGTTATGATTCTATCATTTTCCAGGTCGCTCTTCTCCTTTACTTTGCTCACAATTTGGTTACACTTTTGTGGAGGAATGGAACTGATCCTGATAATTTTTCGATTCCTATCTTGACAGCTTTAGGTGATTTCTTAGGAACTGCTTTTCTGTTAATTGTTTTTATCCTATTATCTATGGCTGGAGATATAAATGCAATTTAAATCTGTGAAAACTGGACAGCAAATATATTTATTTGTTTTCATTAAATTATTTTCATCAAACTGATCTCATTCACGACAGAGTTATATAGCCTCATTAATAACCTCCCGTACCTGCCTCTTCACCGCAGCTGTTTTGTATTGAAACAAATTGTTTCAAAGATTAAGATTCAATGAGCAACGTTGCCGACTTTTACAAAGAGGTAAAAAATTTTATTCGTGATTGGATACATAAATTAATTGAATGTCGATTTGGTCTTTTATTTGTACTTTTAGGAATTCCTGCCTCACCGATTCTTCCTGGTCATTGTGGTTAACATGATTGGGGATTGGAAATTGTACCGGTAATTTATCCCGGTGATAGACTGACTCCTTGATAAACTCAAACCAAATTGATTGCAGCTGTTAATCAATATTTTTTAAAGCGACAAATCAAACTGTTAACCTTTTTATTCTCATACCAAACAATTGGTGTCCGTTTGTGTGATATTTTTGACCTTTCTTTTTTGGTTGCTCATTCATGATTGTTGGTTTCTGAGGCCAACGAAATTTCATGCCTAAATTAATAAAAAAGCGGTTCTTTCAATCGATAATTTGATTGTCCATAGCCATTATTTTGCTAATTGGTATCATGTGTTTTCATGTTAATGACAATTATGTTCAATGATCCGGTCCAAGGAAATGAATCGAGTAATTAGCAAGGTAAAACAATTTAATAATAAATCCAATTCTTTTTTTCAATTCTCAGGAAGTTAACAGCTTAAAACGGAAAACATTGAATATCAAGCCGAAAGTAACTCGAGATTAACCAGTGAAGGAAAAATTCAGAGTTTATCATTCTGTTCTGGTCAATTCAGTATTGGAATATGATTTACGAAATTATGAAAATTATCTCAACACGTTTTGGCAAAAAATTGGTTTTAATTTAGTTTTGAAGTTGAAAAATATTGTAAATCTCTTTGAGGGAAAATAAAAACATGATAATAGTAACTAATTGTTCAATCAAAAATAGATTATAATTCTTGATGAGTTAGTTGTTCGTCTTCCTTCTTATCTTCAGGTGTTGGATCTTGAAGCTCCAAATCCGATTCAACGCAAGCAAGTTCAGTATCACCACTTTTCAGATTGAAAACAACCGTAACAGAAGACTGTAAAGGAAAAGAAATAAGGATTTTAATCAATTGCCAATCAAATAGATGTCATTAAAAAACAAATTGTATTTACCATAGGAATCGCTTCATCTACTTTTCCCTCGTAAGTAAATTTGGTTCGTTTTCCTGCTTTTACCGGGCATTCAATCAAATTTTGTCCACAGGCATCATTATTTTCAACAGGCAATTCAACAGGGAATCCAAAAACTAGTGAAGACACATGAAATGTAACAGAATCGGCATCGTGCTCTATTAAGAAGAAGATCAAAAGAATAGAAGAAAACAATTAGTTAATCATGATTGTATCAAAGAATCGACTTTTCAAGTTTCAAGTCAACTCAAATTTGTTTTGTTTCAACAAAGCTTTAAGTCAAAATTTACATTCAATTTTGGTTTTAATTATTCTAATTTTCGCATACAAATGTAAATTCAAATTGAATGGGTTTTTTCAATTGATGTTATTGCATGTAAAAAAGTACATACATGTGTATGTAAATCTTGCTGAGACTCATGAGGCTTTATTTTACTGGCAGTAAACGTATAGTTTGGTCCTACTTTTTGTACCCAACCTCTAATAACAATTAATACACCCTCAAAATACTTTTAATTAATAAAAGTCTTCTTTATTTTTCCCTCAATAATTCCCAATATAAGCCTTTTTTCCTAGGATTTCTCAAATGAGATCTCAAACAGATCTCATCCATAATTAACGTTAAGATTAGGAGCACTAATCCTAATCCAAAGGTAAAGGAACTTAGGCACCAAATCCTTTCCCCTTTTTCACTGTCGCTCGACATACTTTAAAACCCCTTTTTTCTTGAATGTTGATCTCAGAAGAGATTCGACACCCGACTCTAACTCAACTCAATAAACTTAGTGGAAATATATTTTTTCTGTTGAAAACATTTATTCTGTGAAATCACGCCAAAAGGCAGAGACAAGTTAGACATTAAAAATTTACAAATAAGTAGAGACTTTAGTCAACACCTAAACCCACTCACAATAAAAACATCCAACCGAGCAAATCTTAAATCGTATCCACGCTCAGTTTCACCATTCAGTAATCTACATCCGTTCAACAGTAATTTCAGCTTCCATTCACTGATTTTACTTTCAACCTCGAAAAACATTGTTTAACCAACCAGCCAACAGTTCAGTATTTGTATCTTTTGGGTGCATTCAGTGTCAACAGTTCGTACCTTAAACCTAATCCTAGTAAATCAGTGTTTCAATCAGTTTTGGTTTAAACTGACTTCAAATTTATATCAACTATGCAAACCATTGCTTTTGGATTCATCCTTTTCGTCACCTTCTGTAAGTACACATTTATTCAATAATCATCACCTTTGGTGGCTATCACCAATATCTATTCATGTCTGAGCCGAGTCCGTATTCAATCAATTTATCATAACCTAATGTTTATATTGAAAAGTTAACCAACACTTTCACTTCCAGTGTGCTGTTTAAATGAGTCAACATTCAATGTTTTCATAATATCCATAGATTTATCGGTTCAATCACTCAATCACAAATAGCTTTTCAATAGAGTATCGCATTCTGGTTTAGTACAAATGACCGTGAATTTTTCATGATAGTTATCTACTAACTCATCTTATTTGTTCAATTTTCAAGGAACTGCTAAGACAATTGTAATCAATAATGATTTTCAGTTTAGTCAAGCTGAAATTGAATAAAATACACTTTTGTCAAGTGTGGGTTGAATCGAATGACCTTTACCAAAGTATTTTTTCAATTTTCTTACTGTAATCATTGTTTTTGCTAATTTAACGCACCGTTGTAAAATAATGACGTTATTCAATTATAGATGAATATATTAATGACATTAATATACCAACAGAATTTCGTTGAAAGGTTGCTTTCAATAGATTTCAGGTAATCGGTACGGAGATTATCATAACAGTGGTGAGATTCTAGTAGGAAATACTCGTTCCTACTTCACCCAAGTTACATTACAAGTCCAAACAGCTAATATTTTCACAACAGATTTGAATCTGTTTGGAAATGATGGATTACCGTATTTGGGTTTGGTGTAAATTGATGCATGTAATATTAGATTAGATCATATTTGTTTATTACCATACTAACTGACCTGACATTCAGTGTCGATTGAGTGAGTGTCTCATAATTAACCCTAAATAAGGATACAAGATAACCTTCAACAAACACTTGATTTAACACAGGAATAAAGGTTGATTTTATTTTTCATTCCCTTACCTGAGAGACATAGAATCTTGATTGTTGGATGATCACTTGAGATAAGTTATGAAATTTGACAATTAAACATGTGAAAGTTCATTTGTTATCCATTATAACGTTGCCTTTTTTAGGAAAACACGCATTGAATGTTGGTTAGATAAATCAGCAAATAACTGCTTTAATTGATCACTTGACTCGTAGGTGATGATAATTATCAAATGGGTAAATTATAATTTGACCTGGTGTAATTTAAACGTAGGTTAACATTGAAACAATATCTTATTAGTACATTAAAACACAAATCTAAACATTAAAATTTACATCAAAAAATGCACTTGAACTTGGAAGAAATATGATGTAACATTTCAAACCCATTAAGGTAGCTTAGGCTAAAACAGCTGGATCTACATTTGTATTTTCCCTCTACTTTCGTTTTGTATCAACAAGTTGCTTTGATTTTTTTCGTTATTTTAATTTAGTGTTGAAATTATTTCAATTTTAGATTAATATTCTAATAGTTAAATATCATGATGTGATCTTATTAATTGTGATGAACAAAGTCTTTTAAATACAACATCTTGTGTTATCTAACAGCTTATGACTTCACCATCTCTAACCATCTTTAACATTTGCTTGGAGACATCGTTTGTAATATTTGTATTTCAAAATTCAACAAATATTCGAAAAGAACTTATGCTTAATGATTGGTTTAAAAGGTTGAACTGTTTTTGGTAACATCGGTCATATCACTTATTGGTCTAAAATGTCAAATCGATGCTCACTGTAATCCTACAGTAATTGGAATCCATATATTTTTCGGTGTTGATCCCTATGATGTTATGTACAACTTATGCTGATGAACCGAATTATGATCATTAACCTGGTGTAAAATAAATACACAGGTGGACAACCTCAATACTGTTATGGGTGACATTGTCCTGAAGACCAGCAGTCAGCAGCTAAAGATAGTTGGAGCTTCCATCACCAGTTAACATTACTCTCTTCTAAAAATTTTGGTTTTTACCAGAATTTTCACAATCATTTCAAGTCTTTTGGTTGAAATATCGTCATAAACACATGTATTTACTGATGAAATTAAAATTACTCTTGATTTTCTCATCAGAGGTAATGTACTTTTCAGATAGACAAGCCGTCATCAGATAATGTTTCAACTAACCCAATAACATTATCACCTAAAGTTAATGACACAGAAATCTACATGTGTCAATTAGATCAGTATTTGAATCAATAACTCAACCATGGATATGACTATGGCAGTCGTTGGATGGAGTGCAAATCAAGTATTCAAGATGCAAGAAAAATGTATTGGTTCAAACCAAGAATGATTATACAAATCAAATACACGGAGGAAAAAAGATCGACAAAAATTTACTCGCATCTGGAAAGCTGGTTTCAAATTCACGGTACTCTGAGCAACTTTTCAACTGAATAGTCACCATCATGAACTGCATTAACGAAGCAAAGTCATGCCCTTGATATGAATGTGAACAGTTTTGATTTTGTGTGGACTCACTCAGAACGAAAAACCTTCACAAAAACAATTCATTTCATTTTCCTGTCCTTAAAACTCATTTAATCTTGAATTTTTTATATCACCAATCAGATTAGAGTATTAATAGTGTAATATTTAATCTTTTAATATCCTAATATTGTCTAATATTGACAGCATTAGATTACAAAAGATGCATCTGATTTGATACTTCCAGACCTTTGACAATTTTAAAAATATCAGAACATTGCGTGATCTTAGTTTCTTTTCATATTGAGCATTTAAAGTTATTTATTGTCATGAATACGGACTAATTGTGAACAAAATAGCCATGACAGATTGATAAAAACTGCTAATGAAGGTTTATTTTCTGTCTTTCCTACAGTTTCAACACAAACACATGGACAATCATGCCATTTACGGGAACTAGATCTTTGCGCTGCAACTTTACTGGTATTTACTCAAAATCCATCGGGTAAGATTATTTTTAATTTAATTTTAACTTTAATCCAGTAATAACTTATACAGTTTGATGACAACTACTCCATTTAACAATTTTCAATAACACAACTTTACTTGATTGACAATCATTAGATCTAACTGATTAAAAAAACCACTGATTTTCATCGAGAAGAAACAATATTGCTTGTGACTGTTTCAACCGGGTTCATTGTTCACCTAACAAGTATCAATGAGTAATCATGCTATTAATAATCAAACGGAAATTGAATAACAATTTAAAAATAACCTTGATTTTGAAACCTTTCCAGTTACCGGCAATCATCACTAATCCATAATAATCATCTAAAAAACTCTACTTATCAACATCAATTCTGGTCGATTAACTGATTAACCCGATTGATTGGACATTGTTGAACCAATTTTTAATCTAAGCTTGGATGAAAACTAACAAGTATTTTAATGAAAATCAACACCAAACAATCAAAAATTTAACCCAATGTTAATTTCACTTTGCTTCCTTCACTCAAATTGGTATTTTCATGGCGTTAAAAGGGATCGCAACAACGGGACAAGAAATGAATAAACAATGTGGTTATTTGCGCGAAGCTGATTCATGTTTAAGAAATTTTACCCGCAAATGTACAACTCCATTACAACGAGAATTGATTGGTTTTGTTACCGAAGGAGGAATGAGACTGTTGAATGAATATTGCAGCCCGGCAACCCAATTGAGACAAAGCTATCTTAAACATGCACCTTGTTTGAATCAAGCTCAGCGAAACCAAAGGATGTGTGTTAAAGATTTACAAGCCGCACTTGAGATCATTGCCAATGTGGAATGGGATCGACGGATACCGGCTGGTTGCTGTGCCTATCGACGATTCCAGGGTTGCGTTGTTAATCTGGTTGAATCAAAGTGTGGTAAAGAAGCTGTTGAGTTTATCCATATCCTATTGAGAATGGCGTTGTCTCGATTACCAGATATCATTTGTGTCGGCTATGGACCACAAACCTCAGAATGTCGGGCACTTCTTCCACCACCGGGAACACCACCGAGAGGAGCTAGAAGCAACTCAGTCCTTTCACGATTATTTTCAGCCTACACTGGACTTTAATAATTTAT
Organism: Tetranychus urticae; assembly: GCF_039701765.1. Classification (NCBI taxonomy): domain Eukaryota; kingdom Metazoa; phylum Arthropoda; class Arachnida; order Trombidiformes; family Tetranychidae; genus Tetranychus; species Tetranychus urticae. The sequence goes on along the minus strand of NC_142959.1, from coordinate 11,575,170 downwards.
ACAACAATCTCAGGGTTATTCCGGTCATCTTGTTAGGTTAACAATGCAAGTTGGTTGTGGCTGCTTGATGATCATATGAGAATCAATTGTAATTTACTAATAATTGATTTACTTATTAGAAGTAGATTATTTTTTTGAAGATAAAATGATAGTTTTTTTCTCTCCTGTGTTCATCGGTCAATTTTGGTCTCTAATAGTTTTTGTTTCATTGTGATAGTTTGTTCAATCAATGTTAATTTAAGAATTGTTCAATGTCTTAATGTTCCTGATATATCTCTTTGATTCATTAATACTAAATTCATTTAATTTATTGTACTCGCCAAGATTTCAATCAATTTATAAATCTATGAAAAACTTTTATATGTTAACCAAGACTTGTTTCCAAAAGTTACTGATCAGTAGATTTGATTTCATTGATTAAAATCTCTAGGTTTACTAATTTAGCCTTTTGATAAAGATTCAAGTTCAATTGAACGGATAAATCTAATGTTCAAGACTGTGTCATCGATATATTTATCAAGTAATTATTAAACTTGGAAACAAATTAATACTAAGCTTGGGAAAACAAAAGTGTTCAAATGAAAGATGTAATGGCAAAGGTTAAAAGACAAAAATTAATCAAATTGTTTCTGTTGGGATTTCTTGAATTGTGAAGTAAATGTAAAGCATGAAAAATTATAAAGCGATTCTTATAAGGTTTGGTAAATCTCAATGAATCTGAATAGCGTAACGTGAAATGACAAAGAAATGAAAGGAAATAATGCAATTGTATTCAATTTTAGATGGAGTTAAGATGAGGTTAGATAAAGACTAATTCTGAGGTGTAACTCATGAAACGGTCCACAATTTGTGTGTAAATCTTTCAAAGTCAAAGATTGAAAAAAATCTAATTTGTATTTTCTTTTAAATTTTTGTTGCCAATCTAGAGTTGACTGGAAATGACGTTGAATTGGACAAACAATGCAGTTTTATCCGTGAAGCCGAGGACTGTCGACGAAACTTTACACGAAGATGTACCACTCCACTGCAGCGAGAGTTGATTGATTATCTTGGTGAAGGAGGTCGTCAAGTTGGTCAAGAGTTTTGTACCCGAGGAAGCCCACTTCGTGAAGAGTACAAGAAACATGCTCGATGTTTGGGTCTATCTAGACGAGAATCAGCCGGATGTTCAAGAGACTTGCAAAGAGCATTAGAGGTTGTCCAAAATTTACCTTGGGACTCACGAATTCAAACGGGCTGTTGTGCCTACAATCGTTATGATGCTTGTACCAGTAGTATCATCTCATCTCGGTGTGGACCTCAAGCTTTGTCTTTATCAAGACAAGTTCTTAGACTTGCAGCTTCCCGACTGCCCGAAATGCTTTGTCAATCTTATCAAGCTTCAAGTAAAAAATGTACCGAAGCACTGCCTGCTTCAGGAGAGTCCCCACTCGGGTCTAGGTCCAACAGCCTTTTATCCAGACTCTTCTCAACTTATGCTGTATGACAAGGTTAAACCAACTGTGGATAGCAACAATTTAATCCTAGATTAAGTTACGATATTGGATTAACTGCTACTGATAAAAGTCTCAGTGTTTTCAAAAAGATAAACTTGAAATTGATACATTTCATGATCGTAGACTCTAATTGTTAATTCACTCAACGTGTATTGCTCACTTTTGTCTAAAATTAAATAAATTAATAAAACCATTTCAAAAACGTGGTGAATTTCATTTGATAACAAAACCAAATATCAACATTACTTCCTAATAAAGTAACCAAAAGTTACAATCAGGAAACTAAATTGATACTCATCGCAACATACAGTATGTGTAGTATACAGTTTGATAACTTGAATTAGCTTTTTTTCATGGTTAAAATTGAAAATGACATTTTGAACGATTATTAAACTCATGTAATAAAACCTCTGAGGCTCAAAATTTTCGATCATTAATAAAACGATGATTGCAAATTGTCAAGAAAGCAATCAACTTTCTCTCCTGTCCTTGATATATTGTACTTAAACATTATAATTGAATGATTCAACCATAACTTGAAAATATTTCCTTGTGAATTTTGAAAATGAAATGAACGCATCAACAAGTGTTTACCAATCAGCCATCAACGATAGAAACATGAAAAATATTTGAATCATTCGACTAGTTTTAATCACAATTCCTTTGCAAGCATTCAAATCCATACCAATGTGAATGTAAATTTAACAATATGAAACATTAAAAGGAAAGCATACTGCAAAATGTTCTATTATTGATCAACTACTGTGAATCAATCAATTGAAAATGTAAACTTACCCGGGATAAAGTCCAGTTCAACTTGAAATGGTTTACCCTTGGTTAACACACAAGTTTCCTGGTCTGAATCACAAACATCTACTTTGATTCCTTTAACTTGCCCATTTCCTATGAGTTGAATACATTGTTGTTGGTTAATAGCAATTGAAATATTAATGAGACACCAAATTATTCAAAAAATAGACCAACTACTCACCACAATCACGATATTCAAGGGCAGAACAGGTTGAAATAAGAAGTGTTGAAAGTAAAAGGTAAAGTTGATTGTACATGTTGTTTGTTTGTTGTGATTTGTGTTTTCCTGCTGATTGTTGTCCTAACTAAAAAGTGTCCGACCGCTGATAATTAATAAAGTAAAAAAGGTAACCAAAGAATGGCTAATTATTTATTAATAAGCATTCACAAGACTAAATTATAAAAATAAAAGTGACTAGGAATGAGATTGAAGTTGTTGGCTAAAGACACGAAAGCAAGTTTTAGAGACATTCACTTGGCCTTTGCTAGATAAGGTGTGCCTAAAAAATGATGATAATGATAATGATGATGAGGCAACGAGTGAGAAGAGAAAATCTAGAAAGACAGAGGAAAAGAAAGAGAAGAGAGAGAAGAGAAAAGGGATTTAAAAGAGAAGATTACTTGATGATTTTAAAAGTACTCAAACAGGTTGACTTTACCAGAGATGTAACATGCACTCAAGATTGTGGAGAAATTGAAATAATTCAAGAAAACATCACCGTTTCGCTTCTCTACATTACTAGAAAGCTTTTGATTCAGGCCCTAAATTCAACAATTCTGAATGTCTATGAATATAAATCTGATTCAATTGCTGCCCATGTTTATTGCCAACATTGTAAAACTTCAGACTCGTTTGCTTTTGTCAATTCCTGTCTTGATACTCTTCATCTTCAAGGACTTGACTTTTTATAACTTTCTCTTCCTAATCGCCATTTTTCAAAGTACTTGCTCTGATAAATTGTTATCATGATTGAAAATTCACTAGATTGGTAGTTTATAAGGTTGTTGAGATTGCCATCAACCAGAGTCTAACCAGATCACTTTGACCAGACAATGTAACCCAACTGGTAAATCATACTGAACCAAAGCACTATTCTGTTTGATTGGATAAAATACCTTGATTGATTGATGACATTGAGTGAAACTGGATTATTTGATTAAATTTTGTTACTTTGGAGAGGATTGAGACTTTAGCCTAGTTGATTGGATGTTGCTAGGTTTATCTATTAATAGATGAAAAACAAATATTGAAATGAGTTGAAAAATGAACAATTGTATTAAAACATGAAAATCCAAGGATTCCTTATTTCAATGGTAAAAAAGTGATCTAAATATATGATCAAAACAACGAGTAATCACATAGAGAAGGGTTAATTGTTTAAATCGAGCGAAATCAATAAAATCAGGATGAATACCAGTCGATTTACAAAATTGTGAAAGTAAACCTCCAACCATGAAACATTATTATTGCATTGGCAGCCTTGGCAATCACCATTGACCTGAGACTTGAAGTGTAAAATTGCTGAGTAAGATAAATATTATCAGCATTTCCATCTCATTTGGTGTTCAATTGAAATTAGATTATCACCAGAATCTTATCAGCGTTGGATACTTCATGGTTGGTGAAATTGATACTGAAAGAGAAATGAACAATTTGCAAGCTTATGTAAGCTTGGAATAAAAGGTTAAAACAAAGAATTTATTTCCTTAATCTTTGGTTAAAACCATCACTTCAAAGAGTGACCTCTTAAGGATCACCAGGTGACCCGAGTCATATTTTTAGGAAGATAAAGGTTATTGCTGGTTATTACCCACACAAAGAGGTCATGGAAAAGATGTTCAAAACATCATGTTGTTACCCTTTTAAAATTGAAATCATCGATAGGTGACTTGATTTATCGATGATGGTTTATCGCTCACCTCAAATCGATATGAATAATCGATGATCCCGATATCGGCAATTTTTGCTATTTTGATCCCACCAAAAACAAGTGTCACTCTCATCAATTCATTCATCTCTCCATCTACTCATTAAGGTTTATCCTCTCATCTCCCTTCTATGTTTAATTGATTCATTTTTGCCACTCGGTTAGCCACCATTTTTATTGTATGAATCTAAACATTTTATAAAGCTCAAAATGTTACTGTTACTTAAAAGCCAAGTCAAACTAGTTTTTTTGTGTTCTTCTATTTTCCTCTTTCATTTCTTAACTCTGTCTTGAATTGTGCAGATTTTGGAACACCTCAATTTTTTTAACCTGACAACAATTTAATTTCCATTGTCTTGGCTTATCCATCAACTTGCCTGCTTCCTTGTTTTACTTGACTTTGCATCCATTGTAATATTATTCTTGTGTGCCATAACAGCTAACCAGCTTTGCCAAATGTCTCAACCAGGACTAGATCGTTATATGGAAATTATTTTGACCAACCTTAATCGACTAATTCCTCTGATTAATGGTAACTTTATATGCGATCTCATCGCTTATCGTGAAGTCCTTTCTGATGAGGATTGGAAGATTATAAGTGTAAGTTTTTCTTTGTTTTCTTTGCTACAACTTTTAAACTGGTATCCATTGTCTATTCCCCTATCCTTAAACTTCAATGTTGATTAACAATTAACGGCTTAGAATTTATCAAATATATTAACTTTCTGAATATACTCTTCTTGAATACGTTCTGATTAATGAGAAAAATATGATATGATCTACCTAAAATTTAAGCTTAAACTCTTTTTTCTCAAACAAAGAAAACTGCAACCAGATTTAAAACCATTTTTGCCAGGAACAGTGTAATAACTAGTCTTTAGATGTCAGGCAAGTTGGGTTCATTTTGTTTGCTTTTAACTAAACTTTTCCCGGGACATTCACTTTTTGGTCAAAGGTCTAATCATCAGCTAATGACATCCCTCCCTCGAAATTCGGGACCAAACTGTTTTTCTGGGATCTTTGAAGCTACTGCCTGGGCTCTTTCAATAAAAGAGGTCGGTCATCTGTTACCAAAAAAGAGAATGTTAGTTTATATGATGAGTAATTCCAGGTTCATTCTCCTCTATTTAAGAAAAAATAGCAAACACTTTACTATGAATTGAAAAAATTATAATTATTGTGGGTTTCTTTTCATTAAGATTCTGACTCCTAACCTTTGATACCTGAATGTATTTTTTAAGAAACCTCTTACATTCGATTAGCTAATTTTTGTTTATTTTATTTACTTTGATTAGTCAAAAGAGGACAACTATTCCAAGACTGAGAGTCTTTTACTTGCCATCGGACGGGCTGGATCAGAAGCTATGACTGCCTTGAAAGATATATTGGCGATAACTGAAAACTATCGAGCAATTGAGATACTCAATTCTGGTTCATCATATGATGAAATGTGTACTCATTGTACCTCTCAATATGATGGAAATTGTTCAGGTCGTCATCTAGTTAGCGAATGTAGACGATCCCAGAGTAGAACCATATCCTACTTTGATGTCAATGACCATGTAGATCCATCAGGATCTCAGGATGAAATTAATCGTAACTGTGCAAATGAGGAAATTTTGCAATCTCCAATACCCAGAACAGTTGGCCTTAGACCCGAAAATCAATGTATTGTTAAGGTAGATGGCGAGATGAAACAAGGGGAGAACATCTATGAGGTTAAATCAAATCCAAGGGGCTTCTGTTTGATTGTAAACAACATCGATTTTGAGATTTTTGATCAACGCTTATCTGCTGAAGAAGATGGAGTTTTTCTTGCCTCAATATTTGAACAGCTTGGCTTTGCAATGAACTATTTTAAAAATATGAGCGCCAGTGATATTGAAGCCGTATTTCAAAAGTATTCAAAGATGGAGGAATTGAAGGAACATGATGCTCTCGTTTGTGTCATCATGTCTCATGGACTTAAAAGTGATCTTATCGTTGGATCTGACGGACTCTATGTCCGTCTCGAAACTCTTCTGTCCTATTTCAATAATTTTAACTGCCCGTATCTGATGAACAAGCCAAAGCTTTTCTTCATCCAAGCTTGTAGAGGAGGTAAGTCATTGATTTTTCTCCTTTAAAATTTCACCAAAGCTTACTTATTTTCATCATAGTTGTGACAACAATCATGAAAAATAAAAAAAGTACAAACGTCATGGTAAAATATCACAACAATCTGACTTATCTATCCTGTTACATCATAGTAAACCAAAACAATTGGTTATTTTGTTGATTTAAGGTTTACTTTGAGTCATTTAATTTCCATGGCAAAAAGCTCACAATTGTCAGATTGAAAGTGAATTTATATCATGAATAAAGCTCTCTAGAAGTTTTTTTAAATCTATTTATTAATGTAATTTCTAATATAAATGAATTTATTAATTTCTTGTTCTTGCTTTTTTATTTTCTATTATATTTATTTGATTAGATGAATACGATTTTGGCATATTAGATGCAACCACTACTGCCGATGCTGGCCCAATCCCTGGTCCAGTCGTTTTTGCTAAAGATCTTGATAAAGGTCGCATTCCAACCTGGAGTGATATGTGTATAGTTCAATCAACTGTTCAAGGTAAATTTATTCATTATTTACATTGTTATGAAAAACTTAGTAATTTAAATGTATTTCCCCTTCATTAGGTTATGTGGCATTGCGTAGTGTCCAATCTGGATCATGGTTTGCTGAAGCATTAGGACAAGCTCTGGTTGATCATGCATGGGAAAAAAGTCTACATGAAATATTAATGGTCGTCAGCTCTAAACTTACCAAGAGACAGGGTAAAGATAGTGTTAAACAAGCCATTGAAGTTATCTGGCGGGGTTGGAATAAGAGCTTTTTCTTCAATCCAGGATTATATTCTTCCAAATGAAGTGTCTATATCAATGCTTGTTGTCGATCTCAAAATATATCTTTGACCTGGATCTTTGTTGATAATATGTAAATTTGTACATAATCACTGTTACGTCAACTCATAACAAAGCAACAATTTTAGTTTTAGTAAGAATTGTTACCCTTTTCTACGCGATATTTTGACCAATATCATTTTATCTAGATTTTTCATATTTATTTGATTTTTTTTGTAAGAAAAAACAATAAAAAACGGTTCAAATTGTTGAATTTGAACCAATTTACAAATATTTAAATTGCCATAATTAATTGATACAGAATTGAATGTAACTTTTATTTCTAACTTGAATAAAGGTGATCAAATTGATTTGAGATTACAGTGAGATCATCGTGGAGACTAATCGCTATCGAAATCTGCTAAAAGTTGGAAATGATGAGCAAATGAAGGTTCGGAATCCTTGTAGTAAAGCTTGTGAACATGATCAATTTTAAGGCAATCCAAAAAACTAAGAAAAATTTTATAATTAATTTGATTATCGGGACGATCGCGATTGCAGACTTGTAATGGAGTGACATATACGTGTCCAAAAATGCGTCTATTTTTCAGTGTTTGTATGATTTTTTCATCAGTTAACCAGCATTTACCTCCATCAAGCCAGTAAATATGTTTGATTAAAGAAGCGAAAGCTTCAAGATCAGAATTAGGAGATTGATCCAAGGAGTAAAGTGAATGGATTATTTGATTTATGACAGTCATCCCTTGACTAAAACCGATAAGTTTAATACATTTCAAAGAAGATAACCAATCAGATAATTTGATTGCTTGTTCAGTTAAAAGTTGAAGATGCTTTAAAGGCTTAATGTCCATGGCAAAAGTCGGCTCACCGAAACGGTCAGTCTCTGTGAATGGTAAAGAACCAATGGTATAGATTAAGTGATGATCGGAATAATTAACGATTAAATGATCAATTGCCACTTACTCACAAAATTATCAAAACAAGCTTTGGCCCTAGAGTCGATTCTTGAAGCTTTAACGGTCATGATTACATGATTGGAAAACTTTTTGGCCAAAATTGAACCAGTATCCTCAAGATTCCATTGACAGTAATTTTTAGAGTTTGGATTGGCTGACATCATTTCAGAGTAATCCTACTTAAAAAAGGAAAAAATCACTTGTTTCATTTAATAAACTTCAAATTTAATTTTGAAATATTTCTAAAGAATTACCTGAATATCTCCATGAAAAAATATAACCAAGTTCTCAGATTTTCCAGAACAGACACGAGAAAGGATGAGATCATTTACTTTATCACCTAAACCAGTTACATTTAATAATCTGGTTATCGTTTTATGAGAGATTGAGGCAGCCATTTCACCAATGAATGTGTCGAATGACGATTTACAAATAAATAACAGAGCAAATATCAGAAAAGTTGAGTTTGACTGAAATTAAAACCTTAAAACACCTATTAATGATTGATTAAGACCGAGTGAAAATATTTTGAAAGCAAAAGCACAAAAAACAGCAACAAAAACAGTAATCAAAATAAAGGCGGGGAGTTCAATTATCAAAGTAACTACTCTTTGTCAATCACATTTGCAATGATTAAGAATCACTAGGTAATAATAAAGTGAAGGATATAACATGGAGCCCAAGGTTCTGATTTGAAGCACACAGTAGACAAATTGTTTAATTAAAATTTGATTGACCATGGTTTAGTTTAAAAATAAAGAGGTTAAAATTGAAAGGGTTATGTGCAGCTTAAACTCATATGCGTCAAAATTATTTCAATGTTCATTTTCTGATACAGCTTATTGAGAAACTATGTTCATATCAGAGTCAATAATTCTGAACACTTTAACATTCGTTTCAAGTTGGTTAAATGTCAGGTTGCTGAGATATTTAGTTACATCCATTCAAGATCGCTTTCCGACTAACCTTTATATCAACTAAACTACGATGTCAAGAGCAAAATAAAGCTGTCACGCCATGTACTCAACATAAACAAATATTTCTAGTCATTAAAACAGATTCTCACTTGTGATCTGTTGACTTAGCTTCGAAAAAACGAAATGGCCTTTCGTTAAACTCAAAAATGGAATGATCTAGAGTCTGGTTTTTTTACATTTATGCTAGTTATAAGATAATAGTCTGTTTAAATTTACAGCTTTTTATTTCAATTATTAAACGAGACATAGCTTGGAAGGTTTCACACCAGATTCGTCTTTTGAACGCAATTGAGGCCAAACCATAGATTTTGTCCATTTTAATAATGCACATAGATCACAATACGCTTTATCAGAAAATAACAATAAACATTAAAATAAGACGGATATGAGTTGAGGCCGCACATACCCCTTTATTCACTTCCGTTCAAAGGGTAAAGTAAGAAGAGATAGCAATCAAAAGGGCAAATAGCCCCTTCTTATACTCACTGGATGACTCTGTTTTCATTCCTGGTTCCCCCATTTTTTAGGTATAGCCGCCAACACATTGAACCTGAGATCTCTGGGTAAAGAGCATCTTATCCACAGGCCAACCGAAGCCAGCCAGATGCTGACATGAGTGGCTATAGCCAATAGATAAGGTGGCTAAAGTAGATTAAAGCTAGCTATCAAATAAGCTGCTTCGCCAGAGTTTGGCTTGTAATTTAAATATTTTTAATCATTTTTTGACACTGGTGTAGTTTGCTCATAAATCATTCATATTTCATTAAAAGTCACTTTAGTGAGCCAGTTTAGCTAACTAGCTAAGCTATGAAACAGCTAGGTGTCAGTCAGCCACATATCAATTTTAACGTTAGCCAGTGAATTACATTTTTACTTGGCTAGCTTCGGTATCTAATTTTTTTCTCATCAGTTTTTAGTTTTTTTGCTCTAATTTTTATTAATTTTACCTAATTATTGTTTTTGACTGATATCTCTTGTTATTTTACTCTTTGCTTCCGTTCTTGTTACCATGGTTATTTATTGTCGTTTTGGTGTTTTGTTTAGTGTACACTCAAGTTTGACTTAGATGTTCAACAACCTCTGTAACCCCTAATAAAGTCACCATATGATTAATCATAACTATTGATCCATGTTTTCTCAATGGTTGAATGGACCATTTGAAATAGTCAATAGTAATGGTCTAGAAAAGGGATTTTCTCTGTTTTCTCCGGTCGCGTGGTAGAAGTCCGTCTGCTGGTATTCAACATCTGTCTAAAGGTCCAATAGCGTCAATCCTCAATAGGTTGCTAAAGATGTAAAGGTAAAAAAAGATGGTCAGAAGAAGGATGAGGAAAGAGAGGGAAAATACTGTGATGAAGGAGGGTAATAAGATCGCCTTTTAAACAAAACTGTACCTAAGGCTTCACTTTCTTTCTTTCATCCTCCTTCTCCTCCTCCGCATCCGCATCTCTTTCACCTACAACAACCAAACATGAATACAAAAGAGGCACGCGCTCGACCAAGCTGTGAATCAATAGTGAATCGTTTGTTTGTTGTATGATAAATAATACAATTTATGGACTATTTCCGATTCTTAATTCTGCACACATTCAAAGTGATGAACAAATTAACAAAATTTTAATTTTCCTTTTCTACAGACACATGGTTTTGCTGAACATGAAATTCAACACTATTTATCAACTAATATCGATCAACAGCAAATTTCATCCAAGTTTTATACAAAATGTTTACACTGTGTCCATCAAATGGACTCCATTTGGTTCCCTGAAAGATGACTGATTGAAGGGGTTGTTATATAATAAACCTAGACAAACATCTGCGTTCAGTCAGTAGTGAGGTATTTAGCTGACAACCCCTTCATGACCTAAAAAAGCCATGAGTCGTTTTGTCGTGTTTTTTTTGGAACCAAAGGGATAACGGTGTATATTTTGATGGAAATCGGTCCAATATAATTATCTAATCATCTCAATAAGCTGTCAAACTGAAAGTGCCTAAACTTTCGTCATTTTTAATTCTCTTACAGCTTCGCTGCTTTTTAGATATAAAATTCAAACGCGATGTTAATTTAATTTACCAAATGTATTGGCAAATATAAAATCAAGAAATTAAATTATGATCAGATGTTCAATTCAACAAAAATTAAGAATTTTATTTTTGGCTCTTTTTTTTCATTTTGACATTGGTTTTTTAATTTTGGATTTGACTCGTTTAATGTAAATTGACTTTAATGACACAAACTGATAATCTGTTGTAATCGGCAATCAGCAAGTTCTGAAAGTTGAGTTTTTCAGCTCATTTTTATACCATTTCATTGATCGTTAATAATTGAAAATTTGATTCGACCAAATTAAAAGTTTGATTAGAAAACATGATTTCTGTTTGAAAGCGTTCCTCAATCAGAGTTGAAACAGGCACAATAAAGTAGTAAACCATAATGATATAACAGGGAAACTCAATTTTCAGAGTAAAAATTGATGCATTAGATGAAGATGGAAGTGGAAGCAATGAGAGGTAAATAAAAAAGTAAAATTTCATTGAAAAAAGATACAATTTTCCAAATTTTCGAGGCACAAAGAATTGGTTGAAGATGAAACTTGGCCATCGGTAGTTGACTGGGCATCATCGTCAAGAACCGATTCAAGAAATCTAATGTATTTAACCGCTGACCTCAAGGTTTCTACTTTTGACATTTTACTTTTACACCCATCAGGAATATGTTGGCGAAGTGTTTGAAATCCAATGTTAACCAGTTTAACTCGATTCCTTTCCCGTTCATTTCGTTTGTTGATTGATACCGTAGATGAAAAGGATGAGGGGGAAGAGGAAGAAGATGATTCACATGAGGAACTATTTTCACATTTAAAGTTGATAAAAGTAGATGAAGTGGAATCAGGTCGACATTTAACCAGAATAATTTCAGTTGATGAAGATGATGAGTTTATCGCAGGGTTTGATGATTTAACATAAGATCCATTGGTGTCTACCAAAACTAATGGATGGTAAACGGGTTCACATGTTGTCTCAAATGTTTTCGTGGCCATTGGTTATAAATATTTGGAGTAACTCTTCAGTATTTAGTGTTATTGATGTTTCGATGATGGTCACAAAATTAAAAATAAATTTTGACCATTTGAAATGGTCAAAATTTGTAATAATCATCTAAGGGGGAGAGAGAGAAAGAGAGAGAGACAGACAGAGGGCGAGAGGTAGACCATAGAAGAGAGAAAGAGGTGTTTTACCTTTTCATTCCCTCTTTCTTCCTCTCTTTCTAGACGCGAGGGAGACCCCTCGTCTGCTGGTATTCAACATCTGTCTAAAGGTCCAATAGCGTCAATCATTAATAGGTTGCTAAAGATGTAAAGGTAAAAAAGATGGTAAGAAGGATGAGGAAAGAGAGGGAAAATACTGTGATGAAGGAGGGTAATAAGATCGCCTTTTAAACAAAACTGTACCTAAGGCTTCACTTTCTTTCTTTCGTCCTCCTTCTCCTCCTCCGCATCCGCATCCTTTTCAACTCCTACAACCAAACATGAATACAAAAGTGGCGCGCGCTCGACCAATCTGGATAAATAATACAATTTATGGACTATTTCCACTTCTTAATTCTGTACACATTCATAATGATGAACAAATTAACACAGTTTCAATTTGCCGTTTCTTCAGACACATGGTTTTGTTGAACATGAGATTCAACACCTTTTATCTGCTAGTATCGGTCAACAGCAAATTTCATGCGATGTTATGTTATCAAAATGTTTACACTACCATCCATTTGGTTCCAACAGCATTTGGTTCTGGTTCACGATTTACTTGGAAGAACGATTTTTAAATTATTTTTTGATGAATTAACTCTAACTAATAATAAAACTAAATTAGCTTGGCGATTATTGACCAAAATAATTCAAATGAAAACAAATGTTTTGTCTTCAACAAACTAACTAATTGAAGGGGTTGTTATATAATAAACCTAGATCAAACATATGCGTTCAGCAAGTAGTGATGGTATTTAGCTGACAACCCCTTCAATTTATGACATAAAAAAGCTATGAGTCGTTTTGTCGCGTGTTTGTTGGAACCAAATGTGTAACGGTGTATTTTTTGATGGAAATCGATTCAATTAAATTATCTCAACAAGTTTTTGTACAAATTTAAAATTTCATCATCTCTTTCTTCCTCTCTTTCTACATGTAGATGCGAGGGAGAACCTCGTCTGTTGGTATTTAACATCTGTTCAATGGTCCAATAACTTTCAAGCGTCAAGAGGTTGTAATACAACCGTTGTTTACAGGATTTTGATAAATTTCATGTAAGTTAACCACAGTCCAGTGGATATACGGTAAGCCTTTTTAGTTACACTTTCAAATTAAAAAAAACAATTGAAACCACTTTGACAATAAGTTATCTGCTTTACCAGAACATTGTCAGAATCGGATAGGATAGATAAATAATAGATAGCTAATTATTAAAATATATTCAAATACAGTCAGATGTATTATATTAATTAATTAACAATCAGATCGAGATCTTGAGTTACATTGATTTCTGGTTGTTAATGTCAAGGTAAATTTTCATTGCTCCATAAATGTGAGGTATTGAAGAGCTATTTTGACAAAAGTGAAAATCGGATTTATTTTAAAGAGATAATTTATACTCTATATTACTATACAACACAATATTACCCTTTGATTTATTTACCATCATTTGATTAATTGAAAGTTGCTTTTATTTTGACTAGTTTCAACAATAACAATATTTTATTGATGCTCAAAAGAGCGCAACAAATGAGACAACAAATATTGACAGTAAACAGTTAAAGCTCACGATTACCATCACCGTTTGGATTCAATTGATCAGAGACTGTTCTGGTAGGCTCAATACCAAGTGTAATTGAAGCTCTGATTCCTCGGACAAAATCACCAGTTGTAGTCAATATACCAGCCCCTCGAGCTTGTTGGAACCTAATATCGTCTGGATTTATGGTTCTTGGAGTTGTAACTGTATTGTATGGAGAAACTTGTTCCAAAAGTTCACCAAACTCTTCAGTGAAAAACAATTGTCCAACATAAACCAGATTGTTTCCCATTCGTATTTCAATGTGAATATGAAGAGATCGACCACGATACCAACCAGGCACAATTGAAACAAATCTTACCTGACCAGTAAGCCCAGTCCTTTGGACACCTCTCAACCAACGTGAAGTCAACTGAGGAATTGAGTTACCATCATCGGCCCATTGGACACCGGCTAAATCATTGAATCCCGAGTAATTACCAAATGCATTGGCATGCCAAATGTAAACATCAGCATTGGAAACAGGACGACAGTTACGTGAATTGGTAACAGCAATGATCAAGTCCATTCGTGAACCAATTTCATTTTCACGAATATTTATCCTTCGCAAAGGTTCAGGAATAAAGTATGGACCAGCAGTAACCATTGGTGCTAAAACACATGAATGTTGATAACGTGCTCGCCCAACAGCTTGACAATTGGTGATACTTGAGTTGTACGGTAAAGCAGTGCGAGGTGAGACATAATCGGGATCGGATAAAACGGCTACTGGGATTAAACAGCCGATGATCAAGTAAATTAGAAACATTTTGCTTAACTGTTCACTACTAATTGCTACTAAAACGTTGATGAGTGACGATTAAGACACAACTAGAGTTAACTCAACCAATGAAAGGTTTTTATAATCGACAAATATATAAGTCGATTGTCGTTATGCTTGGTGTTTTGTCTCGCTTTTAATTTAATAACAACTGTTTTTTGATTATATCATCTTTAATCTGAGGTCTGATGATTGAGCATTATTGAGCATCAATGTAACAGTTTATCATTTGTGAATTGATCAAATAATTGATTGGAAATACCTTTATTGTTGAAGAGTTTTTAATTGGATAACCTTGATTTAAATGCTTTATATTATAACATTGATTACTTGACAATTTCTGGACAATTGTTTCTGCTTTCATGGTAATTGGACTTATTTGAATTTTCCTTTAATTTTTATTGTTCGGTAATCTTAAAGGGTTTTATAATTTAGGTTATTATTAATTTAACAATTTAAGCCATTCAATGGCAAGATGATTGATTTCAATGTTGTTTAATTTATTATTCAATTTTTGTTTTGTAAACATTTTACAGATTTGTTACAATTATAGGAATTTTAACGCTAAAACTGGCACTTTCCAAGTTTTTCAAGTAATAATATTATTGGAACATTTGAGGAGGCGAAAAATTTCAATAAGAAATCGAGTTGAATAATGCTTAATGGAAATAATAAAAGGACAAGTTGATTAAGATGATGGTTAATGTGCGATGAATTTTAGTTATCTTTTTACAAGGAATGATTCGATGAGGCGATTGGTTTAGTTAATCAGACTTGTTTATCGCTTGTACTGTAATTGTCCATGACAAAACCAGCATTCACTTGGCAAATCCTATTTTTGGGTTGCTTCAATGAACTTTTATATTTTAACCATTCTTCGAAGTGCACTGGATCTCTTGGTCCCCAGTTTCTGGTCGGACTGAATGCGTTCTTTATTTTCTAGAAATGGATAAAAAATATATAAATATTTTGGTGATAATAAAGCAAATCTTATGTAGTTTTCATTATAATGTGGTTTCCACTGTATACCTGTTTCATATCTCCTGATTGCTGACAAATGGTTATAACCATCCAAAGAGGAATTTGAATGAGCGCTAATCCAGCTAACGTCCAACCCAATAATTCACCCCAAACAGGGATTCCTTTTCTGAGTGGATCCGAGTGGTTTTGTGTTACAGCAGCCATGTAATTGCCATAGAGGAAGATGCACTAAACGATTGGAGGCAATTTTTTAGTTGAAATATTTAGACTGACCAACAGAGAAAACTCACCCCTAATAGAATTGGTGTTAGTATTGACCATGTTAATCGCCAAAAGAAGCTAACTGGCCTTCCAAGCATGAATTTAATGTCATTCGCAAACCTTTGATAACCGTAAATCCATGTTATTCCGATAGCCTGCAGAATACCGTAAAGAAAGGCACTTATTCCTACACCAAACTCTTCCAGAAGTTTCATGATGTACATTCCACCCTGTTGGAAATAAATGATAGTTACATTAGTTTTGGACAAATACTTGATTTCTGAATGAAAATCTCCAACTTTTGAACGCTTAAAGCTTTTTATGGAAACATTCAACTAAATCAAACTAAAACCGTTTGATGAAGAAAATTTTGTTTGGTTTGATTTTTGTTTCCTTAAAATTTGGTTTTTTTCAACTCACAAGTTGTAAGCGTTCAAAAATAACATTATTTCATGGCAGTAGAGCTGTACTTACATCAGTAGCTAAAGGAAGCCCTAATAGAAAGTAGATGAAACAAACTCCAAATGCTGTCCATGTTTTGTGTTTCATCAAAAATTTGGATTGATCTTTCAAACATGTGATTGTTGTTTCAACTTGAGCTACACTGCTTCCAATTCCAAGAGTAAAAAGCATCACAAAAAAGGATATTGACCAAAGGTTAGGCCAAAAAGTAAACTGTCCTAAAGCTTGTGGATACGCAATAAATGCAAGCCCAGTTCCTGAAACACCAAATACATTGAGTTAGTCAAACTATTAATCAATGATAATACAATACATACCATCAGATTTAGCGACTTCACTAACATCAACTCCTTGACTTTTAGCCATTGATCCAAGAACAGCGAAAATCACACAACCAGCTAAAATACTCGTGAAAGTGTCTAAAACACTGATAATGATTACATCTCTATAAGATAGATAATAAAAATAGTAAACGATTAATTAATCAAGTCAAGGTGTCAAAATTAGCATAAAAATAATGAATCTTTTCCTTCTATTTTCTAGCAACTTTTGATCAATAAAACAGATTGTCTTACTTGTAAACATCTTTACGGAAATTGTTGTAACTTGAATACATGAGAAGTGCCCCAGCACAAACACCGAGCGAGAAAAAGGATTGAAGTACAGCATTGTACCAGACCAAAGGATCCCATAGACGATGCCATTGAGGTTTAAAAAAATAAATTATACCATCAACTGCTCCATCAACCAATAATGAAGCAATTAAAAGAGCTATGAGAACCACATAAGGGAAAATAGCCGTGAAATAGGCAACCTAATAATAAACAATATTGTTGTACTTAACCAGAAAATAATTTGACTTCAGCAAAAAACATAACCTTATTGCTGCAACATTTTAATTTGATACCACTGACCATTGACACTTCAATGGAATAGAACTACCAATCAATGATAGTAATTAATTGACTATTTCACAAGCCAATTGATTACCAATAATTAACAAATCAATAGTTTAACGTACCTTTCCCAAAGATTGGATACCGTTAATCAAGCTAAGAAATACCAGAGTCCAAGAAAGCAAGAGACAGCCAGCAATCCTCCAATTAAACCAAGTTATCTCTTCAAGTCCGCTTGAAAGATGCAACACTTCCTTACTGAATCAATGAAAATAAAATTGAAAATAAAATTAATATAAAACAATTATAAATAAAATTAGCTAAAAATATTCAAAACAACAATTTGTTGGACAATAAACCCAAAACTTTCTTTCACTGGTACACAATTGTAATGCACACCGATAGATGGTGCTACCATTGAACAACAATCAGCTAATTTTTTCATTGATTGTTACAATTAAAATTAATTTAATGGATCTTTGAATATTGCCAATTGAATAAGAAGAGACTTCGGAATTGAAATGATCTTTAGACACAATCTAGTTACTTCTCAATGGTAAAGGAAAGTACATCAGAAATAAATTGCTTTATTTTTTGGACTTAACTTGAAATATTTTTCTGGAAGAAGAAATGAATTGTTTTGAGAAATGGTTGAATTGCTGCATAGAGAGGCTGACCAATGAGTACTAGGATCGCAAACTGTCCAAGGTAAAGGTGATGCAAAGGATGCAAAAAAATAGTACAACGTTAATGCCATTAAATAATTGTAAAAAACAGTTACATAGGAGCAACTAGTCATTTGGGCAAATCCAATCCCTGTAAGAGATAGAAATTAAAATTGATTAGTAGACTGTTAACACTGAATGTAATCTTCAAATAGCCATTAGACTTATAATCAAAATCAAGAGAAAAAGTGACTTTTGAAATTGAATATCAAAATAATTAGTTGCTGAACAGCAGGTTGAAGTGATTTACCAATTTTTAACCAACCTTTAAATGCTGGAACAACTCTCCACACTTTGATCGGACCACAACCAGAAAATTGACCCAAAACCAGTTCCATATAATACAAAGGTCTTCCAATGAAAAATAACAAGATTAAATATGGAATCAGAAATGCTCCTGTAAATTAGATTGAAAACAAATAGATGAGTCTATTTACATGGTAAATTTGTTGAATTGATTTGTAAATTTGAACGATTGCAGCCGAAGCTACTTTAAACGAGATTAACCTTGATTAACCTCAATCACGTTTGTTTATTTTTGATTGTTAGGATAACATTTGATTTCAATTAACCAAGTTAAAGGCAACAGCAAAATTATATATTTATATACAGTTTATCAATTGTTCAATCAATTTAACTCTTTGAATCAGTCTGTAAATCAGATGGGAAAGGACAAAATGATAATCAAGTAATCTTGGTTGAAACTAATTGAAACAACCGATAATTGCAATGAATCTCATAAACAATGAGGTTAACCTTTTTATGTCTCAACAACTTAACCAACCTTTCAATGAGCAGAAAAAAAAGTAAACGTTTTAAATGAAAAATTGTAATATTTAGCTTTGGTTTCATTTCAATTTCAATTGTTTACCGTTTAATTAATTGGAAAATGATTTAGTTTGATAGATTGAATCAAATTAATCAAGGTGTTTACTCAGCTGGTTGATGTCTCAGGGTTAATCTAATGGTTGAAATAAAACATAATCATAATTTCATATTCAAGTTCAAAACATTAACCGATCAACCTTAGTGAAAGTTAAAAACAAAAAGACTGTTGAGTCTATCGCTAAATTGTGTACAATTGACAGCTGAATTAACCAACTATTCAACTGTTGATCCAATAATAGTTTATGATTTACATTGAAATACAATGGAGTTGAAATTAAATTGCTGCATTAAACAAGATTAAATGTTTCTGGTTAAATATAAACTATCAGACTGTGTCTAGCATAATGCATATCAATGAAAGTTAATCAAGGTTGGTTCATGTTATAGCCAGTGATTTCACCCAAATTTGGGTTTAATAGTAAAAATAATCTCTTAATTGTTGTAATAATCAACTTACCTCCACCATTTGTATAAGCAACATAAGGAAACCTCCAAACATTACCGAGTCCAACAGACAGGGAAACACATGAAAGTAAAAATTCAAACCCTCGACCCCATTGACCACGTTCGGGTTCCTCCTTACTGGCTGGTTGGTCACCATTTTGAGGAACCATTTTCATCTAAAAGTGGAAAGAAACAAATTCACTAGATTTAGTCAAATAATCAAAGAAATTTATCAACCTTTGTAAATTGTTACCAGAATTGAACGAAACAAAATGTTTTCATTTTCATAACATTCATTTGATCATTGAAGGTTAATCTTAATGAAAGTTTCTTAGATCATTAAAATTTCCATCAGATTTTACACCGAAATGCAATGAAAAGCAATCTTCATAAGAACCATTAACATTAACATTGAAAACCTACGATTGTAAGTACGATTGTAATAATACAAAGATCATCAAATGTCTGACAATCAAGTCGAGTTGAACCTTTAAATTGTCATGTGAATAATGTTTTGTTAAAGGCGACCTGGACTCAAACAAAGCTAATCTGAGCTTCAGTAGAAAATGAATATTTTCATGGAATGAAAAATTTCAATTTTAGTCTTGAATCTAAATAAATATGGTTGGCTTGATATTGCGATTTAACATCAAAATTGAGGCCTTATAACAGGTCATATTGTTTTGATTGTGTTGAGTGACAATTCAATGATCACAAATGACAATAACCTCAGTATCCTCTTATTTAATGTGATTTACTCATGTGATTTAATTTAATTCATCAACTTCCACACTTAATATTTACAGAATACGAAACAAACCCAAAGAGTTTTGTTGACAATCAAATTGAAATAACATCAATAATCATAAAGGTAATTGAAATGATTATTAATTTTCATTACTCAAACGACACAATCAAAGCTTCAATCATTGTTTCGATGAAATTAAGAGGAAAATTAATCAATTCCTTTGACATGTAAATGTTTCCATCTTAATCAGGTTTTCATTTGACAACAATTTAACAAACAAAAAGATGTGTTAATTAAAAGGTTGACTAAATGTTTTATTAAATTGTTTATAACTTTCCAAGGTTTGCTATTTGCGATATTCACATTCAAACTCTAATTCAATTGTTGATGTTAAATTTGGCATTTTTAAATCACAATTGTCTAATAGTGTTACAATCATTTCTTAACATTTGGTGACAGTTTTGTTATTTACACTGAATCGCCATAGAAGCTAATAGTTTCATCTAAATCATTAGATGCCTTGTAAAACTCAATTTTCAGGTGATAATGATGATTAAATGATAATTTGTCCAAACTAATGAATGACTTTGATTGTTGGCCACAATTGATAACCAGCTTGAACCAGAAAAGTTGAACAATTAGCTGGAAAACTTGAATGATACCAAAGACTCGCTGATTACAACCGCAAAGCTCAATTTCATATCAAAATGTAAATCATTTGACTCGAGTTTTGACTAAAACAAGAATCTTAATCTGATTCATATTGGAACCTAATTATGCCTAATTGATGATAATGAGGAAAAGCGTAAGTTCAACTTTTACTGTAAATCGAGACTAATTATTTGGCCCAAAACAGACCTGAAATATGCTTAGTCAAGGTTAAGATTGTCAATTTACTTAATTATGTTAATGTTGTTCCTACCTTTAATCATAAACAAATATTTCAATTCGATACCTGCAATTAAGGGCAACGGTTGGGATCAAGATTGACGTTAAATCATTGATCACAACTAATTATAAATATGAGACTGAATTGCTACCATTGATGGAATCAAGTTTTACCCAAAATAATGAATTGCTAATTGCTGGTAAAATTCAAGAGTTGATTCAATATTATCATAAATTGTGGAGAAAGTTAAATAATAATCAAATCATTTTAGGTTATAATTTGCTTCCTTTGTATTCAGTTTAATATCATTAATTTAGTCATGTACAAGGCCTATTTGGTTGGTTTTATATTGACTTTTTGTTTTGATGTTTCGAGTTGAACAATTGATGGGAACAATTAACGGGAAATATTTAGCTAAATGTGTTTGTATCGACTTATCTATCAAATACTGAGTTAAGAAACTGAATGGCGCAAAACAATTGAAATATTGGTGTTGTTGTACCAAAACTGAAAATTAATGAGTACCAATAGCTTAATTAAGATGTAAATTTGTAGGAACGGCTGAAAATCAAACCTTGGCCTGAAAAAGTAATGTTTGACTATTGGATTGATCAATAATCGGATTTCCTTTT
Organism: Tetranychus urticae; assembly: GCF_039701765.1. NCBI lineage: Eukaryota > Metazoa > Arthropoda > Arachnida > Trombidiformes > Tetranychidae > Tetranychus > Tetranychus urticae. The sequence goes on along the minus strand of NC_142959.1, from coordinate 11,553,556 downwards.
ACTTGTTTCTATTGTCATTTCATTGCGTATTATTATGATGGATCAACTACAATTGCTTGATTAATCATGTCTCAGTTTAGTAGAGTTATATAACATTTCATGGTTAATAGAAATTGTTTGAAAATAAATTTAAACTGAAGGTGATAGTCTAATTAGATTTGCTGCTCTTAAACCCATTAAACAAATCTGTTAAACAACACGCTCTTAACAGGTCAGTGAATCGTAAACAAGCTGAGTTAAATTAAGTGAGGAAAGGGAATCGTAGAGGATGAACAACTTGATTGTGATTGTAACAAAATTAGAACACTGATTGAAATTGAAGATTGATCATTGATTTACGTACAATTTAACATCACAAAAATGTCAAGCTTCTATGTAAAGAAACACTGGTAACAAAAGGAGAGATGTAAGAAGTGAACCAGAAAAGTGACTTACTTGATCAATATTTGAATTATTGTTGATGTAAGGTCCATTTTTGGTAACTTTGGTTCCAGGGTTGGTTTCAATTGTCATCACGACTCAAGACTACAATTTAATGAACAATCCTGTTAACAATTGATTTGTATCAACAACTAAAATCACCGATTAACAGGTTAAGCAAAAACAAATGACTAAAAGTGTAAAAGCGTGTGAATCAAAACAAAAATGGAGGCAAAAGGTATTCTTTGGTGAAAAAAGAATCGCTATTTTAATAAATAGAGCCGTTGATTGCTTGTTATTGAAGTCAAATTGCTGCAACAATGGATAGTTAATAAAGATACAATTAAATTCAGGTAAAACACTGTTGTTGGTTAATGTAACAATTAGAGATGACGGTTAGTGTTGTTGCATTGACTTGTTATAAGTTATCGGCTACTGTTTTCACTGTTACTGGTTAAGTTACTGGTTAATGTTGGAGTGACACAAAAGTGTATATTTTGAATGTTGCTTTTTTTCTGGTTAATTGTCAATGATCACTGGTTACGAAAAAACTAAATACAATTGTAACAATCAACAGGGAGAAAAGATGAGAAGATGATGATGATTTAATGATGGGGTTGAGAAGCAACAAGTTAAATGAAGATTAATGAGAGATGTTTGGCTATAGAGTTGGAAGATGACGATGAAATGAAGATTGAAGTTATTGATATAACATGATATCTGTTTCATCCAGAACTGTGAGTTAAATAATGATAATAATAAAAGGCCAATTCAAATGAATTTAATCGACCTTCGTTCAATCAAGAAGAGAGAGAGAGAGAAAGAGAAAGAAGAAGAAGATGGAATGAAGACGAAAGACAAGAGACAGACAGCAAACAAAAAAGAGAGTCAAGACTGGTTTAGTGAGAGTTTAATTCGCTCATTTCGTTGATTGTTATTAAATGTTAATCATTTGATATTTTATTAAAAATGATCAATTTTTCACTTCAATTTAAACCTTTCGATGTTGGTATTTGTATCATTTAGTTACAATGGCAACAACTATAACTTGCTTATTAACTTGAGAAACTGTAATTAAATTGTAACCTTTGTTTTTCATCTAAAACTCAATTAACTGTCTATTAGAGTTGCCGTCTACTTGCAACACAATCTTTAGCTATTTAATTGTAATTTCAAATAATTTCATTTAATCGACAATTTAATTTCAAATTAACCTTGAAATCAATTTCTCATTTCTCAATATTTCCTAGTTTTCAACCCATTTGCACTTAACTTCAATTTCATCCAGAGATGTTGGTTGTTAACATCAAGTTGTCGATAAAACATTGATCAGTATATTGGTAACTTGTTAATTTACTAATTAATGGGTAAGCATATCGAGTTAATGATTTAATAAGTATTTTAATATCTGGTTTAATGAATTACCAAGCCATGTGAGCTTCAGGCCTTAAGGCTTGATGCAAAATTATGTTAGGTTAGGTTGGGTTAGGTTGACAGACTTAGGGTCTTAATAGTCTTTGCGTAGATTTGTGTTTCTAATTGTTGGACGAACTTCAAAAGCCTCAATTAAATTTCATTGATTATTTAACTTGTAATTGCGATAGTTTTGGTCATCTTGAAGGTTACAATTTGCTCCCTGAATGGAATCTCAAAATGGTTCAAGAAAATTGCTCAGTGATTGGACTCTCAATTATGAGAAAGCTAATGATTTGTTCCAGTGATTTTGTTTTCATTCAAGATTGATTCAGAGAAGTGAATTTAAAGGCAAAACTGGGTCGAATTGGGTCAAATTAGGATTAAAATTGTGAATTTAAGTTGAAACCTTGAAATAAAGCTGCAATATCAAAGGCCTTGGAGTTGAATCAATTAAACTAAATATTAACTAATATGTTTTAAGACAAAAACAGTCAACTCATTTGATAATCAAAATTGCTGCCATTGACAATCTGGTATTTGGGTTTACCAAAGTTTACTTGTTGAAATGAAGACAAAGATGAGTCCAGAATGAGACTGAATTACAGAAATTTGAAACTCAATGTCCTAATTGCTTGAGTAATGTGATTCCTTTATTGTGCCATTTGGTTTGCATGTGCTTTACGAGTTTGTACACGATCACAAAATTTATATACCAGTTAATTGTTATGAAAAAAGCCTAATATTGTAATGATGTAAATGGGTTAACTGACAATGTTGTGAGTTAGGCTTTTGTTGCTGAATCGAACGAGATTTAAAGCTTGATGCAAATTAATTGCGATCAACAATTGAACTTCCGTTCAAGTAATTCATAATTCTCGAGTTGAATGAATCAAGATGACGCTTTTACAATTCAAGGCTTGGGAATCATTTATCTTGATCAGTGTGTATAAGCATTAATTGTAGCAAGTACAACAAAATTAGGGCAAGATCCGATGTGACAATGACCTGATCCGTTTAAGTACAATTAAACTATTGACAATAATCATCATGTAACCAAATAAGAAAACAAATTATTCCAATAATTGTGATGATGGTATTGGATATGAAACCGATTGAAAGGCTGATGAAGAAAAAAACAAAAAAGGTAAAATGAATATGAAATGTATTTAAAAAGATGTAAATATGATTAAAAATTTGGCTAAGATTTACCGGTTTCAATTAAATTAAATTAACCTTGTACAACTATGATTAAGCAACTTTTAATATTATAATTATTATTAATATTATCATTTTGTTTTTTACTTATACCATGGATTTTGTGCCATCCCTTTCAATATCTTTTTTGTGTCGAGTTTGACATAGAAAAAACAAATTAGATTCATAAGGGGCTTCAAAAGCAGGGTTGTGGGATGAATTTGAACAAAAAAAATTGCTTGTGTTGCAGATGAAAAGGGATGAAGAAAGGATGAAAAGACGATAGAAGAGAAGAGATTTAGAATATGATGTTTGCTCAATTAAATTAAATTTGATATGGATGGTGATTCGCCATTAGCTTTTGGTTGAATGAAATCTTGCTTTATTCCTCGTTGCGGTTGCTTTTTTTGTAAATTTTGTTTTTCCACAAAAAGATATAGCAAAGGGAGAGAGTTACTAGCTCATGTAGATATCCGAGGGAGAATCGTGCCTGTGGAAGAGAAGCAAAACAAATCAGAATTAGTTGAAAGTTGAAAGATGATATGTTGGGAGAGGTTGAGAGGTCTAGAGGTAATTTAAAGGTAGTTGAGGTGAATCAGGTAAATCTAGATTAGTTGAGTCGGTTTTGGGTTTGATTTTGGTGCAACTTACGAGTTTTGAAGATGAAAAATGGTCACAAGCTTGTTTTAATGATGACTGAAAATGGTAGAGCGATGAGATTTAAAGATGAGTTGATGATGATGGTGCTTTTGATGGTTTTGTTGGAGGTGATGGCGGTATTAATAGCAAATTAAGTTGTTGACAATGGTGGTGATGAGATTGATGAATTGAATTGTTTGCTTACTCCTTGGATGATGATAATACATGGCTTACATCTTCATGAACAACGGTATGAAAAGTGTCCTTTGTCGGTCGTTAATTTTCAAGGGACAAGTACAATTCACTGATAACGTGCTAAACAGAGGTACAATTTATCAACATTTTTGTTTGGTAAATAAATGTTAAATCTATTTGATTTTTTGTTTTTATTTCATCTTCTCGTACTTTCTCATGCTCATTTTAATATTAAATTAAGTTTGTCAGGGATTCCAATAAGGAAAGGAACAGGGAAGGATACATTCCAAGGAAGTTGAACCCACTTGTGACTAATATAATCTAGGTTTTACCGTTTTTTGTCATTTAACTTAATCGAGTGTTAATCCTTTTCATTTAAGTTGACGTAACAAATAACGAGACAAAACCTGATTATGTAGAGGTAAAAGTGAGTGATTGCGTTTCATTTGTAAATGTGTTGGTGATTTTTTTGCGGAAAAAAATGAGGAAAATTTGAGTTAAGTTACAAATTATGAAAGAGAGGAGAAGAGAAAGTAAACTAAAGAAAAAAAAATAAACAAATAAACAGAATTTATCATTTAGGAGACTTTCCAAGGAAGCTGTGGAATAATTTTTCAGGTTCATGCAGAATAATTATTCGCGATATAAGTGAGATTACTGATTGAGAATTGAATTACAAAGATGGGCTCAGTAATGCTGAAACAGTTTCTTTGGAACGTCCGAAGCTGACAAATCCTGAATGAATATAGAAAGAGAGAAAGAGAGGGAAGGAAAATGTATAAATGTATACAAGACATGCAGAGAAAGAGAAAGATAAAGAAGAGAGATGAAGTAATAGAATGAGACGAGAAGAGGAGAGAAGAGAAAGAGAGAAAAGCAAAAGTACAGTCTGGTCCCTCAAAATGGAGCCTTGGCAAAGTGACATCAAGGTCATATATGATTTCCCTTTGGTTTGTTTTTGGCCGTACAGGATTTGGGTAGAAAGATTGAATGCACTGGGAAAACTTGCATTCATAGCAAGTCGCCTGATCACACACGGCGCCATTTTGAGAGTTTGACTGAAGTAGCTGGAAATAAGATATAGGAAACACAAGCAAACTATCGAGTATTTAAGTTAAGAGGAAGGGGACAAGTAGAACGCAATTAATAGTTGTCATAATGGTAGTGACGATAGCATTTTTTGTTGTTTGTATCCTGATGTGTAGTGGGTAGGTTTAAGGGACGAGAACAAAAAGTCAATTTTATTTTTGTTTGAGGATCTTTGTTGAAACGCTTGTTGATAGATTTGTCTCTCCTGGTATTCTTTAATTTCATGGTGAGACTTCTGTAGCAATTATTGGTTTAGGTGTGGTGAAACAAGCCATGGTTAAACCGGGATGTGCTTGTCGATGGTGTACTTTCAATTGTTTACGATTAGGTAGCTCGATATTACAATGAAGGCACTTGACATAAAAGCGCACTCCAGTTGATACTCCTAACATGCTTTCATCATTTACTGAAGAATCGTTTGTGAGATCAATAGTAGAGTTATTGTTGTTGTCACTATTGTTGGCGCTACTGGTGCAGTTGTTATTGGTGCTAGAATTGGTACCCATGTTGTCTTCATCGTGGTTATTGTTGTTGTCGTGGTTGTTGTTGTTGTTGTTTTTATTATTATTATTATTACTATTATTATTATTGTTACTAGTATTATTGTTGTTGTTGTTGTTGTTACTATTACTACCACTGTTGACGAAATTATTATGCATATTCATCATCATATTCATCATCAAACTTGCAGCGTTGTTAATATTGTGGCTACTCATTGAGCTATTACCGTGGTTCATGCTAAGGTGATTCATGTTGTTACTATTAATGCCACTGATACTGTTATTTAGATGATGATTGTTAACACTGCCTGTTTTCATTGAAAGATTCATAACAGCGCTATTGGTGATATTGTTAGTGTTGCTAGAGATGAAGTTATTTTTGTTTGTATGCAAGCTTGAATTACTTTTGCATCTATTCCTCTGTTGAATTGCTTTAATCGAAAGAGGGCTTGGAAGATTGACAACTCGGCCTCCTTCAACTCGAACATGATTAACATTATTCTGATGACAAAAAAAAAAGAGAAAGTATTTTTGTATTATATTAAATTTAAAATTATTGAAAAGATGAAAATAAAGGGGAAAATTTTTATTAGAACGTAAAATTTTACCTTGAGAGGACCTGGAAAAAGGTTATGTCTTAATTGTTGATGAGAACTATCACGATTCACAGAAGAGACACCTAAGTTTGGTAGGTATTGCAATGGCTGTTGATAAAGTCTATTAGCAGGACTAAACTGTTGTTGAAATTTTAATCTCTCCATTTTAATCTGTTCATTTTTGAAAATGCGCCATTTCTTTTCAAGTAGACGACGTTTTTGCACGGATTCAGCAATAAATCGTTCTAATTTTGCTATTGTGAGAGTTTTTGGAAAAGTTCGACTAAGTTGATAAAGGGTAGCATCACGCACATAATGATTCTCACGAACATGATTGAGGGCAGCTGAGTCAAGATTTGGTAGACGAGTGCTGTGGCCTGTCTTTTTGCAAAATGTACATTCATAAGCATTATAGGCCAAATGATGGTGAATATGTTCAGCGAAGGAAACATCATTATGATTGTTGCACGGGGTGCAACCAGAGGCGACTAGATTTCTCCGAGGTAGTAATCTTTCACAGACAGGGCAACACGTTGCACAAGAGCAATTTAATGTTAATCTAGTTGACAAAGGTGTAGTCTGAGATTCAAGAAATTCATCAACCCATCTTTCAATATTCTGATCTTCTCGGATTTCATATTTAAGATCTGTTGCCTCAGGATGGTTTAGTTGATGGTGCAAAGTGAATGCATCTGTATCGTGAAACTTATTGTCACACAATAAACACAAAACCGGTTTGTACTCCAAATGTTCACCAAAATGAGGGTAGGCATCTAGTTTACAAGGAAATTTGGCGTTACAAAAAAGGCAAAAATATTCTTTCGAGTGTCTACGCTGTCTGGAAGTTCTTCCAGATTCAATGTACTCAGCATGAGAAGGTGAAACTGAGATGATCATGGAATTGCCGTCAGCTGGCTCTTCCGAAGCAACACTAGAGTCACCAGCTTGTGATTGATCAGCATCTTCATCATCATCCAAAACAATTACACCATTATCATTATTGGTTGGTAAAATATCTGAAGATGAGGGTAACGCATCATTTCGACTACAAGTTGCTATTTCGTTGGCACCATTAGAGGCAGGAACCAATTCCCGCATAATTTTTTTGATTGGACGCCTCTCATAATCCATGGAAATACCGAATTTGGCTAAATAGCTGGCGATAAAGTCATCTAATTTAGTAATAGAAATTGTTTTCTGGAAAATAAGCCAGCGAGAATCAGTATCATCAACCTCTGGATGTTTCAGTTCAATATGATTACTTGCTTTACTTTCAAAGTAAGCCACCGAGTATTCTTTACCCTCCTGTTTACAACGCATACATTCGTATGGTAAGTAACAAAGATGACGATGGATATGGTCTATTTTACGACTAAGTGAAGTCTTTTTTGAGCGTGCAGACTCTATCTGACTTGGAGAAAATATTTTCTCACATACTGGACAATGATCTCGCGGTGGAAAGGCTCGAGTGATAGTTGCTTGCGCATAAAGAAAACCATTTATCCATTTATCAACTGTAGGCTGTTCTCTTCTTTTGTATCGTCCTTTCTTGGCTTCAGGATGTACTTCTGTGTGATGTCGTAAAAATTCTTGCATATCAGTGGCACCTTCACCGCATAATGAACACATCATAGAATAGTAGTTGACATGCTTTTGGTAATGACGACGAGCTTCGTCTCTGTCTTTAAACGTTTCCGGGCAAAATATACAAAAGAAACCAACATTGTGCTATAAATTTTAAACAGAATAAAAAAGAAACAAAAATTAGATCCGATTGAAGGGAAAACTGGACTTAACAAAGACAGGAATACAAACAATCATCTCATTAAATTGATATGTTGCTACAACAGGAAAGTTACTGAAATTCGTCAAGCTAAACAAGGTTTAGGTGACAAACCTTAATATTGTCAAGATGATTGTTTGAAATTTGTTTTCAAATAGATACTCACCGAATCTTCTTCTCCAGTGAAATCAACATCAACCATCTCTTCATCATCAAATATATTGGCAAATTGTTGCTCAAAAGTTGGTTGATTAGACTGGAATGATGGATTATGTGACATGAGAGAAAAAAGGAAGCAGACACTGGTACTGATATTGAAAGGTAGGACAGAAAAAAACAAAGTCAGGCACCACCATGAAATAAAGAGATAAAAGAAAGAGAGTGGAAGCAATAGAGAAAAGAAAGAGAGAGAGAGGAAGAGAAAGGGAAAGGAAAAAGAGAAAGAGAGGAAAGAGACACAAGACCAAATGGTAAAGACAAATGTTAACCGAAAATTAATCAAGGTTATATTATATTAACAATTGGTTTTGTTTAAGTTGAACAAAAAAACGATAATGAAATGACTTACCAATAGATGGAGTATAATTAAAATAATAATAATGAAAAAACTAATTGTTGATGAACAATAATCATCCAAATGTGTTTAGTTATGGAAAGCGAGAGAGAGAGAAAGAGCGACACAAAAAAAGAGAGAGAGCGAAAAAAGACAGATTTAAAAACACTAAATCCAAGGGAGAACTGATGCAAGCGACATACGAGTATAGAAACTATAGAAAATCACTTTCCAGCATCACTTTGAGGGAAAATGAAAATATGGCGTTGGCCGAGTGGTTCAATATTCCACCCCCTTTTTGACCGTATAAAGGCTGGTCTTGGCTTGTTCATTTAATTTCTTTATTTCTCTTTATTTTCTTTATTCTAATACCAGGATAGCATTTTACGGCATTCTTAGCGCATGTTTTATATACTATCAGCATTTTCCAAGCTCTGCGGAGTTCAATTCTCTATTCAACTCATGCTCCATCCAGTCGCTTTAGATTCTTTGTAAGTTTACATAATATTTTCCACACAGCCTGTGAATCAAAGGCCTTTTTTACCATACGGCTGAACCTTTTTCCTCTTTCCATTTCTCTTTCCTGCAAACCTACCTGAGACAAGCTTGTGCTTCCATCTTTTCGGCTTAAACACAAGGACCGATAAAAGGAGCTTTATTTTTTCCTTCAACCGTACAAACAATGGAAAGTTGTTCGCTTTTTTTAAGGTCATTTTTATGCATCCAAACAAAATCCAGTTTCTCTTCACCTTGTTTCATCATATTAATTGCATTTGTTAAGGGTGTATCAACTTTCACATGGAAACCTCGCTGAGGCCATTAAAATTTAAATTTTCTAGATTACATTCGCTTACAAAAGCCAAAAGGTTTTCACTATCGCTTATCACTATTACTATGGATGCTTAGTTTGGAGGCAGATTTTATTATCAATAATTCTTGGTGTGTCTGGTTCTTTGTTTGCATTGAGGATTCATTTAATCTTGACTTTTCAAGTTGAAGATTGTTACTTAATAGTTAACTGTTGCAAGTTGCGATTTGAAGGATTCTATGGATTGATAAGTGTATCTAGACTATAAATTGCATTGACAATGTGTGTTCACATGTAATTTTACAACATTTTCACCAACAATATCTTGAGTTAAACTTGTGATGCGTTGCTTTATTTTTGAAAACATTAAGCCGGTAATGTGAATGGACGGTTGAAATAACTGTTTTAAGGATAATATAATTGTCAAGTCTTAAGGCGCTGTCTTTGAGGGAACTTGAAATAATAAATTTCTGTTTAATCTAGTCATAGACTGAAATTAATTTTTCAACAATCAGACTTTCGGTTTTTCCCTCAATTTCTCAGTGAAACCAATCTATCCACAAAACTTTTACTTTGGCTATTTACACTGATTATTGATTAGACTTGTTATTTCCACTAACATCTTAGCAATGTCTTTTTTTAATTAGATTTAATCTTGTTTAATTTGTGATAATTTTCGCACTTTGTTATTCAATCAAAAGATGGAATTGCATTCAGTTTCATTTGCCAGTTGCTGCTTATTGAATAATCCGATCGCTTGGTAGTTTAATTAGTTTCTTGGCTTTATTTTGTAAGATTAACGAGACTTTTAATCAAAGCTTTGCCTCAATATTGCCAACAAATTTAACATATTCTTAGACTGATTTTGATTTCCATTTGAATCAGCTGTCAATGATTCAGCTGAAAGAAGCGAGTCTTCAAAGCCTTAGAAGATTTTGTGTAATGTTTCGTGCTGGTTATCGATTTTATATTCACCAATGGTTGATATGACATGACATTTATGTCAAACTGAACCCATGTTGAAGGGAAAAAAGAGCTAAGATAAGCTTCGATTATTCAAATCAAGCAGAAATTGGATTCTGGTGTTCTGTTGGTAACACTTTTGTAGGATATAGCGAAAGAATTTTTGTCATTGTCGGAACTTGATTAATGATGCAGATAGCATTCAGAATTGAAATAGTTGAAATATAGTTGATGATTTTTCCGATAACCAGACTATATTTGTTTCCATGTAGTCATAAAAACGACTTAACCAATCAACATATTCATCCAGGCGAGTCAATGCTGACTCTTTAAGGGAATCATTATTGAATTAGTTATCTTGATGATATTTGTCTGTTACTCATTATCATAGTTGATATTTAAATAATCAGAACGCATCTTTCGTAATGAACCTGAACCAATGAATGGTTTTATCGGTAAAGGCTGGATACATTGATTAAAGATCATCTATTGATTTTAAGGTATCACAAGGTTATCATGAAGGATCAATTACTCAGAGGTAACATTCAAATATGTATGTACTCAATACGAATCAGGTTTGATTAATCAATTCAATGATTTTTAAGCGATTAGAGTTGTCTATCTTCATGTTACCATGAATTACTAATAAAATGCCATTCACTAACCAAATGTACCTAATAGAACATAGATTGAGACTATCGACCGTTCAAATCAAAAATTCAAAGGCAGGTGAATTGACGAGTTTGATAGAAAGATTTTAATGATTAATTCAAGATTGAAAATGAAGAGCAGTTGCATCATGAAACATAATTTAGACAGGAATAAATCCATCGATCTGAAAGTATATTAATAATAAATTGGATTGAAATGATTTGACTCTGTTTTTTCCATTGATGCACAATTAAGGCTTCAAATCTAATAAATCTTGAAAGATTATGAATCCATTTTGAACACGCAACTCCTTGATTTTATTTGTCTCATTGAAACTCTTTGTCGTAAAGTTTGCAGCTTCTTAATGTACAAGATTTCCTTAAATTAATATTGAACCATCAACGAGAATTATTTTCATGATAATAAGATCAAATTATTTTGAAATCAAGGGGACATGAAGAGAGGTACTTTTTTGTTTTGTTTTATTGAGTTAACGTTTTGCTGTATAAGGGAAACCGTGCAATTTTAACAGTGAAAAATTTAATTAATTGTGCGCGTGTAATTTAGAAATATTGGATAACCATATTAAATCAGAGCAAGTGGCTAAATGCATATGAATAGCTCCAATAACAGCAAAAATATGGAGTAGATTGTGACTATTTAAGGCAAGATCGAAATAACCAGGATACCAACGCTCGGGTATTCGAGCTGCCGATATCAGGGCTCCAATGATAGGCCAAATTTCTTGCATAATAGTATGGATTAGAGGCTAAAGATTAAAGAAAGGGGTAAAAGAAAAACGAAAGTTAGATTAAATTGGATAAAAACAAAAAGCTGCATAGATTGGAATGACTGGAAATATTAATCAAACTTACACTAGCTTGTCCAATTTCAATCGCATTGAGCCGAAGTATGAAGGCTAAAACTCGCATTCCTACTAAAATAGCAAAACCAAGTCGCCTTTTCCAAACCCCACTGGCTAAAAGAGTATGCTGAAGAGCTCTGATTGCAATCAGAGAATAAAGGAAGATAAAAATAAATTGTAACCAAAATGGATAGAGTATGAGGCTCGTGTAAATGGTTGTTGATGCACCCAGGCTCTGGGTAATCCATATCCCGATTACATCCCATTTGAGCAGCTTTTGATACAGATCAACCCCCGAACGATGATTCATAAACGTATGATAAACACAACTTCCAAGCCAAGGGGCAACACAACCGGTAATGTGCAGGTATGCTAAAAAATGATAATCTATCAGGTCCCATGGTATATGTCGTGGCATAAAGAGCAGAAAATAAATAAACGGTGCTCCTAAAAGCAGAAAAGAAACAAAGAGTAAACATTAAATCACATTGATAATATTCGATATTGAAATTAAAGAATGAACTGATTGGGCACTAATAGAATCTTAGAAATTTTCTTAAATATTTACCATGAGTTAATATATTGAGAGTTTCATTGTGAAGGTAGAAAAGTGAATAAATAGATTGCCAGAAAGACAATTTGTAAAAACGATAGCCATTGGTAACAAAAGGATTGAAACGTAAATGTTCAGGAACATCTGTAATTTTATACAACTTTGGGACTTTCCATTCTTTGATTGTAATTTGCCATTCCCTGATTGTTAACGAGGTGCACTTGGTCAAAAGGTGATGATGATGGTGGTGGTTGTGATGATTGAGTAAATTGTTGTTATCTTTAATACTGTCAACTGTGGAAACGTTGTTGTTGGAAGATAAACATGTTGTATCAGTCGAGTCAGAAGAGGATGGTGATGAAGATGGCGATGAAGATTGTTCAAAGCTACAAGCAAGATTTTCTAACATTGAAACTGAGGATGAAATGAGTCCGGAACAGAGAAAATAAATTAGGGGAGAGAAAAGAGTATAATAAATAACTAATTTAAATCAACATTAACAAAAAAAATCTCCAAACCACTTTGTCATATCCCTAAAAAAACTAAATATTTCAGGCTGATCCGTTGTTAAGGGAGAACGGAAAAAGCCAGAACTTCCTTTACAAATTGACTCAAAGGAGTAAACCATGTAAATCAACCTTGATTTTAATCAAGCGAATAGAATCAGGATTAAAAAAAGTGCACAAATCAATGATTAACATTTGCTTAGATTACCAGTATAAGTGAAGAGATGGTAACAAACCTTCAGCTTATACAAATTCTGGTAAAATGGTTAAAAACCAGTCTCCTACTCATTTTGCTTGCTAATTTCACTAAAATATCTGTAAGGATAACGTAAAATAGTCAATTTCTCAATCAAGTATTTTCAAGTAATTGTTCAACGAAACAAATGATTTAGAGATTAATCCATCTGAAAGTATAAATTGAGTTTAATTACATCTGATCTTAGCGATAAATCAATAGTAAAATGTCCATTTAAACCATTAAGCGGTTAGAATAACCTTTATTGATTTAACTTTTGTCTACAAACTGAAATGATTTGCAGATTATTTTAACAATTTCATTTTAGACATTAACAAATTGTAAGCTTATCAACATGTAGAATCTGATTTGCAATTTTATCATTTCAGAGTTATCTGAATCAGGCAATTAATAATTGCTACTGTTGTGTTCGTTAACTGATTGCAATTATTGTGAAGTCCCCAGTAAACTCTCAGCTGATCACTTTCTTGCTGAACAGGAAAATTTGTTCATTCAACAATTTGATAAGTTTTTAAACACTTTTATCTACCGGTCACTTTGTGTCATTCTGTAAATTGTTTACTATCTTGTTCCTTTAACAATGTCTGAGCAAGTAAAACCATTTAAATTGCGAAAGGTACTTCAAACCAATCAATACGATGTGCGGTCGGTAGCCAAGTACTCTGAAGATGGATTCGTCTGTGGATCTAGGGATAAAATCTCTAAATTATATGTTTCTGAAAAGTAAGTATTTGGATTGGATTTTTGCATTTATTAGTTTCTTAACCATCTGTAAATATTTTTGTATCTTTTTTGTTTCATTAGAAATGGAAATGGATTTATCGAAGCTCAAAATTTTACTGGGCCTACACACTATGTGTCAAGTGTTGCTGTCATGACAGTTAATAATGAACATATTATTTATGTTGGAAGCAATGATGCTTGTATTTATTGTTACGATTTAAAAAGTGCACAGCCCAATTGCATTCTTGTCGGACATTCAGGGACAGGTGAGAATATTTAATTTATCTAGTTTACTGTTTGTAACAATATTGGTTATAATATTGAATCCTTTCTTCCAAATTACCCGCAGTTTGCTCTTTATATGGTGATTCTGCTAATCAATTGCTGATGAGTGGTTCTTGGGATCAAACCGCTCAAATCTGGCGAGGAAATGCAGTGGATAAAGTTTTAAAAGGTCATTCGGGTTCTGTCTGGGCTGTTTGTTCAACAGAAGACATTTTTCTCACTGGATCAGCTGACAAACTGATCAAACGATGGGATAAAAATGGCAAAGATGTTCAAACCTATGAGGGTCACACTGATTGTGTCAGAGGTTTAGCTATCATTAATAAGGACAACTTTTTATCATGTAGCAATGATGGAACTACCAGACAATGGAATACCCTAACTGGAGCTGTCATCCAAGTTTTCAATGGCCACGAAAATTATATCTATGACATTAGTTTGCTCAAGAGCGATTTAAGTAGCCTCGAATTTGTAACATGTTCTGAAGACAGAACTATTAGATTTTGGAAAGCTGATGGAGAAAATACTCAAACTATCAGATTACCAGCTCCTACTGCATGGTCAGTTGCTGCTATTGATGAATCTGATGTAGCTGTTGGTTGTTCTGATGGTCGTGTTTATACATTCACTCGTGTTGATTCTCGAGTAGCTTCTGAAGAGGAGATAAAATTATTTGAAGATGAAGTCTCAAAGAGCGCTCTACCAATCAAGGAATTGGGTGATATCAAAGCTGATCAGCTACCAGGCCAAGAAGCTTTACATCAACCTGGTAAAAAAGAAGGTGCTACCAAACTGATTCGCGAAGGTGACAAAATAGTAGCCTATCAATGGAGTAGTATGAAAATGGAATGGACAAAAGTTGGCGATGTTGTTGGGGAAGCCAATACTGATAAAGACCCATCAGCAAAGACTGAATTTGAAGGAAAAGAGTATGATTTTGTTTTTAATGTGGATATTAAGGATGGCGAACCAGCTTTGAAATTACCCTTTAACATGGGAGATGATCCATGGATGGCTGCTCAGCAATTTATTTGGAAGCACGACCTAAGTCAACTCTATTTGGATCAAATTGCACAGTTTATAATAAAAAATACCGGTGGAGCCGCTCCAGCTCCAAGACAAGCTTCCACTGAATATGTTGATCCTTGGACTGGTGGATCTCGTTATGTGCCTCCATAACCTAATAAAATTAATTCTAGTATTTTTCGTTCTCAAAGATCCACTTAAAAAAATTTATATATAAAAAAACTGGTAAAAAATCTTATAATCACATTTATGTTCAATACTTTCACTAAAGTTAAAAACGAAAGGCGACGAATAATAATTTTCAATGAACTAATGTTTAAAAAGACCTCAATGTTAGGCCCAATTTTTTCAACCAATGTTGTACCAATTCCATAAGTTTTATTATAATAATTAATAAGCATTTGACCTGTAACTCAAGGTGTAAAGTCGAAATAAAACCTTTGCTTGTTTCAAATTTTGCTTCTCGTTTAAAATTCACTTCTTATCTCTTCCCTGTTGTTTCTCCCCTTCTTTCTCTCTGCTGTTTGCTCCCACCTTTACTCATTGACTCACTCTACGTTCACTTGTGTAACAGAATAGCCTTTGTTGCTTATAAAGTTGCATTACAGAGTAGTTCAATTGTTATTTGTTGTTTTTTCATTTATTTGTATTATAATTGTTAATTAATTATTTTTCTTTTTATTTCAATTTACATCTCATCTCTTGGTAAGTCAATTTCTGTATTAACCTGGGTATTACCTTTCCAATGTGACTATATTTCTGTTACCAAGTCTAGTTTTTTTGCTTTTTACATTCTAATGTTTTTGTTTTTCATCTTTCAATATCTCAAAATGAACCTAAATCGTTCCATCTCTGAGTTCAATCAAATCTACAGTCATGTGTTGATTTGATTTTGATCCTCATTCGGTGTTGATCACCAATTTGTTTGATAATTCATCAACTTGAAATCAGCTTAAAGATAGCCTCATTTCTTTCTTGTTACTTAAGGCTACTTGAAGTCCATGTCTGCTTTTCTGTATTCACTTGATTTCCTTCTTTTTCTTTCTTCTCATTATTCACCTTTTAATCATTCTAAATCATTATTGAGTTATTGCAGTATTTGTTACAGTCGTCATTTCATTAATCATCATGTTAGACTGTTACTTTGTGTTGATTTTAAAAACCTTTTGTTAACCTCTTCTTTCACTCAAGACTTTCCATCCAACTACACTATCACAACTTATCCTCTCATCTTTATCTTTCTAATCATATTTTGCTTTTAAATGTCTCCCTCACTTATTTGTTTGTTATCAGTGTTAATTTCATTTCAAGTTCTTGATCTGTGGTTTATCCAAGGGACATTGTCACTATAATTGTAACTCATCTTATATGTAAATTACCTTTTCCTTTTAATGATCCGTTAGCTTCCCTTTCTCTATGGCCTTAGCAACAAGAATTGAAAGCAAAGATAGGTTGGTAAGCAAATGGACAGCTTTGCATTTAAAATTAGTTTGAGTCACTCAGTATTTTTTTGTTAATCCTACTACTGAAAATCTTAAACAATTGTTTAATCTTTGCATTTATCTATCTATTAATCTATTGCCTTGTTATGATAATTTCGTCTTCTGCCAATTTTCATTGGAGAAATTATTTAATAATGACTTGAAGATTTTGTCAACTCCCACTTGTTGACGGATGATCTTTTTTTGTACTTCATACGATAATTTAGTTTATCCTGCTATCATTGAATCATGATGGTCATAATATTAGTTCTTTTTTAATCTTTATCTTATTATGTGATTGTAGTTATTTATTTAGTTCTTAATATTGCATCTTGACTCTAACTGTAAGGATCTTCATGCTTTCTTTGTTAATAAGAACTTCACTTGTTCGTTTGTTTTCTCACTCATATTAATCTACAAGTAACACTATATCATTAACAGTATCATTTTAAAACTATTTTCCCTACAGATTCTTCGATACAATACTGGATTTATATTCATCACCATGTTCTATTCTTCCTGATATGATATCATCAGATTTGGCCATCTTACTCTTATTTTTTTCTTGCTAAGCCATTTGACTGGCATATTCAACTGTCACCAACATTGCCATAACCATCACTTGTATTCTCAACACAAATTTCCTTAAGCTTAGAAAAAATCTTGCATAAGATAAAATGTCATCACATAACTCTACAGATGAAAATCAACCTTTACTAGGTAAGTTTCACTTATTATATTTACATATTTCTGTATTGAAATCATATATTTTCATCTTACACATTTTCATTTATTTAGGAGCTGTTGGAGGCGTCGAAACAACTAATGGAAGCAATGGAGATAGATGGAAACCGCCCAAGTCAGAGGTATATGTTCGTCCAGCTGATTCAAGCTACACTTCAGATGGACCACCAGCCTATGAACCAACTTTATCCATGTCAGGCGGACGTTTGGCAATTGCTTGTAAAGTTTGCGGAGCTATGATAGATGTAACTGAAAAGCGAGAACAGCATGTCGTTAAATGTGAACAATGTAACGAAGCAACAGTAAGGAAATTTTCCACCATTTTTGAATTTTTGCTCACTCATTTTACATCCCCTTCCTAAAAATTGTCAGTGAATAATCATCTAACATGCAACGCATTTTCTTTTCACTGTCGCATTTTTGAGTTTACTCAACTTTCAACGTACCAGCTCTTGATTATGTCTATCAAACTGATAACGTTATCTACTTCAATTTTCACATTTTCTAATGATTTGTACTTTTTTTCATTTCATTTCTTTAGCCAATCAAACCTGCTCCTGCCGGGAAAAAATATGTTAGATGTCCATGCAATTGTTTACTTGTTTGCAAAGCACCAGCACAAAGGATCGCCTGTCCTCGTCGCAATTGTTTAAGGATTATAAATTTGAATTTAGAGAATCGTTCTAATGCTGGTAATCAAATTCCTTCTGCTCTCAATGAAGGCGGTGAACGAATGGATAATGTTACGAGCTCAGGTCCTTTGCCTGAAATGTGTAGAGTCACTTGTGGCCATTGTTATGAATCTTTTCTTTTCAACACACTAAGCAACTCTTTGGCTCGATGCCCTCATTGCCGTAAACTGTCTTCTGTTGGACCTGAATTTGCTCGTTTCAAAGGCTTAGTTTATCTGGTTATTTCAATTATTTTCTTTGCCATTGCTCTTGGAGTGACGCTTGGAACTCTCAAGTATTTCTCAGATTTTAAAAGTTTAATTGTATTGTATATCATCTTATTTATCGCTGATGTTGCTATAATCTTTAGATCATTGTTTTACTTAACTATGAAAGTGAGCATAATTGAAAACAGCGCCCCTTGATTAATCAAAGTTGATAAAAAGCGTTCATATTCTACAAAATGGTTCATCACTCATCACCGCTATCATCATCGCCATAACATTTCTTCATCATTAAACAGTAAACAAAAACAAGAAAATCGCCATGAATGCTAACAAAAAACCTCAAAAGCCTTTGTTTTTCTTATACACCCAAGTCTCGAAGGAAAAAGAATCAAACAACCGTAACCACTTCACT
The DNA here is from genome assembly GCF_039701765.1 of Tetranychus urticae. Classification (NCBI taxonomy): domain Eukaryota; kingdom Metazoa; phylum Arthropoda; class Arachnida; order Trombidiformes; family Tetranychidae; genus Tetranychus; species Tetranychus urticae. Next base: position 11,535,000 of record NC_142959.1, on the reverse strand, counting down.
TCATACAAAGAGAAATGCTAATAATGGCTGTAAGATTGATTTCCAATCAATCAGCCTAATTTTTAACAACTATGGTCACCTGGAAACGGAACAAAATGGGGCTAAAAGAAATTTCAAAAAGAAAAATCGATTCAACTAAATCAATGTAAAGACACTCATTCAAAGCAAAATTAAGTGGCTGAGATGTCTTTTCGCTGCATATTTATAGATTTTGTATTTGTTATTTACACAAGTCTCAACTTTTTTTTCGACGTTCAAGAAAGAGCCAACTACAAAGAGAAAATCTATATCATGAAAACAATCAGTTAATCACACAATGTTAAATCCTGTTGAAAAAATTGGAAATTCAATATTTTTATGTTCCAACAACCTTGCAAAAGAAAATGGAAAAGATCAAAAGACTGACCTTTTTGAAGTTTTACCTGGAAAGTTGTAAAAGATGGCTGAATGGTTAATGATTTTCTCCTATTTTATACAATTTCTACGATTTGGTTCCTATTTAGTCAACTAAAAAACTAAAATTATGTTTCTGTGTTGATAATTACCGGCTCCAAGACCAAGTTAGTGTTTCCAATATAAAAAAAGAAGTCAATAAAAATTGTGAGACCATAATTATATCTTAATTCAAAACGATATGGTTTTATTGTTGAGCTGATTTATCGCATCTATCAGTGCAAAATTAGAAACTGATGTGAATCATTTGCAATTTGATCAATATCATTGATCAATTTATCACAATGTTCTGTTTGTCAAGTGATAGAAAGACTTCTAATTCAAGTTCATATTACATTATGATATTTTATTCAATATTATAATGCACTTAATTAGCATTCCTTTGCTTTCACTATTCCATAATTTTCCATAGCATTGACTTGAGAGAAACTCATTTATTAAGATTGGATTACAAATTATTAATACTGTGAAATGTATCAACAAAATTAGTTAAAATAACGTCTATATTAGATGTTAAAGCCTTACTAAATTTTAATTTTCAATTTTACGTTCAAACAATTAATTTAAGCTTAATCGTGAAAGGCAATTCGGCTCAAAAAAATATTCATTCTGGTGCCTTATTTCGTGGAAAGTCATTGGTTTATTTTGATTACAATGCCTTCCAATGATTTGATTCAAATTACTAATTTTAAATTAGCGATGAGCGATTTTTTCAGATATCGATATTGAGATTAGGCCAAAATATCGAAAAAATAACATTAGTTTCAATGGACGAGCTAAATATCGATAAATATCGTGCTTTGAAGTATCGATAAAGTATCATCGATATCGATAATATCTACTTGAAATTCACCTTTTTTAAATTCACTGAATTTAATTCAGTGTGCAATTATTTAACAATCAATTCATTTTTTAATGTAGATTAACTAATCATCTACCTTTAATTTTGTATTTTATTTAAACTTTTTGCTAAGAAAAATTTTGTTTCTATCAATTTGAACCACTTTGAGTTGGTTTGCTTGTATTCACTTTGTTCACTTCCAACCCGTGTCAGTACAAATTTATTGTTTGGATCGATGATCTAATGTTGACCTTCATTTTTTACGACTGATGTATTCACCACCGCAATTCTGTGTCTCTGTCGGAAATTGAGGAGAAACTGTGTTCCAATTAAAATGATACGCATTAGAATTCATTCAAATATTCTGTTGTCAGCAACGTGATTGCCTCGTTTTTCAATATTACGGAAACAATGATCTGTGCTAACCTTGGATTTGGTAATCATTACTATCAACACTAGTTTTAAATTCATACAGAAATTGGTAGACATTCAGTCTGTTTTCCTGTTGATCCTTTCTCACAGTTTGCTCAGTCTTAACCCTTATTTACTGAAATAACATGCAAGTGGCAATAGTTGGAGCTGGTATTGCTGGTTTAGGTGCAGCTTTAACATTGGTTAAAGCTGGTTTCAATCGTGTCACCATTTACGAAGCTCAAGATTACATTGGTGGAAGGATTAAGTCATTAAAACATGGTAGCTATCTAATTTTGTGTATTTCCTCGTAATCCTTTACTCAATTCTTACCTACCTCACTCATCTTGCTTTTATTAATTTAAGTTTTGTAACAGTATTTGCTTTTATTCATTATTCATATTTTATCTTTCAGATGACAACTACCTTGAATTGGGAGCTCAATGGATACATGGACAAGAAGATAATGTATTATTTGAAATGGCCTCCGAACAAGGCTTGATTGCCTCAACTGAAGCAAGCGAAGGTGTTGGATATTTTTGTACCCAAAATGGCCATAAAATTGACCCGAGCCTGGTTAATCAAGTGATCATGTTTTTAGATACAATTAAAATGTCTCTCTCCAATGGTGATTACAAACTCGACTATCTCAGGAATAATGTTGATGAAGAGAAAAATTTAAATAATGTTTCAGTCGGAGAAATTTTCAAGACTCGGTTTAAAAAATGGATGGAAAGCAAAAAATTCAAATCTCCTCAAGATGGTGAACTTGTTCAAGGCATTTTCAACTGGTTTATGAAATTTGAAAAAATAGATAATTCATGTACATCTCTGGATCAGCTGTCCATAATATCTTATTCACTCTATCGAACATGTGAAGGTGTTCCGCTCAATAACTTCAAATCCAGCTATTCATCTTTCATAGAATCACTACTAGAATCTATTCCTGAGGTAATCATCAAAATCAATTGTCCTGTAAAGCAAGTTAAATATCATCCAACATTGGAAAATAAAGCCAGCCTGACTCTTGGAGATGGATCAACTGTTTATGCAAATCATGTTATTATCACAAGCTCAATTGGTTTCTTAAAACATAACATGGATTCATTTTTCGAACCGAAACTTCCTTTGCAAAAGCGCCTTATTATCCAAACTATGGGTTTTGGAACTGTGAATAAAATTTACCTTGTTTTTGATGAATCTTTTTGGCAACCCTGTGATCTTGGATTCCAAATGGTTTGGTTGGAAGAGGAAAAAGCAAACTACTCTGATCAATATCCACCATGGGTCTATGACATCTCTGGAATAGATACTGTTGCTGGTCAACCTAATGTTTTGGTTGGTTGGATTGGTGGAAAAGGAGCTGAATTGATTGAAAAGGAAAGCGATGAAACATTACTTCGAGTTTTCCATTCTTTATTAACACGTTTCCTACCTTCAATTGTCCATAGAGAAATACCTAAACCAATCAAAATTATTCGAACATCTTGGTATTCAAATAAATATGTTCGAGGAGCTTATTCCAATCGGACAGTTGCCTTTGCCAAGCTGAATGTTTCGATAGATGAATTGACAAAACCTCTCACCGTTTCATATCAACTTGAAAATGAAAAAACAAAATGTCGAGTTGATTGGCCTTTAATATTATTTGCCGGTGAAGCTACAGATGATAAATTTTTCTCAACTGCCCATGGAGCTCTTTCATCTGGTATAAGAGAAGCTTCACGATTGATACAATTTTGGCAAAAATATCAAATGATTTAACGAACAACCTGAACATCTTTCCATACTTCCACTGATTTTTGATTGAAATTTGGATTATAACTTAAATAATACATCTTGACGAAAAAGCGATGTAATTAATATGCCCGATTCAAATACAGAATAAAATCTTTTTGTCCAATTTATCATGTATCTTGACTTTTTTACACTAACACATGTTAGACGGTTTTTTTTATCCATTGATTGTTACACTCTTTTCCAAATATCAACTCTATTATGTAAAATTAATGATTGTATCTTACCCTAATGCCTACAATACGGGAGTATGTGTTTCCTGGCTAACATGATGATGAGAAAAAAGAACCGTAAATGAGCATTTAGAGATAAATTATGTTGTATTTTTCCCAAGTAAATTTTTAACTTGATGCTTGTTCATTTGATCTTTAGAAATTCAGCAAGAAATTTGCAAAAGAAGAAAGAAGAGAATGTAGCTATAATTGTTCAAAGATTCAAATGACTGTGTTATTAATTATACATTTCATGATAAATTGTCTATCACCAGAAGTTATACGGGAACCAATTTATCTTATTTCATTAGTGCTACTTTGTTTCTATTTTTTTGGTGATTCCTACGATTAACCTTAACACATCTTTCCCTTGACAATGAACTTGGGGCCTTGTTCATAATAATTTGACTAAAATTAATCATTATCAACCACCCTGCGCCTATTAAATCACTGAGAAACTATAAATACACTTTTAAGATCCATTTAAATCTCATTTTAGTTTCAATTAGTTTTACCATTCAGTTCATTCACGATTCATAATCTGATTATTGTGTAATTTTGATAATCTTCATCATCATTGTTTTCCTGTTATCCGTCGTGAAACATCAAGATGGTCATCAAATTAAATGTTTCCTTTGTCGTGATTCAACTCGTCATATTGTTTCTCAGCTTAATTTGTCCATCACATGAAGAAAATTTGATCCGAGTTTGTACCATCAAGGAGCTACAATCAGCTCGTTCACGCATTTGTTCATTGTACAAACGATCATACAATCCAAATAGCTTGATGAATTGGATAAGAGAAAGAAGTAAGTGAATGAGAGTTTGTTCAAATTAATTTATAGTTACACCGTTTTCACCCTTCCTTACAATAACATGTAATGACACATAATCTCTTTACAGGAGCCATTTCCAGTATTGCCTCTTCATGCTGTTCCCCAGGCTGTCCTGAGTCATTATTAACGGTTGGCTGTTGATGGAAATTGTCAAAGTAAGATAAGATCAATTAAAATTGCATCTATTTAACAGGCGAAAAAAACCTTGTCTTGTAAATTTACTCAGCAAGAAGCAAAGAAAATAAAACGCTAAAAATAAACGTTACTTACCATTATGTAAAATGTTGTTTCCTTATTTCAAATTTCAATTGATGCTTGATAATGTTATAATAAATTACACAAAAATAGGTAAATAGATGATTAATTAATTCACTTAAATAAAAGATTTGAAAAAAGAATGGGAAAAGTCCAAGTAATCTTTGAAAAATATCTCTATGCTGTTTTGGTTTCAAAACAAGCAAAACAATGTCGGTTAATTAACCTAGCAACCAGTTCTCCTAACAAAAATAAACCTTAGATAATTAGGATTTGTTTTCGTTAACAAACGAGAACTGGCAATAAATAAATTACCATATCATCGATATGTTGAAGACTGTGTTTACAATTAATCTTAATGAAAAAATTCAACCAGGCCAAGTTGCAGTTGGTAAATTTGATGGGATCAACCCATGTATTGTGGCGGTAACAACTAGTGATAAGGTAAGACAAAGTACCGGATCAAAGCGTATAATGTTTCTCCTTACAAACCTTTAATTTTTAATTCAATTTTTCCTATTTTTTCTTTTTTTGTCTAGGTTCTTCTTCATAATCCTCTTCGTCGATCTCAGCAAACAAGTGAAAGACGTTGGAGTCAACCTTCAGCAGGAACTGATGTTACTTTTCTCAATGTTAACCAAACAATTCGATCACTTACTGTTGGCTGCCTTAAAACAGATTCAGAGGCAGATGTTCTGGTTCTAGGAACACCTATCAGTATACTTACCTATGATGTAATGAACAATGTTGATATCTTTTATCGTGAGGTGAGACCATCAATCTTTTGTTTTGAAATCCTTTTCAGCCAATTATTTTCGTAGAAACTATTGTTGGCATTTTTATAAAGCAATGTTTGTTTACATCCATAGATTCCTGATGGAGCGAATGCTCTCGTTGTCGGAAAGATTGGATCAATTGAAAGTCCTTTGGCTATAGCTGGTGGTAATTGTGCTATCCAAGGGTTTGATGCCGTTGGTAATGACTGTTATTGGACAGTTACTGGGGACAATATAACAACTTTAGCTCTTTGGGATATTGATGGTGACCAACAGAATGAGGTAAGTACCGAATGATTTACTGCGGTGAATCTCATTTAGATTTTTCATTTTCATTTTACCTTTTTACTCTTCACTTGTCTAAATTGTTGATTTATGGTTTATTTTTCAACCAGTTGATTGTTGGTTCTGAAGATTATGATATTCGCGTTTTCAAAGAAGAGTCAATATTTCTGGAAATGTCAGAAACAGATTCGATTAAATGCGTTTGTCCTCTGATTGGAGACTGTTTTGCTTATGCACTAGTTAATGGTACAGTTGGAGTCTATTCCAAGAAAGAACGTCTTTGGCGGATAAAGTCCAAAAATCAGGCAATTTGTATTCTTGGGTTTGATGTTAATAATGATGGACGACCAGAGTTAATCACTGGATGGTCAAGTGGTAAAATAGATGCTCGTAACATGGAGACCGGTGAAGTAATTTTCAAAGATAATCTCAACTCTTCCATTGCGGCAATAATGACAGCTGATTACAATCTCGATGGTGTAGTTGAATTGGTTGTTATCAGTGTATCAGGAGAAATCAAAGGATATCAAACCAATTCAGGAACCGAAAGACCTCAACCCGTCTTAGATATAACATATGAACAAGAAACTATAAGAGATTTAATGAAACGAAAGCAAAATTTACTCCTCGAGCTTAGAAACTATGAATCCAATGTGCAATTCAGTTCATCAACAGAACCACTAATTCATGGTAAAGCCTCGACTGAAGACGATCATTATGGAGCCATTCCTGCGGACACCCAATTGAAATCAGCTTTGATCCTCAACATTGAAGATAGTAAGGTAATTGAAAAATCTTACGGTTGATCAACTTTTGATTTACTCTCAATTTTCAATGAGTGAACTCAGTTATATATCAACTAATAGTTATATTTTCATCACAACCTAAAATAACCAATTTTCATCTTTTCACTCTTTTACCACATCTTAAAGCCTTCCGTTGACCTGACTCTTCAAACAACTAATGAAACAATCATAAGAATGGTGGTTATTTTTGCTGAAGGAATATTCAAAGGAGAAAGTCATGTTGTCCATCCTCCTGAATCTGAAGTTTCTGGTACACTAAATATTCCCTTAAGGCCTCCAAAAGATATGCCAATTGATTTACATATTAAATCAATTGTAGGTTATAAAGGAAGTTATCATTTCCATGTGTTCGAGTTGAGTCGACATCTACCTCGTTTTTCAATGTATGCATTACGGAAGAACACCAATTTCCCAGAATCAAGTAAACCTAAAGGATGGGTTAATTTTAATTTAGGTGAAAAAGTCAGTCGGGTAAGATTAACAGTAAACATTTGACTAATGTAACATAAAAATATGGATGTCATGCATCGACCCAAAGTAACCCAAAACTAATCAAATGACTACTTTTAATATTTAAAATTGATTCATATTTCATCTTCCACAGATTTGCCTTTGGCTGAATCGAAATTTTTTACTGGTCGAAGAATTTGAATATCTCGAAAATTTAGATGTAACCTTTATCTCTCTTCGTGACAATAAGCTGCTCATCTTTGAAATGGATGGTAAATCGGGAAGTTTCACTATTCGAACCAACTCTATGGAGATTGCGGGTCAAGTTGTTCAATCCCTTGCAGTTGAATATCTCAACTTGCCTGACCTCAGCTCAACTGTTGATTTTCCTGGAGAAATCGAAAATTTGAAAAAATTGATAACAAAAGTGGAAGAAATGCAATCAGTAAGAGCTTCAATCGATGCTGACATTGCTGAAAATTCAGTTGCTGTACGTTCATTGGTTGTGCGTTCAGAAGATGCCCGTTTATTGAGAGAATGGTACTTTTGTTTTTACTTTAATCAATGTTTAATTCACACTTATATTCAATTTTAATTTACCTTTTGTTTCAAATTTTTGCTTTCTTTCCGTTTTACCTCTTTTTTTGTTTCATTTAACCTTTCATGTTTACAGGAAAATGGTTAAACAACTGTATATGGATTTAAATGTACTCAATCGTGAACTAATTCATGAGTATCAGATTCGAAGTCACAACCATCAAGATCTGGTTGATAGTTTGAAACAAATAAATGTTATTATCCAAAAAGCGGCCAACTTGAGAGGTTAGTAATGACTGGTTTTAACCGATCAATACTTTACAATCCATTTTTAGCTCTCAGATTATATAACTGTAATCAAATGAATGAATCAAATCAATGAATTATTTGATAAATATTTAGCCTGTCATCATCATCATTCCATCTTCTATCATCCTCTCATCACAGTCTATTAATAGTAATCTAGCAAAGCTTGTCACTCGCTAATTAGAGATTTGATTGATCATTACACAGTAATTTGCCAATAGTTGAAAAATGCGTCCCATTGAGTATGAGTTAACCTTGGCCTCTAGACACATTATCCTGTTTTTTGTTGTTGATAGATGAATGAATCAACATGAAACAGAAGATAATTATGATTAAGATTACTCAAATGTAGTTGCAACAACAATTGTTTCCATTTTCTCAACTGATATCCATTTCGATTCAAATCTTACAACAATTTTCACCCGAATTGAGGTTCAACTGGCCACCTTTGAGACTTATTATTTACAATTCAAGATTTATTGATTCCTACTGAATGGCCATTTCTTAGCTATCAGTGCCATTAATTGATGTTGGGTGACAGTTTGATTTACTTCGTACTGTTTTGTTTCCATAATAGCAGTTAACTTTGCCATTTCCATTTCATTTTCACTCAATTAATTTTGTCCTTTTTTTCCTTTCTATTTTTACAGTTGGTCCTTCAAAAACCAAGATTGTACAACTCTGTCGACTGGCCATCAAAGATAACAATTTGAATTCATTAGCTCGTATCATTTGTCGAGGAGAAGCTTGATCAATGAATTGTTTCACCTAAATTCAAGAGATCCGGATCCATTGACTCAGTGCAATAATCACCAGAATGTGATGTTTCTCATGTCAACCATTCACTGTCGTTGGTCAAGTAACATGAAATAGTCGGTCAACAAGTCCTAAAATAGATTAAAATTTTGGAACAATCAAGTTAATCTTCAATCAAAGCCAGTTATTCATTGCAATAATCAACTTGCTCGTATTGATTATTTCATTTTACCGTCGATCCAACAACCATTATGATACATAATAATGGAGTTTAATTGTTTAAGTTCATTGACATCTCAATCTAACCATGTGAAATGTATTATTGATTTGAAATCAAATCATAGGCAATTGTTTGGCTAATAATTATTGACACGCAAAAATCAATTGGAAAACAAAAATCTGGGAAATTTAACCCTTTTCTTGCTACATGCAATATCAATGTTTAACAATGGATTTAATAGTCTAAAAATGGATCAATATTATCTATTAAAACCGGATAACTTGTTGCAACAATTACATTATCATCTAAAAATCAATGACTAACACCTGAATAACAAACTGGAAAGCAACAATGATTCAGTCAACCAAACATGCACACACAAAAAAAGAGCTCAACTCATTTAATTATCATTAGATCTTAATACAAATGTTTTTTTTCTTACCTTAAAAATAAACCTTTAACCAAATCGAAAAAAAATGCAAGGTAAAAGAAAATCTTAAAATATAAAAAAAAACTTGAACTGTCTTAAAATTAAATTAAACAATAGTTTCACTTTTGACAATAATGATTCGTATTAATTCAAAGTATAAAATGAAAGAAAACAGATTAAACAAAAGGATCCAGAAAACAATCAATGGGTTAACCAGAGTTACCCAAACAACAACGTTGACAGGTTTGAAAACAATTATAAAAATTGTTATCTTTTTTAGTTTCCAAGCATCACAATCAAATTAAAAAACTCAATCAATTCCTACGATTAAATGTTAATTGATGTTTGAGTAGTTGGTTAGTAATTAGTGGCAAAACTTGAAATATCTGGTCAAAAGTAATCAATAAATTGTAATCAATGCCAAAATCAATGTAAGAGAGGGACTTAAGGTTAAAATATTTTAGCAGATGGCGTAACAGTGAAATGAAAACAGTGTGATAAAAGGTCAAAAGGGGGTTGAAAGTGAGTCAATATTAACCGGCGAGGTTGGTTTTTAATGCGCAAAACCTCAACCAGTCTGAATAACTTGGGTTTAACTTGCAGACTGCGCAGAGAGGGGTTTCGGTTGCTTCCCGGGAAGACAGACAGAAGACTCTCTCTCTCTCTCTCTCTTTCTGCCCCTTCCAGTTAGTCATCATAATCTCAATTTTAGGTTTGTTACCATTTTTTTGTCCAATTTGACTGTCAACTGACTGGCGTTTTAAGTGTCTGTGTGTTTCTACTGTAACCCATTATCAATTACCTTTTGTTATCGCATATTGGAAGTTATTGGTTAATTTTTTTATTTTTTTCTGTGTCTTCTCTAATTCGGATTTTACCATGAATTCTGGAGATTTAATTCTTGTAACCGGTGCATCTGGATATGTTGCAACGAGTGTCATCAAGCAATTGCTTGAGGAGGGTTTTAAAGTTCGTGGAACTGTTCGCAGTCTTACCAATGAAGAGAAAACTGAACCACTTCGAAAGTTGACCAATGCTGATAAAAATCTTGAATTGGTTGAGAGTGATCTTCTCAAGGAGGAAACATGGAAAGAGTAAGTCTCTTTTTCATCATTTAAATCATCCATCTATCTCTCTCTCTCTGTCTCTTTCTATGTGTGTCTCTCTCTCTGTCTCTTTCTGTCTTTCAATATTTTATCCTCTTTTTTGCTTCTTTTTTCTTCTCTTTCTACCATCTTTACTATCTTCCTTGACCTTTTTACTTTTCCATCTTTCTTTTTCTCTTCAATATTCTCTTTTTCCTTGCTTGACATTAAATGACCCCCTAACCTGCCCATCTTAAAGTACAGTAAAACATGCAACGTGCTCAAGTCTCCCCTGATCACTCCCTTTTATCTGTCTCGTGTCTTGTTAGTTTTACATGATTTCAAGTCCACAGAGTCTTCTCAGTAAACAAGTTTGAGAAGAAAAACGAGAGGCAATAATTAGACTAATCATTATTTAAATCAAAATTGCCTCATCGAGCTCTGTTTAAAGTCAAAATGTAACTTTGCTAAACTATTAAGATCAAATGTCTCGATTGATTGTAAATATTCCAAGAAAAAGATAGTTTGCACAATGTGAAACTTCACTCCTTGTTTGGCATCTTTTGTTATTAATTTTATATTGAAGTGTTTCGAATAAGAAAATCAACAAGCATGAAATCTTAATTTCAATCAGGATCTTGGTGGATGAGGATTTTATAAAATATCAAAATAGCAAGTAAAAAGGAGAAGAAAGACTCAAAAATCATTCTTCTCCTTCTCTCTCTTTCACATCATCTCACTTCTCAATTCTTACTTTTCTGAGCTGCAAAAAGAGTTGCGATGATGATAATGAAAAGACTTGATGAAAGCTTTAAAAACTGTATTATCTTGCTTGTCATGATAGGATAAACTTACACGGTATTTGACTTTCAAATAGCTTTAAGGTCCAAAGTGAAGGCTGTCATGCTGTAAATGAAAAAAGCGTACAATTGAAAATTGTGGGAGATGAAGAAAGAAGACGGTTTTGTTGTCGATGATGATGATGATGATGATGATGATGAGGTGAGTGGGAAGTTAGCAATAAAAATAAGACATTTTGCAAAATCTTTCATTTGTTAACGGGACTTGATCAATTTAGATTTAATTTTACAGCTAAATGATGATGCTAATGATACTTTTGAAGGCTGAAAAATCTTGTATTCTGAGAGCGAAAAATAGTTTTTTGACTGCTCATTAGTTAAATGATGAGATTTACTTAAAGGGGTTATCTTACGAAACCTTAATATACATCATCAACATCATCTTCAACAACAAAGTTGATATTCATTTGATATAAAATGATGAAAATTAAAAATTTGACAGACATTTGAAAGAGAGGGGCTACTTGAAGACAGTCTTTCCCATGAACATTTGCAAGTGATTCCTGTTGACACATCATCATCCCAATTATCAACAAATACATGATTTTATAAGGAAGTAATCATTAATTTATTATCGGGTCGGTCCATGTTTTCAATTTACTTTGAATTATTGTTTTCCACAAATAGGGAAATGTGTTGTACTAGCTAAACTCATGAACCATTTCCTATTGAACACCAATAATTACAATTTCCATTATTGAATTACAATCAAAACAAGCTAATACATCACAACAAATAAAAGGGAATCAAGGTTGACGCTTTTTTTTATCATTTAACCAAATCAAAATGATCTTTTCCTATTTTTTCATCTTCTCTATCATTTTTCTTGATCAAGGTTTTGCATTTTTCACTCAATGATTCATTGCCTGTCAACCATAATTGTTATTTCCTCTTAAATATTCCGCTACATCTAATTCTGGTTACACTGTATATTAATATCATCATTGTCAGCTTCTTGTTTTTTTTCTTATTATTATCATTATTCAGTATTCTGCCCCTGAGCTTTTTTAGAAGAAAAAATTCTCTAAATATAATAATTTCAATAATGATGATAATTTATAACAACAAGGTTAAATTGATTGGGCTTGGGTTATCATCTTTTTGATGGTTCTTTGTTCTTGATTGCCTTTCTGAATTATTGTTATTATCAAACAAAAAGGAACATTTCTTTTTATTCTTGCATGGCTTTGCCTGTTTTTTATCCATAATTTCCTATTCAATTCTTATTACCATTTAAAATTAGCAGTTACTTGAAACATCAAATTTATCTGAATAACAATAATATACCAACTACCTACAATATTTTGTCTCCCAATTAATTAATGATCTTGTTAACTTTTCTGGTTAATACCCTTTATACCACCATATAATTGAGTTGTATTCAAATCTAATTTTTTCATTTTTTTCTGTTTTTTTTTTCTCTTCTTTTCTCAACTTTCCTTTTGCCTCTTCATATCCTTAGTGCTGTTAAGGGATGTAAATACGTTATCCATGTTGCATCGCCTTTCCCATTGACCATTCCATCGGATCCCGATGAACTAATTAAACCTGCAGTCGACGGTACCCTTAATGTACTCAAAGCTTGTGCTGAGGTTGGCGGAGTTAAACGGGTTGTCTTAACAAGCTCAATTGTTGCTGTTTATGGTAAACAAAACTTCATTGATTTTCAAATAACCCTTAACCAGTTTCACCTAACATAATCCCTTTCAATCATTTCCCTCCTTTCTTCCCATTTGCAATCATTTCACTTTTGTTAATACAAATTTTGTACTTTTTTTTCTCTCTCTCCACCTTTTCATCGATAAATTAAATTACTACTCAACCTTTTTACCACTGCAAACTCATCTCTCAATCTGACAAAACATTACCTGATGTTTATTTTAACAAAATGGAAACTTCAACCCAATAGATCCATCCATTCCTCCTCCCAAGGAGCACGAAGAGGATAAAGCTTTTACTGAAGAAGATTGGACAAACATTGAAGACCCGCATCTTGATGTTTACGCCAAAAGTAAAGTTTTGGCTGAAAAAGCTGCTTGGGATTTCGTTAAAGAGTTACCTGGTAAGCATTCAATATCAATAAGGCAAAAAAAGACATTTCAACAAATCAAATTCTTTCAGTTAAATAAAAAAAAGAACCTTATGTTTTTTCATGATTTACCTCTGATCTATCAGCATTAGCCAATCAACTTTATGATTTATCCATCTAATTTCTCTCTATTTTATCCAAGCCTGTCATTTAATGACCCTTTAAACTGGCCATTTAAAGTACAGTAAAGCATGCAATGGGTTCAAGTTTACTCTAATCACGCCTTTTTATCTGTCTTGCTAGTCATTTTCATCCACGAGAAAATGTTTTCAAAGAAATAGATACATGTGAAAAAGTGAGAGAAAAAGAGAGACAGAAAACACAAGCAATGAGAGAGAGATCATTGATCTTTAAAATCTCTGTGGTTCTATCAAGGTTATAGTCTGGAATGATTTGTGTCTCACTCACTTTCTGTAATTCATTTTTCACTCTTTAACTTATGATTCTTATCTTTCTTTCTTTTTTTGTTACCCCCTCCAGAGGAAAAGAAATTTGAATTAGTAGCCATAAACCCGGGCCTCGTTTTGGGTCCTCTTTACAGTAAAGTTGTACCAACCAGTTTGGATTTGGTTCGCCGACTCTTGGACCGAGCTACTCCAGCCGTGGCCAAACTGTGCCTACCAATTTGCGATGTTCGTGATGTTTCTCAAGCTCATATTAAGGCACTCACGGCTCCTGAGGCTGCCGGACATCGACACATAATTGTCACTGATTCTGTTTGGATGAAAGACATCGCCATGGTATTGCATAAGGAATTTAAACCTCTTGGATACTCAATACCAACTGTTGTTGCACCCAATTTCTTTGTCTGGATGTCTAGTTTCATGGACAAAACTTACAAACTTGTCCTTCCTCGACTCAGCCGAGACTTTAAATATGATACTAAAAGAGTAAGCATTTCATTCTCTCATTATTATCATTATTTCACGCAAAAATCATTTTCTTTATTCATCTTTTACTAACGCTAATTTGATTATTTTTTACCCATTCTAAATCATTTCTTGTTCTTTCTCTCTTATTCTTCTATTAACTCACCTTTTCTCTTCTATTCATTTATTCAACTTGTTTTAGATGACCGAAGTTTTGGGCATTACTCCAACAGAATATGTCAAGACTATAGTTGATAGTGGTCATAGTCTGATTGAAATGGGAGCAGTTAAAAAGCCCAAGAAATCCAAGAAAGCCAGGGAGCCTGAAAAAATCGATGAAAATGAAGGTTGGTTACCCTTGAGTTGAATCAAATTTTAAGTTACCTCTCTTGAACAAGATGTAAATTTAAACCTGAGATTCTATACTCTCGGGCGTTGTCACTCAATGCGCGCTTCTTATCGTCAACTTCATGCTTCTATTTCTTTTATTCTCCTTTATAATTCCTATAATTTTTATAATTGTTACAATTCTAATAATTCTTCCTGTTTCTATCTTCTTTTCATTTTAAACTTTAGGTAAAGAAAGCAACGAGAATGGAGTAAATAGGGAATCTGAGGCTGCTGACAAATCTGCAACCAATACCACCGAAGCATCAGCCTTACCCACCGTATCTTAAAGCAAATGAAAAGGATGCAAAAACGTAACAATACGATTACTTTTATGGTGCGCACAATGCGATTAAAAACCGCTCTCCAAGAAAATAAAATATAATAGGAAACAAAAAAACGCCACAAAAGCATTAAAAGAAACCCAAAATTTCTATAATGATTATATATTCAACGCTAAACGAAACAACAACAAACAACAACAATGATTTTAAATATTCATCACTAAACACACGACAACTCCCCTCAAGACTCAGAGTTTTTTATCATACAAAAATATATAAAATTTTATTGATCAATTTGAAGATTGTTTTATCTTCACTGCATGTTTGAATCTCTTTCCTTCTTTATACAATTTCTACATTTTTCTATTGCTTCAGCTATTTCTTTCAACTGTAAGCTTCCTATTTCCTCTTTTTCTTACCAGTCAACTTTATCTTCCTCCTTTACTATGCGCTTTTTTATCCAATATTCAACTCGCTACTTCCATAATTATCAGCATTTTTACTGTCCATGCATTGTAAGCATTTTTGACAATCCCAAGTTTGTACTTGATCCCAAGGAAAGGAAGCAAAAATCGATACCAGTTATCAACATTTTGGAATCAATTTCCACTTTGCTTTCAATATTGTTTCATCTCACAGCCACTCAGCTTCATGATCTTTCAACCCTCAAACTTCATCCTGATATGTCTGCCCACTCCAGATCCATGTGGATCTATCTGTGTGTGTCTACCTTTTATACCCTTTTTAACCTTGGCTTGATCAATTGATTGCAAAACTTGAAACTCACGGTGCTAGTTGATTAAATAATTGTCGTTCTTTTTATCAAATCAAAAAATAAATTGTAATTCCAACAATATTGTCTGTAATAATCAATTTTAATCTCCGTTGTAGTAGTCCTCATCAGGTAAAGTTTATCTTTAACCTGATGATCATTTTCAATCTTTCCTATCTTCTTAATTTTGTTTTCTTCTCTTAACTTGACTTCCAAGAAAACAACTTTCCTGTTGAGTTTTTATTAAATTAATTCTTAAAAACTAACTGATTCTCTATTATTATAAGTTAACCCCAAAAGTAAAAATGAGAGAGAAAAACCTGATTAATAGATTCATCAATCATCTTTGCTCATCAACATCAATCCAAATGAAAGCTTTTCCCTTCATCCATCTTTTCAATTAAAAGTTAACTCATTGGTTAGAATTATTTTGATGACCTTTACTGACCATCCCATTGGAACAACAATCAAAAAAAGGCCTTAATTTCATAATCATATTGTATCCCTGTCAGATGAACCTTAAATCCATCATTGATGAAATGATCTCTGCATGTGATTTTCAAACATGATCAACACTAAATTATTATTGATAATTTAATCGCTTTTGTCACTGTTTTCATTTGTTAAACTAAACAAATATCAATTGTATTGAGTCAAATTAACGGCATCAACTGTCATCTTCAATTCATCTTGATTTCAGTCTTTTGTTCAGGTTCAATTGAAACTTGATTTCAGTCCATTTATATCTAACGTTATAACCAATACAGATCACAAGGTTAACCAAAATGAGTTGCCAAAAAAAGATACTTCAGTTATATCTATTTTTCAGGTAACAACAAGTGGGCAAAAAATATTTCAATCAACTTGAAACATTTAAAAGTGAATCAATTCCAAATATAAAGAGTCCCTAAGAAATAGTGGGAATGAACATGAAATGAAGTTCTTCAGAAAATTGCTTAACCGATAAATATTATTTTCAATCTTCGGCCTTATTAAACATATTTAATTCACCAAATTTAGTCTACTGTTCAAATTAATCAAAAGGTACAATCTTTTACTTTATAAACCTATTTTTAATATCCTTGCTAAAAACCGTTTTTCACATTTGAATTCAATCTCACTGTTTCTTAGGACTCTTTAATATCAAAGATGATTTTTGAAGTTAACTTGATCAGATTGGTTTTGATCTGTTGACTTGTTTACCTTTTTACACAACAATAATCTATCTATAATTCAACAAATAACAATAATTTAGCTAATTTTTCGTCTTCAGGTGAAACCACAAACCTTAAATCAATTTTATACCATTTTGAATTCATTAACTTACCCTGACTCTTATTGCTACTTTGGTTGACAATTGAATTCAAATTGAGCGGAAATCTTAGTCAAATTGTGTTTTTCAAAACCTAGACTGAAGCTTAAGATTGCTTTATTGGTTAATTTTAGATGGACTTGATTTTAAATTGTCAATTTACTGATTAACTAAGCTTAAATACTCGTGGAAATCATGTTAGTCGAGTTGCTTTTAAGCCTTTGCTTAATATAAATTTGTGTGACTGTAATCGTTTAACATGTGAAAAGATTATAAAATAGTGTTAAATAAGTCAGACTTTGAATTAATTTTGATTTCTTGGGAAAGTAGAGAGCAGAAAATTGATTTAATTTCATTCCAGGTAATAAGATTAATGCATTTAACCTAATCAATATTTAAAAATATAATATTATCACCAGTTTAGTGGAGATTCAAAATAATGTAAGTGGTAAAATGAACGGCAATCTGGTTTGTGTGATGATGAATGACCCTTTCTACACATAAATGTGTATTGGTTGCTTGTTTATTTATTGAAATCTTTCATACTGAGATTTTGATGATTAATCAAATTATTACAGCATGATTAACACACATTTAAGTGTTTGTAAAATTGTCAATTGAAATAATAAATAAATGGTTAAAAGCGAGGTAAGATTTGAACTCTGTTGGATCTTCATTATTGAATCTTAAATGTTGTAAATCGTTTGTATGACTGGAAATCATTTAAAATCTGGAACTGCGTTTGTAAAAGGAACAGGAATTGGTTTAAAGATAATTATGGTTAAATCAACATTTTGATTATAATCAAGTGTAAACCATAATTAGATACATAAGGAGTTGAGCGGATTTATTGTCATTTTAGTTTAAACTGATGGCTTAACAGCAAAGTAATAAACATTGATGAAATAACTGTTAATTGCATTTAAACACGAATTTTGAGTCTTCTTTTGTTTCCATTTCTGTATCCACCTTGATTAATAGATACAAATCAAGGTGAATCAATTAACCATCCGTGTCCATTAAAGTTGCCAGCACGTTTCCATAATCACGAACCAATCAATACATTGGAAAGTAATCAGAGACTGTAAGGTTGAATATCGATGACCGAGAAAACCATTCAACTGCTAAGGTACCATCAACAAAAGACTTTTAATTGGTCTAAATGGATCAAATTAGATTAAGATTTAATAGAAGTGATCATTTCAAGATAGATTGAGATGTTCATTGATGATGAGATTCAATGAAATTCAGTGAGAGTATGAGTATTATCCAATAGCTGGGCAAGTATTCTGGCAATAAAAGTATATCCATTACATAGCCAAATTTGGGTGAATTTACTTTCACTCAGTTGACTTGATCTTCATCATCAATTGATTGTCGGCCAAGATTAAAATTTAATCTCACCTTTCTCTAAAATTAAAGACGATCAATGACATCTCGTCTATCATCAGTCATCTGATTATATCTTTAGTGTTGTTCATTTGGTGTTAATGTCATGTTGATCAAAAAAGGTCATTTGATTGATCATGATTTCAGTTGGATCTGCTTTGCAACTCATTCAAATCAAGTAACGATATTATCTTGTTGTGGTTTTTGATAACCGAGTTGACCATCTTTACATTCATGACCATTGTCTTCCTTTTGTGAATCCACCTGAAAGGAAATAAAATAAAACGTTGTAAGAAAAGGTGTTGAACCAGAAAAACAAATTTATGGAAACATTCAAGATTACAAATTTGTTGACAGTCAAAGTGGATATTGTGTTGTTTATTGTTACCTTTGCTTTCAATGTTGACCAGATTGTTGGATATAACACACTTGGCAGTCCTTGGCGGACTAATAAACCTTCAACTTCCAGTGATTCTTCACGTCTTTGTGCAGATATCCTGCAAGTAACTCGTAAATTATTGGAAAATGATCTTCTTCGAGATGTCATCTATCCTAAACTGGGTGATGATGGAATGTTCAGTAAATCAACAAAAATTATTGAAAGTCGAACCAAACCTAAACGAAACATTGTCCACTTTCCAAGTAAACGTTACTACGCGGGAAACAATGTTGAACCATTTGTCAATCAACAGGAATATGAATTGAAATTACAGCAACAGTTGTTGAACAGCAATAGATCGGAAAATTCACGCTTTAAACGTCATGGGCATAATCAGAAATTTTACCAACAACATTTCACCAAAATTGGATCTCTGTCAAGTCAAACAATAAATTTGGTTCCATTAACGGTTCCTTACGAAGATACCTCTTCTCTAGAAGCTAATAAACAAACTCAAGCTTACCTTGTTGATCTATCTTCATTAAATGAACCAACAGAAGACCAAGTTGACCTAAGATCTTTACGACCAAGATATTATGTGAACCAAGGTGATCATATGGAGAGACGGCAAGACGATGTCAAGGAACAAGATGAAGAAACTGATGTCAAAGGTGAAACTGAAGGTGAATCCAATGAACCCAATGTTGTCAAGAAAACATTCGGTTACAAAGTAACACTTTATAAAAGTCCAAATGTCCAAGGTAAAGATTGACCAATTTTATGAAAACAAAACAAAATAAACATGTGGCTTCAATAAATTTTATCACAAATCCATAGATTTTGTATTGAAGATTGTCAGCTTTTTATTTAATTAGCAATTAACATGGTTGTTCAAAATTTGAGACTAAACGACAATTAGACACAAAATTAGGAAATTCAAGTTTAACTGTTAATTAATTATAAGAAATCCAATTAGTTTTTGCCTTTTTGCAAGCAAACCATAAGTTAATCCTATTGTATAAATCTTAATCAGCTGTGTATTAAATTTATTTGCTTCAATGCTAGTTGCTAGTGTTTTGATTGTGTTTTTTTTTTGTTAATTGAATAGATTGAATAGTAATTAAATATTTTATTTTCAATTGTTTTTTAATTAATTGTGATAATATTGAGTAAAGCATGTGTTTCAATTTTATTGCGTCGCAAATTTTTAACAGTTGATCTTTTTGTTTACTAAACATTAACCCTTTTTCAATACTCCCTATAGAACCTCAAATCCTGACGGAAGAATTTTTTGGTGATGGAAAGAAAAAGAAAGTGATCAAAATACTGAAAAAAGATGAAGATCAAGCATCTGGTAAAACTAGATCTGAACAGTTGAGCCAACAGCCAAGTTCCTCATCTGGTCAGTATATTCCTAAATTAGGCGTTTCTTCAACAATGGATCCAAGTGATGAAGAGGAAATTGAAGCTAGTCGCAAACTACTTGGAGCTGTTAGGAAACAATTTGCCTCCGAAAAAGGATTGGAAGCTAAAAGGACCATCAGCAAATCAGGAGATGAGAGCCAGCATGATAAAAAAGGTGCCAAAGAGAAAGCTCTCCGTGAAAAGACTCAGATTGAATTTTTTGAACGAGGTAATTTCTTGTATTAGGATTAAACATAAAAGTAACAACGTTGTACTAATTCCGATATTCACTACCTTTTGTTTTTAGAAAAAATATTTGCCAATGATGATAATCAAAAGACAGAAGGAGAACAGCCTGAACCTAATCAATTTCCAGTTATGAATGATCGCCCTGCACTAGTCAGGCTGACTACTGTTGCTCCTAAAAAAGCTAATCGACAACCAATAACTGTAGTATCACCGGAGGACCAAAATAATGATAATGATAAATATAATGGGATGGACTTTCAATCTTTACATGATTTATTGCTTAAAAGACTCAAAGGTTGGAGAGAAAAGGGTTACAAAATAACTACTGAACTGGAGATTGTTCAAAGAGGTAATTCATTAACCTGACGTTCTTTGTTGCTCTAATGGATGCAAATTTATCCACAATAGTGATTACTGATGTTAATGGTTATTTCATTTTTTATTGATTTTTAGGAGCTGTTCATGATAAAGTCAGATCAGTAAGGGAACGTGGTAAAGGCCAACAAACATTTCAACGATATGAGCGAGGAAACGCAATAAGAGGAAAAACTCCAAGTTCTTACATCAGAAGCTCATTGGGTGATCCAAAGATTAGGCATATTGAACCATTGTCAGCCAATCATAATACCGATAATGATAAAATGCAACTTGAAGTGAAGGAAAATGAAAACAAGCAAACAAACCAGAAAAATTTATTTAGCAATTTACCCAAATTTTTACTTGAACCAGCTGATTATGAAACAGAATTGGATGGACCTGAGGATAAAGTTCAACTTTCGCCTCACAATCATCGTCAACCTCTACATCAGTTACAGCCGATGCAAACTTTGCCTCCTCATCCTCATCAACATCCACATCAAAATCCACATCAATATCAATTTTCTCAACCTCAGCTTCATCTTTCTCCTCACTCTATTCCTCATCACCACCAGCAACATCATTTACAGCATACTCATTCCGTATTACTGCCACCTCCGCCAGAGGCATTAAAACTTCAAGCTTCACCTCCATCAACAGGCCCTAAGACAGTCAACTTAGTGAGTTTAAATAACACTAAAGGATCTAATAGACCAAGTAAAGGTAAAAAGTATTCATTTAAAGGAATGACTCGCAAGGTTACATCTGAAAAAAGAGACGAAGAAACAATTGGTAAAAAGCAAAATGTTAGAGATGGAAAGAGTGTTGACCAGAGTAACTTTAAAAATGGTGACAAGAATAAAGTTTCATCCTCAACTACACCAATTTCAACTCTATCCGAATCTAAAGAGTTCACCAATAATAAAGGAGATCAAAGTAAAAGCGCTAGTAAGTCGGAAGATGAACAATCGAAACGAAGATTGGCAGCTCAAAAGAAATTAAAGGCCAAAGCCAAGAAAAAGGCAAAATTAAAACTGCAACAAGATAAATTACAAAATCAAGTGTTACAACAACAGCAAGGATATCAAGCAAACAATTTAAAACAAGCTGATCGTAATATCTTTAGATCTCCGATGTCAATTCAAGAGCAGATTATGTTTCCAGCATCGCCTTTAGCTAGCAATTCTGGACATGGTAATGAAAATCCATCTATTCATTCTTCTCTTGGAATTAGTAATCCATTAAATTTCTTTGATGGTTTCCACGATGGCCTTTACATGCCCAATGAAAATGACTTTGATGATATTTCATTTGGTAATCCAACTTTAATCTCTATTCCTGGACTGATTGAAACTCCAAATGGCGAACAAAATCCACATACAGCTGACCCTTTTAAACTGTTAAATAATCAGAAACAAAACGATGGAAGTAACAATCAGAAGCAAAACTTTTTCGGTTTTCAAGATTATACAGAAATTGGAAAGAAACATCGTCAAAATGGAATCTCTTTTGAAGATCCATTAACATCGCATCCAGTTAGTCCACCTCATACCGAAATACTTATTGGTTCATTAAATGGGCCTAAAAAATTGACATCACCAAACTCTGGTTCAGATTCAAAAGCGAATAAAATTCGCAACTATCCAACATCCATTCAAGACATAACAAGAGGCAAGAAAATGTCAAACAGTTATACCGTTGATCCTAGCTTTGGTCGAGAATCGCCCGATAATTTATTTTTATCTCAACCTGGAAAAGATTCAGAGCCAATGTTGAATCAGTTTAAAAATGGCCTCACTTCCAATAGTAAAATGACAAATGAAATGAATTCTTGGAATGGTAATAACCACAGAAATAATGCTCAAAATTTTCAGACAACACCGATTACATTGCCTTGGTATCAGCATGAGGTTGACAATTTATTGAAAAGCAATCCTGGAAAATCATCTTCATGGGATCAAGGAAAACAAAAATCAAAGCAGATTACAAATAATTTCAATCAACCAGTCGAACCAAATTTGAGGCATTCAGGAAGAGATCAAAGACCAGTTCGCTTTTCAACGCCAAAACCAATATCTAAACAAAAAATGGGCTTTGCTTTTGATGAACCTCTAGAGTTGATTACCGAAACACCGAGAGAGCTTAAACCAGTTGATTACCCTCGATTAACATGGATTGAGCCTGAAGCTGATAAGGTTAAAAAACGTAAACAAAAGAAAAATAAATCAAAAGGATTGAAGAATAATAAAAAAAGTAATAACAATGTTAATAGTTATCAACAGCAAATTCAACAATTAACTGATGATATGATCTCCATAGGTTTTGATTCTCAGCGAATGCGAACTCCAAAAGCTCAAGACCTTTTAATGCGTTCATCTCAAATTTATCCTCTAATTGGTGGTTATTCACCTTTCATTATGCCTTCATCAGCGAGTGAAGATTTTAATGTAACAGTTGATTCCGATGATGAGGTTGAAGATGATGAGTCCATGAATCATCAAGATGATGATAATCAAAGTGAATTTGGTTTAGATTATGTTGGTGATGATAGAGGGAAGACGGAGGAAGGTAAGAAAGAGGCGGTTGAAGAAATAATGATGAAAAGTAATAATTTTAATACAAATGTTAATGATGATAATGGTGAGGATGATGAGGATAATGATGATGCTAATGTTAATCAATCTGAGAGCGCAAAACAAAAGCAACAGCAACAAAAAAACATTCCCAATGATCCTGAATTATTAATTAAAGACAAGATTAATGATGAAAATAAAGCAAAAAGTAATTACAATTTAATCAGCAAAAATGAAAGGGATCCTGATAAGCCATCAAGCTCACAAATTTGGTCTCAACCATGTCCAACATGTCCAGAATTATAAAAGTGAATACAGTTCAATTGATTAGCCTTTCAATCTCTCAGCCTCTTTTAAATTTTTCAGTCAAATTAAATCTTGATTACGACTAAATTGAGTTTAAAGTTGTAAAAGGCTGAAATGATTTAAAACATCTACTTTATGGCAATTTGTCAGCTAATGTTTCGTCTAATGATTGGCACAACAATAGCCAATAAATTAAGTGAATTTGATTCCCTATTTATTTAATCAATTTTGACATTGAAGTCTCAAAATTTACATCTACAATAAAAATTGACAATTTTACAAAGAATCCAATTGAACTCAAATTATTTCAAGCATACAAAAACAATCAAAAACTTATTGATTTTTATGAAAAATTTTCTCAACCGATGAAAGCATTGTCAGCTTGAAAGCTGAATTTTTTGTTTCGAGAATGACGTTTCTCTTTTATTTTTATTTCGCTATTGAATCATTTATACTTGATTGGAACTTTGTTAGCAAATTTTGATTATTGTTATAAAATAAATGACAAAAAGTGAACAAAAACAATTGAAAACTGATAAGATGACGATGAAAGCCAATATTTGTATACAATGTGTAGGGAGATTCCCTCTAAAATTGAATTCAATCTTTATTTGTCTTGATTGATCTGGTTAAATTTCATTCATTTTCCTCAATCGTATTTAATGTTACACACTTAACATGAGTGTTTTTGTTGATTGAAACTCGTCTTAAGAAAGCCATTTCTTCTTTGGTTTCGGCTGACCATTCAGGATAATGCTTTTTACCAGTAAATGCCGAGATCCATAAGATTGTTCCCTGAAAGATAAATTGAATCAGATGAAGATAAAAAATGTATATAATCGATTATATCTGGTTATTACCGTTACAATTCCCAAACAGAAAAGTGGCCAACTTGCTTTTTGGTAACCCATGTTTTCCACTAAAAAGCCAGCCAAAGCTGGTCCAACTCCATTTCTTGTAATTAAAAATGAAATTTTTGAGACTCATGATCTTTCTTGAAAACACGAAAGAAGTTGAATATTTTTTGGCAGCAGTTTGAATATCAAATCAATTATTGAGAAGTTCAAGTTAAACATACCCGAAACAGTAGAAAGCGACAAAGATGCTGCTGATTGTCCGAGGAATCAAAGGATCGTCGCAGTGTTTACTACGGCTGCCGAAAAAGTAGCAATAACAAATAAGATTTGTATTATTTGTTTCTATATTAATATTATTTACATTTATTGTTAGTATTTTGTATTGATATTGTTATGATTGGTAAATTTTTAGTAACATACCCGTGTGCTTTCATCGCTCCATCGAAAGTCCCAACAAATGCAATGGCCAAGCCAATATGTAAAGTGACTTGAGACAGAACAATTGTCCAAAGTTTGCTATTTAATAGAGAACAGTTGATAATCAATTGTTAGCGAATCTTAATTTGAAAAAAGACAAAAATTACGCTTTAAAGGGCAAGCCGTGTAAAGGTCCTAAGAACCCGATCGAGAAGGCACATAAAAACAGACTGAATGATGATAGATATGTTGGATCATTCATTTTATCAATTATCCAGCCAAATAGTTGAGAAAATATTGCATAAGTTAATCCACTGGCAAGGAAAATGGATCCAGTCTGGAAAGGCGATAAATTAGCTACCTAAAGATGTAAAAAAAGATCAAAATCTTTATAAGTTATAACTGGCTAATTTAATCCATAAAAAATTATTCATTACTTCTCTTATATGAGGCTCGAGGGAAGAATCGTTGAAACCCAGAAAAATACAAGCAACGATACTGACTCCTAAGTTCAATGATATCCAATAATTTGACAAAACTGATTTAAAGCTGCTTCCTGATGATGCATCTGTATCGTACTCTGTGAAAAAATGAAGATTATTTAGTAATGATAGAGATACGACCTTTAGTTCTTACTTGGGCCCGGTGGAAGGACAATGAAAATAATAAGCGCAGCGATCAACTCCATAGCTGCCATCACAAAAAAAGGGCCAGAGAAATCAGTATACTAACAAATCGAGTAAAATAACTAATTGTTAGCTATTAATGATGAATTATTTAAGAGGTGATCAGTGTGCATCAAGATTATTTACTTGGAAAACAAGACCACCAATAAATGGACCAAATATGGAACCAAGTCCTTGTCCTAATTCAAAGGTACCCTGGATATAAGCGAAGGTTGGAAATTAGTCTAAAACAAATGCCAAATGAATCTTTTCACTGACTTACATAGGCTTGAGCCATATGATGATTGAATAGAACTGGAATGCTTGAGTAGTTACCAGTAATCAAAGCTGAACTTCCAATTGCCGATATTGAACGTATAACGAAAGCCAGAATGATGAATCCTTGTCCGGCGGGTGACCATTTTAATAATCTGATAATTGATTGAGAATGAAAAAAGTTAGAAATTGAAAAATAAAATTGAAACATCAGAAATAGATCGATCATGAAAAAGTTTACAAAATCATCTTTAATGGATATCAATTACATTGTATTGAAAACAGGTTAGCAATTAAATTTTTCAGAGTAACACAATAACTTTATTTAACTAAATTTTACTTTTCTAATATTAACTCTTAATTGATGAGCTTGCCCTGATTCAATTTCTCTTTAATTGCTCCAAATTATCATTTTCCCGTGTGTTTCATCTATATGTAATTAAATTAAGCTCATTTTCAAGCTAAATTTCAATTTTAATGTGAACTAAGTTTACCGTGATCAATTCGGTAATTCCCAATACTTAATCAATAATCACTATTTGATTGTGAGAAATTTAAACTGATCAAACACACGATTAAAGAATTATTTCAAGACTGTATTGTCAAGATGAGTGAAGATGGGGTGAAAGGGGAATTTTAGATTGCAACCTTTGATGTAGAGATCTTGTTCTGAATTTTTCAACTTACCCAAAGCAAACGATACTAATTGAAGCCAAGATTGCTCCGCCGATGACCATCCAACGAGTATTGATAACAGGTAACTGTGTACAGACGTAGAGACAAGATAATAAGCTATAAGATGGGATAATAATTGGACTGGTTGAATAAACTCACCAATTTAACAAAAACTGGACACAAAAAGAAACAGATGACTTCTTGAATGGAAAATATCATTCCATACTGACTTGGTGTTGCTCCTTTAAGCTCAGCCTGGATGGAAATACATGTTGAAACAGACAATTTAATTGATTGAAAAAATTTAGGGTTAATTCATGGTTTAATGGCGATGTAAGGTTTGAGTAAAATTAAAAAATGGCTGAAAATGAAACATAAAGAAATGAACTGTGAGTTGTCACCTCTCTGGGAAAAAATGGAGCCAAAATAGAGTTGGAGGCGCCAACGCAAAAGTTCATGTAAAAGTAAGCAATTAGCAGTTTCTTTTGCTCCTTGGTTAAAGGGGAAGAAGCCTTTGAATCTTCTGAGGGCATATTTACTGATTAACAATTGATTGATTATGATTTAAGAAATACACAAATTAACAGTTAATGGAAGTGGTTAAGACACGGATTAATGAAAATTAAATGAAAAATTGAAAACTGTGTTACACAAAATGAATCCATCAAAAAACAAATCATTAATATTGTTGAGGGTAAACGGCAAAAATAAGTCAAGAAATGAAAAGACTGTAAGTAATAACCAATGACTGATTTGCCACTTTTCCCCTAATTTTATTATTCCTAGTATTATATCAAGGCTCCATCAACTCACTTAATCAAACAATTAAGGTGATTGCTGCTGTTTTAAGTATAATGATTGTTACTCATGTTAATGTTTTACATTTAAATTTTATTGATTCATCATTTCAAATCAATATTCTTGTCTTTTGACGGTGAAAAATATCATTTTTTATAGTTGAAATATTTTTGGTACATGGCTTTGCATTTGAAAACACATTTCTGAATGAAATCAATTTTCCATTGAATATATTGTGCCTTTGACATGATAAAAATTCAAGTCCAGTGACAATAATTAAGATTCTGCTTGCAAATGCTTAGATTGTGATGAATCTTCAGTTTATTGATTGAATTGAATCACATAATTCATGATACTTTGTCAGTTGCAAACAATTCATTTTAATGATTGTTTAGCATTTTTTTTACATTGTTTTGTTAGCTAAAATATTGTCACAAAAGGTTTGTCACAATCAACGTCAACGACTGTTAATAACTCAAGAGACAAAGCTCACTGTAAACAATTCACTGTAATCAGACAAAAAACAAAACATTAATAGTAATCAGTAAATTCAAGTGAATTTGAACAAAAAAGCTGAATATTAAATAAAGGTAAATGAAACTGGAATAAACAGAGCAAACAGTTGACTTGGTTAGTTGGTCAAAATACATGTTAAAGGTTGATTGTTGACTGTACAGGTAACAACTAATAAACAAGATTAGACTAAAATAATGGTAATCAAAAAGATACTGCAGATGATCAATTGGTATACAGCGTTTTGTTATACATTATGCATTATGTACGCTTCAAGCTATTACAATTAAGCAGAGGCCTCAATTGATTGGTATTTTGTTGCTTGAAGATTGTTAGCAAGTAAAGAATGTCAAATTTGATTTATGATGGCAAAAATTAGTAAATAACCAGTAAATGGAGCATTAAAAGTTGAATTAATTGAAGATGATTTAGAGTCTAATTTTGCTGGTTTTCATGTACAACATGAAAATTGAACAATGTTAAGTGCAACAATTGACTGTTCATTATCAATGGAAAGCTTAAAATAATTTACAATTTGAGCTATTTTTTAATGTTTCATTATTATTTCATTTTTGTTATCATGCTTGCTCGTATGTACAGGAAAATTGTAATTATAATTGTTAAATTAGCATCAATGTTTCAGTTGATTTTGATGTTGACCAACACTACTGTATATCACTTTGAACATTGTACATACATCATTACATGTTCAAATGAGCTGATGGTAACAAAATTTTTTGCTGCAAAATAATTACAATCATATTGTTGATTGTAATTTACATTTTTACTCGTGATTCAATCCCAAAATGATTGTTTCACCAAAAAATTTCATCATTCATGAAAGATAATTTGATTTGTAAATAACGTTCTCAAATCTTGTTTGGTCAGGTAAGAAGGTAAAATTTAGCAGCCAATAAATCACTCCTTTTATCGCAATCAACTCTTTGATGAATCCATTTTAGTCAATTAGATTGAGAATCGGCAATTTGATTAATGTTATTATTACTACTGGTAATTATCATCGTTATTGGTGCCGATGAAGATGTAGGGCAGCAAGAAGAGTACAAAAAAGTGCTCGAAGATGAAAGTAAATGATTTACATCGTGATCCATAGTGAAAAGGTGAAGACTTATAAAGTGAAAATGAAGATGATGATGACTTGATTTAATTGCATCTCCTGTCTACTGATTAATCATGGATTAACCATAATTATGATAAAAGAATCCAGAAAAAAGCCAATAACAGAAAAGCAATGAGTTACAATGATTAAAGTTGGTGAAGATGACTGAAGTTACAATGTAAGTTGATGGTCAACAGTAAATACACCAATTATGGACGAGTATTTATCTATCTTTGATGATGATTATCATAATTTCTTTGTGGTATATGACAAATCCTCCGGGTTAATTCAGTCTATTTTAGGGGAGAAAGAAAGAAAAATGAATTAAAAATCTATTCGCACTCAATGAATGATATATTAACCCACCAAAGGTTCAAATTCCTTATGAGAAACCAGATCAAATTCCGTGACAAAATAATAGAAGTGCTTATAACAGGTATTAACGTGAGCTTCAGCACCAATTGCAACCAATCGATCAAAATGGTGGATATATACATGGACAAAAACTCTGAACAATCGAGTCAATATTTTCTTACAGGTGGGGACAAAATTTTTGGGAAAAGGTACATCTGTAAAGAAAAAGAATACAAAAAGATAATTAGAATTACATCGGACAAAAGGATTGTAACTGTCGATCTGTCGAGACAACAACAATAGGTAAATGGTTTAACGGTGTGTAAATTACAATGTAAATTAGCATTAATTAACTTGAAGGATTTCTGTTTTTAACAGACAATTTTCAAGGTTTGCAAAAATTACTCGGAAATTTTTGACGCTATTTTTAACCATTTCACGTTTACCATTTTCAATTTTTTCCTAGATTTGCAATTAGTTTTTGCAATAATCAGATTAACATGGTTAACAATGAAGAAACAATAATCAAAGGAAAGAATCAAGAATAGGTTGAAAATTTGAACTCGGGTTAAACTTATGTGTGTCATTATCAAACCCTTAGGTTGTAATTTGTAAATTCAATAAATGTTTAATATTTTAATGATTGCTTTTCACCAGTCAATAATCAAGTAAATCAGCAATTGAAATGCTCAACACAAAGTTTCAGTTAACCTTGTTTATCATTTATTTTCTGGATCTGCTGAAGGGTAAAGAAACTAACTTTTACTTGTGTATCAAAGATTAACATAATCTCACTCAATTTGATATAATTGTTGATACTTTCATTTCTTGATTATCATCATTTGTAATATCAAGATGTTGTAATGAAATAACAACATTTCAATGATGAGTAAAGCAAAAATGTATCATCTACGATAGAAATGGATAAAACTTTGGAACTCAAACCTTGCTTGATTGCTTGAATCACTATAATTTGGGAGGAAAAAGTGGTTAAAATTATGCTTGTTTACAATCAATGTCTGAAAACCGATAATTGGTTGAAGAGGAAAAGAAGTGTTGAACTTTTTGACAATCAGTTTTGATAAAACAAAGGTTGATGAGCTTTAAGGAAATCTTCAAATTAATCAATTGAAAGGTTAATATTGAAACCACTATTATGATCATCAAGAGTCTTTCTCATACAATTAGATGCTAAGAAAGTCTGACAAAAATTGAATAAGGAAATTCGATGCTTTCAACAGCTTTTTGGAGTAAATTTGCTCTTATTGAACAAAAACTAATGATGATAAGAAATAAATCAGAAATTAATCAATGAAAAGCACAACTCGAATGTATCAAAATGGGGAAGAAATGGATACAAATCGAGTTATTCAAAGTAATTGATTGATAAAGAAAGAGAGGAAACTGTAAATTAAGGAAGCAAAAGGTTGTTCAATTTCAGCTCCAAAAAAGCATATTGATGAAGTTTATCGAAAGGAATGAATAAAATCTAATGGATGACAGACTAATCCTGAGAAATCGTCTCTTTGAAAATACTGATTCTAGGTTTTGTTGATTAGCTGAGATAATTAAAGGTCAGAACTAGATGTTAAGAAGATGATCATTGAATGCGTAAAAGAAATGAAAGAATTTCCGAAGATCTAGAAATGGTTCCTCGTCTAGTTCCTTTCGTAATTAAGACTTGAAAGATTTAAGGAAACAGGAAAATTACGGCATTACGGATTGTTATTGTGATAACGATGCTTGGTGATAATCATTATTGTAATATTGTGTTGTACCTGTTTTAACAGGAAATATTTCGTCATTATTGATCTGAGCTTCAGTCCAATCCATAAGGAAACCGACATATTTTGGTGCTGGAAGTGGAGTTGGTTTTTTGTATTTTTTACCATCAACCCAAAGATATTCAAATCTAGAGCAAAAAGACAGAAGAAAAAGATGATTAATTAGATAAAATAGACGCATCAATTAATTATTGGGTTGAATGGGATATTGTTTGTGAATAAAAGTGAAGAGGCTCAAGGATAGACTTGATATTAAAGAGTACAAGTTTGAATACAAATAAGTAACATTGATTATTACAGTGAAGACAGGTTGATCATCAGTAACGCGTAAGACATGATTTAGATGAAGCAAGATTTCATGAGAGTCTTAAATTGGGTTTACAGACTGATAACTACATCATAAAGATCAAGAGTTTCAACAGTTTTCATGGGAATTTACCTCTACTAACAAAGAGTTTGCTAATGGTGTAATGAAGCTGGATAAAGCATTAGTTGAATTTTAAACCTAAAAAAGGAGAGGATTGAAGCAATGAGTGAAAGATGACTGACAATCAAGTTACCTATTGATAGGCACCAATGAATTTGGGTTGATAATGAAATTTTGTTTTTGTTTTTTTTCTTCTTCTCTGCACATCAATATGTCGCTCTAACCATAACCTCTGTTTTCCCTGTGAGAAGATATATTAAGGAAAGCAAAAGGTGCGTGAGAGAAACTGTTGAAAGGTTGTGAAAGGAACCAGCTATGAATAGATTTATCTGTGAAATCAACTAACAACAGGGGAAACAGATTGCACTGGTAAATTGTTTGGTTTGGTTGATATGGAAAAAGCTGGATAACTGGTTTCAATTGAAATGCGTTTGAATTGTGATTAGAAAAAAAGGAACTGAAGAAACAATTTACTGATAGTAAAACTAGTTATAAAAAAAGACTATTAATTGGCGATTAAGCGAGTGAATGATAGCAATAATTAGGACTATAAGTAATGATTTTTCAGCTATTTTGTTCATTAATGCTAAGTCATAATGAAATTAACTCTTGATCAGAAAGTAAGTCAAAAGAGATTGTAACAATTATTGAATGACTGTGTGTCAATAGTGACAAAGAGTACTTGAGAGACACAATAACGACCCAAAAGATTGGTAAAGTATTGGAAGCAATTTACGAAAGCTAAAGGATATTAATGGCCAAGGTATGAATTGAGGTTCCGGGATCAGGAATCCTCATTTTTTCATCATTACAAACAACGAATTAGTTCACTTTTGTCTTTTTTTGTTGTTGTTGTTGTTCGGGATTCACATCATGTTCCGGTAATCAGTTCAAGGTTCATCGACCATAATACTTAATATGTGTGTAAATGTGGATGTGTCTATTTGCTCTCATATTTGTTGATGTTCATGATGACGCTTTTGATGATTGAATGAAAAAAAAGTTAATGTTATTGTTAAGCTTCCTGTAAGACTTTTTGGCTTGTAGTTTGATGAGTTGGCCTTGAGTTTTTGGCTTTTGGATTGTGTTTGAGTGTTGGCTGAGTGTGGTTCAAACATTTATATATTTAAGATTGAGTTGGTGCAAGTTCAAGGTGAGGTTGCAAAAGATAGGCTCAATGAAGACTCTCAAAATTATGAAGAGGCAAAAAAGTGTGTGAAGGAAGCCAAAAAGGGATGAAGAGGATCAATAAGAAGGAAGGAAGAGATGAGAAAGCCTACCGTTTCCCGTAACATTTTAAGGATTGAGAGTAAAAATTGAAAGAAAGTAAATGTATCATAAAATTGAGGCGCAAATGTCAGAATAGAAAGAGAAAGAATGATAGATAGAGATAGAGAGATGAGGAAAGCTGTCAGGTTACATGAAAAGTTCAGCTGGTGAAGCAGTTGATAAACTTGAATGCATGACCAAGAAATGTGCTGGTTAACAGAACATTACACTAAGGTTAATCGATTCACTTGATGACCAGAAATTTAATGGCGAAATTGTTGGTGTAAAGTCAAGCGAGGATAGAGAAGTCAAAAGCTGATCTAGTTGACAAACAACGGAAGGGTTGAGAATAAGGTAAACAAGGTGATGATGGAATGTCAAAGAAAAATGTGTGAATCCGAAACAACAACAACAAAAGGAAGAACACCAATTCTTGTTTGAAGATGCCAATTTGTAGCTACTTTGGTATTCCGCTTGTCTGATTTTCTCCTAATTTGATCTTGAAATTTTTCCTTGTAGTTCACTTGACAAACTCTTCCATTTTCAAGGTATGGTGAGGTTAGGTTAACCAAAACACACACTTACTTGGGACCACCCGACATTCTTGGACATGACTCTTCTGTACAATAGTCTGTAATTGTACCATAAATAAGGTTGATTCGGTTGAAAAAGTCAACAACATGAACTGCTATCCAGTCGGCAAGATTTTCTCCTGGAGGTAATTTAACAGCTTCATACAAATTGATACCAGAATTGAGAGATGCTTGGGCATGTTTATGTAATGAATAGCGTAAAGTTCCTGGTTCGAATTTCTTTTTTGGTCTAAAAGTCTGCAATTTTTGTTTCCCAAAACATTCGAACATCATTTTTGTCAGTTATTAACGTCCAATCCGTTGGAAGATGAGTGGTAAACACAGTAACAACAAGGGTATTTAAATGTTGACACGAGTTCCAGAAATGAATTGAAGAGCAGAGAAAACAATGGAAATGGGTGAAAATGTGTTAGAATTAATCAGTAAATTGATTTGCATTAAATGTTAGTTGAAAGCAAAAGTAAATAAAGACAAGAAAAACATGCAAAACTAATCACGACCAGTAACAGCTGAAGGTTTAGTTAGAAAGGTCAATTTGTGATACAAGATACGGTATATTGTATAAGGGTTAACTTTGTAGTCATGGATAAAACCAAAAAGCTGAGTAAACAGGATTCAGTTAACTAATCATAGAGATGTTATAAAATTAAATTACATTATTTTGTTAGTAAGGTTAATGCTAAAATGGAGTTTGTTCAATGTTATCAAGGGCGTCATTAAAATGTTTGGGGTGGCAGGTAAGCTATTTACAATGATGTAATCAATCGGTTAGCCAAAAATTTAATAGTTAGCATAATGAAAAAAAAGCGATAGAATGCAGTGAATAGCAATGAGAATTAAAAATTAAGATGAGGGCTTGGATCACTAACGTTAGTTTTACTGTACTTGTTTCGTACTTTGCCTTTTTGAAAAAACTCGACAAAACTGGCCATCGTCGAGATTGGTGGAAATTTCGTTTCCATTAGCAAGTATCTTTGAACAATCTGAATTGTTTCAGTGCTATGAAGAGATAGAAAAGAAAGAGAAAAAAATACAAGTTAGAATTTGATTTTTTTACTCATAATAATGATAATGGGTGATGTGAGTGATGGTGTAAAAAGATTGGATCCAAAGAGGTATGAATTTAAATTAAATTGAAAATAAATGATAGTGAGAGGAATGAGAGTTGATGAGAGAGACTAAATTAAACAAGCTTACCTTACTATGATCACAATCAAGGTCGTTATATATGTTTATTCAGAAGCAATGTGATGAACACTTGGTGTATACAAAACCGACAAGCAAGGGTAAAAACTGAACAGCACAGAACCTTAATCAAACTATCAACTTAACAACAGCAACAGCAATAGCAATGATAACAGCACCTTTAGCGAAAGAGAGAAAGAGAGGGAGAAAGAGAGAGAAAGGAAGGAAGAAAGAGAGTGTGTGTGTGAGAGAGAGAGTTGCTAAGACAAGCTAAATGAACATAAAACAGACAAGAAATAGAAAGAGAGAGAAGGGAAAAGGCATAAATGAAGAGAAACCATCAACTGATGAGGAGCAAACTTGAGGGGAAAAGGCAACAAAACAAAAAGCAAGAGTTGAGGGGAAACGGATTGAATGGTAGTTATAATCCAGTTGATTGATTAATGGTGAAGTGTTGATGAAAATGATAAACAGTAACTAATTTTTCATTCAATTAACCAAATTAAACACAAATAAATTGTTTCATCATGGTAATAATTAATTTTATTTAGGTGTTTGTTTATTTGTTGTTGCGGTCAAAACATGATACACAACATACACAGTCTCAGAAAACCTTTACTTAAACACCGAGAGATGGAGTCAGGTATAAACCTGGAAAGTTTTTCAAATCAACTTCAATTTGACCACAAATTTCATTTAAATTCATTCAATTGAACTTTCTAACCTGAATCAAACACAATAATAAAAACTATAGCAAAAGTAAAATCATCGACAAGTTTCATTCTCGACAAAAACTGATTCTAACTGACCATTCAAACCCAACTTTTCAAGCAAATTTTGCCATTGATATTGCCAAGTAAATTGTCAATTGATATTGCAATAAAAATTTTACTAAATCGGTCTCAAATCAAGTTCATTGGATAAATTAAAAGTTAATTTTGAAGCCATTAAGTTATGTTAAAGTTAATGTCTTG
The DNA here is from genome assembly GCF_039701765.1 of Tetranychus urticae. NCBI lineage: Eukaryota > Metazoa > Arthropoda > Arachnida > Trombidiformes > Tetranychidae > Tetranychus > Tetranychus urticae. The sequence continues at coordinate 11,499,407 of NC_142959.1, read as the reverse complement.
TTAACAAACATTTGTATGAAAAGATTTCAAATTTACCTCTGTTTCAACCGGTACCAAGAGATGGAGCCAGGATTGCTATAAATTACGCTTGATTGTTGAAAAAATTTTCAATTACATTCAAAGAGTAAAGAAGTCCTTCTTTACTCTTTGATTACATTTACAGATTAAATTGAATTAGTTTTTATTTATGTTTGTTTCGTAATTTGAATCTGAATTTACTGAGTTTACTTCTTAAGTTATGAATATTTCATGGAGTAATTTCAAAAGTGTTCAAAACCGTATAAAAATGCTTTGAAGAAGCAAACATTTAAAAAATTAAACCCAAAAAACCAGAAAAAATTGCAAGTCGAAGCGATCTTGAATGTTACTGTTCAAGCTAATCAATGAACTTAATTGTTTTGTCTCGATGTTTAAGCTAGATTGATGATGAGTTGTTACGCGTTTGAATTTAATTTGTTATTCTGTTATTTGTTTAAACGATTAAATGTTAAATTGTGAAAATAATTTGGGTTAAACTTGATAAATTGCTATTGTTTTTAATGTATTATTTTATTGCACATGAGATACAAAATGATTAAACAATGTTTAAAAAGTGAACATTGTTGATGTATGAAAAATTAATTATTGATTGAAAAATGTTGAATTTAAACAACTTGATTTGATGAGTGTTGACAATTGATTAAGAGGAAACAGTTGCATTTTTGTTGATCAAATTTAACTATGAAAACTCGTTTGGACGAAATGGACTTTTTGATTAACCAAAAAGCCTTTCATTTTCATGTTTATTTCAATCTTGTTTCAATTGTCTATCTGTACAATTTGAATTTGATTAACATGAGAGAATCAAATTGAACTTTATTCCCTCTATTTGCACTATTTAACTGTTTAACTGATTGTTTGTACAATTGTTGATCAATTGATGTCAAAGATGCTCATCAAATTCATGGATAACTGTAAGACAATGACCATTATCACAGATGGACTGTTGATGGTAACAAGAATCACATTGACAGGTTAATTTTGATTCACAAGAATCATTTAAATTGGACGTTGATTCTTGATGAGCTGATGATGTTAATTGTTGTTGAGAAGCTGATGTAACCTGGTTTGATGAGGTTAACGAGGATGACATTGAAGATGGATTCAAGGAGGCAACAGTGATTGAGGGTTGAAGGGTTACGTGAGATGAGCCCGATGAGGTTGCTTGTTGTGAACCGGAGTGATGAAGGTGATGCCCATGAGACTCGTGGGTTGATGTGGGTGATGAAAGGTGACAACCGTTTGAAGGTGGCGACCGCAAGGGCGATGAATGTGACTCGGTGCGATGAAGGTGTGAATGGTGGTGATGATGTGCTGATGCTGTGGATGAAGAGGAGGGGGTTAGGTGGTGAGTCTGTGGGTCACCCGTGAACGGGCAAAGGTGATGGTTTTCACAGCAAAAGCCTGCATAATGATGATCACTGGTTAAGTTTGAAGGTAAAGCCGAGGGCCCCTCCAGACTCGACTGTATATCAACATAGCGAACAGGAGAAAATTTGTTTCGACCATTTTGACCATTCTTTTCAACTCGATGTTTATTAATGTAATAATAGACGGCACCAAAGATGAGCCCATTAATGGTCAACAAGACAATCCCAATGGCTATTGTTAGACTAAGAGCGGTTGAATAAATGGTTCGATTGTTAATTATATGTTGGAATGCAGTCGACTGATTTGATAATAAGTTGTCACCATTTTCATTGTTCGAACTGGAGCTTTTGGACTCTTTAAGGTGATCCAAGTTGTTGGAACCAGCAAAGGGTTCAGATGAAGTGGCACTTTTATCCGATGTAACCAGTGAAGGTGACGAAGACAGGGAATCCTTTTTCTTACTCCCAGCAAGGCCTCCAAGCGATTGAAGTGAGGATGGAAATTTGAGCGAGATTCGTTCAAAGACGGAAACTTGTCCATTCTTGTCTAGCATTTCTTGATCTTGCGAGTGACGCTTTAAATGTTCAGTTTCATCCTTAGCATGACGCTCCAATTTAGGAATCAAGTTGAGCCAAAATGATAATCTATGGCTATGATAATGATCACGAATCTTTGGTTTCATTCCTAAATGTTTATTTCCAATTGATTCAAATCGATCGAGTTAATGAGTGTGAAATTTAAATTCATTTTCAAATGCAATTGAACCATCATGATGGTAAAGATGACATTTAGGCAACAGGAAACAGGAAAAATTGAGAAAAGTTAAGGAAGGAAATGATAAAAGAAGAGAGAAAAGGGTTAAAAACTTGAGATTTGTTCATTTTTAGGTGTAAAAAAAGATTGGAAACTCTTAGCAAAAGCTTCACCAATTGGAGTCTCGTTAATGATGATAATAAATTAGGTAAACTTTTAATCAGTATTTTTACATTTTTTGATATTCTCTTGTTAAAAGTGTTCAGAATTTCGTTTAAATTGAAATTAATGGCTTGTATTTTCCAGAATTGCATGGAATTAGAAAGAACAAAAAATATCATTTCTTTTCTTTTCCATATTTTTCAGCCTTTTTTTCCTCTTCCCTCCAAATGTACAAAATGTATTATCATTATCATTGAGCACAAAACACTATTTTGTTATAAATAATCTAATTCCAACTGAATATTATCTTGAAAGTTTTTCATGTTAATATTTTACTAGCAAATTAGACTCAATCACTTATTCAATGATTGATATTTGGGAAAAGATTTGAATTGGAAAAAGGAAAAGTAAAAATATTCAAATTCCTAACTCTGCAAATATTAATCTTAATAAGTCAACTGATTTTGTTTCAATCATTGAAATGGTAAATAATATTTAAGGTAAACTTCAAGTTTTGGATAAACTTTTCTCGGCTATTTTAAGGTTAATTGTGAGTTTCATTGAATCATGAATGGCTGAAAGTCTTTGTTATAATACACTTAACCATGATAAAGTTGAGCGAATTGATTGCAGAATTCAAATGTTGATTGATTACATTGAAAGGGGCTTTAATGGTGACTTTAGTCTTGAAGAAATAAGCTGAATCTTTTTTTCCTTTTTTTACTGTTTTCTCCCGAAGAGCACTGAACAAATGTTATTGTTGCTGGGAGTGAAAAATATTTTTCAAGTAGAATTGAGAATATCATGAAACAAATGTATATATATTTATCGTACAGATAAAGTTGAATTGTCCAGTGATAAGTTAAAGGGACAAAGGAAACAATCAATTACATTTCCTTTTTAGTTCTACCATTGGAAATGTTCTGAGAACGATTTATGTTGTTGCAAGAAGAAGATAAGGAAAAGGAATAAGAGAAAATTTTGGAGACAATCGACAGTAAAATCAATTGATATCATGATGTAAATATAACTGAGAATTGAAAAGAAGAACAGAAAAAAAAGAAGAAGAAGAAGAGAAAACAAAAAAAGAGGAAAAACAAGTAAAAAAAAGAGTGATAAGTTATAAACAAAACGGGATTGAACAACGATTGAAAAGTAGTCATCATTTATTCTGAAAAGGAAGATGGCGAAAGATGATGTTCAGGATGATGATCATGAAGAAATGTGTAATACAACCGAAACTTGTTTTTCCTCATCTTCTTCTTTGTCTTCCCTTTCAACATTTGCTGTCCATAAACAACTACAGGGAGTGAAAAGAGGAGGATAAAGTTTATGGAGGTGAACCTTTGGTGGTTAAAATAATGCTTTTTTTCCCATCAGTTGATCGCTTTTAAATTTTCACGTTAAATGAGAAATTTAAATGTTCTCATTTGTTTCGTTAATTAGCAAATTGTCATTCTTAGGGTAAACTTGACTAGTTGGTTCATCAATTTTGAATGCTTGATGGACACAACATGAACTTGAATGCTGGCAACATGAAAATTGTAAATGTTAATCTAAAGTTTTGCATATTTAAACAAATTATGAAATTAAAGGAAAGACATTTGTTTAACATTTTCTGGTTTGCCATTTGGATACTTTGAACGGTAAAACCAACAAACCTAAAAACATCTTTTCTGACGGCGATTCTGCGAGAGAAGACTCGAAATTTTTATTTCAATTTTATATCCAAAAGATTATTCGTTATTTGTTCAACTTTAATTGTTGCTTATCCTAAATCCTCGATCAAACATCAATGTATTTATAACTTGATAATCATGAGTAGGAAAAGTAAATAAACCAGACTTGAAGCAGATTCAAATGTAAAAATAGTCGGTTAAGAATAGATCAATGGAAGACATTAATAGAAACAAAAGTTCGAGCGAATAAACTTGATTAATGGAACATGCGAACTCAAGCAATATGAATGATAAAGTTTATTATTGTTCATTGTTTTCGAATCTCTAATCTTTATTGGATGGAATCTGGAAAATGATGATTTTCTATTTTTTGCATCTCGACCTTTAGGCTGAAGTTTTGACTGGTTTGTCAGATACAAATGCGCTTTATTGATTATCACTGAAATTCTGGGTGACTTAAAAAGTAGACAGATTCGGTGACTGTCCTTTTAACCAATTGAATGGCATCTAAAAGTGTCTTTGTTTGTTCAATGAAACATTTTGAATCATAAGTTGAGTATCCATTTATCATGGATCAGCCATCTTAATCAAAGTTTTGCCTTCTTAATGGAAGAAAAGTGCCTCTAAATGAGATGAATGGAAGACGAAGGAAAGTTGCTTACAACATTGAGGAACATGTGAAAGGTTAAGAATTAAGAGGAAGGAGGAAGATGGGGAAGAGAAGGAAGACGAAGGAGAAAATGATGATGATGATGAGGAGGAGGGAAGGGAAAGAGGTGGAAATGGAAGGAATAAGATGAACCAGAAGAAGAGGCGAGTGAAGAGAAAAAATCTGGTTAAGTGATCTCAATTCATTGGACAGCAATTGATTAGACCAATTTGTTATTTAGTATTTGATTCTAAACATTTCCGAGACTCACTTTTCTTCCCCTCTTTCCTCATCTTCATCTCTATCCTCATCCTTCATCCAAACTCTTAACAGAATTAATAGCTTTCACATATCATGACTTTTCCCTTTTCCCTTTAATTCATTGAATCAACCAATTCAGTGAAAGATCCTATAATAATAACTGTATTAATAATTGTAACCAATTCATTAACTTCAATCAAATTTGCTTCTAATCAAAGTAAACTTTCACATTCACGTAAAGGTAAAAATGGAACAAAAGTTTTTCGTTTATCTGCAAATTCATTTGACTTCATTACAGCTTTCGATAAACTGTGAACTTTGCATTTCCAATTGATGTTATTTTGCTTTTTGCATGAAAAGTTTGAATGCATTTTAAGCGATCTTTTGGTGTTGATTGGTTGGTGAATTGGGTTTAAATGCTTACCTAACATCAAATATTTCCTTTGGATTGTATCGTATTCAGGCCAAACTAGATTGTCGAGTTTCTCTTTTGATTGTGTTTTGATTCCATTTGGATTACTTGATTTGTGAATTGGAGTTCGAAGAAAGGTTATTAGTGAATCAATTTTTGATTAGAAAGGAATGCATGTTTGGAATATTTACCCAAATTTAACAAAATTAACCCATTGATTAATGGTCATTTCAGATAGAATCAACTCGGGTTTGCTATAATTGAGGCGAAAGTGTCCTAAAGATTTGGATAAATAATGTTGAGCAAGTGGGGCACCAAACAGGTATGGAAGCTCATCGCCATGTACACAACCCAATCGAGCTGAATAACCATAGCTTTCAGACTATGACAATAAAGAGATTAAACAAGCGATCATTTCATTACTCTCGTAGAAACGAGTTCAAGTCTCAAACTTAAATGCAAAGACAGCATTGAAACAATACTTACTTGGTAGACAAAAACATATGAATAAATTGAAGGCGCTTCAATCTTGATTGTTTTATCATTTCCTTTGATCCGCTGCAATTGCGATTGAAGTTTCTTGTAATGCAATGAGGCAGCTCGGGTTATCGGGGCAACAACCAAAGCGTCACCAAGAATATCAATAAGGGAATCCAAAATATTAATTGGATGCTCAGAAGGAACACTCCAATCAGTATATTCATTAATAAGAGTTAATGAAATAACCTAAAGGCAAGTGAAGCAACAAAAAACAATATTCAATAAAAAGGAAAACATTGACGCAAGAAAAGCCAAATTAAAATAATACCAATCAACATTCAATTTCAACGCAAAAATTAATGTTAAACCAAAAATCAAAAACCAAAAACCCGAAAACAAACAACCAAACCCAAAAACCAAATCAAACCCAAAACCAAAAACCAAAACTAGAAACAATATTCCATGTTTCAATATGCATTTTCACTGTTAGTAATTAATTCAATATAAATGTTAATTGTAATTACCTCTTGATAATAATTAACCATATTTCGTACAAGAGTTCGTAAAATGGAATCTCTTTTATCCAAATCAATTCCTTGTTTCTCTTCATCTTTATTAAATAAAATAGGAGCTTCTACTCTGGTAACACCAAACATTAATTGGTAAGGTTTGTTACCTCCAAAGGCATTTTGTTTCATATTGCTATTTACATTATTATCGTTATTATTACCATTATTATTGTTGTTACCGGCACCATTAGAATGGATATTTGTATTAACAGAGTTATGGGAATAATGAGAGAATGAAGATGAAGAGGCTTTCTTGATGTTGGCTAAAATTGAGTTAATTGAAGATGAACTATTTACTGATTCCATGACCAACCGAGGATCAGACGGAACCACAAGGCCATCAATGATGGGACCAAAACCAGAAAGATAAAAGTCATCATCTTCTTCCAGATCAACCTTTAACAATTCAACCATTGATTTGGTTCGAAGACAATCGACCATTAAAATGTTGTCATAATTGGGACAGTTAACAGCTTTCGATAAATATTTTGCATAATCTTCAATTCTATGAGAGATTGCCCATGAACTCAACGCTGAGCCACTCATCAGGATAACTTTATCAAACAAACCTAAAGGAAAGGAAACAAAACGATGAAAAATTAAAACCAAAAGTTTCATTCAAAAATACATTCTTCGAGTGAACCTTTTGACGAAAAAGTGGTGCGAATTCAGCTAATCTGTTCCATCGTTCAACTCGAGTTTTCTAATTGACTCATCATTGCCTTTATCAAGAGTATATCATGAACATGGAAGTTGAAAAGAACATGGAAATGAGTAGAATCGAATCATTTTCAATGTTCATTTTTCACGATTACAGTAAATTGTATATTTAAGCTTGAAATTGATGGCGAAATTGAATAGCAATTTTGCAATCTTTTTGCTCTTTCAGTTAATACCTTTTCTTCATGATTATCATCTTGAAACTTATCTGCAGTTTGAAAGGATCGAGAAACGATATGAAAGAATTGAAAGTTCTGAAAGATTTTTCTTTCTCATGAAATTCAATTGTGAAAAGCAAAATATAAAGTAAACATATTTAAGTCTAACATGGAGTGAAACAAAAAACGTTTTTCTTTTCAGGACAATGATAGACAATCGATAAACATGAATTTCATTGCCAGTTATCATTTTATGGAATTGAGTGTAAAAGTAAATTTCAAAGTTAATTGTTTCGACTGTTTATTGTTGAACACTTTGAACTTTCATCTGACATTTGGCAAATGAAAGACTTTCTGAAAGATATTGATTTTCGATGATCAGCTCGATTGGTTAACATGATAATTAAGGTGAAAGGTTGTTGAAGTTGGATTCTTTTGAATAATGATCGACTTGCTATTATTGTGCCAACTTTTAATTTCATAGTGTTTTCATTGGCATGACAAAAGACCAAAAAAGCGTTTCATTGTTACTCATCACTGAACACTTTTCATTTTTGTTATGAATTGTTGAAAGAAAACAAGATTAATGAAATTTTCTCAGAATAATTCAATTCTCTTTTTCATGGCAATCTTTTTCACTCACAAAGGGAAAATAATCTCATGAAAATGACCATGTTTATGAGTTTTTCTTTCCTTTCTTGGTTGGTCTTTTGTTTAGTATTGAAAATCATGAGTTTCAACTTTTCTTTAACAACTTTTTCGATTTTCTCGCTTCTTCTTCTTCTCAAAGCTTGACTTTTTATTTGTGTATTACAAATGCGTTACCTTGGCTCATTGGTGATATCATTAATAGATTGACGAAAGCGGCACCTCGACTGTGTCCAACCAAAGTGACATTCTTTTCGTCTCCACCAATCTCTTTGATATTATCGTGGATCCAATGGAGAGCAGCAATGATGTCCATTAGACCATGATTACCTCGAGTATTACCATCAATTATGGTTGGAAGGAAACCTTAAGATGGATCAATAAGAAATCATTATTATTATAATCATTCAGCTTAATCGCAGTTTCAATTGATTCCTTTTCCCTTGAATATTGCAGAAACTCGACTATTATTGAATGGTAACAAATAACCTGAGCTTATACTCGTGTTTTACTGCATCAATATCATCATCAATATTCACTATTCAACTGCAAAATGCAGTTGCTAACAGAAAGTTAGAAACAATTATAACTGCAATCCAAGAATGAATCAAACTTAGAGTACTCTAAGTTTGAAATGTTTGTTGTAAAACAAACAAATGTTTGTTGTTGTTGTTGTTTGTTGGAAAATTTTGTTGGAAAACGTTTTCCAACAAAATTTTCCGAATGAAACGTCAGCTCAAACTAAAAATCGAACCTCATTTCTTCATAACACAACAGTAAAACACATTTCTCAAAAGCTTCAAATATACTGGACTTTTCAACCAGTTTTTACGCTTATTCGTGCTTTTAGTTCTCAAGCTATTGAATTCGGATCGATTTAGGAGAAAAACCGATTTCTTTAGGATCAATTTACACTCCAGTTAAGAAACAAATTGCGAAAAATTGACACAAATCTGTTACATTTGCATAACTTGACTACTAATTAGCCCAAACAGCGTAAAGACTTCTATCTTCATGTTTTAGGTTTGCGAAATGTACATTCGCATTGCAAAGAGGATCGAACCAATCTTTCTCTTCGTTACTTTAATAGAGTTCTAAGAAGTCCTTTCAATGTTTTCTGTGCAAAAACCATTGATTCTACTGTTTGCAAAGTCGAACGGAGAAATGGACTGAAATGTTATAGAGCAGAAGTAAAAACAAGTTAAAACTGAACTATCATGTGAATGGGTTGAACGAGAAAAGATGATATTTAATAGAAGGGAAGAAAAAAGACATTAATGATGAACGTTTTAATAAAAAATAATGGTTTGATCACTAAATTACTTACCAAATAATCCAAGACGATAATTAAGAGTTACCACAACAATGTTCCCATAGGCAGCTAAAATGGTTCCCTCATAAGTATTACCAGATCCCCAATTGTACGATTCACCATGAATAAATACCATTACTGGAAGTTTTTTATCAGAATCTCCTGTACAATGGAAAGCAACAATAATATATAAAAAAAGTGAAATAACAGAAAAGTAATAACGAAATGATGTTTAGACTGAGAAAACAAAACAGATAATCACTTGTTTTTTGCTTCTCCGTTTCCATATAAAATAATAATAAGATGGCAATAATCGTAAAGGAAAACAAGGCGAAAAGTTGAAGCAACAAAATTTTCTTACTATTAACGTAATTTATTTAATTTGATGACCAATTTTCAAGTGAAAAGTGCGATAACAATTGAAACCAACAAATTGGTGGAAAATGTTGATTGCAAGAAAATGGCTTTTCATTAGAATTTCAATCTTCGCAAAACTTTGCATTCATGTTTCAAAACTGAATGCAAACGAATCGAAACAACAACGAAATCAATTTCCATGTTATCTTTGATAACTTCAATAATCGCAATAATCAAATTTACTTTTCTATTTTTACGAAATTTCCAAACCTTTTCAACTCTTTTGTTTCAAATATTTTGAATGGAATGAAAAGAATCAAATTTCAAATTTATCATGAGAATTTCATTTCAATTTGTCGATTCTGATTAAAAGTAATTTATTTTCCTTTTGTACATTATTCGTTGTAAAAGCAAAAGAATATTGTTTCAAGTTTTTTTTTCGAGAAAATAATATTCTCATTGGAAAAGGTCACAAGAGTTGAGACAATTCTGAAACTTGTTTCACTGACGAATTTTGTTTCGTTCAATTTTGGCGAAACTTTCATTTTCGAACTGATCATTCGATACTGTTTTTGCAAATTTACTTTGGGAAAATATTTCTCGACATTTGATAGGAAAATCTTTTCTTTACTATTCCGAGTTATCCTGAAATGGCCCAAGGATAATTACTTGTAAAACAATATTATCTTTCATTACCAGTCGAGTTTTTGTGCTTTTCATTTTACTTTTTTTCAACTTTTCTCAATGTTGTATAATGATAATAAATTGTATGGAATGATATTAAGAAATGTGAAAAAAGGTGAAAACTTGCTTCAAGTTATTTAACTCAACAACTAAAGGTTAATTCAATATTAAACGTGCTTGAGCTGATATTTTTTTGATTAACAACAAGTCAAAGTGTTATGCTTTGTTTGTTATCCTTTATTATTGTTATCATTATTTGTACTTTTATTTGTGCTCTTCAATTGTTAAGTACAACAATAAGACACTATAATAAAAATGATGGTAATAACAGGCAAAAATGAATGTACAAAGTGATTCATTAGATGAAGAATCAGATCAACTTTTGGTTTTGATGGAAACGTAAAGTTAAGACGAAAATCAGCTTAAAGCTTATTACCAACGAACTGACTATTGGCACTATAATAACCAATATTCCTGTGAGACCTTAAGGTCTTCTAAAAAGATACAAAAAAACGATTTTGACCAACAATAACAACTCAAAGTAAACTCCAGACAAAAGAGATAAATCTTCATTTTACACTTTTCGTCACATACAATGCTTGATATCCATGGACAAGTCCAGATTCATTCAAGATTCATCAACATATAATACATTCAACATTCAAGAACAGCAAAATCGTTCTTCAGTAACTTTCAGTTCGATTTGCAAAAGAAATTGATATTCTCAAGTTTCTCAGATTTATCGAGAAAAGTTTTTCTTTGGTAAGTTTGAGTTCGATCTGTGAAAGAAATTTATGTTTTCGAGTTTTCTGAACTCGTGCGTTTTGACTTCTGTTGACATGATTTTGCTCGTTATTTTGATCACGACTTGTGTTTGGTGATGATTGGAATAATTGATATTTACAAATTTTTGAGGTGTGAAAAGTTGAATGGATATCAATTCTGATAATGGTGTTAATATGGAATGAATTGCTCAGGAGAATTGGCTGTTTTTGATTGGATTGAACAGTGGAATGCACAGAGAAATAATTATCAATAATGATCCACTGCCATTATTGATATCCATTTAGATGTTACAGAAATTAAGTGGTACCTAAAGTTATCGAATTATTGTTAATGGATAAAGTTATCAAAAGAATTTTCACACAAATTATCATGAGAATTTCATCCAACAACTGATCAACAGTGTTTTTCGTGGGAAACGGAAGAAAAAAACTTTTCATTCCAAGTTATTAATAGTTTATAAAGTTTTATGTAAAAAAACTTTTGGCCTTATGAAGTTAAGTGATAAGTAAGATGAAAGTTAAATTAATAAGAAATTCATGGGATTCAGAAAATTGAGAAATCTCTTGAGGGAAAATGTTTGTCATGGAAATCATGGAAATGATGATAGAAAAAAGGTTTTTAATTGAAAGCTCATGTGAATGTCAACTTATTCAATGGATATAAAAAGCATTTAGAACTAATCAGATAAAAAAAGAAGATTCATTTTTCGTTTCAATTTCCATTCTGATTTTTTTACCTCAAGTTTCAAACTCTTGGCTCAATGCTGAAAAGTTCAACGAATTTTCTAACGAAATTCTAAATTCTCTCAATGTTTCAGCCAACTATCCATGAATTTTCTCACTAATTTTCTGCTATTCGGTGTTCATTTTCATTCTGATTTATATATTCAACTCTGTAGACTTCGATGAACTTTTTTTGAAATTCTTCAACTTTGACTTTTATTGACTAAGAATTTTTAAATCTTAAACTTGAAGGTTCATTAATTACTTTATTCAATCAGTTCATTATCTGATTAGTAATGAGTAAATGCATAGAATTACAAAAAGAAATTCATTTCTTTGATATTCTTCTGGGAGTGAATTTTGCCTCCCAGTAGAGCTTATTCAAGTTTTACGATTAGAAGTCGCTCTCTTTATGAAGGGAATCTTTTTATTACTCATTAGTGTCTGGTTAATCAACGAATTCAATTTTATTCTATTTTTAGAGTAAATTTTATCACAAAAGTGTTATTGGTTGGATAACTTGAGAAATGGTATTACATTAGCTCAATGATTTACTGTCAATTTAATCAGATCAAGGAAACGACAAATTGACAGGTCAAATACACTTTTCAGGCATTTGACTCTTTTTCATGTTTCATTTTTTCATCGTATATTATTGTCTAAAAATGGTGAAAACCATTTGACAATCAAGACTCACTTGAGTGCAATAAAAATACACTTTTCAGATTACATTTTTTTGTTCAAAGTCTGAAAGAGTTCAAAGTGAAAAGTTATACAACATGGAATAAAGCTTTTTATTTCAAATTTTTCTTTTCTATTCAGTTCAGATTGAGAATAAAGAAAATGTTTCCACCTTTAATTTCATTCCATCATACAATAAATAAAGTCAAATCATTAAATTTTGTGGCAAAATTGTGTCCAAACAGCGAGTTCCAATAAAAATTTTGCACCAAAGCCGTGACTGCAGTTCCAGAAGTAGTCAGAGCTAAATCAGAAATCAGATCACTGAGAACGTTTGAACAGGGTTTGGAGAAATATGGACATTTCAGTCTTTCTATGGATCGCCCGAGTAATATCTAGTCTCAGTTCGTCGAAATTACAGAAAATTTGTGTTTCATTAACAATTTATAAGCTGATTTGTTACGTGTGAGAATGGTTATGTTGAAGGATTAAGTCGACCTAAAAGGGCTTCCTCTTAGCATCAATTTGCATTGAAAATGGATCAACTTGTAAATGAACCACAAAAGATCTCAGTTATACATCAAGCTTTGACAGAATGAATATGAAGTTGAAATAAATGATTCATTGAGATAATTATGAACTTTCATCTTTACCATTATTATCCTTTTTTGTTTGGTATTTTGTTTTCTTTCTTCTGGTTACCAATAAGGAATCAATGAGCAAATTGAATAGCATCTCATTAATGAGATCTTCATTATGAGGCCAGCAAATGTTTGTCAAGGTGCAGGAGAAGGCAAAGAAGGCAGAAAAAACCAACTCATTATCATGATTCATAACAAGATATTTTCTCTTTCAGTTCACGTTATTGGATTGTGTGAAGGTTTTCATTTGTTCGTAAATTGTGTCTCCATCCAAGGAAGAAAAAGTTGCTAGTTCTAGTAGCCAAAGATAGTAACAGAAATAAAAGCAACTCAACACTGGTAAAAATAATTTGATTGATGATCGCATTCATTTTCATCTTACAAGTATCCATCAAAATTGAGGGACAAAAAAAGTTATCGACTGCTCTCCAACAATAACAGCCTCACGACTTGGAGATACATTTAGATATGTAAAACTTTCCTGTCAATTGTTGTCCAATGACATGCATAATTAGCTTAACCTTTTTTAGCTTCTTTCATTTTCCAACCTTTCAACGTCAACCCTGCACTTGAACAGAAAAAAGTCTGAAAAGACAAGGGAATTGTTAAAGTAATATTATAGTGTAATTTACTCGGTTTGTTTCTTGCTCGCTTCAACTTGATCAACTTATTACACTTTTCTGAACAATTGATGAGCTCGGAACAAGCAAGTTTACCAAACGATTTTTGACTCTCTTCTTCTAGACTCTGGACAATCAGGCAACATGTAAACTTTCAATGATAACATTCAACTTTTCTTCATCTTCTTCTTGTTCATGATATGTGATGAGATGCCAACTTCAAGACATTCTTGTTTACTAGTTACAACCTTTTCGCATCTTCTTCCTCTTCATTTTCATCTTGAAGACATTTTTCTTGTTCCAAAACAACAAACCTTTCTCCCTTCAATCCAACCTCTTGTACCAACAATTAACTCATCTTAACTGATTCGCACAGATATATTATACAATAAAGACAATTTAGACTGAAAGTAAACACAACTCATGGTAAACCTGCAAATGACTAGTTCAATTTCAAGCAATTTAATCGATTAATTTGTCAACTAAATTCGCTGGATGCAATATCAGTCCACTTTTACTCGTCATTTCCATATCAATTGATTGCACTTGACAAACCTTGGCTATTAAATGATTTAATAATTTGAAGGAAACAATTGAAGAAGGAAAAAGGAACCAAAAATTATGACTTTTGCCAGTTTCATTATTATTATGCATACAATGGTTGATGTTGTTTGATATTATTTTCAGTTGTAATTAATATTCGATTCTCATGTGGACATCTTCAAGATAAACAGTAACTTGTAACTTTACAAATAAACGTTTCATTTGAGATATTTTCAGGTTGACCATTCCTTAATCATCATCATTATCTTTCCGTTTCTTCTTCAATTTCCCTTCTTTCTCTTAGTTTTCACCATTCTCATTTCATCATGAAAATCACGTTTCACTCCATGTTTGAGTTTCCGTTTTCATTCCTCTCAACCATCCAAAACTTTTTCTGTTCAGTGTTTATTTGAAAACCACAAGCAACTCGGACAAATTGTTTAACACAAAAGTAAAACTAATTTATCAAACAGAATAAAATTTTACCTGCAAACCGACTTCGAATATTGAAGTTAGTAAAGTTTCACTCAGAAACTTGCCAGCTCAACTTTGAAGCAATAGATATTCATTGTTTCAATATTTTCCCCTTGAATCAGGGATATTTTTCCATAGTTACATTGGATTGTACAATATTGGTTAAGAAACAAAAGTTATAAAACTTGCTGCATAAGATTTGGTTTGGTAAAAGTATCAACCATGGATACGCAATTTACCCAAAAATGTAAAGTTCATAACTAAACTATTTTAATATCAACTTATCTAAAATCGTTATAAAATAATTTCCTCGTTTCATTTTGCACTTGCAAATCATAATTGGAGCTCCCAGCATTTCATTTCTCTACAAGTCAGTCAGGATTTTAGATATTGGTCTGAACTTTAAATCGAAATGTCTTTTAGACGAGCACATAATATAATAGAAACAACAAAAGCATTGAATATTATTGCATTCGTGGTTATTTTGATTCAAATCAATAAACTTTTATCAATAAACAGATCAATATTTTGTGCTTGGTTTGTCCAAAGAACAGTTTCATTCTCAATTTTCATGGTTACAGTCTTAAGCTCTTTAGCAGTCTGTAACAATCGTCTGCCTGTAACAATAATTAACATAAACTAAGCTTTCTTTGTCTATTTTTCAGTTCATGAAGCTTTAGATTATTTATTCATATTAGGGCTGAACTTCGATTCTGTGCTAATAACGATGATGGAAACAATCTTTTTTCCTCGTGTCTTTACAATTTCATGGAAAGATGTTAATAAAAAGCATTGAAAAACAGCGAATATTGCATTTGGAAAAATCGACCTGAAATTGTACTCAACAGTTAATTTGGATTCTTAAAGTTGACCACTTTTGCTAGGACTTTTTACTCCAACATTTAAGTTGGAAAATTTGATGGAACTGATAAAGAATTAGATTAAAAGTTCATTTTTTGGTTCTTCAAAAGCGTTTCGTTTATGAAGCAATTATTTGAACTGATTATGTTGTCAAAAGGGTTTGAAGCCATGAGAGTTGCAAGTTGAAGTTGGAAAACTTTTTGGTTTGAAAAGATTTGATTTTATCGAAATGATAAACTTTAAGTAACCATGATGGAAGTAAAACTGAAAAAGATGATGATAAGGTGATGATGCGAATGGTAAAAGAATCAGGAGAATGAGAAAAAATGAAAATGCATTTTTGTTCTCAACACAACACAAAAAAAACTATGTAAACCTAATGATCCATATAATGGTCAAGAAATTTTCAATCCCATTCAAAAGCGATCCTTTTTTCTGTTCTCACAACTTTCAAGATTTAGTTATCACTATACTTTGTTTTTATTGACCATTTAGTTTCATCTTTTTTCTTGCTTCTCTCCATCTCAAGATGAAAACTGGCCAATTGTAACAATTTTGCTGCCCATTCAGTGATCATTTTGCTGTTGATTGATTTTTATTTTTACTGTTTTCTCTCGTTTATCCTTATTGGAACACAGCTCAACAAAGTTAATCATTATTCAATTTGATTATTGCTTAACTAGTGATAGAAATTGATTATCAATAATCACTGGGAGTGACCAATGTTTGCCATCATTATGGGAATGATTGGGGAAACGCAAATGGAAAGAGAACGAAAAATGTTTGCATTTTCATCCAATACTTAATTCAATTGATTGATAATCAAACTAATTCAGCAATCATTAGCAATCAATTAACTAAGGTGCAATCATTTGTGGTGAAGCTAAAATTTGGGTGAAAATTAATTGCTTATTGAACAAGTTGATCAGTTTCGTGATTCAATAATCGCAACAAATGTTTCCAAATGTTATCATTTCACTCCCAGTGAATGATGGAAATCGTTGGAATGTTGAAATGAAATATCAAAAGAGAAACATTTTTAGCAACAATGTAACATGATGGATGATAATCAGTGAATACACAAAGAATGAGGCGAAATTAGTTTAGAGAAACTTATTTCAACAGAATTTTGAAATTAATTGTTGATCAATCATTTTTATCAGATTTTTGTTGTTTTCTTGGAAACATTTTCATTGGAATGCTTTGCACTGCCTTTTCAATGAACCTTTCATCTTGAGATTCTGACTTAACCATGAAAAGATTAACATCTTTAGCGAGCAAGGATTATCTAATCAAGAGAGAGATTAATTAGAAGGAAAAGACTGAATTATCATGAATCGACTCACCCCAAGTTGATCCACATGATCAACTCTGAATCAACTAAGAATTTGTTTCTCAATTTATTCATCTAATTAATCTTCTTATTGTTACAATTATTCATGGAAAAGTGAAGCTTCTGTGACGAATTTGGAAAGAAACATTTTTACGATTTTTTCCTTCGATTTTGATTCGTTATTCAAATTGAAACTTTTTGATAATTTAGTTTCTCATTCTTGCTGTTGGAACATTTTAAAGTGTCAATTCAAATAACATGACTTGTCAATGATGAACAGAAAAGAGGGAAAATTTCATTTTAATAGCAATTTAGTTTATGAAGAATTGCTTTTTCTTCGTTTGGTTCCAAATCGAAGTGACAGTAAAAATTGAAAGTTGAACAATGGAAACTGATAAACATGAACTGGGAGTGAAAGCAAATTGATAACATGATAAGTGGAAAAGGAAAAACAAATAAAAAAGTTCTTTATCAACGATAGTTTATCATGTTATTCAATTGAAAATTTCAGTCATTTTTTTTGAATAATCAGCTAATTCAATTGGTTGGAAAAAGAAAAAAAAGTTCAGACAGAATCAACTAATCAATATAATAAAGTTAAATAAGAAAAGGTAATTTAATATTTTTTGCTCAACAAAATTTTTTCTTTCTTCAAGTTTCTTCTTTTCATCGTATTTCGTTGCCAGTGAAACTATCACAAAATGGTTATTATAAACATTATTGTTGCTCAGCAATTTTAAAAGTTGACTACAGCCAAGACGATATTCAAGTTGATATGAAACAATTGCCATTATTTGTGATCTGCTTAGAGGTAAATTTAAAGTTGCCTTTAAAGAGTGTTTTTTAGTTTGTTTTTGCAAACCTAAAAAAACATTGTTTATCGTCTTTAAAAGTGCAATTGGGAAATGAAAGTGAAAAATGAAATTGTTTTCACTTGCAATGGTTTGAATTTTTCATTTCAACTTTACACTTTTAGTGTTATCATCATCAGTGAATACCCTTGAGCTTGAAGATTCAACATTCTCATTAGTAGAGTCTTAACAACTTGACGAAATTTGATCATTAAGTTGTGTTCATTGGAATTGCATTAAAACTTGGTTAACTTCAATCCAACAAATCAGCACATTCGACTGTTGATGAAATAAGTAAGATGCAAGTAGTGAGGGTCTTTGGGTTGAACTAATGGCAGACCGATTGGGTTGCTTGATGATAAAGTTGGTGAAGTTAATGATTTAACTTGAAGCTATTGATTGCATAAATGAATCAGAATGGTTGGAGAATAGTGAAAACAATCGTTTGGGTTAATTAAAGAGTGAAGCATCTGAATAAATTTGATAACTGATATTAGTTTTTATTAGTTTTTGTTTACTCTGTTAATTGACCTTCAGGGTTAAATACATATCATTAGGTAAAATCAATTATTTATGCAAATAGATAACAAGTGCAAACTTCAATCAAGATTGAGGCAAAAATGTTGATGGAACCAACTCAACTAATCGAACCAAATTCATCATGTATCGTACTTGGTTGTTCAATCTGAATAAGCTCATGATTAAAGTCTGAGGTCTGTAGCACTAACCGTTCGCGAGCGATGTCTGCATGAAGGCGTAAAATGAAAGAAAAACGCCCGTTATGATGAATAACATTGATTCTGGTGAATTCAAATTTTCATAATTTACACCAGTAAGCTTGTGGTAATTCTTCGTAATTTGTCATGAAACTCGAACTTGTTGCAAGAACTTTTGGTGCTATTTTTGCATTCGAAATGAAAAATTGAAATTCTTTTCCAATTTTGATCAGAACTAGAGCATCATCCCTCCCTCTTATCTTTCCGATTGATCAATCAAATTTAATTACAATTGTCATCCATTTGTTACACAGTTTAACCTTTAACCTTCACTTTAAAGTAATCATCAAATACCTTGGAAAAGATCAACATTAATGAAAATTAAAGTAAATTGAAATTCATTACTTGTTCAACCTGGAAATTTCAGTAAGAAGCAACAATGAAAATCGAAAAACAAGAAGCGAAATGTTTGTTCTTTTCATTTATCGGAGAAAAAAATTCCGAACATTTCTCAACATTATCTACGTCTCATCATCTAATAAAGGTTATCTGTTTGTTCAACATTTGGTTGGAAACTGGGAAAACACAGGTGACATGTGATTCCCTTTTACATTCCACTTCTAGTTAACATACCTTACAGTTAGTCAACTATCAAAAGTCTAATCAAATGTTCAATAACGATTATCTAATCCGTCAATGTTTAGTTGAATCAATCAACATTTGATAAACTTGTTTCTATCGTTATTAACAAGCATTTTGTTGAGACACAAAAGTGAAAGAGTAAAATGTAAAGTTAATGGAAAAATGATGATCATGAATGAAACAATTTTTCACTGTTAATGAATTTCGAATTTAAAATTGATTGGAATCTCCAATGGAACAATTAATTTATCAAAAGTCAACTGATAACCTTTTCATGATCAATTCGTTCAATCATTTCAATTATTCAATGATAATGATGATGATGAGCATCATTATTGTTTCACTTTATTGTTACATCAAATAAATTGTTACACCATCATCAATCTAGTTTATCTTGTTTATTTTTTCATCTTCCTTTGCTCTTTCTTCATCTTCTTCGTCATCATCATTCATCCAGTTTAGATTGTTTTTTTGCTCTTGTTATTGTTGTCTTTTTTGTTGTACAAAATAACGTTATCAAATGTCAGACAATCAGTTGATTGAAATTGATTGTGTAACAGAAACGCAAAATTATAATCCTTTCCATGAAAACTGACCTTTTTTCACGAGTAATTGATAAGTATCGTTTCAGTATTTATCGTTGCTGTTTATCGATTTTTAAAGGTTCACTTTACTGGTCAGTGTTGGACAAAAAATTTTGCTACAAAATTGGGCTTAGCCTTTACTTAATTGTTTATCAATTCATGTTATAACTTTTTGATCTCTGGTTTTCCAACCCAGATTTTCATATCAAATTTCACCCACAAAATTGGTTAACATTAAATGAAAATGGACAAAATTATGAGCAAATTGGTAAGTTGAGCAAACTGATCATTTTCAACCATTAACGAATCAAATTTCAACAATCGTATCATTACATTGTGGACAATTTTCCTTGAATCACATTTACGCTTACAATACATTGATAATCTAATTTTAAGCTTGTTTGAACAGAAGAATGATTATTCGATGAAAAAGCTACCGATAACTAAAACCAACATCGAGCGAAAAGCTCCAACACTTTTGTTGGGCGAAATTTTAACAGTCTGTTTTTTATTGCATCATCTGCAGTCCTCCTCAAATGACCTCTGAAGTTCGTTTTTGAATTTCGATGTAGAGACAGAGACTAAAACTTGCCCAGTGCTAATAATTATTGGCCAATAAGATGGTTGAACTTATGACCGATCTAATTGTTTAACTACTGTTAAGCCTTTGACAGTTTATTTTTCAGCATGGTTTTGAAATTTGCATGCGACTATGTAAGCCATTTTACTAACGAATCGTTAATCAAATTATTGGTTTAATCTATTGGACGAATCTTTAAACGAATGAAGCTGGATAAATAGTGTGATAACGGAATAACCTGTTGCCTTAAGCACGAAAAAGGTCAGGTTTAGGTTGGATATGGCAATGTCTAACATCTGTCAGCATCCTATCAGCAAGAGAAATTAGGGAAAACCAGCGAACATTGAAAATGTTGCAAACAGATAGTAAAGGTTATGGTCAATGGCTGTTTTTTATGATTTAGATTTGTGGTCAGTAGGTCTACCTTTTCCAAGGAAAGCGTTCATGTTTGATCAATGTTCAGAAAGAAGACGACCAGCAAAACTAAACTCGAGGGACTCACATGTTCATGTCAACATGAAAGGTCATCACCATTAGACTTTCCACTAAAATAAATGTCTTTTCTCTTGACCATCATTCAACTCGACAATGATATTTAACCATTTCAATCTATCTTTTCTTCTTATCCATTTGGATGAAATTGAATTTTAAAATGTTGCTAGACAATTACTTTTAAGGAAACTGATAGTTTGTTGAGTTTCAATTTTATTTGGTGAAACTCGAAGTTTGCTCATCAAACCTTTTCTTATTACTTTCACCAAAAGTTCACCTTTGACAATAGCAAAGCCTTACGGTAAAATGATACATAAATGATACATAAATGCATCAAAAAGGAGAAACCAGAAGGAAATAGTATCATGATGACAGAACTAAAAAAAGATAATTCAGTTTCTTCTTCACCTTCAACATTTTCTGAGTAAAACGAGTTTCCACAATTTTTCAATTTCTAACTTTTATTATCGTCAAATTATTAATAATGTTTAATGTTTTTCTTTTCGTTTAACACACCTTGACTTTTCCCATATTTTTTATTGTTGAACATCTTCAGCCATCATGGTTAACATGAAACAGTTTGTCATTCAGCTGATAAATATTGATGAGCGTGAAAACGAAATTGCCGATCTTTTCGTCTTCACTCTCAGATCAAACTCCGTCTTCACTCTCAGATCAAACTCAAGATTAATTGTAACACTAATCTAAATGATCCGAAATGAAATTGAAACATTTTTGCAATCCGATTAGTCATTCTGTTCAAGATTATCATGACAATTTATTCAGTTGGCTGAGCAACCAAATGATTTAACTGATTCAATTCCCAGTTTCAACTTGTAAATCAAAATGAATTTGATTTCATTTAATGAGTGAAGTTGATGAAGGACTCGAAAAAGATTGTTGCAATTAAAATTTTTAATCAATTTGATAATGATTGAAGGTAGACGTAATTGTCAGAGGAGAGTGAGAGGGAAAAGTAAGAAGTCAGTTAAAGCTACAAAATATCACTTAGCAAGGTTAATACCTTTGCTAATCTACTTTGATCCACTTGAAACCATCTTATTTAAAGGTCCTTTGAGCTTAACCCAAACATTTTGTCATTTATTCAGTTTGAGTTGAGTTGAGCAATGTAATCATTATGACACAATGCAAGCATTTATTCAATTTTAATACCAATTTGTGTCAGCTTTTGTTTTCTCAAACTTTCTCGTCTTTGCATTCGAAACCAACATCAATTGTTAAAACGCAAGTTTTCGTGAAATCATGAACAAGCCATTCTCTTTGTTAGCCAAATCTTAGCGCATTTCATCTCTTCTCAGGGAAATGATTTTCAGCAAATTTCGGTCAATCATTGAGAAAAGCAGATTCAGGATAAACTGAATCTTTAATGCAAGTTCAAGATGCAAAGTTCTGACTAAATTATTTGGCGAATGAACGATAGAAGTTTCAGTTTAAAATCTATCCAAATGTAATCACTAATTGAGAATAAGATTTAAGAAAGTTTTGAAGTTTTTCAATTTATCCATGTCAATGTCGAGTTAATTTTCCCAAAATTGATCCTCGAACGATTGTGGGATGAAACTACTGAAAATGTTTATCAAAAATCAGTTTTGATAACTTTTTAAAAGCAATTCATACTTTGCATGAATCACCATCCAAATGATTCTCGAGACTGAAACCCTGAAACGTTACTCGAAGCAAGAAAAAAAGGAAATTTAAATGTCAACAATCATCATTCAAGTTAGCTTCACTTTTGCAAAATTTTAAGTGCATTTCCAATGAGAAGAAAAAAACTAAAAAAAACCTAAAAAAGACTAAAACTTTCACCCAAAGTTTCATTTTTCACGACTCAATGTGAATAGATCATTTATATTGCTGTCTTTATCTCGAAAATTCAGGTCACTTGTGCCTTTGATTCGTTGAAAGCAATTTTTGCATTTGAAGAGGCAAAAAGTTGCGAAAACAATTTCATGGTTCAATGTGAATTTGAATCATTTTGAAAATTGTCTTTCAACAAAAATCTTTATCTAAAATCTTTTACAAGAATGGTTAAGATGAGAGGAGAAAGAAAGGTTAAGATGGAATGAAAAAAAAGACGGAGAAAAAAGTGATTTTTAATGATTCAAATGATTATTTTATGCTCTTTCCAGTCCATTCCTGTCAACAATTCAATTCACCTCGGACCATTAGATGGTAAAAAGAAAAGGTTAAACTTTTCTCTTGCATCTTCATCTTTATCCATCTCTTGTTCATCATTACTTACACCAAGGGAATAGCTGGATATGATTCAGTTTGCTTTAAATGAAAGATGCAGATAATAAATGACACAACCAATCAAATTATTGCATTCATTTGATAATCTATTTTTTCCTCGTTCTAATCATTACCAACATTCATTAATATACAGAATTGTCATCAGTTTATCATCTGAATGAACAAACGAAAAGATGGAAAAAAAGTAAAAACAAAACTTTTTCCTTTCTGTCATTTCCATGTTAAACTGAACACAAGGCCTTGCCAAGTCTACAATTAAAGTATTCATTTACAAGTTCGTACTTTTGTTTTTCCCTTTTTTCATGAATTTTCATATTTCCATGTAAAATGCCTTCAAACCTTCCATGAACTTTCAACTTTTTTCTCGCAACTTTTTTGCCTCTCGAAAGTAACAATTTAATCTCTTGTGATTTAACCATATTTTTTCATCAACAAAAGTCGACTGGCAATAATGCAATTTATGTTTGCCTTGTTTTGTTTCATTTTTATTTCGTTTCGCTCAAAGTTTTTTTTACTGCTCTTCATCAAACAAAAGTTCAATCACATTAGCTGATAATTTCAATTCTCATTGATTCAACTCTCAGAGGATGAGAGAGGAAATATTGTGACATGAAAGGCAAAAGTAAACGGAAATTTGCAATAAAAGTGAGACCAACAGATAACGGTTTCGAATCATGTTATTTGGTTAGTTTACTTTTCATGATGAAACATTGACACGTACAGAAATGAAATTATTTTTTCCAGCTTTTCCAATCAACTTTAATCTCTTGCAAATCTTGCAACTTTTTCCCATGAAAACGACTTTAAATTTTACCAAAAGTTTAATCTTGCAATTTGATTAGCAAATGTACAAAACTTGTTACAACTGTAAACAAAAAACTGGAATCTGATTCAAAAGCAACTTTGGTAAACTTTGAATTAAAAGAATTCAATTGAAGAGAAGAAAAAAGTAATGAAAATATTGTTTCTTTTGTTCGAAAATTGAACATGAAAAAAAAGATTGTTCAGTTCGAAAGGTAAACACAATGAAAATGAACAAAGCTAATATTAGGTAAAGTTGGTGAAGAATGAGAGTGAAATACTTTATTGATTAACCTTTTCTCATGACAAGTCTTTTTTTCCCTCTCAAATGATTATTGGTTGATCAAAAACAAGAGCAAATGATTAAAATATTTTGCAACTTTCAAATGGAAAGAAAGATTTAAGGGAACAAAAAAAGAGTTTGTTTTCTGGTAAAAGAAGAAAATGATTTTCTCTTTTCTCTTTTTACCCCTTTACTCATTTGTCTCTTTTTTTACACCGAGAAACAGGTAAACCTGAAAACTGTATGAACAAGGAAAGCATTAAAATTCAAAGCAGATAAATTTTCCAGCAAACCTTTCTTTACCCATGAGATATCAAATTGTTGATGAATCAAAATAAATTTCAACTCGAATAATAACAAAAGTTTAAAGTTTTTTTTCTCTCCCAACTTGGTGAAACTCCATGAAAAGTAGAAGCTAATAATTTCTCAATGAAAATTGTGCTCTAACTGGGAGTTGGAAATTTTTCTTTATCCGATTTAATCGTATCAATATGTTACCAGTATCAATGGTTCAAGTGAAGTTCACTTTTTTCGCCAAATTAATTTGATTAACTTAACCATCTTGAAGTTAAATTATCCAAGGCTTGATGTATGAACGTGTCAAAATCAGCAAAGGTTTCAAATAAAAATTTGCTCAAAAGTTCAAGTCTAACCTGGAAAACTTTGCTGCAACTTGGAGTTAACATTGAAAGCCTTTTAATAAGCAAATTGTCACATCTCTCAACGAGTAAACTCTGTTACCATCGAGTGACTCTGATGCATGAAGATGAGCTCATTGAGGTTAACTGATCAATCGTTAGAGACTTTTGAGTGCGACTTTGAAGATTGATTTTCAGAGAATGGTTTTGGTCTGGAAAATTCTGAACATCGAAAGTCTTTTAATGAGAGAATTGTCACTTTTTTGCTTTTAGCCAATCGTCAATCGTTTCTAGTGGTTTCTGAGTGCGAATTGAAGATTGATCTTCAGAGCATTTCATCATGTTGGGATGCTTATCCGAGTTTTGAAACTTTAAATGATGAAAATGTCAAGTTGCTTGATCGACTTATGCTCTTGAAATGGTTTCATTTACTGGGAGTGAAAAAACTCCCAGTCACAGATTAAGTTGATGAGAATATGATTGCTCAGTTTTTTGATGGAAAAAATTGAATGAGAAAAAAAAAGTTCTATCATTGATTGAGAGGAGCAATAATGATGAAGTGAATGTCATGGTATGAAACAATTCATCATATTTTGATGCTTTTGTTGAGATAATTTTCTTTCATCATGATATTCAATATGATAGTCAATTAGATGTGAGATTTTGATGAATTCTTGTTCAGAGACAAATCAGTTTATAATCATTATTGAAATTGTTTGCATCAACTAAATTGATCATTTTATTCATATTCAACTAATGAGTTTATCATTGCAATTTATTACAACCAAAGTTCAGTGAATTTATTGCCCTGAACTGAGTTTTTGAAATTCCATGTGAATTTTTTGTAACATTAAATGAATTTTTTTATCTTTTATTAGAGTTGATTTGGTGTTTAATCAGGGAATGATAAACTTTTTCCTCTTCTTTTTTTTTCTCGTAAAATTTGACTTTCCATGCAATATCATCATTTACTTAGCAATAATTGAATAACTGGCTTCAACTTATATCTAAATTTTGTATTTACTTTACTATTTACTCGATTCACTGAGAAAAAGTAAATTGAATTTGAAATGCTTTTTATAAGTTCAACTTTGCACTTTTCACACAAAGCAACTGATGAATAATTAATTTGATTTTGTATTGGCCGGAGTTTTGTACTTGTTTGCAAATGTTTCATTAATTGTGTATTTTATCATTCAAGGTTACTTTTGTTTGCTTTTCAAATTTTCAATACAGATAATCATTGATTGGAGACTTTTCTCAACATTTCCCTGAACTCAGTTTTTCGTCAACTTCTTATTGCAATCATGCTTTTTATTGTGATGATTCGTTAAGTTTCAGTTATTCTACAATTTTGCCTCACTTTTTCTGCGTACATGAATCATGCATATCTACGAATGAATACATTCAGATTATCTACAATACAATTCACTTGGTTAACTACAAATATCGGCAATAAATAATTGACTTTTTTATAGTCAACGTTCAGAGATTCGCAAGTTAGTAGTTAGTCTGGATCAACCTGCGACAGTCAAAGTGTTCAAGTTGCAATGATAACTCTTATAGCTGTAACACTTATGAGCTTTATGCTCTCGACACCTAAAGTTAACTGAAATAAATATTGTAAAGTTGAGCCAAGAGGCTTGATTTGGCTCAGCTATGGTAAGCCAAATAAGGCTAATAAGATAGTTAGGGTTGAGCTTCAGTAGTGAGCTCGGCGTACATAAACGCAATTGAAACAATGTAACAAATCAGTCAAGACAAGGAGTCGAAAAGTTCCATTCTTACTTGTCTTCAACTATCGACAGTTCATTTTTGGAAAATGACCTCAATCGGAATTTCAATTGAATTAATGAATGAATATAAGCCTGTCTGAGTAAACAGCAGATTTTCTTTAATCTTAAACCATTGAACATGAATTATTAGGAATACATTGAGTGAGCCCACTCTGATAAACCCTGATACTTTAACTAGTAATCTGCGATTAACCTGGACATTAGCATGGCTCATTGTTCAATATCTTCAATTTTTGCCATTACTTGGTGGACTTTTACTCGTTTGGAGTTAACAAATTGAGATTATTATCTGTCCAATACACATTTGTATTCACATTGAACGAAAAGGCTAAAGTGAATGTCTACACACCATGGAAAGATACCCTTCATTACCATTAATCTGATTCATTTAATTACATCTTTTGCTTCTCTGATTTACACTTATGTTCACTTTCTCACTCCGATAACTTTTCCTTCTCCAACTTTATCATCTCTCATCATTCCCATTCCCAGTCTCTTCTTGCTTCTCATTTTCTTTTTATTACTTTTCTCATTTCAACTTTGATTCCATGCGAAATGAACAAAACTCATTTACTCCATTTCGCTACCTCTTTTCACATTCACAAGATAATACATTATCTTACAAGATACACCATGTTTGCATGTCTAAGTGCTATAAATTCAATTTGATTCAAATTTGACTCCCAGTTTAATGGTAAACTTTAACCAATAACCTGAAACAAGAGCAAATACCAGAGTAAATGAATGTAAAAAAAGCAACATTGATCAACAAAATTTCAAGCCAAACGGAATAAAAATTTAATCATCTTTTCTCATCTCAAGTTTACTAAACTGAATCAACAAACCATGGAAAATTATTTTTCATCAATTCTAATAAAAAGCTGAGGAAAAAGGAATCTAAAACAATGAGAAGAAACGAAATGAGAAACGATAAATTAACTTTAATATGAAAAAAGGGCGAAGAAAAAAATGTTTCAAATGGTTCATTTATCGAATCAAATGGTTGATTATTTGTTGATTAAATTAATCAATGTCAACCAGTTAATAGATGGTAAACAATTAGGTTAACCCTTTTCGTTTCTTATTCAACTTTGTTTTCCGTTCACTTGAACGATTAATGAAATTGAAGGAGAAAGAAAGCGAACATTGAGAAAATGGAAAAAATAATTTTCTTTAATGGATCAAAAATATTATTTTCTCTCAATGAACAACCATGAAATCAATGATTCCAAGCGAGTCAAGTATTGCTCGATATATTGCATGATGATGGAGATTAGCATGATTATGAATGGCATATCATGAGAGGAGAAGGAGAAAAAAAAGTAAATGAAAAGATTTCAATTGATAGACTTGCTGTTGATATTCACAGTGTTACTCTCAAAGGATTACAATTTCTTGCGTCTTGAAATGAATAAAGGTTAACAAATCAGTTCATATTACAGATGAAATAACGTAAAGAATTCAAAATTATTCCATTTCATGTTACGTTCATTTTTTTCTTTCAAACAATATTTCTCTTTCATATGTGCCAGGAGAAGAGTAAAGGATGGGAAAAAATGTTCAGGAAATGAGAAAAGCAGATGAAAATAAGAAGTTTTCTTTTCGAGTTTACACTTTGTTCGTATTCTTTTCATGATGCTCAACTTTATGATATTGTTCTTTATGCTACACTTTTTCATGTATGGAAGAGAAGGAGAAAGAAAAAAAAGTGTTATTTTTTTTTCTTCATTGAATAATAGTGATGAAAGAAAAAGAAGAGGACAGAAAATGGAATCACAAATGTTGAACTTGAAATGAATTACGTTAAGTACCATGATGAATGCTATAGTTATTTACCAAAACCTACTGTTTGAAT
This sequence comes from Tetranychus urticae, assembly GCF_039701765.1. Lineage (NCBI taxonomy): Eukaryota > Metazoa > Arthropoda > Arachnida > Trombidiformes > Tetranychidae > Tetranychus > Tetranychus urticae. The sequence goes on along the minus strand of NC_142959.1, from coordinate 11,470,980 downwards.
CAATTTGTCACTTGGCTGTCTTTGAGTTAACAGTGTGTAATAACATGAATACAGTTCAGTTACAAAAGAGTGAGAAGGAACAGGAAGAGCAGAAAAAGTTGATTATTTTAGTTTCGAGATTGAAACAAGGTTCGAACTTCGATTTGATTTATAATTTTAATCATTCGAATGAGATTCACATGATGAACGAGTGGAGCTCAGTTTGAAATTGCATTTTGATCAACAAATGCTGCCTTTTTTCAAACTTCAAATGTAAATTGGATAATGTGATAAGCATCACTAGGCGAGTCTTGATGAGTTTAAGCATCGAAATGACGGTAACTTCTTCGGTGTCGAATTCGCAAACAACTTTTGAATGATTTTCGTTTATCATTTTCTTATCAACTTTTCAAGTCTCAATTCATTTGAATCTATCCGCTGATAAATTTAGCCATTGACCAAAATTGACGAAATAAAAAATTGAATTTTTCTGAGGAAGCTTACATTTTTTGGAAACTTTTCATATGCTTTTTCATGCGAAATATTGATTTCGATTTTTTTCTCTCTTCTCATTGGCATGAAAATTGATTGTGCGATAAGTTTATTTGAACTTTGCAGTAAACAAGAATAAAATAACAATTTCCGCCAAGAATTGCCATGAATATATAACTAGAAGATTGGTGAAATGATGGTGAGAAAAAAAGTGAAAAGCTTGATATTAATACTTGGTACTAAACCTTAATACAGCGTATTGAAGAGGTTAAACATGAATTTCTTGCAAGATTTACTGATTCGATAAAAAATCAGCTAAGAAAATGAGCTCAACAAAAGGTTTTAATGGCAAGAAGAGTAGATGGTAAAAGAAAAGTTCTGAGAAAAAAGTCTCTTTAATCAGATAAAGATGCATTTACCAAGTCAAGTTGAACTTTTTTCCCTTCCAAATCATTGTTAACCCTTTACGGAATAAATTCATTCTGTTCTCTAATTACCTTTTTGCTAATTAAGCAAAATGTGATAAAATTATATTCAATATTAAAATTAGATGTTCAATGTATAATAATAATAATTTTATTAATAATATTCTCATTGTTCCAAGGAAAACAGCATAACATGGAGTTTCCATAGTTGAGCTAATTTCGTTGTTATCTTTATTCAATTTTTTCGCTTCTTTCCTCATAACATAATTTCAATCATATAATCAACTGATGGAATCACCTTGCAGGTAGAGAACAGCAGGATAAGCAGAAATGCACAGAAGGAAAAGAAAAGGAAAAACTGGGAGTTTTCACTCCCAGCATTCGTTCAATCAGCGAATAGTATTGCAATGAGTAATTCTGATGAATTATAAAATTTCATATTCGATGTTATTCAAGCACAGAATGCTGTCCATCAAGCGTTATCTGTGTTATCGATATCATGAGACTGGGAGTTGAAGTTGCATGTTAATCAATGTCCATGGCTGTGTTCATGGCTCAATGCGACATCTTTTTTCATTGACTTTTGGCAAAAAATGTTTCACTGCTTTTGCTGTTCCACTTTTTGTTGTCTATTTGTGTTCAACTTATTCATTCTTGCTGATCATTGGATAGAGTTGACAATATTGATCATGAAAAAGTAAGATGATTATGATGATGAGATCAAGTCAAAAAGTGCTGAACACACAAAGATTGCTGACAGTGAGTATACTGATGGAATGAGAGGAATGAATAAAGAGAAGAAGGAAGAAGAAAAAGGAAAGAAAAACAAAATGTATTCCAATCATTTTATTCTTATTCTTCCATTAAATTGTATTATTCTTTGTTCTATTCACAATCTTTTGGATAAATTTCGAGTTCATCATTCCTCTTCATCTATCGACCTAACATAACACAATTCATCGTGAAATTATACCATTCTTTTTACCAAAAAGAACTCACTTTTTTCCTCTTTCCAGCAAAGTCTATTTACTCCGCATCCTTATAATGGTAAAGGATAAACTCTTTTTTTCGTTATATTTTTTTTCTTCTCATATATTTCACTATATAACTAGACAAGTTTGAATCATTTTATGGTTTTATTTTTCCGCCCAACTTTCACTTTTCATACTTTTCTGTATAAAAACTTTACTTTTCGCCACTTTTTTATCTCTCGCTATTTTTTATCCCACAGAATATTCTGCTACTTTTTTATTACATAATTATATCAACATGCTATTCTTGGAGTTGTTGCTGTTATTATCAACTTTTCCAGCTAATAAGAGTTTTTTTCCAGTGTAAAATGGTCTCACTGTAAACATTGAAAAACTAATAACGTTTTCTGGTTCCAGAGAAGGAGAAACTTTTTTTATTATCAATTTCATCTTCATCTTTCCTTGCAATCGTTTTTCACTCCCTGAGTTTACTTGGAGTGCAATATTTACTTCGATAGATTATTGTGATAAAAATCATTCTCCGTGACAGGAGCAAGATTAATAGAGAAAGATTATTGGAGAAATTTTTTATTCACTTATTACATATGAAAAGTGGCAGATCGATTCTTGGTATTAACATTTCATGATGAAAATGAGTGATAATTTTTAGTTATCAATATATTAGCTGATAAATTCACTGGAAAAAAGCTGACGAAGTCGGATAAATCTATTGATAATCGATTCATGATCTATTTTGAAAAGAAATTGTTTTTCTCTATCAGTGAACTGAAGTTGGAACACTTGTTCATGTATTAGCTCTAGAAGGATCCTTAACGTATTAAACTCTTATTATAATAGCAGAACGTTATCGATTATTTTGTTATCTATACCTTGAAAAATCGATTTTTGCGATTGCTTAATAATCGATAGTTATAACAAATAACGATACCCAATGAGATTGATGCATCGATTAAATGTACACCGATCGATTCAATAGGAATTCAAGAAATTCCGGAAGAAATGTTTTTTCTAGTTGATTGCATCAGACATTTTGAAAGATAAAATTCGTGATTCATTCATGGGATGATTACATGAATGATTTTCAAATGTACAGTTCCACCTTAAATCGATAAGCATGAAAGTAGTGAGATTCCGATTTTGGATTTCTTTTTTGGAGATCGATTTTTTCGATCAATTTTCTTGCGAAATCGATCGATTTAAGAATACAATTACAACAGCAAAATGCCAAAAACCCTTTTCTTGACATTTCCATCAAAAAAGCAACAACAGATCTACGAAATTGTCTTCTGTCTCGAAAGTCAGAAAGCTTGTTTTTAAAGAGATTGATCCTTCCAGGGTTGAGATCGATTAATTTTTGTGTGATAAAAATCGATTCTTAAATCGGATTGGAACATCACTGCATGAAGGTATTTAAAATGTTCAGATGAATAATATCTTAATTTCGAGTGGGGCTTTTTTTGAAATCTTAAATTCCCTGAAATCGAGTTTCAGATGTATGAGCGCAAATTTTAATTGATAGCTCGATGTTAATTTGGAAATTAATGATAATTGATAAGTTAATGAGTTTGGTTAATAAATCATGAACAATGATATTTTCACCTTTTGTTTTTAATGAAAGGTGATGAGATTATGCTTGTAACAAAACTTGAACATTCAGTATCTGATGTTTAAGGGAATGAAAATTAATCATTCAAAATTTGCTCTCTCCAATCTGATAATCAGTTAATGTTAACCTTGTAAATTATGAGCTAATCAAAACTAGTAAGCCAACAATAGATAGCATTTCCGGACGGGTTGAAATTATAATCACTTTTCCCTTTCTTTCTCTTTCTCACTGAATTCTGATTATTTTTGTCATCATTATTTTGGTGAACATTTTCAGTGAATAACAACAGAGCAGAAAATGTTTTTTTAATATAATTCAGGGTATAATTTTGAATGAAAGTCAAAGACAATAGAAGCTGAAGTAGACAATGAGATGAAAAATGATTTATCATGCAGTGGAGATTCTGCTTTTATTTACACCAAACTTATCATATTAACCATCATCATCATTATCATCATATTCATCAGCATCATTATCTGGAACAAAATCCTTCTAATTTATTCACATTTAAGTATCACAAAAGTTTCATTTACTCTGAGATTTACCCTTAAAAGTACCGAAAGAAAACTAAAAGAAATCTCAGAAACATTGAGTGAACTTGATTGATAATCAACTCGAAGCTTAAACGCGCGGTGAGGTTAAGAAAGGCCAGCTTAAGAACAAAACTTTCACTTCAAGTTCAAGTCTGTAAATGACATTGTCAGGTGATCGTTGGATAACATGAAAAACTGTATTCTACTGAACACTATTCTAGAATATATGCTGACGAAATTTCGGATTCCATGAAATTCATCAAAAAGATGGACTGAATTTATTAATGACGATCTGAAACGAAAAATGAAGTTCCACATTTTCTCGAATTGGACTGAGATTTTCGTTCACACACGTAGCACAAGTTGTTAGCACTTTTGACTCGATGCTTCTTGATATTATCTTTTCCCTCCAAACATGCAGAGAGTTGCAAGCTATTGAGATGCAATTTCGTATTCACGATGCATTCACATGATTTCTTGAAGTGCAATGACATTAGAATTGAGCGATCGTCAGCATTCTCTTTGTGTTTTCTGACATCATTATCATTATTGAATAAAATTTCCATTATTGTTCTGAACAAATTATTGCAAGAAAAATTAATGATAATCACTTTTACATTTCGATGCAAATATTTTGATATCGAAAAGGCAGGGAATTTCTAGACCAAATGAAAGGCAAATAATGTTCTGGAATATTACTTGTTGAGATAAATTCTGACGAACATATATCGTTTGTTGGAAAGATTATTTTTTTGACAGAATCAATTTGTTATCACCAATTAATTTATAAAATACGATAATTTGATTTAGCCATTACCATTGATGGAACAAGGTTGGTTCGAAAATGATTAACTGCGAAATCTGATTCAAAATTTATCTAAATTTTTCATTCTGTTTCAAACATTTGAATGTAATTTGATTCTTTCATGACAAATATCGAATTCATCGTTAAATTTTTTCTCGTGAATTTCCAAGTTCATGATGGAAAATCATTAGCGAAACTGATTTAACCATTTTTCATAGTAAATCCAATCGTTTTGATAGTAAATGAAGAGCAATTATTAGTTTCTAGATATAAATACACATAATCATAATGATTATGCTTTTTAATACATAATGATAAAATACTTGGCTGCGTTAATTAGCATAATTAACAGCAATAAATTGACTGTTAACAATATTAATGTTGATATTAAATGTGATGAAATAATAACAATATCAACATTTTCAGCTTTACAGATTAATTGTAATGGTCTAATAATGGGATTGGTAATTAATGGTGAAAAACTTGAATGGACTCATGTTGTTATCGTCATTATTTATCATTATTATGCAGTCGGATTAGTATTATATAATAGACAGGAAAATATTGAAATTTATTCATGAGTTGAATTGAAATTGAAATCAGATGTACTTTTATTTAATGCATAAATCTTTCATGAATAATCCAAACAAATCATTTCATTATGTCGAAAGACAAGAAATGGATAATCAATTAGTTTTAATATCCTATTCAAACACAAAAGTCTCTCAACAATCATATAATAATAAGCAGAAAAACTGGTGAAAATGAGAGAAAAGCAGAGCAATCATTGAAACACTTAGCGCTGAGTGAAGATTTTTACTCAGCTGAAAGTTTCGTGAAGTCCCGTTTTTGGATTCTATCGCAAAATGAACTCGAACTTGATATAAGGTATTTGCTAGGGCCAAATTGTCCTTATCTCATGTCCAAGGTAATCAGCGGGCTTTTTTCCAAAATTGACCTTTAACTACCAGATATTTTTCAACTTTTTTGGCCACTCTTCCCAATTCGTTATTGCACTGGCAGTTTTTTATCCTGTACGCCTGTACACAGCCATAATTCATGAACTGTTTTGCTATAGACCTCAGCTTCTAAGCATGAGCTTCCGCAGATTGAATAACAGAGGGGTACGTTCAAGGTCATTTCAGGTATTCAGTTATTTGACCTCCGCATGACTTTGTAGGTCATTTCATGTAAGTGCAACTGCGGAAATTTGTTCAGTTGGTTTTGATGAAAATCCTATATCTTTAAACGGTATAAGCTTTAAAATGGTGGTAAATATTAACCAACAAAAGGACTTTCAAATGTAACTTAGAAGTCGAATAACAGAGTGAACTTGAATGACCTTGAGTTAACTACTAATACATGAATTTGAAAACAGACAGAAAAATGAATCATCAAACGGAAACATTTGGCATCGCCTTAGATTGTGCAAATTAGATTAAATACTTCGGCTTTCGATTACTGACTGACATAGTGTGTGACAACCTAGTGTGCAATACTTGGATCATCGAGTTCTAATGATTCTATATTATACCAGACCTAAGAACGCATTGAAGATATCAGCACTTCCGGAAATTGCACCCACTTCTCTAGCACAGCAATTATAGAGGAAAAAGAAAAAGAGAGAGAAGAGGAAAGAGACGATGAAGGACGAAAAGAAGATGATAAAGAAAGAGAAGAGGAAAGACAATGAAACAAAAGAGAAGGGGAAAGACAGTGAAGTGGGCTAGATATAGCGAATATTTCAAATATGCAAAGGTCAATGGGATCAAACTTAGTTGGAATTTCCGCATTCTATGACCGTAAAAGTTAGAAAGCTGAAACTTATTATTTATCAATAAATTTTTAGTTCACATCATGGATCGAATACTTTTTTCAATTTATCAACATATTTAGCCATTGACTTAAAACTTCGAACATCAATATTTCGAGAATAGAATCACTTACAATAATCATTCTTCGGACAAATATTAAATTTTATTATGAATCATAATATTATAATGTTGAATTATTCAAAATTCTACAAAAAGATTATAGCATTGTATTGCTTATGTTGTCAGATTTGAGATTTGCTCTATCGCGCTAAAAGTTTTCCTATTTGCTCAAAGAGCATAAACTGGAAATCAAATTCAAAAGTGTCCTACGATCGTCTATTCTAATATAGCCGTCGCACTGGAAGGCCAAAAATTTTGTGGCTCTCTTAACGGCCTTATCCAGATTAGATGTTTTAGTTCTAGATTTCAGATAAGGTTAGATTAGGAATACAGCAAAAATTGTCTTTCGAGTAAAGAGTTTGGTGAGGAATCTGATGCCTCAACTATTTGGAATTTCGGATTCAATTTTTTCAATGATTATTCATCAGAGAAACTTTTTAATTGAATAAATAAAATCAGTTTCATGCCTTCTATGCAAAAAAGTTTTCAAATTTCAACTCGAATGAAATTTTAGGCCACACTTTGGCCACGGCCAGAGTTTCCAGGCAGCAGCGGCGAGGTGGAGAGGGAGGTGGTGAAGGAACATTTTCAGAGTCTGACTCTGAGACACCGGTCGACTCGAACGAGTGAACTGATGATGATAATAGACCGAAACACAAAAGAAGGCGATAGAGGGGGAAGTGGAGACGGTGGTGGAGGTGGAGACGGTAGTGGAGGTGAAGACGGTGGTGGAGGTAGATACTGTGGTGGAGGTGGATACTGTGGTGGAGACGGTGGTGGAGGTGGAAACGGTGGTGGAGACGGTGGTAGAGGTGGAGACGGTAGTGGAGGTGAAGACGGTGGTGGAGGTGGATACTGTGGTGGAGGTGGATACTGTGGTGGAGGTGGAGACGGTAGTGGAGACGGTGGTGAAGGTGAAGACGGTGGTGGAGGTAGATACTGTGGTGGAGGTGGATACTGTGGTGGAGACGGTAGTGGAGGTGAAGACGGTGGTGGAGGTAGATACTGTGGTGGAGGTGGAGACGGTAGTGGAGACGGTGGTGGAGGTGGAAACGGTGGTGGAGACGGTGGTAGAGGTGGAGACGGTAGTGGAGGTGAAGACGGTGGTGGAGGTGGATACTGTGGTGGAGGTGGATACTGTGGTGGAGGTGGAGACGGTAGTGGAGACGGTGGTGGAGGTGAAGACGGTGGTGGAGGTAGATACTGTGGTGGAGGTGGATACTGTGGTGGAGACGGTGGTGGAGGTGGAAACGGTGGTGGAGACGGTGGTAGAGGTGGAGACGGTAGTGGAGGTGAAGACGGTGGTGGAGGTGGATACTGTGGTGGAGGTGGATACTGTGGTGGAGGTGGAGACGGTAGTGGAGACGGTGGTGGAGGTGGAAACGGTGGTGGAGACGGTGGTAGAGGTGGATACTGTGGTGGAGGTGGAGACGGCGTTGATGGTGGAAGCGGAGATGGAAATTGCGATTTTTGTCCAAAGAATGATGATTGTGAGTGATGCTATTCTCGAAATATTAAAGTTCAAAGTTTTAAGTCAATGGCTAAAATGAGAGAACTGTTGATAAATTGACGAAAGTATTCGATCCATGATGTGAACTAAAAATTGATTGACAAATAATAAGTTTCAGCTTTCTAACTTTTACGGTCATAGAATACGGAAATTTCAACTAAAAACTGAACTTGATCTGTTCTACAGAAACAGAAAATTTCAGTTCTCATAATAAGTGCATTTTCTGGTTAACCATCAAGAGATACATCAGTAAAATGAGTTTCATGGAAAAATCTTTAGAATTTTAGTCCGATTTTTCAGCAGTTCCTTTGTTTTTTACCAGTAGCTTTCACTAATTGGTAGCGAAAATAAAATATAATTGGAAAGCTATTAGCAAAAAAGAAAGAGAACTGCTGCCGAAATAGAATTATCATCCGGTCAAAAGTTGACAGGAAAGTTTTTGTCAAAGGCTAATGGGATCAAACTCTATAGTCAATTTTTCTTTAGTTTAATTAACTAGTTTGATCCCATTGACCTTTGCATATTTGAAATATTGGCTATCTCTAGCCCACTTCATTGTCTTTCCTCTTCTCTTTCTTTATCATCTTTTTTCTTTTCTTAATCGTCTCTTTCTCCTCTTTCTTTTTCTCTTTCTCCTTAAATTGCTGTGCTGAGAAGTGGGCCAAAGTGGGCTGCTTCTATACTACTACTGCTGACTGAAAATCATAAAGGTCCGACTACTACTGTCTGATTTCTGACTATCGAATTATTGGCACTTGCTTCAATATGAAATACCAAGGCCAAGAAAAAAGTAGTCGGTAGCCAAAATTTTTAATATCACTTTTAATAATATCTATATTCATCGAAACATTTTTCATCAATTGCTGAGGGCATTCCCAGCAAATTTGATAAGCTCATCAGTAACTACTTTCAACTATAAAGAATAAAAACTTGTGCATGCATGAATCGTAAATGACTTTCAAATAATATCCATAAATTGGGTAAAGGAATGACCTGAAAGCGCCAAGCTACTTAGGATTTCCAATGTTGTTCTGGTGTATAAGTCGTGGGTTCTGCAGTTTCAATCGTTTGTATTTGCTGCGCAATCACATCTTGAATTTTTTCGTGAAAAGCAAATGAGCAAAAAGCTAATAATGGTGCAATACATGGTGTACGAAAATGTCAGACAGAGGAATAGAAGAAAATGTTAATTTCCTGCTGCTGATTAGCATCCGAATAATCATTAACAAACACCTTGTTTGAAGGCAAAATAAATGTGCATCTATTCAATATCCAAATAATATCAATATCTTTTCACCATCTTTTAATTCATCTTATCAATACTCTTGGACATTTTTCTTGGGTCATCACTGAATAATTTTCTCCTTTCTTCCTTTCATATTCTCTTTTGTCCATCAATACTAATAAGTTTTTTTTGTCATTTCGTCTTTTCTCTCCTTGTTTTATTCCTTCCAACCAAGTAATAGGAAACATTTTCACACTTCATCCTGATCAAGTAAACATGACGATAAGCAAAAACTCTAATACATCATTGGAAATGATTCAATGTTGCTTTATCATTCAATATTTGTCCAACCATTATTATTATTCCAATTAATAGATGTCTGTTGATGAGTTTTACTTGACCATGTTTGATGGACAAGCATGATAAACAAAGTTCAATAGCAAATTTTCAGAAGCATAACTATCTGGTTCATCTTGTTACCTTTTGCTCCTTTAATTCTGGTAAAGGTCATTTATAAATGTTACACGAAATGGTTTACCAGTTTTTTGATCAAACATTGATTCGACTTTATCACATGAAAAGAGAAGGAAAAAAACAGGGAAAAAGTGAGAAAAAATCAAGTAGTGAAAATCTCATGAGTCTAATTTAGCAAAGAAAATGAAAAAATTCTGACTGATAATGATAATGATGTTGAGAGACGAAAAGTAATGAGCAGAAATGTTCAAGATTTAGCCTTTTCTTTCGACCCATTTGATGCACTAAATTCAATGCTAGACAGTCAATGATCCAGCACAAAATTGGCTTGTTCAAAGAGCCTCAAACAAAGAGCTTTTCAGGTGAGAAATGAAGCTATTTTTTTCATGATAAAAGTTCCCTTGTTTCATGTCAACCATTGAAAGGTAAATTGCTTCTGACAATTTAATCCAATTGCGCTGACCGTCATGATTGAATCAAGGTTTATCCATCTTGAAATTTGAATATTAATTCGCTAGTAAAAAGTAATTGATTAAACCCTTTTCTGGTTACTTGTGTTGTGGCCTTTTTAAACAGTTTTTTGGCTCGAGTTGATGATGATGCAGTATGAATAATGATGATGAAGGTTGAAGGTAATTTGACTAGAGTTGAAGCAGAATCACAGGCAACGAGAAAAGTCTCAATGTTCAGTGTAAACTTGATAAGCTTTACTTCGTCATTTCCGTTTTCCGTTCAACTCTTTTCTTTCTTTTCCCTGCAATTTCATTTTCTTTCTCATGTAATTCTTTACTTTTTTTCTCTTCTTCTTATTCTCATCAAACTTATCTCACAATCTTATTCTTTACTCCCAGCAATTCTCTAGTCACCCAATCTTTACATTATCATCTTTTATCGTCATGGTGATTCTACTCGTTTCCACAAGATTATCATCTTTTTATCTCTTGTGCAATTGTTAAGTCTCATCATTTTTATATTTATACAACATGAAAGAGATATAAATGTTTCTGGTTTGGTTGGAAAAACCGGAAAAGCTGAAACTCGAAAAATGAAAGGACAAGAAAGGAAATAACCAAATTGAGATCATTTGACATGAAAAGTTGCATTGAAATTTTTCCAGTCGAAAATTTGGGGAAATCGAAAAATTCCAATTCACAGACATGTCATGGCTAATTATCATGGCAATTCATTGACAGAACAAGGTTGACAAAGATTGATGATTGCAGCAGCAAAGTGTGTGCACAAAATGTAAGGTCAAATGTGAAATGTATTTCGATTTCAATTTTTTTCTTCTTTTTTTCTCTTCGAAACTTCATTCAGAAAGATTGATTTCTGTTCAAGTTAACACTTTTTTTTCCTTGTTAAGTTTTCTTTTCTCACTTTTGTATTTACCTTTCAATAACCATGACCATTCTGTGTATTTGCATAACACTTGAAAAGTGTTTGAATAGTTTTTTCCTTTGGTTCAACTTCAATGTGAAACACTAAATAAACTGTCAATTGTTCAATGTTTCATTCAATCATTTAAATAACTTGGTTGAGAAGATTTTTGGTCAATAAAAGTCAATGAAAGGTTAAAAGTTTTCCAATCTTTCTTTTTGTATCTTGAATGAGCTTGAATGATTTTGGTCAGCCTGGGTTTCAAGCTGCAAATTATGTCTGTAAAATTGCCTAAAGCCAATTTCCTTTTCTTTCCAATTTTCAATGAAATTCATTCAGCATGATGATTAGAGCTTTTCAATGTGGTCATGTTGAACCAATTTAAATGATATAACCTGACAAGTCGAATGAGCAACTCGTTACAGTTAACAAGTTACCTTGAAGGGTTCAACGAAAAGGCTTGCAATTTGATAATCTCATCAGTTGACATCAGTACAACCTTCAACTCTTCATTTGATTTACCAATGGATTTACAATTAAATTTACATTTCAAAGTGAAATTGGAAATTGAAAGAACTTTTTTCTTCTTCTTTTTCTCTCTCTTTCCATGGCAATAATTATCATTTTAAGTGGAAAAAATTGAAAAAATGTTGGAGCAATTTGTTCATCGAAATTGTTCCAAATTGGTTGAGTTTAATCAATGCTGATGATCAGTAAATGGTAATCATTTTTACAGTCAAATTTGTGTCGAGCTTGAAACAGGTTGACATTGAATTAGTTTTTTTGCTTCTTTTCGCATTCATCATGAATATTCGGTTAATGAACTGGGAGTCTTTTTTATCAAATGGAAATGTTGAATGGAATAAAGCAGATTATAAACAATTGTGCTCTTTATTTATCTTGAGATATCAAACTGAATCGATTTGAGTAAATGGATTGTTCACAGTTGGACAAGTTGAGACATTTTTAGCTTCTCTTGAAACGGAAACAGACAGCGAGAAGAGAAGTATTTTTATTGATAGATTGATTGAGTATCAAAAAGATGATGGGAAACAAGCTGCTAAATGAATGGTGTAATGATACAAGTGGAAATGGCTGGGAGTGAGAGTTTCATGGATGGAAGGGAACAGAGAATAAAGAATTGGAGAAACGCAAAAGCTGAGATTACATTGAAACTGTTTTCCATTGAGAGGGACATTGCAGTCAAGGAAATTCATGATAACCTGTCGAGTAGAATAGGATTCAATGATATTTCATTGGAAACGATGAGTAAATATTGTTAAAGAATTTTTTGTTTCAAAACAATTTGAAAATGAGATGATAAAGGATGAAATATTTTATGGTTAGAATGGCAAGTTGTGAAGGGAAAAAAGCTTTTCCTGGATCCTTTGAGAACTGTTCATCACTGCCTTTTAGGAGAAGCAAAGATGAAGGGAAAATTGCAAGATGATCAAGTAGAAAGAGTGGAAAATGAGGAAAAAAATCAGCTTTTGTTGAGACTGAAAACTGAATCAATCAGAAATCAGATTTTTAATAAACAATATTCTTACTAACCAAACAGTTGCAGGATTATCATCAGTGAAATGTTAAAATTTTCATCTACATCAGTAAATCTTTTTTTTCTGGGAAAAAATGGTTCGAACCAAGATGCCAATGAGAAACAAAAATAACAGCAATCGTATGACAGCTCAAGAAATGCCCAGTTTTGCTGTGCACCAGATGTTATGGCACTATGGGTGCAGTTGGCTGATCCAGTTTCAACTTACGTATGACAATAGAACTGAATATTTCAAAACTGATCTTGAATCGTGGACGCGTTTCTCGTGTTTTGCTTAATACATCATCATGTAAACATGATTGAATTTGTTTGTATTTGCTTGAGCTTTTTGATTAAATTATGGCAATAAAAATGTCAACAATCAATTCGTCAAGTTGCTTTCAACAACATTTAATTATTGATGTTCAATATTCCTATTTATATTGTCCCATTTCACCCTTTAATCAAGTTAACAGACAATGAAGAAGCAAAACTATCTCACTGAATGGATAATATCAGTTGGATAATGATGTTAACTTGATGAATGAATGATCTAAAAGCATAACAAAAAAGGTAACCAGTCAATTGTTATGCCAATAATAATAAAATCATTCAAGTGAATTTATCTTTTTATTGGCAACGATTTATTGTTATTATTATGTGCTATTAGTATTATTGTCATTAGCATTATCGTTTCTTTCCCTTTTTTCACTCACAATAAAGTAAATCATCAATGAATAATCGTTACGATTTCCACTTATCATGACCATATCATCACCTTCACTAATCATTATAATCATTAAATGGGAAAGAAAGAGGCGAAAAGGTTGATCAAAAATGCTGCCGAACAATGGTCAAAGTGAAATAAAGATGAACAACAAAGAAGGTTATTAGTTAATTAAGAAATCATTTTATAGGTTTTTGAACATAAAATGGCCTTCTTTTCACTTCTATAATCTAATGATGGACAATTAAGTCTTCAAGTTGCGTATTATCTCAATAACAATAGATACAAAGAGAAGACCAATTTGCTCCTAAAACCAAATTGGTCAATTACAAGTTTAAAATTCAAAACAAGTTGATGAATAATTTTCAAAATGAAATCTGATTTTGTTTTTGAGGGAAAAGAGATCACTCAGTTCGCCAATGTTTCGAATGAAAAAAAGATCGACTCGGCTAGATGGTTATCTTTATTGGGTGAAATCGAAGACAGCGTTTCTACGATTCAACAAATCGATCGTGCATAAAACATTCAACTCAAACTTGCCAAGCATGAAAATGCAAGTTCAAGATTCCCTGCCAAGTCCTGTTAATAGTTCTATTCGTTTAGCAAATAATATTCAATTAAAAATTTATCGACTCCTTTTGTGACTAAAGTTGGATCAACAGGATACTTACGAAACTAAATGAAATGAAATTTTGACACAAAACTCAAAAATTGACCAAAATGTAGACTTTTTGTTGATGAAAAGACACAATTTGAATGAAATTGTGTTGAAAAGTAACAATTTTGCCGGCATTTTGAATGGCAAATGTTGACAAATGTTGATAATGTTGAGTCTAACTTGAAACTTTTTCCATTGTTTATCCCATTGTTTCATTGGACTCATCAAGAGTTGACATGAAATGTCTCATTGAATCGAGTTGACAAGAAAACAAAATGAATGCTCTTTTTGTTTCTCTTCATTCAATTTTCAATTCTCTCCATTATTCCTTGTCTTTTCCCTTGCTTCACTTGTCCTTCCTTCCCTGTTCAGATTATCATGGAGAGTTTAGTTTGTCTTTCCAGTCTTCTTTTCTTCTTTACTCTTCACCAGAATCAATCCCTTACTCTCTCTCTCTCTCTCCTTCTTACCCTTTCAATGAATATGTTATCACCAGTTATTCACAGCATTTTATTCAGATTCCTGTCTCATCAGTTTCAGCATTATCAATCGATTGAAACCAATTAAATAAGGACACAAAAAGTCACTTATCATGTAGAAAAATGTTGCCACTCTTTACCTTACAGAGAAACCCTGAAATCTGAACCATCTTTAACATGATTGTTTTCCTTCTTTTCATCCTTTTTCTCCTTCTTTTCTCGCCACTTTCCCAGCATTTTGCTGACATTCTTCAGATGAAAATGGATTGTTTCACTTCTGTTGTTGTTTCTGATTAGTATCCAACTCTTCAACATTTACTGATCAACTTTGAACGCAGTAAACTCACATTTTTCAGGTAACCTTGTTGGCTGTTAAATTGGTTAACCTGACAAACAAATTGGTTTCTCATGCAATGAAAAAAACAGAACCGAAAAAGAAGAACAAAAAATGTCGAAAGAATAAAATTCACTTTTCTCCATCTGAACTCGATTCAAGTCATTATGTTGAAATAATCTGATTATGAATAAAACAGATAATTATCAGTTTTCTTATTTCAACTTATTTTCCCTTCGAATCAACTAATACGATAATTTGCCAGAATAACAGTCATTTCTAGATAATTGTATTATTAAACGAAAAATAAGTGCCATTTAACGAATCAACTATTAAAATGTCGAAAAATGAATATAATTATCAACTCGAAAGTCACTTATTACATAATCGCTACAAAAGTAGAATAGAAATCGAGATTTTTTTCTAATTTCTCAAATTCTTGCACAACTGATGATTACCATGAATTTGCAAAGACTTTTTGAAGTTTCAATGTTGGAAGAAAGAAAAGAGCTGAAAGTTCCAAGTTCGAAAATTGGGGAAAATTCTTTTTACCATTAACCAGGCCGATAATTCATCAAGTTGAAAGGTTTATTCCAAAGTCAAACACTTATTGATTCTGATTCTGGTTTCAATTATGCTGTTGATCAATCAACTAATTTGTTATCACATTTTCACTCCCAGTCTGTCAGTTTCAGAAGAACAGTTTTGTCTCTGAAATCAAACAGAAAATTTTGCTTGGAATAATTTTCTTAATTGAAATTGCCTCTCAATTTATCAAAACATTGAACATTCATGTTGAGAGATTGCATGCAATTTCAATGTTTGAATGAAAATTGATCAATGATTTATCTTGATGAACAAATGTGCAAACAAATTCAAGTTGAACTCGAATATTGACTCGACTTTGAATATTCATTTTTTTTCTTCTTTTTTTACTTTTTCTCTTTTATCTTCTGTTTGTTAACATTTCTTGTGTTGATTGAATTTGATCAATTTTTAAACAAATTTGATTGAAAAAAGAGAAAAAAGATGAAAAATTCAATTTTCTTTTCAATTTTTCTTTTCACAGTTATCATGACTATAAATATCATGGAAAGATAAACATAAGTTGAAAGTTTATTATTGAGATTAGATGAAAAGTGAAAGTATATTTATATTTAATATCAAAACTGTAACTTTTCAGGATAAAATTAAGATTAAACTTCCGGTTATGCTGGAGGCTTTGTGATTTCATGTTTGCTTTTATATTTTTTGCTGCTTCTTCACTTACTTTGCATCAACATAATAAAGTCAATTCTCGACTGAATTCAATTTTTTATTTTAATACCTAATCAAAGTGTAATCACACAGAGAAAAGGTTGTGACTGAAATTCATTCATGTTCAACATTTATTTATCTTCTTTTATGGCGAAGAAAAGAAAAGATGAAGATTTCTCCTTTTTTGTCGCAATACTCTTTACTTATTATTTATTTTTTCCAGGTAAATAATGATGGCGTTGATATGTATATGAAATTAGGGATAAAAAAGTGAAATTCATATAATGGCTTAAAGGGCTGGGTGAAGCGAGTTTATTTGGTGGAAATGTCATGAAAGTGAATTCTGAAATTGTCAAGCAGAAGAGTCGAGAAAATGATTGAGTTGCATTTGAAAATAAGAGACAAAGATGGAGTTTTGATCTAGTCTGTCATTGTTGATGAACTTTTGAATGTTATGAAGAGAGTTTTCATGATGAATTCATATTCTGTTGCGAATCGCAAAATCTGTTTTTCCTTCTAATTCAATACCTGTCCGCACTTTGAATTCAAGGGAAAATTTGGTTTTTGTAGAATTTTTACATTGGGGAGTACCGACAAGATTGCAGGTCCAGAACAAACCAGCCTTTATGTTCGGTAGTATTTTGCCATACCTGTTTTGAGAAGGAAATAACTGTCCGAGGAACAGATTGGATAGACGTGCTGAATCGATCCCGAAATTGCGTAAGATCAATACTCAACCGTTATGGTTTACCAGATAGAGTGCCCATAACTGGTAATAGACTAACCTCATTGAATAGTTTACTTGCAAGTACCTATTTCGATTGGCAACCTCTTCTCGATTCGTTGCCCCGTAACATAGTGACACTCTGTGATGAAAACTGCTTGAGTTTTTGTATTAATTCGCAAAAACTTTAATTATTGCACATATTTGAGGATATTACGACCTAAGTTCCTTTATGCTGATGTTTGACTCTTCCATACTCTTTTTACGAAAAGATAGATATATAGATATTTAATGTATAGATCAATAAAGAGTTACTTACTTCTGATATAATTGTGGAGTCAATATTGTCATCATAAACCCATTTCTTACAGTCTGCAAATTTTTCAAATTTTTTAGCACTTTTTAACGGTTTATTCTATTCGCAAAAAAGGAAACCAAGGAAGATGCCCAATAGATCCAAATGACTGTCGGATTCAGTTATTAAACGCTCATTTGGTTTCAATGAATTTTCAATACGCGAAACATCACTTTAAGCTTGCGTTAATTGCGTTTACAAATGCATGCAAGCAAGTTAAGCGCTCATTATGAGCAGAAATACACAAAACCAGAAATCAGTTGAATTTTTCGCGTTTTCTGCTCGTCATAGCAACACTACGCGAATATTTTCTGCACAAAACTTTTAGCTTTGAAGCGCCTGTAAATTTCATTGTAATTGCCACATGTACATAATTACATGAAATTCATGTGAATGTGTTAATTTACGCTATTAAATAGCTTTAAAAAACGTGTAGTATGGCCTTAACTATGTAAGTAGTTTTTCTTGCATTCCTTAAGCACGCTAATTGCTATCTTTTTTTACTAAAACTCAAGTTTATTCATTCACTTTTATGTTACAGGTCAAAGTTGACATTTAATTTACATTCGTTTACCAATTTGAGTCAATTCGTGTCAATAAGTTATCCTAAAGGTAAATATCATAAACAATATGAACTCAAACAATTAATTTGAATTTTCTGTATTATACTTTTTTCATTACTTATACCAGGTATAAACATGAAGTGCTCATCATGCTGGGGATTCATCAACATAAAGGATCAATATTATTTTGATAAACAGTTGAAATTTCATTGTGAAGCCTGTTGTGGTGCTGATGCTCATCAATCAGCAATTCAGGAATTGATGAAGTGCGATACCTGCGACTCAACTGCTCGTTGGACATGTTTATGTCATTTCATGAACCATTGCAACTCATGTTTACTTCATGTTCATGAAAATGGATTAAATAACGGCATACAAAGGTTATTTGCTAATTCGCATCTGATTTGCGAGGAATGTAATTTAATTACATCAGATTATACAAACAAAGAAAATGGTAAAAATTATGCTTCGCCTGTTTCAATGCCAATCATAGAGCATCATCTTGTGAAAAGATGAATAGTGAAAAAAGCCAACATTTCCAAACTCTTAGACTGCATAAATAATTTAAACGATAGAAGTCAAATGAATGATGTGGCCAAAAAGATTACAATGCTACAAAATTTTGTCAGTCATCAAGATGAACAATTTGAAAAAATAAAGCAATATGAGGAAGCAAGGAGATCTAATTGTAATCTAATCGAGAAGTTGTGAGAGGAAATGATGAAATTGGAGTTTTTTTCATTGTCGGATGATCTTTCATATAAAGCAATTATTTTTCGCAAATATTAGCAGATGAACGTGTTAATGTCAATGTATTTGATAATCTTTTACCGGAACCAGTCAATGAGGATAAGATGAAATTGAAATCAATTGAAGTTCAATTCAAAGTTGAAGATGTCTCCTTCACTTACATGTAAGTGAATCAAAATTGCAAATCACAGGTAAAGGTGCGTTGTAAGAATTGAATATCCAAGGTATAACAATATTCGATTTTTATAATCCTGACAATATTCAATTTTTGAAAAATGAAGTTAAGAGTCAAAGTTACCCACAAATTGTCAATTTCATTGCTCCATATTGTACTTTCGCATGTGTATAATAATAGCGCCTCAATATTGACTTTTCAAATAACATTAGAAGCATTTTATGATTCAAGCAGGAATAATTATATCCATGATGTACACGAAGCAAGTTTGCCCAATACAGCAATACAAGTGGCTAGTCATTTCCTAGGTCATATTACTTGAGAAGAGGAAATAAACTCGTCATTCATATTCATTACAGTCAACATTATTTTAATAATAATGATAATAGTCTTTACATTGAGCCGATCAAATAACGTTAAAACATTATTACAAAGGTTTAGATTGTTTGGGTAAACAGAACATTGATGAACAAAAAAATGAATGTTGAATCTCCTGAGATTTTTATTCCATTCACTTAACCAATTGCAATTATATTTACATTAATGATTTTTTGTAAAAATTCATTGCCCTGAAATGGAATTTTGAAAAGCAAATACTAAAGAAATGATAAAATAAAAAGTTTACTCTTCAAGTGTAAATCAATGGGTAAATTTGCGAGAGAGTAAAAAATGTATTCAATGTTTTTCCATGTAATGTTGAATTTAGTGCTCATCACTTTCATGGAAAAAATTGAAACAAATGGCAAAAATGAATAAAAATCAATCGATTTAATCATCACTTTTGTTCTTGTTTCCATGAAAGCTGTTTAAACCATTGGCTGGAAAAGATATTCAAGATTTGCATAAAAATGTTATCAAAGTGTTTTCACTGAGCCATCATTATCAGGATAAAAATGAGTATAATGGTTGAGGAAACTCCTTCTGTGGACATTTGCTTTGAATATAAAAAGTTGAAATATGAGGATAATGATGATGAGAATGGATGATGAATAGATGGACAGAGTATATTGATGGTGAAATGGCAAGAACAAAGTTGATTTATCAATTCCAAGTGGAAAGTTGTCCTTATTTTTGCGCTTCACCGTCAAACTGACAAACGATGAATTGAAAAGTACAATTTTCAAGATTAATCAGAACTTTTCAGCTTTTTTCAAAGCTTTCCTAACTTGAAGCTTCAATCTTAACTTTACATGTCAACAGGAAAACAAAAGATTTTGAAAATGAAGCAACCATGAAAAATTAACTTTAAAATCATTTTTTTCCTTCTCTCAACCTCATGGTCATCATTGGAATCATGATCATGAAAATGAGAACAAATGGCAAGTTTTATTCAACAGAAAAAAAAGTTTACTTCACTTGAATACATTGGAATAAATAATGAATTTAATTTTGACAGAAGAGAATGTTTTTGCTGTGGAAAAATTTTCTCCAGTTTTTTTCACCAGCATTTCAATGCATTGGAATTAATCAGATAATAAAATCAATGTTTCATGTTTAAAATGATACATTTAGTTGACAGTTTTTTTCAGTTTCAATAAAACTCTCGTCGGATTAATCGCTGAACAGGAGAAATAGTTTTTTTCTTTGAAATCAAATTGAAACATGAAATTGTTCAAGAGGTTTAGTTGACTGTTGGAAGTATATTTATCATTATATTTGGATAAATTATTTGAATTTGGATTCGAGCTTAACTTTAACTTTTCAAGCTATTATTACCTTTTCATTTTGAGCTTTCTTTTGTTGCTTAAACATTACCTTTGGTTAAAGTTATTGCGACAGGTTTACAAGATGAATTGATTCACTTGTATTCACTTGTACATTGAATATCGATAACACATGATCGATCTGTTTCTTTACTGTTTCATGGAAAGTTTAACTTGGAAAAATAATGACAAAGATAATAATAGATTATAGCAGCTTCTTATTTGTCTTGATTGTGTTTCATTGGATAAAACATTTGAATAGTTTCTGGTTACTTTACGTTCGATATTTTTTTTGTTCATCTTTAAGGATTGTCGAGTTATCAAATGAATTATGAAATTTCAAGTTGGATTGAATCACAAGAAATTTTATTTCCACAAAAAAAATAATGTCAAGCTAACAATGTAAGGCATCTTAGAGTTGCTTAGCAGTAGGGATTTAAGCTCTATTATTGATTGGCAAGCTTTAGGTTAGATTAGGTTAAGTTTGGTTTTAATGAACAACCCGTTTAAGGTAAAAACGACTCAATGAGATTAATCATTGCTCATGGTTCTGTCACATTCCGAAGTTGAAAAATGATTGAAATTAACTGAAGTCAAAAAATCTTATTTTTTTAACTCATAATGAGTTAAAAGCTTTATTTAAACATCAGCTGCGTCTTATCAAATACAGTCAATGTCTTGTTACCGATAATAATAAAAGTTTGCCAACAATTAAAGGAAAATAATTGTGTCATTATTACAATCGAAGTTTTCTCATGAAAAATTACTGTTTAGATTGTTCTTTCATGGAAATTTTCAACCTAAATCTTTAGTTTAATGAATGCAAAGAAAATTGAATTCAATAGTCTTTATGTGAGTTGAAAGACTTTATTAGATTTCCTATGTAATTGGAGTTTTTGCTTTCAAATTATCTGATTATTTGTTTTCTCATTTAAAAAGTTAAGCATTCTTGGCTTACCTTTTGGTAAAGGCAGGTAAACATTTAGATAGAGACAATCTTCACTTTGATTGGATAGATGTGGGATTATCCTTGAAAAGTAGCCATAATTTCCTCTCATGAGATTTTCATTTGAAGGTGAATCCTTAATGTTACCCTGAGCATCAAAGGCTTTGGGTAACTTTTGTGGACACACTGGCTGGTAATGGTTAACCAGTCTCGTCCCACGCCAATGAGCTGGTGTCACTGGAGGCATGAAGCGAAGCGAGTTGACTGGTGGTGCAGCATAAGGTACTCCAAGAAAGGCTTCAACTGAATTCAACAGACGATAACCTTTCAAAGGTGATTCAGGTGTTCTGTCAGAGGCAACATTTTCACTTGAAGAGGGCGACTGTAAAGATGATGGTGAGGAACCTGGTGAGGCAGGTGAAGACACTGAAGTAGTTGAACTGGGTGATGATGATGAGGGTGAAAGTGATATAAGTATGCCTTGAAGGAAACCATACTTAGTCTTCACTTTCCTGGGTGACAAAAGTTTATCAAATTCATTACTATCAACATTTGGCTCGTTGACCGAATCACAATTAATCCAAATTGAAGTTGATGAAAGGTAAAACATGATGACAAAAAGTTGACCTTTCATGATAAAAGCACAAGAATCAAGAAAAAAGTTGAAAAAATGTCAATTCACCAAACACACTTCACAATCACATTGAGAAATCCCATGTAAATGATGATGAAAAAAGCGTTGAACTTTAAATTGATTAGCAATCCAAGGATTGAGCTTGCATTTGAAAACATTTAACCTTTACCTTTGAACAATAAACAGCTCGACAAAAAAGCTTTACAACTTGAAATGTTCATATCGTTGAGTTAAAGATGGTAAAGAGAGCAAGAAAATATGATGATAATGATGATGATCAAGAGAAGAACATTTTTTTTCCTTTTCATTAATTTTACTTATTCCATCTAATATTTCCTTCTTCTTACCTTAATAAAGCTTAGTTTGCTTCTTGCTTTTTTATACTCTTTTTTATCGTTTTATTAGATGTTGTTGTTGGTTGTTGATGATGATGATGATGTTACAGCAACTATTGTTAACATTTAAGGTAAAGGTAATAACGTCTTGACAAATGATTAGCTTAACATAGCTACGAAAAGAAAAGCTAAGCTCAACTAACAAACCTTCATATTTCTTTCTAATTTCATCATTCAGTGACTGAGAGAAAAGGTGAAAAATGAAAAGACGAGATGAACAGGGAATCGACAAGAATGAAAGATTTAATTTTTTCCTCTTTTTTTCGATGTTCAGTTTTATCCAATGGTTTTGCAAGTTTCACTGATGTCACTAATCGTTATCGAGTCCTTCCAGTCAGCAGATCACTTTTTGGAAACATTTTCTTTTCACATTCTTACATGAACACACATTTACATGTGAAAAAATGTTACTCTTTTTTTCTGGTTGACGAAGACGAAATCAATATTATGATAATATGTTGACTTGGCATTGGCTATTTCATCAGTTTTGTATTGTATTCAATCTATTTTTGCTCTGCATTTCCCATTTGTTGAGCTTTTCAACTTTTTCCTTGATTTGTTGCCTTTCAATATTTTTTCATAACTTTTCCTTCCAATTCCAATGGTTTTATTGATTGTGTGATAAAAACTTGCTTCTATGGATTCAGATTAGCGTGAAGAGAGTAAAAAAAGTGGCACATTTGAATGTAAACATTGAAAAATACATTTTTCTTTTTCTTCTTTCTTTTTTATCTATTTGTGTTTCCAAGTGAAAAAGCTATCAACATTTACAAAGATCCTTTTCACTTGTATCCTTTTTGCATTTCAATGTTGCTGTTGGTTTGGTTTGTTGATGATGATTATGATGAGGATGAACAGTCGATGAATGCGCTTTCAATTTACTGATGATGATGTTAATGATAGGGAAACACACAAGGATACATGAAAAGGAATGGAAACTTTTCTGGATTTTTGTCTTCTTTACACTGGCCAATGCACAGGATAAAATGGGAGTGAAAAAATTGGTTAAACTTGAGCTTGGAGTGAGAGAAAGGAGTGAAGATTATATCGATAAGTTTAATGCGCATGATAAACTGTTAGACTCAGACAATTTTATTCTCAATGCACTTGTTTCACATCTTTATATTCAGAAGTAGGATAAGTATGATAAGAAAAAAAAGCAAGAATAAACTGTCCAATTAATTTCATGGGATTGGGTGAAAAAAAATAAAACCAAGGAAAGAAATGCATTAATTTGCCTGGGAATGAAACCAACTCGATAGATGAATTGGAAGGGAATGTTGCAAGAATGGCGAAATGTATTCATGATCACTGACTTATTTTCTTCTGAGTTTGGAAGTTGCTAAATCGACTCTAAATTTAACTAGACTCGACTTTTGATTCTTGGATTTCATGAGAGTTTATGGACTTCTGAAAAAACTTTGGAGCGAATCTAGTTCCTAACGTAGTTCGTCTTGTGTAACTAGTAGAATAGTTTTTCAGAGTAGACGTTTAATTTTGAAGAATTATTTTCAGTGTAAACAAGATTCTATTGGAGAGAATCTATCAAGAGATGTTAGTTTAATTCGTAAATTATGAGAAAGCACCAGCATTTAGTCAATGAGTTGGATTTGCAGCCGCAGTTCGATTAAAATTTTTGGTTTTTTGTGTTCAGTTTAATACAGTTCAGTAGTTTTCAACAACATTTATGCATTTTGTATGAGATTTTTTTTTGTTTTGCAGATTCGCTCAAAGTTTAGATGAAAGATTTTTAAACATTTATTTTGATTTCAATGGATTCAATCTTTAGTTCAGTTTATTTTCAATTGCCTTCCATGTGGGTATTCTGCAAATCAAAACAAAATGTTATAAAATTTTGAGTCAAGACAATTTACATTTAGTCTTGCTTTCGGGCAAGGGAAGGTGCCTAACCGATTTGATTGAGGAAATACTTTGATAGAATTTATAGAAGACGAGAAAAAATTCTGATAAAAGTTGATCTGCAAATGTTTACTTCAATTTCTATTCAAATTTTAAGTACTTTGAATTTGAAAATATCATTCACTGTGTCAGCAATGTCTTTGTTTTGGTCATTTCCTTGTACAACCAGCTCGCTTGATTAGACTTAAAAGTAGAATAAAAATTGAAGCAAACATTTTCAGTTCTTAAAAATCTGAATCACACTTCAGAATTTTTGCCTTATTTCTATCAATTTATCAAAGAGTTTGCTAAATCAAATCGTACAAGTAAGGCATCTTCCCTTGAAATGGATGCATTAAAGTTGTGACTAATTCTTGATTTATCTACCAGCATTCCCATTCCAAGGCCAATCGTAAGCAAATGAACAGCAACGTCCCTTGTAAGCTATTGATCTTGACTTTATTATTCAAACATTATACATTGTATGCAATAATTATGTAGATTGCAAGTAACATAGACAGTAATTGAGATCGTAATTTGATTCCATTAATAACTGAATAGAGTCAAATAGAAGCTATCTTGACATTAAATGATACTTTTTGTCAACACACAAGACTACAATGTAACTAAATTTGCAAATAAACTTTTCGAGGTAAACAAAAGATCGTTATGAAAGCGATCACTCAGATGGCTAAATAATGATTCAACTCTTATACAATCTCATTCTTTATGAGCAAATCAATCAAATCTTTTCTTTTGCCCACTAACCCAAGATTAATCCACTAATTTTAGAACTGAATTCGGATAAATTTGGAAACCAATTTACTACTGACGCCAATGTTCGTTACATCATGACATCACAATCAAAGCCAATCCAAGTTTCTTCTCACTCCAAACTATGTTAATCCATTGAGTTTTGTTTGCTTTTCATTTCAAGTTTATTACAATATTTATAATCAATTAATTCAGTTCAATCAACTTGCAGATGAAAGATGAGGGTTTGACTTATCAAAACTTGTGCTCTTTTCATGCATCAACACATCATCATTGATAGCCTTCAAATGAGAGTAAATTATTCATGATAAAGGTTAAGAAATATTCACTTTCAGAATAAATTAGAGCTTCTTTTTGCGCAAATTATTCTATCTGATTAACTCTTAGTTTCAGTTGTAATTGTGCTCAACTTGGTGAAACATAAGTTTTGATATTTTGTGCAAACATAAGAACCAAAAAAGTGCTTCTAAATTATCATCAAAATGAATCAACGAAATCTATTGAAATGCCTTTTAATTACTTTCCTTTCTCAGGTAAGAATTTGTTTTCTATTTCAAATCAAGTTTTAATATTGAATAAAATTTCAATAACATTGTTGAATAGGTTTTAAGAAACGATATTCATTGAATCGCAATTTCATATCAATAACATGAAATGAGATGAGAAACGAATAGAAATGAAAATAATAAAAAGAAAGGAAAACATAAAATAATCAAATAAAGAGGATTACGAATGAAACAAAGATGTAATAGTATAACTAATAATAGTAATAATAATATATGGATTGATCTTGTGATATGATAATCGTAAAAAAGGTTCAGAGGAAGAAGCAGAAGAAGAGGAAAAAGAGAAAAATGAAATAAAAATTGATATAAAATGAGTTTTCCTTCAGCATTGTAATGTATATTTTATTGTGTTTGTTGTTGTTTTGTCATCCAAGTTTCTTTAAAGCATCTCAACATGTAAGATAACCAGCCAAGACAATGGATCCAATGTTATGGCTTGAGTTATTGTATTCACCTTCAGTTGAACAGATTGACATTTAGTGTTAACTTTGTGAGTTTACTGTTATCAATTTTGTCCTCAACTTTTGCAATAGACAGAAAGATGAAGATGAAAGTGATGAGAGGATGATTTGGAGATGATGGAAACGCGGTAATGGGGTGAACATGGGAAGATGGGAAAAACATGAGAACATGATGAAAGTTGGAAAATGATATGAAAAGATGAAGAACATGTGAGAAAATCATTCAATTGTTGGAGTGAAATGTTGACGAAAAAACTAAGTGAATGATGAATGCGAAAAGAAAAGAAAAGCAAATTTGCAAGATAATGGCGAAAATTCAGCCTTGTGTCTGAGGATAATTTTCACATTCAACTCTTTCCTTTAGCCGGTTGCCATTCAAGTTTGACTGATTTTCGGTTTAGTCGAGAATAAGTTTCTGAAACTGTTTTGAAGTTCGATGGATGAAAATGCAGAATAAGAAACGTTAGGAAACAATTGTTTGAATTTTTTTTGGTCAAACTTTTGTAGCTAAAGAATGAAAAATCCTTTATTCAGATATGAAAATTTCTGTTATTTTATTTTTTCTTCTACAATATTTTCCAGTTCTGTATAAATCTCATTGAGAGAGCGATTTTGAAAATTGAAAAAACTTTAAGAACTTCATTTAGACTTTTTATTTTTTCTTTGAGTTTAATTTATTTCGTTGTAGATGCATTTACATTTCCTGTTTAATTTTTCTGGAACTCTCTGTTTCTATTAAATTCACCGAAAAATGCTAAAAGAGCCAAAACGATTCATAAAAGTTTTAAGATTATTTCGCAGTCGAGTTGATCGATTTCTGTTTTCTTCAAATTATTTTTTCGTTTTCAAATGAAATGACTTCAGAGCTTTCAGCTAGAAACTGGTCAAAACACGAATTAACGAAATCTTTTATAGCCTTTTACCAATCGACTGCATACAAATGAATTAAGCTAAATAAAGTCTATTTTGATAACTGAAATTGATTTCATTCATACGAACTTCAACTTTTTTTAGATGAGACGAAAAGTCCGTCTTTTCCTTCAACGAAATTAATTCAATATTAGTCAAGTAAATTGGCTCTTTTTTGTCGATTAATTGCATTTAATTTACGATGAAACGTTTGAGTGCCATTGATGAACCTTATTACCGTTAAAGTAAACGTTGATTGCTCAAGGTTTTCAGTTTGTTCAATCAAAGGATCATGTTTTTTTTCTGATTGTATTTAATCATTAGCTAATTTAATTTATCACAAGAAAAAGTGAAGTTATCTTGATAATGGAAAGAACAGGGAAAATGAGTTGGAATGAGTGTTCAGCATGATAAGATGAATTGCTTGAGACTAAAGGAAAAGAGGCCAAAATGTAAACGGTAAAATGAATGAGTAAAAATATCTCTGTTCATCATCATTCTCAGTTTCTGGTTAAGATGCAAAGATTTGGTGACAAAGTTAATTAGAGAATCTTTTTTTTTCTCTCTCTTCTTCTGTTAATGATTCTCAACTCTTTTTGCACTTTCTTTCATTTCTCATTTTCATGTGCTTTATCATAAACTCGTTATCTTAAACTTTGATACTAATAGCCTTTCATATTCATCATTCAACATATCACTTTAATAATGAAAATGATGCCAACTAATCAATTCTTGTTTCTCCTTGTGCCTCATCATCATCATTAGCTGTCATTAACCAGCCAATATTCAATTGCTTCCACTCAAGAGCCAGATAAATTGGATGCTTTGGTAAGTAGAGTCTTAATTTCAATAGAAAATTTAATAACAACGAAAAAATCAAATTTCAAGTTTAAACCTTTTCGATTCAGATTCAGATTCGGATTTTCAATTTTCACTGACTTTATTGATCTTTAATAATCGACAGTAATTTAATGAGTGTCAAAGTTTAATTGTTCAATGAAAGGCAAAAGAAAATGGTTCAACTGATTAGCTGATTCACTTTTCACTTGACAGTTAAAGCTGTTTTCTTGCTTTTTTTGTCTTCTCTCAACTATTTTTGTACTTGATTCCAGAACTTTTTTGCTCTACTTTGATTAGCCCTTTCACTGGAAATAGATTGAGAAATAAGAAGCTATTAAGAATCAATTGACTCTGGACAGGTGAATGTTGAAAGGTCAAACTTATTCCCTTTCAAGTTGACCTTTGTTTAAATTGAGCAAATCACTCCATTGGCTGGGAATCAGGATTGGAGTGAAATGGTTCAACTAAAGTTAAATCTCTTTGGTTTTTAGTTTTATTTTTATCTGAAAATTGTTTGAGACTTAAGTTTGGTTTTCATTTTTCTTGGCTTCTTCTTAGCTTTACATGTTTGGAGGTGGCAATCCAAAGGAAACCCAGGAAGGTTATCAGATTGTTGATGGTGATGTTGTGGTTCCTCTTTTACGGGATGAAACAAATGATATTCTTGCAGGTAGAAAAGCAATTACAGATTCGGTTCTTTATTGGCCTTCCGGAGAAATTCCTTATACTTTTCATCATTGTAAGTTCGACAGTTGGAGGAGAAATTTTCTTTTTTTATCTTTTCTTTTACAACTCTGTTCTTTTTCATTTGGTCAAATGTACAGCTGTAAGTGATGTTGAAAGGAAAGCCATTCTAACTGGAATGAATCATTGGGAAAATGAAACTTGTATAAGATTCCGTGAAGCAACAGCTAAAGACTATTTTCTCATTCGATTTCGAACTGATCAACCTGGCTGTTGGTCATTGGTTGGACGGCAATACTCGCGATTCCAGAAGGGTCAAGATGTTTCCATTGGAAAAGGCTGTGCTCAGGTAAAAGAGATTTGCTTTTTTATTAAACTTTTATTTTGCGATAAGAATATTTTCCAATGCTGAAGCTAATATGAAGCCATTGAGCTTCAAGTTTTCAGTTGGTTAAAAGATGATTCAACGACGAAAGTTGCCGTTTCGGCAAATAATCGATGCAATATCGATGATCAACTTTACAAGACTCAGGTTGGTTGGTTTGATTTAAAGATTCAAAGTGTTCGTTGAGTAAGTTGATGAATCAATTTTTCGCTAGTTAATTGCAATCATTGGAGGGAACAAATCTGTATGAAAAGATTGTAAAAGTCTTTGAGTTGATTGTTGATAATGAAGAGTAACTGTTGATATTGGAGTAAATTAAAGGTGCAATAAGATGATCATGATTAAATTAACGCATAAAACAGTTTACACAACATTTTCAGTTTGTTATTGGACTTGCAATGATAATGATGATAAATGAAAAGCCTGGAAACAAAAAGAAGGGGAAAAATGTCAGAAATTATCTCTTTCATGAACAAGTTTACTCTTTCCATTATCAAATGTTAGGCGAGAAAAAGCTCGACTCAAAGTTCTCAGCTATTCTAAGATGCTGAAAAGAGATGATAATCAAGATTAGGTTCAAGTAAATAAAGTTATCAAATCGAATAATCAACAATTTGAATCATTTTATCGATTCTACACAAATCTTCCAATATTCATTTACAAAAAATTTTTCAGCGAAAACTCAATAGTCGCTGAAAAAAAGGATAAACAAGAGTCATTTAAGATTTTATTTCATTTCGATATGAATTGAAAAGTGCCTTTAGATATTCAGTATTCGTTCAAATGCTCCTGAATTGAAATTGACGAGATTTCGATTGTTTCTAGAATCACAGTTTATTCATGATTTTAATGTCAAAATGAATGTTATTGTTAAGATGTTATGATTGTTGATCATTTGGTGAGGATGGTGATGGAGGATGAAAACGGAATTTGGACTCTTGGATGATTTAATCGAAATCATCTTCATCTGTAAACTTTTTCTTTGTAATCTAGAGAACTTTGGATCTGTTCTTTACTTTTCGCTCTTTTTTGATATTTATCATCATTATCATCATGTTTGGACATCATCAACATCCTTCTTATCAGGGAGTAAAATTGTTCTCATCAGTCCAATCTTGTTTCACTTTTTATTCACTGACTTTGACTGTACATCATCATAATAATCTCTTCATCCTTTCATCATTGATACTCATAAAGATGACGAGCAACATTTTTTTTCTTGATTCTCATGTTTTCCCTTATTCACAACATCTTTCATCAACATAACAACATCATTACCAGCAACTGGAGGTTGTTGTGGTAGTAAATGAATTTACTTGTTTTGACCATTTACAGCTTGCTAATGTGTTAATCTGCTTGCTATTAGATTTATTGTCACTATTATTATCATTATTATCATTGTTATCATCATAAACAGCAAATGAAAACAAATCATTTTCATCTGAAAAATAGATGCAAATGATTACGTTAATATTAAACGAATGATTAAACAAGAAAAACGACCGATCTTCATCCACTTATAGCAACACAAAAAACAATCGAATCTCGAATTCTTTAAATCGAAGCAAATGATTGAAAAATAGTCTCAGCCACAGTCGACCATGGAATGAAAACTAAAACAAGAATCAAGATTAACCCGGCAAGTGTCAGTAAATTAAAGGTTAAAATGAATCAAATTTTCTTCATCATTTATCTTTCTCAACCTTTTACCAAAGTTGAGTTAAAATGACGAATTAGGTTTTGGGTTAGAAACTGGACCTTGGATTGTTGATTAAAACGAAGATGAAATTATTAGAAGTCGAAGTGACGCGAATAATGATAAACGATTGGTCGATGTAAGTGTTTAGTTAAGTCTAGAAAAGTCCAACTTTACTGAAGCTTTGACTTTTGTTTTGTTATTCACTTATCCAATTGGTAAGTTGATGTCTAGCAATAATTTGAGGTTTCATTATTGGTATAAAAGTGTATAAATGTGAATAAAGTAATGCGAAAATACAATTTGAAAAAAAGGAGATTTGCTTGTGTGTTCTGATGGGAATCTGTTTGGTGAACAAATTGAATAAAAATGTTGAATTGGAAGAGAAAAGGGAAAAGGTTGAATGATAAAGCTGAATGATAAAGATGATTATGGTAGAAGATGATGAAATGGTGCAAGTTGAGGCTTGAATGAATTCATATTTGATCAAAAAGATGATCCGATTCAACCTTTTCTCCTTGTTTATCGTCTTTCAACTTTTCCTTCTCACTTTCTTTACCTTTCCTACTCTTCACCCTCTTCTCTAACCAACTGGAATTGAAGCTGAGCTGAATTATCTGAGATATAAATTTTGTTCCAATAGGCATAACTAAACAGTTTCTCGTTGAGCTTATTCTTTTACTTTACTTTTTCCAACATTTCTAAGAACCTCTTCCATCCTTTTTCCTCTTCTTCATGTTCACCTTTTTATTAAAAGCATTTTTTCACCATTGATAGTCTCAAAAGTCTGATCACGTCTTCGTCTTCCTTTTCATCATGTCTCTTCCCTTCACTCAGATTACTTTCCTTTCCTCATTTGTAACATTTCCTATCCATTTCAACCTTGCCCTTTGCACCAGTAAAGCCAAACGGGAAAGCCATTTGTTCACACCGTTAGTCGGCTTAACCTTCATTAGGGAAAAAAAGAGTTTTACTGAACAAGAAAAAAACCTTTACCTTAAGCCTTTTTAAGTGCAACTTGTGCATAATGATATTAAGCTGTTCATGAGCTTGGAACTTGAAACAATTGACATTTTAAAATGATAATTACACTGAAACAATCTTGCAATCCTTTCCAATCAAATTGGCTAATCGTGATTTGTTGTCGTCTTGAGCAAATTATACAATCACTTGAAGATTACGAGTTTTGTACTCGTTAAAGACTTTAAATGGATCCTTTTGTTTTCCCTTCATTGGCAGCCTTTTACTCAACACTCACCTTTGGGAAACCCAAAGGATTCATTAAAATGTAAGTCGCAGTGAAAAGAGTTATCAACAGTAAGCATTCACTTTCGCTCTCAATTTCATGGTAAACTTTACAAAAATTAGTTGAACCAGATGAACAATAATAACATGAAAGGCAAAAAGGAACAAGTTCAGGGAAGATGATTTGGAAGCCACAAAATACGAGAGAAATGGTTTGATCTTGAAAAGGCTTTTTTCGCCACTATTTCTTTAATCATCCCTGAATCCTGGTGAAAATGGATGCTGTAAAAGATGGTAAAGATAAAAAAAGAGGAAAAAGTTGAAGTTGATTGTTCTTATTGTTGGAAGTGAAAAATTTACAGAAAAATAAATAGAACCCTGGAGACAATAAAAGATATTCTTAGTGAATTTCTTCCTCTTAAAACTAACATCATCATCATCATCAGCATTATCATCAGTCTTGTCATCATTGGAATCTTCTTCGTCTTCTTCTTCTTATCTTTTTGTTTCCTTCAGAATGATTTGGTGTGTAAAAGCATAACTTGACTTGTGAATATAATTTGTATTCACATTCAGAATACAAAAGAAGTATTTGGTTTGGTTGGTAAATTCAATAGTCTAGAATGATGAAGATAGAGAGAGAGTAAAGGGAAAAAGAATGAAATGCAATTGTCAGAATTGAAACGGAAATGATGATAATAATGGTAATGATGATGAAGAGGAGGAGGAGATGAAGATGCAACAAGATGATGAACAAAAAGACACTTTGACAACCTATTATTAGCTCATTTGTTTCCAATCTTCAACCTTTTAACTTAACCCTTAATCTCAATGTTAAAACAATTTAAAAGATGCTTTTGTTAATTTTCCAATCATTACAATTGAAAAATGTGGCATTCAATTTAATTGATGAATCAAGACCATTTGTTGAGAAACAATTATCTTCAAACTGTTGCCCTCAATCCCTGTTATTTTAATGCAAAATTCAAATATCGACTCAAATCATTCAATAACCGAAATCCTATTCTATTCAGTGTCCAAAATTATTTCACTGGTCCTTTTGATCTCTGGATTTTCTATGTTCGTTCTTTTTATGAAGCTGATAATGATTCTGTTATCCGTTCGGTTTACTTGAGCTCGCTCTTCAATTTTACATCTAAAGATCTCTTTAGTAATATTGTGGTGTAAAAGGCTTTGATTAGGATTGTTGGTTGACTGTTAATCTAACTCTTTAAATATGACCCATTTAGTAGAGGCACTTAGGTTAGTTGAGAGTAAAAGTTTTCCCATTTCATCTTGAGGTCATCAGCATGATTGGAGATGCAATAAGAGTTTAAACTGTTGTACATGGTCAGTGCCTTGCTTTATGAGCCATTTATCCAATTGTGGTCAATTGCGTTTTTCAATTTTTGTTTCAGAAACAAAACCCAACAAAAAAGTGTTAGTTGAAAGCATCCATTGTAAAGGAGTTTAACCAAAACCAAGTAAACACATGAAAGATGATGAAAAGTTGTGTGAAAATTTTCAATGTTGGATGAAAGAAGAGAATGATTGAGACTTGATCTGAGAGAATAGAAGAAGAAGAAGAATAAATAAGAAAAATTGACCATGAAAAAAGTAATCTATTATGAGGTGGAAAAAGGGTTTCCAGAGACGAGTAAAGGACTGAAAAGTTAAGCCAAGGGTTATACAAACTGTACTCTCATCATGTACTCAGGTTATGCATCATTTTCAAAGCAGGAAAACAGTTGAACATTGCTCTTTGCGCTTATCTGGATTTCACGATATTTAAACTTCATTTGATTCCAGTTAAACTGAATGACCTCAACGGAAACTTGCCTTTATAAATCATCTATTATTGATGTTGCTCATCATTCAGTCCTTTGAACCTTCCCTCTCAATCTTGT
This sequence comes from Tetranychus urticae, assembly GCF_039701765.1. NCBI lineage: Eukaryota > Metazoa > Arthropoda > Arachnida > Trombidiformes > Tetranychidae > Tetranychus > Tetranychus urticae. The sequence continues at coordinate 11,437,025 of NC_142959.1, read as the reverse complement.
TCACAATCTTCACAATTTTCAGTTTCTTTTTATAAATAACTTTATTCACATTCCTCTTGGGAAGGCAAACTTGATTGTCATTTTTCAATGTAAACCAAATGTTCAGCTTTTTTCATGATTTTTCACTTTCTTTTCCATCTTTTCTTTGTTTGTTGCGGTAAACCTTTAAAGCCAGATACTGAAGGATTTAAGGAACAAGCAAATGCATCAAACATTGGATTATAAATGAGTGAATATAAATGGCATTTTCAGCTTTGAATTTTTTCAGTCAAAATCTTTCAATTCTAATGAAATTATCTTTTCTTTAAAATGAAATTATTCACTTTATCCAATCACTTAATGGTTTCCATTTAATCACAATTTATGGTTCCAATATGGTAATAATGAGTCAGATATGGTAATCATTTGGTATCAAGTGAAAGGGTGATCAGGGAAACAGTTTAATATTTATGTTCAGATGGATGGATAGACTGAGTTTAAGACACTCAATCCATCAAAGTTATCAAAGCAAATAAGTTCAACTTTAACTTTTTCATCAATCAAAGGACATTATTGTTATTGTTATTGATTTGGTGTAAAGAGTTCCAAGAAAATGAACTTTGTTTGCTTAAATATTACATGATTGTTGTTGGTTAATTCATGTTACAAGACTTGTTACCACTTTGTTGACTTTTGCTAATAAGCTGATAGTCATTAGCTTTCTGGTTATGATGAAATGTTTAATAAGAGCTGTCAATGAGTTGGTAAATGTTGATTGAGATTAAATTTCAAAATTGGTTTCACTCATTTAGGTTATTGTTTCTTCTCGAGTGTAATCATGTTCAAGTTTATGGTTAATATTTTGACTGTTTACCTGAATTTGCATGTGATTATTGCTTGTTTTCTTAAAGATTAAGGTTAAAAATTGACTCGTTTCAGGGCATCTTCTTAAGTCTCCAAGCAATTTTTTCATGTTAGTGAAATGGGTAAATATTTACAGAAAGATGCAAAGATCATCATCATTTAGTTAGACTTTTTATTAAAACTGCTTCTCTTCATTATTGTACAGTGATGAATGAACTATCATGTAAATTGAAAGTTATTGAAACAGAATGAGGTAATGACAATCAATTTAGTTGCAAGTCAATAAAAATGATCATCATTTGGATATCACTGTGTAATAAAGTTCAATCAACAGATGAATAGAGTACATTAGATAGGAATAAAAGCTAACAGAAAGTGAAAAATGTTATCAATTCAAAGTAATTTACAAGGTTCGACACGATTTTGATGATGAGAATGATGCTTTTGATCCAGTAAAAAACAGTCTACAGTTTGTTGGAATGATAGGGCTTGTGTACTTACATTTACCTGGCGTTTTTCATTTATCGCCTGTTTGCAGTCATAACTCAAAAATGGTTGATGCTACATACGTCAGATTAGACGTCGAACTCTCATGGTCATTTAAAGTCACTTCGTCATTTGACCTCTGACATTTGGAGATAATTTTTGAGAGTACGAAATTTTTCAGATCGGTTGATGTTAGTAACATGTTCATAACTCATGTTGGTAAAAGGATCAGTGTTTCCAAGCCGGGCAGTTGGGCAGTTGGTTTAGAGAAAATTGCATTTATCTTTCCAGCGGATTTAAGCTTAAAATGCAAAATTAAAATAAATGTTGTTGTGGTTAACACAATATCAGCATTTATTCTGATGGAATCATTTAGTTTAATAATTTAATCAACTTGATTCTTGTAGGAGTGTTAACATGCAATAATAGTGTGCGATCATAATAATAAGAAATTTTAATTTTAAAAAATATTTCGTAAAAAATACGAAAAACTTTAGTTTTGACAATTCTAAAGATGATTCTCAAAACTGCTAGCTGAGTCAAGATCTTCGCTATTCTTTGCTACACTCCAATGCTTACAAAGATCTCAGAGCAAGCGATTCCCCAGATCCTCCTTAACTCATGCTGAAATTCGTTAGATTTGCAATGACAATCTCAATTGATGGGTGAAAAATCTGAATGAAATATTTTCCAATATTGGACAGAAATTGATTGAGAAAAGCATTCAGAGTTTAGATTTAGTGAATAGTAAATTGCGGTGAGTTTGACTAGATTATGAGCGATTATGGCTTTTTATTGGAAAGCATTATTTACCAAGAATTAAGCTGAAACAATATAAAGTCTACTTTTAGCTACCATGGCAAGTTGACCTGGCTCGATGAGGTTAGAGTTATGAACACGAATCGACTTATGAGCATCATTTAGTGACACATGTTGGTATAAGTAGAGTGATATTGGTTTGAACCGAAATTTATTTTGACAAAAAAAAATCTTTTAGTTTGGTTTAGTTTTCATGTTTTTTCATGACTGTCTTCTGAAACACTCAAAAAAGCATCAATCAATGAGCCTTTCTTTGCTTTCTTCCAACTGGGAAATTCATTCGGAATTTGATCGATTTTCATAATAGATTGAAGGTGCCTTTTGACAAAAGTAACTCAGTAAGGTTAGATTGTCATTTGTCTCTGGTGATTCATGATCTTTCCAGTTGCACTTGTTTCTCTCGATAATGATAATTGTTGAAATTTTTCGTCTGTGGTTCCTGAATAAATTCATTGAACGCAACAAAAAAAGAAACAAGAAAAGGTAAACTTGTTTGACTCCATGAATTACGTTATTACCATTTAAACAAAGTTTATCCAAGTTACTGTAAATACAAGTGAACAAATTACAAGTTTTTCATCTTCATTGTCAACTTTTCATTGTTACTCTTGTTTGCCAGTAAAAGATGATAATGATGATGAGAGTAAATGGTTTACTTTTTTAACTTGATGGCCTTTTCCCTTGTAAACTTGATTAGTTGATATTAAATTTTATTCAACTTGATTGATGTAATGTGATTAAAGATTACCCTGGTGTAGAGTGAATTGTTTAGTTGAATATCTTCTTCTTTGGTCATCATGACTTTCAGTGTGTATATCTAATTTACCAAAGACTCATTAGGATGGAAAGGCAAGATAATTTAAAGTAATCTTCATTATTCTTTTCCAACATTATTCTTGATATTCTCAACCCTTTTCATCCGTTCCTTGTTCACTTTGTTTAGAGTTGAATCCATGGATGAAAAAAACTTGCAGCAATCAATCTGGTAAAAGCGAGGAATAAAGACAAAATGAAAGAGAAAAGAAAACATTATTCGATTGTTCATTAGTTTATCAGCATGTAAAATGATATTAAAAAGAGGGTCAAAAATTAGTACAGATCTCGATTACATGGCAAGATGAATAATTTTGTTAGCGATCAACATTGAAACAAAATGAACTCATCTTAACGATCAATAGATGAAAAAAGGTTACTTGAAATGAATACAAATGAATGTAAAATAAGGTTTAAAATGAAAGGATGAAAAATTGGGTTTTAAAGGAATAATCAAAGTTAATTGTACAAACCATTTTTCCGAGAAATCATTGGTTCACATGTTACCAGATAAAAATTGACGTTGTTGGATTGAAACGTTATCCAGTCAGGAACATTGATGATTCAATATCCCATTTCCGAAGCTTATCCAAATCCGAAATTGTTTCATTTGTTGGTTTTAAATTATTTAATTAGTAAACTGTAAATGACGAGAAATTGTTGAATAATATGAAACCCATGAAATGGTTAACAAGGTAAAATTATTTACATTATTGTAGCATTGAAAACAAGAAAACAAAAGCTAACCAGAAAAGACTAGACAAAGAAAAAAATTCAACACTTTTTACCGGTTTTTTTCCTTTGTTATTAGTTACTCTTGTGACTCATTTAACCGGTTAACAATGTAAATTGTGATAAGGATGAAAGATGGATTAACTGTTGCCAGCTCGTTAACTATTGGTTGTTTAACTTGTTTAATTATTGTTTTCAACTCTTGGATCATTTTTCTTGCGTCTTGTTAATTGTATTGTGATAAGCTGTTATGGATTATAAGTTGGTGTCAATTTTTGTCAACATTTCCAGTACATGACTCTATCAATAGACTCTTGTTAAAGAAGATCTTTCTTTATATCTTCTGATCGTTCAATTTGGATTTGAATTCAACGTTTTTTTCAAGCTTGATTTATCTTCTGGTTCTTCTGTTTATTTATCAATTGTTTGTATTTATTATTATTTTTAATTAACTTATTCCTGGGATGTCTTCTTTACTCCTCTCGTGTATTATTTGCTCTAACAGGGCAAATTCATTGTCAAAAATGTCATTTTACTTTTTTTGAAATTGCATAATGTGTTCAATTTTACCTAAAATTGCTGATACTTGCTCGAGATTCTGATAAATTGACTTTTCCCTGATATTTGTTCTGTGTGAATTGTTTAAACTATTCTGGTCCCAATGGAAACCTGTAATTATTTGTGATTGTTGCAGTTTAACTCTTCTCAACCTAAAGATAAAAATGGTTGCCCTTCGATTGTTTAACAAGGAAATGATTCTCACCAACCCATCAATTCGAGTTGTTTAATTACTGTTATTGTGCTTCGTATTATCTCTCCTGATGATTAATATCAAGTCAACTTTTTAACGAAACAATTGCAATCCAAATGGAGTGAGGAAAACAAGAAAAAAGCCACTGTTCTCTTTTTACAGAACACTTTCAAGTAAACACGAGTCATTTTTCCAGGATTCATGGTAAAATCTGATAGCTTGGTTGGTAAAAGAGGGCTCACCTTGAAGACAAAACTTTTCCTTATCTTCCCTGGAACAGGAAAACTACATGTTTCTATCTGATTTTATCGTGAAACTTGATGCATCAGTAATTCAAATTGGATGTTGATAAAAAAGGGCAAATGGAAGCTGCAATGTAAAACAATGTGGTGAAAGCAATGGAACAAGTTGAAGATGGAGCAAAAAAGAAATCAACTTGAAAGAAAATTGAAGAAAAGAATTACAGGAAAAGTGATTAGAAGCTGAACAAGAATAAGAAAAAATCATGAAGAATAGTCAACTAGCCTTGAACCGTTATCTAATTTTGTTTAAAGCAAAGTTGAAGAGAGCAAAAAAAGACAACAATTAAGTAAAGAAAACAACTTGGAAAGGAATTGCAAAGAAGTTGAAAATGTGGAAGAAAATAATCTAACCAGAAGAAGAGCATGGAAAGAGTAATGAACCAGCAAAAGTAATAGTTGGAATCAGAGTTATTTCAAACAGTCTATCTGGAAATGAAACTGGTGTGATTTTTCTGCATCAATGGAAATTACAGATAGTGATGATTACAAAGGCACCGGGAGAGACGAGCAAAAAAAGCCTAAAAGAATCAAAGTTGAGTAAAAAGGAGAAGAGGAAACAAAAAATGGCAACAACAACAAAAAAAAACAAAGGAATGGAAAAAGAATTGAAAGACATGAAAAGTAAAAGTTGTGTACAATGGATCAAGAAAACAAAAGGTCAAGAGAAACATACCAAACACAGAGGACCAAGTCGATTTTGATTTCTGATTTTCATCTCATGAATTCACTGAGTGACAAGCAAAGTGACACCTACAAGCTCAAGTCTATTTGCATCACCAATTTAAACAAATTTCACCATTTTTCTGGTTCTACTTATCATCTCCTTAGATCGATGTGAATCAATTTCTATTATAGCAAGATTTGCTCTCTTCTGCTTTTCTTCCCAGCCAACTACACTTTCAGATTGAACTTTTTGTTTCCCTCTCCTTTCCACTTTCTTTTTCATCTTTCCTCATCTTCCTTTTCTTCTTTGTCCTTACCCATATTTCGCTCCTACCCAACTCAGTGTTTTCTCACTCAATTGAATTTCATTGATTTTCAATCATGTCTTTCTCATGTCTTCTTTTCCATGTCTTTTCTCATTCTTTGTCTTGGCCATAATCACACCCGTTTACAGCATTCAACTTAGCTTCCTCTTGAGCTTTACCAATATTTTTCTTATCGCATCCTTTCATTACCCAACCAATTAGATACTAAGCTTTTCTTGACTTCTTCATTTGCTTAAAGGTTACTCAGGTGTGCATAGAAACATTCATTCAAGTTGAAGTTAGGACGTATCGAGAAACCTCGAACGAAGTATCATTTGAAGTTACGTCGTTTGAGCTCGTAAAGATTCATCACGTGAGCTGAGGATTCATTGCAAGCCTGTTGACACGAATTAAGTTCAAACCAAATGAACAAAAAGTCGATTATTTTTTTAAAATTATAAAGAAAATAGAATTATCAGTTCATATTTTTCCAGTTCTTGGTGGTAAATTGATGTTATTTGTGCAAGCCTTGCTCTACGATAAAATGTACAATTGTCTTTCCTCCTCCTGAAGAGAAGACAAAAAAGTTTCAACAAAATTGATGAATTTTGATTAGTTTGTTTCATTGAAACGTGAATCTGTAGAGATGAATATTTCTTATTCCTTTACCCATTCATTCCTTGTTGAAACCCTTTTTTTCTTCGTCATTTTATCCTCCTTTCTAAATGCTTATTTTTTATTCCTACATTTTTTTGCCCTCCATCTTTCAAGTTTGTCTTGAGCTTCTCAGTTAAATATCCACTTTTGCCTATCTGTTTATTTGTTTTCCTTCCAATATCATCCATTTTCCATGCATTCCCATTTAAATAATTCAATAACCTCACCCTTTCAATCACACTCTTTACAATCTTTATGTTACTCCATTGTCAATCCTTGCCTTTAGTTTACTTTTTTTTCATCATCCAATTATCAGATATCAGCATGATATCTCTTCATTTCCAGTGTATAACTTACAGAGTTAATGATGACGATTTCATGTGGCAGTATTTTTTCATTCAGTTATTGTTGATATTTTTTTCCTTCGCCAACTTCAAACCTCTAAACCCATTCATTGGCAACAATTTGGTAAACTTGAGTATTTTCATCTTCCAAAACAATGTTGCCTCACAATCAATTGAAAGTGTTGACAATTAGCCAAGTGTGTCTACTGGAAACATGGAAATACATAACTTTTTGTCAACATTTTTTATGTTACTAATGGTATGATAGGAGCCTTCATCCATTAACCCAAACCCAATCATTATAATTATTTAACATGATTCAATAATAGCGTTTACTTTTCTTTGTTTTCATCTTCATTCCTCTCTCAACAGCCAATACAAATTAATTGCATTCCCAAACGTTAATTAAATTAGGCATTCCTAGTTTTATTAATTGTACGAGTTTGAGTCGATCCATTTGATTGTTAACCACCTTAACCATTCAACTTGTCTTATAGTTTATCTTTTTCCATCATCTTTCCATTTTTTCTGCTTCCATCCCCTGTATTTCCATTTTTATCCTGCTTTTTCTGCTTGCCTCCCAGTTGATATCTTATCGATCAAACAAGTGATTGTTATTAGAAAGCAAATTTGGCAGAATGCGTAAACGTTGAGCTTAATAGGCAATGTTTCAACTTGCCAGCAATTATAATGATTGTTATGATTATGATAATCAGAATCAATTGAAGGTTCACACACAATGTAATACATTAACAACTTTAATACATTCAATTGGATCAATAGATGGAACCTTAAATATCCAGTTAATGACATTTTGGAGACACATCTAAGACTACAGAACCAGCCAGATATTGATGATTCCCTGATGAGGATAAGCATTGCTATTACGCTTATCTTGATGGTTAACTCTTTTTTTCTTCTTCTTCTTCGCAACTTTTTTTCTTGCATTCAATTAGTAGACCAAATCAATGTTATCCAATCAATTTGAGGGTTAACGAAATACCAGGGAAAAAAAGACAGAATCAAATTCAAAAGCCAATAACCCAAAAAATCATTGATTGATACACAACGAAAGTCTTCTATCTTAATCTAATACATCAAAACAAGTTGTGTAAACTTGCTATCTTGATCAAGCCATCAAAGCACAATTTGTTGTTCAATGTAAACACCAGTAAAAATAAGTTAAATATTAACAGTTAATCAACTAGGAAAAAGGAGAAGAAGAAGAATAAAAAAAGCCTCAAACTTTGGCCTGGAAAAAAAGAGGTAAGGTTACTTTTCGCTTTTTTGCCTTCATTGAAAGTCTTTTTCTCGTTAGATTTTTTTCGTTCATCAATATTGAAAGTTTTTCCTTTTCTCATTCTTCTAGACAAAAAAAAGTAAAAGTTGATATTTATCAAGATGATGAAAACAGCCAAAAAATCCATGGATGGAGCAAGAAGGAGGAAAAAAGCTGTGTAAAGATGAATGGGAAACCTTGAAGAATCTTGATCAACAATGGAAAGTGAATGGAGCGAAATTTGTTATAACATATTGTCTGTCTGGTTATAAGTTTTTTGTTCCTGTTGTCTCTCCCTGATACTCATGATGTGCATGTGTGTTATAAATATATAATCACTTAAACAATCAAATGATATGGTGTAAAAAAAAGAGTTGAAGACAAAGAGGAAAAAACGAAATATCAGGAGATGATGTAAAGGGTGATGATAAGAAGTAAAGAAATGGAAATAATATGGAAGGATAAAGGCATGATAAAGGTTGGTTCTGTTCCATCAACGGCAGCTGAATTATATTGTTGTGTATTTCCATGATGAAGCCAAGATGAACATGATGAATTGCTTACTTGTCAACTTAATTCTTTCCATGGGCTGGTCTCACACACTTAACAATATACATAGATATAATATTCTCGAGTCCATCAAACTTTTCTCCATGTTACTAATGATTCCGTCAACGTCTTGTCAAATTGAAAGAAATTTTTTCTCTTCTTCTTCTTCATGTTCCAAGGTCTAACAAGGATAAAGATTATGATGAGCAACGATGAAGCAAAATATGTTGATGATGATCAAAGAGGGGAGACAAAAGGTTGAATATAAAGCCAGTGGAATAAAGGGAGGAAAGATGATGAAAATGATAATGTTGCTTGTCATGAGAAGGGAATGTTGCAAGTTTTTACATTTATCTGTTGTCCATGAAATTCAATCCATCTAGATCAATATTGACAGTAACATTTGCCGATGAAAATTTTGAACACAAAAAATTAACCAAAGACTAGAAAAGGTTTGACATGTTGCTTATTTTTTCTTCATCAACATCAACACTCTTCCCATTATTATTTTCAAATCTTTATGTAAATTGCATTCTTCATCATGTTTCCCATGAATATCTAGACTTTTTTTCAACACATTTATTAGGCAGCTGGTTATGCCAATCATTGAGGTTTATTGATAAAATCATGAGACTTGTATGCATTAGTAAATTCATTATACATTAGTTTATTGTGATTCAATTGAGATATTTGGTCAAAGTAATCTGATGTTGATGTTCATTTTAAAAATTGATTTGTCCAAAAATTTAATGTTCAACTTGAAATACAATATCTTGGGCTTTGAAAATTGAGTTGAATTGCCTAATTATAAAAGCTACTTGGACAATTTATTAGCCCATTAATGTCTAATGTCTGCTAGTTTAAAGTGATCCTAATCGATTTTGATCATTTCCAGTTTTTACTTTTTCATGAATTTTGATTGAGCTTTTATATGATGGCGATATTAAGTTATTAATGATAAACTGTTTCAACCAGTTGATGAACAGTTTATCAACTTTTGGACCAGCTTTCATTTTCATTTCATTTACTGTTAACAATTTATTATTACCTTGGAAAGTAATTTCAACATTTTGTTTTTTTCTCCTTTTTTTGATACTTCTGTCCAGGTAACCGTTACTGTCAAGTGCAAACAAACAAATAACAGGGAAAAAAGGAGCCAAAAGATGAGCAGGAGGAAAAGGAGCTGAAAGATGATGATGACGATGAAAAGGATGAAATGAAAGACAGGAATATCTTGAAAGGCGAGACTAATATTGATGATGAAAAGAATCAAAGTGTTAATGGAATTGAGCTGAAGAAAAAGGAAAGAGTTGAAAAGAAGGATTTTTTCATCTTCTTCTTCAAGACGAAAGTTGAAACGAAACTGACGAAAGAGTAAAAAGTGAAAGGATGAAAAACAAGAGTTAACTCTGTTGGATGCGAAGAGGAAAGATTTTCACTCACTCACTCATCATCATTATCATCATCGTCTTTTACTCCTTGGGATTGTTTACAATATAATAGATATTTACCCTGAAGAAGAGTTTCTTTTGAATTTATCATATACTTCTTTTTTTTCTTCACTTCTTTCGGTGTGATTCATGAGAGAGCCCCTGATGAGATTGGGAACAGATTCTCACCATTTGAAAAGCTCTCTAAATTCAATCTCATCATCATCAGATTTCACTCTCTCATCATTTTCTTGTTCACCATGGAAACTTAGTTGAAACCAATGACAATCATTGAATAGCAACCAAGTGAAATAATCTTCTCTCTCCGGTAATATACTTTCAATTTTCACTATTATATTGCCTTTTTTCATCAACCTCCTCCTCATCTTATCATCATCTTTGATTTTCTTTTTTTCTTCCAAAAACAAGTTTCTTTTATAATTTCTCAATTTCATTCTTTACAACAGAATGTAATGAGAAAAGAATATCTTCCAAAATTTTAAGGGATAAACACTGTTGATTTACTAACATATTATTCAACACAAAAAAAAGTATTAAAACCTTTTTTTTCTTGCTTCTTCCATGAAATGGTTTTAATTAAATCACAAGCTTCGCTGTCATCATTTTCGGATCCTTTTTCTTTCATTTGCTTTCATTGCAAAGTCAACAGGCTGATTCTGGTTCTCATCCTAAGTAGATAAATCTAAATCAAATATTAACTAAATTTTATAAAATCTAAATCAAATTGAAAATTGTAAGTAACAAGATTAAAGGTAAATAGTTACCAATTTTGTTAACAGAAAGTCAATGGTAAAATTGAATCTCATCTAGACAAGATAATTACATTGTATATATACAATAATATATACACATGAAAGTAAATTCAACCCAATATTATAAATAATTTATATCAACTGAAAATTTGAAAGCAGTTGAAATGAAAAAAAGGTAAAAAATAAGGTAAAAACTGGCAATAGTTTGGAAAATATAATCAATTAAATATCGCGCTTCTTACAGCATAACCTAGTGTCGTCATAATGACATTACATTTTCTTGAAGTTTTTTTAATATTTCTTCGTTTCTTTTTATTTTTCATGCTTTTATTCTCATGGTGATTCTGATGGAAACTCAATTGATTGAACCAATTCATTCATACACACAAACAATGGTATTACTGGCAATTTCCGTTTTTATTGTTCCATTGGATGAATCTGTAAAAACTTGTAATATATGGTAATTGGTTGAACATACCATGCAACACCAATACAAACCTTATGGATGTTACATCTTTATACACTGGTTCACTGATTTTTTTCTTGTCTGGTCGTCTTTCCACTTTGCTTCTGGACCTGTTATTCCGTGGTTTTTCATGTTATTAGTGGACAACAGTAGCCCATGAAATTGGTCATGTTATTGGATTTTTTCATGAACAATCACGAAGTGATCGGGACAAGGCAATTCACATAAATTGGGAAAACGTTGAGAAAGGATTTTATCTTCAATTCCAGAAAGAGGAAGATGAAAACTTTGGTGTTCCATATGATTATACATCTGTAATGCAATATCCTTCATGGGTATGTATTACTTGTATTTGGATGTGTGTGTCCCTATTAATAACATCTTCATCACCATCACCATCATCTTGAAGCCACCTCAGTTGATTTTTACCTCAAATTACAAGACGGAATAGCATTTTTTCCTTGCCTACATTTTTCCCCTCAATTACATGTTACTACTTATGTCTATTATTATTTTTATTATTTGACATTTTGGTTATACTAAACCTTTCCTTTTCTTGCGTTCATCTTCCTCATCATTCTCATAATACTTCAGCTAAAAATCAGATGATTGAGAGATTCAGCTTTTAATGTTATGTATTTATACGTTTTGCTTTCACTTGCTATTTCCTTCAAGTATTATGTTGCTTTCACATTTTTGGCTTTTTTTATTATATTTATTTATTTATTCCTAATCATTATCATGTTAACTGTACACATTTCAATGAAAATGATAGTTCAATGATTATTATTATTGCCTGTCAATTTGTGAATGGTACAGTCCATGACAAAAGTTTATCCTCTTTGATTTTCCCCATTTTCTGGTGATTCACTGTTGATTGACTTTGTGCAGTATAAATTTAAACCAATTCACTCCAAAAAAACTGGAAAATTGAACTGAATAGTTTGTCTAAATTAGTTATCAATGTTTTAATGCCTTTGATAATGGCAAACTAAGATTTAATCAATTGATGAACCAACCTTCTGTATAATTTTGACCATTAATTCAACAACTTTTTCAACAAACCATTTGAAATAGCAAAAAAAATCAGTAGCCAATCTGTAGTTCAATCTCTAATCCACTAATAGATTCAAATCAACATCTCTTTACCTTGATAATTATTAATTTACTCCGAAACTGATTCGGTCATTGATTTTGATTCACATTTAAGCTATTTAAGATCTTATTAAAATCTGACTCGAATCTAATCAGCTGTATGATGGTGGAAACACCATAAAGATCAACTTTGCACAATAATCAATAATCTTTTGACGGTAATTTGATTTTTTGTCTTTTCCAAACAGCAAAATCAAATGCTACATAAATGATCAGTTTAAAGCTATTGATTTTTTATTGTTTTGATTGCTCACAAATATTGGTTAAATAAAAAAGAGTCAGAGAAATTTGAACGTAAAAACTACCAGAATATTGATGATAACGAGGACAGAATTTAATGTAAATCTATTTTATTTTACTATTTTCTGGTTCCTCTCAATTTTAGTGCAACAATATAAACCATCATAAATTACAATTATGATTGGGTTAAGGTTTTTTTTAATTCAATTGTAATCCAATTGATTTGCGATTCAAAAAAAACCGCAAACATTCAATCGACAATAGAGAAACTGTGAATCAAATTTGAATGACATTTATTAACAGGTTAATGTTTGCTTTCAATTGTAATTCAACCAAGAATAAAAACGTTATTTACTTTTGTTTATACGTGATTCTATTGAACAATTGATCTATTAACAGTCATCAATTGAAATGCTAATACCTTCAACTTTAGATTATTATATTTGTTAGTTATAATCGTTACCTTTTAATGCTACTGAAAAGGATTGAGTTGTGCGCGTTTCGAGGCGCATAATGGTTGCTATGATACCTAAAAACCGTTGAAAAGTTTAATAAAGGTTCAAATTAATGCTATTATCAAGACTATCACAGTCTCGACGTTGAAATGGCTTTTTATCAGGATTTCATGAGAAATATGTATTCTTTGTGGCCAAACACACCAGACAAAAAAGGATAACAATAGGAACAGTTGAAAAGTAAATGGTCAAAACCAGATTATTGTGATTGCTGTTGTTGTTTTTTTGTCAACCAACAACTAAACTTACGATTTGTTGTTGATTATCCAATTTAACAATGGATCTCAAAAAAATGTTACACAAGTAAGTTTATTCTGTTCACACACATTTAAGGTCAACTTGACCAAGACAAACTCAATTTAATAACAGTTATATACCTTTATCTTTTTAGATTGCTATTGGACTGATTTGGATTTAGTTTATTTCTTGGTTTCCCTGTTTCCATGTTTATGCTTATCTGGTTTCAAACAAACATTCATTACATTACACACAAACACACACTCACACACGAAAGGCTAACAACCAGAATAACTCCTGAGACTTGGTTGTTAGATTATTGGTTAACTTTTATTTTTTGGTGTTTTACGTTTTTGTTTTTTTGGCTTTGGCTTCAGTTTTGGATTTAACTTTGGCTTTGGACTTGATCTTTGTAATATTTGTCTCCTCACCATTTTGTACGTGGTTTGCCTTTGAAATTTAATCTACTCATGCAAAAGATTGGACAACTTTTACTGATCTTGATTTTGGTTTTGTGGCTGTTGATGTTTTTTATGGTTTAACAGTAACCTTACGAACGTTGGATTTTATTGATATTGTTCAGGATCCTCTAACATGACAAACACTTTGCCTTTATTATTGATTTTCTTCATCATAATCAACATTTATGAAAGCAGTGATGGAAAAGCAAAAAGGAACCAAAGCAAGAAAAGATTGATTCAGAGAAGAGATAAATAATCAGGACGAATTTCATGTACCATTGACAGTGATGATCAAGTTTCTGCTTTTTCCCAATGAATATCATTGTAATTATTGGATTGCAATGTTAACATTGTACTTGATGTTAGATCATGACAAATGTTCAACTCTCTTTTCAAACATTATGTTCTCATCTTTTGATTTTCATGTGACAACCAAGAGAATCTTGATTTGTATCATTTAACCAATTCAACAGATAATAGTAATCAAAGAAAGTCTCAGAAATGTTGGATTTTTCTGGGCTTTAATCTTTAATCAACAACAAAGGTTATAATCTCTACGTCAATCCAGGAGTAATCATTTGGGTTTTCAAATTAATTCTTGGATTGAATTAGTTTGCCACTTGTCTCTATTTGGTCGCACCGGATTTAACTTCACTGTAATCTGTTTCTAATCAGTGAAACTAAATCACAGTCAACGTTGAGAAGGTTCATCAAGAAAAGATGTCTATTTAGAAGCTGAAACAATTTTCTGGTTTCTTATATTATCATTTAAATAATTAATGTTCATCAGTTGTCAACCATTTGTTTTTCACTGTTAACTCATTTAATTTTCAAATGTGCTTCATACTGTTGACAAGGTTAATCTTACAGTTTAGATCCATTACAATTGAACCTTACCTTGTCTTGAAGAGCACAATCAATCCTAATGCCAACAGGATGAGATTAACATGAGTAAACTGCCTTTAATCATCAATTAATTCTGTTTAATTCCCATGTCAATATCATGATTAGCATCCTAAACAGGTGTATTAGTGTGATTGTTATGATTAAATGAGAGTAAAGCTGAAAAAAATCGAGAAAAGTAGCAAAGCAAGCTTTAAGTATGCGTATTGAGTTGAGGGAAAAAAACACAATTAATTTAAGTAAATTATGACAGTCTTGATTGTTGTTTGTATATTAATTTGTACGCCTTTTTGCCTTTCACCTCTCTCCATCCAATCAACTCTTAATCAATTTACTGTTGAGATAATTGTATAACCTTAAATTACTAATGTGTGTCTTGTATATGAATTAATTGTTGCCACTTCTAGTCTTTTGTTTTCTCCAATTTCATTTCACTCGCAAAAATCTTTAAATGATTTTGCCTTTTCTTAATCATTAACTTAATGTAATTTATTGAATCCAATTCACAGGCAAGTTTCGCCTTCATCATTCATTGTACAATTGAATTTGATTGTTTTTGTCTTCCATTCCCATGTTTCTCTCATCATCATCATTTTTATTTGTCTTCTAACTGTAAACATACACACTCACATCATTATTATTATATCAACTCATTTCTCTTGTTAGATTGTTAAAATAATAATATTTATTATTATTGCTATTATAATCATCTTTTTGTTTATTATTTACTTTGATTGTTGATGAAAGGCTTTCAGTAAAGATGTGCTCAATAAGAACACGATTGTAACAATGGATCCAAAATACCAGCGAATCTTGGGAATCAATCGAGGCCTGACTTTCCGTGATAAGAAGATGGTTAATCATTTATATTCGTGTGATCGTAAGTTAACATTATCATTATTAAAAAACAAAACTCAATTATTTTACCTTCAAATTTTGTCAAATGTTGGGTCAAAGTAAACAGCCAACACTGAACCCATCAATAATGTAAAAGTTGCAGGTGAGAGGTTAAAAAAGGGTTTCATGGTTAATCAAAAAATCACAGATCAATCATTTAAAACGAGTCAACCTTTTACCATCTCATTACACTTGAATATGATTAGATGATATCACTAGACTTTTCATCTTCACTTGCACATTTGAACGAAATGACCAAATGCTGGTCAACAGCAAATGAAAATATTTACGTTTTTATGTCAAATTTACTTTTCCTTTTTTCTCACCTTTTGTCAATAACAAATCCTAAATCCTTTGAGTCCCATCAAGTTGAAAAGTCTTTAAAAGTCATCCTCTGTTTGTGGTTAGTTTTTGTTGAAAAGATAAAAGTAAATCATCATTATTATCATGATTATTACAATAAAGTGATACCCAAAACGAATCAACCTCAATTCCTTGCTTTACGATGTTGGTTAAAAAGCAACTTCTCTCGTAAAAATTGTTATTACATTCAAAGTTGGCCTTTTGTTGAACACTTTTTTCTTCCTGGTTTCTTCTCATTCTGTGAAGATATATTTTTTTTCCTTTCCTCATTTCTTACTGATTATGAATAATTCATATCATGGTAAGATAAATGTTTCTCTATTATAATATTTATTTTTACGTTTACAGTTTTGCTTTTTTCTCTCACTTCTTTGTAGCTTGTTAATATAAAGATTTCAATTCTTTTAATGATGTTGATTCATAATCACCAGAATTACTTCTTACCCTTTTTACCAACATTCAAAGTTAATTGGTTATCATTTTTTCCCTTATGCCTTTCCTCAGCATCGGCTGTCTATTTTAATTGATTCAGTTTCCTCCTTAAACATCAACATCAGTCTCTTAATTCAGTGATTAGTCCAGTTGAATATAAATTGAACTCAGTGACTATTCAAGATTTATTCACAAATTTTGTAAATCAATGTGTCGATACTGACAGAACAGTTAATTTGATCAGCATTGATTTCACTTTAGTTGTTACATGAAATGTTCATGTTGATGGAGTTATT
The DNA here is from genome assembly GCF_039701765.1 of Tetranychus urticae. Taxonomy (NCBI): domain Eukaryota; kingdom Metazoa; phylum Arthropoda; class Arachnida; order Trombidiformes; family Tetranychidae; genus Tetranychus; species Tetranychus urticae. The sequence continues at coordinate 11,420,314 of NC_142959.1, read as the reverse complement.
GAGCTTACTCAGCGATTCAACGAATGGATTCTGGATTAGTTGTGATTATAAAAATTTGTTTTGTTCACTGTAATTGTCTTTTTAAATGTTTCCAATTGGAAAATGTTTATGAGTAAATTTTGATAATCTGTTGTTAGATACCATTAGATGATTCAATTGCCAAGTAAATTGATTGAAAAGAGACAAAAGACAAGATTTTTTTACTGAATCTGGGAAACATTATTGTCTCTTCTCCTGTTTCCCCTGTAAACTCCAACACCATAATCCATTATGAAGATGTTGTAGTTCAGGACAAAAGGTAGATTATAAGACAAACTTAAGTGTAACAGTTAACAGTTATTATTTTATATTGTTGTTGATGTTGAAAATAAACATTGAATGTAGATAATAAAGTTTGTCATCTCAAGAGCAACAACACGAAAAAACAGGGAAAACTAAAGTTAATGGTGAGCTTGGAACAATAATATTAATAGAATCAAACAGTAGAGATTGGTGAAGATGGAACAAGTTCCAAGTTAATTTGAAAGGTTGAGTTTGAATCTTGTAAAATGGTTAACTGTAAAAGTAGAAAGAAAAGGCGGAATTGGGTAAAAACATTGAAATCAATACCTAATTTAACTTGCCTTTTAACCTTCCTCTTCATTCATTGAAACTATTTTAATCACCGAATATAAGAAACCCAGCATTTAGCGCAATAATAAACCTTTCAAGAAAATTAAAATTCGTCATTCCATTTGTATCTGAATATACAGTTGATAGCAAAATTTTTAGTATTAATATTACGTTTGAATCTTCATGTAAGTTATACTAAAGCTAAGATTCTGATGAAACCTTCTGTATTTGTCGGTTCAGAGAAACCTATCAAAATGGGTTTTGTGTCGGAAAACATTTGTTGAAGTCATTTGAAGTTGATTTTGTCTCTGATTTCGTTAAAAGCTTGAAATTTTAACCATTGGTTTTAATTTAATGAAAAATGAAATTTTGATTAATTTAAATAATTTTCTCTCTTTTACTTCTTTAGGTGATTGCCATAACCTTTCTGAATATCAATGTTTAAATGGTGGCTACTTGAAACCTGGTAAAGCTGGTGAAAACTGTACATGTGAATGTCCACCTAATACTAATGGATCATCTTGTCAAAATGTGATTACCTCAGATTATTATGAGCCTCTGTTTCCTCTTCCATGTGGTGGAAATGTCACACTTCCGGGTTATATATCAACACCAGGTTACCCAGGACGTCGTAATCCTCATGAAAGCTGTGTCTGGGATATTCAAGTAATGATCATTTAAACATGTCATTCATCTAAACACTAATCAGAAGGCAGTTGTTGACTTAATTAGTAGAAACGTTTGGTCAATTCGATTGATTGAAATGTTAATTTTATTTACAGAACTAAATATTTCACTGAATCTTTGATAAATTTTTGATTATAATCATTGAAACAATATTTTGATCAATGGTTTTTAAATTTGTTTTAACTATTTAAGCATCAACTGCTGCCATCTAACATTAGCTATTAGACTATTTGCTTATCATAATGACAATGTCTTTAGTAAAGCATTTGATATTATTTGTTAACAACAAATTTGACTGTAAACATTTTAAACATTTGTTAACTGTTTCTCTTTTGTATTAGGCACCATTGGGTATTCGAGTCGAGCTTGAAATTTTGGACTTTGATTTTGCCCCTCGATCAAAATCTTTAAACAAAAGATTATTTGGTAAATGTGTCAATGAATCGGTTGAGATCAGAGTAAAAGATGATTATCACGGTGAAATATATTGTGGAACTGATTTGGAGCCAGGAAACAAACTCATTTCGGAGAAAAATCGACTTCTTATCATGATTAACGCAGACAATTCAATGACTGGTAAAGGTTTTAAAGCCAATGTGCGTTTTATTGGAAAAAATGGCGAAAATTCAATCATTCCATCAACAACCTATCCTCCAATCAAAGCAACATCAAACCCACCTTTTATCCCTGAACCAAAAAACACAACACCAAAACCCTTTTCAACTACAACAATAGTACCTAAAGTGAATAAAATCAACGAGATAACATTCAAACCCAAAGATATTGAAGAAATATGGAACAGAATCAAAAGTATTCAACAGGGAAAAATTGTTAAAGTAATTAAACCAAAAGTGGGTCCAAAAATTTGAGATCCAATAATGAGCATTCATTTTCATCTACACCAATTTTTCACGTCTCGATACAGACACATTTTGATACTTTTTGTACCTGATGATTTTCCATTAAATTAATAATTTCAATAAATTGACTTCTAATTCAATCATGTATTCAGTGTTCATTTATTTTCACCAATCAAACCATACGTTCCAATAGTTGAAGCTATCAATAGATGGCGTAACAAGTTTCCTTCAATCTTGAAACAAAAACGGTTAAAGGAGTCAAAAAGAGTTGCAAGTTTAAATGATTATTTTGGGTTCAGTTCATATATCAATGAGCCATGAGTATGTTTCAATGAAAAAAAGTGTCTTTCAATGAATCATTTCACAATTTCACAACTTTGAATTGAACAAAACTTCAAGTGATTCCTTGTCATGTTAAACTTCAACATTTAACCATAACGTGAATAAAAAGTAAGCTTTTTTTTGTTTGCCATCAAATTCAACCCAAATTGTTGTATCTTTTCATGAGTATCGTTTATTGATTGTTTAATATAAATCATGTTTTCTCACAAAAATGACCAGTTCAAGCAAACTAATTACATTTTAAATCATCGTGAATCGTGTTTCAATAGGAATAACCCAATCAGTGTGCCTCTCATCATAATAACATAATTTTTTGTACCAATGTTGAAAACATTCACTTGTCTAACTGTCTATTGAGCTCTAAAAAATTCCAATCACAATTACAGTTCACTCCAATGGGATTAATATTGATCAACTGTACAACCCTTTTAATGGTGTAAAACTGTTTTTATTTCAACATCATTTTCATCTTCTTCATTCGGACTTTTCATTTGATTGTCGGCTAAAAGTACCAAAGACAAGTTAAAACAAAATCAATCATGGCGATGAAACGACAATCATTTATGAACAATGGCCGGTCTATTAATGGAGCTGACCTGTTGTCTGGTTATCATCATATTCAGCCCTTTGCTAATCACACCTTTACATATGGTTCATCTTATGCCCGTGGTCATGATGCTGCTGTACTGGCCACTTCATTACACTGGAATCGTGACATTAAATCAACAGCTACCATTAACCGATCACCATCTTCATCCAACAACCTTGTAGGCTCAGCTAATGGTCATCACCATTTGCAGCATCAACATCATCAACAGCAACAACATCATAACCAGTCAACTCATCATCCTAATCACCATCACTCAAACCTCATCGTACCTTCATCAACTCATCATCAACACCATTTAACCAATGAACTGGTTCCAGGTATTAATAAAACATTTTCACCCGACAATCCAATGATACGAACAATTGGACAACACTATTACCCAGAAGGTGGCTGGGGCTGGATCATCTCCGTGTGTTCATCGCTCTGTTACTTCATCACTTCAGCTCTTTTTCCGTCTCACAGTTTTCTTATTCTCGACATTATGAGAACATTTAAGCCCGATGAAGGTATTTTAGCGGCAGGTAAGCTCATTTCGAGTGCAAACTGTGAAAATGGTTTTTTACTTTACCTCCAAAATTTGGGTAAACATTTTGTGGATTCAATTTTACTCGTAAAACATAATTCATATTTTACCATTTTTCAGTGGTTCAAAGTTCAACACTTTCCTGGTTCATTGCATGGTATCATTTGAGCTATTCATGTCACCATGATTTGTCCATTCAATGGTGAATGATGAGAAATGTCGAGTTTGTCAAATTTCTCAGGTTTTTGTTTTTCTCCTTTTCTCTTCATTTTTTCAGTCTTTATGATTATTACAGTTTCGCACAATTTAAACTTGTAGTATTTTTATCCTCATTTTGTTGTGATTTTTGTTTATAAACAATCAGATGAATCTAAAAATTTGCTCAGTTTCATGATACAGTTAATTAATTGAGAAAATCTGATGGAAAAATGTTTGCCCTTTTCAGACTTTTCTGGTTCACTCAACTTGAGATACAATATAAATGTTTGAACAAAGATTTCTCATTTAACCGGTCACAAAGAAATTAATTGATCATTTCAATTGAATCCAATTGATTTCATGATATTACCCATTTACTTATATTTGAGTCGATCAAAGAAGAAGCAAAAAATTTCAACTTTTAAAGACGATATTTCTCACCAATTTACTAATTATATTGAACCAGATAATTGAACCAAGTAAAGTTGGCGAACCAAAGGAAAATGGGAAAATCTTTCAATATTGGAAAAGCTTATCATCCAAAAGCTTATCAATGAGTGAAATTAATTTTCAAGACGAGTTTAAATGCTCATTTTTTCAATGGAATTTTCATGATTTTCTCGATTTTCACGCCATCCAAATGTAACTTGATTTCAAGTAGCAAAACCGTTGATTCTGTTGCCTGTAAATTCAATCAATCAAAGGTTTTGAATTACATTTGACTGTCATCTGAGACTCATTCTCTAGCAACTTATGGACGATAAAAAGTAAGAAGAGCAAGAAAAATTGTCCATTCAAATGTTGATATCAAATTCAGACTCAAGGTAAATCGATGACCAAGTTAGAGAAAAAAAAGTCGAAAAACATTGACAGAAATATGTTATGAAAATGTGAAAGTCATTGATGAATCGATGAAAAAAGAACAAAATTGAAACCGAAAATGAAATGCTTTGAAATTGTCAAACTGACCTGAATAGCCCAAGAAAAGAAGACTAGAAAATATTTGACCAACTAAGAGTTAAACTTGTATTGTGAAGATTCAACTTGAAGAAATTAAAAAAGTCAAAAATGGGAAAAGAAATTGAGAAAATAATTAATAGAGAAATTAATTTTTACCATTTTTTCATCTCTTCACCATCTACATTTGACCATTAAAAGTATTGGCCAAAAGGTCAATGAATTGTAAATTGTTGATCTCTGTTACTCCTTTTCAGTTTATCTCAATTTCACTCCCAGTCTAACTTATGATGATTACTTTACCGATTTTCATCTTTTGTCAGTTTCCATATTTATTAAGATTAACCATCATCAGTTTGATATTATTTTTGCCTGTTGGAGATTCAATTCAGAGTAAATAATGTGAGAACTGGAAAAACTGTTTTCCTTATTATTGATTTCATCCATTTGATTATTATTTACTTATTGCACTTTTACCAGAAAATCAAATATCAATCCAAACCAGAATGGGTCAACATAAATATTATTGTACACTCGATTCAATAGCAATTAATAACCAATGTCAAGTATTAATTCAATTAATATAACCATTTATCAATAACAATTTAACTCTAAAAATGAAACAGTCAACAAGATTCAACTGTTCACTTTGAATTACAAAATAACCATTCAAGTTGAACAGACTTTGATCAATCTTTGGGTTCATTTTGAAAATGTTTAAAGTTTGAGGACAAATTTTTTAAGTAAAAACTTGTGTTCATTTACATATGAAAATCAGTTCATTTCCAGGAATCCAAACAGTTTCTAACTTTAGCTTTCTCTTCGCGAAACTAGGCTATAATGATAATAATACATTTTATCAATAAGTTAAAGGATGAAGAGAGGAGAAGAGGAAAGATGAGGAGAAAGCAAGATGATAATGATGGCGAATGAAAGATACAAATGAAAGATTCAATGAAATGATGTTCACTGTAATCTTTTATCGTTTCATCCGCCTCTTTCGCTTCATCTTCATCTTGCTGCATAATACATCTGATGTGTCTGTGTATCGTATTGTAGCCCATAGGCAATGAGATAAAAGCCTTTTGGTTGACTTGAAGGTCAATGCCTTTTCCATTGATTCCTTTTCTTAGGCCTGATGATGATCATTATCTTCCTTCATCTTCTTCTTCTCTCTGGTCTATGCATACACAGAATGTTTATATTACATCTTCTTTTCATCTTTCGTCTCATGTAACACACAGAAAATACTTTTCATGTAAAACTTGTGAGCTTTTTGAGTTCCTGTTTCTTTCTTGTTCAGTTTCATCAGTTTTTATCTCTTTTTATATCTTTTTGTATTATTGAACAATTGCTGGTAATAATAATAGTTGTAATGATTATGAGAATGATGAAGATGATGAAAATGATGAACAAGATGAAAAAGATGATTCTTTATGAATAAAATGGTGAAGACGAAGGGAAGAGGAGGATAAAATTTTTGACATTTTCAAACGCCTACGTCAATATTAGAGATACTTTTTTTCACTTCTTATATTTACTCATTTCATTTTCAACAGTTAAATAACTTGCACAGTTCAATTGATTTTCATATCATTTCCATTGTTGATGCTTTAACCTTTCAACTTTCACTGCATTTCATTTTAATAATAGAAAACATTCTTTCTCTTTCAATTTCAATATTTCATTGGACATCAACTTGTTACAACAGCAAACCGCATCAAGTTACCCGAAACCAGGTTAAATAAACTCATTGTTATCTCATGAATTGGTCAACCTTTAAGGTTAATCTGCTCAAAATTTCATAAATTAACTGGAAAATTCTCAAGTCAATTTTTCAAAAGGAAGACAATTTCTTGCTTAGAATTGTCAAGTTGAATGAAAAATACTTCAGAGTTTTACTCAACAAGCTTGTCATAATTATTGAAGTTACAGTGTAAAGTATCTTAAATTTATTCATCAAAATATCGATATTTGAAGAAAATTCCAGTTCATTTTGAAGAGTTGAAAGTCAGAGAATCGACTCAATATCAATCGATTGTGAGAAAAGGTTTGAAACTGAAAATTGCTCCAATTGAAACGGATTGTGATGCAAATAAGTCAACCTTCAATCAAAAGGTTTGTCAATCTTTCATCAGATATTAAAGGTTAACCTTTACAAATGTCTAGCCTTTGATTCATCACCAAAAGTTGATTAGGACAAAATGACTTTAGTCATCAATTTGTCACCCATTTCACCAAAAACAATAGTTTCATGTCTGGACAGTTTTTTTCAACTTTCTGAACTTGAAAAGCTCTAAAGTCAACGCATTAGTTTTTATTAAACTTAAAAGCAACAGTTTCCATTAGCTTTTATTGTTTTCCCTTTTCATATCTAATTATTAATGTTGAGCAAAATTGAACCAAGATGAAGCCTCTTGTAAATTGAATAATTTTCATGTTAGTTAAACATTAATGCTGATAAATAGTTGAACCTTTCTTGATTAACTAAATCAAATTACGTTAACAATTCATCTTGTTTCCTTTCAATGTTTCATCTTTTTACGGTTCATATCGTAGGCGTCTTTATCCATCAAAAGTTAACATTGATATTTTTTCACCATTATGTGATTACCTAGTCAACATTGATACCGGAAGGTTTAACATGATTATAATAATCAACGAACACATCATGATGTCAGTTAACAAGCTCTAGAATCTAGAGATTGATCGCCCATGTTTTTGGTGAATAGGGAAAAGAGTTGAATTTTGTTTCCAAAAAGTGGCAAAATGATGGTTATTGTTGCTCATCGCTGTTGTTGACTCAAGTTGGTTGAAAATTTCAATTTCATGGTTAACTGATGAAAGGTAACCAAATTCATGGTTGATAGATTTTTCCATGAACATGATTGTAGGTAAAGAAAGAGAAATTAAGAGGATGATGAAGATAAGAGGGAAAAACAAATGAAAAAAGCCATTGCCTTGAGCTATTAAGACTTCCGTAAACATTGTAATCTTTAAATAGTAACTCAATATTGATATTTGTGAACATTTGATCCGGAAAAGATTCAAATATTGAAATTGTTCACCAGTTTACAGAGTAATTAGTTTTTTCCCTCAAATTTTTCTCAACAAAATATTAATCAATTTAATGTTGTGATTTGGAAGGAAAAGACGACATTTTTTCTGAGCTTGACTTTAATCTATTTTCATTGAGATGGAGACAACAGAAGCTTCATCGTCAGAGTCATCATCATCAATCTGATCAAAACAGTAGTCATGAACATTGTAACAGTAATTATCATGAGAATAGAGAAGAAAAGATCTCTTCTTGGAATTAAAGGAAAACTGGTGAAACAATAATGTTGAGATGATATTGAATCACTATTAAAAGTGTTGACATGATATGAAAGATATTCATCATCATTAAGGTTTCCTCGTCTTAATTAACCATAACTGTGTCAGGCTCATTCGATAAACTAATTGTTTCATTTTCACTCAATTATTCTCATCCATCGAATCCACTAAATGTCACTAATTTGGGTAAAATATTGAAACCTTTTTCCTTAAAAATTGTAACTTCAAGTTGATACTGGAAATCAAATTGAGTTTATGAAAATTTAACTCGATTTGTAAACAGCATTGGAAGACATTTTCGTGTTTTCTTTTCATGGAATTTAATTGATTTTCTCTTTTTGGTACAGTTCTAATTGGAGCCTTTTCGACGATGGTTACACTTATATTTTCACCGATCATTATCGCCCTTTGTCGACGGAAAAGCATTCGACTTACAGCGGTGGTTGGTGGACTGGTGACTGCCCTTGGTTGTTTGTTTACTTCTTTTGCTACTCAATTTCATCAATTGCTCATCAGCTATGGACTCTTCATTGGAATCGGTGTTTCCATGTTGAGAGATACTTCTGTGATAATGATTGGACAATATTTTAAAAAGAGACGAGAATTTGTTGAAATATTTGTCAATACTGGTAATGGTCTTGGAATCGCTTTGATGCCAATCTTTCTTTCCTTTTGCATCAAGTAATTGTTTTACCTTTCATTACATTTACTCCTTTAAATATAAACTTGTGCCTTTGATGCTTTTTTCTAGTTTGATTTGCACAATTTGACAGAATCTGGTAAAGAAAAAGATCGATCATCGATCAATTGAAAGGTTACTTTTTCCATTGAATTTGAAATCAGAGAAATTTACTGTTGATTCAGAATAAAATAAAATCTTTAAAATGTATTTCCAGTCAACCAGCTTTTAGCTTTCAAAATGAATGGAAACATTTTCAAGTTTAATTTTGTTATAATCTTTCAGTAAATGTTGATCCATTTTGGAGCAAATTGGATTCTTTGGGTGAAAATGGATGAAAGGAAAGGCATTATTTCAACCAGTTGATGGATAAACATTTTATCCAAACTGAATAATTGAAATGGACATTAATCCTTTAACCAGATTTGGTCATGAAACTGGGCGATATTGGACAGTTGCAACTGTTATTGACTCTAATTTTCAATCCATTAACTATTCAATAGCATCTTTGATACATTTTGCTTGCTTTCAATACTATTTATCAAACTTCCGTTCATGACTTTTCCCTTCTCATCTCATTATATATTTAAGGGGCAAAAAAAGCATGAAATGTTGAGAGAAAATGTTGCCAGATGAGAAAAGATGACTAAAGTGAGGAGAAAATGTGAAATGGAGAAAAAAAGTGACTCCAGTGTTTACCATGAAACAAAATAATGACATTAAAAGCCAAAGAAAATGTTGAACATGAAAAAGAAGAAAAAGAAACGAAATTTCCGTTTCAAGTCAACAATCATTAGTAACGTTACAAAAATGGTGAAACATTATGTCAGGCAAGAATGAAAAATCATAACAATGTTGGATGAAGACAGGAATGAAATTATCTTAAAAATTATGATTTAGTCAAGACATTACAATGTAAGCTTAAACAGTATTTTCAACCCTTTTCCTTGTTTCTTGCCTTTGCGCTCATTTTTACATTTCAATTGATTCCAATCAATTATAGTTGATCATTTGTTTCACCCAATATCATTTGTCATTCAGCTGAGCTTTCATTTTCAATCTTATTGCTAATTCAATCCATTCAATTGAGATGTTAACACTTGATCAACTTAAATAAGGTTAATATTGCATCCAATAATTAATCCAATTGGTTTCATCTAGATTATCATTTCCTCTGTAAAAACATGCTTACAATGAGATGTAATGAGCTTTAATCAGTCCGACCTCAATTGACAAATGTTGGTTATCCAGTAAACTTGAGGTCAATCTCATTGAACATCAACTAACATTTCCTTTTCATCCCACAATTATCCTTTTAATTGTATTCTCGTAATTGTCGTTAACTAATCAGCCTTCAATTCAAACCTCTAAAGCTTTTCCCATTGAAACAAGCTTTTCAATAGCATCTAATTGTAGCCATAAATGCTTGTTAAATGTAGAGATTTACCCAAAACCCAAAATTTAACCCAATGTTTAGCTTTTCAAATTCACAAGATTTTCAATGAACTTGAGTGAACCTTTTAAATGATATTATTTTGAGTTAATTTTAGTGTGATATTGATTCATCTGGATGTTTAGGTTCAGGAATTAATGAAATCTTTTTTTGTTTCTTCTATGATTATGGTCAATAAGCCCTTTTGTGACCGTCAGTTAACTTTTTGCTTTTTACACGCAAATCTTGTGTGTTTAATGATGATTAAATGATTGATGATTTATTAAATGGCTTTTCATTTAGTCTTTCAATCTCTATTGTTTAGACTGGAGAAACAAAAGAGACTTGAAAATGACTACAACTTTTGCCTTTAAAGTCTTGCAATTGTTAAGATTCACATCTTTTTCACTATCATCTTCTTGATCATCTTTTTTCGCCACTTTTTCAGTTGCTAATTTGGGTCATTATTTTTGTTTTACTTTTGTTTCAATGTTTCATTACTATGTTTGGTTGCCATTTAATTGTAATCATTTCAAGAATTTAATCATCAACAGAATAAATAACGATTCAATCAAGTATATCCAGGCATTTGTTCCTATTTTAACATCAATTTGTACCCTTCAATTGGCCATTGATTGTTGAAAGATTAAAGACTTGTTTCAATCAAAATAATGAAAGAGTGAAAACACAAAATTCAATTGGAAAAAGATGATTTAATAATAATGATTAAAAGTAAAAGCCTTTCAAATGATTTTAAATATAAACATGATTTTTCTTTATAAATTGCAAAAACTATTGAACTGAATCGCTAAATTTTGCATAATTTTGCTGGTCTTTTCATTGTAAACAAGATTTAATTTTTTCCATTTCTTTTTCATTTCTTTTCTCAAAAAAAGGTCTCAAAGTTGGAGAACTGGTTTCCAATCGTTGGCTTTAGTAGCATTTATCAATTTTTTCATTGGAGTTTTGTATCGTCCAGCATCACTTTATCATCCTCAACGTCGAGCCATTTTACACTTGAAAAGTTTACAAAAAAAGTCTCGTCATCGTGAAGCTGCCCAAGGTTTATACAATGGCAACCTTAATGCAAACATTAATGGTAAAACTGGTCAAAGTATTAATAACAATAATGCCAATAACAACTTAATGAATAACCTCAACAACTCTAATCAACACCATAATGTACATTCAACAGCCACCAATGGTTTAGGTCCAAGTGCAGGTTCAGTCAGTGGACATCATAAACCTGCTTATTTTGATTTTTCAATCCTCAAGTCAAAAACAATCAGAATCTTACTCAGTGGAACTTGCATTTCAGCCTTTGGTCTTTGGACTCCAATATTTTTACTGGTAAGAATTTCAATCTAATGGAAAGACTTTGAATGAATTTTTCAAGATTCACAATTTAACCAGAAAAATGTTAACCATTTCTGGTTACAAATTATGAATGTTTACCTAAAGAACCAAATCATTTAAAGGAAAGGTTGAAATGTTTTACTTGCTTAGTCAATGAGAAATGTCATTTTTTGGTTTTTAGGTGAAGAGCTTTTCTGATTGAAAAACAAATATCGACTTTGAATAGTAAATCAATTGATTGTTTACAGAGTCGATTGGATGGAAAATTTAATGAAAATTTTGATCACTTCATCTTCTCTAAGTAATCAGACTTTTCCATCAACCAATTTTCACTGAACTTTCTACAGGTGTGGAGGTGGAAGATTGAAAGTTGAACTGACAAACACGACACTTTTAGCTCTTTAGATGTATTCGTTGAAAAGTGAATGATTTAATTTTAATTTAAATTTCGATTTCAATTTTGAAAGGTTTTTCTGTTCACAGTAATTTTTAAAATTGTCAATGGCTTTTATTTGACATTATTTTGTTGCATTGGATGATTGAATAATCATTGTTGGCTTTTTAACTGTTCACTGAAAGTTGATTGAAAATTGAAAATGAATTGGAATCAGTTTTTTAACGCGATTTGTTAAATCTCTAAAGTGATTACAATGAATTTGAAATCATGTTTATTCCGAGATAAACTTGTATGTCCAAGAAAAGCCAAAACTTGCAGCCATTTCAGGGTAAAAATGATAATCGACTTTTTTGTTTCATTCAATCAATTGCATCTTCAAATGGATTTCAAGTTATCACTTTTATCTCAAGATATTGATTATAAGATGAACAAGATTCTCATTTTTTATCTTTTACCATGAAACTGGCTCATCATCATTTCAACAATCATTCAACTATTCATCAATTTGTTTCATTTAAACCTTAAAGTTATTTTTTGGGGATTTCAGGGCAAAAAAAACAATAAATGGTTCGATTGAGAAGAAAATGCTTTGTTCTCATGACAAATGATAATTTCAAATTTTATTTTCCTAGATTAATAGTTGTAAAAGTGTTTAAATTGTCATTAATGATGCTATTTGAGATTGATGCGATTCTTTTCCAACATTGGATTTAAATTAATTTCAACTTGTGTTTGTCAACTTAAATTCACTTTGAATTGTACATTTAATGTCAATGTTTACTTCATTACATTTAAAGCTATTCGATAGGATATCAATTAGTTGATCAAAGCTCAGCAAATTAGTGACAGCTTTTAATTAAACTTTGATTCTGTTGTTTGCCTTGATTTGCATAAACTTTACATTTCATTTTGAAATTATACAAGCCTTTAGCGTCTTTGCAAGTTAAGATTCAATAGTTGAAAGGTTTTTGTCTTTTCCAAGCAATTAAATTGTCCAATCATTTCTCGATAGTTGATCAGTTGAAAGAGTTTAATCAATTGAATGCTTAGACAAACGTTTGGCAGGTTAACTGGTTTAAAAAGTCAAATGGCGCTCAGCTTTCAAAAGTGCTTCATTTAGTTTTGCTGATTGGTGAAAATCAATTGATAAACTTGACAAAAAAGATGCTCAAGATAAAGGTGATCAGGACAAAATATGTAATTAGCAGAAGCAAACAAAATGATATTATTTGCATAATTCCGAAATAAATTGATCTTGAGACAGGTAATAGATGAACGTGTGTTGACACACGGCCGTTCGATCGACTGTTGATAAGACTGTAAATGATAGACAGCAAAATTGCCCTTTAACTGTGCACATGTAAAAGATGATGATAATGGTGGTGATGATTAAGCCATGACCTTTCAACATTCATCAGGCTTTCAGTTAGCATTCTTTGTACACAGCGTTGCCACCATCTTTGCCATCATCTTTACCGTTCATTATTGTTTTCATCTTATCCAATATGTTCAGCCGATCAAGGTTATGTAAGGTGAAAGCGTGTGTTGTGTGTTTGTCTTGATTGCTCGGTTGAGTTTAACTGTTAATTAAAGGAGCCAACAAAGTAAAACCAAATTGAAAGCTCAAAATAATCTGAAAGAAAAAAAAGAAGATGAAAATTACAAATACAGTCAATCCTCGAGTTTTTTGTTTTTTTGGAGTGCTGACATCTATGTGAACTACAGGGGGAAAAATTAAATTTTACAGTTTAAACAATGCATCCAGTCTAATGATTCCCCTTTAGCCTGTCTACTCTTCTCCCTTCAGGGGGGGGGTCATTAGAGTGGATCAATTGTTTAAAATGTAAAATTTAATTATTTCCCCCTGTAGTTCACATAGATGTCAGCACTCCAAAAAAACAAAAAACTCAAGGATTGACTGTAATGAAAATGCTTACTCTTCAATTTTAAACATAATTAAATAGATCAATGGACCAAGTTAATTGACAAACAATTGGCTTATCATCGTTTTCAGAATCATTAGCATCTTCATCAATAAACTCAATTTTGGAACTTAATTATTTTAAAGAGCATCAAATGATTAGCCAAAATTATAAAACAAACTTAACCTTTATCATCTATTGTAATATGAAAATGAAAAAATTCAAGATTCATGTAGCAGCTTCCAATGCGTTATACAACTCGTTCAACATTTACAATTAGTTGGCGCAAGTGTTGATTTTGTTTCTGGTGTTGTTTGAATTTGTCTAATTAACCGAGAATCGGTTTAATAATGAATTGGCTTTAATTAAGGAGAAAGCTCATCTTTTCAGACTTTCTTCTACTCCAATTAAAGTTAATCAAATACGCTCTTTTAAATAATGTCGAGGTTCAGTTTACTAATCATCATCGTCACCTAATGTTTCACCTGTCTGATTATGATGAAATAATTAAGATCAATTAATTGACTAATTGGGTTTGTTGTTTTGCTTTCAATCTTTTGTTTTCAGGCTTATCATGGTGAAAAGGCAGGAATGGCTTATTCTGCACTTTTAGGTTTACAGACATTTCTGGGCCTTGGAATTGTTCTTGGTACTGTTGCCTTTGGCCTGATTGTTGTTAAAAATAGTGTCGATTGTATGATTGCACGCCAATATTTATGTCAAGCATCGTCATTGATGATCAGCGCTTCACTTTTGGCTTTCTCAGCCCTTGACGATTATTCGGGCTATCTGTTGTTTGTTTGGATTTACGGTTTCTTTCTTGGTGGTTACACTTATTCACTCAAAATGTACGTCTATGAAAAGGTTAAAGCACGTAATTTCAATCGAGCCTGGAGTTTTGTCCAATGTATCCAATCGGTACCTATAATGGTTGGTGTACCGATAACAGGTAAATGATTCTCTTCTCAAAACAATTATTATCCTTTAATGTCATTGTCAACCTTTGAAAGCATAGTATCATTGTTGGTGCAATATTAATGGTCATCAAGGCATGATAATGAGTAAACTTGTACAAATACATCATATAAATGGAGTTAGCAAAGATATGGAAATATTCGCCATTGTGTTCGAGCAAGAATTGGGAAGATCACAGAATAACAGGATAAATTAATGTGTTTTATCTGGTTATAAATCAGCTTTTATTTGAGCTAATTATTTTATCTGAAAAAAAGATGAAAACAAGAATTAATCGACATTCTGACTAATGAAGATGAAAGAAGTGATTACGAATGATTATATTGAGATGATCGACTTGCATCAAATTATTTTCGCTCATTTCTGTTTCGTCCATTAAATATAATGTACATTGACCTAATCATATGCAGATATTTGATTTTGGCAAGTCTTTTAATTGTATTAAGATAGTTCATGAGAAAAAGAAAGATAAAGATTAACAGAGACAGTATTTCGATGGAACTAACATAGATAAATTGTAAGCAAATATTGCATCAAAAGGCAGCATTTGATCATAAAACTGTTTATTTACTCATCCCATAGGGCTTAACATTCAAGTTGAACATCTCAACACTATTAATTGTAGTCTCTCTTTGAAATTCTTGAAATTCATTGATAATTAGCGTAGTGATGAGGGTTATTATTATACTTTTATTTTCAACCATCTCAGGTTTATCAACAATGAGTTTATATTAAATTGAAACTTGAGCTTATTAATGGTTTAGACTTTAAACAAGTTGAATATCTTACCTTTAGTTATTTGCTTTTCACAGCCTTTTGTCCGCTTTTATCTAATTATCATATAATTATCATAATCTATTATCAGGTTTCATTTCTGAATATTATGGAAACAAGTCAGGATTTTTTTTATCCTCTTTTTGCACTGCCTTTGGAGCTTTAACATTATTCCTCATTGATGGGACCAAAAGACCGTATGACGATAAACACAAAATATCTGGCATGTCACCTGAAAGAACCTATGGGTTCACAGCACCTGGAGTAGCCTTAGATCAATACGAATCAAGTCCAATTCCATATGGTGGTCCAGACACTAGGATTTATATTGATCCACTAGTATTCACTGGAAGACCTTTAATTCCAGGTCCAAACGGGACTGAAAACTTAGCACAAGTTAATTTTACCGCACTTAAGGCTTTGTCAGCAGCAACAGCAATGTCTAATCAACATCCTCACATGACCCATTCCAGTCTATTAAGTCCTATTGGCTCAGGACGCACAGCGGTTGGACCTTGCGGTGAGCTGTATTCGACGATTAATCAACGTCCATGTGGACCAACTGTATTCAATGCTGCAGCTAGTCTAACTAGCAATGGTCAAACCACATCGACTTCTGTGAGTGGTACAACAACAGCAGCCGCCGCTGCTGCTGCTGCTGCAGCTGCTGTGGCCGCAGCTAGCGCTGAGTTGACTTGTATCTCGGAGGAAGTTTTCATGGAAAATTTACTTGACGAATATTGCCCTCCAGAATGCATCAATCCATGTTCTCGTCATGAAGATAAGTACTTGATATTATCTGACATCAATAAAGCACATCAACAAGATAAGTGTCGCTTAAATGATGCTACTCACAATAACGTGTCTTCCTTCGGTAAACATGCAGTTAGATCATCAGATTTAACTGGAAACTTTCACCACGATGTTCCACATAACGGTAGATTCACGTTTGCCTCTTGTTTGAACAGTGAATTGAATGAATTTAATAGCAATTATCAATGTCGAGAAAATTCAAACACTAAATTGCAGCAAGTCCAGAGGCGAGCTTCGCTACCAATAATTAACAATACCAATACCGGATATTTAGGGGAATTAGGCATTGGTCAAAATGGGGAAGATTCATCTACAAATGATGAAGGACTAACAAATAAACTGGCCACTATGAAGGATAACATTGATGGTTTCATCGGAGATCTTTTGAACAGTAAAATGTCCTCTGCAGCAAAGATGCATTCAGAAAATCAAGTGCAGGATTGCTGTGACGTTACTAATTTAAATGACGGTGTACCAAGATGGCGTTCAGCTAGTGAATCAACTGGATACGTTGCCGATGAAGGCGGCTCAGATGATTCTGACTCTAACCATGATAGGTTAATAAATCGTTGCTCTGGCTGCCTTCGATTTGTCCATGAACAGTCGATTGGAAGAACAGAGAAGGTTGATTCACCGGAAACTCCATTAATCAATAACCAGCAATTCCAGCAACATCACTATCAACAGCATTCAAATCATTCCCAGCACCAAAATCAAGTACAGTCCTTTAATCAAACGTTTGAACCTCCAACAGCTCCAATGGTTTTGAATTCAACCGCAAACTTAACACCAACAACAGCAACTGTATCACCCTCAGCGGCACCATCAGCAACAGAGACAAAAGTAAATTCCTTCATTGCACAAGAACTGACAAATGAAACAACAGCACATTTAACCACCAAAGAGCACAAAATTAATGAATATGATGTTAATGGTACATCAGGATTTAATGATGATTTGGCAAAAGAATAAAAGAAGCCTTAACTATTACATTGCCATGTTTTTCAACTCTGACTGTTAATTGTTTTCCCTCTCTTTTTCACTCTCCAACTCTAACAATTTCTTCGATTAATCGATTAAAAGTGAAATCATCATTACCATAATCGTATTGATCTTTCAAGTGAACCAAAAGTTGTAATTGAAATTAATACGACTGCAAATCCTTTCATTACCAATCGACAATCATAAACAATCAAAAGAAGAGCCAAAAACTGTGATAGTCTGCAACTTATTGCACAGTTTAACTAAAGCCTTTGTTTTATTTTTCCTTTTCTTTTCTACCTCTTCAAATCATTTGTCGAGCTCATTTAATATTAAAAGATTTAACACATGTTTTAATTGAGTTAACATAAAAAATCCAATTCAAATGCCAAGAAATAATTCATTCCCATTTTTATTTACACTGTTTTTTTGTACCACCAACTCTGTAAAGTTCAATGGCATTAACATGTCTTGAGAAGACACAAAAAGCTGAATAATAAATATCCATACCTTTCCAACATTTTTTACCATCAACATCTTACACCATTGAAATCATCTCTATCAAAGTCAATTATGTAATCATTGTCTTTTTAACCCTCTCTTTAAAATTGTTGTATAACAAAAAAAACGTAACTTGAAATGTAACTTTTGACAGTTTATTGAATAAATCAAATCTTTTGTATCTTCTGTTCATGGAGCAAATAGACTAGGTGTCAAAATGAAATATGATTATCATGTTGATAGCATTACTCCAGTCTTCATGAAAAAATAAAGATTATGGAAGAAGCATTAGTTGAAACTCGTCAGTTACCATATTGTTCAAGTGTTTTTAAATGGAATGGTAAATTTGATGAAATTCAATTCGTCTCGGTATTCGCAATGGTTAAGTATTAAAATAATCCAGGAAAAATATCAAATCGATAAGAAGTGTTTGTAGGATAAGCTTAAATATCTTCAAGAGAATTGTGGATAATAGATTTAGATCGAGTTAATCATCTAACCTATTCGATTCACGTCACTTTCACAATGATAGACTTGAATTGATGCTATTTTAATATGATTTGAATCTTTCCAGACTTCCATTTAGTGGAATTGGTTGATCATGGATTTAATTTGAGTGATGTTTTTCAACTGGAAGTGAAATTGCAAGCTTTGGAAATTTTCTGGTCAATTATTACAAAAATGATAGTTGGCTTGATTGTCTGGTTTAATGCTCGTTTATTGGTTTGTCAGAAAAATCAATGAAAATATTACAAATTTACGTTGATTGCTTAGAGGCCGATATTGAAATTAGATGGGAAAATCAATGGGAATGTCTGAATTTTCGTTTGAGGTTCTTTGTAACAAAAGTGTAACATCAATCTTATGTTGAAAATCAATGACTGTTGACTTAGAAAATAATTATTAGGACAAAAACAAAGAATAGTAAATTGAGATTTACAAGAATGAATACAATATATAATTAAGTCAAATGAAGTAAATGAAACTTGGTATTGTTTTACAAGTAATGAGTTGAGTATAATGTACTGTGTGAGTCAAAAGTCAGTTTCAACTTTGAATCAATATAACTTTCGAACAGCTCTAGATAGGACCATAATTTTTTCAGCGTAATGCATAATTTCGGAGGGGATTACATTTTTTAAAATAAAAAAATTTTCAGCAAATTATCGTAATTCTGGCCCTGTGAAGCCCACTTTGAAGGGTGAAAAGTCGATATCTCAGAATAAATTTTTTTATTTTAGAAAATGTAATCCCCTCCGAAATTATGCATTACGCTGAAAAAATTATGGTCCTATCTAGAGCTGTTCGAAAGTTATATTGATTCAAAGTTGAAACTGACTTTTGACTCACACAGTATATACAGTTAGAGTAATTTTTATAATAGAAGCTATAAAATAGGTTCACGATAAACTGTGCTTTATTACACATGCATTAATACAGTAAAACTGGGAAAATGATACAAAATTGTATAGACACGAGTTGAGTGATGTGTTGAGAGATCAATGATTGATTCCAATTGTAATTGATTGTTGTTGTTGTTGTTACATTGACTTTGTTTCGGTGCATTGGATTAGATTGAAATATTATTGATTAAAAAGGGGAAAGTTTGATGCAAAATGAAACCAAAACCAAAATCAAAATGACTACCATTTAGTTGAATCAGTCCAAAAAAGAGGTTAAACTGTAGAGACGAAGAGGAAGAAGATGGATAAAAATGGGAATGAAGAAGATTGAGCTTTTTCCGATTTAGTGAGGAACCCATGAATATAGAGACAGAGAGGAATGATAAAGAGAAGAAGATGGAAGATGGAAAGATGAGAAGGAAAAGGGGAATGAATTTAATCTATGGTTCAATGGAAAAGCTGAAGATGTTGATAGCAAAGACATTGTTTTGTTGACTCTTTTCTTAGTCTGATTAAGTACAGACAAGTTTATGAGTTTCATGGCTCATTTGCTTTGATTTGCCTCCAGGTTCTTAATGATGATAATGATGGTGATGAAAGAGATGAGGGTGGCAGTGATCAACTTTTTATTCTGATGAGTGAATCATTTAATCAGCTATCGGTTAAAGAAGAAAGGAACAGTTTCGCTTTCATTTTTTTCTTCTTCAACTTTTTTTCTTCTCTGTTTTCTCTGTTTTCCATTTTGGGAACCACCAAATCTTCATTATCAATCCCTTTTGATACTAAAATTTGGCTGATAACATATTTAATTATACGACATTTTTAAATAGCTGCAAGTTTCGATCATGTTTTGTCTTCCTTCATTTCTTTTCTTCAATTCCTTTCTTCATCTTTGCTTTGTTATCGACTCCATTTATCCTATTCTTACTGTTGATGTTGGTATTGTCGTTTTGTGTTGATAAGTTTTTGTTAACTGCAGCTCTTTTTGTATCACTGAATCCAAGTTACATCCTCTTTTTTGTTTCATTATTCTGTTCCGTATTGAATAATATCATGGGAATCCATCTCAGAATAGTCAAAGTCTGTTGATGACAACACAATTAGAAAAAAAAGATGAACACACGTATTAATGGTAAGCAAATGGGGATTAAATCAAGAGTTAATCAATTTTAAAGTGAGAATGCAATATTTGTCTTTTCAGAACGAAAAATAAAACCTGATTGTAGTTTGGATAAATCATAATATTATTTACAGTCGTCTTTGCCTTCCCTTTATCCGAGCATCACTCAATTGGTTGAAGATGAGAGAGGATTAAATGGAAACTCAAACAATCAAAGTGACATTCTGGATATGCTTTATTCCCTTAGGTAGCAATTTAAAGTCAAACGATTCCAATTATTGATGACAAATATAAAATGGAAATCAAGCACTCGAAAACTGTTGTTCACATGATCAGGATATCTTCAATTGCGTAGTTTAAGTTAAAGATATGTAACCCTCTCATAATGTCATTTTTGTAGCACCAGCTAGGTGCGACAGTTTTCACAGGCAAGTCTTGAGCTTTAAATAAAATTCGTGAAAATATATTTCTCCTAAATATTGTGTCAAAATAACAAAAATAACTTCACATTATAACAATGTTTATATACTGATAGAAATTGGTTACTTTCTCTAGTAGATCAACTTTCATTTCAACCTAATTTGATCATTTAACTTGAGTTTTCACATCAGCCGTTCTATTATAAAAGATAAATTTGATCTCGATTTTTTTTCTTTTGTTAATCTTTTTGTATCATCGTTAAATGATCAAACTACTTATAACAGAAATTAAAGATAAAAATGAATTGATGATGTTTAGTTCCACTTTATCAAATACAGTGAAAACAGATGAATCTTGGCAACAGTAAATTTCAAGTTGAAGTTCAAATTAAATGGAAGGCAAAGAAGAGCTAAAGGTTTCTTTTTTCTTTGGTTTTATGGTTTCTCTCTTCCAAAAAAGCTAAAGTAGTTGGTGTTTAGTGGTATGATAAATGAAGGCTCACATTTTTTTTAAGATGAAAATAATCAAAATGATGGTTGTATGGGTAATGGTAATGTTAATGGTGATGGTTATTGCGATAGTGAAGTCTTTGGCCTGCTAATTTGAAGAAGGATTCATTGAGTATCTGCAACCAGTTTACCAGTTAACAGTTTTATCCTTGTTTAACGGTGCAATGAAGATGGATCAATTATCTGATTTAGCCCAAACCGCTGCAACCTCAGCTGAAATGTCACATGTATTATTTCCAATAGCGACTTGTAAGTAACCATTCATGCCCCACTGAGTTCCCCAAGTATTACGAATAATGTAATAAGGAATAGTGTCTAAAAAAGAGAAATTTAAAAAAATGAAAACAGAACCAAGAAAATTCATAAACTGATAGTGTAAGTGGCTCTAGAAGAGTCCTGTTTGCATGAATTGTAAAGTACATTTAATAATGTCTTAGCTGGTTGAGGTAAATAACAGAGGAGGTACAGTAGTGGTCAGGGTTAAGTTAACTTTTTGCTTGTGTGATCGGCCAGCCTCGAAAGTTTTTAAGGCTCCGTCTAATCTTTGCTACCTTGGTGTTTCACCTACCCATAGGCGCTAGGCTTTATCCAACTTAGTTGTGCGTTCATCAGGAAGGGAGCTTAGCCTGAATAAGCACTACTGTTTTTCGCCCTATCTTATGGAACTGGCGAGCTTCACACACTAAACTCAAGATGCTAGCCAAGAGCTGACATTAAGTTAACCAAAAAGGATCAGACTTGCGTTAATCTTTAGGTGTTACCATGTCGAGCGTATTTAGTTTGTAGAGATAAGAAAAAAAGTATAGAGAAACTCATCTTCGATCTTTCATTTACTGTTGGAGGATGACTAAAAAAAATTTTCGCTTTAGTTAACTCAACCCTGGCCACTACTGTAACTGTTAATTCTTACCATTCAAGTTGTAACCAACAATTTGGACAGCATGGTTAGCATCATTGCCACAATTATCGTGAATAGTACCATTGATATAATATTGCCAGAAAGAAGCATCAGCTGCAGCCATTAGTGGACCATGGTTGGCCAACAATCGTACCATATTTTCCTCGTGACCAATTTCGCTAAACATGGAATAAGGCAAAAAAAGATCAGAAATACAAGAAAATGAACAGAAAATAAAAGGATACTTTAAGTAACAACTCTTTATTAGCGAGTCTTTACCATTCAGTTTCATAGATAACAGGTAGAGTATTGTAAAACATAATTATTTTTCTGTTTAAAGTTTCCAAAATTGAACTTGTTAATTTACAAATAAAATATTGGAATACTCAGGGTAAGTTGATACCTGGTAATGGTATTGGTTAAATTGTTGAATTGCTATTGATATTCAACAATCAAAATGACAGACTTACGAATGGCAAGTGAAGTTGGTATAAATTTGTACTCCTTTTGTAGATTTAGGTTGAAGACATTTACCCGAATGGAATTTGTACGGATATTCTTGGTCAGTCAATAAGGTTACATTATTTTGAGCCAGCCAGAGTAATCCTTGACAAAGATCACCTCCATCACATCCATAATTATTGTCTGAACAATCAAGCAATTGTTGAGCACTTAACTTGACATATTGGCCAGTATTTAAGGCAACCATCGATGATATTGTATCAACAATTGTATGAGCCCAACAAGATCCACATTTACCTTGAGCAACAACATCACCAATAATTCCCTTTGTTCTCCAATCAACAGCAAGTGGCACATTAAGCATTTGCTTGAAATCCAAATTGTTCAAAATGGGTTTAGACTGAGTAAGGTCTAATCGTTGTTTATATACGTTTAACTTTCTTCCATTATATGGTGAGTTGATCACTGAAATTGAAAATATTTAACATAATATTAATTGTTATTACTTCTAAATTAATAAAGTTTATTGGGCTTTCATACCCACTAACTTACCTTTTTTCTTAAACTCGCTGAGAGTTAAATCAGCGTATGGAGTCAACCCAAAAAAAGCACTGGTTGGATGTTTTCGATTGTTATTCAGAATGGTAATTTTTCCAAGAGCCCGCTGATAACAAATTAAAAAGATAATTTAAAGAATACCGTTGAAAATTCACATTTTTAGTAACAATTAATCATTACCTGAAAAATTTGAAACCGATGCCAATATTCATGAGAACCAAAAGTGTAACTTTTATTGTAAGCTTGGATAAACTTTCTGAATTGTTGCTCTTCGTGAATAAAATTGTGCGAAAATGTAAGTAAATAATAGACTAATTTGAAAATAGAAAACTTCATTATCAAGCAAATTAATTGTTGAATCAATTTCTAGATAATTGAATAAATTTTATGTAAAGTCTGATCTTTACGACACAGGGTAATTGAGTGATTTTCAAAAGCAATAAATAATAACAGCATTTTTTTGATAAATAACCGTTTTGTTGATTCATCAAAAAATAATCACTAAAGCTTGAACAGTCTAAAGGTTAAGTATTAATTTGAATGAATAGATAGCTGTTCAGTCATTAACTATTGGTGTATTTATCTAAATTTTTTAAAATTTTGTACCTAACGACAGTAAATGTCATTTTACAAAATATCTACCATCTTTGCAGCTAATTGTGTTAATACATGATGAACTTTGATTATTCGTTGAGCACATGTCTTCAATAAACCTTTGGTACAATCCACAATCACGGAGACTTTCAGCAGCGAAAATATTTTTACTTGATTCTTCTTTTACTTCTTGATAGTGTGAAGCAACTGAGGCGAAAGGACCACAATAATCATAATTAATAAGATTACATGAAAAATCACCAACTGTTGATCGAAACAATTCACACAAATTGACAACCATATTTGGTAATATCGGTCCACAAAGTTCAATATTATACATTGATTTATCTAAAATACTATTTAGATTCAATTTTAAAAAATGAAGCTGGGCCCCTTCGAAGGCTACAGGAGCAAGTAATGTCGGAGGTATATTAGCAAGTGATCCATATTTTGATAAAACAATTTTAGAACTTGATAAAAATGGTATCAAATCTTGCACTTGTGCTCCTTTAACCATAACTAGAGTAGAATTCGTATTCTTTTTAGGTTTTCTGAAAGAAAAATAAAAATAAATCAGAATGAAACTTGAATATAAAGATGAGATAATCCTCACGTTTTGGTCCTTTGAGATTTTATAGAGGACGATTCATTTGATAAATCAACTCCTAAGGTTTCCAAAAAGTTATTTGCGTCTTCTTCTTCGTCCATCGCACTAGAAGATTCCTCATCTGTCGCTTTCTCACATAAAGGCATAGAGAATTCAATTCCCTCTTCTTTTAGTAAATTTCTGAATCCATCAGTTGTCGGAGTTATCCAAACGTGTATCTCATCAACGCCTGCAACTCCAGAAGCTCGAAAGAGGGCCGTGAAAGAATATGCACAAAGATAAAAATATGCGACCTGTCGACATTTCATTAAATCGAATAAATCTTTTAAACTTGCACAGTATTCATTTAAAAGATCTTCACTCATGGGTTTGCTTATTGGAGCTACTTTGCATCGATTATTAATTCTGGGAAACAAATCAAATCCAGGTAAATGTGGATGTCTCCAAACAAAACAGTGTTTTTTGAGTTTCGCCGTTGCACTGATTTCATCACCTGAACACCTAACAAAAGAGGTTGTTCCATTTGCACTCTCACTCGAGGAGAAATATCCTTTGTAAGGGAAAGGTTTATCCGACCAGAAACGCACTCTTGTTTTTAATGACCAATCAATAGGAATTGAAGCGAGGCCTTTGACAGTTTTAACTAAAACAAAAAATTATTAGTACAAAACATAACAAAAACATGATAAACGTACCTGTTGGTGCTTCAAGGTTTGCATCTTCGGAAAGAGCACCCAAAGGTAAAGATGGTTTTTCATCGCCAAAAACCAAAGCTCTTTTAGGTGTTTTTCTTGGTGTCTTTCTTGGAGTTTTCTTGGGTGTTTTTCTGGGTGTACCTTTTCTTCTTGATGAACTTTGAGATACACTTTGATAGTTTTTCTCTGGTGTCGTAAAGATAATACTCCGTAATGGAGAAACGAAAAGCTTTTTCCTTGGACCAGAGTCAGAATTTAATTTTCTCTTCTTCAATTGTTGAAACAAATCCGATGGTTTCAGTAAATTTGGTGATAGTTTACCAGGTGTTCTAGGTGTCATGATAAATAAATAAATAAATAAATCACAATTTTGAAAATAAAAAACAATGAATAAATAGTCATATGTTTACATTTTTCGCGGTATTTTCCCAGCAAGTAACACCATCTATTAGCAAATTTTACAGTTAAGACCTTCCTACTTATTGGCGGAAAAAATGATAAGAATGATGAGAGAAAAAGGAAGAAGAGAAAATTTTACATTAATTTTAATATTATAAGTACCCATATGTGTTGGATATCAGTTACTTGATCAATAAGCAAAATGAGGAGCAAAAAGAAAAATGAAAAAAATGAAATGGTAAAAAAATGTGAAAAAGATTCAGTGAAAAACTCTTGAGCAAAGGTCTTCTAAATGATAGTTTTCACCTTGAGGCTGAAACAAATTTACCAATTATTTGAAAGGCGCTTAAAGACGTGTGATAGCGATAAAGATAATGTAAGGTGTAACTTAGTAATCATTCTAAGTGCTATTAGTGAAAAAGGAAGGTAAAAATTTACAGTTTGTTTGTGGTAAAATGTATAACTCATTTATCACTCACCATGCTTTAAACATGAGACGGATTAATACTGCTAATAAGGTACAAAACACACACAAATATATAAATGCTAATATGAATCAATCATTTTTTTGAAAAAATGTCAGTTTCAATAAATTGTTATCACTAGTTGAATCAATAAGGGCTTCAATAATATGAAGTCAGTAGATATGATGATGAACTCAACCAAAGTGTGAAGATAATAACGATGATGATGATAGCAGCAAAGTCAATTAGTTATCCATATTTTTAAGTTTCAATTTTTTAATCTTGAAATCTCTTTGATTCACTCAAACTCAATTAAGAATTGAGTTATAATGTTATCATCAACAGGCATTATTAATCGGAATATTGTTGAACACAGAAGGTAATAAGCCAATAGCCATTCATAGTCTTAATGTCAATAAGTTGTCTCCAATACTTTGATCGGTTGGTTGGTTGATTTTAATGTAAATTGATTGGAATTTTGTTTTCATCAATTAAATTAAACATTCAGCTATATCGATATCTAAACCACATCTGGACCATAACAAGGTTGTGTTAATTATTCAGGTGTTATCAGCCATTTTGAAAGGTTTTTTCGTCTCTCTCTCTCTCTCTCTCTTTCTTCCTTTTGCTTTCTGGACAAGACTGAAAAATAAGTAAACCAAATTATTAGGAATACATAAATGTTTGATAATTATGATTTACGAGTTTTAATCTTACTCTTTCCAGTTGATTCCATTAAATGAAGAATGATCACTTTCAAGATGTTATATGTGATGCCTAAGGTGTAATCATAATCGTAATCATCATCCCACCATGCTTTTTATGCTTTTAAAACGTGTAAATATCCTCATTTAACTTATTTTCAAGTCAATCATTTCTTCCTCGTTTTATAGGTATTCTTATTAGTATTGAAATTTCTTTCAAAGTTTCAAGATTCATCTTCACCATCCCAATCAGCAGATAATTCGGTTAATTCAAGGCTTTTATCCCTATAAATGTAACACTCTTGACAAGTGTAAATATGACAATGTATCAAAAAAAGGCAGCAAATCTGGAAGTAACAGGACAAGCTCATTGAGAAATGATTCCATCCAGATAACTTTAAACTTTGTACCAAACATTCAATAAAACTCGAAATCCAATCTTAATTCAATCTGCTGGTGTAATGTAGCATGAAATGATATTCAAAAGTCCAAAACAAAATGATCGGTCCAGACATCTCAATTACATTGCATCCCCAACAGAAGCTATAAAATTATAATAAATAAATAGACCAATCTTGGTCTATTAACTTAACGATTTGCAGTTACAAAAGCAAAAAAGCAACTCGTTATATCACAAAATAGGCCAACAAGAAGGCAAAACGTACTGCTGCTCAGCTCTTTTGAACGATTATTATAACACATTATTATAATAAAATGATATAACACAAAACATAAATCCAACTAAAGACTCATAAATATTTTAACATTTAGATGAGATAATCTAATAAAAATAACTAAAATCACAATTAAAAAATGATGCATAAAACAATAAGTAAATAAACAAAACAAATTTTCATATTTTGAAACAAAAGAAAATAAAAATTATGGATTTGAAAAAATTGAGGGGTCGTTGCTTAATTAAGCCTTCATAACATTAGAGTGAGCAATATGTTTAGATTACAATTGTAAATGCTGAGACATTAGCTACTTTAATAAATTGTAATATTTGATGAATTAAATATTGAGTGACTTTATTTAATTGACAGCAATAATATTACAATAAAACAAAGTAAATGAATATGGATAACAGTGTAAAGTTGATAATTTTGATTAGTTGATCTTAAGAAAATTGCTTAAACTTGGCTTCCATATCCAATACAAGGAAAGAAGGAAAGAAATGTTCAACCCATTTCTTTACAGGAACCAAGGTAATCCCTGTAAAGGTAAGTCCGCCTTCCTCTTCATCCCACTTGTCTTCCCTGCTATTTTCATCTTTATCCTCCTCCTACTACTCATAAAAGGACTCACAATACGAATACACTTGATGAGTTTACATGGTAAAAAGCCTATTGAAAAAGGCGTATAGCAAGGAAACCTATTTCCTATTTTGCTCATTTGTTGTTGCTACTTGTTCAAGTTACATCTTTATAATTATGTTTAAATTTAAATTTGATAATTTAATACTAATAGCCACATTAATAATCGATTAATAGTATCACCGATGGTTAACTTGTTAGTAAAAAAACGAAATGTATAAACTAGACTTGACCTGACTTGGTAAAAAGACTTGGCTAATGGTGATTTTCAATGAAAGGCTCATCCCACTAATGATACTTACTCCTCCCGATCTTCATCTTCATCTTCTTATTCTCATCTCTCATCATCTTTTTTTCACTCCTCTTTAGTCCTCACAGTTAACTATTATCTTAATCATTACAAATTCATTTATATCAATTTGTAAATTAACTCTGCAAATAGTTTCTCTGTTTTTTACTTCTCACCTTTACTTGTACCACTTAACATTTGATCATTGATTTTCACTCCATAATAATGTTTCTAATTTTGATTTATTTATGATTTATTTATTTCACTGACAATCAACTGGATCAACCATCAAACGAATCATCCAACAAATCATGTCCGTTGACAGTATTGACGATACCAATGGTGCCAATGCCAAGGTAACAATTGGATTCAGTGTTTCGGATATTTTAAAGCTTCCCTCAAATAAACAAAAGTCAGCCGATTATCCCGTTAAACCATATCAAGGATCGCCTTCAAATTCACCTCCACCTCAACCTTCATCTTCATCACCTTCCCATGAGATCGCAATTAAATCAGAGGAAAGTCCATCTTCATCATCAACTCCTTCAACTAGTAATTTCACTTCACCTTTATATTACTATGAAAATCCCTATTCAAGGTGGTTACCTCCAACTGAACATCTAATCTATTCAACCTCACTTCGTAAGTTGACCATTTGCATTCTTACATTCATTCTGACTCAACAATTTACTGACAATTGATTATCATTTATCTGTTGACAAGATCAGTAGTAACGCTTTTCAAGACATTGTAACTGATTGTCGCTAATTATCCTCGTAATTTGACGATTTAACTTTCCTCTTGGTTTCCCTTTTCCTCCATCATCAACATCCTCATCCTCACCCTGATCATATTTTTTGACATTTACACATTTTTTGGAAGCAAAAAGAGACCACAAAAGACTTAACTTTACTCACACTAAATACTTGAACCATTTACACCATTTAGTTAACTGTCCATTCCAATTTAGGTTTCACGGTCGGTCAGTTAAATTATACTCTGCTCAATATGATGGTCAAACAGTTGCAATGTAAACAAAAACATCAAATCTGTTGACAGATTTTCATGTTATGAAAATTTTCATTAACAAAAAACCGATTCTTCCAATGATGATAACCATTTATAACATGTCAATCCAAGTAGCCTTTGAGACAATCAAAAAAGAGTAGCAAACCTTTTGAAAAATATCTCATTTTACAGTCAAATTGTACCAATCGTTATAAAACATGTAAACAGCAATTTACAAATTTCAATGTTCCAATGGTGAAAATTTTGAATGCAACAATTAATGATGCTCGAAAACAAAGCTTACATTTGACTTTGGAAGCTCACTTTTTGACAGGTCAACAATCATTTCCATGTGAAAGCAAATTGCTAAAATTAATGATCGTTTAATTGTTGATCACAGAGTGGGAGGTAGCAAGTCCAGTAAATACAACCTTTCATCATGAAGGAAGAAAAAAGAAGCTTGAAAATGATCTCATTTTGACATTCATAATCCTCATCATTTTCCCATGTTACTCAACAATAATGGCTCTTTAAAGCAACCAAAGTGTAATCAAGTTAATGAAACAAATGAACCTTTCCTATTAACCGGAAAATTTATCATCATCATCATCACAGCGATCATGATGATCCACAAGATGATATGAAAATGAAACAAAAAAAGGCAAACAAATTGACAGCAGATTAACTAATCATGTTAACATGTTGACAACATCAACATTATGATGAATGTTTCTCGACTAATCCTTTTCTTATCCATCCCTAGCTTTAAAATATGTTCAATGAATAATGATAATTGTCAATAGATTGAGAGAAGGAAGAAGCAAAAAAATGAGAAGAAAATCTTTCAACACATTAAAGATGAAAAATGAAATTCGAGTTCACATGAAGTCAAAATTCACCATTTCTTTTAATCTTGTTTTACTTTTCTCTTTGACAGATTGTCCAGAAGGAAAATGTCCACCAATCGATAATAAAGTCAACCCTGTATCTTCATCATTATCATCATCCTCACTGTCCCTGTCAACCTCATCAACAACACCAAACTCATCGTCACCTCCATCATCTTCCTCATCAATATCACCAAACCATCTTCAAGAGGTGAACCCACTCGCCCATCATCTTCCCCCGCCTCCGCCTCCACCTGTCCTTCACCATCACCATGATCATCACCGATCGCTGCACCATCATCACGGTCTTAATCGGTTTACCCAATCGTCATCTTCCTCTTCAACCTCATCAACTTCATCCATTTTAAACTCTGGTTCAAAGATTCGTAAAAAGCGAACTCGAGCCGCCTTCACTCACGCCCAAGTCTATGAGTTGGAGAAGCGATTCAGTTTACAAAAATATCTCTCTGGACCTGAACGATCCGATTTGGCGACTGCTTTGAAACTCACCGAAACTCAGGTTAAAATTTGGTTCCAAAATCGTCGCTATAAAACAAAGAGGAAAAATTTACAACAAGACTGTCTTGTCCATTCGACTTTAAATGGTCCACTCAATGGCTCAACAGTCCTTAGATCAACCGATTATCTATCATCAAATCATCCTCACTCGCATCACCATTTACCTCAACATGGTTTAACTTCATCTTCGTCACCAGCCACCTCTCATCATCCATTTTATTCAGCTTCAACCTTTCTTGGATCTTCAATCCAGTTTCTTGATATAAATCGTTTAATCACTGATATTTAATTCAACCTTAAATCAAACTAGCGCACTAACTTAAGTAATCAAAGTGTCAACACTTTTAATCAATGAATCATCTTCCAAAATAAACTGTGGAAAATGTTGAAAAGCCAACTTTTTTTTGTCAAGAAACAAACCAATTTCTTGTTTACAATGAAAAACAAAACTCTTTTTTTTCGTGGGTAATAAATATTCAACTAAAGATGCTAATTATTTCAACGCTGCCAAATTATCACCTTCATACATCATCATCTCACTGTATATTGTAGATGAACAAGATCATTAATCATTAACCAGTTGATAGTCAACAGTATTTCAACTTAAATTATTATTTGTTTGTGCTTTTCATTGCAAAATTTACATTCTTTCTTGAAACAAAGTTATCACTATGATCAATATAGACTTGAACATCTTTCCAGCTTTCAAAGGCAAAGCAACCTGATGAATCCTTTGTTACTTTGAGTCGACCGAAACTGTCACCACAATTTCAAACAAAAAACAGACCAACCCTTAAAACCCAGTTCTATCGACAAATGCTAATACTAATCACAAATTAATCCAGTTTTTACTCAGATTTTCAACTCTTATTGATCAAACTATTAGACAATCACTTGAGTCTTGGACCTTCTCTTGCCCGTAAAATTTTCAGTTAAAAGTTGCTATAAAATAACCTTAGAGAAGACCAGAAAATCTCTGAAATTGTTAAGACAATAGTTAAGACCAAACATGATTAAAACCATTTGGAATCAACTGATCCATCAATGCTATCATTGAAATCGATACAGTTTTACATTTTGGTCAGGTTCTTGTCATTTCGATTGAAGATGAATGTTTATCAAGATGAAAATTGAAACTAATTATCCAATTATCTTTGAATTTTAAGTCGACCTTTTTTGGGGATTGAGTTACCGGTGGACAATTTGATGACTTGTAACTTGATAACTCAATCGGATATTTTAATGGTGAAAATATTTACCTGACTTTTTTTGCTCTCAATTGTCGCGTGTACTCAACTTGATCTTGTTGATAATTTATTCGTAAAAGTGTGACTTTGATATTGAAAAGGTTCCCCAAGTCAGGACAAGGTTAACATTATGGTTGACAGTGATGAATTTAAAGGAATGAACATTTGAATGTTTATTAAAAACATTTAAATTCATCTGCTCAAGATGAAACTGTAAATGAATAGTTATTGACAAGTAACAATTTACATCAACATTAAAACATTTTACTCTATTGACTGTTGTGGGTTAACTCAAACAGTTCAACTTAAAACTGTCTTGGAGTTATTTTTATAAAAATATCAAACAAATGAGCAATAATTATTGACTGAAGATATCCAGAAGTTGATTTAAAAAAGGTTCACCACACTTACAGTAATAGATTAGAATCAACTTTAACCATTGAACACAATTTAACATTTCAATTGTACAATTGGATTAAGATTGCAATTAGACGGAAGAGTTGAAAAAGTGCAGCTCTTTTGAATAGCTCATTGAGGTTGAAAATTGAAGCTCACAAAATTTAAATTCTAGTTCAACTTTGCTCTTTTTTGCAACCCAATTTGAGGTCAATTTTTTTGCCCATTTAAATTGTATAGAGTTAATGGACAGTATATTGATAATCTTAATGTGAGATAAATGGAGAAACGAAAAGGCCAAAAGGTCTTTGGTGGTCCTTTTTTTGCTTGCTCTACGTGTTTCATCTATTAGGCTTTATTCACTTGGTTTCGAGAGGTTTTCCGTTATTATCTTCCGGTGAACATCATCATCTTTTTGTGTCTTTATGTGAGTGTTTCTTGAAAGGAAACTTCAACCTTCTTCTTTACCAAATGTTTATGTTCAATGTTGTTATTAAAACACTTTTCATCTCATCAGTAGCAACCCTTGTTAGTGACTCTTAGCCAAACCTGGAATGAAGCCTTTTCAAGTCAACCTTCAACAACTCACTTGCATCTTTTCACTGCATTTACAAATCAATTATTTACATTCAAGAAGAAGAAACTTTCTCTGATTTTCATCCGGTTGAGTGGTTCAATTGACCCAAACAAATGGACAACCATTTTTACCATCTCAATAGCACATAATCAAGAGTTGACCATTCAAGTCCACACCACTTTAAGAAAAAAAAGTGAACAGAAAAGGGTTGAGACAAGAAACTCATTACAAGGTGATGATGGACTGCATTTTATTTGAAACCAACAAAGACACTCAATTGGTAATTGCCAGTTGAATGGTTTAAATTGTCAAAAACATTTGCGCAAAGTTCAATGAATGGACATTAATTGTCGAATCGCAAATCACTTTTTACTCTCTTTACGGAAGTTCAATTGGAAGCAAATTGAATGAGCCAATTTTAATCATTTCCCGTTTTGTAGACTTGAAAACAATTGCAATTGCTTTGATTGTTGAACTTGTATTAAGCGTGAGTCGAGATTGAACAGACCAAAAATGATCGGAAGTTTATCTTAACACAGAAAAGTTTCATAACAGTAAATTAAAGCAATAATAACATTGTTTTCCGGTTCAATATTAACTGTCAATAAATATCAGTGTTGAATGTTAAGTACTGATGAACGTTGTTTATTGAGCCCAAACAACAACAAATGCGCACAAATTAAACCTTTATTTTGGTAAATGATAAACTTGCATGTGTTAGTGAATCTAATGAACATGAAAGTTTAAGCAAAAAAACCGCAATTTAAACCTCAAAAGAAGAAAAAAAACTTGTTTATTTTGATTGCCAACGATTAATGATATAACGATGCTCATATCATGTTAATAGTGTTAAATTGTAAACAAAAGTGCTAAGTTAAACTGTGAATTTTTTTTTCTTCTTTTCTCTCTTTTTCAACCCAATTTTATATACATTCATGATTCATGAACACAAATCATGATGAAAAGTTATTCAAGTTGTCAAAATTTATTCTCATGGAACAGCAAATTTTTCATGTTCATTTTGATAAATAGCCTGCAAATATAGGAAGAGATTCATTTTGGCAAAAGATTCAGATTATTCAATAAAATATTGGTTTTATAAAGTTCATGATTACTCAATGAATCATGGGAATCGGGCAATTTACATCGAAATCAATGTTCAGTCAGATTATTCTTAGACAACATATTGTTACACAAAAATGTCATAAATGCTGAAAGAATGTCGCTTCAAATGCGAAAATTTCTTGTAATGTGAAGACTCAAAGTTTTGAGAAAATTCGAAAAAACGAAAGAACAATCGAAAAACGAAAAATGTCTGATTATTAGCATTTACCAATCAGTTTGTTGGTTAAATGAGTTTCATTTTTCATCATTTCTTTTTCATTAACATTGTCATTTCTCGAAGCGAGTGACTCGTCTTTAGTTCAAAGCCCAGTCGAAGAAGAACGGATTTTTTTTCGAAAATAAGATCATTTTTTGTTCGATCAAGAATAATGGCATTTCGATGAATTTTGAATATTATTAGCGATTTTATTGAAAGCTATTTATAAGAAAATCTCTCGACTTTAAGGGCTCTACAAACATATCAAGCCTCAACTGCAAACTCGAAAGGTTTTGCATTTAATCTTTTTTAATCTTGGCCATTGAATTTAAAAATTGAATCGATCGAGAAACTTTTTTCACTTCAACACAATTTTAGTCGAAGTTGCAAAGGACAACTTGAATGAAGGCAAGTTCAATACATGAGTATAGATGAGTTTAGTCGATGAATTTTGTTTCAATTTTATAGGCATTTTTTGTTGATTTTGTTTCTTCATTTGCACTTCATTTTGATTGTCATGAAAGTCAATAATAGAGGCAAAGTAAAAGTGTACACAAATAAGACTAAAGGTTGATTTATAAAAACAGGTAAATTGAATTGTTGATGTAAATGGTTAATGGTAATCCATTAGTCGATTGAGTTTTGTTTTGTGTTTGGTTCCATTGAAACTGGACAAACTGAGGTTGATCAACTTACGAGTTAAGCTTTTAATTATATTTATTGATGGATAATCAAACGGTCTTATAATAATGTAAAAGGATTAAGAAGCCATTGAGAATCAATTGATTGTAAAGATGATCAGTGGCGATGGCAAAGAAATTATTGAAAGTAAAGTAAATTGTTATCGATATTATTAGATTTGTAAAGGTAAACAATAATCACAATGATCATGTGGGAGGCTGATAGTCTTAGCTCTTGAACCGCTTTTTACCTTTCAAAAGGTCTGCACAAAGTGCCTCTCATTGACCCTGTACATTAGCCTTTTGTGTGTCCAGTTTTTTGGCTTTTTTACTTTCTCTTCCCATTCATTGATCCATTACAGGCAGTGATGAAAAACAAAACAAAAGCAAGCTCAATATTCAATAGCAATCGATGGCAAAATGTTTAATCCTTTTAACGGAGACACACTTATTCGGCATTTAATAGCTAATAATAGTTGAGTAGTTGGATTAAGATTAACAGTAAACTCTCATTTAATTACTACTTTGCACCATTCGAGTTTCGGGTTCAGTTTGCTTTTCATATTAACGTTCAATTTGATTGAATCGATTAGTGTAAATTAAAAGTGTTTTGTTTCACTTTTTATTGATTATTCAACGATTTTATTCTTGGGTCATTTATTGATCATAAAGCTCATGTTTGAGAAAATGGAATTTTTTTGTATTCTTTTTCAGTTGAATATCTTTTGGAAACTTGAATGAGTTTGAAATGGATTTGTTGATGTTCATTTTTTAATTGTTGAGTTGAACAAATTTATCTGTTGCTGGTGTGAACATGTTGGGTGTTGAAACGATTAAACTTAAGCTTGTTCATTCATCATCATGGATCTCATGTTGAGCTGTAAATTGGCTTCATGTTGAATCAAAATTATTCAAATGTTTTGTCTGAAAAAAGAGAATTTAAAAATTGAATTTATAGCATTTAAATATTATTTAATGGTAATCAAGGGAACAATTTGAAATGATTTTTGATTAATTAATGGCTGTTTGATGGAGAGTGTGAGAGGCAACATTGTTTGGGTTAAATGTTGGCCACCCATTATCGAGTAAAGTGTTGACTTGAATTTACAATATTTTTGGTTCGTCTAGTTGGACCCTTTAACTGTATCAAAGAGGCTTTCCTTGTTTAAAACATTGTTAAACAATTTGTTCAACTTTCACAGTTTGATTTTTTGTGCAGTTTTCCCTTTCACTGGTAAAGCAGACCAAAAACACGAATCAAACCCAAAGTTAGACTGGATTCACACTCACGTTATGATAAATAAACATTGTTGGGAAACTTATACGGTTTTGTAATAACAATCACTAATATGCTGGATAACTGTTCATTATTCAAGAACAGGGCAAGAGATTGTCTTCATTTAGTCTTGAAAATTAACCGAATAAATTTTCAGATCAAGAGATATTCAAATGTTCCAGTTTAGTCATTATAATCAGCAAGTCAGGAATCAACATTTTGTGATCAATTTAGTGCAACGAAATTTTCGAGAAAAAAATTGAAAATTAAGGTCTTTCGTGCTTTAATAATTTTCTTACTTTAGAGTGGCATTTAATTGCAAAATCTTTGCTTATTTTGCAGATCGATTCAGATTTAATGTGAAGAATGGTATTTCATTAAAACTGTTTTTCGGTCGTACGATTTATTCAGAACTCTTTTTGTGGAGCTGCATTTTTCAGGCCAAAACGCCAAATCGTAAAGTTGCCTCTCACTGAGTAGGATACAATTATCTGACATCAAAAAGACCTGAAATCTTAATGAAAAAACTATCTTCAGAATAAGAAACACAAAGGTTGAAATCTTTAGCTTTTGTCACGTTGATAATCTTCATTTTTTTGAGATGAAAGTCTTTCTTGCAGCACAGGTAAAAGCTTTTTTGTAGAGCTGAGAGATGATACTTTGTCGATTTGATGATAGATTTTAGGAACCTAAATTTGAATCCCTTTATGCAATTAAAAATTTTCTTTGAACGGCATTCTTCGACAAAATAAAGATCAAAATTGAAACTTCGATATCCTTTTAAGGCACCAGATTTTCAACCAAACTCTTTAGTCTTTACTTCGAGAAACAAAGTTTTACATATCTTCCTAATACAACAACGCGTCATAACCTGAATAACCAGCAGAATTTTTCCCAAATTCAATAGCAAGAGACACGGATTCTGCATTTTTTTCCTTCTGTTTAAACGTCAATTTCTCAGTAACCTGGTCAACCTCAGACTATTTCATAAAATTGTAGCTTAATCATAACTTTCCCACAGAAATTTCATGTTTTGACTTTATGTATTGTTTGTGTGAAATTAGTGTGAATCCTGTCCACAAGGTGACGACTCAATCCTTAATTTTGCCTCAATTTGCCTTTATTTGGCTTTGATTTCATGCAGCAGATGCCGTTACTATCGCTGGAATCATCTTGTCTGGTCGGACAACTGTACATAAGGCGATCGTTGTTTCAACTTTGACCTCGATTTTCTCGAAAACTGTCCATCGTTGAAATTTGTACTAATCAGCTCAGTCTTTTCTCTACAAACCCACAAAGTTCCAACTCTTAACTCGGAAGAAAGTTTTTTTCATTTAGATGAGATGAACCTTAATGAGATTTGATTCAGTAATTTGTGAATATCAAACAGCTATTTTGTGTGATATTGATTGAATGATAAAATGTTGAAGTGTTGAACCCATCAAAAGATTTACTCATGAGTGATCATTTCCTGCACCATTTTGGCAGCATTTCATTTTGTTTTCATTTTTTTCATTGCAATTCTTGTTTTCATCATTGAATATCTTTTTTTTTCTGCTCAACGGAAATTACTTGCTTTTTCTTTCATTTTTTTCGTGTCACTAAATATTAAAAGTGCAAATCATCAAAACAATAAACCATTAACAGTGTACCGTTAAACCATTAAACTAATCATCTTCATCACCATCAACATGAAAGCTATGAAAAGAGGATACAAAATGGTACTTTTTGTCATGTAAAAAGATTGAATAAAGTGATTTTTGCCCAGAAAACAGAAGAAGGCAAAAAAGCTGAAGCAAAATTCATTTTCATATTTAGATATGAAGTAAAGTTGAATGATAATTAACTTTAATGTAAAGTGAGATCAAAATGTCAACTAAGAGAGTCTCTTTTGTTTCAAGAGCAATTGACATTGCATACAAACTAAACTGACAATCTTTACATTTGGTAACCTCAATCATCATCTTGGATCAGTACATCAGTTGTGTATAAATCAATATGATAAAGCATTTTATTGCATTGAGTGTTAAACAATTAAATGACGGCAAATGCAATAATTGATGAAAGGTGAAAACAGTTTTATGGTTTAATGTTACATTCAATGATAAACATCCGCAAGGGAAGCAAATGGTGGAAGGAATGACATGAAGATGGACAAAATGACAGTTGAAAGTGAAAGACTTGACCTGAAGACGACAGTGACCTAAAGAAGACGAGCAAGAAGAAGAAGAAGAAGATGAGCGTTGAGATGAGAATGAAAAGGAAACGAAGGAATTTTGACCCAAAGACGAAGACCAAGACCAAGACGATGAGGAACAAGAAGATTGTCTTAAAGATGTTGTTATCGGTTTCTTAAGATTGAAGGTGTGAAAGTGTGAAAAGGGTTTGTTACCTTGAAACATGGACAACAATACCTTTGGAAATGTTATTGTTATAATTGTTAACGATCCCAATGGTGGAAATGGCCTCAGTTTGCATTGGCCAAACAACACATAAACACACACAAAAGAAACCTTGGCCTTGGTCTTTGCCTTTACTTGAACCTTTAACTTGAGCCTTTACTCAACCTTTCCTCTTGGCCTTAACTCTCGGCCTTTACCCTAAGGTATTATGAATATAAATTGGCCTAAGCGATCGGTTACAAGTACTTGGATGTGTGAAAAGGTTAAAAGCAATTGATCATTAATCAATTGATCAAGTGAATGTCCAGTAACGACAAATTGGTTTGATTCTGTTTACTCAGTCAATTGTTGTTGAAAACCCTTTGAATCACCTTAACAACTTTCCTACCACCAACATTGTAAATAAAGGCTCAAAACTGTAAACCATTATAAAAAGGTGTTGAAAAGCGTTTCTTTTTTTTCTTCCTCTCCCGTCTTCAAATAATGCTAATAGTTAGTCCAGTGAATAAGATTAGTAAATATACAAAAAAAACGCAATTTCATTGGAAAAAGTGTTTGGATAATCCGATCATAAAAATGTTGTGAGACAAACAAAATATCTTTCAATAATTTGTGTTATTTATGAGGCAAACAAATATACATTTGAATCCCACAGTAAACTTGGTAAACTTGTTACAACTTGAAAAGAGGATGAAATTAATTTAATTTAAATCAACAAGTGGAGCCCGCGATCATGACTGATCGTAAATTTCTTCTCTCTGCATACAACAAACTCAACTTAATATTTAAAGACTCAAATTCTTGATTAAAACCATCGTCAATTTGAAAAATAAATCAGATAAAATTATGTTTTACAGCTAATCAAATAGTTTGCACTTTGAATTCGCATTTCATCAAAAACCTTTGATCAGAGAAATTTTTTAATAACACGAAGCGTGCTAATCTGCGTGATAACTCAAGCTCTTATGGCATTAAAGTTCCTCAAGCCGCAACTCTTAACTCGAAAGTAATTATCAAACAGTAAAAAAAATTCATCAAATCGAAAAATATTTGCTTTCTCAATGCTTTTAAATACTGTTTTATTCACTGCCACCCTGAACAGGATTTTCTGAGAAATCTGAGTTTCCTAGAAAGTTTACACTTTTAAAGGGATTACATCAAACACCTTCGATCAGAGGAATACTTTTATTACACGAAGCGTGCTAATTCGTGTAATAACTGTAACTCTTATTGTACCCAAAGTTTATCAAATCACAACTTTTAACTCGAAATTCAAAATTTAGAAACATATTCATCATCCATCATCCGAATAGTGTTGCTTTTCAGACCACCTGAACATGAGTTTCTCATCATTCTGAGTTCCTACTAAGAACAAATTTTAACTTTGAAGGGACTGTAACCGTCTTTTCGCCGTACTGTACACAACCATTCAAGTTTGACCTTTGAGAGCAGTAACATTTAATATGTTAACTAAAGCCCCGAAATCATACACCCTAATGGTTACAGTTTGTATGCTAAAATAACGTAAAATCTCAACTCTAAAATCTAAATTCCTATGAAGACCAAGTTTTACTTTTGAAAGCGATTACATCAAATAGCTTAATCAAATTGGAGAAACCTTTCTTTTACTCGAATGGTTACTAAAATGCTAAAATTTCATCAAGCCGCAATTCTTAACTCGAAATTCAAAGTTGTAAACTTAGACAAAGACACTTATAAATCAACCAACAGTAAACTATAACATCAAGAAATAATCTATGTTTGCTGTCCTCCATAATATTTCTGAATAGGATTGTTTTTCACACCACCAGAACAATATTTTTTAATGAATCTGAGTTCCAACAAAGATCAATTATATTTTTTCTATAATCAAACCATAATCAGCATTGCGCGAAAAACTTTTTCTAAGC
Source organism: Tetranychus urticae (assembly GCF_039701765.1). Taxonomy (NCBI): domain Eukaryota; kingdom Metazoa; phylum Arthropoda; class Arachnida; order Trombidiformes; family Tetranychidae; genus Tetranychus; species Tetranychus urticae. The sequence goes on along the minus strand of NC_142959.1, from coordinate 11,379,698 downwards.
ACCGTTCCTGTTTCTATCAATATTGTAGACAATAAGGTGAAAAAATTGGGGTAAAAAGCTGGCGCAGCTGAAAAAGTTTCGTTCCTGTTGAGAGTTGAACATTTTTTGATTCAATTCGCTCACTTAAAATGTTTCTCTGATCTAATTCTGCACTCAAAAAAAAGTTCTACATATGCTTCTAATCCAACAATGAACCATCAATCTGAATACCTAACAGTTTTAGTCAAAGTTAAGAAACACGAATTCTCAATAGAAAACCATTGTGAGAATGCAAAATTTTTAGACTTTGAATTTTATGTTGTATTTTGGTTGTTTCAATTTGTTCAATTAAGTAGTTTTCTTATGGACACTCATAGACAAAATTGGATCCGTAGTTGGAACTTTGATCTCTTTTTGTAGGGACTGTAATTTTTCCACCACTCTTTGCCGCCAATTTTTACCGTCTTTTCGCCGTATCGTACACGACCATTTAAGTTTGAGAGCAATAGCACCATATATCTCAAGAGAAGCATCGAAATCATTCGTTTACCTCTATGGTTACAGTTTGTATGCTAAAAGTTCGATAAATCACGACTTTTAACTCGAAAGTTTAGACACTTACAAATCATACAAAAGTGCACCATAAATCATCAAACTAAAAAATATATGCTGTCCTTCACAATGCTTTTGAATACAGGCTTTTCCACTGCCACTCCAAGCGTGCTAATTCGCACGCGTATCATCAAACACCTTCGATCAGAGAAATTTTTAATAACACGAAGCGTGCTAGCTCGTGCAATAAAGTTAACTTTTATGGTACTGAAAGTTCATAAAATCTCAACTCGCAAATCGAAATCAAGTTCAGACAAACTTCCAATAAATCATCCAACAGTAAAGCATAATTTTATTAAACTAAGAAATATTTCTGTCTCCACAATTTTTCTGATTAGAATTTATTTTTACACTACCTGAACATTAATTTTTAAAAATTTGAGTTCCTGTGAAGCCAAGTTTGACTTTTGAAAGCGATTACATCAAATACCTTCGATCAGAGGAATTCTTTTATTACACGAAGCCTGCTAATTCGTGTAATAACTGTAACTCTTATTGTACCCAAAGTTTATCAAATCACAACTTTTAACTCGAAATTCAAAATTTAGAAACATATTCATCATCCATCATCCGAATAGTGTTGCTTTTCAGACCACCTGAACATGAGTTTCTCATCATTCTGAGTTCCTATTCCTATTTCCAGAGTTTAGATTCAAATAAATCATTAAACAGTAAACAGTGACTCAATCAAATTAAAAAATATTTGCTGTCTTCCACAATGTCTTTTTTCACTGCCACCCTAAACAGGATTTTTTATGAATCTGAGTTGCTAGAAAGCTCAAGGTTTGACTTTTAAAGGGATTCCATCAAACACCTTCGATCAGAGGAGTTTTCCACCACTATTTTAATGTACTTCACACGCCTTAATCGTAAACATACACCACATTCACCAAATCAAACATCATCACTTTTTCAAGAAATTTTTCTCAAAAATTGTCTATCACTTTCAGTCACAACTTAAGCATGGCTTTTTTCCCCATACCATGGCTTTTATTACCTTTTACGCCATATTTTGCATCACTTTTTTCAACACTTTTTTTATCGTATTGTTACCACTCAATCTAACACAACCACCACATCCACTAATTCAAACTCCATCACTTTTTGAAGAGACTTTTCTCAAAAAAATTGGCCACCACTTTCATCCAGCAATCTAGAGTAGCTTTTAGCACCACATTTTTCCACCTCTTTTCATTGTATTGTCCACCACTTTTATCAACCACTTTTTTACTGTCCTTTCACCGTACTCCCCATCATATTGTCTACCACCTAGTCTAACACATCCACCAAATCAAACATCATCACTTTTTAAAGAGACTTTTCTGAACAAAATTGGCCACCAGATTTTCATCCAATTTCATCCACCAATTTAGAGCAGCTTTTTCGGCATATTTGCAAACAATTTTTATAAGACTATCCACCACCCAAATCATACTCAATGCCCACTTTTACACCATCTCACACATTCACTATTAATCGCCATCATATCCCAAAAGTGGTCAAAAATTCGGTGGTTTAGGTGGTGGATAATCTTATCAAAATTGTTTGATATTGTGGTGGAAAAAGTCCCTCTAAAGTGATGGATGAAAGTGGTGAACAAATTGTTGAGGAAGGTCTCTTTAAAAAGTGATGTTTGATGAATGTGGTGGATGTGTTAGATTGAGTGATGGACAATATGATGGACAATACGGTGAAAAAACGGTAAAAAAGTGGTGGATAATGTGGTGAATGTGCTGGGAAAAAGCTGAGCCCCAATCATGACTGATCGTAAATTTCTTTGCACTGAATACAATAAATCCAATCCATATTTAAAGACTCAAATTATTGATGAAAAACCATTGTCAATGAAAAAAAATAAAATAAAATTTGGCCAGTTGAGCCAACATATTTTCCACCACATCCACCACTTTATCCACCACTTTAAAATTGGCTTTTTTCCACCATATTTTTCCACCACATCCACCACATTTTTCCACCACATCTACCACATTTTTCCACCACATCCACCACTTTTTTCCAGCACATTAAAAGTGGCTTTTTTCCACCACATTTTCAAACAATTTTTTATAAAATTATCCACCACCCGAATCAACCGAATTTTTGACCACTATTAACCTCCAATTATCCCAAAAGTGGATGTGTTAGATGGTGTAAAAGTGGTCAAAAATTCGGCTTATTTGGGTGTTGGATAATCTTATAAAAAATTGTTTGAAAATGTGGTGGATAAAGTGGTGGATGTGGTGGAAAAAAGCTGGTCCCCACCAAACTCTTTACTCGAAAAGTGGTTTTACATATCCTTCTAATTTAACAATAAACCATCAACCTGAACAACCAAAAAATTTTTCCCCCAAAGTCAATGATAAAAGATACGGATTCTGCATTTTTTCCCCCACCCTGTTTAAACGCTAATTTCTCAGGTACCTGAATTCCGATGAAGTTCAAACTATTTTTCGTGGATGTAGTTTAATCATGACTTTCAGGCTGTGAAAAAATTTTCTTTAGAATCCTTTTAGTTTGGCCACAATCTTTACGCAAAAATTTCATGTTTTGACTTTATATATTGTATAGATTGAGAGTCAATCAGTTGGAAATGAGTTTAACCAGCCTTTCTCAACTTATTCACACCTCGATTCCTTCAAGGGTTTAATCATATTCAGCCAAATAACACTGAACGATCCAAGCAAATACAAAAAGGTAATCCAGAAACAATTAGTTTCAATGTACAACAATGGGCAACAATGAGGTTAAAATATCACGTTTTTGTGCAAATAAATATATTATGGAATGTAAATGAATTACTATTTCAATGTACATGTAATCATATTTACAGCTAATAATTCAACAGATTAAATTGTAAAACTAAATAACTCGATAACTTGAAGTTGGTCAAAGATTAAAGATCAATACAAATGGTAATAATGCAATACAAATTGTTTTCAAATAGCAACATTCAAAATAATCTCTTTCAACCAACAATCACTTGAACATCAAGACTGCAATCGTACCTTCAAGACTTGGTACCAAGACAATAATCGAGCTTGAAAAACGGCAAAATCACATTCTGCATAAAACCATCAATAACTAATAACTAAAAGTTTAATGTCAAATATGCTGACGAGTAAAAGTTGCCTTAAACTCAAGTCTTTAGCTGATCGACATAAAACTGCACAAAATATCAGCAAACATCAAAAGTTAGTTTTAGTTCCGTACTTTTGAAGACAAATCAATTTACATAAATTCATTATTATTTCCTTGATGTAATTAAAATTGAGCTTAAGACTGAGTTTCGATTTCTTCTCAAAACTTTTCTCAAATTTACTCATTCGAACTGATATTTACCAAAGCAAGTTTGCTTCTCAAAACTTTTTAGTTTTAGTTCTTGACAGAGTCAAAGTTAACACTCATCATCGGACGATCATTATTATGAAAATAAAGTCAAGAAACGACTTGAAGGAGACGACTTTGTTGAAACTGTTTTGAGTGTAAAAAAAGTTTAATTTCAGATGAATATCTTTCTTCTCGCTAATGTTCATACAAGAATCGATTGTGATCTGTGACAGTGACTTGAATCTGTTTGACTTTTGGCAACACAATAGCAGTAAAGCAAACATTAAAAGTCAAATTGCGAATAACATGACCACTTGATATGATACAAGGTAAGCAAATGGTTAATCCGAGTAACTTTGATTGGTACCATTTGACAAAACAAATAAGACAAGTATTTTGATGAAAGCATATTTGCAAACAAAAAGTTGGCACCAAACACCGAGAAATGTTTCTTTCCTTTTCTCCTTCTTATTCTTCTCCTCAAAATCACTTCACCTTTCTCGACTGTTCAGTGCTCTTTTTAGTACCCTCTCAATGTGACCCTCTCAATGGTGACATTACAAATGATAAGCCTTCTTATCATCCTCTTGATGATCATGTTGTTTCAACAATAGATACTTATGTGCTAAAAAGATTCATCATGCATTCATTTCCATAGTTTCCCTTTGGCCTTTCCTCTTCGCAACAAATTCAATCCCATTGAAAGGCAATTGAGAAAAGTTGGCAACAAAAATTAAAGGTGAAACTGATCATTACTATTAGCATTTTAGCTTAATCTTTTTTACTTGCATTGTTGCCACTTTTCAGACTTGAACGTTCTCGTCTTACAATGAACAAAAATATTGTAATTCAGAGGTAAACAGAGAAGCAATTGGAAACTGTAAAATACCTTTTCAACAATAAGATTGATTCAATTGAATGGATTGCGAGTCAAGGGAGGCATTTTGTGTTGTGTTGGATAATAATAATGCTAATAACGCTAATAATAATATAAATGTATAAATATATATATAAATAAATAAGAGGACAAAAGTGTAAAGAAGGTCGACCCACAAAAGTATACAAGTCAATTCCATTTTGTGTTTCATAATTTATGTCACCTAAACGAGCCTTTTTAACCTCTTTTCATCGTCAGCCTTCTTTCGTCTTCTTCTGGGTTCCTCTCAGTCTCGAGCTTTCCATTCACTTTATTCATTACCATTCATCACCATCATCATCCTCCTCATCATCATCATTATCACTTTTCGTCCTCCTCTTTGCCTTTCCTGGCCAACAAACTTCTCTATTCACAACAAAACTCACAAAACTGCTCAAAAACCCATTACAATTCAACTCCCACTGAAGACAAAAAAATACTTTTCATCAACATTTTTCCTCTATTTTCATCTCGCTCAACTCCTCCTCTTCAACTCTTGTAAAAGGCCTTTTCAGTTGAAAAATTTCATCTTTCAAAGGATTAAATTGCCATTTTTGATGAAAAAAATTGTCAAAACTCCAAATAACCGATGAGTTTAAAATTTTGCTTTAAAAACATGAGAAAAACATCGACACAAATATGAAATACTTGTTATAAATCCAAAGCTAATTGCAAAAGTATTGGAAATTATTCATTTCAATTTTGAGGCAAACTTTGATTGTATTAAGTGTTTCCAGTACAATTACAAATTGAAATACAATTTGAAACGCTAATTTTAATAGAAGTTTCTAAGTCAAGACTTCTCCATTAATCTATCATCAACATTGCAATATAAATAGTCATAAATAAAGTTTAAGCTTTCATGAACTAAACAATGAATATCTCATAATGAAGACGAGATACAAACACGAATTGGATTAAACTCGAGAAATGAGCTATGAAACTGAGTTAAAACCATCGAATGATCTTTCGTCTCCAATCTGAAACGTCTCGTCTAACATCGAAATGAGTGTTAATCTTCTTCCAACAATTCAATTCATGCTACCATTAGTTGGAAAAAATCGAAGCTAAAATTTCTGCAAATCGTAACCACACAGTCATTGATCTTTTTAGTTTCAACCGTAAGATGAAAACCACAAAAAGATCGGTAAAGTTTGATAAATTTTTTACATAAAAAAATGAAATTAATCGACTCACACAAGTCAACGATGCAAAAATAGTGACTAAATTTGTGAACAAATGAAGGCAACAAGATGCTTTAATAAGTGAACTGCAAGCGCTATTCACACAGAAAATAAAAGGCAACTTTACTCAACTCGCATTACCATTTGATAAGTTTTATTTGTTACAATTTGCGTTAAAACTTGACACTATCAAACAATGTTGCAAACTAACAAGAGGCTAAAAAATGGTCTAACAATGAGCCTCAGTGTGACAAAAAAAAGGTGACAATTTATGATCACAAATATCATTTCAAGTAACCAAATGAAGCGGCCATTATTATCAATTGATGCATGTTGAATGAAAAGTGAAGCGCAACAAAACATGCAGAAAGACTGATTCACGATCAACAGGCAGCAGCAGCAACAAAAAAAAAGTGCCCAAAAAGCCAAAAGCTGAACAAAAAAGCTGAAAAGAAAGGCAAGCAAATATGAATGGAAGAAAAAAGTACGCATACATTACGAAGCATTTAGAAGCATATGGATAAATAAATAGTTTAAATCACGCCTCGAAGTCGGTTGAAATGCACACTAATAGGAGGCTCATCATTCCTGGCCATCATTCACATCATCATATCACAAAGTTAACCATATTATATTATTATCAACCTTCCCAAACTTACCTTTTTATCCACGCTTCCCGCCTCTAGTCTAACCTTTGCCATTCATATTCATCTTTGCTCAGCTTATCGCTTCGCTTTTTCTTCTTCTTCTTCCTTTTTCTTTCTTCTTCTTCTTCTTTTTCTTCTTCCTTCGTCTTCCTTTTCATCCTTTCACATTGTATTGTAGCATTGTAAACGAGCCTCTAACTGGACAAATTAAACGCCTTCCTTCAACATTCACTCCCTGTCATCAAGTCAATAGCGTCTTTTCACGGAAAATTTTTTTTTATATTTATAGTCAAATTGATGATTACCTTGAATTACCTTTATAATTGTTGAAAAGAGTAAATCTAATTGTTTTGATTTAAAACATGTTTCCTCTATTTGTTTATTCACTCTACTCTGAGCTGCTCTGTATCCATTGTTAACCAACGATTCAAACTCCTCTGAGTATAATTATATGCTTCACTAGAGACCTTAATTTACCTTATTTCACTCAACAGTTAATAATCATGTTTTCCCTGTAATACAATAGCTACTATTAGTAGTTAATAGTTGCTGGTTAACCACGGAAACATTAAATCAATTTACTTTGCTTGGGAAAAAAATAAGTGAAAAATGTTTTCTTTATTCAATCTTTCCTTTAAACAAATTGCTTCCAATTTCAAACTGGCCATAAATTGCAATCTAAAGTTTAACAATTTTAAAATCAAATCAAGTTCAACTATCAGATTAATTGTCGTCAAAATCAATAAGAAACTTTCTGTTGTTTCAAATTGGTAAACATTAAACTGGCTTCGTCTTCAAGTTAAACAAAGGCACAGGCGAACATCAATATCTTAAAGATATCTTGTCGTCCACGTTAATTATGTGTTGACTTAGCGCTTAAAATTGGTAAACAATAGAGTCAGTCCAGTTTATGTTTAATTTTTATGCAATTCCAGTGACCACAATTATCTTAATTGTTGGGATTAAAGTTGTACGATAATAGAGTCAATATTTAAATAATGATTCGTTAAACATACAATTTACACTAACAAAGAGATTAACAAGTTTAAAAGGCTAATTACGCTATCGTTGCAAGAGCTTAAGCGCTGGTAAACAGATATTTTCCGTGAAAATTGTTTTAGGTATCAGCGACGTTTACTATGCATATTTGCGAGCTCATGACTCATTGCTTCAAGTCGATAATTGTTACTTTTCAAAAGATATTGATGGCTCTTCAATTTGATCAGAAAACTTGTGTTTCTCTCCAATGATGTAAGCTATCGATTGTTGGCAAACATTAACTGGTCTAAACAAATAGCACTTTTGGTTAAAGATCTTCAGTAGTCAGAGATCAACTAACCGAGTGATCTTGAATGCTCTTGATCTTACTAGAATTACGATGTCATGAAGATTACAAACATGAATAGTAATTAGGCGTCTATAGTTCTCGAGTTATCAAGAAAAATCTATTTGATTAGTGCTAATGTCTCTTTATGTTGGTTACATCATCTGGTGTATCAACATGGGATTGAACAAGATATCGATTCAAATGTGTGTTAGTTACAATGCGTTAGGTAATAGGTCTTGAGTTGATGTCGAGCAAATAAATGGACCATCGATATGCTTGGATACCAGACAATATAACAGGCTTGAACTGGTGCAAAACAGGTAAAGGTTTTTTGTTGATTATTTTTTAAAAATAAAATGATATCATTTTATAATATCCAGTCTCTTGAATTCATTACGAGAGGTTTAGAGCTGAATGCATATTGTTGATCGAAGCAATATGATCAGCATTAAACTGTTATCATTGATAAATTTGATGCAAAAAATAATCTCAAGTTAACCACTAGAGTGTTAACAATGAACGGATGGTTCAAACGCGTGCTTCAACTGTTGATAAAGACTTACAACCGGATGAAATGTTCAATTACAATGGTTTCGTTTTAATCAGATAAAACATTAATAGATTTTATTCAATAAATGATTGATGTTTTTGTTCATTATTAAAAAGTCAAAATTAATCGCTCAACAAACTTGCAGGCAACTTCATTTTCAATATCAATACCCAACCAACATCGAAATTGAACAAAAAAGTAGATGAAATCGTCTTGAGTCAAATTACTCAAAACTCAAATCTTGATCAACAACTGAATTCAAGATTATTCTGGATTTTAAACTCCCAAGTCATTAGCTAATACAACCTTAAATTCATGAAAACATTTGGCTTATCTAATCTCAACATGAACAATCAGAAAACGAACAGAATATTATCTTTCAAATGGATCAAATTACCCGAGAAAATACTTATTTTAAGCTTTCGAATGATTTATCATTGCAATGAATTGACATTTCGTTTTGATATAACTTTCTTAATAACATCGCAATACACTGAATTTCTGGTTCAACTTATGTCTTTCAAAAATCTGTTCACTTGCGAAGTTAACAAAATTGATTTCATGATCAGGTATTTCAATCAATATTGGTTGTTCTCTTCATGATTAAGTCGAATTGAATGAAAATGATTGCAACTTGAAATGACTAAATGCAGAAAATACTGAATCTAAGAATAATTAGCGAGAGTGAGCTTTTCTATCAACTTTTCAACAATATGTTCTAAACTGGAATACAAATTGTCTTTCATTTTTTTCTCAGCATTTCTTACTATAACCATTATTCGAGGAGAAAGTTGTCTATTAAATCGCATGACTATACAAGCGTATGTCATTTAACATAAGGTTAAAATGACTGATGTACACTTGATTCACTTTTTTATTGATATAATCTGTTTTCGGTCTTTGATAATATTTTGTTATTTCATTATTTTGCTGCCTTGTGACAGGCATTCTCTATACAACAATCGCTTTTTTGTGGTTAACAAAAGTTTTGACTTATTGATTTTAATAGTGTCAAAAAAGCAATCATTTTTTTACTACTTTTGATTATCATTCATCTCACGAACTGAACAAAATTCATTTTTTTGCTGCTCTTTTTTGTTCTGATGTGGTTAAACCTTTTTACACCAAACATGTTAAAATAAATGAAGTTATTTTTCTTGTAATAATAATTTAACCTCCATTTGGTGAACCAATTTTGGCTTTCATTTTCATTCATTTATCATCATTTTGCAGCAACTCTATCAATATTTGTGATGATGATGGTGACGATATTAATGAAGTCATGTTGCAACTTTCCTGAATCATGTGAATAAAGATGAAAATGAATAGTTTCCAGTATCAAAGACAAGATTGTTTACAGTTATTTTTGTCATTCCCATTCTGTTTATTGTTATTGTATTGTTATTGTTATTATTGTAAGAGCGTTTCCGGATTCAAAGATTGGTGATCTTTCATGTAATGAATTGCCTGGCTTTTACCTTGTTTAGTTGATGAGAAAAAATCAACTGTAATACATGATCATCATCATGATAATAGTATATTCCAAGACAATTGAACACGCAATGTTAACCAACATTTAGGCTTTTATTTCTAGAAAATTGTTCAACTAAAAGAAGCCAAAAATATATCATGTTGGTAGATGATGTTGAACATGAAAAATAGCATTATAACATAAAGTCACACCGGAAGGTGACCTTTCAATTCTTGCGATTTTCTTGCCTTTTCATGTTCATGTTCATCATCATCATTCAAAATGAAACCAACAATTTAATTAAGCAACCATTCGTCAAAAACCAATGTCAACATCAAACTCTTCCTATTCAATTTTGATCACCTTTAAGCAACTCAATAAAGTCTAAAATTGCGATGAACAAGGCGACCTTTTTGTACCAAATTTTCGTGTGTAACTCAGCTCTTGACCAACAAAGTTAAACAAAGTCAGGAACCACACCAAATCTACAAAAGTACAAAATTTCATGAACATTACCAACACTTAATAAAATTCAAAGTCTAATTAGTAACATTATTAACTTGAGATATTTTGAAAAATTGACTGAAAAAGGTCGACCCAGTGATGAGTCTCTTAAGGTTAACCTTTTAATGCACAAAGGCATCACTTTCTGCACTGACGGCTTTACCTTGTCAGCCAGTCTTGAAATGATTTAAAAACAATGTAACAATTTGGAGTAAATGTGCAAACTAAGTCCTTAATCATCAAAAATTAATAAGAAATTCGAGGAAAAAATCAAGTTCAATTAGAAAAGTACAAATTTCGAACCTTGATTAACGAAAATTTGTTGATCCAATTATTAGTAACATTTAGTTGCAACATTAAGAACTGTAAATATTTTGGTAAAATTGATTGAAAAAGGTCGACCCAGTGATGAGTCTCTTAAGGTTAACCTTTTAATGCACAAAGGCAACACTTTTGTGCACAAATGACTTTTGCTTGTCAGCCAGTCTTGATGAGCAACATAATGTTTAAAAATAAAGTGAAATTTGGGAGAAACTAAAAGAAGAGCAAAATGTTTGATAATACATTCAATTTGTGACTTGAGGCTGTTTAAACTGTCGACATGCACATTTAAGTAAAAGAGAAAGGGAAAGACACAAAAGCCACAATGATAATAATCTCATCATTTCTCCTCCTTTTCCCATCATCATTATCATCATTATCAAGTTTCACTTTCACCCATCATCCAGTTTCAGTCAACTCCATTATATTGTTATTTACTTTAATCCTTAAGGACATTTACAGCACAACAACCTTTCCTCTTTCACTTACTGCTTTTGGTGTTATTATCACAACAACATTAACACCATTATTATTATTAACTGAACATGGACTGATTATCATCAAGGAATGAAGTAAAACTTGTTCACGTATAATAATATATTCATGATGGTGCAAAAAGCAGGATAAATGTTAGATTATAATACATTTCCCTTTTGTTGAGGTTAACCATAATAACATGCAAAAGACTTGCAAGAATAGAAAATCATTTTTCATGGAACTCAACATTTTCAGCATTTCTTTCTTTCTCCCCTTTCTTCTCAATTCACCATGAAAATCCATAATAATAATAATAGTTTTTATAAACATAATGATAACTTTATAGGTATTGTTCATAATAGAAACATTTTATTCTTGCTCTTCTTTTCAGGCAAGGAAATGAATATCATGAAACATTTTTCCCTTTCAGAATAATCTTCAACTATTATTATCCAACCAGATTCTATAAACACATTTAACTTGATATTTTCATGGCAACATTACATGAATCTATTTTACCTGTTAACAGTTTTCCAGGTTCAAGAAAGAAATGCATTATCTTTGCTTTTTCATGATAATTCTGGATTGGCAGAGAAAAAAGTTTGCAAATGCTGAGCAGCAGCAGCAAAAAAGTGAACTTTTTTCTGTTCTTTATTCAATCCTATAAATAATGATTTCCTTCCCTGTAAAAATGTTGATTCTTGAAGCAAGAAAAAAAAGGTAAACTCAATTTTGCTCCTTTTTTCATTGCTTCATATCCAACTCATATCGATCAGAAGAGTTTGTTTCCTGAAAATTGTTGATGGCTTATAAATGAACTTTTTTTTCTTGTTTTTTGCTTCTCTATTTATTCATACAACTTGCGTTCATTTTACTCTCACTTACTCACTCATTTTCTTGATTGATTGATATAAGTGATAATCGGAAGTTGAACTTTTTTTCCTTCTTTTCTCCATCATCATGTTAACCCGGAAACACGAGTGAATTATATTGATATTATAATTGGTAACAACAACAAAAAGAGATATTCATGAGTCGAGTTGAATAAAACAAAACTTTTTTTTCTCTTTTGCAAAATGCTTAATAAATGATGATATTTCAATGATTTTTCATCAACTCTCATCAAATAATCTCGATATTCAAAACGACATGCAAAATAACATCGATTCTCTGCTTTTTTCTTTTCAAATCTATCATTTCTATCCACAGAATTCAAGACTCGAACTTGCCGATTCAAATACGAAATCGTTTATGAATTTTGCTAGGCGACACCAAAGTATTTTCAAAACGCTATTGTCTGGTAAACGCTAGTGGTAACCAAGTGTACAGAAAAGCCATTTTATAGTTTTTGTTTGTTCAAATCTATATATTTCTATCGATTAGCTTTTATCTATAAATCGAGCGGAGATTAAATCGAGTTTTGAAGCATGCAAAATGTTAGATTTGATAGTCGAAATATTCTGGTTTTAGGAATTTTTGGACAGAAAAGGTTGAAAGTTTATGCTTGAATTCAACTTTCGGGTTTCTTTCATGAAAGTTAGGGAAAGGCTAAATATCACTTATCGCTGGTGAATATTTTGAACTTTAACTTTTCGGATTTGAATGATATTGCTTTTGTAATATTGGGAGTTTAAACTTGTCTTTACCACTTGATGTTGGGTTTATCATTGTGCTATTCAGTGGCTTCGAGTTGATTGAGAAGGAAATTTATCATTATAAATGTTGATCTGTTTGTGACAAGTGAAAGATTTGAAAAATTGTCAACTTGAAATGAAAATATGCCCAACTTGAAACTGTTATTGTTGGTGTTACATTGGTTTATAATGTCGTGTATAAAATGGATTGAAAGAGAGAGAGTGAATAAGTGAGATTATCTGGACAAAATTGGCCATTATTATCAATAATAATGTGTTAATGTTAGTGTCAAAAGCATCTCTAACTGTTATCGATCTCGCTGGTTCTTTATGCAGCATTATTGGACAGGAAAGTGAATAAGATTGCGAGAATAAAATGTTTATTATGTGCATTAAAGGGCGATGATGAATTATCATTTCATCATAAAATTGTGTTCAAATTAATTGTGACCTTATTTCCACTCGACATTATTTATCAAACAAAATATGTCAATAGTAGAGTTAATTTTTGACTTTTGCCTTTTTACTGCTCATTTCACAGTTTGCAGGTGTTGAACAAATAAACATTTACAATCCCTGAAGCTATTAGATTGAAAGCCAATTTTCATTTATTGTTGATCAAAGTGTGTGTGTAAGCAATGCAAACAAAAGCCTATTCAAATGAAGGATGGAAAGACCAACAAATTGTTTCGAAGATTGTCAGATTTTCAATAAATACCAAGTTTTTGTGCCAAAAAATGATGTATTTCCATTTATTTGTGCATTAAAAAATATACAATTACAGGTGTACAAGTTAGAGTCAGAGTGAAAGGTTATAACTTATGAGTTACTTGGACTCGCTAGGCACGAAGAAAGCACGATATTTGCACTGATCGGGTTGATTCTTGGATCCTGGATGAGATGATATTGCAATAAATGCTTTCTCGCGCTTAAGCTGAAAGGTATCGCTGCTGGCAAAAGTCTTTTAGCTCATAAGTTAGTTCCAACTCGAAATTTACGTTTCTTGTTTCCTTTTGAACTTCACCATTCCCAACTTGAGTCGGTGAATCTATTAGCGTTACTTAAGATGAGCGCTGTAGTTTAAATTAAACTGATATTCTCAGCTTAGATTCCGAATCAACAAATGCAATTAAATAATCGACAATTATGACAGTAATAAAAATATTATCCATTGTAATTGCATGATGATGCTCTTGCTTTTTATGAAGTGGTAAGTAGTAATTATGTTTGCAAAAGATAGCTTATATTCATTAAAATAAGACAAACATTGCTTTTACTGACAAAACTTTCAACATTTGCATTACATCTGAAGTAAACTTAATGTTTTTAAGCAAATTTTTAGTATTTATTTATGAAGTTTAATCCCTGTTAAAGGTAGCTTTGCTCATCATTCATCACATTTTGCTTGATCAATTATCGTTACCTTTATAATTGCTTGGTTTGAGTAGACAACTTTTTGAAGGCTTTTGTCCAGTGAAACCTTTTGAAAATCTCTTTTTCTTTCTGACTTTTCACCTTTTGTGATTGAGTTTTGATTGACGGTATCTGCAACTCACGACAATAGTTACACTGGCCTGGTTGAAGGTGGACAAAGTTAAAGGTAGAAAAGTTAAATACTTTTGATGATAGTAGTTAATGGTTCTTCTTTAATCAAATGTAATGTTACTGGGAAAGAAAAGTTAATATACCATTAAAAAATCATCATTTTTGATCATCAATTGATTTTCAGGTAAAAATAGGAAATGATATTTTCCTTTTACATCTCGATTTACAAATAATAACAATAATCTCCGGTTGCTGTTAATTTACCATTTGCGTGTTTCAACTTTCAAATGTAACAATCACGGGAATCAATCAACAATCATCTTTCTGTGTCGTTCATTAGTTTATATTGACTCAAATGGCGAGTGATTTACCTTGTCGCATCGAGTAAAGTAAATGGTAAATCATTTAAAAGGGAATTAAGGGTTTGATTAAAGATTGAATTATAATGATCATTTGATGGTAATGATGAAGGAAGACATTGATTATCAAGTGAGAAAAGGTGATGATACTTGGAATGACAAAAAAAGAGAGAAACTTTGAAATGAATGAAAACAGAAAAGTTAATGATGCTGTTTGAGCATTTCATTTGGGATTCCGTGTAAAAAGATAAGTAAACATGAAACATTATTTATGATAATGTTAATCCTGATGCTGATGATATTAACGTTGATATCATATTGTATCATAATGATAATAGTTTTATCCAATAGACTAGAAAGTGGCTCATTTCCGTTAACATGATCATTATTATTATAGCAGAGGTTTCAATCTTTCTTTTCATTCAACCTCATCTTTGAGCATCATGAAGAGCAAGAATGAAAACTCCTTACTCTATATAAACAAAACGATAATGGAAGTAAAAATGTTGATAATCACAAGGAAAACATTAAACATAACGATTTTTATTACCACTTTATGGTCTTCATATTATCATCTAACATTGACAATTATTGAACAATTAGAAACATAAATTGCATTAATTGCTATTTTGCAAACATTTGCTTTACTCTCGAGTTGGATTGCCGTTATGATAAATGTTAGGGAATGCAAATCTTTGTGAAATCCAATCAGTAAGTCGCTTTATAGTTTGTACCAAAAGACAATGCAAAATAACCCGATAAACTTGGCGTCAACGTTTTTGTTTTTCACTTTTGTCTTCAAACGGTTTGGATTCAAAGTAACTCTATTCATCAAGACAAGTTTTTTGTGACCAATTTTGATTGCAAAGTAAACTGATTACTTAACAGTATCGCTAAGGACGGAATTCTGACTCAGAGGCATTTAGTCATAATCTTTGGATGGCATTACTCTAGTAGATACATGTAACGTCATTCGTCCGAATCTACGGTTCCTCTCGTAGTGAGAAGAACCTCTTAGGCAACGACAAGTCATCAGTAGGGTAATACTAACTTGTTTCACGACTTTCTTGTATCTCTGATCTTTGAATTAAGAGTTGAAGAAATTCCCTCTTTTATCTATTGTCATCTCTTGAAGCGAATGACTTGTTCGTAAATCGTTGATGACAGATGTTTGTGAGAAAATTATTTTAGATTAGAAAAATGAATTTGATGAGGAAAACTTGCTATAATTGAATGCAATGGAGTTAACAGGAAAACTAACATATTTTTGCTCATTTTTAGCTCTAAATCTTGGTTTGAAACAGAGTCATGCTAATATTATCATCAATCCATTGAATAATCCATCCGAGGAGTGGATTCAGATTGGTTTTGTTTTTTGAAATAAACATTACAAGTGTAACTTTTGTAATCTTTTTTTATTTGTTGGTTGTTTTTCAATCCCCATTCAATTGCAGTTACAGATTTATTTTCAAGTTTTGTTTGTTATTAAATGGTCAAATGATTTTGATTATATTTGATATGAGTATTTGAGGGTTTTAAGACAAAAAACACAAACAGTTCTGATGAGTTCCGCAGGTCTCCTCGTCATTGAGCTGCATTCATTTTGGTTATCGCATTGTAAAAGGTGATTAATTGTTTGACAATATTAACTTTGTTTCTCTACATTAAAGGATTGACTAGAGTAAAGAGTTGATCCTGGTTATTGATATTGATGATGATGTTAATGATGGTGATTGACAAAATGGGTTCAATAAATTAACAGAGTCAAATATATTCATTTGTTGTTTACTAATAGTTGGTGATCCTTGATGATATTGAGGAACAATTAAGGCACTATTCCCTGCAAATGGTGATCATTTTTGCCTTTCATTTATTCACATTTCCAATCCATTTCAATCAGAATGTTGCGTTTAAAAATTGATGAAACTTGAATCGCAGACTTTGCTTAGTTTTAAATAGGTTCAACTATTAGGTAAACCCAAAATTCTGTGGGTTTTTAATGATTCATTCAAAATGGTTTATTAATTTAGTAAAATTTATTCAATTGTTTCGATTTTTAAATTGATCAATACTTTTCTTTATCCAACATCAAATCTCCACAGAAAGGATACTTTTTGAGATTTTCATGAAAATCCTATAGAAAATTCTCATAGAAAATCGTCAAAAACACAATTTTATCATCAACCAAACAGAATGATTGAATCATGATTAGAATTTCCAAATTTTTATCAGTGATTATATGGAATTCAAGCTTTCGATCAACGTTAATTTTTCTTGATTCTGTATTGTTGGTCATTTTTAATCGACAATTTTGTTTGAGGTGGGAATTTTTAAAAAATGATGATTCAGTTAAATCAAAATTTAAGTTAATCAATGTTTTTAATCATGAAATTTGGGGCAAATTAACGAAAAAATATTGATTAATAAGTCTAAGAAAATCGAAAAATTAAATAAATTTTACTATTTTAGTTATTCATCTGAAATTAATCACAAAACCTAAACACAAAGACTTTTGGGTTTACCTTATATTTTAAACTTCATTAAAACATTGACTTGGAATGCATGAAGGCAAGTATTTCATTTGATTCCTCTATTTATCCGTATTTATATTTATTTATATCCTTTCAACATTATGAATGCAAAGGTCAGAACCAGGGTGAATGGTGAATCAATGAATGACCTGAAGCTGCTGCGGCAGCGGCTGCAGCGGCTGCTGCTGCAGAAGACATTATATTTACACTGAACGGGTTGATGAAAGAGCCTTTGAGGGAAGCGGTCAAAGGTGAAAAGTTGGATGAAGAAAGATGAGAGTTGCCTGTTCCGAGGTGACCATGGTTTGAGCTTGTTATACCATTCATAGATCCTGGATTAGATAAATGTTGAAAAGAGTTGCACCTTGAAAGATCACTTTTCATTGAAGGTGAATTTGAATGGTTTCCTGATGAACCTTGAAGTTGCTTACCATCACGAACAAGCACTGGTATCGCTACACGACGAGGAGAAGGCAATGAATTAACAACATCAAGACCCTTCTCTTGACGAGCCCTCTTCGTCTTGTACCGATGATTTTGAAACCAAATTTTGACCTGAGTCGGTGTTAGTCGAATGGTTGAAGCAAGTATTTCTCTCTCTTGAGCTGACAAGTATCGCTGTTGGCAAAAGCGTTTCTCTAGTTCATAGGTTTGATTTTTGGAAAACAAAACTCGACGTTTACGCTTCTTGGTTCCTCTTGAACTTGAACCACCCATTCCACCACTTCCATTTGAACTTGGGTCACATCCATTTTTATGATGATGGTGATGATGACCTTGCCTTGAATCACCGTTCAACGAGGTCGAATGATGTTTAACACTTTCAGAAAGTTTATTTGGATAATCACAAGTATCAATGTCGTGATGATCGCGACTCTCTTGTTGACTTGAACTCATTATATTTGAATGTGAGTCGATGGATAAATTTGAATTGTCTGAAGTTTCATCCATTAAACTTTCCGGTGAACTTGCCTGTTGACGTTGCTGCTGTTGCTGTTGTTGTTGTTGTTGCAAGCTATGTTGAAGGTGGTGAACATTGGGTAGTAAAGGTTTGCCCGGTGAAGATGAAACACTAGTATAACTTGCCAATGAAGAGGTGAAATGGTGTAAATGTTTTTCAGTTGAAGGTAACCACCTTGAATAGGGATTTTCATAGTAATATAAAGGTGAAGTGAAATTACTAGTTGAAGGAGTTGATGATGAAGATGGACTTTCCTCTGATTTAATTGCGATCTCATGGGAAGGTGATGATGATGACGGTTGAGGTGGAGGTGAATTTGAAGGCGATCCTTGATATGGTTTAACGGGATAATCGGCTGACTTTTGTTTATTTGAGGGAAGCTTTAAAATATCCGAAACACTGAATTTAATTGTAACCTTGGCATTGGCACCATTGGTATCGTCAATACTGTCAACGGACATGATTTGTTGGATGATTCGTTTGATGGTTGATCCAGTTGATTGTCAGTGAAATAAATAAATCACAAGTAAATCAAAATTAGAAACATTATCATGGAGTGAAAATCAATGATCAAATGTTAAGTGGTACAAGTAAAGGTGGTAAAAAACAGTGAAACTATTTGCAGAGTTAATTCAAAATTGTTATAAATGAATTCGTAATGATTAAGATAATACTTGAGTGTAAGGACTAAAGAGGAGTGAAAAAAAGATGATGAGAGATGCGAAGCAAAGAGCAATAGCAAGCGTGAGCACGACAATGAGAGCTATAGATAAGTGAGATAAGAAGTTAAAGGAGCAGGAAAAGAGGGAGCTGGCAGTGAGAGTACCTCTTGTTATACTCTTAGCTCACAATACGAGTACACTTGATGAGTTTACATGGTAAAAAGCCTATTGAAAAAGGCGTATAGCAAGGAAACCTATCTCCTATTTTGCTCATTTGTTGTTGCTACTTGTTCAAGTTACATCTTTATACTGGGTGACAATTGGAATGTGAAAATTTTAAATAGCATCGCTGTTTCTTTATTTCTCTTTTGTTCCGTACATACTATACATCATTTTGTAGCTGAATCCATGAAGTTTATGATTATGGTGATTGAGTTGACAGATATGAATTTTCCATCAAAATATTCGGGCTTAAAAATGGCAGGGTTATGAACTCGTTTTAGTACTGATTTAAACCTATGAAACCCGGATACTTCTGGTTCAGATTTGTTTTACTAATGCATTTTTTGGTCGTTTTGTGCAAGAAAAACGCTTCAAACAGAGGTTTCTGTCACTTATTTGGTTTCTAGGGCAGTCATGCCGAATGAAGGGCTGAAATCGGGCTTTCTGCAAAAAGCCAATATGAAACTTTTTTAGGTATCTTGCGATGTTCTTTTTGTTGTAAATAACGATTTTAATCATAAATGTTGAGTATTTATCCGTTTTATACCATTGAAACAACAGAAAGCAAAATTTGACCAAAATTTTCATTTTATTTTTGCATTTTCTATTTAAAAAAGATTTTTTCATGCGTTTTTTTAGATTGATCAAGCTTTTTCATTTCATATTC
Source organism: Tetranychus urticae (assembly GCF_039701765.1). NCBI lineage: Eukaryota > Metazoa > Arthropoda > Arachnida > Trombidiformes > Tetranychidae > Tetranychus > Tetranychus urticae. The sequence goes on along the minus strand of NC_142959.1, from coordinate 11,359,802 downwards.
AGTAATTTTTCACCAATATGTTTTTGATTTTCGCAATAAATTTCGAAAAAATCGTGTTTTCGGTCAAAAGCTAAATCAGATATTTCAGTGAAATATTTGACTGAAATCAATCATCAGAATAGGTGAAAAAAACCTCAAAGATATTGTGTCAAGATAATTGAGAAAAGAATTGGTTTCGTTGCGTTCCGACAAAAATAACAATATTTTTATAATTTTCACATACCAATTGTCACCCTGTAATTATGTTTAAATTTAAATTTGATAATTTAATACTAATAGCCACATTAATAATCGATTAAAAGTATCGGTGGAAATGAAAAACTAGACTTGACCTGACTTGGCAACAAGACTTGGCTAATGGTGATTTTCAATGAAAGGCTCATCCCACTTATACTTGCTCCTCCCGATCTTCATCTTCATCTTCTTATCAAAGAGCATAACAAGAGAAGCACCCAATGTTAACTATCCTTTTGAGATGAGGATTGCGGCAAGGAGCAGAACTCGATGGCGCCACTAAAAATCCTTTTCATTTTTCTTTCATTTTTTGAACTTTTCATCAAAAAATTTGTTACATTTATTTTTTTGTCATTTTTTGGTCTCTTTCCTAATCTCTTTCTCGCTAACCCTCTTGGCATCTCTCTTATCTATAGCTCTCATTGCCATGCTCTTTCTTGCTCTTTGATTGTGAGTCCTTTTATGAGTAGTAGGAGGAGGATAAAGATGAAAATAGCAGGGAAGACAAGTGGGATGAAGAGGAAGGCGGACTTACCTTTACAGGGATTACCTTGGTTCCTGTAAAGAAATGGGTTGAACATTTCTTTCCTTCTTTCCTTGTATTGGATATGGAAGCCAAGTTTAAGCAATTTTCTTAAGATCAACTAATCAAAATTATCAACTTTACACTGTTATCCATATTCATTTACTAATTGACTTTACTGCTATCATCATCATCGTTATTGTCTTCACATTTTGGTTGAGTTCATCATCATATCTACTGACTTCATATTATTGAAACTCTTATCAACTAGTGACAAAGATTTATTGAAACTGATGTTTCAACTTTTGTTAAACCTTTCATTTACCAAGCTACAACTTTAAGATTCCCTGAGCTTTTACATTTTCATTCACTTTTTGTTTAATTCCTAATACTTAACTATCAATTGATTGGCACTTGATTGATGTGCCAAGTTTGCTTCATCGACTTCAAGTGACATTAAGACTTGATACAAACTTTATTTTAATATTAATCAGTAAGAAGAGGATCAGACAAATCTTAATACTGACAAGCTGTTTATTGATAGCTTTTAATAGTCAACGGAAGATTGAAAGAAATGAAAACTTTTCTCGCAACAGTTTCAATGTTTTTACGTTTTAAACACATTTCCACCATTTCATGGTTCAGTTGAACGTTTCAACTAATTTTGTGTTTATAATGGCAGCTTATTATTGTTGTAATGATGATAATGAGGTTGATAATCATGAAATGAATAACATATGAACCATAAAATTGGTGTTGCACCTTTGTGTATTTAAACTGACTCTTATTAACATTATAATAGGAACCATTTTATCAACTGAATGAAAATGGGCAGAAAAAAATTTGTCACAAAAAAAAGAGAGAAGCGAATAATAATTGAATAATAAAGTCTATTTTAACTTTACCTCACATTGTATTTGATAACAATAATGGCAACAATAATAGTAGGCAAAGATGAACGTTTAGTGGCCTTTCAAACTTTAACCTTGTAACAAGTTGGCCACATTTTTGCTCCATTATTCAAATTAACATTGGTTACAAGCCTTGCCATTGTAATTAAGCGTTTGCGATTTGATGAATCGTTTGATGAACGATTAACCTTTTTTGAAAAATGACTTCGCCAAAAGTGTCCATTCAAAGCTCAAATAGATCGCAATTCCTCTCTTCATCTCAAATGTTCTTGAAAGGTTGAAGATATTTCTGAGAATGAATCTCTTGTTATAAGTGATCACTCGACTAACTCATATTGATCAAAAAGATTTTGAAAAAATGGAAATTTTCAAAACTCGATTTTTCCTGATGAGAAGCAAAAGTTAGCGACTTTGGGAAAATGTCGCTTCTTCTGGTTGGGATTCAGTCATTTTAAAGTTGGTTTTGTTAGAGCAAATGAATTGTTTAAAGAGCGATAAAAATGAATGAAATGTCATGATGAAGTAAATTGTAAATAATATTTATCCCAATATGTTGCAATTACATTGACTATTATTGTGATAGCATGTAACAGGGAATGAAAGTATGAGCATTGAATAATAAAACAATGAGAACTGTGAGAATGAAAGTGAGGAAAGATGAAAAAGTTTTGTCTCTTTTTTTTGTTCCCGCGATTAACTTATTCAATATAAAATCATATTATCAAGTGAGTCAGACATACTGTGAGGTTTAGGGTTGAAGACGGGCAATACAATAATATAGCAAATAAGTTGACAATTGTGATACGATCAAAGTAAATTGTTAACCTTTATTTTCATTGCTCATGTTTACTTTTATTTTTCCTCATTTCAACATGAAAAGCCATTTCAATTCATTTCCTCCTCTCACCACAATTGACCCAGGGCCAAAAGCAAAAACTATTCATGTTACCATATCTAATGACCCTCAACCCTTCCACCTCCTCCTCCTACTCTTAGCCTTTCTCTCTCTCGTTAAATGATCTTTTACTTTGTGAATCCTTTTTTTTGTTCTTGGCCAAGTTAAACCTTTTAATATGCTTTGAATTTCATTTTGTTTGTTTGTTTGATATTTTGTTTGTCCATCAATCTGTCAATTTCAATAATTTTGTTTCTCTCTTTAGTGGTTCACATCCCTTGACCAGTCAATCCCAAACAATTTAAACAACTGGTTTTTCATATCAAATGTTAATGATCTTCATCGCTATCAATATTGTATGGATAGAGTAAACATTGGCCATTAAAGTATGAAAGACAAACTTTTGGCCATTCAGTCAACACTTGCACAATATTAAGGTTGACCATTAATTAATTATACCTATTTGATGAAGGGCGAGTGATGAGGGAACACGATAAATGCCAACGGTTTTACTGTTCAGTCTAGGGGGTCCTTTGGCCGAGACAATGAGACGGGATGAAATGGGCATCGAAAGGGGCATGAACAGGCAAGCTCAAACACTTAATATTGCTAATATGTTAAACGCGAATAACTTTGAAACTAGAAGAGGTGGAAAACCGGGAATCGAGTTCAGGCAGTTCTGTGACGTTCATTTTTCAAGTGTTAAGATCATCCAAGACATCTTCTGGAATCGCCAATCTTTCTGACTAGATAATTTTGTTAGCTCTCATTTTTGATTGCAAAATTAGCCAAACTCCATCATTCAGTTATGTCAACGTTTCTCGAGAAAAGGCCATTTCCCTTCTGTACTTCATTTAACATCGACTTGGAAACAAAGCTTTTTGATCCTCAGTGTTTTGTTGAATTTTTGAGGAAAAACATTTTCGTGTTTTAGCGATCAAAATTTGCACTTTGAACATTTTTGTACCTATACAAAGGCATCGAGTCTCAACCCTTGACTCGAAAGTCAAAGGTTTTCATTGACTTCCTTAACCATCAATAAATAATTGGCAAGAAATGCTACAAAATGTGAATCCCTCCCACACTGGGATCGTATAAAAATTTACCTTAAATTGAACGTAAAAAGGTAGCTCAGTTTTGCTACAACACATTATATAATGATAAATGATTTAGCTTTTTCAATTGTTGTAATGACTGGGAGAAAAAAGTACTTTAATGGCAATTTAATCCTCCAACCAGATTGAATCAGCAAAGGCAAGTAAACCAATTTAAGGAACCACCAAAAGTCTAGCAAGTAAGTGTTAAAGTGAATATAAAAAATGAGGTTAAATTGTGTTGCTCAATTTTCAATCTTGTGGGTGACATTTAAGGGTAAATCAATCACAGATTAAGGATGACAAGAGTAACAATAAACAACAACAAGACCAACAATGATCAACAACAACACAGGACCATTAAATTAGGCTGCTTTTTTTTGCCTCACAATTGAACTAAATGGCTACAAAATGAGGAACATTAGGAAATGTATGAAAAGTATCGAGAAGAGTAGAGAGAGAGGAAATTATGAAGAGGGAAAGATGAAGGAGGAGTTGATCTGATGGTGAATGAAACATTTAAAGATATTGTTCATTGAATCGAGAGAAAAGAGGAGAAAATGAAAGATTATTAAAAATGAAATGATGACAAAAGAGACTGAAAATGAGATAAACTTTACTCCCACTGAGTTGATAATTTTTTAAGTTTTTCCCAGAGGCTAATTTGAACAAACAATTGGCTTGTGAAAATATCATCACAGCCATTATTAGCAACATTAAAGACTATCAAAAGTAACATCATTATCAACACACACAAGCCAAAATGGAAGGCAAAAGTTTCTCTTTTTTGTCACCATTCAAGGTTCCATGTTGAAGTACAAAAGAGTTTTGAATCATTTTCTTCCTCTGCATTTCCACCTTAACATTGGTTAACAGAATCATTAGCGACTGAAAATTGAGACAACCAAATCAAGTGGCATTTATCATATTATTTACAAGTCTTTTGTGCAAGTGTTGGACAACTAAATATGGATTGTATCCAGAAAATGGTTTTTTTGCTTCTCATTCATTATAATATGTTACATAAGATGAGAAGATACAGTGACATGATAAAGATGAGCATTTTGCTTCTTCCCTTGATGGTGATTATGTTTACAGTTGATGTGTTTGTATTGAACATAAAAAAGTAGGCAATTGAAAGCTCTGAAAGACTGTTGATATTGATCTTGTTCAGGCATTTGTTCAACTCAATTTTGTGTTTCTTTATTCACTTTTTTGGCTTTTCAATGGTAAAAATGTTTATCAGCATTTTTCATTACTTTTTGTTCCATCTCTTCACTTTGGATTTTCATGGAAATCATGAGTTTTGTTTGTTCTGTTTGATGCTTTCTTTTTTTACACTTTTTTTTGTTCAAATGCAAAATTTGGAAATACATTTTTACTCTTTTTGGTTACACTGTTAACAATGTTATTACCGACTGACCAATGCTATTATTATGTTGGTCAACCGCGAAACGTGATCGACATACTTAATGGTTGATTAGATTTGTTTGTTCCTACAGTTTCCCCTTACTTAAGGTGTACCAAAAGTCTTAACAAGTTTACCAAATGAATCAAAATCAGTTGGACCAAAAGTGAGAATTGAATGAGAGGTGAAAAAAACAAAGAGTCATGACAACATTGAATCTTATCTATAAATCTGATCACTTATTGTCCAAGTCACAGGAAAATCCGATAGAAATGATTGATTATAAACTGATCAGCAAAGTAAGAAACAAATTGAAAAACTTCAAGTCGCTTCAACAGATAAAGTTTAGTTTATTTAATAACAAACAAAAGTAAAACTTTATTTTTAAAATTAGCGAAAATTTGTTTCAATGTTTTATAAAATTTAGAGATAATTATTCTAGAAAACGGAAATTCCAGCTATTTTTTCTCGACAATTGTTAGTAACATTAAAAAAATTGGACAGTTTAGGAATTCTCGTTTAATAGAAACTGATTTAATAGGTTTTTGTTGATTTGTTGTTATTCAGATTATTTAACATGGAGGTCAATAGAAGCAAACAAAAACATTGTAAGGTTTTGTGATTTTTTGGGTTCTCTGCAAAATTGTCATCCATTATCAGATGTTTATCATTTTGTTATCTTTCGTTATTGTTTTTGAAGAGTAACAATTGAAAATGTTTATCAAGATCGAAGTTTCTCCGTTCTTCTGGAATAACGAAGATGCTTCCATTTGGAAATATCGAAAGAACCCAAAAAGACACAAAGAGTTGAAATTTTGCATCAATTTAGTTTTATTACCGATCATAATTGATTTTGGATTCTGGTTTGTTTACCAACATAACCAGTTTTTGGATATTGAATAAAAACGATACTTTGATACTGAGTAAACAAAAGCATTTCAAGGCAAAAATAAAACCTTATTTTTTCTCATTTTTGTAGTTATTTTTGTCAACTTTTCATTTCTTTTTTCCAGCCCAAAATGGATCTGTAAAGCAAAGCTAAACAGAAGAGGTTTTCCCTGCACAACATTAGTGAACTGATGAAAGCTGATTGTTTAACAGGCAATTGTAACATGTTCATTCATGATCACCTAACATCATCATCATCATTAGACTGATTATTATCATTGACCACATAAAATGGCCAAAAACATTTTCTTTTCCCTTTCAAAGAGTGAACATTAATTTGGCCTTTCCTTTGGTCCAAAAAGTTTGATTCAGAGGTTAACCTTTCTTATACTTTTCTTTTCTCGAGGATAATTTATTACGGAAGTGATAATAGGCTGTTACTAGACTTCCCTGTTTATCAGCTTATTTCTGCTTCTTTCCTTCTCCAAACACGATAACTTATGAGGAGGTAAAAAAAAGACTTGACTGGGAAGGAACAAAAAATCCCTCTTTTCTGTTCGATAAAAGGCAAAAGGAATAAAAATAGGTGCGAATAGATTAAACGATGTAAGCTTGTTATTATCACCATTGCCACCATCATCTAACTATTAGGTTGACCATGAGTTAGATAATGAAGACAATGAAAGGGAATGAGTGAAAGGATAACTGGGAATGATGATTGATGAAGAAAATGAGTTTCATCTTTTGTTTACTTCTCTACATTGATATTAATCTATCGTTTTGTTTCCTCCAGAAAAATCATTGTTGAACCATTTCTCTCACCACAAGAGTTGATAACTTAATCAACAGTTCATTTAATCTTTACACACACACGTAAGTATTGTGTCAGTCACTTGTACAGCTCGACACACGTTTTCAGTGCCGTGAAGAGGAAAAGTTGGAAACACGAAAAAAATGAAACATTCAAAGACCAACAAACATTAATCAAAGATTCAACCTTTTTTTTATTAATTTAACAGTTTATTACCGCCATTAACTGTTATCATTGTTGTCACCAGTTTTGGGCCAGTTTAGGGCATAAATGGCATTTGCAATTAAACTGTTTCAATCCATTTTTTGTGTCTTTTACTTTTCAATAAAAGGACAAAATTTTGAAGCGACTGTTGAAAGGCCATCAATTATCGGCGTATTCAACTCACGATGCTTCTGCTTCTTTGGCCAACCTTTCTTACCAATTGTACTTATTCAATTTACCATTGATCATTGACTGTTATTTAATGGAAAACTTTTTTTTTACCAATTTACTGATTCATTGGTGATCCTTGATCAACAGGGAAGCCAATCATTTGAAATAAATTGTCCGCTGGGAACATAATTAATCTGGTTAACAGTTGAAATGTTCAATAAAATGCACAATCAATAAGAATACTTTTTTTTACTTTTCCTTCTCAAATAACAATTGCAATAAATGTTGATCAGTGAACAGTTTTTTTGTGTTACTTGCAAGTAATCATTTTAATGTTTAACCGTAATCTTAATGTGTTGTTGATGATTGGATTTGATTTAATCTAAATTAATTTGCTTCATTTTAGCTGATAAATTAGCTAATCATTAAAAGTGAGCTTTTCTTGAACGGATTTGATTAGCAAATGTAAAGCTTATTGGAACAGCAAGAGATCAACATTTCTTCCCTTTTCATCAACCTTTCTGGTTCCATTGTGATATTGACTGGGAGGGAAAAGATGAAAAGTAAAACCGGAAGAAACTCCCTGTTAAGTATGTTTACCATTCTTGCTCATTGACATGATCAAGTCCGGATAAATGTTTAACTGTATTATCGATGAGATTTTACAAGAGCTGTTAGGGATAAAGGTACAATTGATGAAGTTTGACTGGGTTTACGGGTTTGAGTTTATTTTGCGTTTAGTTTATCCAAAACAATGGATAATGAGAGATTGAGTTTGGCTTTTGTGAAAGTTCAATGGAAAAGGAATCGAGTGAAAATGGGAAAATTGGATAATCTTTTGGATCAACTTTTCCTTTTGGCCTTTACCAGTATTTTTGATGCTTGGGTTGAGCATAAATCACTTGTTAACTTGAGGTTTGTTAAACAGTTCAACAATTGTTCAACTCGACTAGTTTACAGTAAAAAATGATGAACATTGCTTTGCATTATTGGTATTGCTTTTCAACTGATAAACTTTATTCCCTTTGATTTACTCTTTACTTGATGAGCCTTTCATTAATCATTCACCATTGATTCATTGATATTATTCTGGTTAGTCAATAACATTTGTTTCCCTCAAATGTTACCTTTTTTATTGCAACTCGAAACTTTGATGAAAACCATTGAATCAACTTTAATGTTTTTTTATTTCAGCTTATATTTTTACTCAATTTATAGATGGGTTTTGAGGTTTGAAATTATTTACACTCAATTGAGAAGCAAATCAACTTGATGATCATAAGTCATCGATGAAATGAAACACTCGCTTCATGAGTTTCATGAGTTTCAAGAGTTACATTTGCTTCCTAAATGATCAAGGAAAATGTTGATTTTTTCAAACCAAAAATTTGTCGCCTTTAAATTCCTGTGTATCAGGCTTTGACTCATTTTGTTGGTTGTCATCATCAATTTGATTTAACATATTTGAGACACAATTGGACAATCCTTAAAGCTGGAGAAAGAAGAAAATATTTCAGTATTGATCTTTAAATTATCTTCACAGATTACAAGGTTTACCTGGTTCAGGTAAGGATTAGTAAAGGGATACAAATTGATTACTGTTTGGACTGACTGGTGATTACATGGTGTGTTAAGAAGAATGGAAAAAATCATGTTTTCTAGTTGTACTCAGTTCTTTTGTTGTCTCATGTTTTTACGCCTTTCTTTTCTGGTGGTCCAGTTTGGTCAGTTTTAAGTAGCCTCGGTTGGTGTCCATGGGATAAGACAATGTACACAAATATTTAACCTTAATAAGGCAATCATTTTTTATCATCTCAACCAGCATTCACTTAGGATTGTAAAGAGAGAGAGAGAGAGAGATAAAATGCGATTTAAAATCGCTGTTGAACCATGAAATTGTTTTACAGATTCAATTGAAGTTCAACCTCAACTTTACCTGTAAATCCATTGTCAACCTTTTCGTTATGTGATACAACAACATCAACAGCAGACTCTTGTAATTGGATTAACTTTTAGCGACAAAAGTCAACCAAATGCCTGTGATCATTTCAAGACTTGGTATTGACAAAAGTCAAAGCGTAACTGTTGCATTGTTTACTTTGAGGAAAAAACACGTCTCATGGTGGACTCAGGCAACATTCAACTGTATCGAAGGAACGTCCAAACTGAAGGGAACAAAACAAAAGTCAAAATTCCTGTTGACACCTTCAAGTCTGCTTTTAGCAGCAATCATCTTGAACACTTCAACTGGTAAAAGTATTACTTTGCAATTAGTACTGAGTATCTCTACTCAACATTAGTCAATCAGCAGTTGATAGACAAGAGCGTCAAATCTGATTTCAGGTAAAAAAGTCTTTACCTGAATTGAGTAGCACAATAAGAAAAGGTGAAAGCACGTTATGAATAGATTTTTCAGATGTAACATTCAATTCTGATTTCCATGAAATAATTTATTTTGATCTGTCATGTCGCAAAACTGACCATTTACTCGATAATATGACTGGTTCTCAGTTATTGTAACTTGCCAATTTTGCAACAAATTAATCATTTCTTGAAACTTCATTGTTGCGTCAAGTTTCGTTTGCTAATTTTTACTATTGAACGATGTCCAGCAATTTGACATTTAATAATTTTCTTTATCGTGAAATTAAACGCTTTCAACTCTTACCTGGCTAGCTTATGCAACTTGATGCTAAGACGAACTGATGAGAGGATAAGTTGTTTGTGTCAACTCCTATTGTGGCCTTCATAGTGATTTAATCATTTCCTTGGTTAATAATTTACAGTTTTTGTTGATAATGAAAATTGCTTGCTAGCCAGTTTTGGCCTCCTTTAGCTTAACCTTTCAATTGACCTTATCCAAGGTGTATCAGGTAAACCTTTTCAACAAATTATTACATGAGTGCAATTCATCAAAACTATGTTAAATCAATATTTTCACTGATAAAAAAAGCAAAGACGACTCTTGTCCATTAACTCTTGACCAAAACTTGAATACTTTGTGTTATCAAAATTGACTTAATTTTACTCAACATATTCTTGAAAAGTTAGAGTTGAATCACTAACGACACCGACTGATCAGTTAAACAAACACTAATCGAGCCTAATAGGTCAAGGACAATTTGGTTGAAAATCAATAAAAAAAATGGAAAAGTTTGTTTTACCATTTGAAATGAAGAAACAGAAGGATAAAAATCTATCAAATCAGTAAATATTAACAAGCATTTTTCATCCTCGTCATCTTTCGCTTTCTTTTCATCATCATCATCATCTTCTTCTTCTTCTTCTTCTTGGTATCCAAAGAGATTAGATTGAAGTTTTAATCGTTAAGCAGTTATCATCTTTAGATCAGCTTATAACATGTCAAGCTATGAGACACTCAAAACTCAAGTGATCAGTTTCAGATAGATGATGAGTTGATTAGCTGAGAATAAGAAAGTTAGTTAAAAAGATGATGATGAAAAGGAAGACACAAGAAACCATTTAAACATGAATCTTGCATTATCCGGATGATAAGTTTGTCTTTTCTGATTCTTTCTTCTTCTTCTTTCCTCGCTTTTTTTTATATTAATTTATCCATATATATTGTGGTTTATCTGTAAACATGTTTGTTCAACAGATTTATCAGATTCCATGGAGATTATCATATTTCTGCTTATTTTCTTTTGACTTTCTTCATATTCTTTTGATGTTAATCAATCAAATGAATCGCAATCAATTAATGTAGATTAATACATCCTAAATACAATAAAATATACATTGTCGTGCCTTTTTTTATATTGAATGTGAACCAACAAAGTCAATCCATTCACAAGGCTACAATTGATACATTTTCAAAGCCTCTGTAAAGCTCAGCTTTTTGTTTTGTTTTATCCCCGTCTTAACACTATCGAGCGCTATTGACTCGGTTTTTGTTGTTATTATCATTACTAACTTTGTATTTATTGGTATATATATTTGCTAAGGACTTTAGCAAATTTTTATTGTTCACTCTGTGAATCACGCTGCCACTTTCCTGCCTTTTTGTGTGTTTACAGCGTTTTTCTCGACATTTCAACTTCTTGACCTTGTTTTACACCAAATTTTCCATGAGTTTTTCATTCAAATCATCAATCAATCATAGGGTTCATTTTTTAATTTTAGTGTATTTTATTTAATTTATAACGACACCTAACAAGTTCAAGTTTGTCCATCAGTGATACGTTTGGTTTTCAATTCAGGAACATGAATAGTGAAACTGAAAATTTATTGAACTCGCCTTCCAATACCAACAATAATCATAACTTTACTTATTATGATTACAATTATTCCAGATGGTTACCATCGGCTGAACATCTTAATTTTTCTATTGGCCTGCAAGGTTCACCGACAACTCAAAGTGGAATAGGTTCATTTAATCAACTCACTCTTGATCCAACAGGATCTTGTTTAATTGACAATGGTCCATTGGATTTAATTGGTGTTACTCACCATTCACATCATCCTCATCATCCTAATCATCACCATTATCATCCTCATCTCACTCATTTCAATCCCATCACCAATTCCAATGTCAATTTAGTTCGTTCTCATTTGAATGGAGATGATTCAAAGAATGGCATTTTACCCTCACCAGCTACAACACCAACAACTCCGACAACCCCAACTATTAACCAACAAGAAGATAATAATCAATCCATTTTAACCATTTCATCTGATATTACTTTGACTCCATTGACAGGTACTTCATCTGACATTACAGTTTTGTCTCCACTGACAGGGGCTTCCTACACTGATGGAAATGGCAACCATGAAGCATCTAACCATGTTAAAGTGGAACAAGAGTCTTCCAATGGAGCAACAGTCAAATCAGAGGAAAGTTCATCTCCATCATCAACCACATCTAACTCATCAGCCAACTTCAATGGTTCAAATGGAGGCTCAGGAGGAGGTGGTGAAATGGGAGATTCAAGTTCAAGGGAAACGAAAAAACGTAAACGTAGAGTTTTGTTTTCCAAGAATCAAACCTATGAGCTGGAGAAACGCTTTTGCCAACAGCGATACTTGTCAGCTCAAGAGAGAGAAATTCTCGCCTCAACCATTCGATTGACACCGACTCAGGTCAAAATTTGGTTCCAAAACCATAGGTACAAGACGAAGAGGGCTCGTCAAGAGAAGGGTCTTGATGTTGTTAATTCACTGCCTTCACCTCGTCGAGTAGCGATACCAGTGCTTGTGCGTGATGGTAAGCAACTTCAAGGTTCGTCAGGCAATATTACAACCAATATGAAAAGTGATCTTTCAAGGTGCAATTCTTTCCAGCATTTATTATCTAATCCAGGATCTATGAATGGTATGACAAGCAACAACCATGGTCATCTTAACTCGGGAAATAATCAATTTCACTCTTTACCTCAAATGGATGTGATACAACCAGCTTACAATAATGCATATAATAATCACATTAACCCTTGGTTTCAAAACTGAATTCTGTGATTATATAGAACCATCATGCTACTCAAATCCAAATCCCATTCCTAATGTGCCTTAAATTGTCACTAATGTAGTTTAAATGTACATGAGCAAATTTAGATAAACACCAAAACTTCTAATACTTTCAGTGATAAAATTAAAACATGACAACTCAAAAGCCCATTTTACTTTGATTGTTACTTTTTACTTAAAATTGTTGATTATGGCAACTATTAAAGTTAATCTAGTTGTAATAATATATTGTAAGATAAATTGCGTATAAATGGGGCCAAAAAGTACAGGTCATTGTTACCTAATCCGTCAATTGGATAAACAAAATTGATTGAATAGAAGAGGGAAAATGAGATGAGAAATGGATGATGAAGATGACGGTGAAAAGATGTAGAAGAAGAAGAATGAAAATGAATGTTAAAAGAAACGGAAATGAGAAGTCATTTGTATCATGAAGGGAGGTTGATGATACACAATAGAGTATAAGTTATTCTATTGAATGATGACAGGGAATGAAAAGGTTGGATAGCGTATAATCCAAAGTCTAGTTACCGTGATATACTGAAGTCTTTGGGAAGCGTGGTTAAAAAGGTGCTTTTGTTGTTGCTAAATAATATTGTAATATCTAATATGGTTAACTTGGAGTTTTTTTATCAACAACAAAATACAAAAAGGTAAAATGCAAAGAGGATTTTGCGACGATTGATGACGAGCCTAGTGATGATGGTACCAATAACTGGGCGTGATTGAATGTCCTTTTTAATAAAAACTGATGGACTCAGTTTGCACCCTGCAAATCCTATAATTATTTGATGAAAAATTGAATATTTATTTTCATTAATTTTAACCATTTCATACCATTCGAAACATTGATAGCGGCTACCAAAGCCAACATTTCCCTAGTGTCACAATTGCACCTAAACCTACATCTGAGGCATCAGTTCTCAACTGAGTTTCTAAAGTGTGATCATAATGTGCTGAAACAGGAGCTCTGATTAGACTATTTTCCAAGTATTCAAGTAGTCATTCTTAAGTTAATAAAAAAGGGTCAGGACTAGGCTAATTTTCCAGAAATAATTAGTCCAGAGATATGTTACCCGGCTTTGACCAGGAAATCTCAGTTTAAAATCAGCCAGAATTTGTTACAGTCAAACCTCTCAAAATGAGACTTCGTGCAAATAGCTTTCTACGCAATTTTGAAGGCAAAAACTCTGAAAATAACTGCAAAATGTAATCAATCAATTTGTGTGCGATTATCATCAAATATGTTCATTTTGTGAGTATTTTATCGAATTAAAGATTAATTTAAATTGAATACAGTTTACAATCTTTTCTTTTTGATTCAACTTACTTTTGCACATGGAAAACGAGCTTTGCTTTAGAGTTAAAGTTGAGCGGTGTATTCCAAACTCACTAATGAATCGAAATCCGTTCGTCCAGATTTCGAAAGCTTACAAGACTGATGTTAACCTTGAGCTAGCTTTCAGTTGAAAGTCAAAAGTAGTTGAAAACTTGTTCTCAGGAAATTCTCTGTAAATTTCAAAATTACTAAATTGTAATATTGTTGTGTACCAGAATGGTTGAAGATGTAAAAAGAAGGAGAACTAAGTAACTTAAGGTCATCTTATCTTTATTAAGCAGCTTAAAGGATGAGAGGAACACACTGCTTAAGGTTTACAAGGGTTTAAATACTAGTGTTTGGTGTTCTAGTCACCAACCAATAGAAAATGAGCGAAGAGTCTTCGTTAGTTCAACACTTGCCCGGCCCGTCTTAAAAACTGACCACAGTTTTTGTTTAACTCCATTGAACTTATTAACTCTGACCAATTATTGTGTCTACATATTTTTCGTCTTGGTTTCTTTTTACCTTCACCTTTGTCGTATTATTCATTATGGTAAGTTTTCTTTTAAGTTTATTATGGTGATAAATGATTAATTGGTGTGTCTTTTTTTCTGTTTCTTTTGTTTTTAGATGGCCCGTACCAAACAAACTCGCCGCCGTGCTCCTTCTTCTAGCTTAGTAGCAGCTTCTGGATCACCCTTGGCTTTACGTGAGGATGTAAATTTTGGCAATATTGATGAGGAGAATGCTGCCGGTTTGGAAGCGACCGCTGAAAAGCAAGTCTGTGTTGATGAGTGATCCCTAATTCCGATGGAAGAAGAAGAAAGTTTAGAAGCAGAGTCAGCACTTGATGAAGAAGACGCTGATGACGACGAACCCGAGAGTGAAGGTGCCGAAGTCTCGCCTGAGGAGTGGGCAAAAGAGCCAACAGAAGACGAATTGACAAAGTTCACGACTATGCCCGTAGCTAATTATGATTTCAAATGCTGTTGTTGGATCAGGCTACCTGCCTGGGCAGCCTCGTGTTATGAAAAATTTTCGATACGAATTGGCGCACTACAATACTCTAAATCCACCTTCGCAAGTAACAGGGTACACTGGGCCAATACCCAAAGGTTTCACGCAAGATATATCTAAGTTACAAGATTGTGGGAACCCTCGTCATTTTATAGATGAAATTACAGAAAAATATCGTTGTCGATGGTGTGCGCACAACTTTTCCCAAAGCTCTAATAAAGTTCGACACGGGAAAGGTTGCGGTATGATAGGTGCACCTGGGCACAAATGTGACATTCATTGTCACAATATCATTGTCAGTTTGCTAAACCATACTGGGCTGATAAGGTGTACATTGTGAATTGATAAAGTTTATGACTAAATCAGAAATTTAATATTGGCGATGGCCATGAACTGTAAAATTTGTATGTGCATAAACATGATTTTGTAAATTTACAGTAGTAATAAATATACACAAGATACCCCATTTATTGATCTCTCATCGATTATATTAGTAATTCATAATCTTAATCCATCATCAAATTGATTTACTCATTATGCAGAAATTTTGTTGAAAAAACTATTTTTATAAATCTGAATCGTTTTTAGTAAATTATATATGTCAGTAGCTTATTTTGCCGATTTCGTAAGATTTGAAAGGTTAAGAGGAAAAAGAAAAAGGTTTTCCGTGCAAATGTTGAATGATCTGAACTTCTAAAAATTCTAATTAATGAATCTCCGCATTTCCTTGAATAAAGTAAAGCTCAAAGTTCAATTCATGTTGTACATGATGCACAACTCAACTTTAAACTAATTTAAACATCATTTGCTTCACAAACAAATAATATAGATAATTTCACTTAGTTTAAGTTGATATTCATGATTTTGTAGGGTTAATGGTTAAGACATTCGTTTTGAAATATTGAAATACCTCAACTTTAGAAGCAGTAGCTAATCTCAAAAAAATTGACTTTGAAAGGAATCGTTCAAAATACACTGATGGTGAAATTTATCTGATAAAAACAAAAGAACTGACGCCAATGTTGTCTTTTGGTGAAGCAAACGATGAATGAAGTGAACGAAACCAAAAAACAGTTATGAGCAGGGATACATCAAAAAATAAATACAAAAAATGAGGAAGTTTTGTATGGCGCTACTATGGAAATTTTTCGAATACAGGGTGTTTTTCGGTGAATCGTCAAAGTTGAAAAAGTGTCACATTTTGCTGTGCGTGATTTTTTCTAATTTTTTATCAGTACATATTGAGGTTTTAAAGATTTTATTTCGGATGGTGCTATGCTGAAAATGCTCCGATAGATGGTTCTCGAGATATCAGCGTTCAAATTAAGGGAATTCTCCCAAGGAAACAGGAAACAGTGGGACTCAGAAAGAAAACACACAAACGAGCCAAATTAAAAAGGAATATGCTTAATCGATCAGAAAGGAGTTAATGCCAATTAGTGGTAAAGGGTATCTATTGCCACTAAAAAGCCTATCTTCGGAAAAATAGGAAGACAACGTGCGAACAACAACCGCTTTTGGAGGCTAAGGTTGAAGGTAAAAGTAACCTCAAACAGAGCTCCAACTTTATTGTTATTTACTTTTTTTACATTTATTAAATTTTACATTATCATTATTAACATAATAGTTATTAAATCAGACTCAACAGACTTAAATCTTTTACATTTGCTGATTTCAAAAGATAATCTTTTGAAATTCATTTTGATAGGGTGTGGTTTACTAATGTGAGGAGGATCAGCAGCTACCATAGCATAAAAATCAAGCCAAATCGGACGGTATGCAATCATCGAAGTTGTTGGAGTGGTTGTGTTTGCTGCACATGAAGGTGAAGATATGGTTTTTTTAGTCTCACAACCAGAGCTACCAGTGCATATACAAATCTCCTAATCATCAGATTCAACAATGGAGTTAGGGATAGATGATGGAGAAAGCGCAATAGTTGAGTTCAGATCCCGACGATTTCCTTATCGTTAACTTATGGCTGGCGGTCATACTTCGGTAAAAATCAAACAATGGCTCCTATCATCTGAACAAAGGATTAAGTTCAATCCAGCTGCATTGATAATATAACCTCAGTTGTACGCCCCATGTATGTACCGTTATTGTTATTGTTATTATTATTATATTTAGCCTAATTTGGTTACATCCACATTTCATTAGCAACCACAGTGATTACTAATGACAGTTATTGAGTTCGTCTCTAATCTCATTTTTTTAGCCCTTAAAAGTAATCCCTACAATTACTTTTATAAAGATTTCGGCAATTAGGGTTCAACCGTTATCAAAAATTTTAAAACACATGAACTCTAATATTATTTTGAATATTAGGTAAACACAAAAGTCTTTGACACTTTTTAAAGCCCAGTGTATAAATCGTTATTAAAAGCGTAAAAATGGACCAATCAAGTTAATTAAGATATCAATCGGAAGATAATAAATTAGCGCATCACATATTAAATTAGATCAGTTATCAAATGAAATTAAGTTAGTTAAATTTTTAAAGTTATGGAAAATCATCATATGATAATTCGTAGTGTTTTACTTTATGAGTTCAATCTCGGACCACCAGCACCAGAATGTCGTGCAAAAGTTGATCAAGCATTCAGTGAGAGATCAGTTAGCCTAAATTCAGTCAAAAATTGGTACAAAAAATTTGAATCTGGTGACAAATCGCTGCAAGATTTACCACGAACGGGCCGCCGTTCGTAAGTTTGTGAAAGTGACCTGAAGGCTGTCGTTGATGAAAGACCGGATTTGAACTGCGAACAATTAGCTTCTATGTTTGAATGCAGTAGAGAAACAATAAGAAGGCATCTACATGCCATCGGTAAGTCAGCAAAGCTACCGAAATGGGTTCCACATGAACTTACTGAACGTTAAAAACAAAATTGTGTGTTGATCTGTTGGTCACTATTGTTACGCAACGAAACAGCGAATTTTCTGAAGAACCTAGTAACTAGTGACAAGAAATGGATTGAGTACAACAATACCAGCAGAAAATTACACTGGTTAGACAAAGTTCAGGCCAATTTAGCGATTGCAAAGCCTGATATACACGGCAAAAAGGTTCTCTTATGTATCTGGTGGTCTGGCTTCGGTGTTGTGCATTATGAGATGCTCAAACCAGGCCAAACCATAGATGCACATCTCTACGTAAATCAGCTACGATAAACTCTTAGAAATGCGACCTGCTATGGTCAATAGAGAAAGTGTCGTTTATTTGCATGATAACGCTCGGCCGCATGTAGCGAAAATCGTAAAAGAAAAACTTTTGGCCCTAAAATGGGATGTTTTACCACATCCTCCATACTCTCCAGACCTCGCTCCATCTGACTATCATCTATTTCTGTCTATGGACAATCATTTTCGAGGCAAAAAATTCGAGTCAATCGAAGATCTAAAAAGCGTTAAAATTTTATAAACAATTAATAAATTTCAATCTTAAGTGTCAAAGACTTTTGTATTCACCTAATATTTTGCTTGATTTGACGTGGAAATAATAAAATTTGAACTTTATTTGTTTTTATTTTAATCATTGGTTTGCAGTGTATTCGCAATATGATCGCGATACAGATTAAATTTGATTAAAAATCCTTTAATTAATTTGGTGTTTTGAATATACATTGAATATACGTGGCTACTCAACCACTATCAGTCTTAGTGGTTAGTCGTGGCTGCCAGAAATGATGACTAAAGTGAAAAACCACGAAAAGCCACTAAGAAAAACAATGGTTTTATCATCTTTGCTAACAATTTTGGCGCCCTTTTTAAATCGATGCTGCCATCTCTACCCATATATCAAATATATCAATTTTAGACAGCCACAGACAGTTGCAATAGAGACAACAATATAAAGGATATAAAATATTTCAATAAAAATTTAATAAAGCAATAATGTTTGCTTGTCTTGCATATTCAGGATTCTGAGAATAAATGTCTCTTATCGCTCCGCAAAGCGTCGCAAAATCAGAATCCATGCGTTCAGCATAAATTTCTTATTTCAATTCGATCAAAATATTCTAATTCGTAAAAGAGACCCAAATGTTCTCTTTGTTGGCCAGCCATACCAGGAAGCTCTCACCTGACGCGTAGATTTCTAGTATGAAAAACATAATCAATTCGAGACGGATCAAAACCTTGAAAACGTGGTATGTTTCAGTTGTTTCGATCGGCATCAGATCAAATACCGTTTCAAACGAGCCAAGTAAACCAACATTCAGCCGTTTCGTCGAGATTACGCAAATTAGGCCGATCAATGTCGAAGTTGCTGTCGCCACAGACCAACATTGACGAGCAAGGCTCAATCAAATTACCAAAAAAATCTCGACCTCCACTTAGCAACCGGGTTATAGTTGCTCGCGTTGTTATCCAGTAACTGAATAATTCTCGAGGTGCTTGGCTAGGAGGACAATGGGTATTTATAACAGCAAAGCCGGCTGGATGCCAAATCGCTTGAATACTCACTAATCCAGTAGCAAAATGTTGCGGGGAGAGACCAAGTCTGTACATAAAAGCACAATCCCCGATATGATAAACCGCAGTCAAACAAACGAACTTAGAAAATTGTCTTGATGTCTTGAGGTCAATTAGAGTTTAAATAACGAATTGACCTTGAGCGTTCAAAATTATGGTTGCTGAAATGCCTAAGCTCATAGTTCAAGTGTGTGGTCTGCAGCACCTATCGTTTGTGAGTTATGCTTGCAAACAGGGTAAAATGAAAAAAACGACGCGTCATACTGCCAATAAAGGAATATGAGTTGCACATAAAATTCCCATTTACGCAGAAACACATAAGACAACGAAGCATTTATTGAGATAGTTCAACAACCATGGTAGCGTTGGAATTTTACAATCAGTTAGATCTAAATTTGACTTTTACCTAATTTGCACAACAACACGGTAAAATCTCCTAACATCTCCATTCGGAGGGAAAATATCTCTTTAAACATAAAGGTTGTTACAGAATTGAGTGACTAAGAATTTAATCGGGTTTTCTCTTGATTAAGATAATTTGAAACTATTTAAAGGATGAATCGAATTAACTAGACTCTAGGCTATCTGTTGATGTCAATTTTTTCATTTTTAAGCCCGAACATGGCGATAAAACGTCTTCAAAATGAGTTTTTTATAAACAAGTGTGCCAATTTTACCTCAAAATGGAAAAATCGACAAACAGCAGTTCAACATTTCATAAATCAAGGGCCATCTAAGCAATCCTTATATCGAATGATTAAGCGATTCAATTCATCAGGTTCTGAAAAGTATTTTGCGATCTCAGGAAAACCATGAAGTGCTCGAAATCTCAATCGCGAAAAATTGAAAAGGTGGTGGAAAAAATCCGAAAATTTCGTTTCGTTTGTGCGGCGAAAATCTCAGTTTCGTAGTATTCGTTTGCTAGAGGTAAGAAAAGTTAGGGTATAAGTCATATCGTCAAATCAAAGCTCCTAATTATAAAAAAGATCAACCCGATAAATGTATCAATAAGAAAGGTGAAAGAAAGATTTATGAACAAATGTTAGCTAATAAAATTCTAATTATTGATGATAAAACATGTGTTTTTCAGACCCAGAACAGATTTCAGGTAGAAAATTTCATTCAGCTAAATCATGAAATTCAGTACAGTGATGTGCCAGATAACGAGAATAATTTTTTTCAACGGTCCCTATTGAAGAAGAGTTAAATTTTATTTGAATTTGACCAAATTTTATTTAAATTTTTTCAATTATTAATTAACTTAATTTGATTTTCTATCGTGAAATATCAATCAAAAAACTCAAGAAGGCAGATAGCAATGATAATTTTAAGCAAAATCAATCTATTAAGCAAGATTGAGAATCATAGATTCGAGTGCCCGACGAATAGTGCAAATAAGCTATTCTCACCTATTCTCATTATCTGGCACATCACTGTAGATGATAGCATACGAATCGATCCGAAAACAAAATTTGCTCAAAAATATCTTGTATGGCAAGCTATGGATAGTTAAGGTAGCGTTTCAGATCCTTACGTCACTACAGGGGCAATTCATTACAGCGATTTGAATTCAGTCACCTTACTCCTGTAACATCCTTTATATTCCCAATTTTTGCGTCAGCAATTTATTGAAACAATTGATAATTGTTTGACGATCTACTTGATTCCAGGTATCTACGAACTATTGTATTGCTTGAAGCAACGTGATTGAAATTTAAAAAATTCAGAATTCGATTCTAATGCTATTTCATTTCTTGTTAGATGCTGACAATGAAAAAATGTCGTTTCTTCTTGACTTAACCCTGATTACTAGAGTGACTAGTGTTGCAGCAATATTATATTTTTGAGTAATATTATCGATACCAAGCTCAACAATACTTATCGATACTTTCTCCAATAGTATGGCTCTTTCGATATATTTTTTCGTTGAAATTTCTGACATTTTAGTGTCTTTTTAACGCTGCCAAAAGCCTCAAACTCACAAAATTTGGGTTCATTCGCAGTAGAAAAGGCTAATTACTTCTATCTAGAGTGGATAAATCTTTTCAATCACTAATAGAATTAAGGAAAAGGCTTGAATTTTTTGTCTTTTATGTCATCATCTTTACCTAGCAAAATGATAATTTTCAAATGGCATTGATATTGCAATACTTTTCACATTATTTTATAATATTAGTATTATATTTTCAATAGTATCGATACTCATGAAAAAAATATTGTTCTTTCAATAAATACTTTATTCGGGTATCATGCAACTCTAAGAGTAACTGAAAAAGACAAAAAAACTAAAAGTAAAAGCTGTTAAGTCCTTTTTTTGGTGCTTCACACTGATTAGTATTAAACGGGAAAAGGTTAGGTTTAACTGGATAATTTGAATGAAATGATTATTTGATAACAATTGATTTACAAATAATAATACATATGATTACATTAAAACATGTTTACCAATTGTTGAATGAGGAATGAGCTTAACAGAGGATAAAGCTTGAAGCTTGAAGAGGAATGATGTTGACTCTGGTCCAAGAGCATCTTGTATTACCTCTCAGTGTCAATGTTGAGCCGGATTAAGGCCACTTTGCGATAAGAGTGTTACCATGTTTACAGGGCTCCTTCATTGACCCTCATCATCTTTCATCTTTATCCTCATCACATTCAATCGTGTAACATCGCCTTCACACTTAACATTGGACAAAAAATAGGCTTTTTATTTATCTTTTCATTTTGTGTCTCCTTTGCTGTTCCCTTTCACCGTATTATTGATATAACATATTAAAACTTGTCATTATCCCAATTGTATATGCTGTGAATGAATATAAATTATACATGAAAGCTGTGAGATTAAAGATTCAATGAAATAGTTCAAACAAACGCTTAGCATTACGCTCAAGTCACTCTCAAGGTATAATAAGGATAATAATGTTAATATTAATTTTCATCTTACCTTGCTTTTAATAACATTTAATAACCTTTCCTTTTGACATGTTATCAATTTAATATCACAATTGTACTTCAATAAAAAAAACTCCCCATCAATTTAACCTTTCAAACAAAAACAGTAAACATTATTTAAAAACAGTTCAATGTTTAAACATTTAAATTGTTTGCAAGTTTAATTTACATTTGTGTTAATTTGTTGGCAGTTTCATTGGTTTACACTTGAATTGTCATTTATTCATCATCTTGCATTATCAATCAATTGGTCAGTCAATCCTCTCAATCAGCTTAAATCTTGTTTTAACATTTTGTTTCAATTTTACTTTCCATCAATTGTAATAAATGTACTTCTCATTTTTACATTTGTATTCAAAAGCAGTTTCAGTTGAAATTGTCTTTTCCTTTTCAATCATTTCAATTGGATTTATTGTTCATCAGCTTATTACCATGATTAAAGAGATTATTTGAGGAAATTTAATTCAAATTTTTGTTCCATTTTTCATGTATTTTGTCACTTTTTTAAACTCAAGTCTCCACTGTTGCTCTGTATTTTAACGTCTTTCAATGGCAATTGTTGCTCACATCGTTTTTATCATCGGATTATCCGAAATTTTTCGACCAAATTTAGCGGCCTTACATTTTCTAACCATTATTTGGGTAAAAAAAATTTGTATTTATATATAAGCCTTTCAACACCTTTTTATAATGGTTTACAGTTTTGAGCCTTTATTTACAATGTTGGTGGTAGGAAAGTTGTTAAGGTGATTCAAAGGGTTTTCAACAACAATTGACTGAGTAAACAGAATCAAACCAATTTGTCGTTACTGGACATTCACTTGATCAATTGATTAATGATCAATTGCTTTTAACCTTTTCACACATCCAAGTACTTGTAACCGATCGCTTAGGCCAATTTATATTCATAATACCTTAGGGTAAAGGCCGAGAGTAAAGGCCAAGAGGAAAGGTTGAGTAAAGGCTCAAGTTAAAGGTTCAAGTAAAGGCAAAGACCAAGGCCAAGGTTTCTTTTGTGTGTGTTTATGTGTTGTTTGGCCAATGCAAACTGAGGCCATTTCCACCATTGGGATCGTTAACAATTATAACAATAACATTTCCAAAGGTATTGTTGTCCATGTTTCAAGGTAACAAACCCTTTTCACACTTTCACACCTTCAATCTTAAGAAACCGATAACAACATCTTTAAGACAATCTTCTTGTTCCTCATCGTCTTGGTCTTGGTCTTGGTCTTTGGGTCAAAATTCCTTCGTTTCCTTTTCATTCTCATCTCAACGCTCATCATCTTCTTCTTGCTCTTCTTCTTGCTCGTCTTCTTTAGGTCACTGTCGTCTTCAGGTCAAGTCTTTCACTTTCAACTGTCATTTTGTCCATCTTCATGTCATTCCTTCCTTTGCTTCCCTTGCGGATGTTTATCATTGAATGTAACATTAAACCATAAAACTGTTTTCACCTTTCATCAATTATTGCATTTGCCGTCATTTAATTGTTTAACACTCAATGCAATAAAATGCTTTATCATATTGATTTATACACAACTGATGTACTGATCCAAGATGATGATTGAGGTTACCAAATGTAAAGATTGTCAGTTTAGTTTGTATGCAATGTCAATTGCTCTTGAAACAAAAGAGACTCTCTTAGTTGACATTTTGATCTCACTTTACATTAAAGTTAATTATCATTCAACTTTACTTCATATCTAAATATGAAAATGAATTTTGCTTCAGCTTTTTTGCTTCTTCTGTTTTCTGGGCAAAAATCACTTTATTCAATCTTTTTACATGACAAAAAGTACCATTTTGTATCCTCTTTTCATAGCTTTCATGTTGATGGTGATGAAGATGATTAGTTTAATGGTTTAACGGTACACTGTTAATGGTTTATTGTTTTGATAGTTTCCTGGTTAAAAAATTTTGAAAGAAAACAATCAAATTTCCGTTTCAAAAGATAATTATAATGAGTAACGAGATGATATAACTAAAATTACAAAAAGCAAAGTGAAAAATTTTTTGATGAACAAGAAGTGAAAAAAGTTCAATATTAATGGTGAATTAAACTTCAAATTCAAGATTCCCTGTCATGATAAATTTAGTCAACTAGTAATAATCATAATATTATTAAATTGACACTCGGTTGTTGTTCATCAAGCTGATTATGACTATTATATTGAATATAAATATTAATAGAGAGATGAAGAAAAAAAAATAACTGGTCCAATAACAAAAGAAGATGTAAGTTTGTATAACTAATTTGTTTAACCAGTTTCAATGGAAATACATAGACAATGTCATTGATGCTTCTTCATCTTCTTCTGCATCATCATCTCCTTGTTTTCACTACTAGACTTTGGCAATCATTAATCATGTCTAAACCATAAAACAGAATCCGGAATCTGCTTTTATTTGCACAAAAGAATGAATAGACTTCCATAAACTTGTATCTGATTGATAATCTTTCCAATCTTGACTTTCCTTTTTTTGCTTCTCTTATCATGTCCCATTGGTTTCCTTTGCTTTCATCTCCTTTTTTTGCTCATCAACATCTAAGACACCAAGTTTCAATTTCAATTGAATATCCTTTTTCTGTCTCTCCTCCAGATTTCATATTTAATAACATGGATCCCATTTTTGTATTATTTGCGACTACTGAACCAGATCTGTAACTTGAAAGATAAGATAGACGAGAAGAGAGAAAAAAGAAGTTAAATATCAAACAGAATGAAAAATCATTTTTTTCACAACTTGATAGGAAATTTCAATTATATAAATGCATATTACCTGTCAGAGTGAAGCCAGAATTCAATTTATCCTTTTCAAAGAACCATTTTGATGAGCAGGCTTGGAAATCTGAAGCATTGTGGTGATGAAAATTATGTTACTAATTGAAGTTGTTGACTTTATTTGATGGTTTGATAATGACTTGACAAGTTTAAAGTGAAACTCGTATCTTTGAATGATAGGCCTTTTGAGTTGGCAAAAATTGTTACACATCCAGTCCAGTGATGATAAAGAGATGGTCAAAACCAGTAAGTCAACTGGCAATCGGATTAAAATGGACAGTTTTATAGTCAGTGATTAAGAGTAAACACTTTTGATGAATAAATGTGTCAACAAATAAAAGGGTTTATATTTGATTTGATTGATCTTGCCACCAAAAAGAGAGTAACTTGAAGATAAATAATACAAGAAGGGAAAATTGATGCTGCAATCTTTAAAGTACACAATCTTCACTTGGGCCACAGGCGTAGGCATGGCTTGACCATACAGGCTCGATTTTTCACTGTTAACGTTATGGGCATTATAAGTATATTTGAGTAGCTTTGTCTTCTCGGACTCCAGGCAAATGGAAATACGAAATAAATCAGGAGTAAAACAAAACTCAAATTAAGGTAATGCAGCAGGGAATAGTGTTAACTTAATCCAATTTCAAAACAATTTTTATCTGCGGTTAGTGTGATCCAGAAAAATAGCAGATTTGGTGACAGCTGATTTTTGGTAATTTGACCCATTACAAGGGAAGATGAGTAGCTATCTAGAGTTATATAGAGACAATTAACCAATGATGGCAACACAGTTGAGATAAGATGAAATTTTGAGTGTCACAAACGAAAATTTTCACGACAAAGAAACAAAGAGTAAATATTCGTATAGAAAGAGATATCGAAAATAAGGATTATTTTAATACGCATAGAGATAGTACAATAATCACAGTGATGACTAAAACAATAGAGATTAAATTGATGTTCATACTAGGCGGTCAATACAATCACTTAATTTGACCGGGTAGATGGGGCTGCGTACAACCCAATCACATGACATTTTTCGATATTTTTAGCTTTTTCGATTTGTTTTTTTAGTTTAAATTTAGTTTTTTTACAATTAGTTTAAATGAATTTAGTCTAGTTCCAATTTTAAGCTATATTTTCATTACTAATGGATAATACGCCAGACATTGTCGCTATTCCCGCCGGTTATGAGGATCCTGGCCGTGACTATTTCGAATCAGATGATGAAAATGATTTGGATCATATTGTGTATCCTGAGTCAGGCAAAAAGATTACATTTGAAGGAACTCCAGAATTTGAAAACATAGAAGGTGATGATGACCAAGCTGCCAAAGATGATTCGTCAACTGGTGAATGTTATGTTACTGAACTAGAATATTTCCTTGGTGAAATCAACCTCAAAGATTATATTGATTTCTTTAAGAAACAACGGATCTCATATAATGATCTCATATCTTTCAACGAAACTGATCTCGATGCGCTCGATATACACGAATATGGAGTTAAACTGAAGATTTGGGAAGCCATCAAAAAGGAACACAAGGGAAACTGGCAGCCCTCTCGTATTTCATATTTGCAACAAAAGTCTCGGATAAAGTAATGTCTAAAATAATTTAATAATCATTTGAATCAACCAAACTAAATTTTATTTCTCTTCTCTCTTTTAGCTGTGCTGATGTTGTTATTATGCTCAGAAACATGGAGAATCATTTAAGAAGCATGCAATCTACTTTTCACTATTTACGGAATCATTTAAAGAATGACCCAAATATGGTTTCAAGATACATAGAAGTTGCCAATATGAATGATATTATTGCTTCAAGTAAAGATACATACGCTCAAGGAGTCTCTCTCATGGCCACCATGAAATCATTTGTTCAAGACGTAACTTTTGAAGAAGTTACTTCAAATGGCTATGGTAAAGGATCAATGAAATCAAAACAAAAGAAGCCAATACCTTACAAAACAGTTTTTCTCATCTCTGGTCTATTTGGTGTATTTACTACCATGACATATCTCAATCGAGAATCAATATTCTCACTTTTTTCCAGAAAATAGCTTCATTATATTTCACTTTTTAATACTTCTTTCAACACTACTCGACTTGGAGCTAATATTTTTCTACTACAAATGGATTTGAGTCCAAATTAATTTTTCGAGCTTATTTAAAATAAATTTTTGTTTATTTTTCACAATCTGTTTATTTTTATCTAATCTAATCATTTGGTCAAAATTCTCGAGTCGAGTAAAATTTATAATTTCAGAGTAACCAACATTTCATTACAAACTCTATTCATTGATCGAACCTTCAAATAAGTTGCCAAGAAAAGTAACTTGTCAAAAGTAAGTCACCATCTAACAAAACCGATTAAATATTATTTAACATCATTTCATGTTGTGTCAGCCAAGCAACAAACTCAGAATATGGTGAATAAAAGGTAACAGTGGATCATTCACATTGTCAAATATTTCAATGATGGAATCAATCAAATCATTCTGATACCATGGTATACTCATTGTGAGCACAAACTATTGTATAATAACATGTTAAAGTCACACCAACAAGGTAAACCATTTGGCTTTGTAATGATGACACGGATAAATATTCAGAATTTTCCAATCACTGTCCAATTGTAACAATAAACAAACATTTGTCCTTTATAATTATGTTACACTTTAAAAGTACACCATCAAATATGATCTAGTCATTTATAATCAAATTGAATGAGAATTTTTTCTTGGTGATTTTTACTCTCAATGAATGTTGAAAATATTACATTTCCCTGAAGGAGATTTATTAAGGTTTGCAAACATTGGCTCCTTGGTTACCATAATGTGATGGATTTAAAACAAAAACAAAAGGGGTCTGTGAAGCTGATTAAATGATAACCCATATTTAACTGGACTGTGGACAGCTTGAATGGACAACATTACTTTAAGCAAGAACCAGCTTCAGGCCATTTTAGAGCTTGTCAGTCAAATAGGTAAGTCATTTGATTTTAATTTGATGCATTTACATGTACATTTTATCATAACTTGTTTTAGGTTTTGGATAGAGATGTTTACTTCTTTGTTTTTCAGAGAGTAATTAAATATTTATTCAATGATTAGATTTAGAGACAGATTTACATAGGTAAACATAGAACCATTTTCATTTTTTTTTTGCAATGGCAAGGAAAAAAAGGAAATCTTATCAATTTAGATTGTTTACTATTGATTAATTTCTCATGATCAGTTTTCCCCAATAATAGAAAATAATCTATCGAAAAACGTTGAACAAACATTAACTAGTTTCTTAATCGATCCAAGGTACTGATATTAATTAATACGTTTTGGAGAATATATAATCCTGTTAGGATTTAATTCAATTGATTCCAGTTTAATCGAGATTATCTATTCAATGGAAACAACAATCTTTCTTTAACCGCAAATCAACACATCTTGAGAACATAGAGACTTTGGATTGCAGCGCATTACATAATGATACATTCGCTAAAAATGTGATACAATGAGTTCAACTGAAACTTTTACTTTAACCAATCGCAATTATTGATTCCTATTTGTATCTGTATTTTTTTCCTATCTTCAGGCTCCAATAGATCACAAAATGTTTCAGTAACCAGTGTAACACCAACTTGGGAACGAAGACCATTAGATGTAAATGGAAATGACGACTATTGCACCACAATTTATAATGCTGATGGTGATACAAATACACTGGATAATCCTGAAAATTCTATTAATACATCCAATGTGGGGGATAATTTCCTATGTTCAACTAGCATGGAGACCATTCAATCAAACAATGAAACCTTATTTTGGAAAGCAAAGGGAGAGAATGACTTGACCAGGCAACAAGTTTCTTTGTCATCATCAGCGTTAGAATCTCCCATAGAATATCCTTATTTTTCTAACTCATCACCATCTCATCAGCTGGTAAAATCACAATCATTAGGTGCAATTGAATTCCCATTCAAACCAGCTTTTCCTAAGGAACCAGTAACGGGTCAGCCACTATCTTTAAAGCAACCGCGAACAGTGCCTTCAACAAGTCACTCATTGCTATCTTTTGGATCTAGTCAAGGGTCACCAGTTAACTTTCGTCGCTATACTCGCAACGTTACCTCTTCTTTTGGGAGCATTTTTGGAGGTGGCGACCCAGTTGATTGGAATGAGAAACGTCAAAAGATTCTCAAATATCGGGCAGAATTATCAGCTCAGAAAGAGGAAAAGGAAAGAAGAGAAAAAGAAGAAAAAGAAAAAACTCGACAAGAAGAAGAGGTCGCTGAAAAAAGGATGCTTGCTGTTCAACGAAGGTTAAAAGACGAGTATGAAATGGAAAAGCGACTTATTGAAGAGAAGCGCGAAATAGCTGAAAAACGACGTTTAGCTGTTATAGCTGCTATGGAACAAGCAAAAAATCGAGGCAAACAACGAAAGGATAGCCAAGGCCATGATAATGATCAAAGCTCTATTTCACAAAATGGTCACATTTCTGTGGCCACGCAAACTGATAGATATCATTTTAACACAACGAATAACAGCGAATTTTCTAGAAGTGATATTCATTGCAAAGAAGCAAATTATTGTTCCTCTTCTGCTCAAACAGATATTAGTTTATTATTTGATCTTATTCGATCTCTCGGCTTTTCCACTATGACGTTGAAGTGTCCATCTGATGAGGATGATGATGGTGATAATGTTATTTTCAATGATGCTGAAGGAAATTCTAAGCTGTTGAGATATATGAATCTGAAAGGAGTTAGAACTCCAAATAATCTTCTAAATCGAACTGCCCGACCAAGGGTTGGAAAAAGTGGTTTAAAATTTGAATTGAATGACAATTTAACCGGATCAAAAAGAAGTGAATTTATGAGTAAAAGTGCCTCACATACTAATTTAACTAGAATAGGTAAGAATATTATTCTCAATAATTATCGTTCGGGAATTGTTTCTAAAAATTTTGAATTGATTCTCTTTTTTACAGACAAATCAAGGTTAGATACAAGTCCAGATAAATCAACTAATCGGTTAAAAATGGCTTCTTCATCATCCAATATCTTTTCAAATGAAACCAAACAAAATCGAGTTAAATCTTCAAGCAAGAAACAACCAACCTCCAATCTTCCCTTGATCAGTGATAATCAATTGCCTAAGCATGATTTTGTTTCAAGTGCTAGAAAAGTATCAAAATCAACTTTAGAAGGAATTTTGTAACCTGATTGTTGATAAAAAGTGATAATAAGATGTTTTTCTTGAACACAGTTAAGTTATTGTTAATTATCTTGTTGTAACTGCCAGAATAATGAGATGTAAATTAAAAAAATAAACTATTGATTGAGATGAAAATGGCTTTATTAATGATCAGATTTTACTAAAAAAAATAACCCGTAATATTTGAAAAGAAGGGTTATCACATTTATAAAAAGACTATTTAATTTACACAAATTTAATTAAAGTGTTCAACCAACTATCAGATTCACAAATAATTTACTATGATTTGAGATGGCAAAAAGACCAAATTGAGTGCTGTATTGAATTTTAAACAACAGTAAAATGGAAAGTTGTGAAAATGAGTTAGGCTGTTGGAAATTTTACAAAATTTAAGGAACAGAGGAATTAGAAAAGGGTTTGAAGTTTAATTATAAATATTAATGATATAATATTGATTAAATTATGGAATATTGTTGATATAGAAGCTCTCTAACTTGGAAATAATCATTAGATAGAGTTCCTTCAATGAGAATACGACCAGACTCATTCCTTTTGATTGTCACTAGATTATTACAATGAAGAACACCTCCATGGAATTCGGCTTGGATTCCGTTGTTCATAAGCACTTGTTTGAAATCGGATAATTTAAGTTCATTTACAAAAATATTTTCATGTGGTTGAACTAGTTTTAGAGCAAGAGGCTTGAGTATGGGTAAGGTTTCTCGACTTGATGAAGATGAAAATGCTGATGTTGACGGATTATCACCATTCATTTCGTCGTGAATGGAATCTCCTTTTAAACTTAATAATTTGTCAGCCTTGAGATCATCCATAAGTTCATCTTCATTTTGACCGGATATGGAGTCTTGTGGTAATAACGATCTTTCCTCGGACATTTCAATATCTGCATCAACCCATGCTAATTCAGTTCCATCTTTAGCTTTAACAAAGTTGAGCGTACTCACAAGTGAGTCTTTTAATTTAACTTGATAAATATGACTTTCTGTTGTAGCGTCAACTATTTCACCTACTCTTGGAGTGAATATTTTATTGGTGGGTAAAGATGATGAGCAATAACTAGCGAGTTCTTGAGTTGCCTCGGAAGATCCATGTATTAAAACTAGACGCCGAGGTTTGATGAGAGAGATGATTTTTTTCAACGAGTCTTTATCAGATCGACCTTCAAAATCGATAAACTGTATGTTAGCGTTAACATAAAATGTTTGCACATTGGTGATGCATTTGGTTGGTATTTCTTGTTGATCACTGGCTGAAGCTGGATGAAGACTATTCTCATCATCGCCTTTTTTATTTTCCTTATTCTCTTCAAATTTAGATCCTTGACCAGATTCCGCAGCTGTTGAATTCTCACTAACAGGGAAAAGTTTATGGTTACTGAAGGCTCCATAATCGTCCCATTTAATCTTGTGTTCAGGGGCTGGGAACATTGGAAATGGATTTTTCCCTTGTTTAAATAGTCCACCGACTTTGATTTTGCCTGAACCAACAGGCATCACTAAATCATATTTTGAGTATCCTAGACCTTCATAGACATCATTTCCTGGTGCTACGACAGTCCCATGACCTGCTGCAACAGAATTGTAACTAGAACCAGTACCGGCAGCAACTCCGGGTCCATGAACACTTTTAGGTAAGATATCGTCATCAGAATCAGAATCTGTATCAGAGTCAGAGACATCTTTTTTAGCATTGAGTAGTTGTTTTTGTTGTTTTTCTCTTTTATATTCTTCCAACTCTAGACCTTCCAAAGGTATTCTTTGTTTTATGATTAGCGTAATCAACTTCTGAGAAGAATTCATTAATTGGTGAGCAAGAGTTCCAGGTGGTGATCTTTGAGTCAAAATTATACTATTTCTTGGATTCGTGCACCATTGCACGAATAATTCACGAGCAAATCCAGATTCCAAATCTGGCTGAGATGCAAGTACAACTCTCGGCTCACGGACACGCTGCTGAAGCTCCTTTAAATTGTGACATAATTGAAGGTGTCTGAACTGGAACGGATTGTTACGTTGCCCTTCAAAAGATTTCATTATCTTATTACTCATCCATTCTACTTGGGATTTAGCAAATTCGATTACATTGTAGGAAATTGTATTTAGAAGAGCCAATGAATAGGCCATTAAACCAGCATCAGGAGTATGCCATAATTGATCCAACATGTGAGCTAACTCAAGAACTCTACCAGCAGTATCAACAGCAATCAAAACATTACCACCATCACGTAGTGTGGCCAATATATTTGTCATCAATTGTTCATCACGTTCTTTTCTTCGAGCTTGAGAATATTTAGCATTATATGCATCAGTCACCAATAAACTAGGTCTAGAGATATGTTCCAGAAAACATCCATTTAAATGTCTTTCTCGTTTATGGTTATAATCAACAGCATATATTATATCTTCTTCACCATCTTTAACAATACGCCAAATAGTACCACCAATCATATGACCTGCCGGTAAGGGAGTTATACTTATACCCTGTCCTCCTTTTAAAGGCACGGTTTCATTGTACTTTAACTGAATGATTTTGTCGAAGGCCGCATCCACATCATCCAAAGTAAAAAGATTGAAATTTTCATAATTGTGACGAGATTGATGTAGATCATACATGAACATTTGTCCCATTTTGAAAATAGGAACTGTAGCATATATGGGACAGTCTAATCCACATTTTCCAACCAGATAGGGTAAAGCACCTGTGAATGGATTGAGAAATGACAGAGAAGGTTATAACTGCAATCCTAAGCTAATTTAATGGCGAGTGAGATACAAACTTACCCAAGTGCAAAGTGTCCGGATGAGAAAGAAGAACGGCATCTACATTTTTAATGGAACTTTTATTATAAATGTTACTAGGTTCATTATCAATATTAGGGTCTAAACCACAGTCAAGTAGAAAAGTAAAAGAGTCGATGGTTAATAAGTAAGATGGAGGACCTTCATCATGAGCCCCTGATAAAGGTTTAAATTTGATGATAGAGAGCATTTGCAATTAATTTGAACAATTTAAACACAAATTTTATAAACACTTTGCAAATGTAAACAAATAAAACTTGCAGTTATCAAATAAACTTCAACTTTCAACTCCAGATGGTAGTGATGAAATAGTCTGAGCGATACTATCGACAATTCATAACAAATGGTATCGATGCTTGATTAAAATTTAATCATTCTTACAATTAGTAAATTGCTAATGATTCTTGAGACAATCAAAATTTTTGAATAAACAAATTTTTTAATAAAACGTCTGACCTTCTTTGCTAAAATTTACTTTGCTCAATTCAAATGGATGTAAAAACTATGAATCGAAAGATTTTAATTTAAAATAACTTGTTGAATTAGTTTAAATATAATAAGATTCAACTCTAGTTTAAGCCTAACTTATCTGATGAGGTTTAGATTTATACTTTTGAAACAAATTCTGATTTATGATGATTTGTTTCATATTTTGAGACTGGCTGTAAATTAAAAATCTTGAGTGATCAGAAGCAATTATCCAAAGCCGAGAAGAAAATTTATGACCAATAAGCTAATACAGTCTAATGTTGAAGGGCAACAACATTTTGTTACATATTCAAGTTAATTGAATTATATTTTTTTTGTCTAATAAAATTCACACTGAAAAGCAGTTCATTTGGCCTTACAATTAACTAGAAGAAAGAGTTAAATGAAAATAAAAACAATTAAACCATGTTTTTATCACCTTCACAAATTAAAGTCTTTATTCAGAATACATCAGATTCACTCGAGCCTGCTAATCATGCTATTGGTTTCATCGCCATCAACAATCAAAAAATGAGAACCACTTTAAAGATCACTAATTCATTTCTATTAAA
This sequence comes from Tetranychus urticae, assembly GCF_039701765.1. Lineage (NCBI taxonomy): Eukaryota > Metazoa > Arthropoda > Arachnida > Trombidiformes > Tetranychidae > Tetranychus > Tetranychus urticae. The sequence continues at coordinate 11,325,557 of NC_142959.1, read as the reverse complement.
ATTAATGTATACAATGATTAAGCTTCACAATGAATGAAAAGATCCAATATGAAGATACAAGGAACCCAACAACAATACAAATGTTAACCATAAACAAAATTTTCGTTTCTACCTTGATAAATGTCAAATGATATCAACCTTGATTTGTTTTTTTCATCTCTTTTTTTGATACAATAAACTTACAAAATTCAATGCCATACAGATATTGGAAAAGCAACAACTGCTGATTAATCCAGTGACCAACTATTTAACCTAGATGCAGAGTTGGATAATCATTGACAACATTGAGCTGTTTGATTTACATGATAGTCAATGTTGCTTATAGCAATGATTGTTTGTAAACATGTTGAGCATCATGTGTAACAACAGATGTACAAAAACTTATATCATTTTTAAACTGTGACAATCAGCATCTGATTAACATTTAGCCTTTAACTACTTCATTGGTAAATCCTTTTTTTGGCCTTTTTGAGTCTCATGCTCATGTCTGCGTTCATGCTTTTTCATCTCGTAAAGCTTTTTGTTTATAATTTGTTCCTATTCTCAATTACAATAACTTTTCCATGGGTGAATCCTAATTGTAATGTTAACCATGATTTGAACGTCATGAGCTGACTAGGACTTTTTTCATTCTCTGATTTCCAAGGCTTAACGAAAACACCAATGTACTTATTTGAGTGAGAATAACTTTACAGAACAATCTGAAACCACAACAAGATCACGGTTGATTTTCAAAATAATGAACAAATGAGAAGCATTATCAGCATTTTTTTTCTTCACATTAACAGAAAAAATAATACACATTATTGTGATAGATTTTGCTTAATTATTTCTATCAGCAATTTCCATTGCCCTTGCACGGAACGTCTCAAGGTAGATTAATCCATCAAAAAGGTACAGTGAATATCAGGAAAAAAGATATCAAAAAAGATGAAGATGATGTTGATCCAAAAGTCTTGAATAAATACAAGTCCCATCAGTTGTGCAAGTTAACATTGAAAAATTTAGTTTCAGAAAGCTGGTTAAATAAAAGAATGAAAAGAAACATTAAAAACTAATCAACAAGAAACTGAATACATTTGAACAACCATTAATAGAAAAATTTAAATTAATCAAACCTTTTTGTAGAAAAAAAACCAAAAAATTGACATTTGTCTCATGGTAAGTTGATCTGGTTCAATATACTGTACTCTTTATTTGACGGAAAGCACAATAAAACAAAATCAAATCACTTAATTATCAATTCATGAACACTGCAAGAGATGTAAATAATATAAAAATTAGCATAAAAATAAATTAACTATTAAAAATGAGACAATAAAGGCACAAATCAAGATCACATCACAAGACCGTTTGACACCAAAGCTGGTAACCCTTTGTCTTTTGAGGGGGCAACAGTTAATTAACTATGTAACATTGATTTCTCTAAATGAGCTAATGATTTTAATGAGATGATCTAAAAGCCACTTGTGACCCATAATATTTAACAGTAAATCAGGTTAATTTGACTCAGAGAAAAGAGTAGAAAAAAAACTCGGGTTAATTAAAAAGAGTTAATTTTAGATTACAGTTCAATGGAGGATAGAAATAAAAAAACAGAAAGTGTTATAGAAATTAACCCTGATAAAACCTTAGGTTAGCTTAAATTTGATTCATCTTTATTGGAGTATAATACAGTTCTTATTCCTAACCAACTATTCCTATTCCATCATCATTATCATCATCATTATTATTATCGTCATCAACATCATCAACATCAACATTATCATAATCATCATCCATTATTATTATAATCATCTTTCACCATTAACACCATCAACATGTCTTTCTCCCTTGAAAAAGTGTTACTCTCCATTCCAATTTCGTCTTCCTCTTCTCTCTTTAACCACTTGTTATCTATGCATGATTGTGTTAACATTATCACATCTTAAAAAGCATTTTACACTAAATTAATCTGTTCAATTCATCAATTTGGTTACTCCATGTAATGACCCTTGCTTCAACTAGACTCTGATTATTGTGTTTAAGTAATTGTAATACAACAACAACAACAAAAAACATTCCTTCATTTGGATTTGCCTTTACTCACTTTTGCTTTTCTGGTTAACACATGTTTGACCAACTCTCTTAAATTTCGTGAAATTATCACTGTTTTACAATTGTCAACGCTTACTGTTCACCTGATTTGATGTTCATCTATTAACTTACATGGGTCTTCTTCATCAACTTCACTGGGTTTCTCTCTTTCTCCTGTCTCTTTGTTAATTTTTTTAATGAGTTTATTTGTCGATTCAATTGTTATCACATCATTCTTGTCATCATAGTCGTCTTTATTATTGTTTTTATTATTGTTTCACTGCTATTTACCGTGAAATCATAAAAACTCTTCAAGTTTTTGTTTTAGCTTCCATTGGTATTGTTCAAGAGCCAAAGACATTATCAACTTTATCTAACTCAGTTTACCTTTTCTCCTTATCTTCTTCATCTTCATCTTCATCTTTATTCTCTCTATTGTGTAGAGAGTTGATTGTTTTCATTGTTATTTGTGATTTTTAAGTTTTCCTCTTTCTCTATCATCTTTCTTCTCTTGTTTTTTGATATTTATTCCTCTTTCTACAGTTCAATAGTTACCAAGAAAAATTTTAATTGATCAAAATAACCAAAGTCAGCTCAACATCTCATCTGGACTGTCAAATTATTATGATTCCTAGTCACAATAATCATAATCACCACAAGGCCATTTTAACCTCTTATAATTTCCATAGGAAAGTCAGAACTCTCACTTGGACTTGCATGGCAAAGATGCAAAACTGACCCAAAACCTTATGTTGATTTTATTCCAGTCCTTTGTTGATCTTTGGTAGAGCAAGAAAATCCTTGAAAATATTTCATATCTATTGTTTCAACAAGTTGGTATTACAAGAGAAGACGACAAAAAGAGCAAGCTAAAGTTGATGAAGATATCGGAAAAAACGAGCCATAAAATTCTAGGAGAATATGTGAAAACGTGAAAACTGTTGGTTAAAAATCTAATTATTCACAAAGTGGCTCTCAAGACATTCACCAATCAAGTGTTAATCAATTGCGTGTTAACATATTGTCTAGCTTCTGTTAACTACATGTTCACTGAAATCAATCAATTTTACCGGTTTCAATTAGTTTTCATATTTTAAATTTAAATTTCAACTTACTTAACCATGGATTATAAAGGAAAAGATAATCCATCATTTATCCAATCATCTCTAGATTTAACTGAAACCCAAAGTGAATCAAATCCAAATCATCATCAACATTCCCAGATTCAAAGTTTACATTCTCATCAAAACGGTTTAACCACAATTCAAAGAGAATCACCAACATCACCAAATCGTTTTGAGACAGTTACATTGACCGAAGAGGATTCTCCAGATGATTGTGATAAGACTAAAAGTGAATCAGTTAAATTACCTTACGGTCAAAACAGTGAAGATGAAGATAATAACAATAACAATAACACCAATGGAAAGGTTAAATCAAATCCAATCGATTTACCGATTGTTCCCAGACCTGAAATGGTTAATTTAAGTAAACCTTCGAGAAAAGGTTCCAACGTAAACTGGGGCTCTGTTTATACGGTCCCGATATTTGCACGAAACTTTCGTACTTCTAGCTTTGAATCAGTAAACACAGTTTCTGATGTTGAAATGACTGGTCATCGGCGTCGAGCGTCAGGTCCAGAAAATTCAATAGGACCAAAGAGAAGTTCAATTGTTGATGGGGAAAGTGGACGGAAAAATTCAACCGTCCGATCAATACTATTTGGCGATCCCATGAGTCGTCGATTTTCCCAAGATTTGTGTAAATTTTTTGGTCCAGAGGGAATGGGAGACGATGGATCAAGTGAAGAAGATAATGAAACTACAAAAGTCATATTTTTTCAGGTTTTCATTCCTTTTTTAATTGCCGGTTTCGGTAATGTGGCTGCTGGTCTTATACTCGATTATGTTCAAACTTGGGAAGTCTTTCGTTCCGTTGGTGGCTTATTTGTACTGGTTGCTTCTTTTCTTGGTTTCAAGGGAAATCTTGAGATGACCCTGGCTGCTCGTTTATCTACTCAAGCTAACCTGGGCCGAATGGATCTTTTAAGTGAACAATTAAAGGTCGCTGTTGGCAATATTGCGCTTATTCAATGTCAAGCTGTGATTGTTGCCTTTCTTGCTTCAGCCATTGCCATTGCTTCAACCTCATTGCAATTAATGACTTTCGATCTATCCAAAAGTTTAATCTTGATCTCTACCTCGTTGGTCACTGCCTCAGTAACTGGTTTATTTTTGGCTGTCGTAATGGTTTCTGTTGTAATTATATCAAGGAAAGCTAACGTTAATCCAGATAATGTGTCAACACTTATTGCTGCCTTTCTTGGTGACTTAACTGCTGTTTGCCTGATTGCCGGTTCAGCGTACGCTTTTCATCGCTATTATTCACTTGAATTAACCTGTAGTGTTATTGCCTTTTTCATATTCACTCAACCTATTTGTATTTGGATTGCTTATACAAATGAATATACGAGAACCATCATTGGTCAAGGCTGGGTTTCCATTATCATGGCTATGATCATTTCCAGTTTAGGTGGTTTCATCTTTGATTATGGAGTTGTACATTTCAAAACAATTGCTCTCTTCCAACCAATAATTAACGGCGTCGGTGCTAATCTGGTTGCTGTTCAAGCAAGCCGAATATCCACATATTTCCATCGACGAAGCTGTCTAGGAGAGTTCCCAACTACTGAAGATGGAGGAAAAATGAAAATTTGTACACCACCTCATCGAGCTTTCTTTGGATCAGGTAATAAACTCAAATTCTTGGTTCTTTTTTTCGCAATTTATGAGATCTTTTGGTTTTGGGAAATTCACAGAAATAGACAATTTTCCAAGTTCGTTTGTAAATATTTTAAAATGTTCAAATTCGTGAATAAACATGCAAATAGTGCAGTTCAAGTTAGTTTATTTATCAATTTTAGGTAAATATTTTCAGGAATTGAACATTTAGCTTTCAATCACAGTAAATCAATGCTAGTAAAACTATACATCTTTTACATGATATGTTTTTGTATACAATACTACAAAAATTTTAACCCAAATCGTATAATTACCTCTAAATTTTTCAAATTTGCACTTTACAACAATTAAATAGCTATTAGGTTAATTAAATCTTGATGCCATCAATCAATCACAATAAACAGAAAATCTTTCTATGTATTACTTGTTAATCAAGGTTTAAACCAATTAGAATTGGTATTTTGCAGCCATAAAAATAAGCAGCAACGAGAATCTGATTCTGAATGTAAACGGAGTGGAAGAGGTAAAAAATTCAAACTATATTCAATAATGAATCAATACATTTATCAATTAATCAATCAAATCATATCATAAATCATCAATCTTCAGCATTAAAAGTCAATCCAGCTTACTGTGATAATTTAAATGAATAAACAGTGCACCAGCTTACTATTGTACATCAAAAATAACCTTTACACTAATCCGCTAAAAATCAAGTTGAACTTGACTTATTCAATTCAATAGAAATGCAATTGTAATTTAACAAAAAAAGGATTAAAGCCATTTTGTTGAGGTCAATCTATATCTCGAATAACCATTTCCTATTACATTTTAGTTCTTATTATCTTGATTCAAAGGTTAATTTAATTTCTAATTTTTCTTTTTTCTCTGTTTTACCAATGAATGGCACCTTTTAGATCCAAATGCAAAAACAGCTCGTCTTCTACTTTTAATGGTTGTTCCTGGTCATATAATATACATTGTTGCTTTGAAATTGATTTTACCACGATTAATCTGGATAACTGGAATGTTCCTACTCGCTTTCATGGTTGTGGCTTTAGTCCAAGTTGCCTTATTGCTGTACATTGCTCATGTTTCAGTTCCATTACTCTGGAAGTTCGAATATGATCCTGATAACAATGCTATTCCCTGTTTAATGTCATTGGGAGATCTTTTTGGTACAGCATTATTTACTGGAGCTTACATTATCCTCAGAATCATTGGTGATCCAAATGGTAGTCTAAATTAGTTAATAAGAGATCATCTTTTCTTGGGAAAATAATCATCATTAGTACTTCAGTCATGACGGCCACCAAATTGGAATCACTATTGCTGTTAAAATCTTAAGTCAGCTATGGTTCAAGCTTTTTAATAATAATGAGATTAATCAACTTTGAGCTTGATTCTGAAATCTCTTCCTTTGTTATGAAAGGTTTTAAACTTTTATTCAATTAGATTGACTCTGTTGAAGTGATTCATTTTACTATTATTATTACATTAAAATCTTTACCATTTACCAATATTTACACTATTAATCCTGCATTTGTTGATTTATACTTCAAGAATCAAGATTCATGAAACGAAGCTAACCTTGAAATTCATCATTTCTCTTTTATCTACAATTTGTACAATTCAATCAATATTTTCACGATCATATGACTAGCCATTTCTGTAACATCTAGATTGATGACAGTTTATGCGTTTGAGATTAACTTTTTTTTACAACCACAAAATTAAATGCCAACTGTAAAAAAGGTATTAATTATTTATCGATTTAGTTTTTGTTCATTGATTGTTAACGTTGGCGCCGTGTGAATCAAGTATCAATGGACAATGGCTGTTCATTTTTTTAATGAGATACGTAAATGTAAGAGCTAGAATCAAAAGTATTTAATGTCAATTTTCACTGGGATTAATAGATACACAAATGTAATTAAAATTTTCAAATTGCTTTTGTCATTAACACTCGCTTCTTCTTATTTGCCTTCTTTTCGATAACTGATCACCATTGATAAGTTGAAGTTCTAGATGACATGGAATTATAAATTAAGATACTGTTAAGAGGGACAAATTGCTTGGTAATAAATTTAACAGCTTCTTGAGCAGCACAGCCACTAATGAATGCAGAAATTGAATGTAACTCAGCTCCTCCATATCGAGACATTTCATGAATGAAATCATCTTTCGATAAGTTAGCACAGCCTAGATCATTTATAATATCTTTAAAACAACTTTTTAAGGTTGAAATATCACTTTCAACAAGATCATCACAATAACCTGGATATCTATTGTAAAGAGTAAAAAATCGACTAATGGAACGAAACATCAGGTAAAATATCAGGTCATCACTCTCATCTCCGTCAAAATCGGCACAATTCACTAATTCTCTCAATTTAGTTGCCGTTTTAATTGAAATCTTGTCATCCTGATTTGAGCCATACTCGGACCATATCGGCGAGGTTCTAATAATCTTCAAAAAATGGGTATTGCGACAAAATGTTTTAACTTGTTCTTCTGATATTGTGTCCATTGATTTTCCTAATGAACTACAAACCGAAGTAAGGCAACTATAGAGGGTTTCGGCGTCTTCTTTAGCTTTAGTTTGATATATTTGTTGAAGTTTAACATAATTTGTAGTGTCCGCAGTCATATCAGGCAAGGATCCTCTGACAGGCAAACAGCCGTCACTTTTTTCATTTAAAAATAATTTCAAAGCTCGAACTAATAGCCAAAAGTTTGAATTTTCAACCATACCTTCCATGACTTTCTCCACGGAAATATCATTAAGTAAATATAAAGTATCACTGGGAATCTTGTTTGACGGCAATAAAACAGTATTGACCGATCTGATGGCTTCTTCAAAATTGTCCAATTCGATTTCACCTTCGATGACGATTTCGGTTGTATCAGCTTCTATTTTTTTCCTGACATTGTTTCTTATTTTAGCCATACATTCTCTAATTAATTTGCGTATTTCTTCTTTCTCTTTGAATGTAGTGGGTATACAATTAGGTGACTTGCCACCAGCTTTTTGCCATTCTTTAAGAAATTTGTAAATAATTACAACAAAGGGTATTTGGGCAACTTCAGATCTACTGTACGTTTCAAAATCTTTGAAGGATTCTAGATATTCCTTGAGCTCTGCAAAGGAAAAAATCAAAGGTTAGTTGATTGGATCAAAGTAGCACCTTACAGGTCAAAGACAGATAAATATTACCTTTGAATGGCCTATCTAATCTCAAGTCTTCAAGTGTATTGTCTGGATGAGCCTCAATGACGGGATGTTCACGAACTTGAATCCTAATAAGACCGACAAATCCGATCGAGTAGGCAAGGATTAAGGGTATATTGTATTCCCATGTGATTTCTGATAGCTTAATCAGAGTTTTTTCATTATGTACATTAGCTGCTATGACTGTGGTGAAATTTTTAAACAATGATGGATTACTTTCTAGTAAAGTTTCAACTGATTCTTCGATATAATCACCACTAACATCAGGATTAAGTTCAAGAAGCATTTGAGAACTAACAGAGGCACGAGATTTACCAAGAGAAGTTGAAGGGTCACAGAAAAAATTATTGTCATCTTCAGTTGAAACCTTGGATCCATCGATAATGGTAAATGATCCAATACCAGCAAGAACGAGGTTCTTCAAGATCTCAGTTCCAGTTGCATTAGCGTTAATCAAGCAAACTGAGCTTCCCTCAATAAGATATTGTCCAGTGTCACCCCAAATACGCAATTGACGATCATACTTACGGTTTTTTTCATTCTCGTAATTATTAGCCGGTGACGATGGACTTTTTGGAGATTTTTGATAACTAATTAGGTCACCTAAGCGATTCATATCAAATTGATGGTAAAAAACTAGTTAACGGGAATAGAAACCGAGCTTAAGATGAAAAATTTTGAACAAAAAAAACCTACAAAACAAAATTTGACTCTTAATGAATCTCCTTGACAACATAACATCTTAGCTACTCCATCTGGCGCTTGTAAAAGCCAATACGATGCTCGATGCCAATATAAGTATTTATTGAACAATCAATATTTTTTCACAGAATCGATGCACTAGAATGAAGCAATGAAGTAATGGGCCATTATTTCGCATATCGTGACATAATGGCTCAAGCACCAAACCGGTTATTGATGATTTATACCAATACCAATAACAAATTATTTGAATTTAATTTCAAACTTTATTTTGATACTTGACCCAAGTGTCAACTTGATTGTCAAAAGCCACTCTTTTTTTGTAAACAAAGGATTCATTTTTGCATGTTTTTGAACGAACTTAATTTCTCATTCAATTGGCTAATTAATAGATTACTCTTGAATATAATGTTTTCAGTTATTTCTAGTTGAGTTTTGTTGGCCAATTTTTTTACACATTGTGCTTAAAATTAGTATAAAGCCATTTCTGGCTCCCTTGTTGAACCGAGAAAAAGAGATTAAGCGAAACATGTAAGATAAAATCGGTTTTATTACATGAATTATTAATATTTGAATTCAATCGGTAATAAAAAGTAAACAAAATGATTGTTGCAAAAAGTCTTCACCACCGGTTGTTCCCAAGAGGTCACCCTGCTAAGTACTATTCCGGCCCAAGGTTGCTTAACTTCGGAGATCTGACGAGATCCGGTGTTTTCAACCTGGTATGAGCGAAGACAATAATTAGGTGCATAAAATTGTATTAATATTTAATTTGCTTCTGCAACTTGAATTGACTTTTCTAGTTTAAAGTGTATTTTGATTTTAAATAACCATTTTCAGTCAGAACTTATTTGTCTTTTGCTATTAGGACAATATAACAAGATGAGTAGTAGAGGATTTAAATTCAGTGCATACTAAATTGATGCCAATATGGATCACAACAGCCAGCCGATCCAACAAGTAGAGTGGTTTAGTTTATCAAACTTGTGTTCCTTATTAATTTGCATCAATTTATAAAAAATTGATCTATCAATATGAGATTCAGTGGAATGAGAAACATTTGGGATATGATTTGTCTATCAATTTAATTATTCTCCTAGAACCAGGCAGATTGTTGGATTTAAAAAGTTGATATTGTAAGTCACCCAAATACAAATTCGCTGTTAAACTCTTGAGTTGAGCTAACTGAGCATTCGAGATGTCCGAGAAATGCCAATTACATTGAGACCATACGCATAGTTTGAATGGAAATTTGATTAATGTGAAAATGCATAAGTTGAATTAAACGAAATGCAAGATGAAAAACAAATTATCTTTTTTTATTGAACAATATTCATTTTTCAGCAAATAATACACACGTTAGATGCAAATACTCCTCATAAAGGTACAATGAATCACAGTAATGGTTAAGTGAACAAAAACGGGCCAAACTTAAGTCAATTTTTAGGTTCATCTTTAGCGCTTTAAGTTTGTAACTATTAGTCTCCTTTTACCCATACATCAAAGACAACTGGCTCAGGTGCTCGCTGTAAACAGATCAAAAAAGTAAAGTGTGAAACGATTGATGAAAAAGATGATTAAAAATGATTAAATATACTCACAGCGCTATTGAATTGGCATTGATGCTTTTTGGGGTCATTTTTGTTGCAATCAGTTTCGCGAATGATCATTTCGATTTCAAATCTGTATCCAGAAAGGGTCTGTCTCTTAGCCTGATTAATTGACACCAATCTTTTGTACCGATCACCGAACTCTTTATTTTGTCTTTCAAGAGCTTGCTCGGTGTACTTTTGAATAATCGGATCATCAACTGGAACCGTCACCCATGGACCAAAAAGATTCTTAGCAGGAGCTTGTCTGAAGTCATCTTCAGACTCTATCAAAGTTGTCTCTGATATTTGACCGCTTTCATTTGTCCATACAGCTGCAAATAAACATGTAAAGATTATGAGTTTCATTCTGAAGCTGATTTATAGTCAAGTTTAAACTATTCATAATCTTGACAACTGGCTGAGTATAATTTCATTTTTCATTTCAACATTTATTCAAGAGTAATTGGATATTTAAAGATTGTTGATGAATGTCGCTGAACTTGATTAGCAGCTATTCAATCTAAAAGATCTAGCAGTGATAACAAATTGATCACAGATGTTTCTGTAGATGTGTTTTACAATAACTTTGCAATTCAAAATCTTTTCAGCAGGAATTATTTAAATTGAATTAAGATTTGTTTGGCAAAACTCTCTTCGTCTCATGCATATAACATCTATTGAAATTTTGAATTGTAAAGGTGATTAGTTCGAGAAACAAAAAGGCTTAATTGTCGAAGCTTGGATTATGTTCTAATCAGAATCAGTTTCATTTCAAGATGTTGATCAATTTAAACATGAAACTAAAATCAGGATTGGTGAAACTTGTTAAATTCAAAATCCCAATGATACTTCCAATGGCAGTTATGGTAACTAAGGTTTGAACAACATTTTGCTAACCAAGAAACAAGCAAACCAAATGGGTTGAAATAAAGTGGATAACAATTGAATGAGTTCATCCTTATTAACCTCTAGTCAAAGAAGCTCCATAAGGATTTCAAGATTCATACGAGAGAAATGTCAGATTTCAGCATTTCAAATATTCCGTTAATTTTACTCATGGTTTAGTGGCATCTTACATGGTAGAAGGAAAGTTGCTTGGTAATTAATTCGACAGTTTCTAGTAAATTGAGCTTCTTTTAAATTCAAATATTTAATGTTACTAGACTTCAAAAGAGAAGATTTCTATGAAAATAAATATTTCCTTTTGGTATTCCCATGCATGATCTTATTCGCTGCTCTTCGGGCTTGATATAGTGATAGTTAAACCTACCTGAGTACAACTTTTTTTAATTTTCAAGACAAAATTTTGTCTTGATTTTTCATTGCTTTCAATTGGTTTACTAAGTTCATTATTTCTTATCATTTTCATCTTAATTTCGACTTTTTTATCAGTTCTAATTAATCTCTTTATTACTTTCTTTAGAGCAAACTATGCATATTAAAGGGTGTATTGTTTAAGAGTGCAAAAGAGTAACATTTACTTATCTTATTGCGCTGGCTATGACAACAAATATATTGATGAGATGAAGATAAAGGTAAAAATGGACAATGATGAAAAATGCATCATATTTATTAACATCTTTATCATCATAATCACCACAATCAGGTAAATTAACGTTACCCAATTTTGAAGTTAAAATTGAGGACCTGCTCAAATGGATTTGAATTTTTAAATTCATTATACAACTTTCTCAAAATATCTCTGAACAAAGTTGTATCATCTCCTTCTAGACTCAAAATAAATACAAGCAAAGGTTAAAAAATAAATATTATATAAAATTCACTCATGAAGGCCAAACCTGGTTCTGCGTAACATTTTTTTCAGTCCTAAGGTGTAATAAAATTTTGATAATGAAGGTTTAGGACTAGGTTGATTACTTAGACCAGGATAATTGACGATTTCAAAATGTTCATCCATACTAGCTTTTCGGTAGACTTCAAATAAGTTTTCCACGCAATAAAAATTCTGAACTCAGACTTATTTGATGAGAGATGCAATTTCAAACCAAGACATCTCAGTTCACATACACAGGTTTAGGAAGATACATCAAATTTAGTTATTAGAGGTTAAAACATACTTTAGGACGACACTAGTTGGAACAATTTTAATATATATAAGTATTGAGGCGGTAGATAAAGCTTTATTCTAACCTAGTTCTGTAAATCTCCGCTAGATGGCAACACTTTTTTGAATTCTCCATAACTTTTTACCCAGGGGGCCAACTCATGTCCACTCAATAGCTAGTCTCTCAACAGTTAACTTCAAAAAAGTGCCATGGCTAACGAAGAACAACGCTACAGGATAAAAATCCTTTACGAAAAACGGCGGTCACTCAGCCAGATCCACGATGAAATGGTAAATACGTACCAGGCTGCATGCCCTGAACTCCCTACTATACAGTATTGGTATCACCAGTGCAAAATTGGTCGACAGGATATGAGTAATAGGACTTTAACTGGAAGGCCGCCAGAAATTGACTATGAAAGTCTCGCCCCCCGTATCTTGGCTGCACTTAAAAAAGATAAGAAATCAACTTTGGACGAGCTTTCTGTGATGTTTGGTGTATCAAAACCCACCATTCATATATCCTCCATGACTACCTAAGGCTCAATAAGTTAGGTCCAGTCTTTGTCCCACACACTCTCACATCTGACCAAGAAAAACAAAGAATGGCAGCTGCTCAACGTGGTTTGGTGTGCTACAACAGAAGCCATAAGATGTTTTTCCAAAAACTATTCACGTGTGACGAGACCTGGTTGTCCGTGTATCAAGAAGAGACCAGATCGGAGTCACTAGAATGGGTGAGTGACCGGTCAGAACTGACTCGAGTCCCAACTAGTGAAAGACGTGACCCAAAAGTGATGGCGACTGTCTTCTGGGATTCTGACGGCATCATTAAAATTTTTTGGATAAAACAAGGTGCCACCATAAACGGAGAGGTTTACAGACAATATTTAGTCGAAGTGAATTCTTTAATTCGGAGTTTAAAGTGTGGTATAGGCTCAACAAAGACTCTTTATCTTCAAGATAATGCCAGACCCCATAAGGCAGTTGCAACTATGGACCGCATAAAGGAATTAGGATGGGCTTTGCTTGCCCACCCCCCTATTCTCCTGAACTGGCTCCCTCCGACTTTTTAATCTTTAGAAATTTGAAAAGATATGTAAGGGGGCGGAGATTTTCGTCTCTAGATGAGCTAAAGGCTGAAGTTGAAGCATATTCTGCAAGGCAGCCCCCCAAATGGTATGCAGAGGGGATGGAAGGCCTAATACCCCGCTACCAACGCTGTATCAGTGCCTCTGGCAAATATTTCGAATAAAAAAGTTGATACCGCCACCCTATCACCATTAGAATAAAGCCTTATCTACCGCCTCAATATAAAGGTAAAAGACAATAGCATATCAATTTCTAAGTTCAATTGGCCAGGGCTTCCGCAGTTGGTCCATACGACGACCAAACAAAAAAATGTCGGCCATTTTATGCGGAGTGAGGGAGAAAATCATCCTCACAAATGGCCGACCCAGCAAAAACCAACCAATTGTGGCCTTTCCCTACCTACTGGAGGTAGGGCAAGGTAGTGTTAACCGAAACTGGTTAAAAACCAGCTTTGCCTTCCAATCGTAAAATTTCATCTTGACAATTCATACCAAACTTTTTCCGATCAGGTTACTTACTTATACAATAAATTTTCAACGATATTTTATTGATATTTGATTCAATTTGATTTACAGTGATCAGCATTCATGATGTCGGAGCAGGTAAGCCATAGAAAAATCTAAAACTAAAATCTTAACTAAATAATGTTTTTCAGAATTTAGATGTTAAGGCTTCATGTCAAGAAGCAGAACTATCCGTCTCCTCTCAAAGGGTAAGTGCACTTCTTTCTATGTCTAATTCATTATTAATAATTGCTGTTTTAATCTTTCATCTCCAGATTATGCGAATTCATGCAGATCTATCAGAAGAAGATTATGTCTCCTCTCAGAAGGTAATGCCAATTGATGCAGATCTATCAGAAGAAGATTATGTCTCCTCTCAATGGGTAAGTTCACATTTTATTTCTTATTTGTACAGATATCAGTATTTGTTACTAGATGCGAAGATAAGTCTTCGATTTACTAATGCCTTTTTTATCTCCATCTCCAGCTCATTCAGGAGCCAACTGATGAAGACGTATCAGAAGAAAAAGGTGAAACTGGCTCGGCTCAGAAAGTAAGTTTTCTCAAGTATTTGTATTCATTAGTATTAATTCGTTTTCATTTTTCTATTGAAGGTGCAGTCAGTGGAAGCCGTTTTGTGCAGTTTGGGTGAGCCATCGGAAGCGAAAGTGCTGTCTCAGTGCCAATGTAGCATGATGGTTCAAAAACAGATTCAGATAATGGAATTATCGATTCAAGAATTACAGAATTCAATAAAGGATATTCAAGCACAACTAGCTCCACAATTCGCTACTGAGCAGTAAAATTGCTTTTTTATCAACATTGATAATTAATATCAACATTTGTAATCAAACAATAAAGTTTAATTTGTTTTCAATGTTTTGTGATTTAATTTGTTCAATTCATATCCAATATGCTTAATAGCCAGCAACAGGAAATTCAAAATGCAATTCAATTTTTCAACGATTGTCTGTTGCTTTTTACTTCTTAGGCAGTCGATCCTCTAACCAAGGCGTCAGGATAGATATTAATTGAAGAACCGAACCGCAACCAGATAGGGATTATTTAGATAAAAGAGATTTGCGACGCAGCATTGCTTGTGTCTTTTTCTCTTCCTACGAGTTGCCAAAACAGGTGAATTATCATGATTGAATGTTATTGAATCAGAAAAAAGATTCAATTTCAGTATAAAACGGTGTTTAGACCGTAAAAGCTTGTAGTCATTTTTCTTGATTATCCGCCTCAGGTTTTTCTCGGGCCTGAGAACAATCTGAGGTTGCCAGTCAAGTGAAATGGAAGAAAAAGAAATTCTGTTTAATTAAGTTGTATTCAATTTTCTCAGTCTTTTTCGCGTTCAAAGTATTAATTAAGAAGCAAACTATCAATTTAATATGAATTGTTGACTAATTCTAAACTGAAAATTGAATTGATTAGTTTAATCATATATACATTGAATACTTGCTTAGGAATGTGTTGCTTAGTATGTAGAAGATAGATTTTCAATCAGAATTTTCTTACAAAATTGAACTTAAATCAATTTAATTTATCCAAACAGGTAAATTATCATGATTGAATGTTATTGAATCAGAAAAAAGATTCAATTTCAGTATAAAACGGTGTTTAGACCGCAAAAGCTTGTAGTCATTTTTCTTGATTCTCTGCCTCAGGTTTTTCTCGGGCCTGAGAACAACCTGAGGTAGCCAGTCAAGTGAAATTACAAAAGTTACTAAATTGAACTGAAATCAATTTAATTTATCCAAACCGATTGCTAGTTGCTTTATTAATAAAATGATTGCACTAGTAATAATTTGATCGAAAATTGTGCAACTATCATGATTAAATTTTATTTTGACCCTCTACCTCATATGCGTGCAAAATCACTTTAAATATCTAAGAATGTCTTCGGTTGCAGAGTGTTCTCAGTCAGCTATAATTTGCTTTAGCCACTGAGTATCTTCTAGCTAGCGAAAAAAAGCTCAATATAAAGTGCTATATGATAGCGATTTGTTCAACTATCATGATTGCGTTTGATTTAGGCCGTCTACCTCAGTAAATTCTCGAATCCGAGGTGATACTGAGGTTGCTAGTCAACAAACTTTGAGATGTCTGACTAAAATGCAACCAGATAGAAATAACATGGGCTTTTCATGAAATGAAAGTAACAATTACTGGGAGTACTCTTTTCTGAGTCAATCTGAAGTTTTGAGTCAACAAGATTTGCAGTCAATCGCAAATAGATAGAAAGTCATTTAGCCCAGTTTTTTCATCTAATTAAGCGAAAAAAATCACAACAAATATGGGGTGAATTATTGTAATTTATTTTAATAAGATTATTCAAATTTGATTTTGAGGTAAATTTTTAACAGTTTCATATTAAGACCTAAAAGATGTGTGAGATGTGATTTTAAATCTTCCCAAGACTCGTCTTTGTTGTCAATTGCAAAGGTGCAAGGATCAATCGATCCATCTAGAGAATAAACTGCTCATAGGGTTCATGTTCAGATTGGTGAGCTACATTTGTTGGTTTTGCAATTTCAACAGTATAAAGATATTTGAAATTTTTCGATGTACAAATAATCAATTTCGTATCCACGATTTTTGTCTTGCCATTCATTTGGCACCAAATTAGGGAATAATAAATAACATAATAAGATTTGTATTTTATTTTTCGGCTCCTTTGGATCGTAATTGCGGTCAACTGATTTGCCATAATAAACATTTTTCAAATTGAAATCACCTGCAAGAGCTATTGCATCAACTGCGTCCCACTCGATATCTCGAGCGTCTTTACCCCCCGTTTGCAGCCGCACGACTGCAGAAAAGACGTCCACTAAATATATGAATTCATCTTTTGATCCTTTACACGTCCGGTGGCAATTTATGATTCCAAGCGTTTTGTCATCACATTTCACGACTGTCACCAAAAAATCTCCACGATTATTGGCAAAGGTTTGGATAGTCCCTTGGAAATCCTCTCTTTTAAAACATGTTAAGATTTATTAATTATGTCGTATCGCCATGCTGCTCGTTTAGTTGGCGAGCGCTTAGCTTGGTTATCTAGTTTTCCACACAATCCATGTTTGAACTGATTGCTTGCACTTGGTGAAATTTCCTGGAGGCAAACTACACATTTTACATCTTGATAAGAGCGATCCTAAGGTGAACCAGAGAAGGTCAGGTTTTTTATAAAGGCTGTGATTAATTAGACAAAATCCAGTCATTTCAAGAAACTCAAAGGAACGAAAATTAACTTGGAAACTAAATGAACTGAAATGTAAGGATACGAAACTGAATAGAACTTTGCGCTAAAAGCGTTGCCATAGTTTAGCCCTCAGTCGGATTGAAGGTATTGTGGCTCGACATTCAGATCCAGACTTTTACCGGCAACATAGGATAAAATTCAACAAGTATTTGGACAGGATTTATTATCGTTATGGTCTGCCGACATGTAGCAAAGATTGCTATTATTTATATTTTGATACTTAATTAATAAATGATGCATAATGAATTGGTTTGTATTAAAAATCAATTTCAATATTTTAATTTTATGTTTTCGTTATTGTGTATTTTGTGTGAAGCGCGTGAAAAGAGCTACAATGCTAGAATTGATTGTTTTTGTAATAAGATGAGAGTCACTCAGTGGCAAATAACTCAGTGGTAAAGCAAATTATAGCTGACCAAGTGATCTCAGCAAAAGTATTTGCACGTCAAGTGTACACCTCAAGTGGTACTCAAGCATGAGGTTGAGATTTACAAACGAAAAAAACAAGGAGATAAACGCGATTATTCTGCCTCAGCATGTTCTTGAACCCGAGGTTATAGTGAGGTTGCTAGTCAACAAACTTGCAACCAGATTGAAATAACATGGGCTTTCAATAAGATGAGGGTAACAATTGCTGGGAGTGCTCAATCAGCTATCATTCACTTTAGCCACTGAGTATCTTCTAGCTAGCGAAAAAAAGCTCAATATAAAGTGCTATTTGATAGCGATTTGTTCAACTATCATGACTGCGTTTGATTTAGGCCATCTACCTCAGTACATTCTCGAATCCGAATTGATACTGAGGTTGCTAGTCAACAAAATTTAAGATGTCAGACCAAGATGCAGTGCAGAAAGGTCTGACATTCAAAAATAAACTGCCGTTCTAGGTTTATAGGCATAAAACCAAATTTTATTCAATATTCGTTATCTTGAAGTCAAACCTTTCAAAACGCATTTTGAAGTTCTTTTTATAAAAAGAATAATCTCATTCATCAGTATTTCTTAAGTTGCGAATGTTTGTGCTAAAAAATCCATCTAAACTTCAAGTATTCCTAAAATTCTTTCTTTCGAAGGTCTTTTTTATTAGCGCTTAGTACAGACAAAACGATCGAAGGACTGATGTCCAAACGCTCGCTCAGACTACGCCGGCTCACGGCTGACCTAGTATTAATGATTATATCAATAACAGTTTAACAAGTTTACATCATTTATTTCACATAAAAATCTTCTCTTTCTTTTCAATTCGTCTTCTCTCACTCAATGTTCATTTAGATGAACATTGAATTAAAATATTAATCATTATCCGATTGTGAATAATTAAATTTTTCGACATTTATTATGTCCTTCAATTGATTTAAATGATGTTTTATCACTTTAACATGCATCAATTGGTTAACATTGAAATACATGTACTTTGTAAATCAATGTATTAAAGGAAAAAATATTGAATTAATAATAATGTTGGTTGAGATGATCAATGACTCTGTTGAATTGTAATAGTTTTGTTGCAAGTGATGATGAAGATGCTGATCTAATTGGCAAGAAAAAAAATGCAAATGATGAGAATTGGGTTCAAAGGTTGAATTGGTTGCGTTTAACCATAACATCCATCAAAATATTTTTTGATACTAAAAGGTTTTATTGTTAGTTAATGATTTCTAATCAATTCTTGGTGTGATTAGTTCAACATTCAGCTAACGCTTGATCTTTACTCGATTTACCTTTTGTCTGGTGGACAATCACTGATGAAATTGACTTCAAATTTTTCATTTGGTCTCTTTTAGTACAGTTGAGACACCAAATTTTTAACCAAACTCTTTACTCAAAAGATAGTTTTGAAAATATTTCTAGTCTAACAATAAACCATCAACCTAAATAACCAAAAAAAAATTTTCCCCAACACAATACGAGATTCTTTGGGCTGTGATTTGTCCATCAAGGTTGTTTCCGATGAAAAATGGATCGAGTTATCTAGATCCAAAAAAGTCGATTCAGATCAATTTACATCGAAATTTTTGGACTTAATTTGTTCTAAAAATGATCTAAAGGCTGAAAAAAACATTCACAGGTCAAAAAAGTCACCGGAAGTAAATCCAATTAACATTTCACCGGAAAAATCTATTGTGACGTCACAAAACGTCACAATTTATTGACATTGAATCGGATTCAATCTCAATAAATTTTTCATCGGAAACACCTCAATTTTATAATTCTCATAGAACCAGACAGATTTTTGGATTTAAAAAGTTAATATTGTAAGCCATGCAAATTGAAATTCACTATTAAACGTAACTCGTAACGTTTAACGTAAATGCGAGATGAAAAACAAATTGAATGTTAAATTTTATTGAATAATATTATTTTTCAGCAAATAATACACACGTTATATGCAAAATATATGCCTCCTTGTAAAACTTTTCATTATACAAAGAAAAAAATAAGTTCAATCAGAAGTTCGATCTTAATGTCGCTTGCATTTATTGTTAAATCAAGAAAAAAGGTCTTGATCCATGGTGTTTCAGAGCTATTTTAATTGAGGTGTAATTTAGGTAAACTATTGGTTTCTTGTGTTTACCCATACATCGAAGACAACTGGTTCAGGTGCGCGCTGTAAACAAATCAAAAAATTAAAGTGTGATCGATTGATCAAAAAGAATGAAAAATGGTTAAATATACTCACAGCGCTATTGAATTGGCATTGATGCTTTTTGGGGTCATTTTGATGGCACTCAGTTTCGCGAATGGTCATTTCGATTTCAAATCTGTATCCAGAAATGAACTGTTTCTTAGCCACATCAACAGACATCAATCTTTTGTAATGACCATCGTACTTTTTATTTCGTGTTTCAACGGCTTCCTCGGCGTACTTTTGAATAATTGGATCATCAACTGGAACCGGCACCCATGGACCCTTAGTAGAGGCATGTCTGAAGTTATCTTCAAGCTCTATCAAAGTTGTCTCTGATATTTGACCGCTTTCATTTGTCCATACAGCTGCAAATAAACATGTAAAGATTATGAGATTTACGAGTTTCATTCTGAAGCTGATTTACAGCCAAGTTTTAACTATTCACAATCTTTTCAACTGGTTGAGTTTAATTTCATTTTTTCATTTCAACATTTATTAATTCATTTTAAGAGTAATCTGATATTCACAGATTGCTGATAAATGTCGCTGAACTTGATTAGCAGCTATTCAATCTAAAAGATCTAGCAGTGATAATTGATTAGCGATGTTTCTGTAGATGTGTTATACAATAACTTTCAAAAAGCTTTTCAGCAGAAATCGTTTCAATTAAGTATTAGATGTACTTTTAACGTAAAAACAATATGAATTTCAGGTATTTAATTGGACGGAATCAAGATCACTTTATTGGGGAAACAAATATTTTACATGAAAATGATGTCTTGAATTTCAAATCAACTGGCCATTTAAATTGAGCCAGTTTAGATTCCTTTGCCAATCAAATTGCTGAATGGGGTAAAAAATCAAACTTTGCCCTTTTATATTTTCTAATCAGAATCAGTTTCATTTCAAGATGTTGATCAATTCTAACATGAAACTAAAATCATGATTGGTGAAACTTTGTAAGGTTTGTTCAACATTTTGCTAACCAAGAAACAAGTTAACCAAATGGGTAACCAAATAAAGTGGATAACAATTGAATGAGTTCATCCTTATTAACCTCTAGTCAAAGAAGCTCCATAAGGATTTCAAGATTCATACGAGAGAAATGTCAGATTTCAGTATTTCAAATGGGCTGTTTCAAGTTACGCATAACACATAAAATGCCGTTCGCAGTTCAAGTGGTCCAATAAAAGGTTCAAACCCGAATTTTGATGCTAACACTAATAATCAACATTGTTTATAAGAATAGACAATTTAATTTGACATATGATTTAGTGGCATCTTACATGGTAGAAGGAAAGTTGCTTGGTAATTAATTCGACCGTTTCAGTAAATTCAGCTTCTTTTAAATTAAAATATTTAATGTTACTAGACTTCAAAAGAGAAGATTTCTATGAAAATAAATATTTCCTTCTGCTATTCCCATGCATGATCTTATTCGCTGCTCTTCGGGCTTGATTAAATTATCTTAAATTAGATAAATCAAGAAAAAAAGGCATAACTTACCCTAAAAGATGATATTTTTTACACTTGTCACAGTTTAAACCAAAGAAAACTGGTTATTTTCCTGATTTCCATTTCCAGTACTTCGCATCTAACAACTTGTAAGTGACATTGTTGAAATCATAAACTCCTAAAGCATAAAACTGGTGTTTTGTCTCTTTTTTAACTATTTAATACAATCAACCGTCAGCTGATTAACTTGAATAAAACTAATAAATCTCTGGAAAATTACTGCTCATTTCTGATGCTCATCTTCATCAAGAAATGCGGTTAAATGCGTGAGACTTAAAAAGAAATCTGTCGCCATTTTAAAAATGGTTGTTGGATAAGTTGAACTTTTAGTAATTTGTTTACTAGCTTTACCAAAAGTAACTCTTTCTTTTTCCCTCTTTTTTTGTTTATCTTAACAAACACTATTTTTGTTAAAATGCGCCAAATTGCCATTTCATGTTTCATCTCTTACAGCTTAATTTTATTAGTGATAAATTGATTCAGAGCTACTTGATTAATTGCCAAAATTTTTAGCCATTTGCTTACGTTCCTTGCTCCTAACCCAGCAGTATTTACTGATTTCCAATTATTTCTATATTTCATACTATTTTGGTTATCTAATGTTAACATTTACTCTCACTTTAATCAACAATCTCGGTGTTACATCAAACAAGGAAATTATCGTTGGATTAGCCGGATATCCTTCATCTTCTTCACTCTTTTTTTGTGTGTGTACATTTTCTTATTATTTTTATCTTTCCCATCAAAAGTAATGCAACAAGTTGGACCAACTTTTTTTCAAAGAGACTTGTCAGTGATTTACACCTTTTTAAGGCAACAACAGCAACACTTGAGTAGAAATTTTTATCCATAACAGGAAGATCCCAACAGTTTGAAGAGTTTTTTTCCATTCATCATTATATTCTCACTGTATAAACACCAATAACAATCATGCAGTTACTCATCACTCTTCAAAATATACTTTTTATTTTTATTGTTCTAGTGACGCAAGGAAAAATCTCTGTATCAGTATCTACATTATCACCATCATCTTCAATAGTTGAAACGATTGATATTTCATCCGATTGGAAACAAGTGAGAAATGAATCTCGTCGTATTGGTGTCTACAATCTCTGTAAGGTCCACTTTAATACTGGACGTGACCTCTGTAATAAAACTGTTTTAGAAGGAGAATTGACTTCTGAATCTTCAGATTTTTATCCGGAAAACTGTCACTGTGATGATGATTGTGTCCAATTTAATGATTGTTGTATCGATAAAGTTGCTAGTTCTGCCTTCAAATTATCAAACTTTGATCCCACAAGCCCTAGTCAGCCTTGGTCTTGTGTAGACTTGCCGATCTCGTTACATGGACTCTATGCCTTTAAACAATGTAAACCATCATTTCGTTCAAGTGAAATTGAGCATCTTTGCATTTCAGAACCTAAATCATTTCTTCAATGGCTACCGGCATTTAGTTCCTCATCGGGAATATTCTATCGTAACTTATTTTGTGCTTTTTGCAATTTAGATCATGACAGTCTTCACAATTGGAACTTGACAATTACATGTGATCACAATACATCAATGTTGGATATCACCCCTTACATCAATGAGAAACATTTCAATTATTCAACTGGATTATGGGAGTTTATCGCTCCTGATCTCGGAAATGATCAATATGATGGTTTATTTATCGATAATAAATGGAGATGTAAACCTTCACTCCCAGAATTGGAACAATATGATAGTAGAAGTAAATTTGGCACTCGCTCATGTCAACCTGTTATCGATTCATGTTCAACTGATTGGACTGATCCAATTGTAGCAAGCAAATGTTCAGCTTATACCTTTCTTGTAGGTCTACCTTCAACTAAAACAATTTATCGCAATACTTTTTGTGCCCGTTGTAATTATGTCCCGCAGTCTAATTTAAGGCGTCTTGATTGTGATCTAAACAAAATGGCTGGTCCAGCTCGTTCTCCAACATCATTTACCTATGTTTCTCTTCGTCAGTTGTTTGATGTTTCAGCATATTCATCTTGTTCACTTACTCAATATCAAATCTATAATCCAGCAAGTCAAAGTTGCATGACTGTCCGTTGTGATGTCAACTATACAGTTAACCCTGAAACAGGACGCTGTGAATCAATAACACGAGATAAGGATGGAACCACTCTAAGATCTGATTGTTTACGCATCTTTTTCGAATCATCTGA
The DNA here is from genome assembly GCF_039701765.1 of Tetranychus urticae. NCBI lineage: Eukaryota > Metazoa > Arthropoda > Arachnida > Trombidiformes > Tetranychidae > Tetranychus > Tetranychus urticae. The sequence goes on along the minus strand of NC_142959.1, from coordinate 11,301,950 downwards.
TTACACTTTAAACTCTGATGGTTCTATTTTATTGAAGGAACGCTTAACGCAGCTGGAACATGGATTGTATCAAAACTTTACTCAAATAGATTCCGTCACTGGAACTAAAATTGAAGGAATTTTAACCTGTTATGATGAACATCGTCTTCATTACTCATCTCCGATGTACTCTAATTACATACAGGGAATACTATCTATAATAACTTCAGCTCTGTCAATTTTGGGGTTAACAGCATACTTAACTGTGACTTGTTTAGTTCCTAAACTGCGTAATCTTCGTGCTCGAATGCTTATGTGTTTATCAGGATCTTTACTAGCAACCAATGTGGCCTTAATTTGTGGCTATTTAGCTCGTCCAGCCTTGAATGAATCAGATGACAATATTGTTCCTAATACTCGGGGCTCTCTTTTCTGCGTGATTACAGCAATTAACATTCATTACTGGTACTTGGCATCATTTGCTTGGATGAATGTTATGGCTTATGATGCATGGAAGTCATTTAAACGAACCCATGAACGCCTTTCCAATTCAATGGTCCATTTTCTTAAATATTCACTCTATTCATGGTTACTTCCAGCCTCAGTGGTTTTAATTTCTGTTTCATTTGACCTTTCCAATATACCTTTTGACTATCGCCCCATGTATGGTCATCGTATATGCTGGATAAGCCAGCGTAAATCATTATTAGCCTTTTTTGTGGCTCCTGTTGCGACAATTATTGTTATTAATGTTGTCTTTTTCAGTTTAACCACTTGGTTTTTATATCGAACCAAACAATCAACTCGAATAGTGGTCAATTCAAAAAGTCAAGAAAATTCTCAACGTTACTCGCTTTATGTACGCCTAGCTACTCTCATGGGCTTAACATGGATTTTCTGGTTTTTTGCAGCTTTCTCCGGAATCAATCTTCTCTGGTATCTTTTCATCATACTCAATGGTCTTCAAGGAGCTTTTATTTTCTTTTATTTCACTTGTAAGAAAGAGGTTTTTAAAGCTTTACAAGAACGAATCGGTTTTCTTATTCATGGACACGAAGTGGTCTCTGGAAGTTCATCAAGCCGAGCAACAAGAAGTGCTTCACTTTTACCTCAATCATCTTCAACTACCCTGCAATAATTACTCTTTATTTTTGTTAAAATCGCACTTCACAATCTTTCAATTTTCATTGGTTGAAAACCTATCATCTTCATATCGTTATCAACATTGTATCTACTTATTTTAGCATGAACAAACTATTGTTTGAATTTTATTTTGGCCCATATTGATTTTGTATTAATCTCAATTGGGTGCTAATCTCGAAAAAGACACTAATAAACAAATGAATTTAAAATTGAAAGCAATAAGTTTGGTTTATAAATCTTTTAATGTGAATAACAAAAGAGTATATTCATTTGTCGTAGAAAAATTTACATTTCAAAAAATTTACTCGCAACAAATCTTTTGTCTTTTTTGTTTACAAGTTAATTAAAGATTTGGTTTCAGTTTAAACTTGATCTAAATTAGATTTTAATAGATTGATTAAACTTTCCAAAACTAATAATATCAGTGATGAATTTGACGATGATGTTCAGGTCCTGATCTATCCCAGTCCCATCTTTGATCATTTGGGTTACCTCTCATATCTCTTCTCCACCTAACATCGTTAGGCGGGTAATTGGGTCTCCAATGAAATTCATCAGGAGGAGGGGGAGGAGGACGTCTCCAAGGCGGTTCACAACCAGGACCTCTTGGTTCATAATTATGTCTCCTAAAGTCTTCATCTCTACCTCGATACTCGTCCTCCCTCCAACGCATATCACGTCTATGATAGTCAGGACCAGGCATGTCATTGTACATAGGGCCACCCATGGGCGGTGGTGAATGAGATGGCGGATGTTGATTACGATGAGAATATTTGTCTTTAGGGTGATGAGGAGGCATCGAATGTGGTGGAGGCATATGATGAAAACGATCATTATGCATGTTGTAGTGATAATCATTTCCACGACCCATATCATCTCGTCTCATGTGAGGTGGAGGCATTGGTCCACCAGGAGGCATACCTGGACCACTTGGACCTGGACCATGCATAGGACCATGTCCTGGTGGTGGACCTCCGGGATAGCCCATGTGACCATCCATGGGATGATCCATTGGATGCGGTGGTGGACCAGGAGGATATTGATGAGATGGAGGTCCTAATGGTGGAGGCCCATGCATGTAGGGAGGTTGATGGGGACCATTTGGAGGCTGAGAGGATGGAGGATGAGGTTGCTGAGATGAATTTGAATTGATATGATGATGATGATGATCAGTATTGTACTGTCTATCGATATCATTAGGCGGTGCTATCACAGGATGAGATTTTCGATCAGACCATTGATTTTCAAACATTTTAGGAACAGGCTTGGAGAAGGGAACTTTACGCTGTTGGTTAGGTTGACCTTCGCCTTCATCCGTTTTGGTTTCGTTATTTGACTCAACTGGTAAACCAAGCCCGGGAATCGATTTATTCATAATCATTTCTTCTGGGAAATTATCTTCTTCATTATCACCTCTTGTTATACCAGGAATTGACGGGTAAGCATCAACATCTTCATATTCAACTTCTTCTTGTCCTTTTGGCATAATATTAAGATTATATTTATCACCCATTCTATCACCAGGACGATTTCTTGTCCAAAATTTGCTGCGAAAGAAAAAATTAAGTAAGTATTATTAAATAAAAAAGCGAATCAGCCGGAAAAATTTTAAAAATTAGGATGAGCTAATAGAGGAAATAAGAATTAAACTACCAAGCCATTGAAAACTTACCAAGTGTGGTCATTAGAGCCAGATGCTAAAATATGTCCTAAAGGATGCCAACTTAGCGACCAAACAACAGAATCATGAGCTAATTCCATGCCACCGACTTCTTTCTCCGTTCTATAGATACGCAAAAATTAATTAAAAAAATGTCAAATATAAATAAGCTATATCTTATCAATATGATAAAAAATTGATTTCGCTCACCCAACAAGCCAAAACAGGATAGAACCGTCTGAGCCACCACTAGCAAAGAGAGATTCGTGGACTGGATGCCATGCTAAGCCTAAAATGAAAATAAAAGATTAATCAATTATCCAAAACAAAAAATTCAACGCAAAAATAAACTTACAGCATGCTTCTTTTTTATGGCCCCTGAAAATTTGCATTTCTGTGGTAACATTTCGAATGTCGAAAATTTTAATTAAATGATCTCTAGATGCAGTTAGAAGCCAGTTTCCATTTTGATTCCATTTGACGTCCATAACTGTACTTTTATGAGCATGTATAGTTGCTAAATTCGTTCCGCTTCTGGAATCCCATAATTTAATTGGCTGCTGACTATCTTTGCTTCCTGAAACAATAAGATCATACTCTGGATGCCAGTCAACTGCTTTAACGTCAGATCCATGGCCTCGAAGAACTCTATCCTCACAACAAGAGAAAAAATCCCAGATCTTAATGGTTCCATCATCAGAACAGGTCGCAAATTTATTGCCTGACGGACTCATTGAAACACCTCTAATTGGATCATCATGTGCATGAAACATTTTTACATTATTCATATTACTTTGCCAGTATTTTACATAACCACCTTGATCAGCGGTAACCATCCACATATCATTGGATGACCAAACCATAGCCCGAACAGCAGTATCATGAGCTTGCAGAATGGTTTCGAAATTAAAAGTCAGTCCATTCCAAAGGGTAAACTCTCCACTCGATGCACCAGTAACCAGACGGCGACCTTCAGGAGTCCAAAGGACACAAAATATTGGACATCTCATTTTATTTGTTGAAGTACGAACAAATTTGGTTGTTACACAATTGACAGGATTGTCAACAAAAGACATGGGAGGTAGTAATTGGGGATAGTAACCGAAATCAGGCTGTATAACTCTCCTATCTAAATGGTTTTTAGTCCAAATCCTATTCTCCAGCATATTTACAATTGAAGAATTATAATCAACTGTTTTCCTGGCAATTGCTTTCCTCAACCGCTTACCATCAAACTCGGTTGCTTGATAAATTGGTGGTCGAGGTTGGAACGGTTGATGGCTATTTTTGCCCTCCTTCGGAGTCCAATTAGCCATGATTATTAAAAAAATCTATCACAACAACAAATGAAAGAAAACAAAAAAATATCTGAAGAAGGCAAAGCTGTTGAAATGTAGCTAAGCAACTGAAGTCCACCACCAAACGGATAAAGCAACAACCAAAACAGTAAATCACATTGTAAACCACATGAAAATTAAAACATTAAATTAATCAGATGAAATTACTAAGACAATCAGAAAGTATCAACAAAAAAAGATTTAATAGAATAAATAATAAAATTAAAAACGCACTTGAAGTAAAAATTCAATTCCTGATGACAGCTAAATTGTTTGGCGCTAAGTCAAGCTCCATCTATGTTATTCTTACAAAATCATAAAAATCGGAGCAATTTACAAGTTTTGAATGAAAACACTTCATGAAATAATATACAAACAGCCTGTTGATTTAATTTCAAATACTTAAATATTCAGTGGAAAAATAATCTAAATCCTGTAAATTACAATATTCCTGTCAATAAATTGCTTATTTAGCCCTCTTTTTAAGTGCAAGTGCAGAGGGATTTTCATTCGGTCTGTATCAAGGATGAACCTCTAAAACGATAATCTTAAGGCTAATTGTTTCAGAAGTAGATTTAAAGGATTATTAATGGCGTATTCCATTTATTCAAAATACTAGCTTATTTTCATCTATAGATTAACAGATTATCTTTGTTTCAGTTTTCCGGCTGACCATGTTTCAATCAAGTAGAGATGGCGCTTTTTATTTAAATTTGTCAACCTTAGAAACGAAAATAGCATGGATTTGAAATAACCGGCTTATGAATGGCAAGTTGCAACCAATGGATTCTTTTTAAACTGTCTCATGTTTGTTTGGTGAAATTCTAGTTTCGTTTGAATCTTGTGTTTACTTCAAGTTGAAGAATATTGTTTGCATCCTTTGTTTAAGTTAATAAAACACTGTCTATCTGCCTTTTCGAATTGAAACAATATGGACGACGAACCTTCTACAAGTCTGAGGGTCGACCAACCCTTTAAATGTGAATATGCTAAAAGTAACCGAGCTGCCTGTAAAGGGTGCAAAGAAAAAATTGGTAAAGATGAATTACGATTAGCTAAAATGGTCAAAGTTCCTGCTTTTGATGGTGTATCTCCTCACTGGTACCATTTTAATTGTTTTTTTGAAAAATGCCGTCCAAAATCTACTGGTGATATGGGCCACTTCGCATCATTAAGGTTTGAAGACCAGAAACGAATTGAAGCTAAAATTGGTTCACCTAAAGCAGTTTCATCCAGCATCTCCGACTTTAGTGTTGAGTACTCTAAATCTAGTAGAGCTGCTTGTGTTCTCTGTGAAGTTAAAATACCTGTCAATGAGCTTCGTATTTGTAAAATTGACGAAGAATCAGATGCCTCTGCGAGACTTGGCCGGCCTCTTCCGAGATGGTTCCATGTTGATTGTTTTGTGTCTGCACGCCAAGAAACAGGTTACTTAGAATCTGGTGAAAAATTACCTGGTTTTGATGGTCTTGAATCAGAAGATCAAAAATTGCTCAAGAAAAAAATACCTAAGATGGGTACTAAACGAAAGGGAGATGATGCAAACAATGTTAAAGTTGAAGCTAAAAAGAGCAAAACTGAAATCAAATTTGAAAAATCTCTCCAAGAACAGTCAGATCTTCTTTATTCTTACATTGATAAATTCAAAGACTTCAGGGCTCCTCAACTTGACTGTCTTCTAGAATACAATGGATATGATCCTCCTAGAGATAGAACACGAAAAGCTGAGGTTTTAGCTGATGCAATGCTTTTTGGAGCGCTTGAAAAATGTCCTGAATGCAAAACTGGGCAGTTATATTTCCGTATCGCTGGATATATTTGTAGTGGAATGGTTTCTGATTGTCTCAAATGTGTTTATGAAACCAAAACTCCTGCTCGAAAAGCGTTCAAAGTTCCTCCTGATTATAAGGAAACATACGATTTCCTTGCTAACTACAAATACAAGCCTCGAGTTCGAATTATACCAAAAGTTCAAGGTCCTGTAGACGCGGTTGATGTTACTCTTCAAGTTGGAAATGGAAATGGGCATCAAAACGAATCACTTCCCCAACTTGACCCTTCCAAACCATTGAATGGGCATAAAATTGTTATTTTTGGTAAATTATCCAAGCCCTTGAAAGATTTGAAAAAGGCAATCACTGAAATGGGAGCCACCGTTGTCACCAATTTCGATCGAACAGTTTTATTTGGTATTACCAATACTAAAGAGATAGAGAAAAAATCTGATAAAGTTGGTTCAGCGAAATCTTGCAATGTTATATTGGTTGACGAGAAAGTTATTGATGATATCAAGTTAGCCAGTGTTGATGATGTTGCCTCCATTATTGTTAAACACTCGTTGTGTGATTGGGGAACTCAAGATGTCGCTAAACGCTACACTAACTTAGTCAATAAGAGCAAAGTTAAATCGTCCAAGTCAGGTAAATACCTTTTTTCACTTTAATTGGGAATTTTTGGTATGACATACCGCCATGAATCGTGAGTTTTTCTATTCGTGGTCACTAACATACCAAGAAAAATGATCTGAACAATCCAAATATTTATTAGAAATTATTTGGCATTTGTTCAGAGTCCCATCTTTGAAAGCGAACTAAAGATTAATTGCGCTTTACTTTAAACTTGAAACTAAATTGGGTTACATTTTTTAATCATATAGGAAGTGGCACATCCAAATCAAAATCAGCAGCTTTTCCAGAGAAACAGAGGCTTGTCATTAAAGATGGTGCTGCAGTTGATCCTCAATCTGAGTTGGAAGGAATTGCAGTTGTTTACAAAGAAAATGACGTTATTTTCTCCGAGGTCCTGAACAAAGTCGACTTCCATTCGAACAAAAACTCTTACTACAAACTTCAACTATTAAAAGATGAGAAGAAAAAGAATCGTTTCTGGGTATTTACAGCCTGGGGTCGAACAGGTACTGACATTGGTGGATCTAAAGTAGACCCATTCCGCAGTCTGAATGAGGCAAGACTGAAGTTTGAAGAAGTTTTCCAAGATAAAACGGGTAATCCTTATTCTATGCGTCGTAAGATGGTCCGAAAGGCTAACTTGTACTACCCATTGGATATCAGCTATGGAGGCGACGGCAATAAAGGTGTTAAAATGGAAATGGGTCATTCAGAATTACCCGAAGCATTACAAAAGCTAGTAATGATGCTGTTTGACGTCCAGTTGATGGAAAAAGAAATGAAAGAATTCGAATTAGATATGACCAAAATGCCTCTTGGTAAACTATCTAAAAACCAAATTCTGGCAGCTTATAATGTTCTCACTGAAATAAGTCAACTTATTAATGATGATTCTAAAAAGTCCAAAGCAAAATTAATTAGTCAAAGTGAAAGATTTTTCACTTTGATTCCTCACAGTTTCGATACTGATAGGCCTCCGGTAATCCAAACCAAAGAAGAAATAGAAAAGAAGAGAGAAATGCTCGATGCACTAATGGAAATGGAGATTGCCTGTGAATTGATGACAACTGTCAAACAAGAAAAGGTTACGGATGATCCAATTAAGCAACATTATCTCCAATTGAAAACTGATGTAAACGTACTCAACTCCAATGAACCTGAGTACAAGGTTATCAATGAATATCTAGCAAATACTCACGCTAAAACTCATGCCTGTAAACTTAAAATTATGGAAGCCTTCAAAGTCTGCCGACATGGAGAAGAAGAAAGATACAAGAAACACGCTAATCTTCACAACAAAATGCTTCTTTGGCACGGTTCTCGTATTACCAATTTTGCCAGTATTCTATCTCAAGGTCTCAAAATTGCGCCTCCTGAGGCACCTGTTACTGGTTACATGTTCGGTAAAGGTATTTACTTTGCTGATATGGCTACCAAAAGTGCCAATTATTGTCACCCACAGTCTAACAATAATGTCGGTTTACTTGCTTTATGTGAAGTTGCTCTTGGAGACATGTAAGTTTCAATTTTTACAATTTTTCTCTTTTCGTTTTAATATCAAATTTTATCAACATTCATCTAATTTCTAATATTTTTATTCAACTTTCTTTTTTTAGGTGGGAGCTTACTCAAGCTAATTTTGTCTCTGAACTTCCCGCTGGAAAACATAGTGTCAAAGGTGTTGGTAAAACTGCTCCTGATCCAAAGAAACAAAAAGTCATTGATGGAGATGTTGTCGTGCCTTGCGGACCTGGTGTATCGACCGGTGTTAAAGATACTTCATTGCTTTACAATGAATTTATTGTCTACGATGTTTCTCAGTTAAAAATAAGATACCTTTTGATGGTGGAGTTTGATAACAAATTGTTCTAATCTACGTGATGAAATATGACAGAAGATTCAATATTGTCAAGATAGTTCTTCAATTTAGATATTTTCTCTATTTTCAAATCCATCAATAATTTTTGACTACTCCTAAAAATTTACGACTCTCTAGCATTTAACATTAACATTTAAAATAACCTTTTGTGTTCATCTTATTACAACTTTTCATTTGAATGATTTTGGTATTTTTTGTTCTGAATTTCAAATTTTTTTTCCTTATTTTCTATTAAAGTTCAATTTATTGCATTTTCATTTTTCAATCTTCCACTCATTTGTAACTTTCCAACAATCAATACAAACTAATAATTGTTTAAAATTATAAATTCTTTGAAATTATTATCCTCTTGAGTGAAGATCATAATAAGATATCAAATAAGAACAATTTTAGTATTTTTTAATCAATTAATATATGTATTAATTAACATTTATAAATCCGTACTTGCTAGTGACCAAGCAATTCAATGTCATCTAATTCGTCTGATGATAATTCAGATTCATCGAAAGCTTCAAGCAGTTCACAAAAATCTAGTTCTTCTGTTCACTCAGTTGAAGTATCTCACGAACCAATAAACCTTCGTGCTCATCAACCTTATATCGCTGGTTATGCTCGCAGTAATTATTCCGGTTGTCGAGAGTGTCAAGAAGATATTCCTAAAGATTCACTTCGTCTTGGTCGATTAGTAGCCGATGCTAGATATGATGGATACACACCAATTTGGTTTCATTTCAATTGTTTCTTTAAAAAATTTCAACCCAGAACAACTGGTGACATATCAAATTTCACTTTAATGCGATATGAGGATCAGAAATTGATCGAACAAAAGGTTCAAAATCATTCAAGAAGAAGACAAGCTCCAATTTCAAGTTTTCTGGTTGAATATGCTCGTTCAGGCTATTCTACATGTCTTTGGTGTGATAGAAATATTCCTATCGGCTCTGTTCGTATTGGCCGTATTGATGAAAATTCAGATACACCGTTGCTAATTGGTACTCCAATTCCTCGTTGGTTCCATATAAATTGTTTTGCTCGATGTCGACAGAAAATTGGCTTTGGTTCAAATAGATCCGCTCCAGAAATATCAGGTTTTGAAGATTTGAAACGATTTGATCAACAGGTTTTAATCACAAAGCTACCTCCATTGAATGAAAATAGGCGGACTTCTGTGAAAAATGAATATGGAGCTGAAGCCTCATCAAGTGAATCATTGTCATTCTCATCTGATGATTATTCCTCTTTGGAAGAATCGTTAGCTTCTCAATCTAATCTCATGTACTCATACATTGATAACTTGGTGAAATTGAAATCTTCAGAACTGAACGCTTTACTAGAAGACAATGGTTATGATTTATCATCAATGTCAGACGATAGAGTCGATAAGATTTATGCTCTCGCTGATGCTATGGCTTTCGGTACTTTAAGATCTTGTCCAAAGTGTGGTGATCAAGTAATATTTCGCATCGCTGGTTTTATTTGTGTCAATGAAGTCTGTGACTATACAACAAGTTTACCCGCTCGTTGCCCATTCTTCGTAAATAGCTGGCTAAAAAATAAATATCAATTTCTTGAGGAATATCAATATGTCCGAAGAGATAGAGTTATGCCTAAAACTCAATATGGCTGTGAATCGTATTATCCTGTACGGGGTACCCGCTTTGATCCTGGTGAGCAATTACGACTATTGTTGTTGGGTGTACGAAAAAAGTCAAGACGCCGTGCAAGACGTAGATCAAGTTACTGGTCAAGAAAAACATCCTAATTAGAGATAGAAAAGAATAAGATAAACTACGAAAAACAGCAATAAAACAAAAAGTACAAAAAGTATTACGAAAACAATGAAATCCTGGCTCCAGCCATGAAAAAGAGTTTAAGAGAAACATCTATCCATGGATCCAAAGTGAGATCAACAATTTTGAGATCAAGTAAAATTGGGAAACGAACATGAAGATTAACAATAAAAGAAGAGAAAGCAAAAAAAATTTTGAACCTAGTTGCTATTTAAATAAAATTTTAAACTTTACAGTTGTTGTTAGAAGTTAAAAGAAAAAACGATTTACTAAACAAGAAGACCTCCATTGTATTCAAAGGTAAAGGTTGAATTGTTGTTTCCCTTTACCCGAAACATTGGATCCGCTAGATGGAGACTAAGGGAGGCAAACGAGTGAGACCTTTGCATCTCCGTCTTGCTGACAAATCTATAAATCTCTGTTAATACCCAAGTTTTCGTTAGTTGCGTTTCAAATTCTGACTGGCTGATACTGTAGCAGGCCTGGAGTGGTGTCAATATATTGTTACTTGTCTAACCCTATTTGGACTATATTGCACTAGTCCCGGCCTGTCATGGTTCATTTTATGTTCATCTGTACATTTTTTTACCATAATGTACTCAATTCCTAATTTCCCAAAGTTTTATTTTGATTTCAAGTTTTACTGTTTCGTCTATTCAACTTTCTTTTTTGCCGCCTAAACTTGCTCATCCTGCTTTTGGAACCTGAATCATGATGAAGACTGAATTCTCTCTCTCTCGCTCTCTCTCGACGTTGGAACCTGAAAAGCTTGGCTTACATCGATACATCGGGAAAACGATAATGGGAACATCTTTAATTCAGTTTCTTTCATTTATATTTTAAACTCGGGAACAACTTTTCATCTCTCTCTCTCTCTTTCTCTCTCTCTCCTCTTCCCTTCATACCTCTCTTACTTGCTTTCTTACATTCTTAATGAAATCCACCTTTTCATGATGAAAATTGTTGAAGAAAAAATTGTTTTACCATTTTTGGTTAATTATTTGGAGAGAAATTGTGAAGGAATGAGAAGACCTTGAATATCTTCATTTTTCTCTTCATTTCTCTATCTTTCCCTCTAAAATCTCATCTTATTTTAAAACACTCCAATACAGTTGGAAACATCATAAATTGTATTTTGCGACCAATTTTTTCTTTTCCCTGATCTTCTGCTTCAACTGTAGAGTTAGATTGTTTTAATGGCTACCAAAAAGTTGAAAAAATTTCTTATACTGTTAGACGATGAAAGTCTTCTTTATTTTCCTGGATCCTTTCTTTCTGGTAAAGTTTTACTGGAACTGGAAGAACCTACACCAGCCATTGGTAAGTAGTAAACCCTTTCCAATTATCTGTTGCAACATAACCGTTAATAATCCTTTTCCATTTTATTATCAGCTTGGCGACATAACTTTTTGTATGTCTCTCTTTTTGTTTCACATTAGTCATTAAAGTTCAATCTATAACCAATCAGAAGACATCTTATCTCTTTTATCAATATCCTTTAGTCTTGTTCATAGTTGAATCTTTCCATTTTTTTTCAAGCAACCAGTTAATCTCAATTTTATAGCTTTTGGTTTTATCTTTTGTGACGTAACATGTTATCTTTCCTTTGAAACATGATAATTTTTATTTTTTAATTTATTTGCTTTCTTTAGGCCTTTACTTTCACATAATTGGTGAAGGAGTTGTTAATTTATCTGACAAAGGACGAATTATCCAAACAGATAAAGAAAATTACATTGATTTTCGTATGAGACTTCTTGGTGACGGTGGAACTAAAAGCGGTATGTTTAATCTTTAACTAAATTTTAATGATCTTATCTCCAAACATGGTGTAAAATTATACAAGTTCTCAAAGCTTCTAACACAGTTGATTATACCAATATGTTGCTTGGTGTTTCTGTTTCCGTTGATTCTTTTTGTGAATTTTTTTAAATGGTGAGAAAATTGTCTTTTGTAAACTTTAGCTACCTGAAAGTTGTTACAGTTGTAATACCTCTATTGTTTCCTTTGTGCTTCACATTTTTCTTTAAGTTTCTAGTTTTTCTGGACAGTTTGACCTCCAATTTCCGGAAAGTAATTTTTTTGTCAGAATGGACGGAATGCAGAGAGAGAAAAAGAAAAGGAATGGAAAGAAAGGGAAGTAAGAAAAGAAGATCTTGAAAAAGGCAATCAAGTTGATGTTTTGTTAAAAAAAACGAAAAGCAGTAAAATTGTTGATGATAACCTACACTTAATCCTTTCTTTAGAGTTGAACCCAAGGATTCCCAATCCTTTCTCTACAAAAATTCCATGTGTTATTTCATGGCCTTCAATTGACCGCTTCTTTATTTTCTCATCCTCATCAACATTTTTTAATCTTTGCTACTTACTGTTATCCTTTAACATTAATCTCGTAATTATGCTAACCAATTTTTTACCCACTTGTTTGTTATTACTTATTTTCATCTTCTCTATGATAACCCTGTGGTAGTGAACAAATTTTGAGGTGTTCAAGATTCTTATCATCCTACCTAACTAATTATTTTAAGCTTCCAATGTTTTTTTTGAGTAGCTGTAGAACTGTATTGCGTATTTCAATTTTTCTTACCAAGGTCCTCCTGTGGGTTGCTCCTGCTTCAGACTAATCATGATTCACAAATTATCGATGACAACGCTCACGTTGACCTTTATTTTCAATCCTGTTAAATGAGTCTGTTGAATTAACTCGCGTAATCTGTCAAGGCTCACACTTATCATCTTTTGTTGGTTAAATTGACTTATTTGATTAGAATGTGTGAGTGGCTGTTTTTTTTGCTATTTATTTCGCTTCACTTGAGTTAAACTGTGACAACTTCAATGACAACAGTTAGCCAAAAAGATGTACGTCCAACTTTTGGTCAACTCTAATGATGTTTATTCAATCAATTGCCTGAAATTGTTCTTGAACCTGTTCCCTGTGCTAAAAAAATTTTCTGACCATTCAAATTCACAGATATCAACAAGTTATCACTTCACTTTCAATATTTCCAACATTCAATTTTTAGCTGCTCTAATTATCTGAGGAATGTGATATCAAATGAAAAGTTGAAATGAACTGGTGGTAAAGTAATTGAAGATTAAATATAAACTCAGCAACATCAATCAGGTTATTAGTGCCATCATCACTCACGCTTTCCATCTCATCATTAACTTCATCATTTTTTTATCCTTTAATGAAATGAGTGTCACCCCCTTAAAAAGAAGAAAGAAAGAGGAAAAACTAAGCATAGTCCATTTCCAGACATTTTGTGGCCTTTTTTTTCTTTAAATTCAGCCAACCATTAAACTCTGACCTGAAGAAAATGGTGAAAATGGAAAAGACAAAACAGTGAGGAGACAAGCAAGAAACGATAACGAAATATGAAGAAATTAGACAAAGTTTATCTTCCTTGTTTTTTTGGAACGCAATTGGATTCAGTTATATGGTTTTCCGATAAGTTTGGTTCTCAGACTGCTCTCTAACAGAGAGGAACAGACAGACGAAATCTTGGGATTAAACAGCAATCGGAAGTTAATTATGAAGAAATGGCTCATAGATATTGAAAAATTTGAGTTAGCTAATGAATTGATTGCTCCCTGATGCGATTCCATTCTAAAAAAGCTAAAAAACCTTCCTTTACAAAATTTGTTTCTTCCTTACCTCTTCCTCTCTGTATATTTGTCTCAATCTCACTCTCCCTCTCATCTTTCTTCTTCTTCTCCAGATAAACTTCCTGTCGGTTTTCACATGTTGATGATGTCCTTACGATAGATGATGATTAGATTGATTACATTAATTTACATTGCTAGAAGGAAGAGGAAACCTCGTTTACTTTTGAGGCCAGTGAAGACGATAAACTGTTATTGTTTATGATGATGAACAGCAACAATCCAAAAAAATATATTTTCTCTCCTCTGATGCGTCTCTAATAGCATGTCCTTCAGTCGTTAATTTGAAACTCCAAAATCAGCTGGCATCCGTTGTTTGGGCACAGTAAACACGCCTATCGTTTCATCCAACATCATCAAACAATCATCAAACAAAATACTTATTTCAAGACTGTTAACAGCAACAACCAAACTGCAGATTGAAACCTGTGACCTTTCCCTCTTGGTTTTTGTTTTCATCTGCTGTGTTCACTTCGGTAGTTATCAGCTTTTCATCTTCGCCTTCCTTTTCCTCCTTCACACACACACAAACTCAGTGACATTCATCATCATCTTCGTTCGACTAAAATCAACATGTTATCCTAAACCAGAATGATTATACTTACAATGATAATATTCCTATCTTAATTGCTTCTCATTTTAATAACTTTGACCTGTTTGTGCTTCTTCTTTGCCTCTTCACCAATGAATTAATTTTTGCTTCTTCTTCTTTTTTCTCAGAAAATTCATTGTAAAACTTTAAATCAAGCATTTAAATTGGATATATTATCATTGTACCTTGGTTAATCAAGCCTTCGTGCGGCTCATATAGCGTATCAAGATTATTCCCATTATCGATAAAAAAGCGAATCAAGATTTTTGTTTTCACCCTCAACGTTTCCGTCCATCATAAAGAAACGTTTGTTCGTTAGTTTTTAACTGAATTTTAAAATTTGAAGTTAAGGAGGAGATGAAGTAAAAGCGCAACCAATGAAAACCAAACAAGATGAATGGTTATTGTCTTGAAATTTTCTCCTGGTTCCCGCTTTTTTTTGTGGCCTTTGCATTCGCTTTCTGAGTTGAAAAGAAAAGGAGAAAAACAAATTCACTAATGGTATTTTACCCTGAGGCTTTTCAATAGTAACCTCAGGTTATACTTTTAGTTATTTATTTTCAACTCATTATTTTTTGCTTGTGTGTGTATTGCATGTCCATTAACTATGGTTCAAAATTCACAGTTTCAGGATCACTAAAAACCATAATTTTGATTTAATCCTCCAACTAGAGTCTAAAACATTTTAATTGTCAACTGTTTTTTTGTTGCTGTTGAAAATTGTCTTTCACAGACCATGAAAACAAATGGATGAGCAGATAAATTGGATTAAATTTCATTTGGCGTTATTTTGCTTTCGTTAAGCTTAGCTCTTTCTTTACTCTATGTAATGTTTCGCTCTGGTTGAATGTTTTTTTCCAGAAAATTTCTTGGTCGAGTCTTGTTTCATCATTATCAGTCAAAATTTCTAGTTTTTACATTTTCCTATTCTTGCTGCTTACCAACTAAAACATGAAAATTGACCCCAAGAATCCAGCAAGTTGGAGTAAACTTGAGCAAAGGAAAAGATAGTGACTTTTCCAGTTGAAAGATGACTTCTGAAGATATCCATGAAGCGTTTTTTTCTCATCATTTTTCCTAAGATTATCCTTATTTTACATCTAGTCTCCATTGGACGGCAATGTCCATTCATATCCATCAATGTCCATGTACTTTCTCAACTTTTAAACCTTTCCTTACTCAAATTACTAAATTAATTTTGTGTCTTCTTTTTCCTGTTTCTTTAGATATTGGAAGCTCTGCTAATGGTTCTGTAGCTGGTAACCGGATCCTCATCTTGTCTCCTGGTGTCCACACTTTCCCCTTCAAATTAGGACTTCCTTTAGGTCTTCCATCAACTTTTTTAGGTAAAATAAATGATTGAATCAATTGAAATTGATTACTTTCTCGAGACTACAAGAGCCACAGACAATTGGTTAGCATTCACCTAGGCTTTTGAATTTATTTCATATCATCAATAGACGTTTGACTCGCTCAATTGGCACTTTTTAATCATAGATGGTTACAGTTTCTAACTAAACCTCAAATCAAATTCAAGCTCAAAGTCAGCTTACTTTGTTGTGAATATTATCTGAATTAGATGTGAATTTATAGCTTTCAAAAATGCATTCTTTAACAATTGTCTTTGACTCTAAATTCTCACTCCATTAATCATATAAATCTCAAATTTTTGTTAGATCAGATGAATATTTTTTTTTGAATTGTTTAGTAACACTTTAATTTTTTTTCAGGTAAACATGGTTGGGTCCAATATTATTGTAAAGCAGTTCTTAAGGATCCCCAAAATGTACTTCACAAAAATCAACAAGTTTTTATCGTGATGAATCCAATTGATTTGAATCTGGAACCAAGTTTATTAACGGTAATCATTGTCAATAATTTCAAACACCGAGTCCACATGGTTCAACAAATTTAGCTCTGGTTTTGGTCTGGATTTGTTCACCAAGAGCAAAGTGCTTTCATCTTATCAAGACAACAAGCAAATACAAAACACACGTACACCTACTAGTCAAAGAAAAAGTTGACTCTCTTACAGCATAGTAGCTCCAAAAAAAGGCAATTTAACTTGAAAAACAGTTTCAAGAGTAAAATCTTGCAAATATCTGGTTTCTTTCCTTTTCGTTGCCAATTTGCTGTTTGTGTTGTGTTGTTATTTTTTCAGGTCAATATTTTAACTCTAGTTGAGCGAGAAAGCAAATACTATTTGGTTATTGCTGAAAGTTATTTGCTGTTTTTGCTCACAATGTTAGGAACCCGATTGAACGATTGCTTAAAACTGTATAGCTTTTTCAACTCTCTTTTCCTATTTCCTCCCGCCTTTCAGTTAGATAGTGATTCCAATACCAACAATTGGTTCAGGCAATATGTTTCGTTAAATCGGCCTGTTTTGCTCAGAATTTTAGTGTCTAAATTATACTCATTTTTGAAAAACATCTCTTTAAAATCGTCCTTTTTCTACCTCTTCCTCTTTTTTCCTTGAAACTTCATTCAAAAAATTTAGGTTCCTCTTTCTTTTCCTTCTTTCTGATCAGTTTTCTGTCCCACTAAACTGACCTTGTAAGATCTCAATCTTTACATTAACCATCCGCCGCTCCTCTGTATAACGATAATTACCTTGCTTTCAAGAAACTTGCTTTGTTGTCGGTTTCTATCACCACCAAGCCCTTAAACTCTTCATCTCATCATCTTTACATTTTCCCTCTCTTTTTTCACCTTCCTGTGTTGTTTTAGTTCATCGTCATCATTATTATTTTTATTGCTACTATCATCACATTATTCCCATTTAATCAATATCATTATTATGATTATTGATGGTGATTAGGAGGTATACATGTTAACCATTTGCTTTGTAACACTGGACCTCAATATCACAATTGAACCGGTTAAAATTAGGCAATTGTAGCCTTTAAAAGAGCCAAATATTGTCAGAGTTTTTATATTTTACCCAATTAGTCTTTAAATTATCTTCATTTGTAATTCATTGTTTATTCAAACCAGAAGGCTTGGTTAGGTCAAATTTGAAAATAATTTGGTAATATGTAGCCTTTAAATGGTCTGCTCTATCTCACCTACAATTGCAATTTTCAACCACAGTTACAGTCTTTTTAAATTGTTGATTTCCTAGTTTAAAAAAGGTAAATTTAAAAATTCATCTTGAACTAGGCAACTATTTTTTTCCTTTTCCTTTTTCCTTTTCAATGTTGAACTTGTTTCCTAATGACCTTTACCTAGTCTTATTGTTGATGTTCCCAATTTTGTTTTCCGTGGTTCTTTTTGTTCAAAACTGATGTTCTTTACTCTGAATATGCTTAGGGATTGGCATTATAAAAGTTTTACATTAGTCGACTGAAACGCTGTAAAGCAGGTATGAAAAGGTTTTCCTATCAAAGTAAACAACTCTTTATATTGTAAATGTGATCTATGACTGTTTCTCACATCTTTATTTGTCATTTCTTATCGTCCGCTTTTTTCAACTCATTTTACCATTGGACTGAACAGCAAAAATAGAGGGCTAAAGTTAAACTTGCAAACGATCAATGCTGTTTCACATAAGAGAATGAATAATGAAACTAATACGAATATATTTTTCTTCTTCTTTTCTTCCTTTTCTTCTTGGCTCTTTCATTTGTCATTGTTATTCATCTTACTTTTTTTTCTCTTCTTTTCTTCCTTCTATTTCTCTGTTTTTGCTTCTTCTTTTTACCAAAATACAGCAACCTTTTCATTGTGAAGTTGAAGAGAAAATTGGTATCAACTGTATTACAAGGGGAACGGTCAGTTGTCGAGTTCGTCTTGACCGTGGAGGCTATGTGCCTGGAGAAAGTATAAAAATCTATGCTCACATTGAGAACAATAGTAAAGTAACAATAAAAAGGACCAAAGCCATTCTCACCGAGGTCAGTTTCACTCTTTTATTTATTTATCTGACCTTTTCTTTGCTTTACTCTTCCCTCTCCTTATGCTTCAATTTGCTTATTTTTTCCTTTTTTATCCTCTATTTTTCATCCTTTTTGCTTCTTCTTTTCAGTTACTCTCTCACGATCAATGTAAATGTCTGTTTCTTCTGTAATCTTTACCTTATCTCTCGCTCTATGTCTCTCAATACTTTTGTCAATCTTCATGCTTTTCATTTCCCTTTAATCTCTTTCAATGGATATTTTTATGCAAATCTAATCTCAAACGCCTTCTTTTCTTTTCTTTCCGATTTATCCTCGCATCACAACAGACTATCCAATACACGGTCAAGAATAAACTTGCTCATTCCGAATCAAGGGAACTGGCATCACTTGAAAGAGGAAAAATAGTTCCAAAAGCTTCTGATCAATGGAGAGGGGAACTGCTTTACATTCCACCCTTGCCACCAACAAATCTCCGTGGATGTCATCTAATTAAAATTCAATATGATGTTTATGTACGTATATGGTAGTGGCAACACCTTTTAAAAGTTAAATCATGAGAAACTAACGCATTGAGGAATACACTCTGATTTGATCAAGTTTACTCGAGCCTTTTGATCGTCTCGAAGTAAATGAATATCAGCTTACAAAAAATACATCTATTTTAAGTTGAACATAGTCCGTTGTTTTGATTTGATGTTCATTTAACAAGACGTTTTAGGTTTTAGCAGATCTTCCTCCATGATTTGAATATCTGTGCCAATGATCCAAAATTGAATTTCAATTTATTTACCTTTAATTTCTTTATTATTTTATTTAGTTTGTAATCGATGGTAAAGGATGTAAACCAATTAAATTGCAACTTCCCATCATGCTGGCAACTTATCCTTTACGTAACAAGGATGGAACTCTTCCAAGACGCAAAGGAACTCATTATCCATCAACTCTTCCTATTTCTAGACCTTGGTTGGATGGAGAAAAGAAGATCAAAGCATAACTGAACACAATCTGATTGTTATTCTTGGCGTAATTAGCGATTAACCTTAGCTTTAAAGGCTTGCATCACATACAACTAACAAGCATCCATTCAACAATGAATTGTATCAACCAAAAGAAACTTTCATTGTTTTTACACTGTTGTTACGAACCGTCCAAACAAAAGTCAACATGTACAATCAAATTAATGGTGCAATTAATTAGAAATTTTTGTTTGACTTTCGGTGAAAATATCTTCATATTACAGCTTTATTTTAAAGCTATTTTCGTTACTCTGTAATATCCTGGCTGTATAAATTATTTTTAATTTTTCGAATCTCAAATTAAAATAAAACTGTTATTGGTCGAATCTTAAAACTCTCAATAATCGAATTGAAATTTTGAATCTTTAGATTTGTTTCAAGATATTTGGCATTAATTGAGATTATTTCATCATAACAAATAACTTTTTGCATCATAGCTAGGCAATTACTTTAATTCATGGGATACTCAATTTTCAGCTATAGTTCTGTCTTCAATTAGTTATCAAAATTGACTTCTAGTATTACATAAAACTCAAATAATTTATGCTGATTCAAACACTCTTACTTGTTGTGTTTTCATTGTGTTCCTTATAAAAATCAATTTCAATCAAATCAAAAACAACTTTCTACAAATCAGTTGATTTTAGTTAACTTTCCACTTTCTTAGTCCGTAAGAGTTAGAGAGCTAAAACCTATTTCTCGTCGATAAAAAGGTTATCGAAGTTTTAACTTTGACCACGATTTTCTCGAAAATTATCGACCGGATAAACTATTGAATAACACTGATGGACTCAATTTATATGCTCTTACAAACCCACCAAAGTCAAAACACTTCTTTAATTTGGAGCTGATTTTCGTTGTTGGTGCCCTCAATTGGTATAAAATGTCCCAAATTTTGGGACTGGGCCAAAAACTATATAGTAAATTGACCCCTATAAGAACCTATTTTGAAAATCTCGTCAAATCGTGATTATAATTTTTGAGTAATCGTTGAACAAAATAAACGTGAATTCATTTAAGTTAAGTGTCTTCGCTTCGCGCAGACAATTAATGAACTAGAAGATAACTATTGTCAGTTGTTTTTTAATGAAATGAAGAAATTCTGAGGTTACACAAAATTTTCAAATCCTTTTGTGAGATTCATGTTTTAATCAAAAAGGATTTGCTGAATAGTAGACTCAAAACATGGTTTACTTGCAGAAAGAAAGCTGAAATTAATCAAGTAACCATGGATGAAGTGATAGTTATTAATAATAAACTTTGCACGAGTGATTAGAACGAAATCCGAATCCCAAGTTTAACGATTCCATCTTTCTTGAAAGTAGTATTTAGGTATGAAAATCCATGTTTGAAAAGATCTTTCTAAAAATTTAAACTCAAGTTAAGTTAAAATTTAGTTTCAAATAATTTCAGTTAAATAACTCAACTTGTAAATTCAATCTTTTAAATTGTTGCTTAAATAAAGTAATACAATGCCATCTATCGATGCATTATAAGACTTAATGGCAAGCTTAAAAATGTGGCTAATAGATGGCGACTCCTAAAGCACTTTCAAAGGTTTTTCAGTTCGGCGGCTTTAAACCCATTTGTTTCCCTGAGACATTAGAATCAATAAAATTCAATTGGAAACTTCGTAACAGTAACTTTGTAAGTGTTAAAATTGAATTGAATATGAACTTGACTTCAATTAAAATGAATTTTGCACGCTGGACCCGCATTTAGTTGATTGATCAGGATAAAATTTTAAATTCTCATCAAATATTATCGTCGTAACCATTTTCATTAATTTTGTGAAATTTCCTTGATTACAATGCAACTCTCGTCTAAAGGCTTTGTTTGTGAATAATGGAATGCTGTTGAAACAATACATTCAACCAATTGAGACATTAAATACAATTCTAACAACAATACATTCTCATAAAAAAAAGGTTTAACATAAAATTGATTTTGATAGTTGAACTGTTATGCCATCTGATCCGAGGCCATTTCAATCTAAATGGGATTCCTTCGCATCTTAAATCGCCGTATATTTCGCAGTTCCTCTTCAAAAGCTGTTAACACATAAAAGGTGACTGAATTTCGATGGGCTGATGATATTGACCGAGGCTCACAATTGATCCATGGAAGTGGAAGTGTCGATGGGACAATGAATCTCACTGGTTCATTACCGGGTATTAAAGTTGTCTTGCTGGGGTCAAGAGTGGCCACCACCAAATCATCGTTATTTGAATTGATTGATGTTAACCCAATCGAAGCCCGAATGTCTTGGACTAGCTCATTGTTTAGCCAACCTGAACAAAGGAAAGTAAAGAGATAACATTAGAATCACAGCTGTTTAAGTAACAAGAAAGACTTTACCTGCAATGCTTGGCGGTTCAATCCATTTAGGCTTATTTTCACATAAATCAAACTTGGCTGCACATTGAATCTCCAAGAAATGAACCAGATTTCGGAAATTAGGAATCGATGGTTTGGACGGAGACATTCGAAGGATATAATTGTCGCAAAGATTAACCAGTGATGTCAACCTGAGAAAATCACTGAATGACAAACAAAAAAGTGATTATTAGTTACGGTTTGATCAAAAGCAAGATCATCATAACAACAAAATTGCACCGATAATTGCAACTGACATCCATAATTAGCACAAGCCGACCCAATTCATTACATTCAAGCATTCTGGCCAATCTAAATGAACTTGATCAATGGTCAGTTGAGTTATAATTTTTTACTCTTCACTCATTTAATCTCAATACAATCATTTTGTCATCAATAACTCTTTTTGTCACCATTTAATCAGTTTACCTTTTCATGTTTTAAGGCTGTTTACTGTTCAAACAAACTAACCAACCGTTTAAATTGAATGACAATTAATAATTTATTGTTTTTTTTGTTGCTGTTAATCGCTGTAAACTCATTTCATCGTTAAACTGGTCAAAGTATTAAAAATGGACACAATCGTTTAAACCCTTTTTTTCCCAATCACTATTATGATTGCTTTAACCATTATCATAATTAATTTGAGCAAATAACCTTTCAAATGAACAGTTTTTTTCGGGTTCTCTTTACATTAGTTAAACAGTTTAATCAATTCATTTGCCTGATCAAAAACAATTACAATCTTAGTCAAATATGTTACCCTGAACCTAAAAAAAGGTCAATCATGTAATAGCTTGAATGGCCTGAAATTTGATCACAATTATTTTCAGGTTTGTAAAGTGTTTCATTAATCAACAATTGATTTTCATTCTGTCAAAACATTAATATCAACAATTTTTTCATTATTTCTGATTCTTGATTCATCAACTTGAAAACAATCAGTGACTTTCAATTGACAACAAAAAAACAACATTTGAATTAAATCCTTATTTTGAAGATTAAATCAGCAAATCCTTTTCATTGTCAAGGTTTGGTTCATTTGAATGGGTAAAAGGATGGAAATGTACATTTACTAATTGTTACCAAATGTTTCATTAATCACTCGAATCTCAATTTAATCATGTTTATGTTGATGATGTGAACAATATGGAGAAGCAAGTTTATCAAGTAAAGCTCATTGTGAATTGGATAGCCTTGAAAGGCCGTGAATTTGCTGTTTAACCTCATCAGAATCATGATTATTATTGAGAATCGGTACAATTTCCTGATGATAATCTCATCTCACAGACACTAACAGTTAACAATCAATTTGACAGTCTAAAGATAATTACCATTTTAATAGCTTGGTCTCTTGGGTCAGCACAGAATCAAGTTGCTAATATTAAATCATCATTACTGTAATTTGATTGTGCACCTTAATCATTATGGAATGGCTAATTGAAGTTCAAGGTTTTGTATTCAATTTTTGGCTCTTTTTTTTTCTGGTTAACACTTTAATCTTCAAAATGTTAACCATCATTTGTATTATAAAATGCAAATTGGTGAACTTTAAATCAGTTATGATAATTGTTCGTAAATCATCACGATACAACAATTGACAAAATTGTTATTATCGTTGATCCTGTGAAGACATTTGTTTAAGACCTTATCATGAGCAAACTGTTATTACTATTTTCACTACAATCATAAAGTTAATGTTGGTTGTGAAGACAAAAGATATTGAATACTAATCAAATTACATGTAGTTAAGTGAGATTGAACAGTGATTTAATGACAGGTTAAGAATGAAAAATCAATATAATCAGTGATCAACAGGTGAATGAGCAAATATTGAGCAAATTGAAGGGTTAACCGAATCAACTAATTGTCTAATTGACACTTTATCCGTTCAACATTAACCAAGACAAAGGTAAATCAATTGTCAACCTCGACAAATATCCGGATTCAGGAATGGCTTTTAATAATTAAATGATAATAATTGATACTTCTTGACTAATGACACTAATGGACAAAAAAGTCAATCCTTTTTCCTCTTTCGAGTTTCATTAACTCCATTGAGATTAAATGCTAGCCATTTGGTGATCCGGATTTAAGTGAATTTAAAAGTTATAAAAATATCCTTCGATTAAAGACGGAAATTAATTGTCGTCCTTTTATCAATAATAAACCCAATTCTGGTTGATTCACAATGAAACCTTCGTCTGATTAACTGTGTGTTCAATTGCTTCCATTATTGTTTCACTCTCAATGCAATGGTTAACACAAACAATTAACGATGAAACGTTTTAATACTTTCATCCAAAAATCACATTCAATGACTTTTTGTTTTCAACTGTTGAATAGGTTTAACTGCTCAGACAGTGTCAATCAATGCATCAACCTCCAAGTTAATTGTCAACAATAGGAAATAATTAATTAACCTTCAAGATCCTCGATCCTGTGCTTTTATTAGAATCAAAAACAAACTAAACTCACCTAAATAATCATCATTAAACACAGAAAAGCTCGTAACTGTTTATTGTCTCAATGATAATGTTTAATGAACTTGTAAAGCCTGTCAACCTTTCACAGTTGACAATATTAGGAGCAAATGAGCGACAATTATATTACCTTTCAAAATGAACCATTTCAAAGTGGAAAAGTAAATTAATTAATCGTAAAATAATCTGTTGATAGCGTGCAGTCAAAGTCACCAGCAAAGTGAGGCCGAATAGCATCTGAACTCATATCTAAAATTCAAAAGATAACTGACACACGGAATTGCTTCTCAATCTTGCAAATGACTTACGACTTAAATTCACTTCGACAAAACTCATTTCGATAAACTTTCAATTTCGACCTTTTTCTCGTGTTCGGCTTATAATGTAACGTCAATTGCTAAGAGTATCGTGCTTTTGATGTATTTTGATGTACCGATTGTGTTTGTGACCTTACCTGAAATGAATGGGAAATTGTTCCTTGGTTTGAGTCCAAGCCGTTTCAAGAAAATAGACTGATGGTGATTGCAATGCTTTGATTATCGCTTCCAGGGAATGCCAATTCCTCAGCTTCCTTAAAACACAGGCAACCTTAACAAGAACAAGATTAGATTAGTGTTTGCTCTTTGGTAAATATTGACAGTCGATTGATAATATTGATGAACTATTATTGCAACCAAATCAATTTAATCATAATTGTTATGACACTTTATTAGACCATTGTATAATTTTGGATGTCAATGATGATCAAGGCTATTGAAAATGCAATCATTGTAATGGTTAGCAATGATATTGGTTAAATTGGCCAATCTTAAACATTAAAACAAACAAGTTGACTGAACACTCGGAATGATTGATTGATTGATCCACAATAAATGATTAGCTAATGTTGGACAAATGATAATTGATAATTGAATAGATTGAGACAATTGAAGTTGCCCGAGTCAGATGAAACCAGTGAATCAATGGGATGATGTAAACATTGTAACTGAAGAAAATCAAGAGTCTCATCAAAATCAATATACATTGAATGTTGAGTCAATGTTATCATGAAATTAACCTTCAATTATTAGGTAATAGTGAGAGAAACGAACGAGAAGAAATGAAAAGGTGATCAATGTAATGGGAAAAGTGCAATTGAATAAGGAAGAGAAAAATTGAAAACATTAATTTTAGTTTGTACCTTGAAAAATGTAAAAAAGTAAACCCAAAAATGATTCAAATAAGTATAAAAATAAAGATAAACGGAAGGTCAATCACAATGAACAACGATAGACCTGAATGTGTGTTCATTACTGAATCAATCAATCAGTTTTTCAGTGAAAAAGCTTGAAATAAAATTACATAAAAAAAAAGAAACTGGAAAAGGTTAAGTTATTCAGGAAGTTAAACATAAACAATGGTACAGATTGAATATGAAAATTGAATCAATTACCATGATAAGACACTTTTACTTGTTGTTAAACATTGAATGTTATCTGAAAAATTCTTTACCATTTTTCTCTGGTTGATTTGGTAATTTGGCGTTTCTAGTTCAAGGATTTATTCAATTCTTACCTCAATGAAGGCTGCAATCTTGCGAGCCTGTGATTCTGAGCTTGTTTCCCGGTTAATCACTGAGCAAACCAGTTTCTTAACTTGCTCACTAAACTCTAACAGAGTTCGTACACCATTGAGATCATCAGAATCCTGAGAGATATTGAATCATGAAAAGAAGAAGAAGAAAAAAAATTAGCAAATTGTGAGGATTGAGCAAGAAAAAGGGTTAAATTGGATGCAAGGGAAAATCAAGTTTTTGCAGTTCGTCTTTTAATTAAAGAATCACATTAACACCAATCAAGGGTAAGAAACGCAAAATCAATCTTTACATTATATTTAGTTTTGTACATTTTTACACTTGCTTTTAATAACAACATTCAGGGTAATCGTATTGATAATGAACAAGTATTCAATATCAACTGAGCGTCATCAACCTTTGCTTCATTTGTCAATTAAATGATGATCAAGATGATAATCAGATGTTAACCTTGAAGGTGTTTAATATTGACTATTAGGTGCAACTGGTAAAGTTGAGTCCAAACTGGATTCACTCTCAGGGCACAATTGAAGTTGATTTAGCCCACAATTTTCATGATTAATGTTTTGCATTGGCGATGAAAGGCACAATCAGATCTGGGTTTACTTTTATCAGCCATCAGTGTGAATGGTTTGAGTTTGAGTTTGAAGTTGATTAAAATTAACTTAATTGTTGGTAATGGTTGGATAATCAATAATCAAATGGGTAACTCTAAATACAGAATTTCAATTTCTTCCTTAATCAATGTGGTTATGCAAAATAATTTACTAATCAAATTATCGGTTCCATCAAGACTAAACAGTCTACTTTCATTAAAAATGTTTAATGTAAAATTGCGAAAGTTGGAAGTTAATTGTTAAGATTTAATCAACTTGAAATGAAAGTCGAAAGTTGATTTCAATTGTCCAACTATTCTAATTGTAATTGGACTTCAGATTGAATGGGTGAGATGAAAGGTTCCAAAGGTTTTGATTATTTAAAATATAAACTAAACTCCAATTGTATTAATAACTATTTTTTTCAAATCAACTTGAAACTTAATTTTCTAGATGACTGGTTTCAATAATTTACTGATTGACTTGTTGGTGTCGATGTGTTGCTGTTATTTTACATGTTTTTTTGCCTTATATTTGTATTTAAACCGTTAATTGTGTAAATTAGTGAAACCAAATCATAAGCGACAAAAAAGTGATTATTAAATTGTGAAAATATTGCTGTAAATGTTTCAACATTCATTGTTGAACTTAAAGATTGAAGCTGATATTTACAACAATAGCAAACGGAAGAGATTTTTTTTCACTTTTTTTTTACTCAAGAAAATGGAATCATTTTTTTCTCTCGCCATTTTACTTGATTAATTCATTGGTTCAGCGATAGTTTGAATAACTATTTCATCTTAAAATGGTGGAAATTGATTTACACTTCATTTTATCCTGAACCAACCTTGGCCTCATTTGATAACATTGTTTTTGGTCTAAATTATTTTTGAGGGTTTTTTGCATTTCCATTTTATCTCATTGATTTTCACCAAATTATTATCATGATGGTATTACTAATGATGGTTATCCTGGAATGGCGAGAGATGACAAATTCAATGGAAATTTGTGAAAAGCTGAAAAGATATTAATGAATCAACAGGCGATTCAAGAGATTCTGTTGTCACTAAATGGCGAGCTAAACAATTGACAATGAAAAAACATTGGAAACAATGTAAATTAAATGAAAAACCTCAAGTAATATTAAATCATCGCTATTTAAATAGCAATCATTTTGTTAAGTTACAAGGTTTCAAATCAATTGTTACCTTTCAAATCCTCTTAGAGCAACGATTAAAGTTTATGACAATGGCTATGATGTTATCAGGTAATTGCAATTAACTGAAAATAACTTGAATCATGTTAAATGATAATTAAGATGATCATCGGGTTATAATGAAAACTGGTGTTTGGGTTAATGTTCCCACCCGATTATCATAACTGGTAAAGAGTATCAAATTTTGTCTCAATTTGTTCAAATAATTACTGAAGACACAATTTGGTCCAGAATCAGGTCGATTTGAATGAAGAGGGATCAATTAATGATAACCTTGACCTAATCATAATCAACTCAATTGGATATTAATTTAATGGGAAAAGTCTATTGTTTTAATTGTTGCAAATGCCTCAACCAGATTGATTGGTAAAATGGTTTAATGTTTTAACATTGAAATATTGACTTAGATTTGAGATCATTAATCATTGAATGGCTTGTGAATGTTGAGATTTTAATTGTAAATTTGCAATTAAAATCAACAAATTTGTATTAAATTTTTGATTCTCTCAATCTTTTGATTGATTGAAGTAAAGATTAATTGATGATTAAAGATTCCTAATATGAAGTATATTTAACATTTAGTTTCCTGATTCCAGTCAAATTTGATTGGCAACAGAAAAAAAGACAATTAACTAATTGTGAGTCGAAAAAATGAACAAATCAAATAAGGATGTTAATCAGTTCCTGTAACATCGTCAGTTAATTGTTTCAATTCAAGTAAAGGTTGAGGTGAGAAGTAAGCAATTTAATGTAAATTATCAATTGGTTAATTTAAATAAGAATCTAATTGCTAATCAAAAACTAAAATTAAGCTTTGGGCAGCAAACAAATTGTAACACTTACAAGTGAAATGACCAGATAATGTTTACTTCGGGTTACAATCAGTTACACTTATATGTAAATGGACTGAACCAGTTAAAAGGGAAATTAATTTGCTAAATCAAAGACTAATTTGATTCGCTTTTTTGATTCTATTTGATTCTATTTAAGTATATTCAATGTTTTTCCGTGTCAACCTTGCTAGACTTGATTTATTGATTTGATCTTGTCAATGGGAATATCTTTGACCAACAGATGATTGAAATCTTAAGGTCGATTGAAGGATTCAGAGAAACACTGAAAGGGTTGAGAGGAATGATCAAATGTTTACTCTGTTAATTCATGTAACAATCAATTTAAGCAGCAACTGAAAGTTAACAATGATTGTTGACAATCTTTTTTGTTTCAATACTTAGTGACCTGTCTTTATAATTTACACTTACAACTCTTTCCTTGTTTTTTGTAATTGCAATACTTTCGATGTTGCCTTTTGTTGTTGATTTTTTTAATTCATTTTTAACCATTTTCCTTCCTTGTTTTTCATGTAAATTGTAATATAATGATACATTATCGGTAAGGATGATAATCAGCATTAGATCAGTCGTGAAATGTACAAACACTTGCTAAAGAGGTAGAGTTTTGGAGGTAAAAAAGCAGTAAACATTTTCTTGGCAGATTGTGCCTTTAAAAAAGTGTCCAATTTGGCCTTAAAATGGTGATTCTTAATTGACTTTTTGCAAAGGTTTTAAGGGAAAGGAAATTTCTTTGGTTTTTCTGGTTTCCTTTTCATTTGGTTTTACGGTTTACTTGCAAGGGTTGGATCGGTTTATTGGGTTTACTTACAAATTTTTTGAGCCTTCCAAGTAACAGAGCTGACATCTCGGTTGGCCTTATTTGAAGATAGAGATCTTTATCGATGGCGGTTAATTGCATGGCAACCGATATTGGATTGTTTAATTTAATTATTTGAACCAATAATCTGGATCGGGTTGATGGTGACCATAAAATTTGATTTTTACGTTTCCTTTGGTAATTCCTTTGGCGAAGCTTCTTCAGCTCGTATAGACTTACTGAGCCTGATTCACGGCCGAATGAACCGCCTGGTGAAGATGATGAAGAGTAACCATCATCTGAATGGTGGTCACAAGCGTGAGAGCAAGATGAACAGGAGGATGTGGTCGATGAGGATGGGGTTGAATCGAGTGGACGATTGCTGTTAGTAGTGTTTTTAGACCAGAGTTTACATGTTGCTGATGTCCAATCGTCAAGCCATCCATCATTCAGTCTACCCAACTGATCTAGATCAAGGTCAGAGTTACGTCGACGGTTGGCCAAGGAAGAGGAATGTAAGCAAGTTGAGGGTGCAAAGGGAGGAGGAGGAGGTGAAGGTGAAGAAGAGCAGGAGGGTGAGGAAGATGAGGCAAAGGAAGATAACGATTGCTTGGATTGGGATAAATTTTTTGAGGAAAGACGCGAATTTGTCAGATTATTATAATCCGAATCGATTAAACCTTTGCTTGGAAAGCTTGTACATGAAGTATAAAAACCAGAAACAGATGAACTCAAATTGAGTTCAGAAGTGTATCGACGAAGTGGAATCCTTGAACCAGGGCAAAGAAGCAAATCTTTTTCCAATGAACTCATCGGCTGAGCCAGGATCGTCCTAATCACTTCGTTTGCGTTACTGAAATAGAGAGACAATCAAATTAGAAAATGATTTTTTAAAAGTTGATCGAAATCAAGAAAAGATGGAAATTTCAAAATGAAAACGAATAATGAGAATGGCAAGAATCATTAAAAGATCAGTTTCTGTCTAAAAATTGTCAGAATGCTAATGATGGTGGAATCAATGATTTACCGAGTTTATTGAATTGTTATAATTGAATAATTTTGCATCGAAATTTGCGATTAACTTGTTATTAACCATTTTGGCGATTAAAATGTTTTTCATTTGTAAAGTGATTTGTACTATTAATAAACCAATAGTGGAAAATGTTTACGACTGTTAATTGCGTTTGTTGATCAAGTTAAATTGTCCTTGGTGATGATGATCAAGATGAGTGCAAAATAAACACTCACACCTAATGGTAATCAACCTTAAATTGCCTTGATTTACAGTGAAAACCTGGAAAATGATTTACAAATATCAATCATAATAAGTTGACAAATGATTACAATTAAGTTTGAAAATGTTTGCTGAAAGGAGGAAACTGTCAAATCAAGTTTCCCATCGTATATTGATACTCAATGATAATAGTCATAAATAACCTGAAATTAATTGCTATTTTTGTGACAAAAAAGGAACCAAATAATGATATTATTCAATTGTCATTAACCTTGGTTCATATTCAATATCAAGAGTCGACTAAGATTTAAGCGTTTTTTTTTGGCAAAACTTGAATTTGATCAATTTTATTGTTTGATAGATTTGACTATTATTAGACTTTACTATTAATATTCAGAAATGATTATTAAAATGATGAGAAATTGAAATTTTCGGTAAATCTATTTCGGAATCTAATTGTTTCTAATTTTAATTTCAGTTGATCAAGTTGGGATCATCTTTGGCTAACTGTTAACATTTTGTTCATTGAAAGCTTATCCATTGAGATGGATTGAACTTGAATTGAACATTGTTTAAACAATAAAACTAAACAAAGATTGTTAACCAAGTGTTTAGTTAATTTAGCTGATTATCTCATTTGATTGTGTGTTTAAAACACTTTGCGATCAACAGAGTCGAAGACAATGGAAAAAATTTGTTTCAAGTTTCAATATTGAATAACCCATTGGCAGTTGATTATCATCAAGTTGTAATTTAATTTAATTACAAAAGTTAACATTTGTAAAAGGCTCAAGGTTGGTAAGCTGTTGACTCAGAAGACTTGATTAGTATGTATTCATGTAAATGTTCAACAGAGTTTGCTTATTGAACAATACTCGATTAATGGTTAATCATCATTTGAATAACATCATTTAGTTTAATTTGAACAACTTTAGCAATTAATTTTTAAATTGTGATTCAACCTTGCTTGTAATAATAATCCAAAGTCCTTGGTGATTAATGCAAGTAGTCAATCAACTATTCACCTTAGGAAGATCATCAAACCTTGCCTAGTCTTGATGAAAATCACTTTAATCATGAACTTTCCACCTTAGTTTTTAACCTGACCTTTCATGATGTAAACCTTAAATGTAGTACAATGAAAGCAAAGTGTGCAAACAAATAAAAACGCCACAATATTAGATGGAATCAACATCAAGTTATAATGAAAATTGAGTCAGAATATGGCCGAAAGAAGAAGAAGAAGAAAAAAATGAACATTTTTCAGGTGAAAAGAAAAGGTTGAAAAGGCTTTTTTGTCTCTTCCCTTTTGCAATGTAGACATGAAAGTGTGTGTGTTTTTACAATCTGCTAATGAAAACGTTTCAATGGTTTGCTGATTGTAAATTAATATTACTTTGAAAGGTAGAAAGAAGGTGAAAAAAAACCATCATCATCATCATCAGAATGGTTTCTCATTTTGTGTTGATTAAAAGAGAAACTGTAAATTGTACAATCAAATCAATTTAAACTAACCAGGACATGAGAATGGCTGTCTCATTGCTTTAAAGAGCTGGTATAATGGTGATGTCTGTTGAACGGATTCTGGTTGATGGTTGATGATAAACATTGAACATTTGTTGAAAAATAATTGTTCAGTTAAGCAATTCACATTTTCAGGTTAATAAGTGTAAATGAATGAGATCATGGGTTTTTGCCATATGATCGGGGATCATCTGAATCAGGAAATTGTAATCACTAACACATAGAGACTACCATAAGCAATTAGCTAAATTGGGTAAACTGTTGAGATGAAAATTTAAAAAAGCTGAAAAGTTACCGTTAGTTGCTTTTTCATTGATACTTTGCCATGCAAATGATGGGTTAAGGATGAATGTTAATCAATTTGAAATTACAATTTGGTTCAATTGATTAGCTTCACATAATCATCATTTTGCATTTGTGACACTAACAAGAGATCGCCTTACAATTAACTGACAATGGATGATGTAAAGAGTAATGTTAGCAATTAGATGATAAATGATGCTTTCTTGTTAACATTAACATGACTACAACATTACTTTTGATTAAATGATGATCAACTTGATTAATTGTAATTGGAAATTGATTTCAACAGACAATGGCTTTAAGTGATTTAATTTATTCAATAATTAATCGTCTCATCGTTTTATAATTAAATATATTGACCGAAAGCAAACATTAAAGTCACTTTTCTTCATCAAATTGGGCAAAAAAGTTGATTAGACTAATTTGTTTTAGGATAATAATGTTAGCTATTGAATTACCTTTTCTGTTAAAATTGGGTTCAATCTATTAATATAAATGATATTAATTATAACAACAATATGTTCAATTATAAACTGTTAAAATTTAATTACAATTGCTATAAATATATTAGTGATAGTTGATTAGGTTGAGAAATGATTCAGCTAACATTATATGTTATTTATGGTTGTATTAGTAAAAATTGAATTGTTTTTTTACTGTAAATGGTTTACTTTTACCAAAATATGAGAGACTTTTAAAAGATTCAGATTTTGAATTGAGTTAATCCAAAAACAAGAATAATCTGTTTAATTTTTAGCCTTTAAACACTTAAATCATTTTTTAGGTTTTCAAATGTAAGTTTCTGGTTTTGGGTTTAAACCCTTTTAAGATGGTAAAAAAAAGTCATTGGGTTGAGGATAACTTCATATTGGGTTACCATTGAAACTAGAGTTAGTTTAAAACTGCATAAATCCAGTTAATAAGTGAATCTACTTGAAATGAAAGTCTCATGTATTGAATAACATGTTACATGTAAATGCTGTGAGTAAAAGTATCGGATAACCATATGTGGAAGGAAGAGGAAGATGAAGATGAAGATGAAGATGAAGATGAAGAGTGAAAAGTGGAAGTGAAAAGTGAAAAGGTGAAACTTGAAAGTGGAAGAAAGAAAAAGGTAAAAAAGATTAAGAAGAAGATAAAAGGTGGATGAAAGTTGGCGGATTATAACCGGTCTGCGAAAAGGTTAGAGTTAAAAAAGTGAACATTTACCTGGTATTGACCTTTGGTCGAGTCCAACCATGGTTATCTTCAGACGATAATTTACTTTGCTCCCATTTATTAGAGACACTGGATTCACGATAGGAACTGCTTGTTGAGGGAAAAGTTGAACTCTTTTTGCTTTTACCTTTTTTGATTGTCTCAACTTTACCATGCATTGGTTTGTCTTTCACAGTTTCCAGTTTCAATTGAACACTTTCACTTGAACTGTTTTCATGGACGCTTGGCTGTTGCTGCTTGGACAGTGGGCTCACTATTTCAGGGGAATTGTAACCTTTCCTGGAAACATAACCATTGATAAGTTCATTGCGTGACTCGGGTCTGGATGAGGGTGTCACAGATCTTGGTGAGGGTGACGCTGAACTGGTCTGAAGTGACCCATAGCCAAATGAGCTGCTGCTTGTCTCAATGCCTGCAACTGATGTTGATGAACATGAAAGGGATGAACAACAAGATACTATTTCACCATCAATTGAACCAATTCCTTCTTCACTCATTGAATCTAAACTTTTATCACTTTTAGATGATAATTTGGTTAACTTTCTTTTCAAATCAACACCATCTTCATCCAATAATAAAGGTGATTGTCCACGAGAACCTTGATTGTTATTATTGTTATTAATAGCGTTATTGTTTGTCGCGTTGTTCATCATGTTGTGTGTAACAGTTAAATGTGCAGGATAACTGTTGTTGACAATTGAACACATTTCCAATTGGTTTGATGTCGGTTTGCTGTTTAATCGTATCCGTGATGCTGATAAACTTAAATCGTGGTCCCGGTATTTCATGGTATACAGTGAATCAAGTTTAAGGTTGTTCAAGAGGTTAACAGGTTGAAGTAAAGATTGAAGACACCAAAGAGTCAATAACAACTATCGATGGTTAACACTGTTGATGAAAAAAAACGAAAACAAAATTGAATAAAGTTGACAGTTGATCGTCTTTGGATAAAGTAAAGTCAGAAATAGACTCACTAGAGGTTAAAAGGCCCATGGAAATGAGGATATTCAGAGACAGGGAGAGACAATTATCATCTTTGGAAGTTTAATTTTTTTCTTTCTTTCCTTCTCTTGATTCCTCAATTTCTTGGAATGGCAAAGAAGTAGGAAAAAATGCCAAGATTTTGATGAAGATGATAATTGATTAATGAGGTTGCAAGCTTTTTACTTTTATGATCAGATTTACTTTACTAACTATTACAATATCGATTCAATTGCTTCAACTGAACTGAGGGAGAGATGCAAAGAGAGTGCAAACAAATGTACTTCACTCTCTCATCCAGTCTCACCAGCTCACTCTCTTAGTTTAGTCTCTTTTTGCAAACTTTAAAGGTGTCACAGCGAAAAGAAAGAGCCAAAATAGGAAGACAAAAGGGGAAGAAAGGCGGAGAGAGAGATTGGAGTGAGTTACTGGCAAGGTGGAGGGAGTAGGTGAGGATGAGAGGATGAAAGGGAGAGTAAAGGGAAGAGACACTCAAATAGACAGAGAAGAGTGAGACTGAAATGTTCGAGATTTTAGAAGTTCTTGAATCGGTGAAATTCATCTGACAAGTCAAGTCTCTTTTCTTTCTTCTGAAATCATTATTAATGGCTTTCGACAGGTCAGTGTTCGGTTCAAAGTCTCTTCAGTTCATTCGCCAGGATGGTTCTGGTGGTAATCAATTAAAGACAATGAATTTTAGACTTTCATTTGAAGCATGTTTAATGACAATTAAGATGCAAAGCATAATGTTCATTGATCATTTCGTGTAATGTCATTGGATGAAAAATGATGATTTTTAAAAGTTGAAAGACTAAAGATTGATCAAAGAGTTGTGTTCAAGGTTGCTGAGTTTTGGTGGAAAGTTCCTAATGAAAATGGACTTCCCGGTGAAATGTTCATGTTGATTTGATTAATTTCACACTCTTCACCTTCGCTTTTCTTATTGTTATCCATTCTGTTTGCATAATACTCTGCATAACCACCATGCATTGAGCTGTTCAACTTCTATGGGATTTTTTGTCTCTATTTCTGAATCATTGATAGTTGGTGTTATTGTAACAAATGAACATGAAAAAAGTGATCCTCTGACATTCGGAAATATACCAATTGAATAAATTATTCAAATTAACTATTCTTTCATTGAAATCCTACGTTCGTCACCTTCCTGCTGTTTCCCTTATGGTTACATCAAATCGTCTGTTTCTTATTTTATAATACAATACATAATAATAGAAGAATGGTTAATTTATTGAAACAATCA
This sequence comes from Tetranychus urticae, assembly GCF_039701765.1. Taxonomy (NCBI): domain Eukaryota; kingdom Metazoa; phylum Arthropoda; class Arachnida; order Trombidiformes; family Tetranychidae; genus Tetranychus; species Tetranychus urticae. Next base: position 11,266,166 of record NC_142959.1, on the reverse strand, counting down.
AAGTGAATCAATTGCATACACATTAAGACGTCAATTTTGTTTTCGATAACAGTTAACTATTTATGGAGATTCGCAAGTTAAACGGTTTTTTTGATGGAAGGACAAAACTGGTAATTTTGATGAGCAGAGGTTGAATGGGAATAGAGTGAAGGTAAAGATGTGATTTAGGTCTAGGTATTTCAGGAATCTGTGGTAAACCAATTATTTAAAATGATTGTAATTGAATCAACGAGAACACAATCAATCATAAAATGCGTTCTTGTTGTGAGGTTAAATATACACCAAAATGTACATAAGTAGAGTGGCCTTAGGGTAGAGGTTGGCTAAATTATCATAGTTATTTTACAGTGGATTAATTATTGATAGAGATCATTTTGATAATGATAATGATGTTTAAGATGATGGTCACTTCGAGAACTGGACTAGACACCTGATTGTAACCAAATATTAAGCAAATATTTTAAAAGGTTATTCACTGGCGTCACTGATAATCATTGGTTTTTGCCACTTCAAAGAAACAGACGGTTTCTCTGTCACTTAGTCTGTCTCTGCTTTTCTCGCATCTCTGTCTATTGTTCAGGCCAGTTACATTCCGTTTCTCATATTTGATTATTTATAAAACAAAATTTAAGATTACAGTTAATTTTATGTCATCTTTGTAAAATTTAAATTCCCAATCCAATGGTTCATTCAGTTTTTTCAATTTCGCCTTTTTGTGTCTAAACTGTCATAAGGTGAGTACTAGAAACAGGACTTGCGAACTTCTTGGAAATAAGTTTGAGTGATTTGACAGAAATGAATGTAAAATTAAATCTGAAAAGTGATATTCTGTTTTCCTTTGAAAATATATCATTTTTCTGAATCAAAGGTGCTAAGAAAATCATGCATGAATAAATGTCAACTCTTCTCATTATAATTTTCGAGCTCAATACAGCTAAGGATGACATTGAAACACGAACAAAACACATCAGATGAATGGCAAGAGTAGATGTTTCGATCTAGTGGGGAAGACAGTGTTTCCGTTCGATTGGGTTCAACTTAAGCTTAACATTTGGACCCCTTTAGAGGGCTGATATGGAAGCAGGGAAGAAATTGAATCAAACAAAGTCGGAAGGTTTATTGTAATTTTTAATTCCAATTTAAACATTTTCTGAATTTTTATGTACTAAATATTAATAGTTAAGCTTGCCAAGCTAAGACTGATTACCAACATGGAAGAGCATCGAGCAGCTTTAATTTTCAGCTTCTTTGTTAATCCAAATAAAATTAAGTTTAATTGTTTCTCATGATTGTAGTCAATAAGCTTATTTTCAATGTTGCTTTGAGCTTGTTTTTGCTGAGTTGTTTTTCATTTGTTCACATTTATTATTGTCAATTCAAATGTTTGATTCATTGCTATTTTGCGATCTTCTAGTAACTTCTATTTTACTCTCTTTTGCATATTTTGCTTCTTTTGTGGCTATTTTTTAGTTATTTGAATACCATAAGGTTAACACATTTTGATTGAACATCAACCGATTTTAAGTCCAATTGTTCAATTTACTTTTATTTTTGTTCGATTATGTTTAACGGTTTATGTTAATATTGACAATGAAGGGATCGTTTTAACGTTTAACGAGTCACAGTACATTGGACTGAGATGAAAGCACAATTGAGTTTGGTTACAGTTAAGTGTAAAATCTGCTTTGGCTCATGATTTACAAACAGGTAAATTAAAGGTTAAATTGGTCGTAATGGAAACAATAAGTATAGTTTAAGGCAATGAAAATAATACAATCGAAATTATCAATAGACGAATTTTTTCGAGTTTTCATGGTTTATCGTTCATTAATGGGTTATCGCTGACGGATTACAGGGAATCACTAAATCAATTCAGGATACTTGTTGTAACAAAAGAATTAGTTAATTGACTTTCAAACTACTGCTTTTTTCACTACTGTTTTGACTAGCTATTGTTGCCAATCAATGCTGATAATGGTAATCTTTATCCTAATAATGTTGTTGATCATCATAACTATCATCGCTCATCGCTATCATCATCCTCATCTCGCTGAGTAAAAGTAGGCTTTTCATCAGCGAAATGTTGATTATCTTTTCAATTTCTCTCTAATGTTGATTGTGCTGTTTTCACTGAACATCCTGGTATCAGTTTAACTCTCCTTTTCCCGATATTTTACGTGTTTTGGTCTAAATTTTGATCTCAAATTCATTTGATGATGATAATGGTGATTACAATGAATTGGAAATAAGCTGTACAGATGGTTTAGTTGATGATTAAAGCTTCCGCAATTTTGACGAGATTCATTGAGATCTTTGCATATCATGATTAACCATCATACTTTTGTATTCCATCAGGATATTGGATTGCAATCAATAGCTGGAAAAGAAAGAGAAGATAATCAAATTAATATCGTTATTTGATTTATTAAGGTCGAGATGAAAGGTTAACTTTCACTTTGGTGTTACACCAGAAATTTAATTAGCAATCATTTCAACTGTCAATTTTAGGAAAGTCATCTTGTCTGAGAGTTGATAAAGCACCATAAAAGGCAATAACTGGCTTCAGTTTCTTTAAAATGTCGGTAATTCAGTGAATTTTTAACTGATAGAGGAAAAGATTGTCATTATAATAGCTTCCAATAAACTTATGCATATTATGACGGTTGTATTCACAATGAAAAGCTGACAATCAGCTGAATAACTTAAGAATAGGCAAAATTTATACAAATATGATGACTGTTAATTTAGATTTTTACTTCGGAGATTTTCCTCTTTGAATAGATTTATCAATAACAATTTTCTCAGAACTTTTCCAATACAATATGGTACAATTTAAAAAATCGTCAATAATCATAATCTCAATGTTAACGAGTCTGTTAACGAACCTAGTAATTTACTAGAATTGAGCAAAATTTTGTGAGTTGATTCGACTGTCGTAATGGCAATTATTATGTAAGCTAAAATAGTTATATGATTGCAGGCAAAATTGAACGATGAAAATAATGGAAAACAAATTGAAGATTCAATGGTTGTCATCTGAGTTGTTCATATGAGATAAGATGATTCCAATTACTTTTGAAGTTTCATCTTGAACGAGAAACCATGAGCTTAAAACAAATATTAATGCTTGCTCTGTGGTTAAAATCATATGAAATTGTGAATCTATATAAAATAACAACACATTAAAGTGGCCGCTATGAGGCTACTTTTGAACACACTCATCAGCATTTTTTCAACATTCAAGCTGACAATTGTGACTATTTTACTATGGATGACAATGCTAATCATTCATATACTCACATATTTTTCAAGGTTTCCAGCAAATAATACACATTCCAACTAGAATGGTAGCTAATTAAATTTTTTGCACTTTGCTTTCAGTGTCTTTTCTGTTTGTGTTGCTTTCCTCCAGTTCTGGTTCTAATTCATGAAACTCCATTCGACACAAAGGCATTTAAAACACGGTACTTCCCAGATTCATCTTTATCTCCATAATGATGCTAGTTATTCAGGCAAACAATCATGAATAATGATCAAATGAAAATAATAATTTCCTTTTTTCCATAGAGGTGAATACAAGACAATGTAAACTGTTTGTGGGATGGCTAAATAAAGAGACGAAACAAGAAACTCATTAGATTCTTTCTCTAGACAATAGTTTAGATCAATCAAATACCTGGTTAACATGAAAACAACATGAACATTTGGTTAGAGTTGTAACACACCAAAAAGGCACACCATGATTATATTTATATTAAAAAGCGCCAAACCATAAACTAAAAGAACAAAAGAAACTGTTGAGAAAAGGGAAAAGCATTAATATGAGCAAGAATGTCAAAGAAAAATTAAAAATGGTAGATTCCCTTTTATGCCCCTTGTTGGCTTATTTTTCATCCCTAATTTTGAGTGAAAGTCATGAGATGAATGATTAAATGAAAGGGGTAATCATTAATTTGATACAATTGATTGGCCCCTTTTACATAAAATCAGAGACATGCCTGAAATAATAGACATCAATTTTAGGCAAGTTAAATGATGAGACAAATCACACAATGGGTAACCATTGGTCTGTGGTGCTAAACAATTGATCAACACCACTTATTGGTTGCATGATTGATTTGGTTAAATCAAAGACGGTTCAAATCACTATGACAATAGCTTAATCATACATCTCAACTCATGATCAGCGAAATATTGTTGGAAAAAATGAGACGCTTTTCCTTGTTAACAGAGTCCATTGTTTTCAATGATGAAAGGTTAATTGTATCTTAAAGTTGATGTCAAGCTCTTCTTTCGTTTGTATTTATGTTGCAATATAATTTGATAACTGAATTAGGAAATAGAAATGATAGATACACGATTAAAGTGATGTGAAAAGTCAACTAACTTACCATTGATCATTGATTAATGAGTTGATTTAATGAATGGAATCGACAGGTACCCATGTCAAACGGTTATAATGAATGTGTGTGACCATTAAAATACAAAAAAATACCAGTTAATTGCAGAACTAATAGAAGAATTAATTAATCTTACAGAGGGAAGCTAATGTATACGATTAACAGATAAATGAGACAAACCCTTTGATGGGTAAAAACCATTCACATTTAATTAAATATACAATCAAAGAAAATACGAGAAACAAAAAAAACGCTGAAACATCTTGAGGATAGCTTTCTTTAATAATCCAGAGATGGGGTTGATGGGCAATTTTTAATTTTGGATAAATTTTTGCTTGCTTTTGATTGTTTATTAAATACAAATTTAAATAAATTATAAAGGGTGTTGCGTGTTATTGCCAATTATACGAATGGAGATTACCAGTTGTTTATGAAACTGACCAACACATATCAAAGTTTAACATTTCCACTGGACATTTCCATCTTTATTGTTTATCTGCATTCGGGTAAGCTAATTGACAATAACTCGCAACACCCTTTAATTTATTCCTGAAATTATGTAATTTGAAAATTGATATCGATTTCCTGATGTTTATTTGATTAGGCTAAGTGCCTGGGTGCTTATGTTTCTGACTTGTTGGAATTGCTTGGATCTTACTCGACTTCAGCTATTGAAACCTTCAAAAATCTTACCTGGAAATGAGGTTGATTAGGTTAAGTTGATGAATGTTTATCAACTTGTGTTGTATAATCAAGTAAATGTGTGTTAACTTGATTCTATTGTTTCCGGTGACAATGGGATGTACTTGAAAATTGAGTGAGTTCAATGTTAATCAGAAGACGAAAATACATATACATTGAGTATGATTATCATTAGCTTGTTAATCACTAAATTAACTGCAAAGGTTGACCAGATTATGTTGATATAAACATTAAAATTAATTGTTGGGTTAATCGACTCTAAAAATTAGGTTGCTGTAAATGATTATTTCACTGTTTACCTTTTTTTATACACAGCAATAACCAACAAGACAGCTGATGAACCTTGATTTGTTATGATAAAGGTTAAAACCATAAACCTTAACAATGGAATAGCGCATTAGATAGTTGATGGAGACAATTGATTAAACTAAATTGACAAATCAATGTAATTTCCTTCTCAGCCACAATTAGAGTCACAATTAAGGACACCGCCAATGGTTTAATAATCCCATCAAAGCCTCATTCAATGTGAAAATCAATATTCAAGAAATGCAAATTAACGCCAATGGTGACAGACCTAATGTTTGATTGATCAATTGTTTACATCGCCAACAGAAGATTATGTTAATCAATTTAGACCAAGGTTTACCATAAATTGTTATTAGAGTATTAAATTGTGAAAAAATTAGGCTCTGTTTGGGTAAAAATGAGTGTTAAACTGTTGTTGAGCTCATCTTTGAAGGTGACATATTAAAGTTGGCAATCCTGTTTATCATCGCATGGTAACAGCATCAATTAATTGAGTTTAGTTTAACAATCATTCATGTTGACTCATTTTTATATTTTCATTTAATAACAAACAGCTAATTAGTAATCATGAAATGATTTATATTAGACCATGAGCTTGATATTGAAGGTTCACAGCAACAGATTAACAAAATAAGCTGACATTATGGCATATTGTAAGTCAAAAAGTCATTTTTGTCTATTCAATGTTCAATATATGCATCTCATCATGTTGGATGATCATTGAACGTTAATCGATAACAATTAGATAATTGTAATGACATTATCAAAGGTAATTTTGATGTTATTAGGCTTGCATGCTCAGTAAATACACTATTAAGCCTAAAGACTTTCCAGAGTCTAATGTTTTCATTTTATTCATTTGATTACATTTATTGTTGATTCTCAATAATTAATAAGCTCAATCAACTGAGTTGTTTACCAGCAAGAAATAATAACAATTTATTATGAGATAACAAATTCAATGAAAACCGTCAATAGTTGATCAAAATGGTTTAATCTTAAATCCTTACAAGTTTTGATTGAACAATGTGGTTGAAATTGAATTTGATCTGAATTTGTGTTTTTCAATTAACTAACAGGATTATACAAAGCTCACTTATTGATCTTAATTCCAGTCTTAATTCAACATCAAATAATGTTTATTGACAGTTGGCCACAGAATTAAATTGTTCAATCAAAGTTCAATTACGGTTCAACATTATCGATATAAATGTTATTAGTTGACCAACTGATTAACACTTCAACACAATACAGGTTAAATGTATAAATCAACAATACAAAATCATAATCCGTTTATTTAGATATTAATTTTTACAATTTAATAAATTTCAGGATAATGCTTTTGGTTTGCTTTTTGTCTCATAGATGATGCTGAGGTACAATAATTATTTTTTGTTGTTGAGTTGAAATTGAAAGTAAATTGTTTTCAATTGATAAACCAACGATTGAAATTAAATGGAAATGGAAACAATGAGAATACCAACTGCGAATGATTTACTATTATTAAATTGTTTCTATGGTTTATCGTACCCAAACAGCACAAAAGGTAAGCAAAAATTGAGGCTCAACAATAAGTTTACCCCGATCCTTGGGTTGAAAGGCTCTTCCCTTTGTTTTTAATTACCATCATCGTTAAGTTTATTGTTGTGAGTGATGTTTAAATTAAATATTAGATACTTGAGTTGTCCACTTGTTGCGAAGGTAAAATTGAGTAAAAGTGTTTCTTCCAGTGATTGGTTTATCATTACAACTGCTGTTGTTGGCCTAACAAATTTGAGTATTATGTGAATGGTTAAAGGAGGGAACATGGAAATATGATGAAAATGCCTTTTATTGTGAATGATTTAATGTTATCAAATTTTCCTATTTCATCATCATGATTATTATCGATTTGTTAAGGTCAAAATATGCACTTGAAGGTCGTTTCTCGTGTTTTGTTGCCTTGCACTCATCATTTTTATCATCGTCTTTGAAACAATATGATTTGTGTTGTTGTCAAATGTATCTCATGTTTACTGATTGTCAAGTTATTTTCCTTCATTTTGCAATAACATTCAAAATATTATCGTAAGTAAATATTGACAAAAATGGTTACTCTTCATGATAATACATTAAGAATGTCCGTTATTAAGTTGATTTGCTATCATGAATTGGTGTACGAATGTTTCAGATGAATCTATCATGGAATAATTTATAAAGATTTTTAAATAAGCTGATTGCAAATCAATTAACTTTGAATTTGCCTTTGTGAAAAACTTTTTGAATTATTTAGCATGATTAACTACAAATATTAATTAATGCATCTAAACACGAAACGTAGACAATATCAATATTCAAAGCAATTTTAATGGTGTAACGAGTTGAAATTAAAAGTTGAGATCGTGGAAATTAAGAAACTTGAAATTTTTAAATTTATGTTTGATTTATTTTTGACCAACGGTCGTATCGTAGTTGCTTGGTCACCTAACTGAACATGAGCATATCACCAATCATTATGCGAGATTACAACCGAATTTAATCAAATTGAAAATATCGGTGATCAAGGATGAAGATCGGGACTTTTGATTGACTCCACCTAATAATAATAGACACCTTGAATAACTGATTAGCAATAGCAAATTGACCGATGACAAGATTTGCAATTATTAGGGGTAACAAAAAGTTCTGTCGTTTTTTCTCGGATGATTTAGCTTCGATTTTAAATTAATTCTGATTATTCAACCGAATTTTGCATTTTTTTTGCAATTTGAATGAAAATCCTATTGAAAAATCCCATAGAAAATGGTAAAAAAAACTCATTTTTTTGAACCACCGATTTGAATAATTAAATAATGATTATGATTAGAAGTTTCAAATTTTGCTCAGTAATATTTGGACCTTGATATAAATTTTTATTTTAATTTTTTCATCAAAAATGTCAATAAGTTCTGGCACCTTTAGATTTTTTCTTCATCTAGTACATATTGATTAGCTAATTAATCATAGTTAATTAACTCTTATCGAGTCGAAAAATGGCCTGGATGCACTTATACTAATTTTCTTGTATCCCTGAAATTATTGAGTCAATTGAATACTTCCAACTTATTCAAAATCGAAGCAAAGTCACTGGTAAAAAACGACAGAACTGTTTGATAACCCAATTTTTTCCAATTTTGGTATTTTCTTAATGAAGTCATAGTTTGTAAACTGTTTGATGTAACTGAAAAGTGTCTGAAAAAGACGCCTTTAAGTCTAGTCCTTTTGTCTAGTTTCATTTCAAATTATGTAACGTATGATGAGTAATGTTTTGAACAATTTTTCATAATTGAATTGCGACAGTTAGACTAGACTTACAATCAACATTTAATTTTCAAATAAAGTTACATTTCTCGTGAATATGTTGTGCAAAGATAAACCAATTTTGATCAAAAATTGTCAAGTTATGGCCTTAAATGGAGACAATCGTCAAAAACATCTATCAAGTTGACTTACGCTGAACGGTAATCGAGTTTTGTTGACGAATTCGATCTAATTGTCATATGGAGATGAATATTGGTATTTAGCATCTCTCATCATTCAGGCATTTTTTGCAATTAACAGAAATTGATTATCTCAATTAATTGCTGAGATATTTAAATTTAATTGGAAGATGGGAAAAATTAACAGCTCCCATTGAATAACATTGATTTTGATCAAAAATTTTCACTGAAATCAAATCAAAAATCGTTTTCTAATATATGTTCATGAAATTTAGTTTCAATGGTAACCTGGACCTTTCAATCGATCTATGTTGAGTTATAATAGGCGAATTATATCTTTTTAACAACTTTGAGGCCAAATTTGGACATTCAAAACCTTGGTATGAAGTTGAAAATGCATGGTTTTTGACGAAAGGCAAAATCAGATTTTGACGCTTTTGTGCTTTTGAGCCGAAGAGATAGCTCGGTGAGAAGTCGCCATCTTGGTTCAAGAATGTCAACTTCCAACTCGTTGACAGAAAGTCTTCACGAAGATTTGGCAATTTCAGCGAGTTAGGCGTGTGATAGAGAGACAAATGATACACCATTTTAATCGCAAAACTATGTGCTTTAATTTGATTTATCATGCAGCCTAATTAAATATGGCATCTTCTCTTAAATGGACTTTAAATGAGCTCCTTTTGAAAACGTTTGTCAAACCCATGTACCGGGTGTTAGAAAATCGACTAGACCTGTTTGCGCTTCAATATTTTTCGCACTAACAAGTAAGTAAACAGACTCGTGATATATTGTTAGTTTTGAATTAACATTATATTATGTTAGTCCCTATTATTGAATTTTCATCCCATAGTAAAATTAACCAAAATTGCTTCAAATTTCACCTAAAATTTTCACAATTTTTTGCATCGTCTGGGATTGGTAGTTCGGCCTAGAATTTTTCTTTTTGAAAATGAACGAAACTTTTTAAGTTGGACTTTCAGCTTTCTAATGATACCAAAAATAAAAAAAAAATGGCCCAGCAATTTCGAAGTTATTATCATTCAAACACCTCTAGTTGGTTTTCTAGCACTCCGTATTGGGTTCTCCAGCGCAAACGATGGATCAGTTTTTCTTTTATTAAATTTGATCTAATTGTCGTATGGAGATGAATATTCGTGGTTAGCATCTTACACTATTCATGCATTTTTTGAAATTAATAGAAATTGATTATCTCAATTAATTGTAGAGATATTCAAATTTAATTAAAAGATGAGAAAAAATAAAATGTAAAAAAGTGAAAAATGGTAAAGGGAAACCCTTACTGAAACTGTATTTTTGCTTAAAACCAATGTTAAAGAATAGGGCCAAAAAAATTTCTCATTTTGTATTTTTGACGAATTTATCGAATAAAATAGTATAAAAACTCTTGGCAATTTTTTTTCTGGACTCAAGAACTCAGATTATTCAGTAGAAGAGGAATATTTTCATGCATCAAATGAAAAATATCAATTTAAGACTTGTATCTATTCCAATTTTCTTAAAAAATAGATGAAATAAATCAACGATTTTCAATTAAACTTCAAAAATGCGGACTCTACTAACAGGTCGCTTTTTAATCGCGGTTAATGATATTTAAGCACTTTTAAGTGAGGATATTGCACTGTAATCTATTGCAGTCACTGAAAAGTGATTCGCTATTTTCATTAAGATAGCTTCGGTGTCTAGTTGTATTACTTTATAAAATGTACTTAAGATGGAATCAAATTTGTAATGAGGTTTTATGCAAGTAGTAAATCAACATGATGAAAGTTTTTTTCAATGTAATGAATGATCGATTATTAACATAATCAGTTTATCATCTCAAAATGGTTGTTGAATGGATGAAAAGATAACAATGATGATGACGATGATGATGGAAGTACACTCAGAACAGATAGAATCTGCAATTACTAGCGCCACATTTACAAAGAATACGACTTGATGAACCTGAAAAGTTATGTCGTGAAAAGGTTGGAATTTTCAATTCCCCATCTCCATTAGACATTATTGCTTTCACTATTTCTTCAGGAACTTCTTCGTTATCCGAGTGGTCATGATTGTTTTCAGAAGCCGCCACTGATTCAGCATCATCATCTGAATCGTTTTTAGTGGAAGATGATGAAGGTGATGCATGAACTAGATTAATGGACAACATATATTCGAATTTTTGTTTCTCTTCAGCAGTCAGGTTCTTATTGTGTTTTAATTGGTCTAATAGTCGCTGTTTTATACTTTGCTTTGGTCCGACGTCTGAAAATAAGAAAATTTAGTTGATTTAAGCAAACTCGAAAATTTGAATCGACCGGAATGTTACAATTGTATCTGTTTAATATCAAACATTTACCTGTCATGTGATAATCGAAAGTCAATTCTTCTCCAGGACGAATGTTTCTTTTAGAGAAGAAAACTATTCTAGGCAGATTTGTGTTATAATTATCAATCCACGCCGCATACACAGCAAGGTTGGGATCACACTGAGAAAATAAAATCAAAACATAATTAGTTTTTTTCACTAACAAATTAAATATATAATGATAGTACTCAAAATAGATTTGTTGACTCTGATACTTACAGAATGATTAATAAAATGAGCGATATTGCCATAATGAGAGGCGTCAATGACATATGCCCCTTCGGCTTCCGGATTGAAATCCAGATCAAAAAGATAATTTTTTCCTTCAATAGTGTAAGTTTTTTCTCTCCTCTCAGCTTCTTCAACTGTTATTATTTCTCCGACATATTCAGTTACAAATTGTCCTTTTGGTATTGTCGATAAAGCTCTGACTCCCCATCCACATTCATTATCTGTTCTGAAGATAGCTAATCTGTGCTGTAAAGAAAAAAAAAGAAAACTAATTAATTCAAGAAATATCTCTGAAGGAGATCGCAATTATCTGTTTTTTACACTCTCTAAAATTTTGAAATTGATATAATTGGATAGATGTAAATATTTACCTTTCGACCCTTCTGAATAACTCGATTTGCACAATCCTTGGAGCATTTACATTTTTTATTACACTCAAATATTGGTCGACGAGGTGGTAACCAAAGGCGACTATTTTTAGTATAAGCAAAAGTTGCGTCATTATTGGCTGGACAACATTTATCCTTACTACTGTAACAGTCATCAGTACATTCACACCACAATGGAGGATCTTCTTCAATAAATATTAAATTTGTATCGGCTTGACACTTGGAAATGTAAGTGAAATTAGGAGGAGGACCTTCAAGATCAACAAGATTTTCAACGTGAACAGGCACTCCACACTCTGAGGTTTCTATTTTAACTAGCTCTTTCTCCCATTTACGAATAATATTGAGCGTTTCTTTACGTTTTTCAATAAAGTCAATGAAGCCTGTAAAATCTCCAAATTCTCTATTGATCCCAAGCTTTTCGATTAAACATTCAATTAAGGCTGCATAATTTTTGGCGGTGATACCATTTTCAAAACAGTTCAACAATGGACTACAAAGATCTCGAATCTTGTCTTTCAGGTTTTTAAAATGTGATTTGGTGTATCGGTAATGAGTTAGTGGCGTTTGAGTTATCTTCAAGATAACAGCTTCATCGCCGAAAGATGGACTAATTAAATTCTCTATGGTAGAGCGAAATTTGATGAATGTTTCATAACTAAGAGATGAGTTTTTAGCAGCCTTGCGAGCTAGATGGAATTCACGAAGTAACAAGCTGGCTCCAGTAAGATGTTCCAAAGGTTCCCAAGAATTATAAACCTCTTCCCAGTCTTTCCATTTAATTAAATATAAAGGCTTTGCACTGGCCAAATTTTTGGCATCGAGAATGGCTTCAACCTCCCATGTATTTGATTTTCTCTTCTTTTTCTTGCTGTTTCCGTATTTAATTGCAGAATTGTCCTCTCTTAACATTTCCCACATAGCTGGGTCCACATTAATTCCTTCTTGTAAACATCTTTCTTTCAATGTGGACACTTCTTCGACAGCAAACAAGCTAAAACTATTTTCTTTGGCCCTTCTTTTAAGTTCCTTTACTTCGCTGGTGGTGAATTTTCGAGATACTTTAAGATCAATTGTGATTTCTGAAGACTTGACACTGTCAACATCACTAGGCCCGTCGGTACCATTTCCGTTCACTTCCATCGGGGGATCATCAATTCCATTGTCACCAATTTCCATCTGAGCATCATTGACGGTATCTACATCAAAAGCTTCCATTCTGTTTACCAGTTCTAGATCAAGACACATCAGAGACAATGGAGAGATCAAACAGATCAAGTAAAGATGAATAAAAAATCTAGAACAGTTTAACTCAAAAAATTAACACAACATCAAAAAAACGTAATGAAAACAATAATTGCTCTTTGGCTGTTTATCTTTGATCCCTCCAATTTGGAGGCTCCAAATGAAAAAAACAGTAGCAAAATGGTCGTCTATTTGAACCGCAATTTCTATGTAGATAACACTTGATTCATTGGAAAGCAAATTTAAAATTTGACTAAACACAATTCAGGGAAGATGGATTAAACTGGACCCTGGAAGATTTCACTCAATCGACATTAATTGTTTTTTAAACATAACGAGAGTTGAATTAAAACACATAAAAGCACAAACATCCAGCGGGCAAGAATGGTTAAAGAGTTCATACAAGGTGGCGCTTTCTAAGCGGGAAAATTTTCTCTTTGGCTCAATTAAACGCCATCTGGAAAACATATGAGAATCCGAAGGTTTATCCGTAAAAAAGCCTGTTTAAAGTTTTGATCAAAATCATTTTTATATTAAAATAATTGACTTAAATTTTGGACGATGTTTGTCTAGTTTAGTTTTTTTGTCATTTTAACAATTTAACCTCATAAAATTTCACCAAAAAAGGACTCTGGGCTTTAGATTAGGTTTGTATACATTTTTTATTCGACTTAATTAGATTGGCATGAATATTTTTCATATTATTAAAATCAACCTTCAATTCGAACGAGTTTATCAATAGGTTAAGATAAATATTTTCACGAGTAGTTACTGGATTAAACAAACAGAATATATTTGCATTTTATAAACCCGTCAATTAGTGTAGTCATTCAAAGCGTGTACAATTGAAATTTGCATGCAAAAAAGAAAACAACTTCACTTTAGTTGATCAAATTTTGTTCTAAAATTGCGCTTACAGTTGCGATTGTAAGAATGGGCGTAATTAAATTCATTCTTATTTGTTTATTAATTAAATATCTCATTATATTAAACTATTTAGTCCAATTAGTCTTGTTAATTGACAAACCTGTAATTAGTGAATGAAACTTTGGTCAGAGTTTATCTTTTTGTTTTATTAATCCAAATTTTTTGCCATCTCACCTTTTAGCGTTGTGATGAGCAAATTTAATTTTATTAGGTCAATATTTTTATTTTAGTTGCGGTTGGACAACATTCTGATTTTTGCCAAAATGACCAATGAATCAGCAGTCACAATGATGACAGAGGATGACATTAAAAGTAAACTTGACTGTGATCAGAACTATAATATTTTGTGTCACCCTGAAGATATGAGAAGAGAAACTCTTCTATCCATTCTTGAAGAGGTAATTTGATTGATGGATTTTAATTGTTTAAAGAGCATGTAAATTGGAAAATATGTATTGACAATACATATGTAATGTAATAATCTTGAATACAAACGAATACTATTCTCTTGTGCTTCCAATTACATTTATAGAGACAACTTGATATTCCAGATCTGAATGAAATGGGGTTGTTTGATTTGATTCAAATTTATAATTCATACTTGTTGCCTTTGCCACAGCGAGAACACAAACAGCAGAGTACGATTAAAATTGAAGCAGATAATTTGTCTACCACCTTTAAAAGGAAAGCACTAATCAGCGATTGTAAGGATGACTCAAAAAAGATGAGACGAGATGCTGAAATTGAACCAGGAGTTGACTTATAGCATGGTAAGATTATAAATAGATTTAATTTAATCTACAAATTTAATTATAATCATCTTATCTTTAAGCTTTTATGGATGATACTAATGATAACAAGTTAGCAAAAATGAAGGGATGTGACTTTTTCTTCATCATCTAATGTTGAACTTTACGTTTTTGCCTGTAATTCAGCAACAGCCTTATCGAATATTTCATTGTATTTTGCTTTGAATTCTTCCTTTTCTTTAAGTGATTTTCCTTTTCTGAATTTTTCTCTCTCTTTTTCAGTCATATTTGGGTTGAAATCAACTATAACTCCAGTCCCATAAGTGACACTTCCATCGCGTAGTGTGAATCTTTGTCCTTTCTCAATAACCATTGGTTTAATCAACTAAAAAGAGAGAGAATATGGTAAGAAACTTTTAAAAATCTGTTGACATGCATACTCACCCTTAAATGAGCTTCAACATCTTCACCGGGTAAAGCCATATCTTTATCTTTGAAATTAACTTGACATTGAATATCAAAAGTTCTTGAATACAACTGTCCATTGTGAGTTGTCAAATAAGGTCTGTTTTTTCCTCCTTCTTCTTTTTTCAGTAAATAAATTTTGGCTATTGGTTGATCATGAGGCTCAACGGATCCAACAGCATAAACTGTCATTCCTCGTCTTACTTCATCTTTTTTAACTCCCTTCAACAGAACACCAATGGTATCTCCAGCAATGGCCTCTATTAGGATGACAAGATAAATGGTTTTAGATTACGAAAAATGAAATGTAAAACTATTCAAAATTTTGACATTCGTGCGAACCTATACAAATTAGTAATCTATGGCTCGTTGCAGATTATAAAGCAAGCAATAAGATTAATTCAATGAAAACTGTTTGAGTTACTGTATATATTTTCAATTATTTTTTTAACAAAATGGAAAAAAGTCAAATCGCAATAAAGTTTCTTACCATCTAAAGTCTTTCGGAACATTTCAATTCCTCCAATCTTGGTCTTTACACTTTTGCCATAACCACCAATTTCAATTTCTTGACCAACCTTAAATGAACCTCTCTCTAATCGACCAGATACAACAGTTCCTCGCCCAACAATGGAATAAACATGTTCAATTGGTAATAAACCTGGTTTATCTACCTCGCGTTTAGGATCTGGAATATAATCATCGATAGTGTTTAACAATTTGGTGATTGAGTCTCGCCCGATTTCAGGTTTGACATCTTCCAAGGCACACAAGGCAGAGCCAGCGATTACAGGTACTTCGGAACCATCATATCCAACGTCAGTCATAACTTCTCGAACTTCCATTTCAGCTAATTCTACCATTTCAGGATCAGCGGCATCAACTTTATTAAGGTACACAGCCACATGTTCAATACCTAA